>NC_052164.1:39858664-41058664 GCF_902713615.1 Scyliorhinus canicula
ATTCCTATAGAATTCCACCAGGAACCCATCTGGCCCCGGTGCCTTCCCCGCCTGCATACTCCCTAGTCCTTTGACCAGTTCCTCCAACACAACCGGCGCCCCCAGCCCTGCCACCTGCCCCTCCTCTACCCTCAGGAACCTCAGCCGGTCCAGAAAGTGACCCATCCCCCCCCCCCCCCCCCCCCCCCCCCCCCCCTCCGATGGGGGCTCAGACCGACACAGTCCCTCGTAGAAGTCCCTGAAGACCCCATTAATACCCACCGCACTTCGCACCGTGCTCCCCCCTCCCTCCCTCACTCCCCCGATCTCTCTCGCTGCCTCCCGCCTCCGAAGCTGGTGTGCCAGCATCCGTCTAGCCTTCTCTCTGTACTCGTACACCGCCCCTTGCGCCTTCCTCCACTGCACCTCTGCCTTCCTGGTGGTCAACAGGTCAAACTAGGCCTGGAGGCTGCGCCGCTCCTTAAGTAATCCCTCTTCAGAGGCCTCTGAGTACCTCCTATCCACCCTTACCATCTCCCCCACTAGCCTCTCCCTCTCTCCTCCCCTTCCCCTCTTTGTGGGCCCTGATGGTGATCAGCTCTCCCCTGACCACCACCTTCAGCGCCTCCCAGACCACCCCTACCTGCACCTCCCTGTTATCGTTGGCCTCCAGGTATCTCTCTATACACCCCCGGACCCGCCTGCTCACCAACTCATCCGCCAATAACCCCACCTCCAAGCGCCACAGCGGGTGCTGGTCCCTCCTCCCCCAGCTCGAGGTCCACCCAACGCGGGCATGGTCAGAGATGGCTATTGCCAAATACTCCATGTGCTCCACCCTCGGAATCAGCGCCCTGCTCATTACAAAAAAGTCAATCCGAGAGCAGGCCTTATGAACATGGGAGAAGAATGAGAATTCCCTGGCCCCCGGCCTCGCAAACCTCCACAGATCCACTCCTCCCATCTGGTCCATAAACCCCCTCAGCACCTTGGCCGCCGCCGGCCTCCTGCCTGTCCTAGACCTAGAGTGATCCAATGCCGGATCCAGCACTGTGTTGAAGATCCCCCCCCCAACGTTATCAAGCCCCCTGTCTCCAAGTCCGGGATCCGGCCCAACATGCGCCGCATGAACCCTACATCGTCCCAATTTGGGGCGCATACACTTAAAGACCACCCGCACCCCCTGCAGCTTACCACTCACCATCACATACCTACCTCCATTGTCTGCCACGATGATCAACGCCTCAAACGACACCCGCTTCCTACCCAAAATCACCATCCCCCGATTCTTTCCATCCAGCCCCGAATGGAACACCTGCCCCACCCACCCCTTTCTCAGCCTTGCCTGATCTGCCACCTGCAGATGTGTTTCCTGGAGCATGACCACATCTGCCTTCAGCCCCTTCAGGTGCGCGAACACACGGACCCGTTTGACCGGCCCATTCAGGCCTCTTACGTTCCAGGCTATCAGCCGGATCAGGGGGCTGCCCGCCCCGCTGATTAGCCATAACCCTTTCTAGGCCAGCCACGTGCCCGTTCCCCCCACCGGCAGACCCCCGCCCCAACCTCCTTTACAGACTCCAGCTCCCCCTTGACCATTCCAGCAGCAACCCGGTTCCCCCCCTCCCCAAGCTAGGTCTACCCCTAGCTGCATTGCTCCCCCCATTGCACTCCCGTGAGTCAGCGAACTTCTGCTGACCCCGGCCACTCCATCGACCCCCCCCCAGTGTGGGAATCTCTGCTCCCTCCTCCTGTCCATCAACGAGCTTCCCCCCCCCCCCCACCCCCTTCCTATCTCAGCGTGGGAAAAAGCCCACGCTTTCCAGCACCGGCCCCGTCCCTTTCCACCCTTAGCGCGGGAAAAAGCCTGCACTTTCCACCCACCTGACCCCGCCCCCTCTGGCATAGCTCCCTTTCCAGGCCTAATCCCAATTTCCCTGGCTCGGGCCTCCCCCCCCCCCCCCCCCCCCCCCCCCCCCCCCCCCCCCCCAACCCCCTTGTGGGGCCCCATCCCATTTCCAGCCACCGACGCCCACAGGCTTTTACCTGGCCCCCCACCCGACAGGCAGAGAAGAAACGTTGACCAACCTCACCACAAAATCCCCCCAAAACACAACACAACAGTCCCAACCATCCCCCCTCGGCATCCCCTCGCCCCCGGCCCTCAATCCGAGTCCAGCTTTTCGGCCTGAATAAAGGTCCACGCCTCCTCCGACGTCTCAAAATAATGGTGACGGTCCCTGTAGGTGACCCACAGTCGCGCTGGCTGCAACATGCCGAACTTCACCCCTCTCTGGTGCAGCACCGCCTTAGCCCGATTGTACCCGGCCCGCTTCTTAGCCACCTCCGTGCTCTAGTCCTGATAAATCCAGACCTCAGCGTTCTCCCACCTGCTGCTCCGCTCTTTCTTGGCCCACCTTAATACACATTCTCTGTCCGCGAACCGGTGGAACTGCATCAGCACCACCCACGGCAGCTCGCTGGGCTTGGGCCTCCTCGCCAGCACTCGATGGGCCCCCTCCAGCTCCAGGGGCCCTTGGAAGGCCCCCGCGCCCATCAGCGTGTTCAACATGGTGACCACGTAGGCACCCACATCCGATCCTTCCAGCCCCTCCGGGAGACTCAGAATCCGCAGATTCTTCTCGACCGGTTCTCCATGTCTTCGAACTTCGCCTGCCATTTCTTATGGTGCGCCTCCACCTTCACCGCCAGGCCCAAGATCTCGTCCTCATTCTCCAAGACCTTTTGACGGACCTCCCGGATCGGCGCCCTTTTGGGCTGTCTGGGTTTCAAGCAGCTTGTCAATTGACGCCTTCATCAGCTCCAGCAACTCTGCCTTCAGCTCCGTGAAGCAGCGCTGGAGAAACCCCTGCTGCTCCTGTGACCACTGCGCCCACGCTGCCTGGTCTCCACCTGCCGCCATCTTGGTCCTCCTGCCGCCATCTTGGTCCTCCTCCCTCGCACCTTTCTCTGCTCCAATTCCACTTTTTTCACCGCTCCACTCCTGGTCCAATCCATACAGTGCCGGGGGAATATTGCTGTCCCCTTCCCACACTGGGAATCGTCAAAAAAGTACCGTTGGGGGCCCTAAAAAGATCCCAAAAATCCGTTTCTAGCGGGAGCTGCCGCACGTGTGACTTAACTCTGCATAGCCGCAACCGGAAGTGTCCATTTTTGTTAACTTTGAACACTGATCACATTCAACCACCTTGGGACTCCATATCACTCTTCAGAATAAAGCAGGCTGCCTCCATCGTCCCAGTGGTTTTGCCTGACTCCTGTTAAATCTGATACTATTCATTTGTAGCTATTTTTTTTACTTAGTCATATTTTTATAGTTAATGCCTTCCACACAGACAGGCTGGTCTGATATTAACCTGCAATTGAAGTAAGACATTCTCATTAATTCATATCTATTTGGACAACAAATACATGACAGTTCATTAGTCCAGTGATCTGTGTAATGAACTAAATTCCTTATTGGAATTTTGCAATGTTTTTAACCAGCTTTATTTATATTTTTCTTTTCTGTGGCATGAAAGCACATGTTACAGTGCTGCACAAAGATTGATTTGTTAAGGTTAATAGAACAAAATTCAACCTATGGAGGCTGTTCTCCCATTCAGTTGTTAGATCGTGGTTAGTCTGTATGTCAATGCCATTTACCTGCCTTGTTCCATATTCCTTAATACCATGATCTAATAAAAAACCCAACAGTTTTGAAATTTTCAATTGATCTCGCCTCAACAACTTTTTCACAGAATCCTTACAGCAGAAAGAGGCCATTTGGCACACATAATCAAGTCACGGTTTCTCACTATTTATGCCCCATCAGATCTTAATACCTCTGTATCAAGTTTCCTCTCAGCCTTTTTCCAAAGAAAACAGACCCAACATCTCCAGTCTATCATTATAGGTCTAGTTGTTTAACCCTGGAATCATTCTCGTGAATCTCCTCTGTACTCTGTCCAAAACATTCACATTGTTCTCCAAGTATGGCGGCCAGAAAAGGGCACAATGTTCCAGATGTGATGTAACTTGTGTCTTGAGAGACAGAGTTGCAGAATTTCACTACTCTTTGTGAAGAGATGCCTTCTACCATCGCTCCTGAATGACCAACTCTTAATTTTAAGTTGTCTTGTTTTAAACTCTCCTGCCAGAGGAAATAGTTTTGCTGCATCTGGCTTATTAAATCCTTAAACTTTCTTAAAATGTCTCAGTTAGATCACTGTTTAATCTTTTCTATTCAAAGGGACGCAAGCCTAGTCGTCCTGATCGGTTCTCCATATTTTAACACTTAGCTCCAGTGTCATTCTAGCTCCAGGGTCCCAGGTTCGGTTCCCGGCTTGGGTCATTGTCTGTGCGGAGTCTGCATGTTCTCCCCGTGTCTGCGTGGGTTTCCTCCAGGTGCTCCGGTTTCCTCCCACAGTCCAAAGATGTGCAGGTTAGGTGGATTGGTCATGCTAAATTGCCCTTGGTGTCCAAAAAGTTAGGTGTGGTTACTGGGTTATGGGGATAGGGTCGAGGCGTGGGCTTAAGTGGGGTGCTCTTTCGAAGGGCCGGTGCAGACTTGATGGGCGGACTAAATTCTACGATTCTATGACTGTCACCTCAATGGGGGTCAGGATCACATTCAATAACGCCTAATATTAGTAGAGAGTTGCCTACCCTTCTAGAAGCCCAATTGATCCTCCGCCACCAACCCCAGAATGCATTATTTCATCCTCCCTGCAACTAACTTTGCCAACACTTTCACATCTGTATTCAACAGTGATATGGGCCTGCATGACCCACGCTCTAGCGGGTCCTTCCCTTTCTTTGGAATTAGTGTGATTGTCGCCTGTGTCATTGTCTCTGGCTGCTCCCCCTTCTCCAGTGCCTCGCTAAACGCCCCTAATAAAAGTGGTACCAACTCCGCTGCAAACTCCTTATAGAACTCTGCCAGGTAACCGGGGCCTTCCCCAACTTCATCCCTCTTATGCTTTCCATCACCTCTCTTAATCCTTTTTAAAAAAAATTTAGATTACCCAATTATTTTTCCAATTAAGGGGCAATTTAGCGTGGCCAATCCACCTACTCTGCACATTTTTGGGTTGTGGGGGCGAAACCCACGCAGACACGGGGAGAATGTGCAAACTCCAAACGGACAGTGACCCAGAGCCGGGATTGAACCTGGCACCTCAGCGCCGTGAGGCAGCTGTGCTAACCACTAGGCCACTGTGATGCCCTACCTCTCTTAATCCTAATAGCTCCCCTAGTGCCTACCTCCTCTCTTCATCCAGCAGTGGGAATTCCAAAACCACCCCATATCCCCTTCCTCACTCCCCGGATCGGCCCTATACAATTTCTCATAATACTCCCTGAACGCCTCATTTATCCTCCCTGGCTCCAACACTACTTTCCCCTTCCCTGTCCGTACTCTCAGGATTTCTCTGGACGCGGCCTGCCTCCATAGCTGATGGGCTTGCATGCGGCTCTCGCATTCTCTATATTCATTCCGCACCCCTCTTGCCCTCTGTAGCTGCTCAATAGATCTTCCTGTCGAATAGTTCCTGTAACTTCTTTTTGTAAATCTCTCCACGGTGGGGTCCCATGAATATTCCCTGTCCACCTCGAGTATCTCATCAAATAATCGTCCATACTCTTCTCTCCTCTTCCTATCTCCGTGCGCCTTGAAAGAGATAATATCCCCCTGAACCACCGCCTTCAGTGCGTCCCAGAATGTGGCTGCCGATACCTCCCCTTTTTGGTTCAGCTCCACGTAGTCCTTAATCCTTATCGCAGAACCCCCTGTCCGCCAACAGCCCTGAGCCGAGCCTCCATCCCGGTCTCCGTTCCTGCCTCGAGCAAAGTCGGAACTCCAGCCAGTGGGGTGTGTGGTCAGAGATCACGATTCCCGCATACTCTGCCCCCACCATCCCCACCAATACCTCCCGGCTCACCACAAATAAAATCACTTCTGGAGTACACTTTGTGTACATGTTGGAGAAGAAGGAGTACTCTCTGAAGAAAGGTTGAGTAGATTAGGATTGTTTTCATTGGAAAGACGGAGGTTGAGGGGGGACCTGATTGAGGTCTACAAAATTATGAGAGGTATGGACAGGGTGGATAGCAACAAGCTTTTCCCAAGAGTGGGGGTGTCAGTTACAAGGGGTCACGATTTCAAGGTGAGAGGGGGAAAGTTTAAGGGAGATGTGCGTGGAAAGTTTTTTACGCAGTGGGTGGTGGGTGCCTGGAACGCTTTACCAGCGGAGGTGGTAGAGGCGGGCACGATAGCATCATTTAAGAGGCATCTAGACAGGTATATGAATGGGCGGGAACAGAGGGAAGTAGACCTTGGAAAATAGGAGACAGGTTTAGATAAAGGATCTGGATCGGCGCAGGCTGGGAGGGCCGAAGGGCCTGTTCCTGTGCTGTAATTTTCTTTGTTCTTTGTTCTCTTTCACCCAGGTTCTTAAACTTCCATACCCATCCTTTCCATAAACCAGCCCAGCTCCTTTTGCCAACTGTAACCTTCCCATTGACCTGGGGCTCGACCTGTCCACCCTTGGCTCCAGCGCACAATTAAAGTCACCTCCCATAATCAACTGGTGTGTGGCCAAGTCTGCAATCGTTCCCAGCAATCCCCTCATGAACCCGTCGTCCCAATTAGGTGCATATACATTCACTAGCACCACTGGCGTCCCCTCCAACACCCCGCTCACTTTCATGTATCTCCCACCCGGGTTCTGCACTTCCTTAACATTTACAAACCCTGTCTTCTTACTTAATAGTATGGCCACCCCCGGGACTTCGAATAAAACCCCGAGTGAAACACCTGACCCACCCATCCTTTCCTCAACCTATCCCGATCCCTCGCCAGGAAGTGCGAATCCTGCAAAAAGACAACCCCCAACTTCAAGCTCCTCAAGTGTGCAAAGACCCGGGATCTCTTCACCAGTCCGTTCAGCCCCCATACGTTCTATGTTACGAATCGTACTGGAGGCTTGCATCTCCATTCCCCGCCACTGCCCGCCATTCTCCCCTACCGTTTCTGCCCCTTTAATTTCAACCTAAACCGTGCCCATCACTTCTCCGCACATGACCACACTTCTCCAGCACTGCCACATCGTGGCCATCTCCCCCACCTCGCTTCCGTTCACCGGCATTACCTACCATCGTGGCAGCTCCTGCCTGAAGGCTCCTCCTATCCCCCCCTCCCCCCCCAACAAAGACACATCCAAAACCACAGGTCACTTCCAAAAAATAAACACCACCACTGGGGGGGGGGGGGGGGGGGTGGCGGCGGTGGCAGTGGCAGCAGCTGCCCGTTCCAAACTTATTCACCCTTAACAAATAATCGCCACAATGAAATAACCCCACCGGTGAAGAAACTCCACTTCTTCCTGGCCCACCGCAGGATCTTCTCTTTCTCCATAACCTGTGGAGCTTCACGATCATGCCTGCAGCGACTTCCCTGTTCTTGGCTTCTGCCTCAGAGATCTGTGTGCTCTACCCACTTCTGGGGCTTTATCCAGCAACCCCTTCGCCACCAGCCCTGCCAGCATCCTTGAGACGTATATCGGAGCTCTATTGCCTTCTGCACCTTCAGGCAGGCCAATGATCCGCAGGTTCTGCCTTCTAGATCTGTTCTCCTGCCACTCTACCTTTGCCTCTTAACGACTTGCAAAGGAGCCCCACCTCTGCCTCTAATGCCACCACCCGATCTGTGGTCAGACATCACCATCTCCCGGATCTGCGACCCTGTGCCTCCAAGCACTCTCAACTCACTCCATCGAGCATTTCAGGGGTGCAACCGCTCCTTCGATTGTTAATAATAATACTAATAATCTTTATTGTCACAAGTAGGCTTACATTAACACTGCACCAAACTGACTGTGAAAAGCCACTGGTTGCCAAATTCCACTCTTCTGCATCTTCCTGCATCTACTTTCTTTGTTGGCGGAACTCCTTTCTAATAAACGGCATCAGCTGCTCCATCTGGGGTTTTACAACATGCAATGACCTTTCCCCCTCCGCCATCTTTCCAATTGTTGCTGCGCCACAGGCCTCTTCCAATTCTTTGGCCAGGTCTTTATAACCTTTTTCTGCCGGGTCTGATAACCAGCAGTCATGCCACTCCTGGGCGAAACCTCTCCACACCTTCAGCTACGCTTTCCCATCAAATTTTCCCATTTTGGGGTAAAAAGAGCTCAAATTCGAGCCGGAGCAGCCCTGTGTGTGTCCACTCACTCCAGGACAGCCATCGGAGGTCGCGTGACATTTTTGCTAATTGAACTATGCTATTTTTCTTTCTTTAAAGGATATCGTTGGCATATTTGTATATCTAATTCTGTAATATAATTATATTTGCACAAACTGTCAACTTTTTCCATTATTATTTTCTACATGAGCATTAATGACCTCCTTCCTTCTTCCACTCCAGTGCCAATTGTACCTGGAGGGTATAATTATATGGTGAAAGTTTCCATAGGTATTTGAACATATTTACTTTAGATAATGGAACTATAAAGATGAAGACAGACTATACAATTTTAAAATTGCGATTGAATTGTACGCGGTCAAATTATTCCCCTTTCATCCTAAGATCTATGTTTGGTTTTGACGGCCTTGGTGAGATAGTTTTGGTCTCCTTATCTAAGAAAGGATGTACTTGTGTAGAAGAATGCAGTGAAGGTTCACCAGAATGATTCCTGGCATGACCGGATTGTCATATGAGAAGAGATTGGGTCAATTGGGATTATATTCCCTGGAATTTAAAAGAAGGAGAGGGGATCTAATTGAAACATGTAATTTTGACAGGGCTGGACAGATTTGATGCAGGGATGCTGTTTCCTCTAGCTGGGGAGTCGAGAACAAGGGCTCACATTCTCGCTATGGGGTAGACCATTTAGCGCTGAGATGAAGAGAAACCTCTTCACTCAAGGTGGTGAACTTGTAGAATTCTCTACCACCAAATGCTGTGGAGGCCAAGTTGCTGGATATATTGAAGATGGAAATAGATTGCTAAATAGATTCAAAAAGTTTGAAGGGTTATGGGGAGAGTGAGAAATTATGGTGCTGAGATAAAGATCAGTCATGATCATATTGAATGGCGGAGCAGGCTCGAACGACCAAATGGCCTACTCTTATTTTCTATGACCCCTATGTGCACTAATTTCTTCTGCATAGCAAGCATTTTCCAGACATATATTACTCTTATTTTTGGTCTCATTTTTAGTAATATTTCATACGTAACCATTTATCAGTGAAACCCAATGTCAAAATGTGGTTGTCATACTTTTTTTAAAGCTGACCTTGTACAGGCATCACGTGGTGCTGTTCAGCCTACGCAGCCATGTTTCCGATCACATTTATTTTTGCTTTTATGCAAACTAAATATATATTCTGAAACTGCCCACTCTTGATACCGCAGTCTGGGACTACATTGGGTGTCTGCATCTAATGATACTAATATTCACAGCAAGAATGTTGTCTCCTATCAATTTTGCATGGAGACAACATTACAGTGACTGGGATTTATTTTATGCACATCCAGTCACTTCATCTTTACTGGGAGACGTTGAATAAATGCACTGTGTAATAAACTGTCTTATTGTTCCTGAGTAAATACATTGTTTGTTGTCTGTCCTGCGCCACTTCCAACCCATCATCTGAAACTCCAGGGCATGCCTGAACGTGATTGCAATGCAGCTGGGCGAGGCCTCCCGTGGGCTTCCCAGCAGGCACTATGCTCAGTGAGATTTACCCGGAATCTGCGAGATGTTGCAACCGGGCTGCAACCCACAATGGGCGTGACCAAACTTCACGCACCGAAGTAGGTTTGAAACCCACTGACGCGTACTGACCTGGGATCTCTGGGCTCTGGCATCTAACGGAGTCCCCAGCTGTGTGCCGTTCAGAACTGGTCCACACAAATGTGGACCAGGCAGAACGGCATCTGGGGGGGAGGGGGGAGGCGGCTGGTCAGGAACAGGGCAAGGTGACCCAGCGACCTCCCTCTGGAATGCGAGCACCTTGGCACTATCACCCAGGCATTGCCAAGGTGCCTGGGTGGTACTGCAAAGCCAGCACGCGCACTGCCAGAGTGGCACTGCCAAGGTTCATGGGCAAAGCTCCCCAGGCCCTGAAAGGAGCATGGGGTGGGGGGTGCAGAGCGGGTATGAAGGGACCTCTGGAAGGTTGGGGAGGGTGAAGGGTGGGGGTCCTAGAAGGGGGGTGGTGTCTGAAAGGGGGCCTGGAAAGGCCTGAAAAAGGGAGCCCTCAGCGATCCTACAGTGGGGTATCATCACTTGGGGATGTGAGGTACTGCCCATATGTGGGGGGTGACATTTCCCGTGAGTGGGATGTTTGGTGCACCCTCAAGCCCACTTAGAGATGGGGGCACTCTTTCAAGATGGTGGCCTGATCTCTGAGGAGCCTGTCTTGCCTGCGAGTTCAGGTCCCCAGTGATGAAAATAATTCTAAGTGTGGGCTTGACCAGGGAGAAACTCTCTCGGGCCCGAAAAAGTGACAAAGTGTGGTTAGAAAACAGCGGGGAACGTGCCGAAAGCCAGCAGGAAACTCCCAGCAAAAGCCGCCACAAATGACACTTCGAAATCTTTTCGTTCGCGCCATCAGCCTTTTTTGGACCCTATTTCCCCACCTGAAACCTTGACACATTCGAGGTACAAAGCATGCAACAATATTTGGGCGGTACGGTAGCACAGTAGTTAGCACTGTTGCTTCACAGCTCAGGATCCCAGATTCGATTCCTGCTTGGGTCACTGTCTGTGCGGAGTCTGCACATTCTCCCTGTGTCTGCGTGGGTTTCCTCCCGGTGCTCCAGTTTCCTCCCACAAGTCCCGAAAGAAGAGCTTGTTTGGTGAATTGGCATTCTGAATTCTCCCTCTGTGTACCCAAACAGGCGCCGGCATGTGGCGACTCAGGGATTTTCACAGTAACTTCATTGCAGTGTTAATGTGTTAATGTAAGCTTACTTGTGACAATAATAAACATTATTATTATTATTTTAGTGTCAGAATTCCTTATTCAAATGTAATGCTTCTTGGCATGTTATTTATATGCATGTCGAGATGAATTGTAATTTACAAGTTTAATTTTTATATAGGTTCAAATGTGCACAAAGCAATGGTCTACGAAAGTATCTCGAGAGAATCCGCTTCCTCTAAACAGCATCAAATGCCAGGAACTGGCTAATTACTACCTTGGTTTTAATGGATGGTGCAGTCGCATAATTGCCGTAAGCAAGTTCTGAACAATGCTGCATAACAAATCCATTTGTATTTAATACAATTCAGGACATGATAAGTAAATAGAAAACTGTACTCCAGATCATTTACTCATGGGGGAATTCAAATTTCAAAATGGGATAAGTTCAGTTTTATTAGATGAGTTAGTAATTGGATGACTGGGAGCAGCCAATGTATATATTTTATGTGGTAAAGTTCCATTGTAATACTTTACAAATCACATTGTTCTACCTCCGTTACTGTCGGCCATGCTGACTTTTGTCTTCAGCCACTAATTTTCAGCCCTTTTTAGCTTCAGCACTCTCACTCCTGCTTCTTAAAAACTTTCACTTTCATCCTGCACTGGCAAAACACAAAAGCTATTTTCTGATTTTCTCATGGTTCAACTTCCATCCATCTGAATTTGAGATGATGTTGAAACCTTGTGCACATCTTCATAACTATATCACCTTTTATTTGTCTGGGATCAAATGGAGTCACTTGTACTCCCCCTTATAAAAACAACAATCTCCTTGACCTCAGATCTAAAGGCCACCAGCTTGAGAGTGCCTGGTAAATATTCCAACTATGTTTGGGCTCCATTCTTGTCTCATTACCAAGTCCTCCTCCAATGAAAAGTCACCCTAGACAAAGTAACAACCAAGAATTCTCTTTTTCTATTGCTGACTGTCTCCTTGGTACATCTGCCATACACTGTCCTCCGTTGTCAATTTAGTAACTTGAAGAGTTCCTGTGTGCATTTATGTTCAAAATTGTGGACGTTTTTTTTGGCTGCCTGGTCCTCTTTCTACTTCCAGCCACACCCATCTTAACATCCATTACACAGTTTCAGATCCATCTGCTCTCTTAAACACTCTCCCCTCCGCAGTTGTTGACAACCTAACCTGTTTATCTAAAATCTTGGATTGCATTGTTGCCTCTTCTTTACGTGTCATTGCTTGCTCCTGCGTTAGCACTACCCATTGCCTTGAATGGCATTTCATTTCTTGCTGGCATGGTCATTTGTGGTGTGCTGTAGGACCTGTCTTGGCACACTCTTGTTTGTTGACATCCAGAATTTGGTTTCCAAATGTTTACTGATGATGTTCAATTGTATCCCATTAATTCCTGCTTGTGGGAGTTGTAACTATTCAGCTGGTTTAGCTCACTCGGCTAAACCTCTGGCTTTTAAAGCAGGCCAGCAGCACGGTTCGATTCCCGTACCAGCCTCCCCGGACAGGCGCCGGAATGTGCGACTAGGGGCGTTTCATAGTAACTTCATTGAAGCCTACTCGTGACAATAAGCGATTTTCATTTTTCAACCGTAAGATCTGAATGATTTGTTCCTCCAGTTTAGATTTGGCATAGACCATATCCATCCTTTTCATTTAGCAGCATCGCCTCCAGTTGAACCCCGTTGTAGAAACTTTGCATATTGCTCACCCCTGACCTTAATTTCTCTAATACCCAATCCTGTCTTCCATCAGTCACTAGGATTGCTTTATTTTGTGCTTGAAATGCTTGCTTCTGCTATTGAAAGCCATGTGCACATTTTTGTTAACTGTGTCTGTGTTTCTCTTGCTATTTTTTTTCTATCTCTATTCTTCATCCCTGTAATCATAGAACACAGAACAGAACAGGGCCTTTTGCCCACGATGTTGTGCCGAACTTTTGTCCTAGATTAAGAACAAATTAATCTACCCCATCATTCTACCGTGATCCATGTACCTATCCAATAGCCGCTTGAAGGTCCCTAATATTTCCGACTCAACTACTTCCACAGGCAGTGCATTCCATGCCCCCCACTACTATCTGGGTAAAGAACCTACCTCTGACATCTCCCCCGCCCTTTATATCTTCCACTAAATTTATGTCTCCTTGTAATGGTTTGTTCCACCCGGGTCCCATGTTCGATTCCCCGCTGGGTCACTGTCTGTGGGGCATCTGCACATTCTCCCGTGTTTGCGTGGGTTTCCTCCGGGTGCTCCGGTTTCCTCCCAGTGTCCAAAGATGTGCAGGTTAGGTGGATTGGCCGTGATAAATTGCCCTTAGTGACCAAAAAGGTTAGATGGAGTTATTGGGTTATGGGGATAGGGTAGAGTGAGGGCTTAAGTGGGTCGGTGCAGACTTGATGGGCCGAATAGCCTCCTGCACTGTATGTTCTATGTAGAAGCCATCTAGAATGTGGTTTATATCCTCACGTGGACCGTGCCATTATCTGATCCTCGTTCAGCTTCACTGGTTCTCTGTGACCTACAGCATCAACTCGCAAGCTCTTATCCTTACTTTAATCTTCCCATGCCCTGCTTCTCCCTATTTTCACCATCTCCTCAATTCATATTTCCATGTGTTCTTCCTGCTCCAACACGAGGTTAGTTCCTGACTTCCTCTATCAGCAAA
Organism: Scyliorhinus canicula; assembly: GCF_902713615.1. Lineage (NCBI taxonomy): Eukaryota > Metazoa > Chordata > Chondrichthyes > Carcharhiniformes > Scyliorhinidae > Scyliorhinus > Scyliorhinus canicula. Next base: position 39,872,275 of record NC_052164.1, read on the forward strand.
AACTGTTTGTCACTGTGCCTTCCTTTCTGGAACTTGCTCTTTTGGTACATTTTGGTTTTTCTGAACTCGCCCATGCCAGAATACGCCTCTCAGAGACATTTTTCTTTGACCAAGCTTTCACACTGGCCTAAACCCCTCTCTTCTGCTCAGTGCCAAATCATTAATAGCATATTACTTTTATCTTTCCATATATGTGAAATGCTTGATATAAATACAGGCTGTCACCTTGCAGTACCTCAGTTTGGTTAGTATGCAGTTACTAATTGCATGAATGGTAACATGTCTGCAGATTTGATAGAAACTGCCCCACATCAGCTGATGTCACAGAATGAGGAACTACTTGCTGCAGCTGTAAAGTGTTGGAAGTAAACAAGATCTGAGTGAAGGGCTTTTAGACAAGATAGAAAAAGGGACTTTCACACTTGCACCTCTCATGGGAGCACACTAATTAGATTTCCTCTAAGACGCCGTTCAAAAGTTGCAACATTGGTGGAAGAAAATGACTCCAGTTAGTGCCTCTGGACAGGCTTTACCATAGTCTCTCCTTTTTGTGCCAGTAAAGATGCTGTCAATAACAATGTAAGACATTGTAGTTTTGATAGAGCTTACTCCAGTGTCCCACATTGTTCAGAGTGTGCGTTCACTCAAATGTTTGACATACTCCTCGTGAAATAAGATATGCATTTGATGCTTTTAGTTATGAATGTTATAAGGATATAAATAGCAGCAGACCATATTGTCCTTGATTACAGCTCCTCACACCCCACTCCCTATAAGGACTCCATCCCATTCTCCCAGTTTCTCCACCTCCGCTGCATCTGTTTCAATGTCACTTGCGAGAAAGCGCTTCTCACATGTCGAGGATCCCCCCCCCCCATTGTGGTTAACAGGGCACTCAACTGACCCTGACGCATCTCCTGCACCTCTGCCCTCGCACCTTCCCCTCCCACCCAGAACAATGACAGGGTCCCTCTTGGCCTCGCTTTCCACCCCACCAGCCTCAGCATTCAAACAATCATGCTTTGCTCTACTACCAACTCCAGCATTTCTGCTACCACAAAACACATCTTCCTCCTCCTGCTTCTCACCTTGTCAGCATTCTGCAGGGACCACTCCCTCTATGATCCCCTAGTCCCCTCTTCCATTGCCCTGACTCCTTCATCGCCCTCCCACAACACCACCACCTGCAATCGCAAAAGATGCAAAACCTGTCCCTTCACCTCACCAATCCTCACTGTCCAAGAACCCAAGCATTCCTTTCATACGAAACTGCATTTCACTTGCGCCTTCTTCTATTTACTGTTCCAATTAATTTATTTACTAGTCCCCTCTACATGGGGGAGACTAAACACATGCTGGGTGATTGCTTTGCGTTGCGGAACACCTTCACTCAGCTGGCAAGTGATCCCAACCTTTCAGTCCCTTGCCATTTCAAGTCTGCACCTTGCTCTCATGCCAACATGTCCATCCCTAGGCCTGCTGCAATGCTGCATGATACCCAACGTAACTGGAAGAACAACACCTTCCCTTCTGGTTGGCCATCTGTAACTAACCCCCCCCCCCCCCCCCCCCCCCCCCCCCATCCCCATCAGTTTGTTGGTCTGCCCTGACACAACCCTGCTCCTTCTCCACATGACTGCCTGTCCCTGGCCCGACAGTTTCTCTCATTAACACAATCTGCTATCTTACCTTTTGCCACCATTAGCACTCTTCGTCCCTAATGGCACAATTTACACTTTATCTTATGTCCATGACAAATTTGTCCACATCTCCTTTATGCCAACCTATCCCTGGTTTTCTATTCTACCGCACCTCTTCTGTTCCTTTTCCTATCATATAATTCAGTACATTTCTACCATGCTTCAGTTCCATAGAAGGTTCATATAGATCCAAAACATTAACTCTGTTTCTCTCCACAGATGCTGCCAGACCTGCTGAGTTTATCCAGCATTTTCTGTTTTTATTTCGTATTTCAGCATCTACAGTATTTTGCGTTTTAAATGATCCCTTGAGCCTGCAATGCCATTGAATAAGATCATAGCTGATCTTTGACTTCAAAATCCACCTTGCTGCCAGTTGGGACTCCTTCTAATAAAGAATCGATTGTCCAGTTGACTGGAGGTGTCAAGAATACAACTTTATTTCTAATTATTCACTTTGATATACTTGCATAAGAACTGAATCAAAATGTAGAAACAAAATATCAGACAATACATAAATGGGTCAAAACCCAGGCAAAAAAAGTATTAAACTCAAAAGTATAAAGAAATAAATAAATCACTTTCAACGCAAACAAATGGATAGGTGATTCAAGAATTCAGGAAGGCAGAAATTCAGGAACAAGACCTCGACCACAAAGTTCTACTTTTAAGGGAACCTTGGTTTGGATTCTCCCGTCCTGCCTGCCGCAAGTACGCCACAGGCATGACACCGACAATGGGAAAAATCTATTGACCTCTGGCGGAATTCTCCGGTCGCCAGGCGGAAGCGGTCGAAGAATCCCGCCCCTTATCTCTAGTCTAATCCACAGTTACTCTCATTGGTTTCTAATTCTCAGCTGAGACCTTCTGGTTTGTTCACATGAATGTCTGTTACTTAGAGGATGATTTATTAATTAAACATCGGCCATTACTTAAGTTTGACTGGTGTCTATCAAAGCTAGCTCAGCATCTGCATGCGCAGTCTCAGGAAAATTACTGAATTGGTTTATCCCGCCACAGCTCGCCGAAGATCTTGTTGTAACTAATTAGCTGACACATTCTTACTGTTGAATACACTGAAAACAATAGTCAATTCATTATATGAAACAGTATATCTAGATTCCTACAGTAAGAAGTCTTACAACACCAGGTTAAAGTCCAACATGTTTGTTTCAAACACTAGCTTTCGGAGCACTGCTCCTTCCTCAGCAACTCCTTCATTCACCTACGACGCCGAGTCCCAGGTTTGATCCCGGCTTTGGGTCACTGTCCGTATCGAGTTTGCACATTCTCCCCGTGTTTGTATGGGTTTCGCCCCCACAACCCGAAGATGTACAGGGTAGGTGAATTGGCCACGTTAAATTGCCCCTTAATTGATAAAAATTGGGTACTCTTAAATTTATTTTTTAAAAATGCTTCTTTAACAATTCCAGTGTTTTCCAGACGATCGATGTATGACTCACATGTCATTAATTGCATGTTTTCTCTCTTCCTTTCTTGACTAGCATTGTTAAATTTGCAGCCTTCCAATCCATTGGAATCATTCCAGAATATAGGGAATTCTGGAGGATCACAACCAGTGCATCCAACATCTCTAGCCACCTCTTTTAGTACCCTAGGACGTTGACTGCCAAGTTCAGGGACTTTGTTTTTTGTCCCATTGGTTTATTTTAGTTGTTTTCCTCTACTGATTGAATTAATTTTAACTTCCTCACTCATTTCCCTTTTTTTATTCCCCATTTTCTGCTATATTCTTTTGGATTTTCTACTGTGAATGCTGGTACAGACATTTGGTTAATGTCTCTCCCATTTCTTTATTGCCCATTATAATTTATACTCTCTCAGCCTTTAAGGGAACAGGACCGTTGCTGTTTCATTTCTTCCACTTGCGTGTAGGACCATTTGCAATCTGTTTTTATATTTCTTGTTAGTCTACTCTACCAGCTCCCCCGAGTGTATCAATTTCTCTTTGCTTGTTTCTAGAACAGTCCTAATTTTCAGGCTCACTGGTATACTTTGCAACATTAGAAACCTATTTAAAAAAATCTTATACATCACTTTTTTCTGTGTAGTTTTTATTTCTCAATGGAATATAGTTTTGTTGAGAATCCTAATTTTATTTACTTAAAAGTTGGCACTGCTTATCAAAGGCCTTGTATTTTAATTTGTTTCAAGCAAAGTTACCCTTCTACCTATGTGGGCTACAATTTTACTCTCCTTACTTAAGAAAGGTTATAAATGCATTAGCAGTTTAATGAATACTCACTCGACTGACACCTGGGATGGGGTGGATTATTTCAAGAGGAAAGGTTGGACAGGCTGGGCCTGTATCCATTGGTGTTCAGAAGAATGAGAGGTGATATTATTGAAACACAAAATCTTGAGGGGTGGGTGGAGGGGATGTTGAAAGAATATTCCCATTTGTAGGAGGGAATAGAACTAGGGCACAGTTTAAAATTAAGGGTCTCCAATTTAAGATGGAGATGAGAATTCTTTTGTGAGAGTCTTCAGTCTTTGGAACTGTCTTCCCTGAGAGCATGGAGGTAGGATCATTGAATGTTTTTGAGGCAAAGGTTGATGGATTCCTCACTAACAAGAGACTCTAAGGTTATCAGGGTAGACAGGATTGTGAAGTTGGGGCTGTAATCAGATCGCCATGATACTGAATGGCGCAGCAAGCTCAAAGGACTGAATGGCTTATGTTCCTAACTGGTATGTTTGTAAGCATCAATTCCTGTGTAAATTGTAGTATTTGCTGAGGGGGTATGTGTTTTAGTTCTCACTGTGTTACTTGCAGCTCTGTTTTTTACAGCTCCAGAATATTTCTGGCGCAGGTGGATGTGAAGAAAACACACAGGAACTAGCACAGCCTGAGAGAAAGAACATAAAATATATTTGCATTATGGAAGTTAAATTCATAAATTATGGCAAGTGTTGTCGAGGTATTGGGGTTTCTGAAGAAGTTGACCAAGACACAACAGGTGAGAAATAAATTGGAGCTTTGAATTGTTAAATGGCGCTTTCATATTTCTCAATGCTTTCAGATTAATTGCTGCATCCAAGATGCTGAAAACTGCAAATTAATATGAAAGCAACTTAAGAGATTTTATTGCGCTCAATAAATGTCTTTCAATGGTGTTGCTTAAGAGGAAAATATTGATTAATACATCGAGAACATTCTGTCATTATACAGTACCACTAAATGTGCAATATCCATCTATAAAAACAACTTCAGCAATACAGCCTTACCTCGATACCCTATAGGAATATTTGTCTTAAATGTGTACTTTGGATTAGAATCTGAACTTAATCTCCTGACTGGGAAAAATTGGAACTTCCATGCATGTTTGGAAAAAACAATACTGTTTGTCACTAACCATTGAATACAAATCCTCGACGACACATAGGCACTTAATATAACCATTTCAGTAATACAGTAAAGTACAAAACGATTATGGGCTCATTCTCTTCTCCACACTCTAACATTTGCAGGTGATTATGTAAATTAATATTTATCTTAAATTTGGACTGGAATTTAAATAGACAAGTAACCTTTTTCTGTTGCAACAACATATAAAACTGGTGTCTAAATCCAAATTGTGTGTATTAGGGGCCAGCTGAAGTCCACTTACTGTCATGATTCTGTTTTTGAAAAACAAAAAATATGGTTTGTCTATTTGTAACAAACTATTTGGTTAAATGACTTGACGTTTTCTCCGCTTAACTAGTCCCCCGAGGCTTTTGCTCCTGGTTAAAATGTGATTAGCTACTGCACTCAATTAAATTAAATGAACTTTTAAGTTGTTGATTCCACATTAACCAAATCATTTTCCCAGCTCAACTGGTGACTTCCAAAGTTTGACATTGACTCAGCTTTCTTTTATCTTCCACTCCCTGCTCTCGTTATTCCCATCGTACTCCAATCTGTTTTGTCTCTCCCAGTTTCCGTTCCTTAATAACATAGTCTCACAATAAAGACGAAGGGCGGAATTCTCCCACCCCCCGGGGGGGTCGGGGAATCGCCCGGGCCCGGCGTCAATCCCGCCGTTGCCCGAATTCTCCGCCGCCCGGGAATCGGAGGTGGCAGGACCCCCCCTGCAGTGATTCTCCGGCCCGCGATGGGCCGAAGTCCGCAGCTGACAGGCCATTCCCACCGGCGGGAATCAAAGCACGTCTGGCGTGGCGGGATTGGCAGCGCGGGCGGGCGCCGGAGTCCTGGGGGGGGAGGGGGCGATCTGGCCCCGGGGGGTGCCCCCACGGTGGCCTGGCCCGCGATCGGGGTCCACCGATCGGCAGGCAGGCCTGTGCCGTGGGGGCACTCTTTTTCTTCCGCCCCGCCATGGCCTTCACCACCTCCGCTGCGCATGCGCCGGCGTACGACGTCAGCAGCCGCTGACGCACCGGCGCATGCGCGGACTTCCGCCGGCCGGCGAAGGCCTTTCGGCCCCGGCTGGCGGGGTGCCAAAGGCCGTTCGCGCCGGCCGGTGGAGCGGGTGCCACTCCGGCGACGGCCTAGCCCCTAAAGGTGCGGAGAATTCCGCACTTTTGGGGAGACCCGACGCCGGAGTGGTTCACGCCACTCTGTCCCGCCGGGTCCCCCCACCCCGCCGGGTAGGGGAGAATCCCGGTCAAGATTTTTAATTGCGAGGGCAGTAACCCGAAGGGTTGTGGGTGCCGAATATGGCCAAAACTCTGGATATCAACAAAGTCAGAGGATTATCTCTGAAAAACCTCTTATGCAATATTGTGCCATGAAACATAGCGGGGGGAATAGTAAGACAGGAAATAGAAAAGGAAATGTTAAAGAGTGGAGCTAAATTAATTAATGACGAGAACCGATTCAAATTACCTAAAATATTGACAAATGCAAGAAAATAGGAAACATTAGTAAGTATTGGGTCTGGTGCTTTGTGGGAGAGGAGAGTGCTTGGACATATAAAGACTATTTGGGGTATGAACATTCATTTTACAGTTTATTGTTTAATTGATTTTAGCATCTTCATCAATACAGAAATTAAATTTGTGTTAAATCTTTTAATTACCTGTTTAATTTTAGCTGTGGCCAGGATGCAGGGGAAATATGAAAATGGCTATATCAGTTAAATTTCTTTTTTGGTACAAATTAATTGGTTTAGATATGCAGAAAGGCAATTGACACCAGAAATTGTACTGCAGGCACAAACTTGAGCTACATTGAGTCAATCTTGTGATTTAGTTAATTTGTGACAGATGCCATGATGGTAACACGATTCAATTCTACTTCCATTGTTCTTTCAGTGAATCTGACTATCCTGCCTCCTGCCCCCATTTTAAGCAAATGCATCACCAATGCTGCAGATGAATAATAGAAACAGACCAAACAAAACCCTACAATATTACATAGAACATACAGTGCAGAAGGAGGCCATTTGGCCCATCGAGTCTGCACCGACCCACTTAACCCCTCATTTCCACCCTATGCCCATAACCCAATAACCCTCCTAAATGTTTTTGGATACTAAGGGCAATTTAGCATGGCCAAACCACCTAACCTGCACGTCTTTGGACTGTGGGAGGAAACCGGAGCACCCGGAGGAAACCCACGCAGACACGGGGAGAACGTGCAGACTCCGCACAGACAGTGACCCAGCGGGGAATCGAATCTGGGACCCTGGCACTGTGAAGCCACAATGCTATCCACTGTGCTATTGTTCTGTGAAGTGTTTTAAGAAATATTGAATGGTGCCACAGAGTTTAAAACTAGTTGATTCTGGTTGACATTGAGGTCAACAACTCTCTGGAATTCCCCTTTAGTGTTGTGAACAAAGCTCTGCTGCCTGTATCCGAACATTTCAGTCAATCCTGTTCACGTATCACCTTGAGCTTGTGAACCGATATTTGCTCTTAATTCAGCATCGTTTTGATTTTAATATTCCCATCCTTGCTTTCAAATCCTCCTTGGCCTCACCCCTACAAGCCTTTTGAGACCTCTGTGCTCCTTCAGTTCTGGTCTCTTGCGCATCCCCAATTTTCATCACTCCACCATTGGTGGTTGTGCATTCAGCTGCCTCAACCCATTTTCCTTCGCTAAACCTCTCCACCCAGCTTTTTAAAACCTACTTCTTTGATCAAGCTTTTGGCCACTTGTCCGAACACCATCTTGTGAGACTTTATCAAAATCCTGTGAGGTACCTCGGGATCAATGCTATACAAATGCAATTTGTTACATTTTGCTTTTTAAGTTCAATTGCTAATTTGGGTGATGAGGTGGAACCCAAGCAAGTTTAGCATTATGGGTACATCTGTGAGGCTTGGATTGATTACAAAAGATCCTAAACTACGATGAAAAGTTCTCACCTGCCTACATAACAGAAGCACTGTATGCTCAGTCTGTCTGCATGTAACAGCACAATGGGTGCAGTGGAAAATTATATAATTCAGTGAAGCATCCTTTGCATATACAATGGGAATAAAGTCTTAATTAAAAGCAGAAAATGCTGAAAACATTGAGTAGGTCTGGCAGCATCTGTGGAGAGAGAAACAGAATTAACGTCTGTAGTCGCGTGTGACACTTTCGAAGTGGAGTAGGGAAAACCAGGAACTTTAAAACCAGGATTTGATCGCCATTGGCAATCCTGTCAATAAACTCTGCAGTGATTACTTCTGTCAGGTTTACCAATAGAATTACGTGAAGTAAATTTGTTACTTTGGTACTCCCCCTGTATCAGGAAGGCTGTATTTATGGTGGTGGTGCTGGGGGGGGGGGGGGGGGAGGGGAGAACTATGTGTGCATGCGTGTGAGATTCCCTCTAATATGCCAGAGAGAACAACCGATGCTTAATCATGCTGTTAGTTTCTTAAATCAGATGACTAAATGGACTAATGTTGCATAATTTGAATGTGTCAATCACTTGAGCTTTTCTTTGTGTTATTGCATGCTGCCACAAAGTGCAATACTGAGAGAATGTTCCAATGTTAGGTGTTCCATCTTTTGGAATGTGTCTAACGCAGCTCTGTTTGCCTGTTCAAATGGGTGAGAAAGATCACTTGGTAGAGTGGGGAGTTTGTCCGTAACTGATACCTTAATCGATATCTTATAAACAGACTAAAGAATTACTTGTTTTGTTTGCTGTCTATTGAGTCTTAAAAATATTTTAAATAGGCTGTGCAATCATGAAAGATGTAATTTACTGGAGTTCTTTCAAAAGAATCTGCAGAAAATATTTCTGCTCAACTGAAGAATGAAAGTCTCCTCTTATTCTGTTGTAGATCCGCTCAATTTTGCCTTGAAACTTGGAAGGACTCAAAAGGCTGCAACACAGAAAGCTTTATCGGATGCATTCCAGAAGATCCTACTCATTGTCCTGGGTAAAATTATAATTCCCAATTTTTTATCTTTTCATAAGACCATAAAAAAAAAGGAATAGGAGTAGACAATTCAACCCTTTGAACTTGTTCAGCCATTGATTAAGATCATGGCTCACACTCACAAGTCCACTTCCATACTGTCATCAGGGACTCCTGTAAGCAACCGGTTAAAGACACCTGGGGACAGTCTTTTTTTTAAAAGAACATAAGTTATTTTATAAGTGCTTCATAAACACGCCATGTTAAATCCCATCATGAAGAAGATATGATTAGGGGAATACCAAAGCACTCAATGAATTCTCCTTCTGATAGATTATTAATTGTGATTTTACAGAAAATTTCAGAATCTTGCATGATTGGTTATATTGAAGGCATGACTCGGAACATAACAGACTGGAAAGTGATTACTTTGGGTGCCAAGGGGAAAGAGTAAAGCAGGTTTTATTACTACAGATGTTTTCACATAAGCATTAGATTTGGCATTGTTCTGAACCTTTACTTGCACCCAAGGCTGCCTGTTTTTATGCAATTCAATGCCACTGAAAGTTGTTTCTTTCAAAGAGCACGCAAATGTCCGTAGTAGAAAGTTCTACTCAAACTGGCAGTCTATGCCTGCAAGCAGCAGGCCTGGTTTGATCTGTTACATTGTGTCACATGTGCCGGGCAATAACTGTCTTCTACAGGAGTGAACTTTATTTATCTTCCCTAGATGTTCAACAGAACTATCATTGTTGACTCCTGACCTTCAGCCATCCTGGAAAAACTACTGACGAGGTCAGGGGTTGGGAATTCTCTGGGGAGTAACCAGCCTCAAAACTTATTCAGTAACTGCAAAGTGCAAGTTCTCCTTCCAGACCAGACACCATCTTAACTTGGAACTATACTGTGCTTCTTTATTGTTACCGGACCACTTCTCAAACAACGCTGTGTGTGCACCAACACTGCAGGGATTGCAGTGGTTCAAGAAAGGGGTTCACCACCACCTTTCCAAGGCCATTAGGAATAGGCAATAAATGCTAGCTTTTCCGGCAATGCTCACATTCCTTTACTGAGTGAAAATATCATGCATGATTAATGCAGCTTCAATGCAAACATGTAAAGGGGTAAGGCACAGTTTCCTGCAAGTGGAAATTATCTTAAGGCATGGAAGTTTTGTGGAAATTTGGGGGCTAGCAATGTTAGTCTCCACGGTAGTTTTTAGCACTTTGGAATTACAGAAGTATCTCCTATATGTTCCTTTCTCACATTGGCCTGAGTTATTTCTGATTGCATGACATTGATGGGGAGGAATGAAGATGATAGTATAACCTTCACAAACAATGGCCGAAAATCCCGCCCCCGCCGTGGCAGAAATTCTCCGCCACCCGGGAATTGGCAGGGGCGGGAATCTCGCCACGTCGAGCCCCCTGCGGCGATTCTCTGGCCCGCGATGCGCCCAAGTCCCGCCGTTGGGAGGCCTCTCCCGCCGCCGAGGTTTGAACCACCTCTGGTGGCGGCGCGAGCGGGCCCCCGGGGGGGGGGGGGGGGGGGGGGGTGGGGCGCGGGGCGATCGGACCCCGGGGGGGTGCCCCCACGGTGGCCAGGCCCGCGATCGGGGCCCACCGATCGGTGGGCGGGCCAGTGCCGTGAGGGCACTCTTTCTCTTCCGCCGCCACCACGGCCTCCTTTCGGCTAGCCCCGGCGGCGGGCCTGAAAGGCCGCTGGTGCCGGTTTTCGTGCCAGTCGACGTGGTACCAACCGCTCCGGTGCGGGCCTAGCCCATTCTCCGCACCTTTGGGGAGGCCCGATGCTGGAGTGTTTGGCGCCACCCCCCTATGCCGGGACCCCCCGCCCCGCCGGGTAGGGGAGAATGCCGCCCCATGTCTGTATGGGATAGGCTTGATGAAATAGCTAATCTTGCCATTGGGATTCATGCAAAAAAACTATGTTTGAGATGCTGTTTACTACTTTGCCAGCAGCTGTATGAGTGAAGGTTTCCTCATTTCTCTAATTCTTGTAGGGAATGGGAAGGTGTCCCTGCAATGGAGTTCTGAACAGGATGAAACTGATTGTTTCACAGAGGAGGAACTTCAAACACAACTGGAGGTACAGTCAGTGGGTGGATCAATATTAATTATTATTGAGTCTCTACTCTTGTCCTTATTAAAACATTACAATTCAGTAGTGTAATGTTCTGTTTCAATCTAATTAATTATGTTTAGCAGGAACTTTGAGTAACTCTTGGCTTTTGTTTTTCTTTGCAGGTAAATGACATTTCATGGAGCCAGTTTGAACATGAGGGACAGGAACAAATTCTTTCTGATTTCAGTTTTAATACAGAGACTATAGAAGGAATTGGAACGTGAGAAAACCAAAGTCCTCGTATGTCTGAGGCCATTGGAGAACAAGTGTTGATAGTCTGGAATCAACAACTGAGTTCATTTGTAAAAATAGTGATCTGAAATGTTTTTTGAAAAATTGGAAACAGTGATTATTGATACTGGTTGGACAACACGTTCATTCTATAAAGAATATACCAATGACTGGCCAGAAAACCAATGTTGGGTGTGCATATATACATGCCAACAGCACAGGGTTGAATCCCTGTTCTGGCTGAGGTAGATTCAAAGGTCTGCCTTTCCACTCTACCCACAGTAAAGATCAAGACTCTGTGCTGTGGATAGAGATTATCAACCAATAATCGCCAAAGACTGGGCAGAGCACTCGAGATCCATATTGAAAATATTCTTCAGTTTGAAAAGTTAAAATTTGTAAGCACATTGAAGAATTACTATGTTGGATCTGCTATATTGGATCTCTGACTTTCTTCATAACCAGGTTTCATTCATCCAAAATAGTGCTTCGAGTGATATATAGAACAAAATTGAAAGCACAATTTCTGGAAAATAACTTTGATGAACTTGATTTAAATTTATTGTTCTACTTTGTGTTTTATCATAACGAGGCATTGAAACATCCACCACAATGATAGTTTTTTTTTTTAAAGGCATCATACTTTTAAATTAAATTTACATTAACAGCTGCAGAAAAATTCAGAACACTCGTCCATGCCCTAAGTGATGGGCTGTTTTCTTGAACCACGGCAGTTCATGTGATGCAAGTACACCCACAGTGCTGTTATACAGCGACAGTGATAAAGTCCGGATTGGGCATGGTTGGAGGGGAACTTCCAGGTGGTGATGTTCCCATGCATCTGCTGCCCTTGACCCTCCAGATGGTAAAGGTCGTAGGCTTGGAAGGTGCTTCAAAAGAACTTTTGGCGAGTTGCTGCAGTGCATCTGGTAGATGGTACACACTGCTGCCACTGTTTATCAATGATGGATGAGTGAATATTTAAGGTGGTGGATGGGGTGCCAATTAAGCAGGCTGCTTTGACCTGGATTGTGTCGAGCTTCTTGAGTATTGCTGGAGCTCCACTCATCCAGGCAAATGGGAAGTATTCCATCACACTCTTGACTTATGCCTTGTAGATGGTGGATAGGTTTTTGAGAGTCAGGAGGTAAATTTCATCCTGCAGAATTCCCAGCCTCTGGCTCTTGTAGCCACAGTGTGGATAGTTGTTCAATTACTGATCATTTTTCTTTTCATTTCATTTTCAATTGTAACCCCCCTCAATGTTGATCGTGGGGGATTCAGCGACGATAATGCCATTGGATGTCAAGGGTAGATGGATGGATCCTCTGTTGTTGAGGTTGGTCATTGCCTGGCTCTTCTGTGGCACCATTGCTTTTTGCCACTCATCAGCCTGAGCTGCAATATTGTCCAGGTCTTGCTACACATAGATACAGACTGATTCAGTTTCTGAGGAGTTGTGAATTGTGTTGAACATTGCAATCCTCTGCAATCATCCCCGCTTCTGACTTTATGTTAAAGGGAAGGTAATTGAAGCAGCTGAAGATGATTGTGTCCAGGCACTACCCTGAGATCTCTTGTACTGATGTCTTGGGACTGAGATAATTCATCTCTCAAACCCACAAGCTTTTCCTTTCTGCTAGCTGTGATTCTAATCAGCGGAGAGTTTTTCCCAGTTTTCATTGACTTCAGTTTTGCTTGAACTCCTTGAAGCAGCACTCAGTCAAATGCTACCTTGACATCAAGGGCAGTAACTGTCACCTAATAATTTCTGCTTGCTAGAAGTGTCATTCATTCACACAGAGTGACCTATTCTCTGCAACCAAAGAATATGTTCAAGCCAATGCTCAAGCCTTGCGCTTTTTAAAAACAATTACTCGAAAGCATAGGGAGCTTGTAATTTATTACTTTCTTTGTGGCAACATTTGGCCAATCCGAGTTAACTTGCCAGTTAATGTTAATTCCTCCTGTGCCATAAATAGTTGTGATTGTCTGAAATCTGGAATTCTTGCATTTATTCTGATGAGTCCTTCAGTAACATGCCTCTCCGTTCAGAAATATTCAGCATTAAACTGTTTTTAAAAAGTTCTGAACTTTTTTTTTGAAGAAAATATTCTTCTAGCCAATTAAAACCCTTTTTAACTATAGCCTATCTGGTCCTCCAAACTTTAGCAACTCCCATATTGGCAAACAGTTGTGTTTATACAATGCACTGGGTGGATGTTTTAGAAATCAGTGAGTGCAATGAGGATTCCTACGCTGGGAGAAAAATCTATATCTGCTCTGGTCAAAATGAAGCTGAACATGAGCACTAGGTTTTGCCGCCTTATATGTTTTTCCCAGAGTTCAAGATGTCACAGACTACAAATAAATTTATGCCACAAACAGTGGATAATTCAGATGATTGTGTCTTCTGTTAGTCAACTACCCAGCCTAATCAAACTTTTCAGCTCCTGATCTATAACACTGTAAGTTATAGCTTTCCAAGTACCTATCCGAGTAGTATTTTTTTAATGTGATGAGAGTTTCTGCCACTCTTTCAGGCATTGAGTTGTAATTGTTCACCACTCTGGGGGCCTGGTTTGTGATGCAGAATAAGGCCAACAGCGTGGGTTCAATTCCTGTACTGACTGAGTTATTCATGATGGCTCCGCCTTCTCAACCTTGCCCCTCGCCTGAGCTGTGGTGATCTTCAGGTTAAATCATCACCAGTCAGCTCTCCCCCTCAAAAGGGAAAGCAGCCTATGGTCATCTGGACTTTGGTGACAAAAATTACTTTTGGTGAAAATATTCTCCCTTTCCCGCTAATACTTCTGCCAATTCATTTAAATCTATTCTCCCCAATTCCTGTCCATTATTCATCAATGCACAAGCTGTTGGCATGATCAAGCAATGCTTCTGTTTAGCATTTTAACACAAGACCTTGTTCTCATGCCCACATGTCTGTCCTTAGCCTGCTGCAATGTTCCAGTGAAGCTCAAACCAAACTGGAGGAACAGCATCTCTTCGGTTAAGCATGCTACAGCCTTCCGGTCTCAACATCGATTTCAACAACTTCAGATGATTAGCTGTACCCCACCTCGACCCCTTTGTTTTCATTCCATTTCACTTAACTGTCTTTTACATTTTATTTATTTCTTAATATATATCCCCTCTCCTTGCCTTTTGTTCCTTTGCTTCCCCCCTCACCCCACACATCTGTCACAGCTTACCTCTCTGATTTAGTTTCTCTGCTGTTTGGTCTTTCACGTCTCTGGGGACTGCCATTAGCACTCCTTTCCCTTGATTTCTGTGGTTATTGGCACTCTTTTCCCTTGGTTTCTGTGGATATGACTCCCCTTTCATTCCCTCACCCCACAGTATAAATATCTCCCCCTTTCTATGTCTTAGCTTTGACCAAGGGTCACCTGGACTCGAAACGTTGACTCTTTTCTCTCCCTAGAGATGCTGTCAGACCTGCTGAGATTTTCCAGCATTTTCTCTTTTGGTTTCAGCATCCGCAGTAATTTGCTTTTATTATAAGTTTATACTGTTGGGGCTGGGTAGGGGGCCAACGATAGGTGGAGATTGACAAAGATGTGGACAGAAAGATAAAATTAATGTAAATGGGGGTGATTAAGGCTAAGAAGGGTGCTGATAGTAGCACATAAAGAGATTAGAATGTGTGAATAGCAGAACAAAGGTGAGCAGTGTGTCGAAGGACAACTAGGAACAGATGGCCCAAGTGGGGAGGGGAACAATGGTGAGGGAAAAACATAAATGGAAGAAATGAAAATAAATTATGAGAAATAAAAATGGAGAGAAGGTGGAGGTAGAGAGTTCAGTCTGAAATTGTTGAATTCAATGTTGTAACGTACTTCAGTTTAGGCTGGGCTCCACTGGAATATTGCAGTAGGCCAAAGACGGACATGTGGACATAGAGCAGGATGGTGAGTTGAAATGATAATGACAAGAAGGTCTGGGTCCTGCTTGCAGATGGCCAGAGGTATTCTGCAAAGTGGTCACCCGGTCTGTGTTTAGTCTCTCCAATGTAGAGTAGACTGTATTGGGAGCAGCAAATGCAATAGACCAGATTGAAGGAGGTGCACGTGAAGTGCTGTCTCACTTGGAGTGTTTAGGCCCTGGGATGGTGAACAGGGAGGTGGTAAAGGGGTAGGTGTTATACCTTCTGTGATTGCATGGGAAGGTGCTGTGGGTTGAGGGTGAGTGTTGGGGTGATGGAAAAGTGGACTAGGGTATCCTGGAGAGAACGGTCCCTGTGAAATGCTGACGTGGAGTGAGGGAAGATGTGTTTGATGGCGGCATCATACTGAAGTTGGTGAAGGATGATTCTTTGAATGAGGAGGCTGGTGGAGTGAAATACAAGACCGGGGGATACTAGCCTGGTTATGGGAGGGGGTGAGAGCAGAGGTGTGGGAGATGGGTCGGACACGGTTGAGAGATTGTTGACCACAGTGGATTGTAAACCACGATTAAGGAGGAATGCAGACCTGTCAGCAGCACTCTTTCCTCTTGGTTTCTGTGGATATGACTGCGTGTTTTGGAAATAATCGGAACAGATGTGATGGAGCCAAAGGAGCTGGGAGAATGAGATGGAATACTTACGGACATGGGGAGTGAGGAGCTGTAGTTGAGGAGATGTGGGATTAATGGATATGGATAGTGGACAGTCAATAGAAAGATCAAGGAAGGGAAGTGTCGGAGATGGACCATGTGAAGGTGATAGAGGGGTGGAAATTGGAAGTGAAATTAATACATTTTTCCAGGTTCAGACGGGAACATGAAGCAGCACCGAAACAGTCGTTGATGTACTGATAAAAGAGTTGAGGACTGGGGCTAGAGTTGAACTGGAATAAGGAATGTTCCACATACCCCATAAAGAGGCAGGCAAAACTGGGACCCATGCAGGTACCCATAGCCACATCTTTGGTTTGGAGGAAATGAGACATGTTAAAGGACATCTTTGGTTTGGAGGAAATGAGACATGTTAAAGGAGAATAGTGGAGTTGCTATGTACACAGGGGCTCCCTACAGATTATGTTGGCTGGAATTCTTCTCTGGACCTTGGGATTCTCTTTTCCAGCTGGCAGCGCACCCTGCCAATGGGTTCCCTGGCTTTGATGGGAATTACTATTAACAAGTGGCAGGAAGATAGAATCCCACCGCCAGGGAATGGTGGCGAGAAACACGCTGCTGGGGGATGTTATCTTTATTTTTTTTAAAGTTAAGCCTTATGAATTATCATGGACTCATCAAATGAATTATCAAACCTGGTGAAAGAAAATGTTTCCTCAGTATACCAGCGGTTTCTGTAAATGGCGGCATGTCCAATTGCATGGTAGCTTCATTCAACTGCTTGAAGAGATGGACGTGTGCACGCGATGAAAAGCGACCATCTCTTGAGCGGTGGAGGGGGCATATTGAGGCAGTCCCTTGAGTCGGGTTAAGGATGGGGATTGAGGTTCTTTCTCCCCGCACCCAAAGCCCGTTGACTCAGTTTCAGCGCCGCTTGGTTTGTGAGCTCTCCTGCACTGTAAGGTTGACGCAGGGTACAAGGCGGCCGTGTCACAATGGGATGGAACGCTCTGCCTAGCAACCGCCATCTGGTAACCGGGTGGACATCAATCGGAGCAGCGCCGGAGAGTGACTTGGGGGGGACATGGCATCAATGGTGTTGGCGGCATCGGGGCCTACGGGGTTGAAATCCTCCGGTCAGGCCTCGGTGTGAGCGATCAACACGGGTGTCAAGGAGGGGCCGATCTTCCCAGACACGGACGGGGAGGCCTGGGCTCGCTCACCGAGACTCAGGCCCTCCGATCTCCGAGGCGTCAAGGCCTCCCTTTTGTGGCTCTGTCGCCCCAGGTGGCCACTCCCATCGGGCCCAACGTCTCGAGCCTCAGCCAGCAGGTGGCTTTACCTGGGCACAGAGGAAGCACCACCATACTGCTTTAAGATTTGGAAATCCTTTACTGGGTGCCAGATCCAGCACCTTATTTAAGCTCAGACTCCAGGCATCCTGTTGTAAGTTCTTCCATCTACATTCTGGACATCAAATTTCTGGGCATCGGGCACCAAGTGGCCCGGTAGCCCAGGTGTGGGTTCACCAATTAGTGTATAAAATATGGCAGTGGCCCATGTCATAGTGGTACTGCTGCTGTATAGACATCTTTATATTGGTCTAATGCAGACCGCCACAGAGAACACCGAGTTCCAAAATGCCTCCTGCCCCATTTTGTGCACCTGTACCTCTTGGCTGCTTTCTTGTATTGGAGCTGGGAAATGGCATCAGCTGGATAATGTGCCATTTATCAGAGGGTCATCATACATATTCAACACTCTGTAAGTATCAGAACAAGTAAACAACATGCAGTGTCAGTATTTCTGTGGATTATTATTTACATAATTTGTGTGTCCTAGGAATGAGTATTACTTAGATTTTAAAAAGTTGCCTACTGATTTCGTGGCAGGATGCAAGAGCAGTTTGAACTCATTAATAATACTGGTTTGACCATTGGACCAACATTTGCTAGATCCAAATAACGAAAGAAATTCTATTGAAACATTGCTATATTTTAGTGTTCAAACATAAATCTGTAAGTAAGATGTCTTTTGAACTTACCATTTGATGAGGTGCCTCACAACATAGGCTGAGTTTCAGTTCACCAATTAGTTTGTAAATATTAATTTCTACCTGCTGAAAAATATACTGTGGCTTGAAAGTCGTGTCAGCACATTTGCATTTGCAGTGCACATCTTTGTTTCTTTCTATCCTTTTTGCTTACAAGAGTAAGTTCAGATGAAAACATGATATTTGACCCTAATAGCCATACCCTCCTATCAATGTCTTGAGATTTTGCCACCATTACCCTATCCAGAGGTCCATCTCAAATATTAATCACTTAGGTCCTTAATGAGGTCCTTTCACATTTTTTAAACAGTGTCATCCATGAATTAGCAGATTATCTAGCCATAATCACCTGCGGATCCCTGCTCTCCACAAATTGGCTGCCACATTTGCTGCATTACATTATTGATGACACTTCAAAGTACTTTATTTACTGCAATGCACTTTGGGACAATGTTCTGTGATCATTTAATGTATTATATAAATTTTTCATTTCTGTTTGTGAGGTTAAACTTAAAATAATATTTGAGATCTACATTTTCTGTTATACTATTCCTCTAATCGATGCTGTCTGGAAGTCTATTTCAATAACCAACATAGGCATTCCCTGTCCATTCCATTATCAATCTCTTCAAAAAGATCAATTAGGTTCATCAAGGATGATATACACTTTACAGATCCATGCTGGCTTTTGATCAGCTATTCAGTCAACTGTCCATTGTAGACTATAGCAATTTCCCTAGAGCAGGCATTAGGCTAACTGCTTCATAATTGCCTGGTTCCTCCCACTCACTGTTCTTAAATAGCAGAATTATCTGGACAATTTTCAAGTCTAAAGGATTTTGACAGATTTTCACTCCAGTGGAGCGTCCCTATCTTCATTTGTGTTATCAGCACTTAAAAATGTTTCTTCAAACATTGCAAGCAATGCCAAATCCATTAAATTTAGAAAAAGTCTGATGCTATGTAGCCTGTCTCTCAATTGATTATTGGAATTGTTTCAAATATTTCCCTACTTTCAGCTCCATTTGTATCTTTTCCCTTTTTTTATCGTTCATTGGATATGTGTACTGGCAAGGCCATCATTTGTTGCCCTTGAGAAGTTGGTGGTTAGCCGCCTTCCTGATTCACTACAACCCATGTGATGTAGATACACCGTAACAGCTCTGAGGGAGGAAATTACAGTTTTCGTCCAGCCATAGTGAAGGACTGACTGGCTTTACAGTTCCAAGTCAGGGTGATGTGTGACTTGGAGAAAACTTGCAGGTGGTGGTATCTGCATGCATTTTCTGCCTTAATTCTTTGAGGTGGTAGACGTTGTAGGATTGAAGGGTGCTGCTGAAGGAGGCTTAGTGAGTTGCTCTGCATTGTGTGGATGGTACAAACTGCTGCCGCTGAGCACCGGTGGTGCATGAACTGAATGTTTAAATTGGTAAACCAATCAGACAGGCTGTCTTATTTTTGGCTGGTCTTGATCTTCTTGCTGGTTGGCGCTGCACACATGTAAGGCAAGTGTGGAGTAGTCCATCACATTTCTGAGTTGTGCCTAAGCAATGGTGAATAGGTTTTGTGGAGTAAGGAGGTGACTTACTTGCTGCAGAATTCCCAGTGTCTGCCCTACCTCTGTAGTCACAGCATTTATATGGCTGGTCCAGTTAAACATTTGGTCAATGGTGGCCCCCAGAATGTTGATGGTCGGGGGATTCAGCGATGGTAATGCCGTTGAATATCATGGAGAGATTCTCATTTGATCATTTGCCTGTTGTACTGGAAGAACTGTTATGTTATGGTCATTTCATTGTTTTCTGTATATATTTTTTGGTTTTCTATATTCTTTTCCATAGCTTTCTTTGTCTTTCCCCTACATGGGTATCTGTTTTGGCTCAATGGTAGCACTCTTGCCCCCTTAGTCAGAAGGTCAAGTCCCATTCCAGAGAGTTGAACATATTTTAATGCAGTAAAGTGCCGCATTGTTAAGAGATGCCATTTTTCTAATGAAACATTAAACTGAGGCTATTTCTGTGCTCCTAAATTAAAGGTTTTGCTGTTTCAAGATCAATAGGTTTGCCGAGGTGTTCTGGCCAAAATGATTGTTTTGTTATATATCTGATTGCTGTTTGTGAGACTTTTCTGTTTACAAATTGGAGCAGCATGGGAGCATTGTGGATAGCACAATTGCTTCACACCTCCAGGGTCCCAGGTTCGATTCTGGCTTGTGTCACTGTCTGTGAGGAGTTTGCACATCCTCCCCGTGTGTGCGTGGGTTTCCTCCGGGTGCTCCAGTTTCCTCCCACAGTCCAAAGATGTGCAGGTTAGGTGGATTGGCCATGATAAATTTCCCTTAGTGTCCAAAATTGCCCTTAGTGTTGGGTGGCGTTTCTGGGTTATGGGTATAGGGTGGAGGTATTGACCTTGGGTAGGGTGCTCTTTCCAAGAGCCGGTGCAGACTCGATGGGCCGAATGGCCTCCTTCTGCACTGTAAATTCTGTGATAATCTATGAAATTGAGTGTCATGTTTTTCTCTCTTAAAACAGTGATTACACTTCATACATGTTTAATTAGCAGCAAAATGCTTTGAGATATCTTGAGTTTGCAAAAGGTGCTATAAATATTCTTTCTACACACCTTGTTTCTTTTGCTTGTTTCATGTTTTTAATATGGATTTGTCAAGATTCCTTTTATTTATCTACACTTACTAGCTCTTCATGTATGTTTACTGTACGACCAACCAGTTAGACCATAAGACATAACACATTGGAGCAGAATTAGTCCACTCAGCCCATCAAGTCTGCTCCGCCATTCAATCATGGCTGATATTTTTCTCTTCCCCATTCTTCTGCCTTCTCTCCATAACTCTTGATCCCCTTATTAGTCAAGATCTATGTCTTTAAAGACAGTCAGTGATTTGTCCTCCACAGCCTTCTGCGGCAAATAATTCCATAGATTCCTTCCTTCGATACGGGCCCAAAACTGCTCACAATACTCCAAATGGAGTCTGACCAGAGCCGTATACAGCCTCAGACGTACATCCCTACTCTTGTATTCTAGCCCTCTCGACATGAATGCTAACATTGCATTTGCCTAACCTCTGACTGAAGAAATTTCTCCCCATCTCTGTTTTAAAGGATAGTCCCTTTAGTCTGTGATTATGCCCTCTGGTTCTAGTTTTTCCTACGAATGGAAACATCCTCTTGCAGTATCCTGTAAGTTTCAATAAGATCCCCCCTCATCCTTCTGAACTCCAACGAGTACAGACCCAGAGTCCTCAACCGTTCCTCATATGACAGACTCCTCATTCCAGATATCATTTTTGTGAACCTCCTCTGGACCCTTTCCAAGGCCAGCACATCCTTCCTTAGATATGGGGCCCAAAACTGTTCACAATACTCCAAATGGGGTCTGACCAGAGCAATATACAGCCTCAGACGTACATCCCTACTCTTGTATTCTAGCCCTCTCGACATGAATGCTAACATTGCATTTGCCTAACATCTGTCGTAGGAAAATGCTAGAAGCAGTTATTAACGATGTTATAGCAGGTAACCAGGAAAAATTAGAGGCAGACAGAGTCAACATGGTTTAATCATTTTTAACCAATTTATTGAAGCTCTTTGAAGGTATCACAGGTGTCGTGGATTAAGGGGAACTGGTGGATATACTATACTTAGATTTTCAGAAGGTATTTGATAAGAATCCACATCAAAGGCTATTGCAGAAATTAAAGCTCATGGTGTAGGGGATAACATATTGGCATGAATTGAAGATTGGCTAGCTAACAGAAAACAGCAAGTTGTGACAAATTGGTATTTTTCTGGTTGGCAGGATACAACAAGTGATGTGCCAGAGGGATCAGTGCTGGGGCCTCAATTATTTACAATTTATATAAATGATTTGGATAAACCATAGAAAAATAGGAACAGGAGGAGGCCATTTGCCCCATCGAGCTTGTTCCGTCATTCATTATGATCATGGCTGATTATCCAACTCAATAGCCTATTCCCGCTTTCCTCCCATATTTGATTCCCTTTGCCCAAAGTGCAATATTTAACTGCTTCTTGAAAACATACAATGCTTTGGCCTCAACTACTTCCTGTGGTAACAAATTCCACAGGTCATCACTCTCTGGGTGAAGAAATATCTCTTCATCTCTGTCTTAAATGGTCTACCCATATCTCAGACTGTGACCCCTGGTTCTGGACACACCCACCGTCGGGAACATCATTCTTTTTTTTTTATAAATGTTTTTATTCAGTTTTCATATTTTATATTGAACAAATTAAAAATTGTTAGGAGAGAAAAAAAAAACAAACACGCAAAAATTAACATACATATTTACAGGTAAGCATCTTCGTAGTAGTAACTGCGCCCCCCCCCCCCCCCCCCCCCCCTCAACATGTTTATTTAGTTTGGTTTTGGGCCTTAGCTAGCCATCGAACCCCCGTAACGAACCTGTAGCCCCCCTCCCCTCCCGCTACCTTCCCCCGACTATTCTTCCTCTTGTACATTGGCCACAAATAGGTCCCGGAACAGTTGCATGAATGGCTCCCACGTTCTGTGGAAGCCGTCGTCCGACCCTCGGATGGCAAATTTGATTTTCTCCATTTGGAGAGATTCCGAGAGGTCGGACAGCCAGTCCGCAGCTCTGGGCGGTGCTGCTGACCGCCAGCCAAACAGGATTCTACGGCGGGCGATCAGGGAGGCAAAGGCAAGGGCGTCCGCCCTCCTCCCCAGGAATAGATCTGGCTGTTCTGAAACCCCGAAGACCGCCACTATCAGGCATGGCTCCACCCTCACTCCCACCACTTTGGACATAACCTCGAAGAAGGCTGTCCAGTACTCCACGAGTCTGGGGCAAGACCAGAACATGTGGGCGTGGTTGGCCGGGCCTCTTTGGCACCGTTCACATCTGTCTTCCACCTCCGGGAAGAACCTACTCATACGGGTTCTTGTTAAGTGGGCTCTATGTACCACTTTTAGTTGCGTCAGGCTGAGCCTTGCGCACGTGGAGGTGGAGTTGACCCTATGCAGTGCTTCGCTCCAGAGTCCCCACCCTATCTCCATCCCCAGGTCGTCCTCCCATTTCCTCCTTGTTGCGTCCAGTACGGTGTCGTCCCTATCTACCAGTCGGTCATACATGTCACTACAGTTCCCTTTCTCTAGGATACTTGCGTCCAGTAGGTCTTCCAGTAGTGTCTGTCGTGGCGGTTGTGGGTACGTCCTTGTCTCCTTTCGTAGGAAGTTTTTGAGCTGCAGGTACCGTAGCTCGTTCCCCCCAGCTAGCTGAAATTTCTCTGTCAGTTCGTCCAGTGTTGCGATCCTGTCGTCCGTGTATAGGTCCCTGACTGTCAGTGTTCCCCCGTCCTGCCTCCACCTTTTGAAGGTGGCGTCAGTCAGTGCTGGTGTGAACCTATGGTTGTTGCAGATGGGAGCCCTGTTCGACATTTTGGTCAGGCCAAGTTGTTTCCGCAGTTGGTTCCAGGATTGGAGGGTGGCTGTCACCACTGGGCTGCTGGAGTGTTTTTTGGGTGGGGATGGGAGTGCTGCCGTGGCGAGGGCCCGGAGGGAGGTTCCCATGCAGGAGGCCTCCTCCGCACGCACCCACTCAGCTTCTGGCTCCTGGATCCATCCCCTTACTCGCTCGGCTGTTGCTGCCCAGTGGTAGAATTGTAGAATCGGGAGGGCTAACCCTCCCCTGGTTTTTGTTTTTTGTAAGACCTTCTTTGGGATCCTAGCATTTTTACCCCCCCATACGAACGCCATGATGAGTTTGTCCAGCGCTTTGAAAAAGGCCTTGGGGATGTAGATCGGAATGGATCTAAACAGGAAGAGGAACCTGGGCAGTACGTTCATTTTGATCGTCTGAACTCTCCCCGCGAGGGAGAGCGGGAGTGTGTTCCATCTTTGCAGGTCCTTTTTAACTTCCTCCGTCAGGCTGGTGAGGTTCCATTTGTGGATCCCTTTCCAGTCATGGGCTATTTGGGTCCCCAGGTAGCGGAATTTATGTCGGGCTTGTTTGAACGGCAGCCCCTTTAGTGCTGCCCCCCCCCCCCCCCCCCCTTGCGGGTGCACTGGGAAGATCTCACTTTTGCTCATGTTGAGTTTGTAGCCCGAGAAGGCTCCAAACTCTTTCAGGAGCGCGATGATTCCGTCCATGCTGCTTTGTGGGTCCGAGATATAGAGGAGCAGATCATCCGCATAGAGTGAGACTCTGTGCTCTTTACCTCCCCTTCGGATCCCCCTCCAATTTTTTGCTGCCCTGAGCGCGATTGCTAGCGGTTCAATTGCTAGTGCGAACAGCAGCGGGGACAGTGGGCATCCTTGTCTGGTGCCCCTGTGCAGCTGGAAGTATTGGGAGTTGGTATTGTTGGTCTGTACACTCGCCATGGGAGCGTTGTACAGGAGCTTTACCCAAGCGGTGAACCCTGTTCCAAGCCCGAACCGCTCCAGTACCTCTATGAGGTATTTCCACTCGACTCTGTCGAAGGCCTTTTCTGCGTCCAGGGAGACGATCACCTCTTGTGTTCTCTCCCCGGAGGGGGTCATTATCACGTTCAGCAGGCGCCTGATGTTCGCGGTAAGCTGTCTACCTTTGACAAAGCCCGTCTGGTCCTCTGTGACCACCTCAGGTACACAGTCTTCAAGCCTTTTGGCTAGGATTTTGGCCAGTATTTTGGCGTCTGCATTCAGCAGAGATATGGGTCTGTATGACCCACATTCCGTTGGGTCTTTGTCTTTCTTAGGTATCAGCGAGATTGAGGCCTGTGCTAACGTGGGTGGCAACGTGCCCCTAGCTAGCGAGTCTGTGAACATCTCCCGCAGGTGCGGGGCCAGCGCTGTCGCAAATTTTTTGTAGAAGTCCGCCAGGAATCCGTCCGGTCCCGGCGCCTTCCCCGCCTGCATGGAGCTAATGCTCTCCATGATCTCTCCCAGTGCTAGTGGTGCTTCCAGATCCCGTTTTCTGCCCTCTCCCACAACTGGTATGTCCAGTCCGTCAAGAAACCGGTTCATCCCAGCCTTCCCCGTTGGGGGCTCTGAGGTGTACAGCTCTTGGTAGAAGGCCTTGAAGGTTTTGTTAATCCTCTCTGGTTCTGTTTCCAACGTGCCTCTGGTATCTCTGATTTGTGCAATTTCTCTGCTGGCTGCCTGCTTTCTCAGCTGGTGGGCCAACAGGCGGCTGGCTTTGTCTCCGTGTTCGTATAGGGCCCCGCGTGCCTGGCGGAGTTGGTGTACTGCTTTCCTGGTGGAGAGCAGGTCAAAGTTCCTTTGTAATTCTTTTCTCTCCGCCAGGAGTTCTACAGTTGGGGCCTCGGAGTATTTATGGTCTACCTCCAGTATGGAGTCGACCAGCTTCTGCCTAGCCACCCTTTCCTCCCTACCTCTTTGCGCTTTGTAGGCTATGATTTCCCCTCTTAGTACGGCCTTAAGCGCTTCCCAGAACGTGGAGGGTGAGACCTCCCCGTTTTGGTTGATCTCAGTGTACTCCGCTATGGCCTGCGCTATCCTTTCGCTGAGGGCCTTGTCAGCTAGTAAGGCACCGTCCAACCTCCATTTGGGGCGCTGGGCCCTTCCCGTCTCTAGCCGCACATCCATGTAGTGTGGAGCGTGGTCTGATATCACAATTGCAGAGTATTCCACCTTGTCTATCTCTGGAAGCACCGTTTTCCCCACCACAAAGAAGTCAATTCTGGTGTACACGTTGTGTACTGGGGAGAAGAAAGAGAATTCTTTCTCCCCCGGGTGGGCGAATCTCCAGGGGTCTACTGCTCCCATCTGCTCCATATAGTGACTGAGTTCCCTTGCCATGTTTGAGGTTTTCCCCGTTCTGGGGTTTGATCTGTCCGTCGTTGGGTCCTGTACACAGTTGAAGTCCCCCCCCATGATTAGTCGGTGCGTCGCTATGTCTGGGATTTCTGCCATGGTCTTTTGGATGAAGCTCGTGTCGTCCCAGTTGGGCGCGTACACGTTAACTAGAACTACCGGCGCCCCATCCAGGGCCCCGCTGACCATGACATACCGTCCCCCTGGGTCCGTAACCGTCTTTGTCGCCCTAAACATTGTCCTTTTGCCAATCAGGATCGCCACCCCCCTGGCTCTTGCCCCATAACAGGAATGATAGGTTTGTCCCACCCAGCCCTTTCTTACCCGCAGTTGGTCCTGCTCCCTCAAGTGCGTCTCTTGGAGGAAGACTATGTCGGCCCTCATGTTTCTAAGGTGGGTGAGGACTCTAGATCTCTTCACTGGGCCGTTAAGTCCCCTTACGTTCCAGGTGACTATTCTGGTGGGGGGCTTCTGCCCCCTTGCTCCTGTGGGGTTAACCATATTTGTCCGGTGGACGCGCCCCTGCCCTCTGGGGTTTCCCTTTGTTAGGGGGCTGTCCAGGATGTCCACTATCACTGCTCTCCCCATGCGGTCGGTTCCCTGCGCTCCGGGGTTCCCCCTTGTCCCGGGGACACCCGCCATGGCCGTCCACTGTGTGTCCGCCACGCGGGTAGTCCCCTGCACTCCGGGGGGCCCCTTCACCCACAGACCGTACTGGGTGGGTGCTTGCAGCAGTTCCCTGTTTCGAGCCCTTGTCTGTGGCACTTTGTGGCCCTATTCCCTTTCTGGCCTCTTTTGTCCCTTCGTCCCTGCATTTCCCCTCCCTGGTCCCTCGCCCCCCGAGTGCCCCCCCCCCCCGCTCTATCCCTTTCGGGGATACCCCTGTATACCCCTCCATTGCCCCTCTCTCCCCCATTCCTGTCCCCATTTGCTCTCCCACCTTTGATGGGTGATCCCCCCCTCCCCTGACTGGCGCCTTCCCCCCTGTTGGGGGTGCGCTGCGGCCCTGCTCTGTTGCGCGCCCCCTTCGCTAGCTTTCCTGCTAGCACGGTGGCTCCCCTCTCGGAGGTTGCTGTCCCGCTTCCCCTCTCCCCTCTCCAGTACTCCCGTTCCCTCGTGCCGGGGCCTGGCCTCCCACCTGGGGCGGGCCCTTGGGCGTTGGGTTGTTTTTCGTTCTGGGTGTTCCTGCCAGGGGGGAGGGGGCTGGCTTTGCCTCGCCCCTCCCCACCCCCCCGTCGGCATGACGTATCTCCTTGCCATGGGCCCCTCGTCCCTACTTCCCATGGCGTTTTTCCAGCCCGTGCTCCTCGACGAATCTATTCGCCTCGGCAGGGGCTGTAAAGAAATATTCCTTGTGTTGGTATGTGACCCAGAGTTTTGCTGGGTACAGCATACCAAAACGTACTTTGTTCTTATAGAGAGCTGCTTTCGCTCTGTTGAACTCCGCCCGTCTCTTAGCTATGTCCGCTCCAAAATCCTCGTAGATTCGGATGGCTTGCCCGTCCCAATTGCAGGCTCTATTCTCCTTGGCCCAGCGCAGGATTGTCTCCCTATCCCGGTACCGGTGCAGTCTGGCTATAACTGCTCTCGGTTTTTCCCCTTCCTTGGGCTTCGGGCGCAGTGACCGATGAGCTCTGTCCATTTCCGGTGGGGTGGGAAAAGTTTCCCGCCCCACTAAGGAGCCCAGCAGCGCAGCCACGAATGTTGTGGGATTTCTACCCTCTATCCCCTCTGGCAGGCCCACTATCTTAATATTTTGCCTTCTCGAGCTGATCTCCTGGTCGTCTACCCTGCCCTTCAGGCTCCCCTGTGTTGCACTCAGTTTCACCATTCCCCTCTCCAGGGATATGACCCGGTCGCTCACGTCAATCGCTGCCTTCTCCAGCTCTTTAATGGTTGCCCCCTGGGCTTCCAGTATCTTCCCTTGGGCATCCACTTTCTTCTCCAATCTGGTCAGAACCTGCTGCACCCCTGACATGGCCCTGGTCACTGCTGCCTGTGCTGCGGCCTCTGCGTCTGCTTTTAACTCAGCCTTGATTGCCTGCAGCTGCTCCCTCACCACCTCGGCAAAGGCTTCCTTCCAATTCACGCCCCCCTCTAACCCCAGGGGAGAGGTTGCCCGCCCGTCCAGCTCTTCTGGATGTGGCGAAACATCCTTCCCGCCGCTTCGCGTGTTGACTCGTTCGCCCGAGCTGGCTTGCCCTTTGCCCCGTCTACTTCCGGTGCCCCCTTTCTCTTGGCTCCCTTCTGGCATTTTTTTCTCCCCCTTCCCCTTCATCTTTTCTTCTCTCCTTGTTCTTCTTTTCCCCCTTTTCCGCACCCTATTTTTATTTTATTTATTATTATATATCTATATATATATATATATATATATATTTTTTTTTTTTAATTTATTTCCCCCCCTTCTTTCCTTTACCCCTTTTCTCTTTACCAGTTTTCTTTTGGGTTTTTTTTAAAAAAAAAAAGAACAGAAATACAAGTCTCTTTTTTCTTTTGTCTTCTCTCCCCACTCAACCAGGAGAGAGAGAGAGAGAGTCCCTTTGTCTCTTTGTCCTTGCCACGTGGTGGTCACTGCAGTTGGGGGGGGAGGGGCGAGTGGGCCGGTGGTCGCTGCCGGTTTGGGGGGGGGGTGTCCCCGCTGCTGGCTGGGGGGGGGGGGGGGTGTCCCCGCTGCTGGCTGGGGGGGGGGGGGGTGTCCCCGCTGCTGGTTGGGAGGGGGGGTGGTCCCGCTGCTGGTTGGGAGGGGGGGGGGGGTCCGCTGCTGGTTGGGAGGGGGGGGGGGGTCCGCTGCTGGTTGGGAGGGGGGGGGGGGGGAGGGAGAAGAGGGGCCGCCGCCGCCGCACCGCTCCTGGCCCGTGGGGGGGGGGGGGAAGAGAAGAGGGGCCGCCGCCGCCGCACCGCTCCTGGCCCGCGTGGGGGGGGGGGGGGGAAGAGAAGAGGGGCCGCTGCCGCCGCACCGGTCCTGGCCCGCGGGGGGGGGGGGGGGGGGGGGGAAGAGAAGAGGGGCCGCCGCCGCACCGCTCCTGGCCCGCGTGGGGGGGGAAGAGAAGAGGGGCCGCTGCCGCCGCCGCACCGCTCCTGGCCCGCGTGGGGGAGGGGGGTGGGGAGGGAGAGGGGTTGGACCTGCTGCTGCTGGGCCCCCCTGTCGCTGCCTCTCCTCTGCCGCCGCCGTCACCGCTCCTCTGCCGTCGCTGTCGCTCCTTCGCTGCCGCTCCGCTGCCGCTCCTCTGCCGTCGCTGTCGCTCCTCAGCTGCCGCTCCGCTGCCGCTCCTCTGCCGGCGCTCCGCTTCTCCTCCTCCGCCGTCCGGCCTGTCGGGGGGGGGGGGGGGGGGGGGGGGGGTTGTTCTTGTCTGGCGCTTGCGGGAGCCCCTCTCCCTGCGACCTCCTCGCTCGCCGCCCGGAAGTCGAATCGGGAACATCATTCTTGCATTTACCAGATGGGACTGAAGGTATGGTGGTGAAATTTGATGACAATAAAAGATGGGTAGGGAAGAAAATTGTGAAGAGGACATAAGGAAGCTACATAGTGACATAGATTAAGTGAGTGAGCAAAAATCTGACAAATGAATTATGTTGTGGGAAAATGTTAAATTATCCATTTTGGCAGGAAGGATGAAAAAGAAGCATATAATCTTTATTGTCACAAGTAGGCTTACATTAACACTGCAATGAAGTTACTGTGAAAAGCCCCTAGTCGCCACATTCCTGCACCTATTCAGGTACACAGAAGGAGAATTCAGAATGTCCAAATTACATATTTATCCCAATGGTGAGAGATTGTAAACTTTGAGGGTGCAGAGAAATCTGGATGACCTAACACATGAATCACAAAAGGCTAGAATGCAGGTACAGCAAGTAATGAGGAAAGCTAATATAATGTTTTCATTCATGTGAGGAGAATTGAATACAAAAGTAGTGAGGTTATACTTCAGTTGTCCAGGGCATTGGTGAGACCACATTTGGAGTATTTTGTGCAGTATTGGTCTCCTTATTTAATGGAAAGATGCATTAGAAGCAGTTCAGAGAAGGTCTGCTGGCCTAATAACCAAGAATGGTTGGTTTGTCTTGTGAGGAAAGGTTGAAGAGGTTAGGTTTGTGTCCACTAGAGTTTAGAAGAGCAAGAGGTGACTTGATTGAAACCTTTAAGATCCTGAGGTGTAATAATCCTGAGGGGGTCATGAGTCAGTGGGACTCTTCCTCAAAAGGCAGTGGAAGCAGAATCGTTGAAAATTTTTAAGACAGAGCTAGATAGATGGTTGATTAACAAAGGGCTAAAAGGTTACCTTGGTAGGCAGGATTGTTATCTTGAGATTTTAGTCAGATCAGCCATGATTTTATTGAATGGCACAACAGGTTCAAGGGGCTGAGTGGCGTACTCCTGCTCCCGGTTCGTATGTTCGTAAGTTGCTCAGTGGTATGCCCTCAGTTGAAATGTTCTTGAGCACTGCTCTGTGGTAGATTTGTTTAAATCCTTTCCTCATTCCTTGAGTTGACACTTTTAAAGTTGTGCTTAGCATTGGTTTGCACATTGAATTATGCCTCATCAGCACAAAAGACTATCATTTTCATTGAACACATCAAGTTCAGTCATATAATGATTGCTGTCATCTCATGGTATTACGATTTCGGGTTCTAAAATGCATTTTGCCATTGGCAATTAGTATATTTGTTCTCATGGCATCCCTAACTCAGTGTCAAAAGCACTCACGGATTACATTAATAAGCTCAGATAGTCAGGCATTCAAGGTTTATACTAAATTGGATTAAATTATTTTAGTAAGATTCTTTTGTTGGTACATCCTTAATTTCTTTGCAAGATTTTTAAATGTTTCACTGCAATAGTCTCTCACAAACCCAGAGTTGTCATTGATTCGTTCACATGACTTTGAACTTGTTAAAAACAGATCTTTTATGGTCTCCTTCTGGGTACAATCCATTAAACTGTGTTTTTCTCCATCTCACTTCCCACTTTCTTCTCCATTTTTTTTCATTCTAAATTTAGAGGACCCAATTATATTTTTTCCAATTAAGGGGCAATTTAGCGTGGCCAATCCACCTACCCTGCACATCTTTGGGTTGTGGGACCGAAACCCACACAAACACGGGGAGAATGTGTAAACTCCACAAGGGCAGTGACCCAGAACCGGGATTGAACCTGGGACCTCGGCACCGTGAGGCAGCAGTGTTAACCACTACACCTCCGTGCTGCCCTCTTCTCCATAGTTAAAGGAATGTTTTTCATCATATATTCAGCCCGAATATTTTGCCTAACTCTGGGCACCACTCTTTAGGCGTTGGCGAAAGTGCAAATAGATTTACTGAAATTGTACCAGAGAGGAAGTATTTCATTTACGTAAAGAGACATGAAATACTGAGAGCAAGGAATGTTATGGGCCGATTAAGTAGAGGTGTTCTAAACTGTGAGCAGTTTTGATAGATGAGGTAGGGAGAAACTGTTCCCACTGCAGTACTCAGAAGACAGATTTAAGATGATTGGCAAAGGAACTAGGCTGGATATTAAGAGAACAAAAGCAAAATACTATGGATATTAGACATCTAAAATAAGAAATAAAAAATGTTGGAAATACTCTGCAGGTCTGGCAGCATCAGTGAAGAGAGAAACAGAGTTAACATTTCAGGCCAAAGGCCTTTCTTCAGAACTACAGGCTTTGTTTGAGTTTATGAATGTGCTTGGTAGGTGGAAGAGATGGTAAAATTTGCGAAGGTGAGGGCAAGTGGTACTGTAATTTGAGAAGCCCCTGTGACTCCAAACGTTCTAGTCAGACTACTGGCTCTTAGTTATGTGTGCTATCGTTGCTTTCCCTGTGGGCTTCAACAGGAGAGGGAGAGAGAGCAAAGGTAGCAGGTAAGAGGGCTCACAACAAGAGACTTTACTCTTTGGGTGCTACTTTTGGAACAATTTTTACCTAAGCCAGGAGCAGTGTGAGCGTTCACTCTGTTTTATCACGGGGATGCTCATAGAACCCTTCCACCTCTTGCAAGCAGACCTCTAGCCTTAGAGCAGAGCAAAGGACACTGCCAATCGCTATGATGGTGAGTGTGGCCAAATTTATTTGTGACAGGCTTTCCAAGCTGGAGAAGACAATATCTGTAGCATTTCCCAGTTTGCAGTCATCAGCTGCATCAGTGACATCTCGGGTGCTCCTAATGCCAGGAGAGGTGGGTTCATTCTGTGTTAAGAGTAGAGAGAAGCACATGACTTTGTCAGGATAGTGGGCATACCCATGGTAGAGTGCCATCAATTGCATGCACATGGCTTTGTCGGCATTGCATTTTACTAAAATTACAAAAGGTTCCACTCACGGAATATAGTGTGCGACCATGCTCAGCATACTATGTTGGTGAATGCCTGCTATACTACTCATAGTCATGAAACTTTCATTTTGCACAAGTCTGCTTTTCCCTCAGACTTTCAGCTAACACTTAAACAAGAGAGTTTATTCTTCGAGACCACAGCTAGCTGCTTTACATCTGGTACATGGCTCTGCTCTGTAACCCAACCATGTGCCAGCACATAGAACATAGAACATAGAACAGTACAGCACAGTACAGTCCCTTCAGCCCACAATGTTTTTCCGACCATTTATCCTAATCTAAGATCAACCTAACCTACACCACTTCAATTTACTACTGTCCATGTGCCTGTCTCAGAGTCGCTTAAATATCCCTCATGATTCTGACTCCACCACCTCTGCTGACAGTGCATTCCACACACCCACCACTCTCAGTGTAAAGAACCTACCTCTAACAGCTCCCCATACCTTCCTCCAAGCACCTTAAAATTATGTCCCCTCGTGACAGCCATTTCCGCCCTAGGGAAAAGTCTCTGGCTATCCACTCTATCCATGCCTGTCCTCATCTTGTACACCTCTATCAAGTCACCTCTCTGCCTTCTTCGCTCCAGTGAGAAAAGCCCTAGCTCCCTCAAACTTTCTTCATAAGACACGCCCTCCAGTCCAGGCAGCATCCTGGTAAATCTCCTCTGTCCCCTTTCCAAAGCATCCACATCCTTCCTATAATGAGGCGACCAGAACTAGACACAATATTCCAAGTGTGGTCTAACTAGAGTTTTATAAAGCTGCAGAAAAACCTCGCCGCGCTTAAACTCAATCCCCCTGTTAATGAAAGCCAACACACCATACGCCTTCTAAACAACTCTATCAACCTGGGTGGCAACTTTGAGGGATCTATGTACGTGGACCCCAAGATCCCTCTGTTCCTTCACACTTCCAAGAATCCTGCCTTTAACCCTGTATTCTGCATTCAAATTCGACCTTCCCAAATGAATCACTTCACATTTATCAAGGTTGAACTCCATCTGCCATTTCGCAGCCCAGCTCTGCATCCTGTCAATGTCCTGTTGTAACCTGCAACAACCCTCAACACTATCTACAACTCCCCCAACCTGTGTGTCATCGGCAAACCCACCCTTCCTCATCCAAGTCATTTATAGAGAAATACAGCACAGAACAGGCCCTTCGGCCCACGATGTTGCGCCGAACTTTTGTCCTAGGTTAATCATAGAATTTTGGACAATTTGTCATGGCCAATCCACCCAATCTGCACATCTTTGGACTGTGGGAGGAAACCGGAGTACCCGGAGGAAACCCACGCAGTCACGGGGAGGATGTGCAGACTCCACACAGACAGTGTCCCAAGTCGAAATCGAACTTGGGACCCTGGAGCTGTGAAGCAATTGTGCTATCCACAATGCTACCGTGCTGCCCTTAAGAAGTTAACCTACACTCCCTTATTCTACCCTAATCCAAGTACCTATCCAATAGCCGCTTGAAGGTCCATAAATTTTCCGACTCAACTACTACCACAGGCAGTGCATTCCATGCCCCCACTACTCTCTGGGTAAAGAACCTACCTCTGACATCCCCTCTATATCTTCCACCATTTATCTTAAATTTATGTCCCCTTGTAATGGTGTGTTCCACCCGGGGAAAAAGTCTCTGACTGTCTACTCTATCTATTCCCCTGATCATCTTATAAACCTCTATCAAGTCGCCCCTCATCCTTCTCCGTTCTAATGAGAAAAGGCCTAACACCCTCAATCTTTCCTCGTATGACCTACTCTCCATTCCAGGCAACATCCTGGTAAATCTCCTTTGCACCTTTTCCAAAGCTTCCACATCCTTCCTAAAATGAGGTGACCAGAACTGCACACAGTACTCCAAATGTGGCCTGACCAAGGTTTTGTACAGCTGCATCATCACCTCACGGCTCTTAAATTCAATCCCTCTGCTAATGAACGCTAGCACACCATAGGCCTTCTTCACAGCTCTATCCACTTGAGTGGCAACTTTCAAAGAACAATGAACATAGACCCCAAGATCTCTCTGCTCCTCCACATTGCCAAGAACCCTACCATTAACCCTGTATTCCGCATTCAGATTTGTCCTTCCAAAATGGACAACCTCACACTTGTCAGGGTTAAACTCCATCTGCCACTTCTCAGCCCAGCTCTGCATTCTATCTATGTCTCTTTGAAGCCGACAACAGCCCTCCTCACTATCCACAACTCCACCAATCTTCGTATCATCTGCAAATTTACTGACCCACCCTTCAACTCCCTCATCCAAGTCGTTAATGAAAATCACAAACAGCAGAGGACCCAGAACTGATCCCTGCGGTACGCCACTAATAACTGGGCTCCAGGCTGAATATTTGCCATCCACCACAACTCTCTGTCTTCTATCGGTTAGCCAGTTTGTTATCCAACTGGCCAAATTTCCCACTATCCCATGCCTCCTTACTTTCTGCATAAGCCTACCATGGGGAACCTTATCAAATGCCTTACTAAAATCCATGTACACTACATCCACTGCTTTACCTTCATCCACATGCTTGGTCACCTCCTCAAAGAATTCAATAAGACTTGTAAGGCAAGACCTACCCCTCACAAATCCGTGCTGACTATCCCTAATCAAGCAATGCCTTTCCAGATGCTCAGAAATCCTATCCCTCAGTACCCTTTCCATTACTTTGCCTACCACCGAAGTAAGACTAACTGGCCTGTAATTCCCAGGGTTATCCCTATTCCCTTTTTTGAACAGGGGCACGACATTCGCCACTCTCCAATCCTCTGGTACCACCCCTGTTGACAGCGAGGACGAAAAGATCATTGCCAACGGCTCTGCAATTTCATTTCTTGCTTCCCAGAGAATCCTTGGATATATCCCGTCAGGCCCGGGGGACTTGTCTATCCTCAAGTTTTTCAAAACGCGCAACACATCTTCCTTCCTGACAAGTATCTCCTCAAGCTTATCAGTCTGCTTCACGCTGTCCTCTCCAACAATATGGCCCCTCTCATTTGTAAATACTGAAGAAAAATACTTGTTCAAGACCTCTCCTATCTCTTCAGACTCAATACACAATCTCCCGCTACTGTCCTTAATCGGACCTACTCTCACTCTAGTCATTCTCATATTTCTCACGTATGTGTAAAAGGCCTTGGGGTTTTCCTTGATCCTACCCGCCAAAGATTTTTCATGCCCTCTCTTAGCTCTCCTAATCCCTTTCTTCAGTTCCCTCCTGGCTATCTTGTATCCCTCCAGCGCACTGTCTGAACCTTGTTTCTTCAGCCTTACATAAGTCTCCTTCTTCCTCTTAACAAGACATTCAACCTCTCTTGTCAACCATGGTTCCCTCACTCGACCATCTCTTCCCTGCCTGACAGGGACATACATATCAAAGACACGCAGTACCTGATCCTTGAACAAGTTCCACATTTCACTTGTGTCCTTCCCTGACAGCCTATGTTCCCAACTTCTGCACTTCAATTCTTGTCTGACAGCATTGTATTTACCCTTCCCCCAATTATAAACCTTGCCCTGTTGCTCGCACCTATCCCTCTCCATTACTAAAGTGAAAGTCAGAGAATTGTGGTCACTACCTCCAAAACGCTCCCCCATTACAAAAACCACAAAGAGCAGAGGTCCCAGAACAGATCCTTCCGGGACACCATTGGTCACCGACCTCCAGGCGGAATAATTTCCATCCACTACCACTCGTCTTCTTTCGGCCAGCCAATTCTGTATCCAGATAGCCAAATTTCCCTGTATCCCATGCCCCCTAACTTTCTGAATGAGCCTACCATGGGGAACCTTATCAAAGGCCTTACTGAAATCCATATATACCACATCCACTGCCCGACCTTCATCAATGTGTCTCGTCACATCCTCAAAGAATTCATTGAGGCTTGTGAGGCATGACCTGCTCTTCACAAAGCCATGCTGACTATCTTTAATCAAACTATGTTTTTCTAAATATTCATAAATCCTATCTCTCAGAATCCTTTCCAATATTTTGCTCACCACAGACGTAAGACTGATGGGTCTGTAATTCCCAGGGATTTCCCTATTCCCTTTCTTGAACAGGGAAACAACATTTGCCTCCCTCCAATCATCCGGTACTACTTCAGTGGAGAGTGAGGACGCAAAGATCATCGCCAATGGCGCAGCAATCTCCTCCCTCGCTCCCCATAGTAACCTTGGGTATTTTCTGTCAGGCCCAGGGGACTTATCTATCCTGATGCTTTTTAAAATTTCCAGCACATCCTCCTCCTTAATATCAACCTGTTCGAGTCTATTAACCTGGTTCACACTGTTCTCATGGGCAACGAGGTCCCACTCTCTAGTGAATACTGAAGCAAAGTATTCATTTAGGGCCTGCCCCATCTCCTCAGACTCGAGGCACAAGTTCCCTCCATTATCCCTGATCGGACCTACTCTCACTCTGATCATCCTCTTATTGCTCACAGAAGTGTAGAACACCTTGGGGTTTTTCCTAATCCTTCCCGCCAGGGCTTTTTGATGACCCCTTCTAGCTCTCCTCAGTCCATTTTTGAGTTCCTTCCTGGCTACCTTGTAAACCCTCTAGAGCTGAGTCAGATCCTTGCTTCCTCAACCTTATGTAAGCTTCCTTCTTCCTCTTGCCTAGAAGCTCCACTTCTCTTGTCATCCAAGGCTGCTTCACCTTACCATTCCTTCCTTGTCTTAGTGGGACAAAACTATTCAGGATTCGCAGCAAGTGCTCCTTAAACAATCCCCACATTATTGTTGTGCATTTCCCCAAGAACAATTGTTCCCACTTTATGTTCCTTAGCTCCTGTCTAATTTCTCCTCCCCTAATTAAATACCTTCCCATACTGTGTGTCCCTATCCCTCTCCATGACTATGGTAAAGGTCAAGGAGTTGTGATCACTGTC
Organism: Scyliorhinus canicula; assembly: GCF_902713615.1. Taxonomy (NCBI): domain Eukaryota; kingdom Metazoa; phylum Chordata; class Chondrichthyes; order Carcharhiniformes; family Scyliorhinidae; genus Scyliorhinus; species Scyliorhinus canicula. The sequence goes on from NC_052164.1 coordinate 39,909,353, forward strand.
ACTGAAATGCTCTCCCACCGAGACATCTGACATCTGGCCTGGTTCTTTGCAGAGCACCAAGTCCAATATGGCCACCCCCTAGTCGGCCTATCTACATATTGAGTCAGGAATCCTTCCTGTACACACCTGACAAAATCTGCTCCATCCAAACCATTTGCACTAAGGAAGTTCCAGTCAATATTAGGGAAGTTGAAGTCACCCATGACAACAACTCTGTTACTTCTGCACTTTTCCAAGATCTGCCGCCCAATCTGTTCCTCTATATCTCTGCTGCTATTGGGGGGTCTCTCAAAAACTCCCAATAAAGTGACTGCTCCTTTCTTGTTTCTGACTTCCACCCATACTGACTCAGTATACAAACCCTCCTCAACTACCTCCTTTTTCTGTAGCTGTGGTGCACTTCCTAATTAACAGTGCCACTCCCCCTCCTCTTTTACCTCCCTCCCTATTCTTCTGAAAACATCTAATCCCCAGAACATCTAACAACCATTCCTACCCCTGTGAAATCCATGTCTCCGTACTGATCCATGCTCTAAGTTCATCTCCCTTACTCCTGACACTCCTTGCATTGAAACAGACACACTTTAACCCATTCTACTGAGTGCAGCTTTGCCCTATCAACTGTCTATCCTTCCTCATAGATTTGCTGCATACTATTGCTGCCTGTTCAACAGCTACCCTATCCTCTGATCCATAGCTCTGGTTCCCATCCCCCTGCCAAACTAGTTTAAACCCTTCTGAAGAGCTCTAGCAAACCTCCCACCCAGGATATTGGTGCCCCTCCAGTTTAGGTGCAATCCGTCCTTCATGTACCATTCCCACCTTCCCCAGAAGATATCCCAATGATCCACATATCTGAAACCTTCCCTCCTGCACCAGCCCTGTAGCCACGTGTTCAGCTGAACTGGCTCTCTGTTCCTTGCCTCATTTGCACGTGGCACTGGTCACAATCCTGAGATCACTACTCTGCTTGTCCTGCTCTTTAGCTTCCAACCTAACTCCCTAAAATCACTTTTTAGATCCTCATCCCTTTTCTTAGCTTTGTCGTTGGTGCCTATGTGCACCACAAATTCTGGTTGCTCCCCCTCCCCCTTAAGAATCCTGTAGACTCGATCCGAGACATCCCTGGCCCTGGCACCCGGGAGATAACATACTTTCCGGTCCGGGAGTCTCAATCATGACCACAGAATCTCCTATCCATTCCCCTAACCATTGAGTCTCATATCACTATTGCTTTTCTATTCTCCCCACTTCCCTTCTGAGCCACAGAGCCAGAATCAGCGTCAGAGACCTGGCCGCTAGGGCCTTCTCCCGGTAGGTCATCCCCCCCAACAGCATCCAAAATGGTATACTTGTTTTGAAGGGAAACGGCCACGAGGGATCCTTGCACTGTCTGCCCATTCATTTTCCTTCCCCTGACTGTAACCCAGTGTTGCTTGTTATGCTCTCTCCTTAATTGACTCTGTTTATTGCGGTTAATATGGCCGCCGTCCTTAATTCTAATTATGCTTGCTCAAGAGTCGCCAGGTATCTTTTCGATACCGCCATGAGGTTCAAAACCGAATACTGATCAAAGACTCGATACACCAGTTAGTAAGTTCAAAATCAATACTCATTTATTTACACACAGTCAATTATACTCATGCACAAACTCTACAGACTAAACTATCACTCCTATTAAAAGCCTATACTTAGCTTCGGGTGCCCACTCAGTCAGAGGAACAATGGCCGTTGTCCGGTTCTGAGGCTGCTGGCATCGAACTTGTACAGAATAGTAGCTAGGAGCGTCTATCTCGTAGCGTGCGTTGACTTTGGACTTACTTGTCTGGTGCAGCTGCTAGGCAGGTCTCTCGCTGCTGAGAGCCAAGGCCAAGAAGAACGATTCTTGCTTGGGGGCTTCCTCTTATACCCCAAAGGGGCTTCGCGTGCTTTTGGGCGGGCCTTGAACTTGGCCCCAATTAATTGGACCATATCCTAATTATTGGTATTGATTTTCTGCAATAAAGGGGTTGCTGCCTGATCGCTGGGCAGGCCCTAGGTGACCGTTGGCCTGCTTTTATTTTAGTCTCCACTGGCGCCGGCCGGGGTGTCTGCTTTGGTATCGTTTGCTTAAATGTTTCTCTTTTGTCCCCGGAGATAGCTCATTAGTATGCTAATGGCTTTGCAGTATCGGTCTTGTCTGGGAGCTGCAAACTCCAATCCACAGACAAACCCTGCATTGGCTTGCTTTCTCAGCATTGTCCAATTTTCCCTTCATTCTCTGCAAGTGTCCATTTTGTAATCAGCACGTGGCCACCCCAGGTGGCTACACCAGCTACTCTTGTCCTGTACCTTAGGTGTGGCTACGTCCCTGTAACTCTTCTCTGTTGCCCCCTCTGCCTCCCGGATGATCCGAAGTTCATCTAGCTCCAGCTCCAGTTCCCTAACACAGTCTCGGAGGATCTGGAGAAGGGTGCACTTCATGTACAATAAGAGCTATGGTGCCATGTGAAACATCATAATGGGTTGATGAGCGATGGTGTCACTGTTTGGGCCACTCTGGAGGAGCTCTACCGTACTTGTTAGAGTGTGTGTCCCAATTCTTGGCCACCTCCTATATCCTTCACAACCTGGTCACCGTGAGGACAGAACCCTTGCCACCAGAGATCCTGCAAGCAGCTGGAATGGGGAGGAGGTGAAGAAAAGAGGCAGCAGACTGATCCTGTTCTGGCTGAGCTGTGCCTGAAAGCCCTGTTCGACTGTGGTATCAATGAACTCAACACCCAATCTCTATTCTACAACAGCCCCACACCTTGGGCAGCACGGTAGCACAGTGGTTAGCACTGTGGCTTCACAGCGCCAGGGTCCCAGGCTTACTTCCTCGCTGGGTCATTGTCTGCAGAGTCTGCACGTTCTCCCCGTGTCTGCGTGGGTTTCCTCCAGGTGCTCCGGTTTCTTCCCACAGTCCAAAGACGTGCAGGTTAGGTGGATTGGACGTGCTAAATTGCCCTTGGTGTGTAAAAAGGTTAGGCGGGGTTATTGTGTTACAGGGATTGGGTAAAAGTGAGGGCTTAAAGTGGGTCGGTGCAGATTCGATGGGCCGAATGGCCTCCTTCTGCACTGTATGTTCTATGTTCTTAATGTCCCTCTTACCATCACAGCGTCCTCCTGGCCAAAATGTTGAAATCAGAACCACTCCAAAGCAAACATTCCATGCCACTTTTATCCAACAAACTTCCAATATTCCATATAAAAGTCAGCGAACCACCCTTGTGCAATCTGGTATTGTGTGTTTTGCAAATACCTTCGCTTTGCCGTGTAACCCAGTGGTTGCAGTATGGCTGGGGGAAAGCTTCTTACTTTCATTGGGGCAGACTGCAGGTGAGCTTCCAGAACACCCTCTGGATGTTCTGGACCTAGAAGGCACACCTTTGGGCTATAAATCCTTGGCATGGGGGCAGCACGATAGCATTGTGGATAGCACAATCACTTCACAGCTCCAGGGTCCCAGGTTTGATTCCGGCTTGGGTCACTGTCTGTGCGGAGTCTGCACATCCTCCCCGTGTGTGCGTGGGTTTCCTCCGGGTGCTCCGGTTTCCTCCCACAGTCCAAAGATGTGCAGGTTAGGTGGATTGGCCAATGAAAAATTGCCCTTAGTGTCCAAAATTGCCCTTAGTGTTGGGTGGGGTTACTGGGTTATGGGGTTACTGGGTTATGGGGATAGGGTGGGGTTGTTGACCTTGGGTAGGGTGCTCTTTCCAAGAGCCGGTGCAGACTCGATGGGCTGAATGGCCTCCTTCTGCACTGTAAATTCTATGAAATAACAGCAGGGACAGCAGGGAGGGAACACAAATACTACCCTCCTGGGAGAGGACAGTAGGTTTGTGCTCATAGAATGACTGCTACTCCAGTGGGTGATGCCAAACTATCCTAGTAATCTACTGGAACACTGATTGTTGACATTGAAAACCAATTTGATTACTAGTAACTGCAACTGTGATAGCAACAGTCTAAGCCTGCATGGCAACAAGTTGAAATGTTATAACCTCAGATCATTTAGGTGGCTTCTGCTTGTGCCAGCAATGTCTATGGGGTGAGGACATGCAACCGTTGCTTTCTACCACTGGTTAGGTGTTCATGCATCTGATTATGGGCAATTGTTCTGCAAGAGCAATGGAATTCTGTTTGGGTGGTGTGCCTGCTACAGTTGAATAGATGGAAATTTGTGCAAGCTGTGTGGTATGGGTGTGAGAGTGAATTGATGTTGGGTATAAGCCATGCTTGATAGAAACTATTGCAATGGAGTAGTGGGTGAGGCTATATTTTAATTTCTAAGCATATGGCATTTGAAGATGCATTTGCTCACTTTGGCCATTCAGGTGAGGTAATTGAAAATTTTGCAGAAAAGCATCCAGAGTTTTGGAGAACACTGCTTTCATTGACCGCATTGTCTGTCTACACCCACTGTCTTTTTCCTGCTTGGAGGCCCTCGTGGCTCCCTGAGGGATGAGGAACTCTCTCCCTGTCCACCTTGTGCACCAAAGCTTCCAGAGCTGCATTCTAGAACCGAGGAGCATGCTGTGTAGCCTGTTGTACCATTTCCATTTTTTTCTGTTTGGGGTTCTCCTTGAAACAGTTCCAACAGGGGCTGGTTTAGCTCACTGGGCTAAATCGCTGGCTTTGAAAAGCAGACCAAGCAGGCCAGCAGCACGGTTCGATTCCCGTACCAGCCTTCCCAGACAAGCGTTGGAATGTGGCGACTAGGGGCTTTTCACAGTAACTTAATTGAAGCCTACTTGTGACGATAAGCGATTTTCATTTCATTTCATTTCAACAGCTACTCCAGCCAAATACCCCTCGCCTTTAAGAGGTGAAGGTGGCTTTAAGTAGTGCTAAGCTTGTACAAACTTGTGCCTTTTGCTGAGGCTACTCGGCATTGCACTTACCGCTGGGCTGCACAATATTTGTGTACTGCCAGCATCTCTGCACCCGACGACCGGCCGAATCAAAGTTTTCTCCAGGACCTTTTTAAAAATTGGAAAAGTCCACTTAGTCTAACAAGGATTCTTTTAAATGTTGAACTCAATCCCATCTTCATGTAGTGTCATCATACAATTCAATTCTGTGGTACTCCAGAAACATATTTATGCTACTTGGCACTGTGGAAATTTATTTTTGTCAATCCACAAATATGTTGTGCAGAATGTTTATGTCTGAGTTGCCTCTAGGGAGAAAACAACTGGGGATACTGAGCTCTGAAGAAGAGTCATACGGATTTGAAGTGTTAATGTTTTTCTCTTCTGGATGCTGGCAAACCTTCTGAGTCTTTCCAGCATTTTCTATTTTTAATTTGGGGATAATGGGTGTGTACTCAAATTGGCAGGATGTGAATTGTGGTATTCCCCAGGGGCCTGTATGGTGGGCACAGCTTTTCACATTCTTATAAATGTCTTGGATAAAGGCATTGAAAGCATATATCTGAGTTTGCTGATGATGCTAAGTTAGGTGGCACCATTATTAGTGTATATATAAGAGCAGCAACTTGTGAAGGGACATTGAAAGCAAAACTGTGGCAATGGAGTTCAAGGGGAATAGTGTGAGGTCATCCACTTTGGACCTAATGGAGATCGATCTGAGTATTTTCCACATTTGAGAAGCTAGGAATTGTAGATAAAGAGAAAAAAAATAGGGGTCCCAATGCAGAGATCATTAAAAGGTAGTGGCAAACATATAATTTAAAGACGAATGAAATGTTGACTTTTATTGCAAGTGGCCGGGGATGCAAAGGGGTGAAAGTTATGTTACAGCTGTAGAGTTCTGTATAAACCCTGCCTGGAATATTGCATCCAATTACACGGGACCCCTGGAAGGGTATATTGGCCTTGGAGAGGATACAGCACAGTCAACAGAATGATAAATGCAAAATACTGCAGATGCTGGAAATTCTGAAGTAAAAGAGAAACAGAATTCATGTTTCAAGTCCAGTATGCCTCCTATTTCTCTCTCCACAGATGCTTCCAGACCTGCTGCCATCTTCTAGCACTTCCTGTTTTTATTTCACCAGAATGATACGAGGCCTAAAGTGCTTAAATTATGAGGATCATGGAATCCCTACAGTTCAGAAAGAGGCCATTCAGCTCATCGAGTCTGCAGTGACACTTTGAAAGACCACCCTACCTAGACCCAATCTCCTGCCTGTAACCTCACCCTAAGGGGCAATTTAGCATGGCCAATCCAACTAACCGGCACACCCTTGGACTGTGGGAGGAAACCGGAGTTACCTGAGGTCATAATCGAACCCGGGTCCCTAGCGCTGAGAGGCAGCAGGGCTTGCCACTGTGCTGTCTGAGGATCAGTTGTATTAGTCTTGCATTACCTCTAATATGGAGTATAAAGGTGTGATCTAATTGAGGTGTTTAAGATGATTAAATATTGTGAAAAGGTCAACAGAAACCTTTTCCTATGGTGGGAGAATCTGGGACAAAAGGATATCACCTTAAAATTAACATCGGTCATTCAAGAGCAATGTCAGAAAACATGTGCAGGATTTCCAGTCGGCTGATGCCAGAATTGGAAACGCGATTGGATGGATAATCAGTTTTGACGCTGAAATCATGGCAGGCAGCAGTTTCACGCCAAAGTGCAATTATCCGGTGCCTCGACAGCAGCTTCAATGCATTCCAGAACGCACGTACAGTAAATGACGTTGGCATATCATTCGCGGGTAGCGGGCCAGACCCGGTATTCTTCAGGGCCTCCGCGATTCTCCCCCTCCATTGGGGTTAATTCCTGACGGCGAGGTTCATTTGAGCTTTTAAAAATCGTGATGCCGTGGCTGCTGAGCGAGAGAGGGGTTACGGAAAGGATCCAACATCACCATAGTTTGCTGACAGCCGGGCCACTCGCCGGGGGGCTTCTGCCAGGGCTGGTGGGAGTGGTGGGGAGGGGGGGGGGTGGCCAGAAACTGAACTGTGGGATCGTGGATTGGCACGGAGCACCATTGCCATGGTTTGCAAGTCAGCCATGCAGCTGCGCACACTGCTGACTGCCCACTGTGAACTTGGGGCCACAGGTTGTGTGGGTGTCCCCCAAGGCACCCCCTTAGGTGCCCTCTGGCCCCAGCTGACCCATCAGTGGGATGAGCATGTACCAGCACCACCAGGGCCATCTTTTAGCCTGTATCCCAGTGTGTAGGGAGTGCATTGTGTATATGCGGCTGCAGCTTGTCTCCTGTCAATCACAGACTGGCGAATCCGGCACCCTTTCTCATTGGAATCAATTGTGTACCAGCCCCTTGATGAGACCATCAATTCACAAGGCACGTGATTGGAAGTGAACAGTGGTTTTAATAGTCTTACAACTGAGCCTGCCTGCGACGAGATGAACTGGCAGCAGGCTCACGACTGCAGATATTTATACTTCCGGTTAGTGGGAGGAACCATGGGCGGAGCCAAGGGTGGAGCCCAATACAAACTACTCATCTCCCCCTATGGGCAGAGCCGTGCAATGGCCCGTATACAGAGCTCACAAGGACACAATACATATGATACAACACTGTGAATTACTAGGTTTATAATTCATCACATTCACCCCCTGTAAAAAAATCAAGTCCGGCGGGGGTGATGGGTCTACAAATTGAGCCGGTCTGGTGGCCGAGTCGTCCTTTGGGATCGGTGAAGTACCGGGGTTGCAGCCTCTTCTGGTGGCTGGGTGGTGGCGGTCGGTGAGGGTACGATGGTGGACTCTGGGGGTGATTCGGTCCGAGCTTCGCACCTGACTGGTTTGACTGGCGACGGGGTGCGCCGGAAACCCATAGGCGCGGGGGCGCGGAGCACGGGCAGTGAACCTATAGGTGCGGGGGCGCAGGGCGCGGAGGGTTGTGAGGGGTGTAGTATGAGGGGTACCTCGGCGGTTGTAGTGGTCAGATTGGATCCTGCAGGCGCCAGGTCCCGGAGGGAAACAGTGTCCTGACGGCCGTCAGGGTATTCGATGAAGGCGTATTGGGGGTTCGAGTGGAGTAGGAGCACTCTCTCTACGAGTGGGTCAGTTTTGTGTGCCCTGACGTGCTTCCGGAGGAGAACCGGGCCCGGTGTCTTCAACCATGCTGGGAGCGAAACCCCCGTGGTAGTGCCCCTAGAAAAAACAAATAGCCGTTTGTGAGGGGTCTGGTTGGTGGCTGTACATAGGAGGGACCTAATAGCATGGAGCGCGTCAGGGAGGACCTCCTGCCAATGGGAGGTCGGGAGATTCCTGGACCGCAGGGTCAGTAGGACAGTCTTCCAGACTGTCGCGTTCTCCCTCTCCACCTGCCCGTTCCCCCTGGGGTTGTAGCTGGTAGTCCTGCTCGAGGCGATGCCCTTGTCGAGCAGTTACTGACGCAACTTGTCGCTCATAAAGGACGAACCCCTGTCGCTGTGTACATAGCTGGGGAAACCGAATAGGGGAAAGATACTGTGGAGGGCCCTGATGACTGTGTGGGAGGTCATATCGGGGCACTGGATAGCAAAGGGGAAGCGGGAGAACTCGTCGATGACGTTCAGGAAGTACACATTCCGATTGGTTGATTGGAGTGGCCCTTTGAAATCGATGCTCAGGCGTTCAAAGGGCCGGGAGGCCTTTACCAGGTGGGCCTTGTCTGGTCTGTAGAAGTGCGGTTTGCACTCCGCACAGATCGGCCAATCCCTGGTGATGGCTTTTACCTCCTCGGTGGAGAAAGGCAGATTTTGGGCTTTGATGTAGTGGGCGCGCCGGGTGACCCCCGGATGGCGGAGGTCATTGTGGATAGAGGTCATTGTGGATAGCTTTCAGGCGGTCGTCTTGCGTGCTAGTGGGCGGGCTTTGTCCGTATACTGAGGGACCCACTGGGCATAATATGAGAAAAACCCCAGGCACCTTTTGAGGCCCCTGGGACAATGAGGGAGAGGGAGTTGTAAGAGGGGGCGCATACAGTCCGGGTCGGGGCCCAGGACTCCGTTTTCCACGACATAGCCGAGGATGGCTAGCCTGGTTGTATGGAAAATGCATTTCTCCATGTTATACGTGAGGTTGAGTTTCTGCGCAGTCTGGAGAAATCGATGGATGTTAGCGTCGTGGTCCTGCTGATCATGGCTGCAGATGGTGACGTTTTCAAAGTACGGAATCGTGGCCCGCAGCCTGTACTGGTCCACCATTTGGTCCATTGCTCGTTGGAACACCGAGACCCCATTCGTGACGCCAAAGGGAACCCGGAGGAAATGGAAGAGGCGGCCATCTGCCTCGAACGGCGTGTAGTGGCGGTCCTCCGGGCGGATTGGGAACTGGTGGTATGCAGACTTCAGATCCACCGTGGAGAAAATGCGATAGTGGGCGATCTGATTAACCATGTCTGCAATCCTGGGGAGGGGATACGCATCAAGGAGCGTGAACCGATTTAATGGTCTGGCTATCGTCCACTACCATTCGGAATTTTCCCCCGGTCTTGACGATCACCACCTGAGCTCTCCAGGGGCTATTACTGGCCTCTATGATCCCCTCATGTAGGAGCCTATGGACCTCGTTTCTGATAAACACCCTGTCCTGCAGGCTGTACCGCCTGCTGCGAGTGGCTACGGGTTTGCACTCCGGAGTGAGGTTGTCAAAGAGTGGAGGGGGGTCGATTTTTAACGTCGCAAGACTGCAGATAGTGAGTGGAGGTAGGGGCCCGCCGAAGCTGAGTGTGAGGCTTTTGAGGTTGCACTGGAAGTCGAGTCCCAGTAAGAGTGGGGCGCAGAGTTCAGGGTGTACGTATAGTTGGAAGTTCGAGTAGCTGGCACCCTGAATCGTTAGGTCGCGACGGTGCGCCCTTGGTGGTGAACAGAGTGTGAGCCCGAAGCGAGGGAGATCGTTTGTCGTGCAGGGAAAATAGGGAGCGAACAGTGTCTTACCAGATCTGGGTGTACGAAGCTCTCGGTGCTCCCGGAGTCGAAGAGGCACGGTGTACTGTACCCGTTGATTTTAACGGTCATCATCGAGTTGCAGTGGTGTTTCGGACGCGACTGGTCCAACGTGACCGCGCTGAGTTGCGGGTAGTCGGCGGCTCGATCAGCTGTGCTGGAGTGGCCCCGTGATGACTGTCCGCTGAGGTCGTAGTCTTCGAGGTGAGTTTCAGAGTTTGAAGAGGATGGATACCAAGATGGCCGCCCCCGTGGATTGCACGTGGCGGGCAGCGAGGAAGATGGTGCCCAAGATGGCGGCCCCCATGAGTCGCATGTGGCTGTCCGCGTGGAGGAGGGTTGCCAAGATGGCGGCCCCCATGAGTCGCACGTGTCAGGTGGGGGCGGAGTTGGCATACAGGCCGCAGCATTTCGGGGCCTGCGGGCCTGCGAGTTTTGGAAGCAAGTACTCTAGGCTGCGGGAGAGTTTGGAGAGGGGGATTTCTTCGCCAGGCAGACCCGGGCATTACGTCCTTTGCGACTGCAGCTGCTGCAGGTCGCGTTGCTGGCTGGGCAGTGCTGCCGTGGGTGTTGGGGCTGCCCACAAAAATGGCACACTGGGGCTGCGTAGTGGGTGGGTGGCCGCGTGGCGCAGGCCTGGGGCAGTTGCTGGTTGGGGGCCCAAGATGGGGTAGCTTGGTCCGTGGGGAACGAGGTGAGGTTGCGGAACGAGACCTCCATGGTTGTAGCTAACTCTACAGTGTCCTTCAAATTCTGGGCCCCTTTTTCAAGCAACCGCTGACGCACATAGTTTGACCTGAGCCCTGCCACGTACACATCTTGGACAGCGAGCTCCATATGCTGGTCGGCTGATACAGCTTGATAATTGCAGTCTCGAGCTAAGACTTTTAGATCACGCAGGAATTCGTCCAGCGACTCCGCGTGGCGCGGGCGGCGGGTCGTAAAAATGTAGCGTGCGTAGACGTCGTTGATGGGCCTCACGTACATTCAATCGAGCATGGCCAGGGCTGCTGTATACGAGGTAGTACTGTTAAGTTGAGTAGAGATACGGTGACTCACCCTTGCGTGCAGTAGGCTGAGTTTCTGGTCCTCCGTAGTTTCTGAAGTGCTTGATTCAGCCAGGTAGGCCTTGAAACATCTGAGCCAGTGTAGAAAGATTTCTTTCGCCTCTGCAGCCTGCGGGTCGAGTTCTAGTCAGTCAGGTTTGAGGGCTGATTCCATAGTCGTTTTCTTCAAGTTTCCCAAGACTATTAAATTGGTGAGACCATCAATTCACAAGACACGTGATTGGAAGTGCACAGTGGTTTTAATAGTCTTACAACTGAGCCTGCCTGTGACGAGATGAACTGGCAGCAGGCTCACGACTGCAGATCTTTATACTTCCGGTTAGTGGGAGGAGCCATGGGCGGAGTCATGGGCGGAGCCAAGGGTGGAGCCCAGTACAAACTCCTCATCTCCCCCTATGGGCAGAGCCACGCAACGGCTCGTATACAGAGCTCACAAGGACACAATACATATGATACACTGTGAATTACTAGGTTTATAATTCACCACACCCCTCAATGCTTGCTGAATTGGTCCAGGCGCGGCTCCAGTTGTGCTGTCGTGGAAGTCCATGAAACCTGCCCCAGCGTCAACTCTTAGTCGCAGGAATGGAGAATCCCGCTCAAATTCTTCTCACAAAAGACAGTGGAAATCTGGGACCATCTTCCTCAAAAAGGCAGTTGAGGCTAGGTCAATTATAACAACATCTGTATATGTAACATTATTATGAGGATGAGCTGATCAAAAACTCAGTCAGAGCTGCATTTAAGGAAGTAATGAGCTCGAGTGAAAAGCTGAAATTGAGACCTAGCTGACTGAAGACGTAACTATCAGTGATAGAAGGAGGGAATGCACGAGGCACTAGAACTGGAGGCATGCAGAGTTTAAGAAGCTTTAAAGAGCTGGAGGGGGTTGCAGAGATTGTTGGGGGAAAGACTATGTGACGAGTGCAGGATTTTAGATATATTGGATTGTAAACATTTGGCAATTTAAGGGTTAAAAGCCTGGGTTAGAGTGTGTTTGACTGCAGTAGTCATGTTTTTAAAAAGAATCATGCTTTGCAAAACCAGAAAGCTTTTAGGAGCCAGAGTTGAAATTGACCACAGTAAAAAACCTGGGCCAATACACTGTTGTTTGACGAGGGGAGTTGATGTGTTTTCAGCCTGGGGAGTTAAATCATTTTCAGCTTCTAGAGATGATGTAACTGCTGGATGGAGCTAAGGCATTCAGACATTTTTAAGAAAACCTTTTGAGTTGAGTTCGGATCTGGCAACCCTTTAGACCACAGGTAAAGTCTTTTGCTCTCCCAGTAGGATAGTTAAAAAAGATCAATATATTTAAGACAGTGCAGACTTTCTAAGGTCATAGAAGAAGCTGAAACAAGCCAGTTGAAACAGCTTTTTGAAGATATCCAGCCAGAGTCTGCAAGGGTTCTAACAGGAGCCAATTCTGTTCTGGAAAGCAAGTATTACCCTGTGTTATTGGGTTGTAGGATGGATTGGGAGCTGTTTATTTTGCCTTTCTTGTTGCCTAATTAGGAATAGAGATAGTAATTAATGGTATTGTATTTACTATATTCAGTAGAATTTTTAAAGGGGTAAATGTAAGCTTTCTTTTCATTTACGGGATGTGGACGTCGCTGGTTATGTCAGCATTTATTACCATCCCTAGTTGCTCTTCAGAAGGTGGTGGTGAGTTGACTCCTTGAAATGTAGGTACACTCACTGTGCTGTTAGGGAGGGAGTTCCTGGATTTTTCCTCGTCAACAGTGAAGAAATAGTGATGTGGGTAGCACCTCCATGGATCCACAGTGCCAATCAGATCCATAAATGTGCTTAGTTATTTTGCCATGCTGGAGATCTTCCCTGTGTTAGCGTTTGACCTGTTTGTCTGTGGGTCCTGTACACCGTTACATTCTAGGCCAGATCTGCCCCAATGGCCATCATTAGACTTTTAAATCCAGATATTTTATTGTGTTTAAATTCCACCAACTGCCATGGTGGGATTCCAACCTGGATCTCTACATCATTATCCTGGGTCTTTGGATTATTTACTAGTCGAGTGACATAACCACTACGCCTCCATGGTGTGATGTTAAAGAGCTTAATATTGTGTGAATAATAAAGTTTTTTATTTTAAAATACCAAATCCCTATTTCTTTGCGTAATCACTCCGGAACGCAGTATTCTTTCCACCCAGTCTTACAAAATAAACTAAATATTGGGGTTTTGGTCCAGTATCATAGACACTGTTGGGGCCTAGTCTGGGACCGCAATAATATTGAGGGCTCTCTGCAGGGGGTTGGGGCTGAAGGTGCAGGGGGTCGGGGATGAGGGCATTGGCAACAGCGTCGCTCTCGATGGCCTCGGGAAATACTCAGGGAGTCCGATTAAGGCAAAGTGGGAGGAAGAGTTGGGAGAGGGCATGGACGAGGGTTTGTGATGTGAGGTGCTCCGGAGGGTGAATGCCTCAACATTTTGTGCGAGGTTGGGGCTGATACAGCTGAAGGTGGTGTATAGGACGCACCTCACAAAGGTGAGAATGAACTGACTCTTTGAGAGGGTAGAGGGTATTTGTGAACGTTGTGCGGGGGGTGGGGCGGGGGGACGGACGGACCCGCAAACCACGTTCTTATGTTTTGGGCCTGTCCAAAGCTGGAGGGATATTGGAGGAAGGTGTTCAGGGTCATTTCGAAGGTGGTACATGTGAGGCTTGAGCCGGTTCCTCTGGAGAGCATATTCGGGGTATCAGATCGGCCGGGGTTGGAAGTGGGTGCGGAGGCAGATGTTTTAGCCTTCGCCTCGCTGATTGCCTGAAGGTGGGTCCTGTTGGGGTGGAGGTCAGTTTCTCCACCATGTGCTCTGCCATGGCAGGGGGATCTGTTGGAATTTTTAAACACTCGAGAAGGTGAAGTTTGAATTGAGGAGAAGATTGGAAGGGTTCTACATTCATGGGCTTTGTTTATTATGCACTTTCAAGAATTGGAGGACATTGAATATTGAGGGTGGCCGGGTTGGGGGGGGGGGGGGGGGGTGAGGGTCGTTGGGGTGGTGGGGGGGGGGGGGGGGGAGGGTCGTTGGGGTGGTGGGGGGTGGGGGAGGTTTGGACTGTATATGTTGTTGGTGACTATGTATGGGTGTACGGTGGATTCCTGAATCCTTTTCATGATATTTGTATTTAAAATGTTGAGGGTTGTTTGAAGTTGGTAGGAGGAAGGAATTGTTGGCCAGGAGATTGACATTGTATTTGTTATAATTGATTATTTATTGGTGGGTGTAAATTTGGATGAAAATGTGAAAATTATTTAAAAACAAAAAATATTGAGGGCTCTTTACCGCCATCTCAAGTGTAATTCCTTGTTTGGCTTGGGATTATGAATTTAAAGACGGTGAGTGTGTGTGGAACGATTGCATTCTTTCAGGTTTTGAAGTTTAAATAGGGAGTGACTGGAGATGGCTCTTTCAGTTGCAAAACTATTCCTGAGTGTGGAAGAGATTACTTGAGATGGTTTACAAAGGGGGACTAATACAAAACGTTTGGTTTGGCGGAGAAGCTGCAGTTAACCTTATCTAAAAGGGTGAGGAATGTAGCTGTAATACAAGCCATAGCTCAACATTTAAATTTGCCAAAGACACAGCCTGAATCATTAGAGTTAGCTAGAATTCAATTACATATAGAGGTGAAGAAATTGGAAATGAATGAAAAGGAAAAAGAAAGACCTTTTCAAAAGAAAATGGAAAGATTAGTGAAGGAAGGAATAAAGAAAGAGATAATTTGAACTGCAAAGAGTACATCAACGGAAAATATTGGAGTTAAATGCAGAAGTTGAGGATGGTTAGAGGAATAATCATAGAATCCCTACAGTGCAGAAGGAGGCCATTGCCCAATGTGTCTGTACCAGCCCTCTGAAGTGTACCTACCTCGGCCCACTTCCCGATCCTATCCTGGTAATCCCACCCAACCTGCACATCCTTGGACACTAAGGAACAATTTAGCATGGCCAATCCACCTAACCTGCACACCTTTGGACCGTAGGAGGCAACCGGAACACCCAGAGGAAAACCTTCCTAGTCAAAGGCTTAGGAAGATTTGATGACAAAGATGTGGAAGCCTCTCATCTCGTTTGAGGCAGTGGCTAAACAACTGAATTTGCCAAAGACCATATGGATAGTGTTGGTTCAAACAAAGTTGGTGGGTAGAGCTAGTGAGGTGTTTGCATCACTATCAGAGGAGGTATCTAGGGATTATGATGAGATGGGAAAAACCATATTAAGTGCACATGAACTTGTGCCAGAAGCCTATAGACAAAAGTTTAGAAATCTTAAGGAAAGAATCAGGTCAGACATATATAGGGCGCGATTCTCCGCCCCCCACGCCGGGTGGGAGAATAGCGGGAGGGCCTCCCGACATTTTTCACGCCCTCCCGCTATTCTCCCCCCCCCCCCCCCCCCCCCCAATGCCCGACCCGCGCCAACGGCGAGCGGCGATTCTCCGAGGCCGAGCGGCCGGGCCTTCACGCCCGTTTCATAGAATTTACAGTGCAGAAGGAGGCCATTCGGCCCATCTAGTCTGCACCAGCTCTTGGAAAGAGCACCCTACCCAAGCCCACACCTCCACCCTATCTCCATAACCCCACCCAGCATTAAGGGCAATTTTGGACACTAAGGACAATTTTAGCATAGCCAATCCACCTAACCTGCACATCTTTGGACTGTGGGAGGAAACCGGAGCACCCGGAGGAAACCCACGCACACACGGGGAGAACGTGCAGACTCCGCACAGACAGTGGCCCAAGCCGGAATCGAACCTGGGACCCTGGAGCTGTGAAGCAATTATGCTAACCACTATGCTACCGTGCTGCCCAAACACACCTGCTTGCTGCCGTCGTGAAACGGGCAGCAGATGCCCGTTTGGGGCATCTGGGGGCCCGATTGGCACGGCAGTACCATGTACCAAGATCAAGCCGCCATGTCTTGCGGGGCGGCTGAGGGGAAAGACGCCAACTGTACATGCCGCGTCAGCCAGCGTGACGCTTGATGTGCGCCCTTGATGACCATTGTCAAGGCCGCGCCGCCATGACGCATGGGGCCGTGCTCCTAGCCCCGCCCGGGGGGGAGAATCGGCCCCGGAAGTGGGCGTGCAGGCTTCCGTGGATCACGGCCTGTCCCACGGCAGCCTTTACGATTCTCCGCATTTGCGGAGAATCTCGCCATAGAATTTGAACATAGAACATAGAACATTACAGCGCAGTACGGGCCCTTCGGCCCTTGATGTTGCGCCGAGCTGTGAAACCATCTGAAGCCAATCTGACCTACACTGTTCCATTTTCATCCATATGTCTATCCAGTGACCACTTAAATGTCCTTAAAGTTGGCGAGTCTACTACTGTTGCAGGCAGGGTGTTCCACACCCCTACTACTCTCTGAGTAAAGAAACTGCCTCTGACATCTGTCCTATATCTTTCACCCCTCAATTTAAAGCTATGTCCCCTCGTGTTGGTCATCACCATCCGAGGAAAGAGACTCTGTGGTGACCAGAACTGCACGCAGTACTCCAGGAGCGGCCGCACCAGAGTTATGTACAGCTGCAGCATGACCTTGTGGCTCCGAAACTCAGTCCCCCTACTGATAAAAGCTAGCACACCATATGCCTTCTTAACAGAGCTATTAACCTGGGTGGCAACTTTCAGGGATTTATGTACCTGGATGCCGAGATCTCTCTGTTCATCTACACTACCAAGAATCTTGCCATTAGCCCACTACTCTGCATTCCTGTTACTCCTTCCAAAGTGAACCACCTCACACTTTTCCGCATTAAACTCCATCTGCCACCTCTCAGCCCAGCTCTGCAGCTTATCTATGTCCCTCTGTATCCTATGACATCCTTCAGCACTATCCACAACTCCACCGACCTTCGTGTCATCTGCAAATTTACTAACCCATCCTTCTATACCCTCTTCCAAGTCATTTATAAAAATGACAAACAGCAGTGGCCCCAAAACAGATCCTTGCGGTACACTACTAGTAACTGAACTCCAGGATGAACATTTGCCATCAACCACCACCCTCTGTCTTCTTTCAGCTAGCCAATTACTGATCCAAACCGCTAAATCACCTTCAATCCCATACTTATTTTCTGCAATAGCCTACCGTGGGGAACCTTATCAAACGCCTTACTGAAATCCATATACACCACATCAACCGCTTTACCCTCATCCACCTGTTTGGTCACCTTCTCAAAAAACTCAATAAGATTTGTGAGGCATGACCTACCCTTCACAAAACCGTGTTGACTATCGCTATTCAATTTGTTCTTTTCAAGATTATTATAAACCCTATCTCTTATAACCTTTTCCAACATTTTACCCACAACCGAAGTAAGGCTCACAGGTCTATAATTACCAGGGTTGTCTCTACTCCCCTTCTTGAACAAGGGGACAACATTTGCTATCCTCCAGTCTTCTGGCACTATTCCTGTCGACAAAGACGACATAAAGATCAAGGAAATAATTAAACAAAATAATTTTGATAGATGGATAAGAGTGAGGTCATGCATTTTGGTCTGAAAAATGGGACGGCAACATATTATCTAAATGGGGAGAGATTCAGGGTGCTCCATTGCAGAGGGATCTAGGGATCCTTGTTCATGACTCACAGAAAAATAACATGCAGGTACAGCAGATAATAAAGAAAGTGAATTAAATATTGGCATTTATAGCCAAAGGAATAGAGCATAAAGGTAAGGAAGTGTTGTTGCAACTGTACAAGGCATTGGTGAGACCATACCTGGAGTATTGTGCACAGGTTTGGTCCCCTTATCTGAGGAAAGATGTAGTAGCATTGGAGGCAGTTCCGAGGAGGTTCACTAGGTTAATTCCAGAGATGAGGGGTTTGTTGTATCAAGAAAGATTGAACAGTTTAGGCCTATACTCTCCAGAGTTTAGAAGAATGAGGGGAGATTAAATTGAGGTATACAAGATGATAAAAGGTATGGATAAAAGTAGATGTGGAGCGGGTGCTTCCTCTTGTGGAGCATTCTAGAATGAAAGGTCATAGTTTTAGGATAAGAGGTAACAAATTTAAAACAGAGTTGAGGAGAAACTACATCTCCCAAAGGGTTGTGAATCTAGCACTCGCTATCCCAGAGTGGTGGATGCTGGGATAGTGAGTAAATTGAAGGAGGAGTTAGTCAGATTTTTAATTGGTAATGGGTTACAGGGTTAATGAGAATGGGCAGGATGGTGGAGTGGAGGCCAGGATGAGATCAGCCATGATTGAATGGCGGAACAGACCCGTTGGGCCAAATGGCCTAATTCTGCTCCTATGATCTTGTGAACTTATAAGAACATAAAAATAGATCAAAAGTATAATGCTCTTAGGGAAATTATTTTGGAGGAATTTAAAGATTCACGTCCCTCAGTCGTGAGAACTCATGTAGAAGAGCAGAGTTAAAACTGCTAGACTGGCAGCTGAAATGACAGATTATGTTGAATTGGTTCATAAAGCAAAATCTGGTTTTCAATATCAGTTTCAATTGTGAAAGGTAGAAACTGGAGGATGAGAAATACACAGGTGTTCAGTGCAAAGGAGGTTTAGTTGGTGATGTCAAGGAGAGTGTTCTCAGAGTAACAAAGAAACCTATGATAGTGGAAGAGAGATAAGAAAACTAAATGTTTTAATTGTAATAAAATTGGGCATGTGAAGTCACAGTGTTGGTAACTTAAGGAAAATACTGGGAAGACAGTCTCTGTAAAACAGGATAAGCCAGTGGGGTTTATTAAAGTGAAAAGAAAATTTATTGCCCCAGTGGAAGATGTGCAACAGAGTGGACAGCCTGTTCAGAGATTGGTGGATAAGCAGGGGCCAAAACTTGCAAAGGCTGGTTTAGCACAGGGCTAAATCACTGGCATCGAAAGCAGACCAAGGCAGGCCAGCAGCACGGTTCAATTGCCGTACCAGCCTCCCCAAACAGGCTCCAGAATGTGGCGACTAGGGGCTTTTCACAGTAACTTCATTTGAAGCCTACTTGTGACAATAAATAATTTTCACTTCATTTTCATGATTCTTGTGAGTGTAAGGTTTACTCGTGTGTGTACAAGGTGGATTAGGGAAGGAGATTATGAATTTAAGGGTTACAGGAGCAAGTCAATCTTTAATGGTGAAAGATAAGGAGATATGTAGCTTGGAAGGTGTATTACCAGAAAAGGTGCTAATATGTGAAATTAGTGATGGGAGTAGTAGCGTGCCACTATGTAAGGTAAGGTTACAGAGTGTGGTGACAAATGGTGAAGTGGTGGTAGGAATAATAGAAAAATTACCTTTTTTGGGGTACAATTTATCCTATGCAATGATATAGCTGGATCACAGGTGTGAGTTAAGCCTACTGAGATTGATAAGCCAGTGGAAAGTCAAATAATAGAGATGTTTTAAGAAGTATATCCTGGAGTGTTTTCTGATTGTGTGGTGACAAAGCCACAGGTTGAGACAGGGTGAAGAGAATTTGAGGTGTACTGATAGGGAGATTCAGTTGTCTGAAACCATGTTTGATCAGATGGTTGGTGAAGAACTAGAGAAGGTGGTGGATTAAGCAGATATCTTTATATTCAGATACAAATCAGTTATATCAAAAAGCAGATATGAAGATAGAATCTGTGTGTATATATATCAGAGAGGTATGACATGAGAAATAATGGGCGGAATGTAACTAAATGGAAACAAAGTCCCGTGGTGAGAGTGCTTAGCCATGTTTGAGGGAGGTGGAATTTTGAGCACAAGGGGTCGGGTTACTGAGGATGGGATGGGGAGGAGGGGGGGGGGGGGGCTCTGCCAGGGGTCGCTGCATTGGCTTATGAATGGGAGTGTGGTGTGGGGAGGGGCTATGGTCATTGGAGCCTGATCGAACAAGAGGCGCGATTTTCTGCACCCGCGGAAAATCGCTTTTGCGACGGCCCGACATGGCCCATTTCCCGACGTATTCACCTCCGGGAAATGGGCTAGGAACGGGACCGCGTCAATCACGTGCGCGATGACGCCGGAACGCGGCGACGCTACGAACACGCCCACGTGACGCCGCCCGACACCGTAAAAAGGCGCGGGCGAGCACAGAAACTAGGCCAGGATGTCCGAGCTCAGGAGAGCAGCCCCGCTGGAGGGGCATCATCTGCCCGCGTAGAGGGTATGTCACCCTGCCAGCGCGCTGCGCCAGGCCTGGCGTGAGGTGGCTGCTGCCGTCAGTTTCTGAACGGACTGCTGATACCTGCCGTATTGTAATGATCTACCTATGCCCCTTCCCCCAACAGGACAAGACTGCTCACAACACTCGTGAGCGGAACAAGACTGGAGGGGGTTCGCCCATCCTGCACCCCCTCACCACTTTTGAGCAGAGGGCACTGGACCTTGTTGGGGGATCTGCCACCCGGGAGATTGCGCAATGCGAGGTTGGCGGAGCTGCAACAAGTGAGACAACCCTGCATGACAAACCCCCCCCCCCCATCCTCTGTCCCTTCACACTCTGCCCACTGGAACACCTCCCCCATCCTCTGTCCCTTCACACACCCTGCCCACTTGGACACCTCCCCCATCCTCTGTCCCTTCACACACCCTGCCCACTTGGACACCTCCCCCATCCTCTGTCCCTTCACACACCCTGCCCACTTGGACACCTCCCCCATCCTCTGTCCCTTCACACACCCTGCCCACTTGGACACCTCCCCCATCCTCTGTCCCTTCACACCCTGCCCACTGGGACCGTCCAGCGCCCGGCCGAGCGTATCTAAATAACCCGTTTCATTCTCTTCCCTAGGACGTGATGCCGAACGACCAGGGCCGTCTGCCTCCAGGCGGACACAGGCATCTGCCCCCACCTCACCCAGGGCCGCACAACAGAGGGTGCCTGATCAACGGGGAGTCCCATCCTCCCCAACCGAATCTGTGGAGCAGGACGGCGAGAGAGCAAGAGAGAGAAATGGCCCGCGAATGCCCTGCGGCCTCTCAGCGGGCCGATGACATAGAGGAGGCATCAACCCAAGATGACCTCGAGCTTGCGGCACAGCTATCTCCCACAACATCCACCATCCCAGAGACACTCAACCCGGTTGGCCTATTTAGTGATGAGGCTCCTGGGTCACAGTCTGGGTCACACATCGCAGCTGAGCAGGTACAGCAGGTGGAGGTCGGAGCAGCCGAGAGCCCGGACTGGCGGAGGCCAGGCCAGGCCCAGTATGCATCTGGCTCCCAGACATTTTCCGAGTTCCTGGAGTTTCTCAACCCACCCGCACAGCCGATGCATCAAGAAACCCAGGGACACAATGACGGGATGAGGGCTGTCTTCCAGACTCTGCAGACACTGTTAGAGGAGTTGAACCGCGTCCACGAGCAGGGAGTGGTGCCGCTCATGGCAGCAACCCAGGCCGACACCGCACGGGTGGCATCCGCGGTGGAGGCAATGGGTCAGGTTCTGCAAGGCGTTGGGCTTAATGTGCACGCATCATCCTCGGCCCTGGACAGGGTTGCCCTCTCACAGGCAGCAATTCGCCAGAGCCAACAGGACATTGCCGGCGCGCTGCGGGCCTTGGCCGAGTCTCAGCAGGTCATGGCCCAGTCGCAGCACGCCATGGCACAGTCACAGCAGTCGATGGCACAGTCCCAGAAGTCGATGGCACAGTCCCAGCCGTCAGTCGCGGAGAGCATCAACCGCCTGACACATGTGCTGGATGGCGTCGAGCACTCACAGGTTGAGATCGCACAGTCCCTGGTGGGAATGTCTAACTCCCTGGACTCCGCCTCTGCAAACCTTCGGATCCTGGTGGATACCGTTGCAGGCCTCCAGGAATGGCAGCGCCAGGTGTCGGTGGCGCGACGGGGCACCTCCTCGCTCGCACCTCTGTCCCAAAGTGAGGCCCGGGGGCCACCGGGCTCCCCAAGGGAGGAGGAGGTTTCGGGGCCCGTCCCATTAACTCCATCACGGGACGCCCCGGAATTCTCGGCCTCCCCCCGTCCCATCCCTGGTGCATCAGGTGGGCAGCAGGCAGAGCAGGGTGGCACAACGTCACCCGAGACGCCCGCAGAGCAGCCTGGCCCATCAAGGCCGGGTCGCCCCAGAAAACGCTTGCCGAAGGAGAAACAAGTCGAAGGGGGCGATTCGCAGCAGTCCTCCTCCACTCCTGCTTCATCATCTGGTGAATCACTTAGACGTAGTGGTAGGGCCCGTAAGGCAACAAAGAGAGACACTGAGTAAGTTGGCAAGGGTGAAGGGCACAGTTTAGTTGTAGGGGTTAGGGCACCTGTAAATTATTGTTCACATTAAACGCACTGTTCCACCTTACTTGTAATACCGTGTGATTGTTCCACAGCCACAGGAATCGTGATGGTGACCGAGTATCGCTGGGGTTGACGAGCGGTGAAACTTCGGTGCCGGGTGTGCAGTCCCTTTCCCCCACACCCCATCCCACAGCTAGCCCACGCGGGCACGTGATGGAGTGTCCGTGACGATCTCAGCGGCCACCAAGGTGGATGGTTCAGCTATTGCCATGGGTCAGACTCTCTCTAACGATTCTGAGCTCACAGCTCTTCGCAGTGCGGGCTGTCATCATTCCGCATGGCACTGATCACACCCGCTGACACAGCCATCAATGTTGTGCCATACTGTCTGGACCCAGTGGTAAGGGTGATGTCGAAGTGGAGCAGTGTACACTGAGAGTGGGTGGGGGGGGCTGTGGTGGTGGCAGTTGTGTGTTGACCCTCTGCACGACTAGCGATGCAGGTGGTGGTTTGGTGTTCAGCGGGGACGTCGCATACGACGCGTGAACCGTGCTGCCACCAAGGCGTCGCGTGCCCGCCGTCCTCGCCGGGTCCGTCGTGCCGCCTCCTGGACATCACCAGCACCTGGGTCGTGTCTGCGTGCTGCGCCTGCCACTCCGCCAGCCTCCTCCTCCTCCTCCTTCTCCTCCTCCTCCCTCTCCTCCTCCTCCTCCCCCTCCTCCTCCTCCTCCTCCTCCTCCTCTGTTCTGGCACCACTGCCACTGGCTTCTCCCTCCACCTCCTGCAGCAGGTCATCTCCCCTCTGCATGGCGATGTTGTGCAGCACACAGCAGACCACAACAATACGAGCGACCCTGTCGGGCTGGTACTGCAGGGCCCCTCCGGAGCGGTCCAGGCACCTGAATCTCATCTTCAGGAGGCCAAGGCAGCGCTCCACCACACCCCTGGTTGCTGCATGGGCCTCGTTGTATCGGGTTTCCGCATTGGTCTGAGGCCTCCGTATAGGCGTCATCAGCCAAGACCTCAGCGGATAACCCCTGTCGCCTAGCAACCAGCCCCTCAGCCGGGGGGGACGTCCCTCAAACATCGCAGGGATGTACGACTGCGCCAGTATGTAGGAGTCATGCACACTCCCTGGGAACCTTGCACAGACGTTCATGAACGTCATGTGGGGGTCGCATACCACCTGGATATTCATGGAGTATGTCCCCCTCCTGTTTGTGAACACCTCCCTGTCCCCTGCAGACGGGTGCATGGGAACGTGCACACAATCGATTGCCCCCTGCACCATCGGTATCCCGGTCACGCTGGCAAATCCACGAGCTCGGTCCTCGGGAAAGGTGATTTAGCAGTCCGCGATGGCATAGAGGGCGTCGGTCACATCCCGGATGCACCTGTGGACCGATGACTGGGAGATCCCAGAGAGGTCCCCGCTCAGAGACTGGAAGGAGCCGGTCGCATAGAAGTTAAGAGCGACCGTCACCTTGATGGCAACCGGGATCGCGTGTCCTCCCCCCCCGTTCCACATGGGGCGAGGTGCGCCACGAGGTGACAGATATGTATCACCGTCCGCCTACTCAGCCGGAGTCTCCTCCTGCAGGTGATGTTCTTCATTGTTAGGAAAGAGATCCGGGCACGGTGCACCCTCGGCCTTGGTTGTCGCCTCTGGCGCCGTGGCTGCACCCTCACTCTCTCCTCCTCCCCCTCCTCCTCCTCCAGCCCATGCTGCTCGACGACTGGCAACTCCTCGGCCCTTCCCTCTGCTGTTGCAGCTGGCCCTGCATCCACCACGGGTTGTGGCTGTGGATGCTGCTGCATCTCCAAATGCAGTGCAGCGGCCCCAACCACTGCGCAGAACATAGCCGTTCTGTTCGCAGACATTGTGCTAACCTACAGAAGGGTGGTGGGGGGCAGAGAAACGGGACATGTTAGACGGAGGTTAGTTGACACCTCCAGAGCGGGGTCGACACCTCGGCAGCCGCCTGCCACGGGATACCTGTGTGTCCCGGTGGCCTGGTCGCGCTGCTGACACGCGGGAAGCCTAACCTCTGGTCACTTTCTGCATCCAACGGGCAGTTAACTACGTCCTCTTCACCGGTGCATCAGTGGCCTGTGGCCATAAGCCACAGGGCAAACAGCGGCCTTGTCCTCGTGACCGGCACGCCATGGCATGGTGGCAGACATTTTGTAAAGGGGTTGGACGGGTCACTCGCTCACTCTCTCCCTACCCCCCCCCCCCCACTCCCACTCCCCCCCTCAGTCTCCCCCACTCCCCCCTCAGTCTCCCCCACTCCCCCCTCAGTCTCCCCCACTCCCCCCCTCAGGCTCCCCCACCCCCCTCCGTCTCCCCCACTCCCCCCTCAGTCTCCCCCACTCCCCCCTCAGTCTCCCCCACTCCCCCCTCAGTCTCCCCCACTCCCCCCTCAGTCTCCCCCACTCCCCCCTCAGTCTCCCCCACTCCCCCCTCAGTCTCCCCCACTCCCCCCTCCGTCTCCCCCACTCCCCCCTCCGTCTCCCCCACTCCCCCCTCAGTCTCCCCCACCCCCCTCCCTCCTCAGTCTCCCCCACTCCCCCCTCCATCTCCCCCACTCCCCCCTCAGTCTCCCCCACTTCCCCCTCAGTCTCCCCCACTTCCCCCCCTCAGTCTCCCCCCCCCCTCAGTCTCCCCCACTCCCCCCTCAGTCTCCCCCACTCCCCCCCGCTCTGGACCGTTCTCGGGGATGCCTTCCCCGTTGTGGCCAGACTCCAGCAGTGCACTGAGCGGTGCGCTCACCTACTCGAAGCTCTCGTCAGCCAGCACGACTGGTTGACGAACTTGAAAAGCAGGTGTGTTGGCCGGCGTGAAAGCATTGCGTGATGACGTCGGGACTTCGGCCCATCCGGGCCGGAGAATAGCGGGGGGCCAATAAGTTGCGATTCTGGTCGTGTCGGGGTTGCTTTCGAGGCCTTTGCCGGGAATGCCGACGTGTAGTTTGTGCGGGGTTCGGAGAATAGCGGGAGGGCGTCGGACCGGCATCGCCATGAAAATATGCGCGGCCTGCTATTCTCCGAACCGGCGTGAGTGCGGAGAATCACGCCCAAGGTTTTAATGGACCTGGAAAGTGTGAATGATGGTGGGGGGAGGGGATCGATATTGGGTGAGGTGTTTGCAAAAGGAAGTGGATGGGATTCTGGGAGGGGGGAATGGGCCAACGATAACAAAAGGATGGGGTGGGTCTGGCCGGATGGGCGGGCCCTGGGGTAATGGTTATGGTAGGTAGGAGGGGCGTGGGGATGAGAGCGCCCCCGTCAGAATAGTGACGTGGAACATGAGGGGGGGTTAGGGGGGCGGTGAAGAGAGGGAGAGTTTTAGTGCATTTGAAGAGTTTTAAAGCTGATATTGTGATGCTGCAAGAGACCCATCTGAAGGTGAAGGACCAGATGAGATTGAGGAAGGGTTGCGTGAGTGAGGTGTTTCATTCTGTGTTTGATAGCTTAAGGTGTGGCGATTTTGGTGGAGAACGTGTGAGGTTCCAGATGGAGGAAGCAGTGGTGGATCAGGGGGACAGGTGTGTGATCGTTACGGGTGCATTGGAGGGGAGGTTGGTGGCGTTGGTAAGCATATATGCCCCCAGGTGGGATGACGCGGGGTTCGTGAAGAGAACGCTGGCTGCCATTCCAAATCTGGATACTCATGAGCTGATAGTGGGGGAGAGGATTGTAATACAGTGCTGGAGCCGAGGGTGGACAGGCCCGAGTCGTGCTAGCTGACCCCATCAGGGTGGGGAGGCGTTGGGAGACTGCCACCAGGGGAGAAGGTATGTAGAGTTGAGTTGGTCTTAAAGGCACAAGCTCAAGGTAGTTTGCAGTGTTGCTGAGGGCTAGAGTTATTTCTGCTACCACCTGCTTGATGGTAAGATGGTAGACAATGCAGGCTGCTGCCCAGAGTCCTGTTCCCTTCAGAGGTCAAACAATAACAGCCTATATTCAGGTCCACAGGGCAACCGTTCTTGTTCTAGCAGCTTGTGGGAGGTCATGTGACATATCTCTCATTACTTCTCCTAAATGTGAGACAAAGGATATATTTTCCCAGCCCCGGAATCATGAGGTGTTTAATAGGAGTCAGCATTCCTTTTGTTCTTGGAGACTCTGGTTTCAGGTTGACCAAACAATGTGAAAACCATTGTATGCTGGAATAGGTAATTAGCACCAGATTGGAGACTAGCGGCGGAATTCTCCCATCGGGAGACAAACAGCCGATGCCGGAGTGAAACCATCGGAGGCCGCTCCTCGCCCCCTATTCTCCCCCTTCCGGGGGGCTAGGAGCGGCGGCGCGTGAATCTCGGGCGCGGGCCTTGATACTTGCGTCAAAGCCCGTGCTTAAGTGACGTCAGCCGTGCATTCGCAGGTTGGCTGGCGCCAACCCGCGCATGCGCGGTTGCCGTCTTCCCCTCCGCTGCCCCGCAAGACATGGCGGCTTGATCTTGCGGGGCGACGGAGGGAAAAGAGTGCGTCTTTTAGAGACGACGGCCCGACGATCGGTGGGCACCGATCGCGGGCCAGACATCTCCTGAGCATGCCCGTAGTGCTCGATCCTCCCTCCGCCCCCCACATGCCCCACACACAGAGGTTACACGCTGGTCACGCCGGCAGCGACCAAGTGTGGTTGGCGCCGGCGTGAACAGGTCGGGTTTGGCAGGCCGCTCGGCCCATCCGGGTCGGAGAATCGCCGGTCGCCGTGAGAAATGGCAAGCGCCGATTCTCCGAGCGGCCTGTTGAAAAACGCGACACACCATTTTGGGGGGGGGGGTGGAAGAATCACGGGGGGGGGGGGGGGGGGGGGGTGCCAGGGTGGCGTGACTTGATTCGCCTGGCCCTCCCGCCATTCTCCCACCCGGCGTGGGGTGCGGAGAATCGCACCCTAGGAGTTGGAAACAACTGCCTTTGTTCATAGCTGGCTAGGATAGATAGCTCATCTGCTAAACCATCATATTGGCTTGGCTGGAATATTTGCATAATGCAAGGTGTTGCATGCATTCAAAGGCATTTGAGGTGTGAGCCTTTTTTTGCTTTCCAACAGCTCAGAAGCCTCCAGAAGCCAGCATGTGACCAGCTGGAGTCAACCTGTCAGGCCAGCTATTGTCCATTTTGGAAAACTGAGACAATATATTTATACAGTAGTCCGGCAGGCAGTGAGATATCTTTTTGTTCCCATTTCGACTGGGACACTCTGTGTGGCACCTGGTTCTCCTTTATCTCTGCTGAAAGTAACTTCCAAAAAAAACCAACAGGTTTGCCAAACATAATTTCTCTTTAATAAATCCATGTGGGCTTTGCCTAATCATATAATCATTTTCTGAGTGTCTCATCAGCGTAGTCTAGAACCTTTATAATAGATTCTAACATTTTCCCTACTATTGATAAACTAACAGGTTTGTATGCAGTTCTCCGTTTTCTCCCTCCCTCCCTCCCACCCTTCTTAAATTGTGAGGTTGTATTTGCTACTTTCCAGTCTGCAGGAACTTTTCCAGAATCTGTAGAATGCTGAAAGATAACCACCAATGCTTTCCAATCTCTAAAGCCACCTCAATACTATGGGAAGATTTAGCTCATCAGGTCCAAGGGATTTATCAACCTTCAATCCAATTAATTTTCTGAGTACTGCCTCTTTATTAATACTATAATAATATAATAATTTATTAATAATAATCATATTTATGTATAATAATAAGGGGTGGCACAGTGGTTAGCGCCAGGGACCCAGGTTCGATTCCAAACTTGGGTGACTGTTGAGTTTGTATGTTCTCCCTGTGTCTGCATGGATTTCCTTTGGGTGCTCTGGTTTCCTCCCACAATACAAAGATGAGCAAGTTAGGTGGACTGGCCATACTAAATTACCCCATTATGTCCAAAGGTTGGGTGGGCGGGGGATTGGGCCTCGGTAGGATGGTCTTTTGAAGGATTGGTGTAGACTCAATGGGCTAAATGGCCTCTTTTTGAACTGTAGGGTTTCTATGTTTCTAATACTAATTTTTTTCAATTCCTCACTTTCACAGGTCTCTTGGTTCCCAAGTAATTCTGGGAGATTTTCTATCTCTTGCTCTGTGAAGACAGATACAAAAGTAATTGTTTCATTCCTCTGCCATGTACCTGTTCTCCATTATAAATTCTCAGGTCTCTGCCTGAAATGGACCCACATTTGTCTTTGTTAATCTTTTTCTTTTCACATACCTAAATAAGTTGTTTCAGACTGCCTTTAAGTTTCTTGCTAGCTTGCATTCATTTTCACTTTTCCCTTTATCAATTTCTTGGTCCTCCTTTGCCGGATTCTAAATTGTTCCCAATCCTCAGATTTAACACTTTTCTAGCAATGTTATAAGCAGCTTCCTTTGAACTAATGCAATCTTTAGCCATGGTTGATTCACCTTTCCTGGTGGGTATTTGTATCATTGCGGAATTAGCCATTGCTTGCCTACTGTCAAATATTTTAGTGTATTTTCCAAATCCACCCTAGCCAATCTGCCTCTCATACCTTTGTACAAATTTAAAACCCCAGTTTCAGAATGAACTATATCGCTTTCAAACTTGTAAAAGTCTGTCAAATTTTGGTCACTATTTTATAAAGGTTCCCTGACAGCAAGGTTATTAATTAGCCATTTCTAATGTACAAAATCGAAAATAACCTTATCCCTAGTTAGTTCTTCAAAGCACTGCTCCAGGAATTATTCCTCCACAGCATTAGCGCTAATTAGGTTTACCCAGTCTACATGTAAATTCAAGGCTGCCATGATTACTGTTTTACCCTTGTTATATGCAGCCCTAATTTCATGCCCAACGTTACCACTACAGTTTGGTGGCCTGTAAACAACTCCCAGCAATGTGTGCTGCCCCCTGCTGTTTCTTAGCTCCACCCAAAATGATTCTATATCTTGATCTTTTGACCCAGGATCCAGTCTCACTGGTGTGCTGATCTTGTCAGTTATTAATAGTGCTACCTCCTGTTCCTTTTTGTCTATCCTTCCTAAATGACAAATATCCTTGAATATTCAATTCCCAGTCCCAGTCACCCTGCAACAATTTCTCCATAATGGAAATTAAATCATACCCATTTACCTTAATTTATGCCTTCAAACCATCCACTTTGTTGTGAATGCTACTTACATTCTGATAGAGTGTTCTTAACTTTAGCTTTTTAACATTTTTCTGTATTCTGATCCTATTTGCCTTCAATTTATCTGCCTTGTAATTTTGCATAAATGGCAGTGAGGAGCAGCACCTGATCTTACTGTGGGCACACTGTAGCATAGTGGTTAGCACAGTTGCGTCAAAGCTCCAGGGTCCCAGGTTCGATTCCCGGCTGGGTCACATTTGTGCGGAGTCTGTATGTTCACCCGTGTCTGCGTGTGTTTCCTCCGGGTGCTGTGGTTTCCTCCCACAGTCCAAAGACGTGCAGGTTAGGTGGATTTGACGTGCTAAATTGCCCTTAGTGTCCAAAATGGTTAGGAGGCGTTATTGGGTTACAGGGATAGGGTAGATACGTGGGCTTCAGTGGGGTGCTCTTTGTATGGCTGGTGCAGACTCGATGGGCCGGTGGCCTCCTTCTGTACTGTAAATTCTATGATTACAATCCTCGGGACCCAACATTTAGTCCAACAACTTTAGACTGTGACGTTTCTTCTCCATCCTAATCTTTCTTTTATTCAAATAATTTTTTTTTGTAAATACATTTATTGAATTTCAGAAACAAACAATAACAGCATTATCAACTGACAAATATACTGAATATATAGAAGAAAAGTCAAAAAAGTATTATATATTATATATACATTTATCTCTATTACTACAACAATCAAGCTAACCCAATATAAACTAACCCCCTTAATTGTCGACCCTATCCAGTTCCTTACAGAACGAGATAAATGCCTGCCACCTCAGGTAGAATTTCCTCAACGATCCCTTGATGATATATTTAATTTTCTCGATGTAGGAATGGCATCAAGTCATACAATAAGACGGATGCAACACACCATTTTGAAGTCATGTCCATGGTCGCAGAAACACCGCCTGCTTCCCTAACTAACAAATCCCCTATTACTATTGTTCTTCCGCCCTTCTTTCTCCCCTCCTGTGCAGCTCAGCCAGCTGTGATGTCACTGACTTGACACTTGCTTCAGTGGCCATCTAACATTTTTTTTACAAATTTAGAGTACCCAACTATTTTTTTGCAATTAAGGGGAAATTTAGCGTGGCCAATCCACCTACCCTCCACATTTTTGGGTTGTGGGGCCGAAACCCACACAGACACGGGGAGAATGTGCAAATTCCACACAGACAGTGACCCGGGTCTGGGATCAAACCCGGGTCCTCAGCACCATAGGCAGCAGTGCTAACCACTGCACCAAAGTGCTGCCCCATTTAGCCGACTTAATTAACTACCCACCACATGTGAGAGGGTAATCCTGTCGCTGCACCTTCCATTCTCATGCCTTCAGCCCAGGATTTCACCTATGATTGTGAGAGTCTTATTTTCATATTCTGGCATAGAATGTGGTGATTGCTGGCAAACCAGTGTTTGGTATCCAACCTTAATTACCCTTGAGCTGAGTGGCTAGCTAAGCCATTTTAGAGGGCAGTTAAGAGTCAACCACATTACTGTGGGTCTGTAGTCACCTGTAGGCCAGACTGGGTAAGGATGGCAGATTTCCTTTCCTATAGTACATCACTGAACCAGATCTGTTTTCATAGTCACGATTACTGAGACTAGGTTTCAATTCCAGAATTATTAGGGAATTGACTGTTGCAGTGTGATTTAAACCTGTGCCCCCCGAGCTTTAGCCTCTGTTTCTGGATTACTAGTCCAGTGATATTACCACCACACCACCAACTCCAAAGTTTCCTTTAATGGCTTCTTCACAGAAGGGGTGTTAGAAGGGATGGATCTCTTAAAATAATAGTAGCTTCTAGTTTCATTAATCATTTTTCAATAGATTTTGTTTGATTTTTACCAGACAAGCGTGTTAACAATTCGGAACCCAAGGTGAATAAATGGAGTGAAGATACACATTAACCATGATCTCATTAAAAGTTGTGGAGGTGCCGGCGTTGGACTGGGATGACCACAGTAAGAAGTCTTACAACACCAGGTTAAAGTCCAACAGGTTTGTTTCAAACACTAGCTTTCGGAGCACTGCTCCTTCCTCAGGTCCTGAGGTCCTCAGGACCTGAGGAAGGAGCAGTGCTCCGAAAGCTAGTGTTTGAAATAAACCTGTTGGACTTTAACCTGGTGTTGTAAGACTTCTTACTGTGCTCATTAAATGTTGGAACAGGATCAAGTGACTAAATATTAGTCCTGATGCTATGGTTCTTGTTGCTGAACCATGTTTCCATTCAACAAGTTCTAGTAGTCCAGGACACTTTATTATAACAATTCATCTCTGCTGTTAGCCATGCCAGATGTTTAAATATTTGTGTGTGAAAATGCTAGTAGGTTAGTCAAGTACGTCATTAATTAATGCGGCACAGATTTTGCCGTAGAAATAATGGTGATGCTATCCACGCTGGCTGTTATTCAGGGGTAGAGTGAGCAGAAACGTCGGCATTTAAACCTGTTCATATTGCCGGAAGGCATTGAGGTTGAAAGTAGTGAGAGAGAATTTAGGAAAATCCAAGAAAGATTGATCAAGTGGTGGTGAACTTTGGCATTAAAACATATAAATTATAGATAGGTAAGAAGACTAAGGGAAATAAAGAAAGGGAAATAAAGTGCTGATGCCTTGGGAAATAATTAGTTAAACTAAAAGACAGTGTGTCACATGTCACTATTTGGGATGAATATTCAGAGAGCATGAACCACATATAGGATGGAATATTTGGATTTTAGGAGGAATTAAAGAAGAAAGTTCAGAGGAGCAATCACAATATTCGTGTTATTCTAACCAAAATTTGAAACAGGTTGATTGGCAGCTGGATGTGAGAAGAATAAAGCATTTATTATACAAGAAAAATGAACTATATTACACCAGACAAAAAGGTTGGAAAGACCTCAAAAGAGACACAAGAAAATGGTTCAAATATTCACTGTTTCTTCACGCCAGATGTATCTTTGAAGAGCCATGCAAATTCAGAAGGATAAAACAATTTACCATATCTGTCTTATTATCTTAAGTTCAGAGTAAGTATGCAGTACATATGAATTTACAGGCATATGGTGGTCAGACACACCACATGGCAAAGTAAATGGCAAATGCGACCAAGGCTGATTTCATGGATTTCTTGATAACCCACCTATGTGCTTGGCACACCAACATGCTCACTGCCTTTCTCATGAGCGTTTCCAATCTCCATATTTGAAGAACCCACCTTGGCACACTTCCCCCTCAAGGTGGATGACTCACCAGCAGCACTATCAACTAGTCTACCCCGCAGGACCACTGGTTGTCACCAAGCCCTGGCTGCCCACTGCAACCCTGCTCCCATCCAGTCTGCCCACTAATAGGTAAGCACCTCCAGTACATAGCAAAGAGAGTCCACAGCACATTGCAACTACGATCCCAATGGGTGCCCACCCCCCTCACTCAGCTCCATCCGCTGGCCCTGCCCATACGCATGCCACTATACATGGCGCCGGTCGGTGACACACGATGCCTCCCATCCCCCACCTCGCAACCAGGTCGGCCTTGCCTCGTTGGGAGATGACCTTGCAAGACACAATACATGGTGCATGGTGAGATCACAGGTAGATGTGGTGTGAGGGAGAGGGGTGACTCATGTACCATCGGAACACCGCAAAGCATTGGGGGTTCATTTGGTCGGTCCATGCCGACCTCTGCCCCTGAAACTGCCCGCTCTCCCACCCCACCAACAAGGCCCATCGCCCTCTGACCCACGACAGTGAGGGGCCACAGGTCCGGCCGACCCCCTCCAGTCTTCCCCCGCTCCCGGAGATAGTGGGCTGCTTTCTCCTGGGGAGGACAGATAATGCACAGTGGAAGACACTCAGATGCGGACAGCATAGCGGGGTGTGCAACTGATGGCCTGTATGTACAGGGCACGTGGCTATGGCGGGTGGTATGGGTGTCGGCATGTGGTGCAGGGTGGGGTGCACCTGGACTGCTGGCGAGTGGGGTTCGATCATCCTCTGGATGGGCATTGGGTTACAGAGTGGTGCCAGCAGCATGGAGCTGGTGACTCACCCTGGCTGGCCTGGAGGTTACCCATCCTCACCAAGCACTGCTTGTGGACCACCTGGAGGGGGCCACATGACGGGGGAGGCAGGGGGTGGTGCATGGGTATGGAGACGGTGCTGCAGTGTCTTCCTGCACTGCTTCCGGTCCTCGCGGTGAAGCCCGTGGCGCTCATGGCCTCTGCCACTTCTGCCCAGGCCCAATTGACGTCGGCGGGTGGCAGCTTCCTTTCCACTCCGGGAAGAAGGCTGTCTCGCCTTTCCGCCACAGCATCCAGTAAAATCTGTAGGTCTGCATTTCTGAATCTTGGGGCAGCCCTCTGGCATGACATCTTCTTGGTTGGAATGAGAGAGTGAGTGAGTGGAGTGCTTATATGCAGCTGCTGCGTGTCAAGCTCTCGAGTGCCGTTCCCAATCCCAACGAATCACATGCCAGCGTGCGTTGGAATTGCATGAGTTCCACGTTACACGATTGCCGGCCCATAAGCATGTCCTCCGGCATATGCTCCGGCAGTCGCATCCCCATCGGAACCATGGAACATCCGCCATTCAGTCCCGGCGTCAGCACATAGTTTCTCAAATGGATAATCCAGCCCTGTATGTTTCCAAGAAGGAGTTCGATATAGGTCTTTGGGCTAAGGGATCAAAGGATATGGGGGAAAGCGGGATTAGGTTGGATGATCAGCTATGAATGGGGAGCATGTTCAAAGGGCTGAATGGGCTACTGCTGCTCTTAATTTTTATGTTTCTATGTTACATGAGACTTAAAGTCACCTTTGTTAAAGAATCTGTATATATTTTAAAGTATTTTTATTAAATGTTTTCATTTTAGCAAATAGAGCAACAAAACCACAGGTATGGTACAGCTCAGTACAAGAAAAAGTGCAACATATATGGACACAAGGAAACAGGAGTACTGCAATGTTTTAAAAAAATAAATTTAGAGTACCCCATTTATTTTCCAACTAAGGGGCAATTTAGCGTGGCCAATCCACCTACCCTGCACATTTTTGGGTTGTGGGGGTGAGACCCATGTAGACACGGGGAGAATGTGCAAACCCGGGTTCTCGGCGTCGTGAGGCAGCAATGCTAATCACTGCGGTACACCGACGTCACGGTGTCTGTGGAAGCACGTCAGCACTATTTTGTTTTTGCCCAGGAGAACTGTAATATAACTGGCTCGGTACACTCATTAGATTTAATTTGGCGCCTCTATGCGCACCACCAAACAACAAGGGAGAGAAGGAAAAAGCCATGAAAATATGGTAAAATGGGTGCACAACTTCCCATACGATGATTGATCGCAACGACCACCTGAGTTCTTGATAAAGTTTTCTTGCCATATTTGGGCATGCACCAGAACATATCTCTCTCAACTTCAAAACACCAGAGGTACCAATGACATACTGCGAGCCCCTCCCTCTGGATGTCAGACTAATCTGTAATCCTGCAGGAACCAATCACGGATTCGTAAGCCCCACCATAACAAAAATAGAAAAATACAAAGAAAATATATGAGAACCCCAGTTTTAGAAGGATATTTTACATATACCACACAGCATCACATAATCCCAACCTCAGGCAACAGTATAGAAAGATCACCATTACACATATTTATACAGAGAGAACCAACAGCCATAAATTTGGATTATGGTCTCTGTCATCAGTGCTTCCTGACACATTAAACAGGATAAAAAAGGGAGAGCTACCAGAAGCAAAGGTTCTCAGGGTAAAAAAGGACCAAGATACAACCATAAGTCTGTATTCCTCCGGCGCATACCCACCCCCAAGGTTGAAGAAGAGAAAAAGCTGCTTGTTCATATAAGGTTACATCCCAACCGTAAAGGGACAACAGGATTTTGCCACAGTATAGGACCCAGTTGAATCATGTGCCCTATTGCCCTTGGGAATCAATAAAGCAAGTTATTTAAGCAGGGGGGATGGGTGGGGGGGGGGGGGGGAGAGGGGGGGCTGTGTGTATTAAGGGTGACTATGGGTAATCCCTGATTCCTTTTTGTCATTTGTTTATGTAAACATGTGGGCTGATGTTTGGGGGTTGGTGGGAGGATGGGATTGTTGTTATTGTTATGGGGATTGACATATCTGTTGTTGATTATTGTTTATTATTGGTGGGTGTAAATTCGGGAGAAAATGTGAAAAAGGAGAATAAAAATATTTTTTTAAAAAACACTCAACCTCTCAGGATGTCCCTAATAATTGCCACCGAGAAAGGACGTCCCAAGCATAAGTGGGCAACAGCCTATCAATAACAGTACCGCACTTGGCCGAGTCCAGCACACTCTGAGACAAAGGAGTCAATGCCCCCCAAGATGCCCAGTACACGCCAGGACCCACCACCCAGCTGGCGCTGCACCTACTAACCAAACCCACGGCAGCGGACCAACCCACGACCGAAACAGGGCTTATAACAGCACGTTGTACACCCAAATGAAGGGAAGAAAACCCTCCGGAAGGAGGAATGCCTGAGTAAACTCAAGAACATTAGTCACAATCTAGCACCATGCAAGAAAGATGTTGGGGGGAAAGGGACTGGTGCCGCAACAGAGACACAAACACTGCCCCAACCACAATGAGGAGGACATTCAGGGAACCACTATGTAAGACCACCCAGAGGAGGTAATCTAACTCCCCGATCAAGCCTAACCCAAACCGAAGAAGGGCTCAGACAACACGGACTCTCACTTCAGCAAATCAAACAGGGAAAACTGACCAGACCCAGGCATGCACAATCACTAATTTCCCCCTATTGCAATATCCCCGAGAACACCAACCACAAAAAAGTCAGAAGGAACCCAATCCTCTCCAGGATACATGATCTGCACAGGCCTTCGAGGGGACAAGTACAGATTCTCAAAATTAAAAGCAATAACAAAAGTAAAGCAAAATGCAAACACGATACAATTAATTCTGACTGCAGGCTATCCTCAATCTAAGTGAGGACTAAATTAACCCTACCACCCACCACCACACTAACCATCCACCATCACCCTATTGTGGCTCCACTCATCTCTATAAACAAGACAAGGGGTGTCTAAAATGAATTCCCTTCTCATGGATGCAAGGATTACAGCACGTAAAAAATGGATAAGACTGCACAAACCACATATCACTTTTCTGATTCAATATGATTTTTGGGAAAACAGGATAACTAATGCCCTCGCCTGTGTTGTATTCTCTATTCTGCTTTATCTGGATGGCTCTGATGAGTAGTGTTGAATACAGAACACAAAGCTTTGTTAACGAACAAAACTATTAATGTATTCCACTACTAATTTAAGATTTGTTCACATTTCTAAAGTAGAAGGTTGTTATATAAAACTATGCTATCTCTAACTTACACCACTCTCGAGTTTACAAGTGCTCTTTATGCCTGACACTCTTCCAGCTCTTTCCTAACTCTTAAATAATCATCCAATCATCTTCTAATCCCGGAATCCTTGAAGTCACATGATATATATGACTGATATGTGGTTCGCTCTAGTGGTAAGAAGCATTATCATTATCTTGTTAACTCTACATCCCAGTCAATATACATATCATTAAATCCTTATGCTCAAACGTCGTACAGCCTTATCAGGAGAAAAGACAACAACAACATGAAATCAACAGTATAATCACAAAGGAATAAGGTCCAGGATTATTGATAAACTCCAGGATAATAACACCATCTATGCCATTTGGAAAGGCCAATGCTATGATAGGATGGTCGACCAAAACTCAGGATATCTGAAAAGTTCCATCGAACAAAGTGTCTTCACCTCTGCCACACTTTTGCCCAGATGCCCTGGCCGAGGGAAAGACCC
Source organism: Scyliorhinus canicula (assembly GCF_902713615.1). Classification (NCBI taxonomy): domain Eukaryota; kingdom Metazoa; phylum Chordata; class Chondrichthyes; order Carcharhiniformes; family Scyliorhinidae; genus Scyliorhinus; species Scyliorhinus canicula. Next base: position 39,946,530 of record NC_052164.1, read on the forward strand.
GACATGGCCAGTCACCTCCAATCTCTCACGATAGGTATCATGGACAATAGTATATAAGACCAATGGTCGGGGCCTCCACCAGACCCCAGGCTCGATGACCAGATACAATGTGCTCCATCGAACGTTCTCGCAAGGATACTCCACAGTTCATCAAAGCGAGCATCAGAAACCTGCTCCAACGAGCAGAGATCATCATCCAGAAACATTGTTCGCAATGCGCAATGGCGGTCATCATCCTGATGCAAACAGGTGTGCTGAGGCATAGGCCCTCTCACTAGCAAAACCATCATTGCAAGCTGGGCTCCACCTCAGCAATCACCAACCGCCCCAATCGAACAAGGATTCTCTCTGATTTACCTCGGCTCCTCACCACCAAACTCCAACCAGGATCATCGAATGAAGTGACTTTACCTCTGCCACACTATCACCCTGTGCCCAGGCGGCCAGAAACCCTCACCACGGGGAAGACTCGACATGTCCAGTCCCCTCCAAACCTTCACTACAGGTATCATGGTCAGTATGTATGTAAGACCAATGGTCGGGGCCTCCACCAGACCCCAGGCCTCGATGACCGGATACAATGTGCTCCATCGAACTTTCTCTCAAGGATACTTCACAGTTCATCAAAGCGAGCACCAGAAACCTGCACCAGGCCCCAGGATTATGGGCAGGCACGATAGCACAGCGATTAGCACAGTTGTTTTTCAGCTCTAGGGTCCCAGGTTCGATTCCCGGCGTGGGTTGCTGTCTGAGCGGAGTCTGGAAGTTCTCCCTGTCTGTGTGGGTTTCTTCCGGGTGCTCCGGTTTCCTCCCACTGTCCAAAGATGTGCCGGTTAGGTGGATTGGCTATGCTAAATTGCCCCTAGTTTCCAAAAAATGTTAGGTGGGGTTACGGGGATAGGGTAGAGCTGTTGGGATAGGGTGGTGGTATGGGCTTAGGAAGGGTGCGCTTTCCAAGGGCCAGTGCAGACTCAATGGGCCAAATGACCTTCTTCTGCATTGTACATTCTGTGATTCTATGATTCTATCTAGGGATATAGCGCACGACCTATATCGCAAAGAAAAGATAATTATGGAATGTGCTTTAGGATAAAATAAAATTGAAAAGTGAAGCCAGAGATTGTGAATACGCAGCCCTTATCATGTGGCCCGCAAATAGTTTGTTCTATTAAGGAATTTGTGAGCTGATACACTGCAGATCATCATATAATTCAATTTTTCTTTCATCAAAGTTTGTTGTGGTTGGTGTATAGCTCTTAACAATGGTGGAATGCTCCTTGTGAGACCATAAAGGTTTCATAGTCATCAGGGTTTGCTGACTCTTTTAGGCATACCTTCATGGTTAGATATCATGTTGGATTTCACAATAAAGCGAAACCCAGTTAATCTGTCTTCTTTGGAGCATCCTACCCAGAAGAAGATTTACCCTGCATCAACTGCATACAGCTAATTCTTTTCAGCTAACTGAATTTCCCTGACAGCAGCAACATGTTCCTTAATGATCAACACACTTTTTTTTCAGATCTACTTATCAATCCAGTGTTCTTGAGTGTTTTTACATTCCAAGTTGCTTTTGAAAGAAAAATTCACTCCTTTATCCAGGTTCCTAAAGCCATAGAAGCAAATAGGGCACCAAGCAAAGTGAGGGCTAGAGTTAAACATTGCCTTTGTTGGGGACAGAGGAATTGTTTGCAACTTTGCCATCTTTCATGACTGTAACCATATTGATACACTATCAATGACCACAGAAATGAGTTTGTAGTCTGAACTGAAGGCTTTAATAGGCTAGATGTTTCCCCCAGCAGCTCAGGTACAGAAAGGAAGCTGCGGAGGATACACGGGCTTTTATACCCTGCCTTTACTTGGCGGAGCTACCTTACAGCCTTAACCAATAGATGACAAGTATTACATACCAATGGACCAATAAGCAGCGAGCCATATCCACCAATGACATCTCGGTTATTGTTAGGTACCGTAATACCTCTAGTCATACTACCACACATATGGAACTGTTTAGTGTTGGTTCACTTGTTCTTTTGGCAGCCTGCCTAAGATGCCTTAAACTGACCAGGATTTTGTGAAGCAGGCGTTGTTTAAGACACTTTTTCTAGCCTTTCGGTCGTGCTATGAAGCTGAACAATTCAATCCTAAGAGGCCTGAAAGGACTTGGACTTTGTAAATAGATGAGGAGTTTGGGAAAGGAATAGAAATGCTAGGAATTAAAGATATTTTTGGAAGCAATGTTTAGGATGATTTAAATATTTGACATCAAAGGAGATAATGAGTCAAAGAAGCTCGAGATGCAGAAAGACTAATAGGAAGCCATCAAAATTAAGAGCTGCGAGCCATCTATTAGAGTTGAGGGATGTGTAGAATCTGGTCCTGGCTTTTTATTCTTCTGCCCACCAGCCTGCAGTTCTCTGTCTATTGAGCTCAATGATCAGAAAATCACACCCTGGTGAGTGCAGAAGCAGAAAACATTTTCCATTCTGTTTTGCAAAGAGGGTAATTCTTTCATCATCCCAATGAAGGATACTGAGAAGCTTATGGTTTACTCATTAATTTCAAGAACAAAGTGAGTGAAAGAACAGAGCATCATAAGGGATGCTTAAGTTGATACGAAGAATGTGAAGCATGGTGGCATAGTGGTTAGCACTGCTGCCTCACAGCGCTGAGGACCCGCGTACGATTCCGTGGAGTTTGAACATTCTTCCTGTGTTTGTGTGGGTCTCTCCCCCCCCCCCCCCCCGCCGACCATCACCACCAAACCAAAAGATGTGCAGGGAAGGTGAATTGGCCACCTTAAATGGCAATGGCCCCTGCATTAGAAAAGAAAATTGGTACTTTAAATTTATTTTAAAAAGTTGATAAGAGAAAACTTGATAACCATGAACATAATTTTGGCAGAAGACCATTATTTTATAAGTTATTTGGAAGTGCTGGGTTCGAGACCTTGTTGAGGGCTCCTGAGATGGCATGGCTATGGCAAATGTTTAACAAGTTTTTCATGAACTCGAGTTCCTCAGGCATGTAGTTATAGGCCAAATCATCAGTGTATGGGCCATTTTGAAAATTACTGATGAGCATGGAATAAGACAAAGCCTCCAATTAATTTGAAGGATAACAACTTCTACAAGTTCAGAAAGCACAGATGTAAGGGCAAAATTACTGGTAGTCAAGCTGTGAGATTGATTGTTTCTCAGGGAGAGGATAAATACAAATAAATACTTTACCTAAGAACGTTGATTGCTTTACACTTCAACTAAGAAAAGCTGAAGTGAAAGCATAAGTCTGAGTCATTCTCAGGATTGTATATTTTTGAATTTAAAAGGACATCAGACTAAAGACTATTTAATATTGTGGCCATGTGGCTGCATTGATAACTTTAAGAATATAATTGTACAGTAAAAACAAAGAATGGAAAGGCTCTTCAATTCTTTATTTCATGCTCCTTTATTTCATTAAAACTCCCGAAGAAAACAAAAACTTCAAGGGTCTGCGTGGTGTGAAATATTCCACTCTGTACTGTCCTCTGCTTTGAATATCAACGGTGCGCTATTACCTGCCGAGATATTCTAATTAAAACAACACAGGTTCTAAAATTCAGGCACAGTAATCTCTCTCAAACCTTCTTAGAACAAGTGGAACTGCTGAAATCGGGAGACGGTGGCGTTTTGGTAATGTCAAAGAACTAGTGTGATGAATGTGAGAAATGTTCATATTTTAAAGTTTGTGATTAGTATTTTTGCTGTGATTACAAAGGGAGAGAATCATTGGCTTTTCATTTTTCCCAGGGGTAATGTGACTATTTGTAACAAGACACAAGAATGTGGTGTGCTTTTGATTGCAGGTGGCATAGTTAATGGGAGGAGACAGGTTCGTCAGTTGTTTCTGGAACACTAAGCTGGACTGGCAGGGTTCAGTTTGGTTCTAAATAAACCTCTATTTAAAAGGTGCTAGACCACTATAAGTAAGAAAAATCCTGGTTGATTAACTTATGTTGGTTTGCTTAATTGGGAAAAAATATATATAGACGCAGGGTTAGAACAAGATATTAAATGTAAGCTACTTCTTTGTTGCTGATGTGTTTAATTCTGTGTTTAAATTAAAGTTTGTTTTACCCATAAAAAATTCCTGCTGGTCAGTGTTATCTCTCGTGTGGTGCAGTAACATTTCCTCACAATTTTCCAAAGTAAAACATTGGGTTCTCCGGAACCCCATAAAAAATTGGGGCTCTTGTTTTTGGACCCATAACAATTGGGGCTGTTTTGGCAGGATTTTAAAAATATAATTCTATGTTTGGCTTGGGATTATTGAATTTAAAGACATGGAGTGTGACAAATGGTTGCTTTCAGGTGTTGATACTCTTGTCAGTTTGGCTCTTTCAGAAGTTATCAATTTCCTGGGTGTTAAAGAGATATCTCGGGGTGATTTACAAAAGGTGGTTAAAACAAAACTTTTGGAATTGGTGGTCAAGTTGCAGTTGAATTTATCTGCAGTCGCGTGGAAGGGAGAGATAATTGAAGCGACCGCTCAGCATTTAAATTTGGAAAGAATACCAGAAACACACCTTGGTTTGTGACAAGAACCATTGGAATTAGCTAAATTTCACTTACAAATGGAACAATTAGAAATGCAGCAAAAAGGAGAAAGATTTTTGAAAGGAAATTGAAATGCAAAGACTTGATACGGAAATGGAAAGAGAGCAAGGGAGGAAAAGGAGAGAGAGAATATCAATTTAAAAGGTTGGAGTTAAAGGCAGAAGTTGAGAAAAGTCAAGAAGGAGGAGTAACACTTCCCAATCCAAATCCCAGTAGGGAAAGGTTTAACTATGTTCAAGCACTGCCAAGGTTTGCTGAGAAGGACGCAAAAGCATTTTTTTGTCCTTTTGATGCCATAGCTAAACAATTGAAGTGGCCAAAAACCATGTGAGTATTGTTGGCTTAATCAAAATTAACAGGTAGAGCTAGTGAAGTGTTTGCCTCATTGTCAGAGAAGGTATCAAGGGATTATGATGAGGTGAGAAAAGCTGTTTTAAGTGGATATGAACTAGTCCCGGAAGCCTATAGACAAAAGTTTAGAATAATAAGGAAAGAATCAGATCAGACGTATATAGAATTTGAAAGAATCAAACAAAATAATTTTGCTAGGTGGATAAGAGGATAAAAAATTGACCAAAGGATTTTAGACCTGGAGGAATTTCAAGATTGACTTCCTGCAGTAGTAAGAACTCATGCGGAAGCGGAAAGGGTTAAGACTGCTAGACAGGCAGCAGAAATGGCAAATGATTTTGAATTAATCATAAATCAAGCTTTGGTTTTCAACATCACTTTTGGGCTGTGAAAGATAGAAACTGGGGAAATTAAAATACATAGGTGGTCAAGGCAAGGGAAGTATAGTAAGTATAGGAAGTATAGTGCCCGTGATGCCCACATCCTTTGAAAGATTAATAACAAAATATCAGCAGCTACAGTTAGTGTTTATGAAACAGTGGTTCTGATGAATGTGTCAATGACTGTTTAACATTTTTGTTTTTTCCCCAAAGGGAATTAGGTGAAAATGATATCACTTCAATCCAAGAAAGCAATTGGTTACCCTACAGATGGACAGAAAGCTTGTAAGTCACTTATTTAATTACTATCTGTTCATCCTCTTTTGAACACTGACGTACCAAGTTGTATAAAGCAATTATAGTGTTTGTGAATTGGTGAAAGAGTCAGAGTTCAAAATGTGTGGTCAAAAACTGTGCCCCTTTTTAACCAACTGATACAATGGTTCCTTCTCACGGGCTTGTTGGGCATTTGTCAGTTTAATGCTTATTTTTTTTTAATAAACAATTTTATTGAGGTAGTTTTTGGCTTTGTAAACAATTACAGACATCAACAGAAAGAAAGCAAAAAAGGCAAAAATGTGCAAACATCCACGTACACTCAATACTTCAATCGTAACATACTGCACAAGCCCACTCCTCTCCCACCGATGCTACCCGCCATTTTATCCCTCCTACTCTACTCTACTCTACCCCCACCCCCTGCTGACGCCCACTCTCCCGCAAAGAAGTCAACAAATGGTTGCCACCTTCGGGCGAACCCCTGTACAGATCCCATAAAGGCGAACTTAATTTTTTCCATACCCAGGAAACTCGACATGTCTGCAAGCCACAACTCAGTCTTTGGGGGCTTTGAGTCCCTCCATGCCAATTGTATTCGTCGCCGGGCTATCAGGGAAGCAAAGGCCAAAACATTGGCCTCTTTCTCCCCCTGGACTCCCAGGTCTTCCGAAACCCAAAAATTGCCACCCCTGGACCCATCGCCATCCTTGTTTTTAGCACCCGGGACATGACGCCCGCAAATCCCTCCCAGTACCCCCTAAGCTTAGGGCATGCCCAAAACATGTGAACGTGGTTCGCTGGTCCTCCTGCACACCTAGCGTCTGCGCACCTAGCGCATTTGTCCTCTATCCTAAAGAATTTGCTCATCCAAGCCACCGTCATGTGGGCCCGGTGAACGACCTTAAATTGAATCAGGCCGAGCCTGGCACATGTTGCGGTCGAATTTACCCTACTCAGGGCCTCTGCCCACAGCCCGTCCTCCATTTCCCCGCCTAGCTCCTCCCATTTAAGTTTCAGTTCCTCCGTCTGGGACCCTTCCTCCCTCATGAGCACCTTATAAATATCAGAGACTCTACCCTCCCCTTCTTCCCCCCTAGAGACTATTCTGTCTTGGATCCCCATTGGCTGGAGGCGTGGGAAAGATGGGACCTGTCTATGGACAAAGTCCCGCAACTGTAGGTACCTAAAGTCATTTCCCCTTACCAGACCAAATTTCTCCTCCAAGCTCCTCAAACTCGCAAAGCTCCCTTCCAGGAACATATCGCCCACCCTTTCCACCCCCGCCCGCCGCCATGCTCGAAACCCCCCATCCATACTCCCGGGGGCAAACCGATGGTTGTCGCAGATTCAGTTTAACGCTTATCAACCTCAAATAATGCAGGTAGAGAAGGAATTTATAAAAGTATTACCTGGATAGGTAGTTGACTCTTTTCGGAACACAACAGTTCTACTTCAACTGGCAAGATTGCAGGCAATATTTATGAGGTTGAACGTGAGGTGAGGAGGGGTAAATCATCTGGCAGTTCCAGTTCATGAAAGTAACTTTGGATGGGAGGAAATGAGAACTTCAGTCTTGAAGTGCAAGGGAGATGCGGGTTAGAACCTAGGAGGAAACAAAAAGGACAGAGCTGAGGTCTGAGGATAATGCAACCTAGGGCTTGGTGCTTGTTATAACCTGCACAAGACCTAAGGGATGGTCTATTTAGCCTCCCCATGAACCTCTAAGAATACAAGTTTACTCATTGAGGGGCAGGGGCCCATCAGCAGAGTAACTGGACTATATCATAAAAGTCGACCCAGATAGGAACCAAGCATGAGTAGTATTGGCTGGGACCTGGAGTGTACTATATTATATATATAATTATTCATTTACGGGATGTGGGAATTGCTGGTTTGGCTAGCATTTATTGCCCATCCCTAGTTGCCCTTCAGAAGGGGGTGGTGAGTTGCCTTCTTGAACTGCTGCAGTCCTTGAGGTGTAGGTACACCCACTGTGCTGTTAGGGAGTGAGTTCCGGGATTTTCCCCCAACAATAGTGAAGGAACGGCAATATCTTTCCAAGTCAGAGTGGTGAATGACTTGGACGGGAGTCTCCAGGTGGTGGGGTTCACAGGTATCTGCAGCTCTTGTCCTTCTAGATAGTGGTCATGGGTTTGGAAGGTGCCGTCGATGGAACCTTGGTAAGTTACTGCAGTGCATCTTTTAGATGGTACATATGGCTGCCACTGTTCATCAGTGATGGAGGGTTTGGTTATTTGTGGAAGGAGGAGCAATCAAGTGGGCTGCTTTATCCTGGATGGTGTTGAGCATCTTGAGTGTTGTTGGAGCTGCACTCATTTAGGCAAGTAAAGAGTATCCCATTGCAATCTGGACTTGTGCCTTGTAGATAGTGGACAGACTTTGGGGAGTGGAGGGGGTGGGGGAGGGGAGGGCGGTCAGGAGGTGTGCTACTCAATGTAGGATTTCTAGCCTTCGACCTGTCCTGGTAGCCACAGTATTGATATGGCTAGTCCAGTTCAGTTCGTGATCAATGGTAACCCCCAGGATGTTGATTGTGGGGGATTCAGCGATCGTAATGCCATTGAATGTCAAGGGACGATAGTTCGATCCTCTTTTGTAGGAGATGGTCATTGCCTAACACTTGAGTGGCCCAAATGTAACTTACGACTTGTCAGCCCAAGTCTGGATTTTATTGGGTCTTACTGCATTTGGAAATGGACTGCTTCATTATCTGAGGAGTCGTGAATGGTGCTGAACATTGTGCAGTCATCCGCAAAAATCCCCTCTTCTGACATTATGATGGAAGGGAGATCATTGATGAAACAGCTGAAGAAGGTTGGGTTGAGGACACTACTCTGAGGAACGCCTGCAGGGATATCCTGGAGCTAAGATGATTGACCTCCAACCATCAGAACCATCTTTCTTTGTGCCAGGTATGACTCCAACCAGTGGAGAGTTTTACCCTGATTCCCATTGACTCCAGTTTAGCCAGGGTTTTTTAATGCCATACTCTGTCAAATGCTGCCTTGATGTCAAGGGCAGTCACTCTCACCTCACCTCTGGCATTTAACTCTTTTGTCAATGTTTGAACCAAGGCTGTAATGAGGTCAGGAGCTCATTACAGCCTTTGTAATAAAATAAGTTTCTTTACGCCTCTTGTTTTGGAGTCCTCTGTGGCCACTAAAGTGCTGACAGATACAAATGGACCGAGCCCAACAAAGCTAGAGTGAGTAGTGGGTGCTCCTCTGTGAGAAACTGGAGAGTGGAGGTGGTGAAACAGGCATTTATAAGTGTGATAATATTGTATATAGTTAAAAAGGTGCAATTTACATCATTATGTAATGCATTACATGGGTTAGCTGGTTTAGCTCACTGGGCTAAATCGCTGGCTTTTAAAGCAGACCAAGCAGGCCAGCAGCACGGTTCGATTCCCGTACCAGCCTCCCCGGATAGGCGCCGGAATGTGGCGACTAGGGGCTTTTCACAGTAACTTCATTGAAGCCTACTCGTGACAATAAGCGATTTTCATTTCATTTCATTTCATTCATTTCATTTCATTTCATTTCATTATTTGTGAACATTATGTTCCTGAGATGTAGTTCCACTTATCTGAATTCTTAGTCACCCTTTGGGCTTAAGGTTACAACCATATACTAAATTTAAATTTGGTTTGATTGTAGTTTCACAAGTTGGAAGTTACAGTACACTTGGTGAATTATCAGTCTCACTTTCAAATGTTCCTGCCACGCCCCAATAACCTCTGACGCTACTCACCATCCTGACTTGGAAAGATATTGCTGTTCCTTCATCTTCGCTGGGTTAAAATCCTCAATCTCTCTCCCTAACAGCCTTGTGGGTGTTCCAACACCATATTGGCAAGGCCGAGCTGCCCAACTCCTAATGGAAAACGTGAAACATTTGCCAAAACGGTTTTGCAATTTGTGTCGCATGAGGAAGAGTATTGTAGTCAGTGACCAATTGTGATGATTTTATATTAAAATTAAACATTTATTAAAATGATCTCACAGCTAATTCACACTTTTGATGCCAACAGTCTTTGACATTTTCTAATCTAGAAAATTCCGGTAGCTTTACCACACAATGCCCTGCTGCCCATGGGTTCTCTGAAGGTGACAGAAAATTGCTCCTCACAGGTCTAGCTTGGGCCACAATCTCTTCTTTCAGATCTTAACAGCCACCAGAAACACATAGTCTTCATTGTTTTCCTAAATCTGTTTTCCCCTTTGATTTACCCTCTGTTGTCTTCTACAATCTTTTCGAATTTTCATTTTCCCAGAATTGATCAGCCCTATATTTTTACTTTATGGCTACTATATTTTTAAAAGTAAACTTACATTATCTTGCCGTATCTATTTACAATCTTCCAATTGTATATTGTTCCCTTTTGAAAGGTCTTTCTTTGCCTTACATAAATTGTTATTTCAGTGCAGTACGGTAGCATAAGTGGATAGCACTGTGGCTTCACAGCGCCAGGGTCCCAGATTCGATTCCCCGCTGGGTCACTGTCTGTGCGGAATCTGCACATTCTCCCTGTGCCTGCATGGGTTTCGTCCGGGTGCTCTGGTTTCCTCCCATAGTCCAAAGACATGGAGGTTAGGTGGATTGGCCATGATAAATTGCCCTTAGTGACCAAAAAGGTTAGGAGTTATTGGGGTCCGGGGATAGGATGGAAGTGAGGGCTTAAGTGGCTGGATGCAGATTCGATGGGCCGAATGGCCTCCTTCTGCACTGTATGTTCTAGTTCCTCTCACACCCTTTTATCAACATTTCAAACCACTAGCCTTCACACCCATAATATTTATGCATGACATTGGCAGTCTTTCTTTTTTTTCAAAAGTATAAAAACATAATTAATCCAGGGAATGTTCTCCCCAACTCATGAGTTTATAGTTTGTACAAAATCTTTTCCTCTTTTTCACCCCCTCCCCTCGGCGACGAACAATTCCTCAAACATGGTCGTGAACAGTCTCCACCGTGTCTCAAAGCCCTCCGCTGATTCCCCCAATTCAAACTTAATCTTCTCCAACTGGAGGAAGTCGTACAGGCCCCCTAGCCAGGCCGCCACCCCCAGCGTCGTTTGTCGATCGCCAATCCAGCAAAATCCTTTGCTGGGCAATCAGAGGCAAAGGCCACCACATTGGCCTTCCTCCCCTCCAGCAACATGCCCTCCAGGTGGAGACAGGGGGCTTATAGATGGTACTGTGGAAATTCCCTGATGTTTTCGGGCCCGGCATTGGGAAAATCAAGGGAGCCATGGCGAAAATACAAGGGGATCTGCAGGCCCAGCACTGTTTTTTCCTTGCTCGACTGGTCCCTTATGCTATTGTAGGTAAGATCGAAGCAGAACTGCATCGATTGGAGAACCTCGCTATAATTCGGCCTGCTCATTTCATCAAATGATCGGCGCCAGTGGTTCCGGTGATGAATCCAGGTTGGACTGTCCGCCTTTGCGATGATTAGAAAATAATCTTCAATACGGCTTTATGTTTAGACTGATACGCACTACCTCGAATTAGAGGTCTCTACGCCACGCTGGCAAGTGGTTCTGTATTCACCGCGTTAGATATGAGCAATGCTTAGTTACACCTTATACTACACAAGGCTCTGAGTAAATATGTTACTATTAATACTCATAAAGGATTATACAAGTACACCCGACTTCCATTCGGCGCCTCCTTGGCATGTGCCCTGTGTCGACGTGTCATAGAAGGGATATTAACTGGTCACCGCGAGTTGCCGTCTATCTCCATGAAGTGTTGATCATGGGGGCCACGGAAGCTGAGCACCTGCAAAACCTTGAATCCGTACGACAGAGATTTTCGGAATATGCCGTGTGCCTGAATAAGGCGAAGAGCATTTTCAATGCTCAAGAGGTGATGTATTTGGACTACCGGGTTGACCGGGATGGTCTGCACCCAGTAGTCGACAAAGTACAGGCGATCAAGATGGCCCCTGCACTATGTGATGCTACAGAGCTTTGCACCTTCTTGGGCTGACCAATTGTTACGGTCATTTTATTCCGAATTCAGCGACAATCCTGACGTCCCTTCGCTTTCTCATGCAGAAATGCCGGTCCTGGGTTTGGGGCGATTAAAATGAGCTTCTTTCTGTTTGGTGAAGCGGTTTGGTGAAGTTTGAAAGAGAGAAGGCAAAATCAGATGTAATGGTGTTACAGTTAAATAAAGGTAATTACGAGGGCATGAGAGAGGAACTGGTGAAAATCAACTGGAAGCAGACCCTAGCAGGGAAGACAGTAGAGCAAAAATGGCAGGAGTTTGTATGCATAATTGAGGACACTGTACAGAGGTTCATCCCCAAGAAAAGAAAGATTATCCAGGGAGGGATTAGACAGCCATGGCTGACAAAGGAGGTCAGGAAATGTATCAAAGAAAAAGAGAGATCCTATAAAGTGGCCAAAAGCACCGGGAAATCAGAAGATTGGGAAGGCTACAAAAACAAACAGAGGTTAACAAAGAGACAAATAAGGAAGGAGAGGATCAAATATGAAGGCAGGCTAGCCAGTAATATAAGAAATGATAGTAAAAGTTTCTTTCAATACATAAGAAACAAACGTCAGGCCAAAGTAGACATTGGGCCAATTCAAACTGATTCTGGAAGGCTAGTGATGGGAGATGAGGAAATGGCTGGAGAACTTAATAAGTACTTTGCGTCTGTCTTCACAGTGGAAGACGTTAGTAATATCCCAAAAATTATAAAGGGTCAGGGGGCTGAGTTGAGTATGGTTGCCATTACAAAAGAGATGGTGCTAAAAAAGCTAAAAGGTCTTAAAATTGACAAATCTCCTGTCCCCGATGGGCTACATCCTAGAGTTCTGAGGGAGGTGGCTGAAGAAATAGCGGAAGCGTTGGTTGAGATCTTTCAAAAATCACTGGAGTCAGGGAAAGTCCCGGACGATTGGAAGATCGCTGTTGTAACCCCCTTGTTCAAGAAAGGATCAAGACAAAAGATGGAAAATTATAGGCCAATTAGCCTAACCTCGGTTGTTGGTAAAATTCTAGAATCGATCGTTAAGGATGAGATTTCTAATTTCTTGGAAGAGCAGGGTCGGATTAGAACAAGTCAACATGGATTTAGTAAGGGGAGGTCGTGCCTGACGAACCTGTTAGAATTCTTTGAGGAGGTGACAAGTAGGTTAGACCAGGGAAACCCAGTGGATGTGGTCTATCTGGATTTCCAAAAGGCCTTTGATAAGGTGCCACACAGGAGGCTGCTGAGTAAGGTGAGGGCCCATGGTGTTCGAGGTGAGCTACTGGCATGGGTTGAGGATTGGCTATCTGACAGAAGGCAGAGAGTTGGGATAAAAGGTTCTTTTTCGGAATGGCAGCCGGTGACCAGCGGTGTCCCACAGGGTTCAGTGTTGGGGCCGCAGCTGTTCACCATATATATTAATGATCTGGATGAAGGGACTGGGGGCATTCTAGCGAAGTTTGCTGATGATACGAAGTTAGGTGGTCAGGCAGGTAGTGCTGAGGAAGTGGGGAGGCTGCAGAAGGATCTAGACAGTTTGGGAGAGTGGTGCAGGAAATGGCTGATGCATTTCAACGTGAGAAAATGTGAGGTCTTGCACTTTGGAAAAAAGAATCCAAGCATAGACTACTTTCTAAACGGTGAGAAAATTCATAATGCCAAAGTACAAAGGGATCTGGGAGTGCTAGTCGAGGATTCCCTAAAGGTAAACATGCAGGTTGAATCCGTGATTAAGAAAGCGAATGCTATGTTGTCATTTATCTCAAGAGGGTTGGAATATAAAAGCAGCGATGTGCTACTGAGCCTTTATAAGGCTCTGGTTAGGCCCCATTTGGAGTACTGTGTCCAGTTTTGGGCCCCACATCTCAGGAAGGACATACTGGCACTGGAGCGTGTCCAGCGGAGATTCACACGGATGATCCCTGGAATGGCGGGTCTAGCATATGAGGAACGGCTGGCGTTCCTGGGATTGTATTCATTGGAGTTCAGAAGGTTAAGGGGAGATCTAATAGAAACTTACAAGATAATACATGGCTTAGAAAGGATGGACGCAAAGAAACTGTTTCCGTTAGGCGAGGAGTCGAGGACCCGTGGGCACAGCCTTAGAATTAGAGGGGGTAAATTCAAAACAGAAATGCGGAGACATTTCTTCAGCCAGAGAGTGGTGGGCCTGTGGAATTCATTGCCGCAGAGTGCAGTGGAGGCCGGGACGCTAAATGGCTTCAAGGCAGAGATAGATAAATTCTTGATGTCGCGAGGAATTAAGGGCTATGGGGAGAATGCTGGGAGGTGGAGTTGAAATGCCCATCAGCCATGATTGAATGGCGGAGTGGACTCGATGGGCCGAATGGCCTTACTTCCACTCCTATGTCTTATGGTCTTATGGTCTTATATTGCTTTCTTCAAGAGTACTGACTTAATTTGACGCAACCAAGCCCCTATATCTGACGTGTGACACATCACCATACGGCATCGACGTCGTCCTCTCCCATTGGATGGGTGACAGCCACAAACATCTGAAGGCTTAGCCTCTAGGACATTGATGACCGCAGAGTGTAACTATGCGCACTTATAGAAAGAGGGCTTGGCTGCCGTGTTCGGAGTCAAACGTCTTCGTCAGTATATTTATGGCAGCCATCTTTTCATAATTACTGTTCAGTGCCACTGTTGCATCATCATGGACCCAGAGGTGGGCTCTGCTTTTGGCTACGTACCAGTATTCTTTCAAACACCACCCATTAATGCTAATAGCGATTGTGGACGCTTTGAGTCATCTTCCCCTGCCTGGGGTTTCGCTGTATCTGACCACAGCTGACTAAGCTGTTGCGGTCCTAAATTTCATGGATACTCTGCTCGTGATGGCTGCCTGCATCCACGAGTGGCCATGCTGGCCAAGGTGCGACATTTGGTTTTGTGTGATGGACCACGACCACAGCATCCAGTGGAGTTAAAGGCTTTTTCAACCAAAATGCCGGAGCTGGCCGTCAAGGACGGTATCCTCCTGTAGGGCACAACTCTCTTGAAATCCCTGCAAAAGGGCAAGCTTTGGTTCTGAATGACCTTCACGTAGTACATTCGGTTGTCTCCAAGGTGAAAATACCGGCCAGGACTTACGTCTGGTGGACGGGGATCGACGCGAAGCTTGAGGTGGTAGCCCAGCTCTGCCCTGTTTGTTAAGACCACCAAAAGCTTCTGGCAGCAGCGCCTCTGCATCCATGGGAGTGTCCTGGACATCCCTGAGCACGCGTTCACGCGGGTTTTGCTGGCCCATTTTTAGGATCCATGTTTCTCATCTTGATGGGAGCGCCCCACACAGATGGTGAAGTGAGGCCTGAAGAAACAACCACAGGTTCGACGGATACCAGGCTGGGACGTTTTCTGTTCTCATTTAGAACTACACCTTATGCTGTGACTAGGGTGGCCCTGGCCGAAATGTTGATTGGTTGTCAACTCCGGACTCAGTTGAATTTGTTGCTCCGCAACATTGGCGCAAAAAGTATACCGCACACAAGACTTACACGGGCCTTGCTCGATGAAGTGTCGTCTTCTAGAACGCTTCGCACCGGGTAAGGCAGTCCACACCCATAACTTCAGTGAAGGCCCTCACTGGCTTGCAGGGGTCGTCATTCGTCAAACCGGTCCCTTATCATACCAGGTCTGTGTTCGAGGTCAGGGCATGAAGGGTCACCTAGATCACCTTCATACCTGGTGGTCCGTCACTCGGGAGGCTCCTTGGGGGAACTCCTCCTTGGTCCTGTCCGCCACTAGGGAGGCTATTCTGGGGAACTCCACCTCATTCCTGCCGGATGCTCTGGTTCTGCAGTCTGTGCATTCGGCTCCATAATTTTCTTGTGATACTGAAATGGCTGATGTCTGGTCGCCTGATTCTGATATGGAGACACAAACCTCTAGGGTCTCAGATTCGGACCGCCTCATTCAGCCGCCTTCGGGGGAGTCCTCGCCCAGACACTCCAGCCATAAGCATCGTACTCCGGCTCGGTATAAGCCGGCTGATCCTGTGCCACTGCCAGGCAACGATGTGCCGAAGCCAAAGCATCTGCGTCATCCGCCACCCACCTGGACTCCGCTGGTTTCTTCTGTTCCTTCCTCATCATCAGTGTTTTTAACTTCTTTGTCTACTCCTCATCTTCATCATCCTCATTGTTCCCTTTGGGGGTCTTTGGACTTTGAGGCAGAGGTGTAATGAACTGTACAGGACACAGGGAGTAGATTTGATTGTTTTCCCTGTGTGGCTTGAGGCGTATAAGCTCCTCCGCTAACTGTGAGACTGATAACCATGTTGTAAAAAGGTTGGCCAGATAGGAACCGACCGACACAGAGAGAGGACCCGGTGAGGTTTAACCGGGCCCTTGTAAATAGGACGTTCTTATTAAAAATCGTCTTTTGTTTACTCATCTGACTCCCCTCACTTTAATAAAGGAATGTTTAAGATTTTTTTTCATGTTCATTGTGTTATAAATTTGCTGGTTAGCAGGATATAATGAAATGAGTGAGAAAACAGCACATGTCCATTGAATGGAATTTAAAAATAACTTCCTGAATTGTTGACTGAAGTTGTTTTAAGACCTATAACTTTGTCAGTTTATTATATTATACATTGATAGAACCTGGCACACCTGAAATGAATGCTTCTAATCGATTTTGGTCAGATCTTTGCTGATATATAATTTAGTAAATTCGTGCATTTAAGTTGTTTAGTTGAGTCAGTGAGAAGGAACAACATTTTTCTTCCTAGCATATGTGAACAGCTGCAAATATGTGATCACTCAAGTGGTTCTCAAACCTTTTTAGTTGAAGACACTTTTCAAATGATTACCAATCATATCATCCATCACCTAAATGATAGATTTATACAATTCTCAAAATACGCAAGTGCTACATTTGCAGCATCCTCATATGCTTTGAAGAAAACATGTATTTACTTACTGATATCAGTTATATGGATGTGTCTACTTCTCATCATAGAGTCTGGCAGGGGCATAGATTGGGCAGGAGATGACAGGAACTGAGGGAAGCTGGACTCAAGACAGAGCAGGAGCATAGGCAGACCAGGAGCACATCCCCAGCTGCTGCTCATCTGCTTGCTTTAGACTGCATTGCCTAGTCATTTGGACTGCTCTTGTGTCCTGGACCTCCTCGGAGGACCCCATAGATCTTAGTGGGCTCCGGATTACACATTGAGAACTACTGGAAAATATATATAGAGTGTGAAAACTAAATGCAGTCTTGAGTGAAACAGGTTCAAAGTGTGGAGTACAATCAGCCAGGGCATGCAATTATAATTCACTGCCAGTCATGCATTTTGTCTTTATTTAACACACTTCTTTGATTTGATATTATTTATAGTTAAATGGCAAAGCCTATGTGAATATGGAAAGGATGGCCTGCCTAAGGAAGCTTGCAGAGTTCTGTGACTTTGGAACATCACAGTATGAGACGTTGCAAGACAGACTGGTTTGAGGGATCTGCAACGTGGTAATGCAGGGGAATCTAGTAGCCAAATCACGATTGGACCAGAATATGGCAATTAAAATTGTTCTATCCCGCAGGTGCGCGGAACAAGGCAGACAGGAGTTGCAAGGCATGGAGGTTCTCAGTCTAGGGCGTACAACAACCCGTTGAGCGACACATTTGGAGTCCTATGATTCCTGCCTCTGACCCTGGACGTGGCATCAGGTGATGGCCCCAGTTAACTGGGTCGAGATTAGCTGAAAAGTCAACGTCTCGACTGGCAGCAGGTTTTCCAAATATGACCGGATGGGCGGTATGCCATACTAGCAAAGATCGCCGAGGTTTTCCAAAAGGGACTGGGAACCATTCGGGGGCCAAGGTGAAGATCAGTGTGATTCCATCTGCACAGCCGCGTTATTTCCATGCACGCCTAGTTCCATATGCACTGGGGTCAAAGGTGGATGTTGAGCTCGACCGTCTGGAGAGTTTGGGCATTATCCGCCCCATACAATTTGCGGAATTGGCAGCACCGGTTGTGCCCATGCTAAAACATGATGCCACCGCACGTCTTTACGAGGATTCTAAAATGATGATAAACTGGGTTACCCGTTTTATCCGTTACACAGTACCGTGAATAGAGCAAAGCTCATCAGAGGTCATTCATGAAGCTCAACATGAGCCAAGTTACCTTCAGTTGGTCTTGGACCTGAGATCCAGGAAGCATGTAATGGTAAATACACACCGGGGCTTGTTTCAATATGACATTTCCCTTTGGGGTATCATCAACCTGCGCAATATTCCAGCGCGTAACGGAAAACATCGATGTTTACCGCACATATACCGTGACGACGTACTGATAATGGGGATGTCGAACCAGGAACATCTGAGGAACATCAATGAGGTGCTACACCATTTCCTAGCTTCCAGGGTTAGACACCATAGGGAGAAATGCTTCTTCCATGCCTGGGAGGTTATGTACCTCGATTACCTTGTGGACCGAAACGGCCTTCATCCAGTTGAAGACAAGTGTGGGCGATTCAGCAGGCCCCCATTCCAACTGGCCCATGTAACTCCATTCATTCATCGGACTTATAAACTACCATGGAAAATTGATCCCGAACCTCGCGAGCCTGTTGTCCCCCTTACACCAGTTGCTGAAGGAGGGGCAGGCATTTGCATGGGGTCCACCGCAACTGACGTCGTTTGCTGTGGTAAAGAGACAACTCTCATCTTCATGACTGCTGATCCATTTCAACCCCACCAAGCCACTGATAGTCACCTGTGATGCATCACCTTATGACATCAGAGTGGTTTTGGCTCACCGAATGGACGACGGCACGGAACGAGCCACTGCGTTCACTTCATGGACTCTCACCGCGGCTGAGTGAAATTACTCCCAGATTGAAAGGGAGGGCTTGGCTGTGGTGTTTGTAGTGAAAACGTTCATCTGTACGTCCACGGGCATGTTTTTATGATATTAACAGATCACATCCGTAAAAAAAGAGATGAGGTCCTACAATCAGAATTTAGGGAGTTAGGAGATAAGTTAAAAAGTAGGACCTCAAAGGTAGTAATCTCAGGATTGCTACCAGTGCCACATGACAGTCAGAGTAGAAATTCAAGAATAGTCAGAATGAATACGTGGCTTGAGAGATGGTGCAGGAGGGAGGGGTTCAGATTTTTGGGACATTGGAACAGGTTCTGGGGGCGGTGGGACCATTACAAACCGGATGGTCTACACCTGGGCCGGACTGGAACCAATGTCCTAGGGGGTGCTTTTGCTAACACTGTTGAGGAGGTTTTAAACTAATGTGGCTGGGGGATGGGAACCAGATTAGGAAGTTAGAGGTCAGTAAAGAAGCAGCAACTAAAGCCAGTAAGGTACGAGACAATAAACTCAATGTCACTAAGGGGAAGAGTAGACAGGGAAGAGATGATGAACGCAAAGGTGGTCTGAGGTGCATTTGTTTTAAAGCGAGAAGTGTAGCAGGTAAGGCAGATGAACTTAGGGCTTGGATCAGTACCTGGGAATATGATGTTATTGGTATTACTGAGACTTGGTTGAGGGAAGGGCAGCACTGGCAACTGAATACCCCAGGGTATAGATGCTTCAGGAGGGATAGCGAGGGAGGTAGAAGGGGTGGAGGAGTTGCATTACTCGTCAGAGATGTATCACAGCTGTGATTAAGGAGGGCACGATGGAGGATTCGAGCACTGAGGCAATATGGGTGGAGCTGAGAAATAGGAAGGGTGCAGTAACATTGTTGGGACTTTACTACAGGCCTCCCAAAAGCGAGCATGAAGTAGAGGTACAAATATGCAGACCGATTATAGAAAAATGTAGGAGCAATAGGGTGGTTGTGATGGGAGATTTTAACTTCCCCAACATTGAATGGGATTCGTGTAGTGTTGGAGGCATAGATGGAGCAGAGTTTGTAAGGAGCATCCAGGAGAGTTTTTTAGAGCAGTATGTAAATAGTCCAACTCAGGAAGGGGCCATACTGGACCTGGTATTGGGGAATGATCCCGGCCAGGTGGTTGATGTTTCAGTCGGTGATTACTTTGGGAATAGCGATCACAATTCCGTAAGTTTTAGAATACTCATGGACAAGGACAAGAGGGGTCCGAAAGGAAGAGTACTAAATTGGGGAAATGCAGAGTATAACAAAATTCGGCAGGAGCTAGGGAATGTGGATTGGAAGCACCTGTTTAAGGGTAAATCCACATTTGAAATGTGGAAGTCTTTTAAGGAAAGGTTGATTAGAGTGCAGGACAGACATGTTCCTGTGAAAATGAAAGATAGAAATGGCAAGATTAGGGAACCATGGATGACGGGTGAAATTGTGAGACTAGCTAAGATGAAAAAGGAAGCATACATAGGATCGAGGCAACTCAAAACTGATGAAGCTTTGGAGGAATATCGGGAAAGTAGGACGAATCTCAAACGCGCAATAAAGAGGGCTAAAAGGGGTCATGAAATATCTTTGGCTAACAGCGTTAAGGAAAATCCCAAAGCATTTTATTCGTATGTAAGGAGCAAGAGGGTAACTAGAGAAAGGATTGGCCAACTTAAAGACAAAAGAGGGAATTTATGCGTGGACTCAAAGGAAATGGGTGAGATTCTTAATGAGTACTTTGCATCGGTATTCACAAAGGAGAGGGACAAGATGGATTTTGAGGCTAGGGATGAATGTTTAAATACTCTCGGTCAAGTTGTCATACGGAAGGGGGAAGTTTTGGGTATTCTGAAAGAGATTAAGGTGGACAAGTCCCCAGGACCGGATGGGATCTATCCCAGGTTGCTGTGGGAAGCGAGGGTCGAAATAGCTGGGGCCTTAACAGATATCTTTGCAGCATCCTTGAGCACGGGTGAGGTCCCGGAGGACTGGAGAATTGCTAATGTTGTCCCTTTGTTTAAGAAGGGTAGCAGGGATAGTCCAGGGAATTATAGACCTGTGAGCTTGACGTCAGTGGTAGGCAAACTGTTGGAGAAGATACTGAGGGATAGGATCTATTCACATCTGGAAGAAAATAGACTTATCAGTGATAGGCAGCATGGTTTTGTGCAGGGAAGGTCATGTCTTACAAACCTAATAGAATTCTTTGAGGAAGTGACAAAGTAAATTGATGAGGGAAGGGCTGTAGATGTCGTATACATGGACTTTAGTAAGGCGTTTGATAAGGTTTCCCATGGCAGGTTGATGGAAAAAGTGAAGTCGTATGGGGTTCAGGGTGTACTAGCTAGATGGATAAAGAACTGGCTGGGCAACAGGAGACAGAGAGTAGTGGTGGAAGGGAGTGTCTCAAAATGGAGAAGGGTGACTAGTGGTGTTCCACAGGGATCCGTGCTTGGACCACTGATGTTTGTGATCTACATAAATGACCTGGAGGAAGGTATAGGTGGTCTGATTAGCATGTTTGCAGATGGTACTAAGATTGGTGGAGTTGCAGATAGCGAGGAGGACTGTCAGAGAAATAAACAAAATATAGATAGATTGGAGAGTTGGGCAGAGAAATGGCAGATGGAGTTCAATCCAGGCAAATGCGAGGTGATGCATTTTGGAAGATCAAATTCAAGAGCGGACTATATGGTCAATGGAAGGGTCTTGGGGAAAATTGATGTACAGAGAGATCTGGGAGTTCAGGTCCATTGTACCCTGAAGGTGGCAACGCAGGTTGATAGAGTGGTCAAGAAGGCATACAGCATGCTTGCCTTCATCGGACGGGGTATTGAGTACAAGAGTTGGCAGGTCATGTTACAGTTGTAGGACTTTGGTTCGGCCACATTTGGAATACTGCGTGCAGTTCTGGTCGCCACATTACCAGAAGGATGTAGATGCCTTGGAGAGGGTGCAGAGGAGGTTCACCAGGATGTTGCCTGGTATGGAGGTGCTAGCTATGAAGAAAGGTTGAGTAGATTAGGATTGTTTTCGTTGGAAAGACGGAGGTTGAGGGGGGACCTGATTGAGGTCTACAAAATTATGAGAGGTATGGACAGGGTGGATAGCAACAAGCTTTTCCCAAGAATGGGAGTGTCAGTTACAAGGGGTCACGATTTCAAGGTGAAAGGGGGAAAGTTTAAGGGAGATGTGCGTGGAAAGTTTTTTACGCAGAGGGTGGTGGGTGCCTGGAACGCTTTACCAGCGGAGGTGGTAGAGGCGGGCACGATAACATCATTTAAGAAGCATCTAGACAGGTATATGAATGGACGGGAAGTAGACCTTGGAAAATAGGAGGCAGGTTTAGATAAAGGATCTGGATCGGCGCAGGCTGGGAGGGCCGAAGGGCCTGTTCCTGTGCTGTAATTTTCTTTGTTCTTTGTTCTTTGTTCAAACCCTTGCTGGGATTATTCAAAGTGGACAGGACGATCCCTCCTGGATCTAATGTTGGGATTTCTGTAGGTGGCTTGTGAGTATTTGTTGGAACAGACCACCGACTCCTGCTTGCGTCGGCGAGGTCATCGTGGCTCTACATTTTATCGACACTTTACTCATCACTGCGTCTGCAGCTGGGCCCAGACAAACCCCCATCTACCTGTGTCCAGAACGTAATCTTGTACGGAGACCAACATTGCACCTTATAGCGGAACAATGGCCGAGGAACTCCGTATGGAGGACGGTATGCTCCTATTGGTCTCTGCAAAGGGGTGTGGCCCAATTTTGTGGGATCTCCATGATGGTCAATCCGGGGTATCTAAAATGAAAATGCTAGCCTGTAGTTACATGTGGTGGCCTGGCATCAATACCGATATCGAAACGATCGGCCAATAATGCAGTTTGTGCCAGGAACACCTGAAGCTTCTGCTGGCAGCACTCCTCTACGCTTGGGAATAGTCAGTGCGCCCTTGGTCTCAGCTACACCAGTTTTGCCAGCCATTTCCAGGGTTTGATGTTCCTGATCCTGGTTGACGCCCACACGGAATTGATGGACGTTCACCGAATGTTCTCAATGACCTCCAAAGCCACAATTCAGCTACTCCATCAGTTCTTTAATACGCATGGCATACTAGAGGTCCTTGTCTCTGACAGCAGCACGGCATTCACCAGCATAGAATTTGGGTCTTTCTTGCGGACTGTGGTGAATGTATAATGCGTATAATTCACACTGTGTATCACTGTGTCCCTGTGGGCTCCATCTGTGAGCCGTTGCGCTGCTCTGCCCACAGGGGGAGATGAGGACCTTGTACAGGGCTCCACCCTCGGCTCCGCCCATGGCTCCTCCAACTACCAGAAATATAAAGTGCTGCAGTCTTGTGAGCCTGCCCTCAGTTCTTCTGGTCGCAGGCAGGCTCAGTTGTAAGTCGATTAAAGCCACAGTTTACTTCCACTCGTGTCTTGAGTGAATTGATGGTCGCATCACGGACCAATGGGATTCACCACATCCGCACCGTACCACACGACATCGAACAGTCTGGCTGAGCGGGCAGCCCAGACGTTCAAGCGGGGGCTGTGGAAGCAGATGACAGGTTCCCTGGAGATGTGTCTGGCCTGTTTCCTCTTCTGCTACGGGACTACACTGCACGCCACCATTGGGGTGGCGCCATCAGAGCTACTAATGGGGCAGTGCCACTGCACACGCCTGAGCCTTATTTTGCCAGACATTGGCGGGAAGATCCGCAGCAAACAGGGTGCGATCAGTATTGGACTCTGGCAGGAATGCGCCCCTACGGCGTTTTTTGTCCAGCGATGAGGTCCATGTCCAAAATTTCACCGGCGGAATAATGTGGATCCCGGCATTGTGCTTAAGCAGAAGGGACTGGCGTATATGGTATGGATGCAGGGTTTGGAGTGGAAAAGGCACGTAGATCACCTTTGCAGCCACACCCTGGCATTGGCCGACCTTCGTCCGGATGAGCTGGCACCCTTGTTGCCGTCTCCACCGCCGTTGGCACCAGTGTCGCCACCACAGGTCCAAGACCCACAGGAACCTGAGATTCTGGATGCAGAAGTCTCCGAGTCCGACTCCGATATGGAGACTCAAATGCTTGTGGCTGCCGTGAAATAAGGCATGGATGCTGATCCGCCAGAGGCGGTACTGCTTAGGCACTCACTCACAAATGACAATCTTCCTTGCGCTACACGCCACCGGAATCCGCACAGACAACGCCTGAGCTAGGGCGAAGAGGACCTGAGGTCCTGTCCGACAGCCCATTACAACATACGCTGTTCCGGACTTGCCGGGGGTGGGGTGGGGGCAAGAGAGCAGTGTTATAACCTTCACAAGAGTCACGGGTTGTGGACTGTGAGATTCCCAGTGACCTCGGACGAATATAAGCATCCCCGATGGGGGGGGGGGGGGGGGGGGGGGGGGGGGGTGCTTCCCCTTAATAAGGAGAGCCCAGTGGATATAAAAACCCGGATCTTGGTCAGGGCAGGAGATCCTTTGGGGAGTGGAGTTGTAGATAGTAGTATTGTGTAAGTAAACCTTTTTGTTTCCTTCACTTCCTTGTGGTCACTCTGTGGATCCAACATCTAGGGACAGAGCTTCCTTCTGTGTTGCCATGGCCTGGGTACCTCCCTTGTAACTAGGTACCTCCCTTGTAATAGTTGCAAAGTATCCATTTAATACCTCAGCCATGCACCCAACTTTCATATGTAAATTACATTTTAGGTCCCTAATTAGAATTAGATATAGCTCTTGGGGCTAAAGGGATATGGGATGGTGGGGGCTGGATCAGGGTATTGAACTTCATGATCAGCCATGATAATAATGAATGGCGGAGCATGTTTGAAGGGCCGAATGGCCTCCCTCTGCTTCTATTTTCTATGTTTCCATGTAATCGGTCCTAGTCCTCCTTTTACCATGCTTTTACTATTTATATGCCTATAGTTGACTTTCGGATTCCCTTTATGTTGGCTACCAGCCTTTTCTCATTAATCCCTCTTTGTTTCTCTAATATGGTTTTACACCTCCCCTCTGATATTTTGTATTCCTTTAAATTCTCAACTCTATTTTCTCCCTGACACCATGCACACGTTTTCATCCTTACCTTAATATCTATCTCCTTTTTCATACAGGGAGCTCCGGATTTGTTTGCCTTACACTTTCCCTTTTAAGGGACCATACCTTGACTGTGTCTGCACCATTTTGGTTTGAAAGTAACCCATTGTTTAGCTCCAATTCTTCCCACCGAGGTTTTGTTCTCGTAAGCTATCCCACCCAATCATTCTCAATTGGATGTGTTATGTGCACGTTATTACATCCTGACTCCAACTTCACCTATTAACTTACTGATCACTATACTAGTGCTTTCTGTCCCTCGCATTATTTTGCGCATCCTGGTATTCCTCTAATATTTCCTCACTATAGCTAATTGAGTGGAATTTAAAATAAATCTCGACTGTGTCTGGACCATTTCTGTTTGGATTGTGACTGTGCCTGGACTATTGTTCAGCTACAGATTTTCCCACCAAGCTTTCATTCCAGTCTAACCGGTCCGGCTCTATTCTTGCCCCATTGAAATCAGCTCTCTCCCAGTTAATTATTTTTATTCTGGATTGCTTATTATCAATTAATTGTCAATTATTTGATTGATTTTAATCTGATTTAGAGAAGCCTTGTTTTAATTTAAATATTTTCAATAAATATAATTTTCCAGAATTGTCATTATATATAGGGATGCCATAAGTAATTTGTTGAAGATCTTTTCTGTTTGGTATTTTTTAGAAAATGTCGGGAACTATTTTGCTAAAAATGCAGAATGGGGGAAATCTTCCTGATTGCAGTTCCACATATAGCAACCACAGGAATTTCCAACCTGCATAGTTTGTTTAAATTATCCTCAGAAATTAATCACGTAGATATTTAGTATATAAATTGATATTTTAATTAGTGAACAAACTGTTTTAGAGATCTGCATGGAAATCAACTTGACACACTACAGAAGGATTCATTTGAAGGCCTCATCTTAGTAAAGAAATTGTAAGTACAGCTTAAGTACATATTAGCAAATCATTTTCAATTGCTTATTCCAAACTTCCCATTTTGTTAATTGTAAATAATATTCAGTTAGAGATTAAATGTGTAAATTTTGTCAAAGAATTAAACATGTTCTCAGTGAAAGCTTCAAAAGTTTTTCTGTCAGAGATGAGATGTTACTTTCTCAACAATATATTTTGGTTTGGCCTGAGAATATCATCACTGTTGAATATCCGAAACACCATATTCTGCACTTGC
This sequence comes from Scyliorhinus canicula, assembly GCF_902713615.1. NCBI lineage: Eukaryota > Metazoa > Chordata > Chondrichthyes > Carcharhiniformes > Scyliorhinidae > Scyliorhinus > Scyliorhinus canicula. Next base: position 39,972,298 of record NC_052164.1, read on the forward strand.
TATCCATTTGAATTCTTGAAGGGAAATTGTGCCACACTGCTGTATATGGGAAGAGTTATAGTTGGAAATAGCCTCCTGAGAATAGGTTTTTAAAACTGGATCTGAATATTCAGATGCATGTATGTGTGTGAGAGAGAGAGAGAGAGCAAGAGGCTTAAGTGCAGAACAGAGGGAGCACTGCACTGCTGAAGGTGTCCTTGGGATGAAATGAAAACTGAGACCCCATCTGCCTGCTTGAAGAGCAGTGCAAATGTCTTGGCTAGTTATCACATTGTTGTTTCTGGGAATTTGTTGAACTCAAATTGGCTGCTGTGTTTCTGACATTATTTACCGGCTGTTCACACTGGCAGGAAATTCCGGTCCCACGCTGGCGCACAGGTTTCCCGGCGAGGAGATGTGCTGTCAATGGGAATGGCAGGACCAATAGATCCTGCTGGCGGGTCTCCTCTGCTGCCGAAAAACATGCGGTGGGTGGGCTGGTGGGAAAATCCCACCTGACAACTGTGATTACACTTCAAAAGACACTTAATTGGTTGTAAAGCACTTTGAGACACCCTGTGATTATTTAAAGTGCTATATAAATGCGTTTTTTCTTTTTTTTTCTTTCCATATGTATGCCAAGATCTCAGTAGTGAAGGAGCTACATTCTTGTAATATTTCCCCTTATTCCACACATTCATTCAGCCATCTGCTGCAGTGCTCCACTGTTCAGTTCAGTTTTTATTGATCTTTTTCCAGCAACTGATTGTTACTTTCAGCAAGTATTCTTTCTCTGTCTGTACCCCACAAGAGAAAAGTGAGACAACATTTCTTATAAGTACTTACAACAGTACAGATTTGTAAATGCAGCCGTAATTTACTCTATATGGTTCAGATAGATCCACAATGTGCAACAATATTTGCAATTCCATTGTGTGTGGTGCCAGATGTATGTAGTTAGTCACCATTAAAAGGCTCGTTGGTACATTCCTGTGGGACAATATAGCTCTTCAATTAGAACTTTTGGAAGTATATTTGGGGGGATTTTCCACGTCTCCCTCAGTGTATTTCTCGGTGGCCCGTAGATGGACAGTGGCACGATCTCCTGGTCTTGCTATTGCCAATGGGATTTCCCATTGAATCCACCCCCACTCCTGCTGTGGATTTCCTGGTGGTGGGGATTCACCGTCAGCGGGACTGGAAGGTCCCGCTGGCAAGAACGATCGGAAAATCCCCCTCATTGAGTCAGATGAAAGGTTGGTAACTATATATACTCTTGCTATGGTGCTCACTTTGTATAAAAGTAATAACGTACAGATCACAGAATTAGATAATAGCGGTACACTGACTGTTATGGAGAATTTTTGGATTTTCAGGTGCAATATTATTGAACAGTTTGTTTTTATTCCAACATAGGAATCTTTCTCAAAATGCCATCACGAAAATTGCAGGGTACACATTTCAAGCTCTACCTTTCCTGGAGACTCTGTGAGTTCTAGTATTCATTTGGAAATATCTGAGAATCTAGTGCAGTATACATTTCAGGAAAGAGTGAAGAATCTGGGTTTTTTGAAAAAGGAAGGTTGAAGGATTAACTAAAATTGTGAAAGATTTTGATAGAGTGGTTACAGTGAGAATGTTTCCACTTGTGGGGCAGAGCAGCACTAGAGGCCATCAGTATAAAATAGTCACCAATAAATTGAAATTGCAGTTGTTGTAGGAGATTCCAGAATTATGAGAACAGACAGACATTTCTATAACACTTTGTGAGTCCTGCATGGTGAATTGCCCCTATTTTTCCATCACAGAAGGTGCAGAATATTCTGCTAGGGGAAGGGAGCGTGCCAGATGTTATGGTGGAAGTTAGTACCAATGACTTAAACCGGGCAGGTATTGTGGACCTATGATCAGATTTTCAGGAGCGAGGAAGGAAGATAAAAAGAAGGATGCCACAGATTTCTGTATTATTCCCAGTGCCACACACTGGGTACATTCAAACAAGTGTGAATGAAAGGTAGAGATAACCAGAAACTGAGCTCCTTGGATGACAAGGGAGATAGAGAATATGAAACGAAAAAGAGGGTTTGTGATGTTTGTCAGGTGAACTCTTCGAGTGAAAACCAGGTCAAATACAATAGGTGGAGAGGGGAGGTGAAGAGGAAAATAAAGCTGGCAAAGAGAGAGTATGACAATAGAATGACAGTCCACATAAAAGAACTGAAAAATGTTCTATCAGCGTGCATATAGTAAGCAGGTAGTAAGAGGTTGAGTGGGCTCTTTTCGGGATCAAGAAAATGATAGATGCCTAGAGGAGCAGGGTGGGGACCACCTCCATCAATGGTCTCCTTCTAACACCGGGCACCCTCCCATCCTGGACTCTCCAGCAACCCCTACTTCCCTCTGCCCAGCCCCCAGGATTCAACTCCAATCCCCACCCAGAGATCCCGACACTTAACTGATCCTAAACTCCCAGGATTAGATTCTGGGGACTGCTTGTATTCCTAGTCCTGTTCATTGCAGCTTCTGGCGCTGCTGGAACTAGAGAGCTGCCGACCAATCAATTGAGGTAGGAGGGAAGGAGGGGGGTAGTTCCGTCTGCAGCCAATTGAAGCATTAAATGGCTGCAGGGCACACCCGTATCTGTGGCAAGGTTTTTGCCATCAACTCCTCAGATAGCGGAAACAAAACTTCGCCATCCAAATAATACTGGCCAGTGAGTATTTTGTGTTTACTATGGAGGAGGAATTTAACAAAATATTGGTAGAATTGAAGATAGTAGAAGCAATGGATAGGGTGAAATTTGAGAAAGAGGATGCACTGGAAAGGCAGGCTATTCTTAGGGTGCATATGTCACCTGGTCCATTATGAATAAAGTTTTAGAAAAACAAGGAAAAAATCAACTTGTACATGAAGGGATTTGAGGTACTCAAGGAAAGCCAGCATAGTTTCGTAAAACGCAAATCGCCCCAAATCTAATTACATTTTTTGAGGATGTAATGAAGGGGATGCAGGAAATATGGATTTTAAGAATCCACTTGATGAAATACCATATAAAAGGCTGGTTGACAAAATTGAAACTCATGGAATAAGAGGGTGACCCTCCATTTGGATAGAAGTATTGGTGTAAGGACAGAAAACAGCGATAATTATTTTTCAGACTTGTGGATTGTAGACGGTGTCCAAGGGTCAGTGCTAGGATGACTGCTTTTTACTTGCTATAGATAAATTACTTGGACTTTGGAATACAGAGTAGGATTTCAAAATTGGTCGATGATAACAAGGAGGATGGCACGCAGTGAGGATGATACAAATCGCCTGAAGTGAATTGCGGAGGAATGGACAGGCAAGCGGCAAATAAAATTTAATAAAGAGAATTGTGAGGTGATGGATTATGGAAGGAGAGATGGGGAGAGGCAATGTATACTTCATGTCACAGTCCTATCTAATATGCAGGAACAGAGAGAACTGGGTGTGCAATGTATATCAATCTCTGAAGGTGGCAATGGTTAGCAAAGCGTTTGGATCTTAGATGTCATAAATAGAGACATTGAGTACAAAAGCATGGAAATTATACTGAACTTTTGTTGAGCTCTCACCAGGCCCCAACTGGTCTGCATCCAGTTCTGGTCACCACACTTAAGGAAGGATGTGAGATTCCTTGAAAGGGTGCAGAAGAGATTTATCGGAATAGTTCCAGGGATGGTGCTTTTTGTAGGACAAGCTGGGGGTATTCTCCTTAGAGTAAAGGAGATTGATGGAAGATTAGTTTGAAGCGTACAAGATTAGTACAGGATTAGATTTAAGGTTTTGGGCAAGAGATACAAGGGGAATACCAGGAAAAACGTTTTTACATAGTGAGTGGTAAGATCTGGAAGTCGCTGCATGGTGGAAGCAAAACAATCAATGATTTAGATAAGAAATTGGATGGTTACTCAAAAGAAATTAACCTGCCAAATAAATCAAATGGAACTGAATGGATTGCTCCAAGAGATGATGCATTGACTCGATGGGCCAAAAGGCCTCCTTCTGTGCTGTAATTGACTCTATGGCCAGGATTTTCTGGCCTCTCCCGCTGAAGTCAGCAGACATATTAATGGCTCGTCGCACTTTCCACAGGGGGTACTTGAGAAATCCAAGCCTATAATTCTAAATCTAATGGGGAATTCTGAAGAAACATCTTTACCCAAAGAATCGTGAGAATGTGGAACTTGCTAGCACAGGGAATATTGACATGTTTGGCATAGGTACATTTCAGGGGAATCTAAGCAAGCATATGAAGGAGAAGGGAATGGGATGGATGAGGAAAGATGGAAGGATGCTGAACTGAAGCATAAACACTGTCATGGACCCCATTGGGCCGAAAGATCTGTTTCTGGGCCGTGGATCCTTTCTAATTCGGTATGTAAATTGTTACCTAATTTTTCTGACTCCCCTTAGAGTCCTGTGGCAGGATAATAGTTTGCACAGTTCTGGAACCTAATTGTGCTACTTTGTTCTTGAACTAGTTATATCAGTGGGCAGACTTTTGCAGATTTGAAACATTTTCATCCAATGGATCATTTTCAGGTTATGACCCATACGCAGCAGCCGTGTTCCTTCCTGTTAAATCTTCCTGAAGGTGGCAAATTAAGAACCCGCCACTGGGAATGCCATCTAATTAGGGCTGGTGGGCAGCTTGAGGAGGCAGGAGGTTGATTCAGTGTACCTCCATTTTATGGGTGGCTGGCAGCCTTCACTGTATCTGCAGTGGGAATTCTACAGAGGGGAATGCAACAGGAGAGGATGGGGTTTAATGAAGATGCGAGAATCCTGATGGGAGCAGCTGCCACGGCATCACTCCTGGCTCTAACGGAGACATCAGTATCTAGTAGCCCCTCATGCAATGGCAAGACTGGCAGCAAAACGCTCATCCTTGTCATTTTTAGCCTTTGAAGTTGAAAAAACCTTTAGCTTCCACACTGCTCCGTGCTACTACTGTGTAGTTGCCTCTTCTGAGTTACTGGAGATTTGACCCAACATGGGGCCTCTGTGATTCTGGTTGGTGGAAGATTTAGGTTAAATTGCCTAATCAGTCACCACATTTTAGCTTCCTGCTGCTGCCGGAGCTGTTGCCTGCAGCAGACGCAGCCTACCCAAAAGCGGCCAGAGGCAGAAATCATGGCACATTTTTCCCTAATATTAGTCAGCCCATCCCGACCCCCTCCCCTCCCCACCACCTCCATACTGGCCTCCATAGTCCTTGTCAAAATTGACCCAATTGGATCCATTTCCATAATCACTATATTTGTAATATAGTTATCATTTACAGAATGTATTTTTATGAGATTTGAGTGACATTTTGTGCTCATTAAAATGAGAAACAGCAGTTCTGTCTTCATTGGCCCACAATCAGTATCCCAGGGCAGGCATACTACAATTTAGATGCAGAATAAAATTCCTTTAATCCTAACTTCAGTTTGAAGAGCTAAGTTTTCAATTTTCTTTACACCTTGTAGACTCTATGGGGTCAATTTTAACTTCCAGACAACTGTCCAGTAGCAACGACAACCCACTCACCCCTGCCACAAAGAGGCTGCAGTCATTTTGAGGCCTAGGCCTCATTCAAATACAATTGGTGTGTTGAAGGTGACAAAAGACGTTCCACTGCAGCTCGTCAGACTCCAGCTGGCACAATATCATCCCAGCCAGCAGCAAGATGAGGAAGGAGGAAGCACTCTCAATGATGATTTAGAACTTATCCTTTCAGAGCCTTTTGCACAAGACCAAAAGACATAGGAGCAGAATTACGCTATTCTGTCCATCGAGTCTGCTCCGCCATTCAATCATGCCTGATATGTTTCTCATCCCCATTCTCCTGCCTTCTTCCCATAGCCCCGATCCCCTTATTAATCAAAAACCTATCTAGCTTTGTCTTAAAGACACTCAATGATTTGGCCTCCACGGCTTTCTGTGGCAGAGTTCCACAGATTCCCCACCCTCTGGCTGAAGAAATTCCTCCTCATCTCAGTTTTAGTCCCTTCAGTCTGAGGCTGTGCCTTCGGGTTCTTGTTTTTCCTACCAGTGGAAACATCCTCTCCACATCCACTCTACCGTGGCCTCAGTATCCAGTATTATTTCAATAAGAACCCCCCTCATACTTCTAAATTCCAATGAATACAGACCCAGAGTCCTCAACCCCTTCTCATATGACATGCTCTTCATTCCAGGGGTCATTCTTGCGAACCTCCTCTGAACACTTTCCAAAGCCAGCACATACTTGCTTTGATACCGGGACCAAAACTGCTCATAATGCTCCAAATGGGGTCTGACCAGAGCCTTATACAGCCTCAGAAGTACTTCCCTGCTCTTGTTTTCTATCCCTCTCAACATGGATGCTAACATTGCATTTGCCTTCCTAACTGCCGACTGAACCTGCACGTTAACTTAAAGAGAATCTTGAACGAGGACTCCTAAATTCCTTTGTACATCTGATTTCCTAATCTTTTCCCATTTAGAAAATAGCCTATGCCTCCATTCTTCCGACCAAAGTGCATCACCTCACATTTTTCACATTGTATTCCATCTGTCACTTCTTTGCCCACTCTCCTTGCCTGTCCATCCTTCTGCAGCACACCCCCCCTACTTCCTCAATACTACCTGTCCCTCTGCATATCTTCGTATCATCTGCAAACTTAGCAACAGTGCCCTCAGTTCCATCTTCCAGATCGTTTGTGTATATTGTGAACAATTGTGGCCCCAACACCGACCCCTGAGTCACACCACTAGTCATCGGCTGCACCGGCTGCCATCCTGAAATACACCTCTTTATCCCCACTCTCTGCCTTCTGTTAGTTCTGTCATCTATGAAACTATGTAGCGAACAAAACAGACTCTGACCTGTTCTATCCTCAAAAGCTAACCGGGATCCTATGTATTGTGTGTCATGGGAGCTCATTTGCTTTTAAATAGAGCCTGCTACTCACAACCGATGAAGTATTCATTGCATAATTTGAACCCATTCTCAGCGTGAAAGGACAGTGTGTCTCTCCTTTGAGAATGCATATAATAGTGTTGTATTTTCACCTTACCTCATTATAAAAATTCAAAGATAAGGTATCTGTATCGATGAAAATGTTATACCACTCGAGGAATTAAAGCTCTATTTTTTTGCGGTTTATTACACAGCGATCTTTCTGAAAATAAGGTATCAATGCTACTCGATGGAACATTCAAATCCTGGCATGGCTTACGCTTCTTTAGACAATTGTAAGTGTAATATCAGCCACTTAAATCATTTAGCCAACAATCAAGCATTCTTTTTAAAATAAAAGAGCAAAAAGCTATGGATAATGGAAATCTGAAATAAAGACAGAAAATGCTGGAACTACTCAGCAAGCCTGGCAGCATCTGTGGAGGGAGAACCAGAGTTAAAGTTTCAGGTGGATAACAGGACCCTGACCTAAAACATTAGAGGCACGATCTATGAGTTCCATAGCGCGATTAGCAGGGTGTTTCTCGGCACTCGGAGCATCAAAACGCCACACTAACGAACGGCCATTCGGGTAGATCAGGTGCCTCAGCGGGGAACGCACGCCGAGGCCGCACTTAGTACCTTTACTGCTCTGAGGAGCTTTCTTCGACAGAACTCCTCAGTGCAGGGAGAGATCAGGATGCCATTTTTAAATGATACCCAAATCTCTCTCAACCCCCTGTCCTTACCCCCAAACCCTCCCTCCCCCACAGCGTCAACTTCACCTATAAAGCTCCCATCCCCCTGCACCTGCACAGAGCAACCCTGGGCCTGATCCCCAATCAAAAAAATGCCAGCTTGGCAACTTGGCAGTGCCACCTGGGCACCTTGGCAGTACCAGGCTGGCACCAGCTCTCTCTGCCAGGGTGCCAAGCTGGCAGTGTCTGGGTGGCACCAGCAGTGCCATCCTGCCCAGATGGCAACCACCTGACGGCCTTCAATCCCCTGGGAGACCCCCATATGTGCTATTCCATCTGGTCCCTGTTTATGGAGACCAGCACTGAACGGCCTTCGACCGATGTCTCCAAGGGGGTTAGATCCCATGCCTTAGTTTGATCTTGGGAATGCATATTAGAGTGAGACTAGCCAATGGGTGGGATTCACATTGTGATGTCTCATGAGAACGTGTTAGATCTCATGAGGTGTGGTGAGCCGGGCAGATCCCAGAAGGGGGATCTCCCAGCAATTACCGGCCATGCTGCGCTGCATTTCGCGCACAACACAGCCGGTAGATCTTTTCCTAATTCAGTGTCTCTTTTCACAGTTGCTCCCAGACCAGCGGAGCACTTCCAATGCCTTTTCTATAAAATTGTGCTTTGTATCATAATAATTGCAGTCTTGAATCCCGTATTCAAAATTAGTATTTTAAAAATTTATTGTATCAGTTAATGGCAAGGAAACTAAATATTTTCACACAACATTTTACAACACCATTTCTTGCATTTTCCTTCTGTTGAACAGGAATTTGAAGTCTAATCCATTAGAAGTAATACAGAATGATGCATTTGATAAATTGCCCTCAATGCAATACCTGTGAGTACCCAGAAATGAAATAGCCGTGAGTAGCAAGACACCTAAAACAATCTCCGTGGCTTTGCGAAGAACTTTCCTGGAAACTGTAATTTACATCTTTCATCCAAATTTGTCTTTTTCCTAAAGCTGCCATTATGGGTCATATTTGCAAAGCCATGTCAAAATGCAAATATCATATCTTGAATCCACTTATTTTTAAACAAACTCGGAAATGATTTGAGGAAGTTTCTACTGTTATTTCCAGCACCTTGGTGTAATGTTCTTGTCGGATGGCCTGATTTATATTACAAGAACACTTGTAGTAAAGCTATAAACGATTTATTAACATTAACTGTGGGTTAACTATATACAAAAAAAAGATGAATAACAGTATTAACATGTACAAGCAACCTCTCGCTTCCAGCTCTCCAGTCAGTCTGAGGTCACCTGACTCTAACATTCACTTATTTACTAATGAGACTCCTCGTGGTCAGTCGGTGAATTACAACACAACCACGATATCACCACATCCCCTTTCCTTTAGAGGAATAAATTAATACATTGCTATCAGTATATTTACATGTGATATCACTAGCCTGTGGGTCTAACAGTATTTTTTTTAATTTTAAAAACTGGTTTAATAAATATATATATATATATATAAAATGTATATATAGAACAGCAAGCATAGTATGTACAAATACGCTAAATCTACAAATTGAGTCGGTGAGTTTTTCTTCTGCCTCTGGTTGATCTTCTCAAAGTTTGACCTTGCTGCTCAGAATTTGTAGATTTGATGTTCTCCATGACATTCTCATGCTCAGGAACTGCTGAACTATCTGACAGTACTGCTGACGTTGATTCTGACGTAGATTCTCATCCATCACGTTGTTGTGAAAGTTTTCTCTGGTTTTCAAGAGGGCGTGACAATTTATTCTTAAAATAACCCATCCTCTGTCTGTACATTGTAGGAACGAGGTGCTACTGCTTCAAGTACATTGGCTTTTCTCGACCAATTGCTCAAATCTTCTACTCTTACAATGTCATCACTACTCAGAGGCGGTAAAGTTCCAGACACTCTATCATGGAACTGCTTTTGTTTTGTTTTAATGTTTTGCATTTCCTGCAGTTTCAGTGCATTCTTCTCCATATTTTCCAAGTATGGAAGTGTGGTACGCAACCTTCTATTCATGAGTAACTTTGCTGGAGATCTACTATGTGACACTGGTGAGGCTCTTTAACTCAATAGTGTGAGATATGGATCAGATTGGCTGTCCATTGCTTTCTTCAACAATTGCTTAACAATATGGACACCTTTTTCGGTATTTCCATTGGCTTGAGGGCACAACTTGACGTGATGTGATTGAAATCATATGTGACTGCGAACTGTTGCCACTCTTTACAGCTAAAACAAGGACCGTTGTCACTCACGACGACTTGAGGAATTCCGTGTCTAGCAAAAATTGACTTGATATGCAGTATTACACTTGCTGTTATGCTTCACAGTAGAGCCATTTTCGTATAGTTTGAAAGATAGTCTATGAACATTTAATAATCTTTCTCTCGTAGGTGAAAGAGATCCATAGCTACTCTCTGCCATGGTGCCGTAGGCAAATCAGATATTTGCATAGGTTCTCTTGTTTGCTTGCAATGATGCGTCTGGAATGTGTCACAACAACTGATCATCCTGTCAATATCCTGGCCAGTAAACAGAGTCACAAACGTTCTGTTTACATTTTTCAATCCCTAGATGTCTTTCATGTATCCTCTTTAGCACATCCTTGCGAAGAGATTGAGGTATAACTATAGTGTTCAAACAAAGTACTACTCCATTACTGACACTGAGTTCAGATCTTATATTGTAGAACTCCATACATTGACCTCTAGGCCAGTGTGAGTTGATGTTCCTCACCACTTCTTGAAGAGTTTGATTCTTCCTGGTCTCTTCTTGGATCTCACGTAGTTTCGTATCTGACACTGGTACTAGTGTGGAAGTAAGATTGATGTGCAGATCTACATCTGCAGCAATTTCACTACTAATATGTTGTATCGGCACTCTCGATAATGCATCTGCTACGAACAAATATTTGGCGTGCAGATGAGATTGAAGTCATAGCGTTGTAACTTCATCATCAACCTCTGAATGCGCGGAGACATCTGGTTGAGATTTTTCTTGATGATATTAACCAAAGGACAATGATCTGTTTCAACTGTGAAAGCTGGAAGCCCATACACGTAGTCGTGGAATGTCTCCAAGCCTACAACTAAACCCAGGCATTCTTTATCGATTTGAGCATACCTCTGCTCTGTTTTCGTCTTGGATCGTGATGCATGTGCGACTGGTTTCCAATCATCATGTTCGAGTTGCAGAAGAGCTGCTCCTAGACCACCTTTGGACGCGTCTGTTGACACTCTAATCTGCTTAGATGGGTCAAAAAATGTGAGAATTGGTGAGGTAGCTGGTGAAGTCTTGAGCTTCTTCCACTTTTGCTCATATTGCTCAGTCCAAGTGAAATCTGTTGTCTTGTGCAGGAGATCATGTAGATGTGTTGTTTTTGCTGACAAGTTTGGAATGAATTTCCCTCTAAAATTGATCATACCCATCACCATTAAGATGGCTTTCTTGGCATGTGGTTTTGGCATGTTGAGAATTGCTTGGATTTTGTCTTTGTCAGGTTCAATGCCACGCGATGCGAGCTTGTCACATAGGAATGTGACCTCAGTTATTCTAAATTTGCACTTTTCCTTGTTAAACTTCAGCCCATTTTTTCTGACGTTTGTTGGAACTTTAAGCAATCTCGTATTGTGCTCATCTATGGTTGAGCCCCAAATGATGATATCATACACGTCCACACGCACACCTTCGATGCCTTCGATTATGTGCTCCATGGCACAGTGAAAAATTGCTGATGCTGAAATTATGCCAAACGGCATTCTCAGAAAGCAGTACTGTCCAAATGGTGTATTAAAAGTGCAGTACTTTGTACTTTGTTCCTCTAGCTTTAGTTGCCAGAAAACTTGAGATGCATCAAGTTTCGAAAAGAATTATGCACCAATCATTTCAGATGTGATTTCCTCACTCTTTGTTATTTGGTAATGTTATCTTTTGATATTCTCGTTAAGATCTTTAGGATCCATGCATATGCGAATATCGCCATTCTTTTTCTTTGCACAAACCATGGAGTTTACCCAATCAGTAGGTTCTTCTATCCTTCTGATTACTTTTAATTTTGTCATTCTGTCTAGCTCCTTTTTGAGGCGATCCTAAAGAGGTGCAGGTAATCTTCTTGGTGCCTGTATCACAGGTTTTGCATCCTCTTTGAATTGAAACTTGCAGGTGAATGGTAGTGCACCAAAACCTGTGAACACAATTGCTGATAATGTTCTCAGAATTGTCGGAGTGTTGATCCAATCCTCTGTGGATGTTATATATCAACTGCACTGGACCTAATTCTTCACAGGAGTAATCATCTCATAATAAATCCAAGCCCTCGGATACAATACAGAATGGAACGGAATAAACTGTTCTTCACCACCACATTGAAATCACAAGCACCATAACATTAATGCATGAACCATATAATCTCTCTGAGATATTTTGTGATTTCTTCTAATTGGTTGAATTTTTTTGTTTTTTTAATTCAGTCATGCTGATTAAATTGGCTTTGGCACCAGTGTCTAACTTTAAAAAATAAATTTAGAGTACCCAATTATTTTTTCCAATTAAGGGGCAATTTAGGGTGGCCAATCCACCTATCCTGCACATCTTTTGGGTTGTGGGGGTGAAACCCACGCAAACACGGGGAGAATGTGCAAACTCCACACGGACAGTAACCCAGGGCCGGGATTCGAACCCGGGTCCTCAGCGCCGCAGGCAACAATGCTAACCACTGTGCCACCGTGCTGCCCTCCCAGTGTCTAACTTTAATTGGACCAATGTAAGGGGGTTCTTCAAGTTCAAGGGGTTGCAGCTATTTGTCCCCACCAACTGCAGTTATTTTAAATAGAGTATCAATTTGGATTGTTTTAAGTGCTGGACAATTTTTTGATCCAAAAAATTCTTCTTCTCTGTTATTACCAACAAACAATGATGTTTCATCACTGGAGATTGTGGCCGGGATTCTCCGGTATCCGGCGGGCAGGCAGTACTGGCATGAACCACTCTGGCGTCGGACCGCCGGAAGGTCAGGGATCTTCCGCACCTTCGGAGGCTAGGCTGGCGCTGGAGTGATTGGCGCCACGCCAACCGGCGCCGAAGGGCCTCTGCCGGCTGGCGCGGGTTGGCGCATGCGCATGAGCACCGGCGTGCTTGCAGAATCGCTGGCGTGATTCCTGCGCATGCGCAGGGGTTTTCTGCTCCGCACCGGCCATGGCGGAGCTTTACAGTGGCTGGCGCAGAGGGAAAGAGTGCCCCCACGGCACCGGCCCACCCGCAGGTTGGTGGGCCCCGATCATGGGTCAGTCCATCGTGGGGGCCTCCCCCGGGGCCAGATCCCCCCCTGCCCCCCAAGGACTCCTCAGGCCGCCCGCAGAGCCAGGTCCCGCCGGTAAGAACCTTGTGTACTATACTCCGGCGGGGCTGGCCGAAAACGGGCGTCCGCTCAGCCCATTGCAGAGCGGAGAATCGCCCGGAGGGGGGGGTGGGGGGTGCTGCCAACGGCCCCCAACTGGCATGGTGCAATCCCCGCCACCACTAAAAAACCGGCGCTGGAGAGTTCGGCAGCCAGCGGCGGGGCGGGATTCACGCCGCCCCCCCCCCCCCCGGCGATTCTCCGACCTGGCGGACGGGTCGGAGAATCCCGCCATGTGTCTTCCACTGTGCTGACTGATCAGGGGTTGAGCTTAGAGTGACAATTATGAGCGAAGTGATTTTTTTTCTTTGCATCTGGAACATAACCTGCCAAACGCTGGACACTGTCTTAATTTGTGCCATTGACCACATCTTTTACGCAGAAATACTTTGACCCTGATCTTTGACCTTTGACCCTGACCTGTTTGTTGGTGTGCAAGGAGCTGCAGGAACTTTCATGCCTTTTTTTGGAAGTTTCCTACCTTTTTGGAAAAAGAGCGACAACTGAAGTGCTTTCCTCCAAGAAGACACCGCCATTACTGAGAAACAGTTTAGAATACTGTACTGCTAGCTCGTGAGCCTGACAAATTTTAATTGTTTGTTAACAGGACAGCTCCGATTCCCTCAGCAACTGTTCCCTCAGCTTATTTTCATTCACACCAAACACAATCTGTTCACGAATCATGGAAGATTCCACCACAGAAAAATTACAGGTTTTAGCTTTTAACTTTAAAACAGTGATGAAAAGATCTATGAACTCTTCTGTCTTCTGTATACGTAATTTAAACACATAGTGTTCATAAATTTCATTCTTTCTGGGGGTGCAATTTGCATCAAATCTTCAAATAATTTGTTAAAATGTTTACTATTTTCATCATTTGCAAATTTAAACATATTAAATACAGCAATTGCTTTGGGCCCTGCCGCTGTTAGGACTATCGCTACCTTGTGCGAATCTGAATGATCCCCTAAGTTTACTGAAGAAACAAATTAAATTGTTGTTTAAACACATGCCAGTTGCTGTCCACATTGCCATGAAATCTGAGACTCATTGGTGGCTTCAGTGACTCCATGTTGTTAATTCTGGCAGTCTGCAAAACCTTCAAATTTCTGTGTACCTCGTGGCAAGCTGCTAGATTTTTTTTTCTCCGTGTTTAATGCCATCTAGTGTTCTTGTTAGATGGCCTGACTTATATTACAAGAATACTTGTAGCTAAAACTATAAATGATTTCTTAACGTTGACTGTGGGTCAACTACATACAAAACAACAGATGAATAACAGCATTAATATGCACAAGCAACCTCTCGCTTCCAGCTCTCCAGTAAGTCTGAGGCCACCTCACTCTAACATTCATTTATATATGAGTTAGTCGGTGAATTACAACACTAACATCATATCACCACAGTTGGCACAGCTACAAGACCATAGGGGCCTTCCTTATGGGTCAGGCAAAGCAAGATTTCACCTTTCTGCCCCCTTAAGGAAACCAACCACCCCTGCCCCCGCTGATTGTAGCCTCTCTTTTGCCCCCAACTTAATTTTTGCCTGCATATCACCAGACTCAATATCTCCCTCTCCATCCTGATAGTGGATAAGTGTCCCATTTGTTGGGAATGATCTCTAAGGGTCCGCAGTTGTTGCCTCCTGCTGCAGATTTTCCTAAATACTAATCTGGCAAGGCAGGGTCCCAGGAGGCAAACAAAGTAAAATGATAGAATTTTGACTGTCAAAGTTTGAAGAACCTCCCTGTCCTGGGCTTTTCTAGGTTCCTCGCCATTTCTAGCCTCCGTTGGACATTTCCCACCTCCCCATAAATAGTGAACCTTGTGATTCTAGAATTCCTAATATGGAATGGAATGGAATAAGCGAATATTTAGAATAGTGTTGTCCAAAGGGAATTGCTGACTAGCTGTGAGTACAGCTATGGTGATGTGCTTTTAGCCACTTGCACTTGTTTAAATGGAAAACGCACGTATTTAGAATCCTAAGTTTGGAATTCTGGCATGAATTTATCAGGCATTTTAGTGCGGCTTCTCGGGTTTTTTTTCTGTTCAGCAGGTACTTTGACTACATCATAGTAATCGTTGTACTCATCAAAACTGTTGATGAGATGCAGCAGACCTCCCACTGTTTTCTATTCAGAACTGGGCGGAGGCTGGTTGCCCTTTATCATGAAGTGCCCTGTTGGAGATGTTGGTTATTGGCTTGCATCAGTTTGCTGGCCCACAACTTTTACGCTGATTGGTTGAGCTGATTATGACGATAGCTCCCTTTTCTGTACAGTGTTCATGCTTTCACCTATGGGATGCATAATTTTAACAGAAGTCAATGTTAATAAACAGGAAGTAAAGCACACACAACCAAAAAACACTCATGCTGTTTTTCTCTTCCTGGTTACTATGCAATACAAATGGGTAAAGATGCCCACAACTGTAGCTATTAATTTTGTTATTTTCAAGTCAAAAGTCCAATTAGGCACAGTTGAATTCTCAATTAGTGATTATTATATTACATAACAATGGCTTGGCACAGGCTCTTTGAAGATACTCAACAGGATTTGCAAAGTAATGCTAACAAATTTAACTGAATTTTTTGAGGAAATTAGATTGTATCGATAAAGGATATGTGATGGATGTATATATGGATATTTAGAAGAATTTTGAGAAAGTGCTCGTTATGAAATGCAGTTAAAGGAATTGTGGCTTCATGGGTGTAGAGATCACTATGGGCAGAAAGGAAACAATACGGGTGAATAGCAGCGTTTCAGTTTATTAGTAATTTGCCTGGCGAGATTTTCACTGAGGAGAGGAGGGTGTGGATGTAGAATTGGAATGAAGGGCAGGAGTGAAGCACCTGTTACATTCCTAACTCCCTTGCATTCATTCAGGGACGGGGAAGATCGACCACAGCCTTCTCACCCAGATGCCAATTACAGATCCTTATCTTGTCAATTAAGGGCCACTTAAGTGACTGCAGTTGGTATTCTAAAAGGCAGCCAGGTGCCCACCGCTACATGGGGCAGCCGCACAGTAAAATCAGGCGGCCCCCTCGCCAAGAGGGTGGGTGTCCCTCCTGATTAAACACATTGGCCCATGTAAGGTCCAATCACAGCAGAGAATGCCCCCTTGGAAAGCAACCATCTGTCCTCACTAATGAAGCTCCCACTCCCCACATCTCCCCTTGCTGGAGCCTAACTGACTGCCACTGGTGAGTTCAATGCACTTATCACTTCTTGAATCTCCTAATATTAATAATTTAATAGTCTGTTGGATTGGCACTTTTATAAGTTAGAGAAACACCATTTTCTTTTTCCAAAAATTAAGAATGATTTTTTTTTCGAAGCAGTTTCTTAGCACACATGTTGTGGGGTTCATTGGTTTTGTATACTGGGTGAATGGGCGTGGAAGGGACATGAGTTGGCATGGAGTACATGAGATGCCATTAGAGAGTGGTTTGGGGTGGTTGAAGTGGCATGGGGCTAGAAGGGGGTCATGGAAGTGAATCTGTGGACATAACTTGGCTTGGAAGGGCCATGGGTAAGTTACTTTTCAAAAGATTTGAGAATCGAGACCAGGGGCGGGATTCTTCCCTACCCGGCGTAGCGGAATGGCACCAACCACTCCGGCGTCGGGCCTCCCCAAAGGTGCGGAATTCTCCGCACCTTTAGGGGCTAGGCCCGTGCCGGAGTGGTTGGCGCCATGCCGACGAGCGCCAAAACCGGCGCCAATGGCCTTTGACGCCCGCTGGCCGGCGCCGGGGCTGGCCGAAAGCCCTTCGCCGGTTTGCGCATGCACCGATGCATCAGCGGCTGCTGACGTCACCACCGGCGCATGTGCGGTAGCGGAGGCCGTGGCGGCGGCGGAAGAAAAAGAGTGCCCCCACGGCACTGGCCCGCCCGCTGATTGGTGGGCCCCGATCGCGGGCCAGGCCACCGTGGGGGCACCCCCCCCGGGGTCCGATCGGCCTGCACCCCCCCCAGTACCTCGGGGGCCCGCGCGCGCCGCCATCCCGCCGCCACCAGATGTGGTTGAAACCATGTCGGCGGGAGAGGCCTGTCAGCGGTGAGACTTCGGCCTACTGCAGGCCGGAGAATCGCCGCGGGGGGCACGCCGATCGGCACACCGCGATTCCCACTCCCGCCGATTCCTGGGTGGCGGAGAATTCCGACCCTGCGGGGGGTCGGAGAATTCCGCCCCAGGTTCACAACTCCTGAGATCCGTGAACCGTGGAGAAGTTGGTCCAACTCCATGGAAATTGCCAGGTGCTAAGAGATGTTTATTTCCGCAATGGAACCTGCAGGTTGGGGGTGAAGGATGCAGGTTTGCTATCCACACCTTTATCCCGCATCAGTAAAATTGGGGGGGCCGGCAATGGGGCTGGATGCCATTTTTAGGTGATTCTTGAGTTGTTCCAACTCTGCCAAAATACAGCCTGATTGTTCGACTTGAAGAGAAAGCAACAGCATAGGCTCAATGGACCAAGTAGCTTTCTTCTGTTTTGTTATTCATTTACAGGATGTGGATGTCGCTGGCTAGGCCAACATTTATTACCCGTCCTAGCTGCCCTTAAGAATGTGGCGGTGAGCCGCGTTCTTGAACCACTGCTGCCCCTGAGGTGTGGGTACACCCACAGTGTTGTTAGGGAGGAGGTTCCAAGATTTTGATCAGCGACAGCACGGTAGCACAGTGGTTAGCACAGTTGCTTCACAGCTCCAGGTTCCCAGGTTCTATTCCCGGCTAGGGTCACTGTCTGTGCGGAGTCTGCACGTTCCCCCCGTGTCTGAGTGGGTTTCCTCTGGGTGCTCTGGTTTCCTCCCACAGTCCAAAGGTGTGCAGGTTAGGTGGATTGGCCATGATAAATTGCCCTTAGTGTCCAAAAAGGTTAGGTGGGGTTACTGGGTTACGGGGATAGGCTGGAGGCATGGGCTTAAGTCAGGTGCTCTTTCCAAGGGCCAGTGCAGACTCGATGGGCCAAATGGCTTCCTTCTGGACTGTAAATTCTATGACAATGAAGGAACAGCAATAGGAACTAGTGCTCCTGGGTTTGGAAGGTGCTGCCGAAGGAACTTTGGTGAGTTCCTGTGCTGTCTAAGGAGCCTTGGTGAGTTCCTGCACTGCATCTTGCAGATTGTACACACTTTTGCTACTGTTTGTCGGTGGTGGAGGGATTGAATGCTTTGCGGAAGGGATAACAATCAAGCAAGCTGCTTTGTCTTGGATGGTGTTGAGCTTCTTGAGTGTTGTTGGAGCTGCACTCATCCAGGCAATGGAGAGCTGCACTCATCCATCAACTCTACTCCTGAAGTGTGCCTTGTGGATGGTGGACAGGTAAAGGGAGTCAGACGGTGAGCTACTCACCGCAGGATTCTGAGTCTTTGACCTGCTCTGGGAGCCACAGTATTTATATGGTGAGTCCAGTTCAGTTTCTGGTCAATGGTAACCCCTAGGATGTTGAAATGGAGTATTCAGAGATGGAAATACCATTGAACATTAAGACGTGGTCATTAGATTCTCTTTTGTTGGAGATGGTCATTGCCTGGCATTTGCATGGTGCCACTTTCCACTTGCCAGCCAAAGCCTGGATATTGTCCAGGTCTCATTGCATTTGGACATGGAATGCTTCAGTAACTGATGTGTCATGAACATTGTGCAGTCATCAGCAAACTTCCCCACTTCTAACCTTACGATGGAAGCACTAACCTTACGATGGAAGCAAGGTCATTGATGAAGCAGCTGAAGGTGAAGTAGCTGTGCTTTAATATCTAAAAATTAATTTCCATAACAGCCTATAGTATCACTACAGAGGGGCAGAACGGTAGCATGGTGGTTGGCATAAATGCTTCACAGCTCCAGGGTCCCAGGTTCAGTTCCCGGCTGGGTCACTGTCTGTGCGGAGTCTGCACGTCCTCCCCGTGTGTGCGTGGGTTTCCTCCGGGTGCTCCGGTTTCCTCCCACAGTCCAAAGATGTGCGGGTTAGGTGGATTGGCCATGCTAAATTGCCCGTAGTGTCCTAAAAGTAAGGTTAAGGGGGGGGGGGGGGGTTGTTGGGTTACGGGTATAGGGTGGATACGTGGGTTTGAGTAGGGTGATCATTGCTCGGCACAACATCGAGGGCCGAGGGGCCTGTTCTGTGCTGTACTGTTCTATGTTCTATGTTGCATCGTTTAATGGCTAGGGTCTCCACTACCAGCAGTTTCCTGTACGAAGTGGAGGCAGAAGAAGGATGGATCCAGGTGTGCCCCTTTGTGCATCAGACAGAGTGATCTGATACCACCTTGATGTCAAACAACCTAACCAGCAGATGCCCTGCCAGGATTGGAAACTTCTTTATTAAAAGTCCAGATCATCAATTTGTATATCACTCACCAAAGATCATATGCAACAACAAGATAGGACGTCCATTTGTGCAAAGAAAGAGCCACTCCACAAGTTGTAAATGAGGTGTCCTTCAATAGCGTTTTCTTACATAAAGTTGGTGGTAGACCTCTGCTGGCTTGCTGGAGGTATTTAATGCCATATTAGAATATCTGCCAAGGATGACTACCTGACAATGTTATGGCTGCAGCTTTTTTTTATTTCCTCCTTGATTCCAATAGCACCTGGGAATGGAAAAGTAAAAAGGATAAAAGTCTTTGTTTCAGATGGATGTCTTCCAGTGCACCTTTCTTCAGTCTCGGCCTTCAGGTGGAGATTTTTGCTTTCAGTCTGTAGTGGTTTTCACTGTAGATTCCACAAGGTCTTAAAAAAACTTCTCTTCAGGTTCAGAAAAACAGCAGTTAGGCAGCATTTCTGGAGGAAGGGAGACAGACAACAGCTCACAGCTTTTTATCGCTGCATCCAGGACTCGACTGCCCCTTCCTGGGTTCTCGAAAAACCATTCTCACGGGTAGGACCAATCACGGCCTGTTGCTGAAGAATATAGCTTTTGGCCAATTCATTGGCCACCAGCCAACCAATTGAATTGGATCCCTCCTATCTCTCAGTGCCAGAAAGTCTGAGTTCTGCTGTTGAAAAGCTAAACCTCCAACAGCACAGTGTACTATTGAGAAACTTTTGAGTTCCTCGCTACCTCAGCTTGACTTAAAGATATATGTCCATCTGATATCCATGGATGAAAATGATAGCCACAATGTACAAAAATGGGAAATAACAGAATCAATAGGAAGGGCCCTTACAAGACTCAACAAGGGATCAGGCTATTTTGGATCTGGTAATGTATAATATGGTAAGTTTAAAAAACAATCTCAGAGTACATTATCCCCTGGGAAACAGTGACCATAACATGGTAAAATTTAGCATTCAGTTTGAGAGTGATGAATTTGGGTGAGAAACAACTGTGCTAAACCTAAATAAAGGTAATTATACAGGAATGAAGGCAGAGCTGACTGGAGGACTGGGAAAGGAGTTTAGCAGAAAAGACAGTTTATCAGCGCTGGCAGAAGTTTATCAAAATAGTTCTTGACTCACAACAAAGATAATTCCCAGTGAGGCAGAAGGATTCTGGGAAGGGAATAAATCAACCATGGTTAACCAAAGAAGGTAAGGATAATATTAAACTGAAAGTTTAAACATCCAATGAGGCAAAGATTAGTGGTAAGCGAGAGGATTGGGAAAGTTTTTAATAATCTTTATTAGTGTCACAATTAGGCTGACATTAACACTGAATTTACTGTGAAAATCCCCATGTCCTCACATTCCGGCGCCTGTTCGGGTACACTGCAGGAGAATTCAGAATGTCCAATTCACCTAACAAGCACATCTTTTGGGACTTGTGGGAGGAAATTGGAGCACCCAGAGGTAAAGATTACCCCCAAAAAAGGAGATGGATATACTATAAGGGTAAACTAGCAAGTAATATAAAAACGGACGGCAAGAATAAAAAGAGAGAAGCCAAAGTGAACATAGGCCCCTGAGAGAACGAGATTGGGAAAATAATAATGGGGAACCAGGAAATAGCAGAGGAGTTAAAACAAATATATTGCATCAGTCTTCACAGTGGAAGATACTAATAATGTTCCAAATATACTAAATTATCAAAGGGCAAAAGGGGGTGGAGGGAAGAAATAAATATAATAACTATCACTCGAAAAAAATTACTAGGGAAACTAATGGGGCTAAAGGTCAATAAGTCCCCTGGATCTGATGGGTTGAATCTCAGTAAATTAGAGGAAGTAACCACAGAGATGGTGGATGCACTGACCATCGGATGTAATCTTCCGAAAATTCTTACATTCTGAAAAAGTTCCAGAGAATTAGAAAACTGCCAATGAAACACCCTTATTCAAAAATGGGGCTATGTCCCCACGCAGCGTGAAAATCGGTGCCAACCACTCCGGTGTCAACGGCCCCCGAAAGTGAGGAATTCTCCCCTTTCTAGTGGGCTAGGTTGCTGCCGGATTGGTTCCCGCAGGACCAGCTGAAGCCGAACGGCCTGTGCGATCTCGCGCATCTGCGGAAATATGCCAGCCGTTCCGCTCATGCGCGGAAATATGCTGGCCGTTCCCCGCATGCGCGATCTCGTACGGGCTGTTCGCCGCCGGCTGAAGCTGCAGGAACCACTCTGGCGGCAACCTAGCTCCCTTCTCCGCGCCGGCTCCCGGGCAATATGGCAGAGCCTTCAGGGGCCCGGCGCAGAGTAACGTAGGCCCCCACGGAACCAGCCGGCCCGCCGATCGGTAGGCTCTGATTGTGAGTTTGGCCACTGTGTGGGCCCCTCCCCCGGGGTCGGTTCCCCCGCAACCCCTCCCAGAGTACCAGAGGGCTCTCGGTTCCTCTGCTTCTCCTATTGTGGATAGCCTGTAGGCAGAAAGAGGGCAGAGTATCAATAATTGTGTGACACTTTGCTTAGAAGATGTACCTGCCACAGCTCAATAATTGAAGATGTGAAGAGGCAGGGTGATGTGGACATGATGCTGGCAGCATTGATGGATGTGTGTGAGTGAGATGCAGTATGTGAATGTGAGACCTGCGTCTTGAGTGCTAAGAATTGCAGTTAGGTCTGGTGCATAGAACTTAGTGATAAGTTGTTGGTGTGTTAGCCATGAGGTGCAATGTGAGAATGTGTACAGTCACCTTGACAACTCATGTAAATTCATTGTAATATTTGCGAAAATGTTTTTTTTTCATTCTTTCATGGGATGTTGGCATCATTGGCTAGGCCTGCATTTTTATTGCCCATCTATAATTGTCCTTGATGAGGTGGTGATGTGCCGCCTTCTTGAACCACTGTGTAGGAACATGCATAGTACTGTTAGGGAGGGAGTTCCAGGATTTTGACTCAGTGACAGTGAACGTATGGCGATATAGTTCCAAGTCGGGGATAGTGTGCAGTTTGGAGGGGAACGTGCAGATTCCCATTCATCTGCTCCCCTTTCCTTCTAGGTTGTAGAGATTGTGGGCGCAATTCTCCGACCCCCACTCCGGGTGGGAGAATCGCGGGAGTGCTGGGCGATTCCCACCACCCCGCCCTGGCACCTGCACGCGATTCTCCCAACCCCCCCAAAACGGCGTGCTGCGTTTCCCGACAGGTCGCTCGGAGAACTGCCGCACACCGTTTCTAACGGTCGAGCGGCGATTCTCCGGCCCGGACGGGCCGAGCGGCCGGCCCAATACGACGGGTTCACGCCGGCGCCAACCACACCTGGTCACTGTCGGCGTGAACAGCGCGCGAACGCTGCGTGTGCGGCTTGTGGGGGGGGGGGGGGAGGGAGGATCGAGCACCAGGGGGGCACTCAGTAGGGGTCTGGCCCGCGATCGGTGCCCACCGATCGGCGGGCCGGCGCCTCTAAAGGACGCACTCTTTTCCTCCGCCGCCCCGCAAGATCAATCCTCCATGTCTGGCGGGGCGCCCGCGGAGAGGACAGCAACCGCGCATTCAAGGGTGACGTCATGTACGCGCCGTCGGCCGCGTCATTTACACGGCGCCGCTTTGACACGGCGCCACGGCCCGGTGCGCGTAATTGGCGCGGCGCAGCTCCTAGCCCCCTGGGGGTGGGAGAATAGGGGACGAGGAGCGGCCTCCGACACCAGAGTGAAACACTCTGGTTTTCACTCCGGTCTTGGCACTTAGGGCGAAATTCTCCGCACCCGCGAAAAATCGGGAACCCGGGCGATTCAGGCCCCGGAAATGGGCTAGGAACGGGGCTGCGGGAAACACGTGGGCGATGACGCCAGAAGCGGCGACGCCCGAATGACGGCGGTATGATGCCGCTCCGCGTCGTAAAAAGGCGCGGGCGACGAGATCACCAGACGGAGAGGGAGGATGACGGAGCCACGGTGGGCCGCCCCGAGGTTCGCAGGAGACACTCCTCGATGCGGTGGAGCAGCAGAGGGGCATCATCTGCCCTAGAAGAGGGCATTGCCACCCTGCCAGTGTTGTGAGACGGGTCTGGTGTGAGGTGGGCATGGCAGTGAGTACTGTGGGGCAGATCCCTCGGTCTGGGGAGCAGTGCCGAAAGCAGCTCCACGACCTCACCAGGGCTGCCAGCCCATCCTCTCTCCCCTCACACTCAGCCCACTGGAACCCCCATCCTCTCTCCCCTCACACTCAGTCCCCTGGACCCCCCATCCTCCCTCCCCTCACACTCAGCCCATTGGACCACCCCATCCTCTCTCCCCTCACAGCCCACTCGAACCCCCATCCTCTCTCCCCTCACACTCAGCCCACTGGACCCCCCATCCTCTCTCCCCTCACACTCAGCCCACTGGACCCCCCATCCTCTCTCCCCTCACACAGCCCACTGGACCCCCATCCTCTCTCCCCTCACACTCAGCCCACTGGACCATCCAACGCCCGGCTGAGCGTGTCTAAATAACTCCGTCTTATTCTGTTCCCTAGGGCATGATGCCGAACATCCAGGGACGTCTGCTGCCACACCCAGCCGGACATCCGCCACCACCACCGCACCCAGGGCCGCACGCCAGAGGGTGGCAGGAGGTCATCCAGGAGTGCCATCCTCCCAACCCGGGTCCGTCCAGCAGGGTGCACACACGGCGACACACTCAGCAGACTCCATTGAGGGAGAAGAAGACATGGGCCGCGTGCGCCCTGCGGCCACATATGACTGGGACGATGACACTGCGGAGAATATGACAGACGAGGACCTCGAGCTTGCGGCACTGCTATCTCCCACACCATCCACCATCCCAGAGACACTCACCTTGGTTGGCCAATTAAGTGATGAGGCTCCTGGGTCGCGGTCTGGTGTGCACCACATAGCTGAGCAGGTACAGCAGGTGGAGGTCGGAGTCACTCCCTGGACTCCATCTCTGCTAACCTTCGGATCCTGGTGGAGACCATTGCAGGCCTCCAGGATTGGCAGCGTAGGTGTCGGTGGGGCGACGGGGCATCTCCCCGCTCGCACCTCCGTCCCACAGTGAGGCCCGGGGGCCACCGGGCTCCCCGAGGGAGGAGGAGGTTCCGGGGCCCGTCCCATTAACTCCATCACAGGACGTCCCGGAACGCTCGGCCTCCCCCTGTCCCATGCCTGGTGCATCGGGTGGGCAGAGCAGGGTGGGACCACGTCATCCGAAATGCCCGCGGAGCAGCCTGGCCCAGCAAGGCCGGGTCGCCCCAGGAAACGAGTGCCGACAGGGAGACATGTCGCAGGGGGTGATTCTCAGCAGTCCGCCTCCACTCCTGCTGTATCATCTGGGGATCCACTTAGACGTAGTGGTAGGGGCGTAAGGCAACAAAGAGGGACACATAGTAAGTTGGCACGGGTGAAGGGCACAGATTAGTTGTAGGGTCTAAGGCATCTGTAAATATTGTTAACCATTAAACTCACTGTTGCACCTAACTTATAAGACCGTGTGATTTTTCCGCAGCCACAGGGATCGTGATGGTGACCGAGTGCCGCTGGGGTTGATGAGCGGTGAAACTTCGGTGCCGGGTGTGTAGTCCCTTCCCCCCACCCCCTCCCACAGCTTCCCCACGCGGGCACGTGATGGAGTGTCCCTGACGAACTCAGCGACCACCGAAATGGATGGTTCAGCTATTGCCATGAGTCAGACTTTGTCTAACGATTCTGAGCTCACAGCTCATCGCAGAGCGGGCTGTCATCAATCAACATGGCAGTGATCACACCTGCTGACACAGCCATCAATGTCGTGCCATACCGTCTGGACCCAGTGGTAAGGGTGATGTAGAACTGGAGCAGTGTACGCAGAGTGGGGGGGTGGGGGGGGGGGGGGGGGGGAGTTGTGTGCTGACCGTCTGCACGACTGGCGATGCAGGTGGTTGTGTTGGTGTTCAGCGGGGATGTCGCGCGTGGTGCATGAATCTGGCTGCCACCAACGCGTTGCGTGCCCGCTGTCCTCGCCAGTGCCGCCGTGCTGCTTCCTGGGCATCAGCACCCGGGTCCTGTTTGCGTGCTGCGCCCGCCACTCCACCGACCTCCTCCTCCTCCTCCGTGTTTGCACCACTGCCATTGGCTTCTCCCTCCGACTCCTCCACCAGGGCATCTCCCCTCTGCATCGCTATGTTGTGCAGCGCACAGCAGACCACGACAATGCGAGCCACCCTCTCAGGTTGGTATTGCAGGGCCCCTCCGGAGTGGTCCAGGCACATTAATCGCATTTGTAGCAATCTGAAGCAGCGCTCCACCACAGCCCTGGTTGCTGCATTGGCCTCGTTGTAAAGGGTCTCCGCGTTGGTCTGAGGCCTCCATATAGGCGTCATCAGCCACGACCTCAGCGGATAACCCCTGCTACCCAGCAACCAGCCCCTCAGCCGGGGGGGGGGGGGGGGCGTCCCTCAAACAGAGCAGGGATGTACGACTGCGCAAGAATGTACGCATCATGCACACTCCCAGGGAACCTTGCGCACACGTGCATGATCCTCATGTGGGGGTCGCATACCACCTGGATATTCATGGAGTATGTCCCCCTCCTGTTTGTGAACACCTCCCTGTTGCCTGCAGGCGGGCGCATGGGGACGTGAACACAATCAATTGCACCCTGCACCATCGGTATCCCGACCACATTGGCAAATCCACGAGCTCGTGAATCTTGACTTGCTCGGTCCTCGGGAAAGGTTTTGTAGCGGTCGGCGATGGCACAGAGGGCGTCGGTCACATCCCGGATGCACCTGTGCACCGATGCCTGGGAGATCCCGGAGAGGACCCCGCTCGGAGATTGGAAGGAGCTGGTTGCATAAAAGTTCAGTGCAACCGTCACCTTGACGGCAACCGGTATCGCGTGTCCTCCTCCCATTCCACGTGGGGCGCGGTGCGACACGAGTTGGCAGGTATGTGTCACCGTCTCTCTGCTCAACCGGATGTCTCCTCCTGCAGGTGATGTCCGGCATTGTCTGGAATGAGATCCGGGCACGGTACACCCTGGGCCTCGGTCGTCGCCTCTGGCGCCTTGGCTCCACCATCAATGCCTCCTCCTCCTCCTCCTCACCTCCATGCTGCTTGACGTCGGGCAACTCCTTGGCCATTCCCTCTGCTCCCGCAGCTGGCCCTGCATCCACTGTGGGATGTGGCTGTGGACGCTGCTCCACCTCCAACTGCAGTGCAGCGGCGACTGGCTGGCGACTTTTAAAACCAGGTGTGTGCGGCGACGCGTGACATGGCGTCACGACATCGGGACTTCGCCCCATCCGGGCCGGAGAATAGCGGGGGTGCTGGAGAGTCGCCATTTTGCCTCCGTCGGGCGACTCACCGTGGTTTTTCGCGAGTTCCTCGACCACGGACATTTGGCCGGTGGGGAGATTAGCGGGAGCACGTCGGACCGGCGTCGCGGGAAAAAACGGCGCGGCACGCTATTCTCCGAAGCAGCGTGACAGCGGAGAATCCCCCCCTTAGTCTCCCGATGGGAGAATCCCGCCCTGTGGGTTTAGAAGGTGCTGATTGATCTGGTTAAGACATTACTTTGGTCTACCCACCTCATTTCCCTGATTGTGTTTTCGGGCAGAAAGGGTGATCTAATGCTGCTACATCGACTTCCATAACAGGGAAGGCTTATTTTGGATTACTTTCATGACAAAATATGATGGCTTTCAAACATCACTGTCTTGAATGCTAAAAACAACCAATACGAATCACGTAAAAATCGCACATTGCCTTCCATCAAATTCTCCTTTCCAATTTACTTCTCATTGAAAGTAATTTTAAAACTGGGATGTAGGTGCCGACAATACTGAATGTCCTTCACATGATCCGTGTACCCTGCTACTTTTAAAGGGACCTGAGAATGAAAATATTCACATCATTGAAAATAACAGAACAGGTTAATAAGGTAACAGAATGCATACAAGCGCAAGGGTTTATTGCTGTGTAAAATTTAAAACTAAAGTTTTGTTCAACTTGATGTTTGGTCAGCAAGGCACGGTGGCACAGTGGTTAGCACTGCTGCCTCACGGCGCCAAGGTTTCAATTTGTACATTCTTCCCGTGTCTGCTTGGGTCTCACCCCCACAACCCAAAGTTGTGCAGGGTAGATGGATTAGCCATGCTAAATTTCCCCTTAATTGGAAAAATCAATAAAGAAGAAAAAAAACTTGATGTTTGGTTAGAGCACACAGGAGTACTGTGTATAGTTCTGGTTGCCACAATATAAAAAAGAATTGAGAGGCACTGGAGTAAACGCAAAACAAATTACAGTAATGATACCAAACCCTGTGAGGGCACATTCATCTGTAAAGATGAACTGGCTGGGTCACTTTGCCCTTGAAAACAGAAGGCTGAGGGGTGAAAATATTGAACTTGCTGCCATCGGGAAATTTCTATGCTGTAAAATTCAATGTAATTTCATGATACGTTCAAAACCACAATTAAAAACCTATGTTTTACCTTCACAGATGCTTCCTAAATTTAATTTAATTTAATTGTGTTTCATAGAAGATTGTAATTTAGTGACTAATTGTGGAAGATAATTAGAACAATTGTTAGAAAAACTTGAAGTCAATAGGGCTTCTTACTAAATTACATTTGTTGGGTTCTTAAGACATGAAAAGAAATCCAAAGCTGTATGTTCAAAACTTAATTCTTATTGCTATTTTTTAAATGGCTTTTCTGCTGAAAAAGGATGGCAGCTACAAGTCATATGAACATAGGGTTGGTCCTTGGTGCTGGGAGCTATCACCGAGAGTTACAAGAACAAAATAATTCTTCACTCAGCCTGAGAAATCTCGTACCTTGTTGTTCAGGCCCCTTACAATCAACAAAAACAGAGGAAGTGCAGATAAACTGGCTTCCTCCAACTGGACCTCTCACAAAGGAGAGAGATTGAAACTATTGTGATATGTCACATGACTCAAGCCTCTGTTCTTTTTGCATAGTAATAACATTACATTTTACCCTCACAGGCAGTCTGCAGATGAACCAATAAGCAGCCTTCCAGGTAGAGCAACAGCTCATCAAGCTCTTTCTGCTATAAGATTTCCACCCATGCCTGCAGAAATGACCAAGTCCCTGTGTAATACTTAATCTGTGGTGTTAGCACCAAGTATGAAGTGAATTCAACAACTCCAGTCTGCAGCAGCTGAACTCAAACTCTTATGTGAAAGAATTACTAATTTGACTCTGACTCTGGACTTTGGAAATCACGTGAACTGATGTTCATTTCTATGGTTATTTTACTCTTACTACCCATAGTTGTAAAACTTGTATCTCCCCACCTTTAGTGTGTGTGTGTGTGGTTACAACACCATAGGCTAGTACACAATCAATCCCAGACCTACTTGACCCAGAGTCAAAACACAAGTGAATTAACCAATAATTCTTTAAAAAGAGACCCAAAGTCTTTGGCTCTTGGCTGCCCAATAATGAGTCACCAGGTTTGTAAGTTTAAATACAATTACTGTTTATTTACAACAGGAACTATAATGAAATATGCAGCAAATACAACAGATTAACTATTATCTAATTCCTAATTTCCGCTTTAATGGGACCCTCATCCTCTACACACACACACGACAGACAAACTGAGGGGAAGAATGAGGTAAAAATAATAAGTAAAAGGAAAAAGAGTATTTGTTTCAGATGGTGGTTTTTAGCACCTTACTCCTCTTCAAACATTGCTTTCAGTTCGAGGTTTTACAGTAGATGAATTCAGGTCTCAGTAGTTTCAGAAATATGGCACTCGTAACTTCTAGAGTGAGAGAGCAGCTTCTTGTCTTTGTTTGCAGCCTATAATGGTTCCCCTGTAGATTTATTCATTCAAGTTCTCTGTAGCTTCAGGAGTACAACACTCACAGTCTTTCTGGAGAGGGAGAGAAAATAGGTCCTTGTCTCTCTGTGTTTAGGACACAACTCCTCCCTCAGGTCTCTGAGAACCATCCCCTTGGGATAGGATCCAATCACCACCTATTACTGGGAACAACACTACCTTTTGGTCAATTCATTGGTCACCAGCCAATCAATCAAAACAAATCCAACCCCATCTCTCTTTCTCTCTCTCGTGTCGAAAAGTCTGAAGCTTTCTCCTATAACTTCTGAATTCCTCATTCTCTCTGCTGCTTGTCTTAAAGATACATGCCTATTAACCATCCATGGATCAAAAATGATAATGTGTTTGCTGCAGGTTATTAGTAAATTGGACCATACAAACCAAGGATTTTCGCAAAATCAACACCACACACTTCAAAAATATTTTAAAACACCTTTTGATTATGGATAGGTGGTGAGAGGAAATAAGTACGGTTCGCCTATCTTCTGTCCGTAGCACATTAAATTCTAATTGCTCAGATATGGTAAAATGTTATCACATCAAAGTCACAAAAGAAAGTAGTACCAATGATGGAATAAAGCATTGGTAGAATAACAGATTTGATTCTCCCTACTCAGAAAAACATCACATTTTTGTAATAACCTGGCCAGCAGCGGGGCTGGAAGTATTAAAGATGCCAATTTGCTCATGCCCGATCTTCCTGACTTCCCACTAGACATTCATCACACAATTTCTTCTGGGATACAAGCTGCAGATTCTCTAAACATTTGCATTGTGGTCTCCCCCAGACCCCTCACCACAACCTTTCATTTTGCCTTTCTCCTCGGGCCGAAGTCCCGTCGCTGACAATCCTCTCCCGCTGGCGTGGATTGAACCACCTCTGGTACAGGTGGGTTTGGCGGCGCGAGGGGGTGCTGGGGTCCTGGGGGAGGACGCGGGGTGATCTGACCCCAGGGGGTGCCCCCACGGTGGCCTGGCCCGCGATCGGGGCCCACCGATCGGCGGGCGGGCTTATACCGTGGGGGCACTCTTTTTCTTCCGCCTTCGCCATGGTCTTCACCATGACGGACACGGAAGAGACCCCCTCCCCAGCGCATGCGCCGGGATGACATCAGCAGCCGCTGACGCTCCGGCGCATGCGCGGAAATACGCCGGCCGGCGAAGTCCTTTCGGCCCTGGCTGGCGTGGCGCCAAAGGCCATTCATGCCAGCCGGCAGAGCGGAAACCACTCCGGCGTGGGCCTAGCCCCTCAATGTGAGGGCTTGGCCCCTAAAGGTGCGGAGAATTCCGCACCTTTGGGGAGGCCGGATGCAGGAGTGGTTGACGCCACTCCAATACGCCGGGACCCCCCGCCCCGCCGGGTAGGGGAGAATCCCGCCCCTGATGTCTCCCTGGCTGAGGTGCAAGTTCAAGATGTGGAAAAGGAAGAAAAGGCTGATGATGGAGAAATTCCATCCCAAGCTCTCCTAATCTTAACCCGCAGCTGACATTTCATACAGGGTAGCATAGAGGAGCATTCTATATATGGTGAAACAATGGTCATGAGTGAGTTACAGGCAGGAGGCAAAGATAGCACAGTGTGAGTTCATTAGAGGGCAAATCCTCACATGGATTCTGCTGCAGAGGATTCGAATGAGGACTTTGATGGTCTAGCACACAAAGAAAGACTGATGGGTACACACACATGTTCGGTGCATTGACAGGCCCACCAGAAAGCTTGCAAGCACTGTCAAGGTCCATGCATGTGTTGAACTCCAAAATTGCACATGTATTCATTCAGAGCTTGGAGCCCAACGTTTTGAAATTGATAGCCAACTTCTTGTGAACTCAACCATGAAGCAGAGTCTGATGGTAGATGTCTCAGCTTCCATTGTAGCTCACACGGGAAGTAACAACAATTGTGCAGTGGAACCTCAGAGTGAAGTTGTGGTGAATGTATTCACCTAATGCCTGTATGATACTGTAACCTATGACCTGTAACCTGGAAGTGGTGATACAAGCTGCTTCCAGGTACTGTCCTGTAACCCCGGTAGGGCTCCGCCCTCACCAAGGCCATATATAGACTGGCCGCCTGTGGGCGGCATCCATCTGTACTACCGACTCTGGCTAGGCAAGTTCATGACTAATAAAGCCTAATGTTCACTCACTCTCTCTGCTTCTCGGTGAATTGAAGGTATATCAGAAGTAATGCAAGCTTAGCTTGTTGCCTTGACCACTCAGGCAGTTGCCAACATGGCTGTGAATTCCAGTGCTCAAACGATTCTGAAGTTCTCACAGCAGTTCAGTAGTCTGTCCTTCAACAAATTGCTAGGATGGTTGAGGCATGCCTCATGGGGAACAAACTTGCTATCCTCTCTCAGGTTGACGTCATCTGACCACCCATTACTGTGACTTTTATAGTGCCTTTGCTTTTGTTTGTACAGACTGTTCCTGCCAATGCCAAACATGGATGTAATCCATCTTCGCCTCCTATGGAAGTCCTCAACTTCACAGATGCCAGTCTTCAGCTAATTCAATTCACTCCATGTGATGTCTAGAAATGACTGAAGGCACTGGATACTACAAAGGCTATGGGTCCTGACAATGTTCCAGCAATAGTACTGAACACTTGTGCTCCAGAATGTGCCGCTCCCCTAACCAAGCTGTTCCAGTGTAGCTAAAACATTGGCATATACCTGGCAATGTGGAAAATTTCCCAAGTATGTCCTGTCCACAAAAAGCAGGACAAATTCAACCCGGCCAATTTCCATCCCATCAGTCTACTGTCGGTAATCAATAAAGTGATGAAAAGGGTTACCGACAGTGCTATCAAGTGACAGTTACTTAACAATAACCTACTAACTGATGCTCAGTTTGGGTTCCATCGGGGTCACTCAGCTCTTGACCTACAATCTTGGTTCAGAAATGGACAAAATAGCTAAACTCCAAGGTGAGATAAGAGTGACATCAAGGCAGCATTTGGCCAAGTGTGGCATCAAGGAGCCCTAGCAAACTGGAGTCACTGGACATCGGGGAGTAAACCCTCAATTGGTTGGGCTCATATCTGGCACAAAAGAAGATGGTTGTAGCGGTTGGAGGTTAGTCGCCTCAGTTCCAGCATATCACTGCAGGAGAATGTTCTAGGCCCAACTGGCATCTTGCTTCATCAATGACCTTCCTTCCATCATAGTGTCAGAAAGGGGAATGTTCATTGATGACTGTATAATATTCAGCAACATTTGCGACTCCTTACGAACTGAACAAGTCCAGGTTCAAATGCAACAAGACCTAGACAATATCCAGGCATGGGCCAACAAGTGACAAATAACATCTGTGCCACACAAGTGCCAGACATTGACGATCTGCAACAAGAGAAAATTTAACCATCAGCCCTTGACATTCAGTGGCATTACCGTCACTGAACTCCCTGATGATCAACATCCTGGGGATCACCATTGACCAGAAACTGAACTGGACTTGCTACATAACTACTGTGGCTACTAGAGCAGGTCAGAGGCTACGAATCCTATGGCAAGTAGCTTGCCTCCTGACTCTGTTGAGCCTGTCCACCATGTACAAGGCACAAGCCAGGAGGGTGATGGAATACTCTCCACTTGCTTGGATGAACACGCAGCTTCAACAACACTCAAGAAGTTCAACATGATTCAGGACAAATCTGCTTGATTAATTGGCACCCTATTCACAAACATTCACTCCTTGCATCACAGTGTACAGTGGCAGAAGTGTGTCCTATCTACAAGATGCACTGCAGGAGCTCACCAAAACACCTTAGACAGCACCTTCTAAACTCACAACCAATTCCATCTAGAAGGCTAAGGACAGCAGGTACATGAGAATGTCACCACCTCAAAGTTCCCCATCAAGCCATTTACCACCCTGATTTGAAAAGAGGTCACCATTCCTCACTGGTGCTGGGTCAAAATCCAGGTACTCCACCACTAACAGTACTGTGGGTGTACCTGCACCATATGGGTTTCAGCGGTTCAAAAAGGCAGCCCACCACCTTCTCAAGGGCAGTTAGCGAGGTAAATAAATGCTGGCCTAGCTTTATTTATGCCCACATCCCATAACTGACATAAACAATTGAATCTGGGCATTCTCAGGCCACAGTTGCATTAAGTCATTCTGCAAGACAAAGACATACTGCTGCCTCCCCTCAGTGTACCCGAACAGGCATCGTAGTATGGCAACAAGGGGATTTTTACAGTAACTTCATTACAGTGTTAATGTAAGTCTACTTGTGACACTAATAGAGATTAGATTAATTAGCACTGTGAATTAATGGAATGCACAAGAGTAATTAGTTTTTGAATGGAATATTAAGTACTTTGATTAGTAACGTTAGGGTGGAATATTTTTTCTGTGTTGTCTTTTGCTTCAGATTGTGACCAAGATGACCTTGTTATTGTCAATAACAGAGGCAATGTAAACAATTGTCATTGAATGGATAATTGGAGTTGTATTTATTGAAACCACAGTTGGATCTGCTGATCACGGACAACCTGAAAAGAGGTTGTGTTGGTTGCCTTAATAGTCCGTCTCTTCACTTCTTTCTTCTCCTCCCTCAGTTGCTTGCAGTACACCTCGTGGCAAGGGGTGCGTCCTAATGTTGTCGCAATGCAGCATGCAGTAAACCATGATGAATTGTAACATGAGTTCTGTCATAATATCCATTCATGTATGTCATGAGATGCAGACAGGCAGTGATTGACACACAGGATAACCAATGAACACACACAACACAGAACAACCAATCACCAGACAGGACACCACCACTATAAAGCACACAGGGCATTAAGCTCTCCCTCTCTCACAGCACACGGCCAGGGAGATAGTCGCAGTGCACAGGCCAATGAACATCATCACCATGTGATAGAGAGCTAGTCTGGTCAAGCTGGTAGGAGGTTATCCGTTAGGTTAGTAGAGTGTCAACCCACAGCAGATTATGTACAGCAATCAACAGGTTCAATAAAACAATGTTGGACCATCTCCTGTGTCGGAAGCCTGTTTCTCGTTTTACTGCATCCAGTTGCAGTCGATGTTAGACCAACACAGATAACACATCAAGTCCTGGAGAATACTTCAGGGGCCTTCCAAATCCATCCAGGCAGCAAATTTGTTGCAAAAACACCCCGGCCGGGATTCTCCGACCCAGTGCCCCCCCCCCCCCCCCCCCCCCCCGTCCGGACGGCAGCTTCCCCATTCTCCGGCTCCATTTTACGGCCACTGGCGGCATTGCCGCCACGCCAGTCGGGGGCTGATGACAGTGGCCCCCTCTCGGCGATTCTCCGGGCCCCAATGGGGAGTGGCTGACGAGTTGGGCCGAGTCCCGCCGGCGTGGATTACTTACCTCACACACGGCGGGACCTGGAAGGTGGCGGGGGGCAGGGGATCGGATCAGGTGGGCCTGGCCGGCGATTGGGGCCTACCGATCGACGGGCGGGCTGGTTCCATGGGGGCGTACTTTACTCCGTGCTGGGCCCCTGTAGGGCTCCGCCATATTGCCCGGGGGCTGGCACGGAGATGGGAACCCCCACGCATGTGCCAAATCATACCGTCCGTTCCGCACATGCACGAAAATACGGCAGCTGTTCTGCTCATGGGCGAAAATACGGCGGCCGTTCTGCGCATGCACGAACTCGTTTGGGCCATTCCGCGCCAGCTGGAGATGCGGGGACCACTACTCACTTTCGGGGGCCATTGATGCCAGAGTCTTGTTGGCGCCGGTATTCACGCCGGCATGGGGACATAGCCTCATTATTATAGAATCCTGCCCCAATTTGTTTGCTTGATTGCATTTCATTTGACAGTATATCTTACATTATGTATATGCTACTCATAGATGCATGGGTTGCACACCAACAGCATAAACTAGGTCAGGGTTTTTCAAAGAGATGGGTGCTGGGAGGGTGAAGGAGCGATCTGTTGTGCCGTTCCTATGGTGATCCCAATCAAGGAAGTATCGTCCAATAGCTGCTACCAGCATTTAAATTGAGAATGACGGCCACTACCAGCTTCAAAATAAGAATTAAATGAGGCTGTGTGCAGTCGTCCGACCATGAAGGCAGCAGTGCACCCTACACGTACACTTGACGTCAAGCGCCCTGTATATATGTGCTTTTGGTCCGATTCATGGAGGAGAGCTTCTTTCATTTTCTATTTGCTCGCAAGCAAGGCAAGTGGACTGTGAATATGGATCAATTTGGTACATGGAAGCGATGGCCAGAGACAGAAATAGGCAGTGTACCTACTGGCCAGGATCTCATATCTGGATCTGCTGGAGAGAGCTGCTCGGCAGAGTCTACAGCAGGACACAGCAGTGCTCGTGTTAACTATGTATAGAGCTCCTGGCCTCTGGTTAATATCCAACAAAGTCTACAAAGAATAAACATAACTCGGGAACAAAGTAGTAGAAAGATGATTTCTTGAGGTCTGGATTTGTCAATTGTGTATTACTATCCCTGACCAGACCCAAACAGTAGCTAGGAAACTGGACCAAAACCCTAATATTTTATTTTATTTTGTAAGACTGTGAAAGAATACTTTGCTCCAGGAGTGATAGCATGAAAAAAATAGAGGTCTGGTATTTTAAAAAACAAAACTTTATTATTAATGCTTTATTAATATCTTTCACCTTACACCCGAAGATAGTGCACAATTACCTCATAAATATTGCGACTAAAAACAGGAAATACAATATCCTTAATTACTATCTCTGTTCCCAATTAAATCAAAAAGGAAAAACATACACCTTTCAACTAATCCTGCACCCCAATAGCACAGAGTAATACTTGTTTTCCAGAACAGATTTGACTCCTGTTGGAACCCTGCAGCCTCTGGCTGATGTCTTTAAAAAGCTGTTTCAACTGGTTTGATTCTGCTTCCCCTTGTCCTATGGCATTGCTTTAAATACTGTAACTTTTAAAAAATTGTCCTTCTGTGAGTGGAAAAGACCTTACTTTTCGACTCAATGTTAGCCAGATCAGAATTCAACTCAGCAAGCTTTCTCAAAATGTCTGACTGCCTTAGCTCGAACCAGCAATGACATCAACTCCCCAAGCTGAAAACAAATTAATTTCCCAGCCTGAAAACACATTAACTCCCCACGGACACTCCCTAGTCAAACAAAAGTGCATTAGCCAGGCTTTTTCCTCTGGTCAATTTCACCTCTGCCTCCTAAAAACTTTCTGTCCTTGCAAAACAAGATTATTTTAAAAAACATACATTTTTTAAATTTTATGTCAAACACACTGTAACCCAGGCTTTTAAACTGCCAAATCTTGGTAATCCAATAAGATTAAAATCCTGCATTTGTCAGATGTGCAAATGCAAATTAGGATGCAAAGTGCATTTGTGTTATATGTGGGGAAATCCTGCCAACTGATGGAGAAGTTTTAGATTCTGAAACCGGCATGGTGGGTGAAAAATTATTTTTGAGGTTGAGATCCCAGAGTCAGTTACTAACTTCCTGCTGACTCTAAATGAAAAGACTAAGCTGCTGTTACCTGACCTGTGACAGCACATTACAAACATACCAAAAGTCCTTGAGGCTGTCAGCATTCTGGAGTAGCATCTCCCAGGAGTGTCCTGTGCTGAGTAAAACAAACATTTTATTTCTATTGCCCTTCACACACCTTGTGTGAGGTTGGACTTTCCGTTCTCACAAAGATGAAGACAGCACAGCTGAATTCTGCACCTGCTATGTTCATTGCCCTTTCCAACTGTGAACTGATTGGAGTGAGATCGTGAGGATCAAGCAGGCTTGCCTTTCGCATTAATGGTAAGCGAACATGGTGTGTCATGGTTGGCTGATATGGGTCGCGACGGTCGGCCGACATGGGTCCCGAATGTCGCCCAGTTGGCAAAAGTGGGTCCTGGGAAAAAAAAGTTTGAAAAATACTGACCGAGGTTGTCATCGAGAGTTTTTGTCACCTGTAGCTACCTTCTGCTCTTTTGTGGTGACTAAAATGCTGAGTGGACTGACTCACCATACCTTCACAAAGGCAATGAGGGATGAGGAACAAATGCTAGCCTTGTCAGCAATGCTCACATACCCTGAAAGACATTTTAAAAATCAGAATAAAGTTATCATGACAGCTGCCTGGGGAACAGGCAGTGACCTAAGTGATGATCTGAGTATGACTGAACACCAGCTGAACATTAAGGTAATTTGCAGGTGTGGCATATCTATGGTTTACAATATGCACTGCAAAGTCAGATGTAGTCATGTACTTTACACTCAATGGCAAACTGCATCATCAGGAAGCCTACAATTCTGGTTAAACCACATGCTTGCTCCACGTACTACTCCTGGAAAGAAAGAATGCAATGGCTTCTGACTTTGCATAGAGGCATCAGTGGATATCAAACTGCGAGATTTTGGAAATATTCCCTGCTGCAGCGTGGAAGGAAATAACTTGAAGACCATTGTCGCTTTTACAGCCACTGACAATATCATCCTTTGCCTTGGAGGTCAGCTTGCAACATGGTGGCAGATGTTGATAGGTGGTATTGTGAATGAAGGGGATTTTGTCCGTTAGACCTTGGTCTTAAGTGACCCTGGTAGCTTCAGGAAAGCTGAACTAAACTCTTATGCCCACACCATTGGTTTCGTACATGACCTCCTGGAGCAAATATGCGCAGCCTTCATAGTCCAGCAGAACAACCCAAGGTCACAACTCAAGAAGGCAGCTCAAGGCTGGTGTCCAAAGACAAGTCTGGAAATGTGGGAACAAGAAGCCTGAGAGCACAAACAATTTGTTGATCTCCCGTGTACCCGCTGGCAACCCAGGAGAAAATGTGGACGTAGAGTTCACTTGCACAGGATTTCCCATGAGTTTCCTTCCAGTTCCCTGCCCCAAACCTTTTCCTTGTGCAGTGTCATGATGTTGCACTCACAAAAGCCTGCAGCTCTTAAAGGGGAGACACATTTTGACTGCAGGCAACCTGGAGGCAGTTGCTCATGCTTAAAGGACACCTTGCTTTTCCAAAGCTTAATGGAGATTCCGGTGGAGGATCGCAGCAGGAGGATAAACTGCACTCATCCGACCAAACCACAGGACGTTATCCCACCAAGCTGCTTAGCAGTCTTAGGCACCGTTGGCAAAGTGTGTAATTGCCAGTGGCACCTGGCTCGAATGTAGAAAGATAATTAATGAACTGGCAATGGTTGCTAAGGCATGACTCTTAACTCTGATCTCATGTCATTAATTACATTACCCTGACTATGTAAAGTCCCAGCACTCACTCACTCTTCTCTCTTTCTAGTAGAAACATTCCCCTCCATTCACTGCAACACACTTCACTCCAACGTCTTCTGCTCCTAATGCCACACTCTGTATCTATTACTCCTCTGTGACTGCCCACGCATCCTCAGGGGGCGATCTGCCGGCCATGCTGCGTCCGAATCAGCGTAATGTGGATGGCAAATGACGGGAGACCCCGCTCCACGGATCTACCCAGCTCACCACACCTCATGAGATCTCGCGCAATCTTGTGAGACGTCGCGATATGAAGTCCGCCGATTGTGCGCAGGATCACTTTTTGACAACTTGCATATGAGAGCTAGATAGCTAGTCTCACTTTAATATGCAGTGCCCTGAGGTAACCAAGCCATTGGGATCTATTCCCTTCACCTAGGAGACCTCGGGTGAGTGCTTTCAGTACTGACCTCCACAAACTGGGACTAGATGGAATGGCGCTAGTGGGCATCTCCCAGGGGATTGGAGGCCCCCAGGTGTATGCTCACTGAGCAGGGTGGTATCCTGGCACTGCACCAGCAGTACTGGTGCCATGTGAGCATCCTGGCATTGACAGACTAGCACCCTAGCAGTGTCACCTGGGTGCCAACCTGGCACTGCCAACTGGCAGGGGGATGCCAGGCTGGCACTGCACAGGTCCACACCTGGCATTTTCTGTGCCTTGGTGATTGGGAAGAGAGGTGCCCTGCGCAGGTGAGGGGAGGCCCCTCAGGAGTCCTTACAGTGAGTTGGGGCTTGGGGATGCTTCAGGGGTCCAGTCAGAGGGTGGAGAGTTTGGGATGCTATTTAAAAATGGTGTCCCAATCTTTCCCTGCACTGAGGAGCTTCAGCGAGCGGGGCTCATTAGTGCAGGAAATGTGACTAAGTGTGGCTTCGGCTGCACGTTCCCCGCTTAGGCCACGTATTTAACCAGAGTCATATTAGATAGTGTTGCATTCCTTGGCACAGCGAGGGCTGGGAAAAACGCTCGCTATGGGACATTGTTCCCATTTGGTTAAATTGTGCCGTCACATTTCTACCATCCGTCGCAAATCAGAACTACGATTTAGTTTGTGGCATGCGCATCTAAAAATTATCTGACTGGGCACCACTAATGCAGTACTTTATTTTTTGCAGGCAAAGCTGGTAAATAGCACTTGAGAGAAGTTGGGGATGGGAAGAGGAAAAGCATCGATTCCAGTCCTTGACTTGGAGCTTGCCTGGGAATGGTCACGCCAACAACATTGCCCGTTCTGAAGTTGGAGGACTCAACCTGCAGACTTTTTCACTATCTTTCACTTTGTCCCTTTTCAATTAAATTTCATTTTTCCATACGAAGTATTACAAAGTGCAGCTGCTTCAAATAAGCACACGATAAAAGCAAATTACTGCGAATGCTGGAATCTGAAACGAAAGAGAAAGTGCTGGAAAATCTCAGCAGGTCTGGCAGCATCACTCTTCTGTTTTCATTTACCCTTCACGCCTAATTCTTGTCCCTCTCTTCCCTCTCAGGTCAACATAATGCAGAGTGCCAACGGATGAGGAACTAACAGAAAGCATCAGTAATGATAGCATTTCTTCGCTTGACCTTACTTTTGAAAGCACCTGCTCAAACACGAACAGTGCATGGACTTTAAAGGATAGGTTAGGAGGTTTGCGCTGGCACACTCACTAAACTCTCGTGCATAGAAACTGAAGGCGGATGGTATAGTCCTGGAAGCTAGTGAGAGGGAGGGTTTGCACCCAGCCCTGCTGCAGAGTGCATTCAAAGCTGAAGCATATTGGGTGGGATTCCCCCCCCCCCCCCCCCGGCGGAATCGGGAAACGCGATTGGGCAGAGAATTCGTTCCGATGCCAAAATTGCGGCAGGTTCCGATTTCACACCAAATCGCAATTCTCCGTCACCTCGACAGTGGCATCCATGCGTTCCAGAACACGTATAGCAAACACCATTGGCATATCATTAGCAGGCCTGACTCAGTATTACATAGAAAAATACAGCACAGAACAGGCCCTTCGGCCCACGATGTTATGCCAAACTTTTGTCCTAGATTAAGAACAAATTAATCTACACCCCATCATTCTACTATAATCCATGTACCTATCCAGTAGCCGCTTGAAGGTCCCTAATGTTTCCGACTCAACTACTTCCACTGGCAGTGCATTCCAGGCCCCCACTACTCTCTGGGTAATGATAATTCTCTGGGGTATCTGTGATTCACCGCCCCCAATGGGCTGAATTCCAGATGGTGAGGTTCACTTGTGCTTTTAAAAATTATGAAACAGGCGCCATGGCTACTGAAGGGGAGAGAGGGGGTACGAAAATTTATTTTGGTCGCACACAGCCAGCTGGCTCAGAATACATGGCCAATGCAGAGACAGACAGGACAAACTGCAGATGCACCCTCAAGGTTCAAAAGTGTTTACAGTCACCCATCACTGCCATCTTGAGTGCCCTGATTGAATTATCAGCAGTCTCTGATATCCAAGGCTTTGTCACAAGAGACAAACTTTGTAGGAGTACTAAAATCAGTAGAAGCCAGTCACAAAGTAAATATTGACTGGTGGTTTTCTCAGGAGAATCTAAATGTTTGTTGCTTAACAGCCCTGCTGGCTGGCAACACTGACATTCTTGGTTGTCACGAATGTCCCTTGACGGACTGCACGGTGGGGTAGTGGTTAACACTACT
The DNA here is from genome assembly GCF_902713615.1 of Scyliorhinus canicula. Classification (NCBI taxonomy): domain Eukaryota; kingdom Metazoa; phylum Chordata; class Chondrichthyes; order Carcharhiniformes; family Scyliorhinidae; genus Scyliorhinus; species Scyliorhinus canicula. Next base: position 40,013,470 of record NC_052164.1, read on the forward strand.
GCCTATGGCGCAGAGACCCGGGTTCGATTCGGGCCCCAGGTCACTATTTGTGTGGAGTTTGCACATTCTCCCTGTGTCTGCGTGGGTTTCACCCCTACAACCCAAAGATGTGCAGGTTGGGTGGATTGGCCACACTAAATTACTCCTTAATTGGAAAAAAATAATTGGGTACTCTAAATTTTAAAAAAAAGAACGTCCCTTGTCTCCCTCTTCATCCTCCTCCTGCAGCAGCTCTTTAAGGCTCAGCCCCTCCAAATGTTACCATTGTGTAGAAGAAATCATGCCACTACAAATCTGGATACTTTTGAGTTTTTATTGCAGGACTTCATTATTTCAGACTGAACACCAGGACCTCTATAAAGGTCCGAGAGGAAATCTATGGTTTGTATTTGTGTGACTGTCGCTGCATCGTTGCTCCTCAGCTGTGTCCAGGTTACAGACAGTAGTCACTGACTTAGGTCTGGATCAGATATCCCTGTGCGCAAAGAACCAGACTGATGCCCACTGTTGTGGTGAAGGACAGGGGGAAGAAGAACTGGGAGGATATGAAGGCAACATGGCTGGTGCCAAAATATTGGGCACAGACACGCATATTTTGCTTCATGTGGTCACAGACCAGCCAAACATTCAAGGAGTGGAATCCTTGTTATAATACATTGCTACTTCATAATGAATGGGCAGAACACAGGGCAATGTTAACGAGGTCTTGCACCTGAGGAAATCCAGCACAATGAGAAAATCTAAGTGGAGGATTTCTCTGTTCCAACGGCTAAGTGCAGGCGCCAACATAGAATCCGCGGATGGTTTACGACAGCAAAATCGGCATGAACCCCAAACCGATTCTGGTACCGGTGAGCGGCTCGCACCGGTGCCGCTTGAATCACCTGCGGATCGCGTGGAAAATGGCCGGGTCTCGGGCCGCACATGCGCAGGGCTGACGGCCTGCACCGGTCGCGCTGAAAAACATGGCGCCGGCCATGCTCAAACCAGAACCCGCCCACCCCGACAACATAGCCCACTCCCTGGCCACCATCCACCAGTCACCCAGCCCGAGCAGAAGCCCCATGGCCAGCGGCACAGATCCCAGATGAGTGTGGCAGCGATGGACACAGTCCACAGCCGGCACGCCTGGTTCCCGACCACTGGGACCACACGTGGCCTACGCCATCGGGAACTCGGCCCATCAGGGGCGGAGCATCGTGGGTGGGCCTGGCCGATAATGCGCAAACCTCATTGCGACTGCGTGCGGCGTGTGTCCCGATGATGCCGGTTTGGAGGGGCGGAGCATCGCCAACCGTTGTCAAACCGGCGCCTGCCCTGATTCCGGCATCAGAATCTATTCTCCATCCGATGCCTATTTTGGCATCGGCCGATGGAGAATCCAGCCCAAGAGCTTTCTCTTGACCAACAGTCTGCATAGGAAGAGGATGTGTGTACTCTTGTGAAGCAGGCATTTGTCACTTGCTTGATGACCATGTGAACAGCAAACTGAATGACATTGCTGATGACAACAGTGACAGCTTGGAATGAGCTTGTGGCACAAAAGCTGAGAGTTACCTTCCCAGACACAGGCAGTTGTGTTTGCTCTGCTGTTTGGTTCCAGTTCCTGCTCCAAGCAGATCACAAAGGCCAGTGATTATAATAATATAATATAATAACATAATATATAATATAATATATAATAAATAATAATAATATAATATAATACAATAATAAGTGTTGAAGAAACACCTCCTCACTCACTGCTGCTCTGAAATGTTAATGCAATATCCTGTGTGCAAGGCCTTTCATTGTCTTCTGTGGATCTTTGTTTTCTTGGCACTGCATGGCAGCCTCATTGGCAATCCCAGCATTGTTCCCAGTTTTTCAGGTACTTCTGCAGCCATCAGCAGTCTGTGACGTTTGTACATGCAATGTAACTACTACATTTTGATAAAGTTTGGCATCATCAGCAAGATTTTTTATTTAACTCAAATATTTGTAATAAGTTTCAGCTGATGTGACATCTTTGTATTCCAATAACTGTACAAAGATTAACATGTATATAACTGAATTAAAATGCATAGAGGATAAAACTGGACAAAAATGTTTACTTTGGCTAAAATATAATGCCACAAAATATAATGTACCACACATATGTTCTCAGTTTTGCAAAGTGACTTAGACTGATGTAACTTTTAGTTTTCCAAAAGAACACACCTAAAAATGTGGCGCTGCTTTGCAAATTTTGGGCAGGATTCTCCATCCTCCCAGCCACATATTTCTCAGCAGTGGGAGGCGGCATGCCGTTCACTGGCGGCGAGACTCTCTTTTCCTGCCGCTGTCAATGGGGTTTCCCATTGAAGCCACTCCACGCTGCCGGGAAACCTGCGGGCAAAGATGCGCTACTGGCAGGACCAGAGAATCCCACCGCCAGTGAACGACCAGAGAATTCTGGCCCTTGCTTTTATAGTAGATAAGAAAGATGCCACAAAGAATAGCCAGACTACATGACAGTCTACGTTTACTCTGAGTTAACTTGAATCTTTTGGGAAAAATACCTTTTGTGCATAAACAGTGATACTCAAATGTCCCAGCGTTTACAAAAACGGTGCAATAATATTTTCAAACTGCAGTCAAATGCTAAACGATCAAACCTTCAGGAATACATCCACCCAAATTCGACAACCCTCATTAGTGAGGCTAGGCTGTAAATGTTGACCAATGCTGCTCAGCAGTGCACAACACTCTGGGGAAGAAGGGATCAGCAATCATCTACATTGAATAAATTATGAGTAGCAAATAAAGTTGTGTTTGCCCACAGCCACACTGGAAATATAGCTGATAAAAATATGGCATTTGTAACAATAATTTTACTGGGAGAATCACAAATGGCAATTCAATAAATGTTATGATTTGGTGCTCTGTTCAGTTATATTACACAACAGCTGCTCTATGGCAGCAGTTGTTTCTATGTAAGCCACTTCAAGATCCAGAAGTATTCTCAACAGATTGATCTTTACTTAGGAAAAAGAAGTACAGTGACATAATGTTTGCCATAGAAAAAAGTATTTTTTTGCACAGCACAATTTTACAACTAGCAATGGGACGAATAACTATTTTTTAAAAATTTGGTATATATCGAGAGCTTTAGGATTGTGAAGGTGTAGTAGCTAGTCCCTTTAAGCGGGCAAGCTTCTGAAGGGTCATGTGATCACCTAAGCAGAGCACGGACATTTGCTCAGTTAGATCGTCAAGGCATAACTGAATCTGCATCACCCTGTAATTAGTTGTTATGTCAGTAAACGTTTATAGTTTGTTCATAACTGGTGCATCCAAATTACGACATCTAGCGATGAGCTTAAAAAAAAGCAGCAAGTATCAGGCATTGTTCAGCGCTGTGCATTGATCTCATCAGCCTATGAATACATATTTGAACACTGACTGGGGTGTTATATTCCACTGCCAGAGCGTACCCCTCCCCAGTACCGCAAGCAATAGTGACGGGAAGCACCGTATTTCAAAGTTTAATGTCTTTCAATGGGATAGAACACATCGGAACTGTACCGTATCATCCCTCATCTAATGAATTGGCTGAACGGCAGTCCAGACTTTCAAGGTCGGTTTAAATTAACAATCAGCTACATCTTTGGAAACTAAAACAGCTTGGTTCCTTTTAGCATACAGAACCACCCCGTATTCAACCCAAGGTATACCTCTAGCCGAAGTATTGATGGTTCAACATTTAAGGGCTGGGCTAAGCCTGGTATTTCTACATTTAGCAGGGAGGATAGAGGCAAGATGGTGCAACCAAAGGAGGAATCATGATTCAACTAAAGATGCAAGAATGTTCAAAATAGATGATCCAGTGTATGTGAGAAATTTCGGGAGTGACCCAACCTGGGTTGCAGGAGTTGTGGCCAACACAGGACCGTTATCTTACGAAGTGAGTGCATGAGACAGAATTTTGAGGAAACATGTGGACCATCTGCGTGGACGAGAGTCATTCCAAGAGCTAATGTTACAATCTTATGCGTTGTTGCCAGTTGGAAGTGTTGTTGGCTGCCCGGGAAGTGAAATGCCCGATCAGCCTGTGAGAGGCAATAGTATTGTTCCGATTGAAACAGAGGAGGTTGAAGCATCGGTACCAGAAGAGAGACCTAGTGTGACAGTTTCTACAGAAAGTACTCAAAAAGAAGCACCTTAGCCGGTGGAGTTGCGCCACTCTAAGACGAAGCGGAACCAGAGAGACTGAGTTTTTTGATGTACTGATTACAAATGTTCATTGAAGCAAATTATGGGAAACTGTATAAGTTAACTATCATTCTGTATAGTAAGGAACTTGGAGGCAGAGGGATGTAGTAACTAGCCCCATAAGGGCAATCTTCAGAAGGGTCATGTGACCTGCTCGTTCAATCAGTAACCACCACGTGGCATCACCTGAGCAAAGTACAGGCTTTTGCTCAGTTAGATCCTAGAGTCATGATTGGAATCACTGAACCTGCACCGCCCTATAAAGAGTTATTCTGTTAATAAGAGCTTATAGTTTGTTCATAACTGGTGGAGCCAAGCTACCAAGGAAAGAATGCTTATTTTTTTCTGGATGACTGGTGATTTGTTTTTGTTTAAGATAATTATTGTAATTGGTTTTTAGGTTGCAAGATAATAGATACTAGAGATTAAACATTTTCAAAATGATTATTCATATCTGAACTGGTGTAACTATGTGTAATCCTAATCCAATAAAGTTGAAGAAAGGACACTCATTTTTACATTTATTTTCATTATACAGCAATTCTTTATATGAAACATAGTTTGATTGTCAAATGTCAATGTGGCATTGGTATATTGTCATGCTGTTCTGTTGAATTAATAGACAGGGTCTAAACCAACACTTCACCATCTCTGCTGCATTTTCAAGAGAGTTACTGATTAGAGGGGAGGCATTTATTCAGTTGGCTGACCAACCCTTAAGATTTTTATGTAGCTAACTTTAGAGTGGTATTAAACGGGCTCAATCTTACATACAAATTTAATTATTTGCAAGGAATCTAAAGAAAAATATTTTTATTCTGTCATTGTGTTCTTAACAGTCATTTCTGCTTAACCAACTTCATTTTCAGAGACTTACGTGGAACAAAGCTCTCTGTTCAAATGATGTACCCAGCTTTTATGGCAGTTCCAAACATTGTACAGCTGTGAGTGTTTTTCAATTCTATACAGAGGTACTTTATTCACATTATTTTGCTTATTACTTGATTACTACCTTGTGTTACTTCATTACTTTTACAGTGACGTGCCTGATGCAGTGAGATGCTGCCTTTGCTATGTTGCGCGAACTGTTGAAATTCTCTTCAATACTGTGAAGATACAGTGTACAGATCCATGTTCTGATAATGACAGTTCATGTGGTAGGTCATATCTGCATACATACATGAATTACAGCTGTAAAATGTTTATTTGCAAGCACCATTTGAATTGTAATGCAATCATGCCACCAGTGAACATTGGTTACTATTGCAGTCAGTATGTTAAACACGGAAATATAAACTTCTCCAGCTGTCTGAAGTCAACAGTGAAAGCTTTGTTTCCTGCCAGCTCATTGATCCATTAACTGAAACCGTCTGAAAAGCCCATTTTGTTTATGTATCAGAAAAGCAAAAATTATTAAATATAAATAATTTGAACCTAAATAATAACCCAAATGTAACTCTTTTTAATTAACTCAGTGTTCCAAAGGGTTCTGTTTCACTCCCATTCAGGTTTAGGTGTATGACCTGCTAATCATCCGAGTTTATCGTCTGATCTAATCTACCCTTTAACTTCCTTCTAATTGCACTTTGTGTGCTATTAATGTCCCTCATTCAATATTCTCTTTCCTCCCATTCCTTCTATCCTCCTTGTGTTAAATCTAACAATATTCTAAGACTCACCATCCTACTGTCCAGAAATTGAACTCTTGCATCTCTATTGGCTTCACAAGCTCAGGTTCTTCTTTAAAACCTTTTGTTCATCTTTTCTACTCAGAAGCACTTAACTTAATGAAGTCCACGTATGTCCACAGTCTGCATATTGCTTAACCATGAGAATGTTCGTCTAATACTTCCCGGACAGAATGAACAGGTAGATTGTCATTGGATAAGTGATCCTTTTCTGGGTTCTAGTCTTCTCTCTCACAAACACCTTTAGCTTTCTGGATTTTATTGATGCAATATGGTTAGTGTTCATTTGATCTTTACTCATATTCTTCCCTTACTTATTCCTTCCTTGTTTTCAAATCTAAATGCAGCCTCCTGCTCTAATTGTTTCCAAGTACTTCAAAAATATATATATTTTTTACTTGCCTTATCCTTACCTCCTTGTGCTAATATCAGGTTTTTAAAACTCACACCATGCATTACATTGCCACTATTTCCATATTTGCCACATTTTTAAAAGTTTTATCAGTTGACTAGATGGCTAATGTGTGGTTCAGTATTATGCCAACAGTGGAGGGTTCAATCCCCATTATAGCTGAGGTAAACATGCTCTTATCTCTGTATAAAATCATGGCATAAGCTTCACTGAGGCATAAAGAGCATGGGCCTTGCACTAAACACCCATAAGACAAAGGTCCTCAACCAACTTGCCCCCATCCACAATCACTGCCGAGCCGATTATCAAAATCCGCGGCAAGTCAAGCCAGGATGGGGACTCGCGATTTTTGGGGTTGGGGTGGAGCCGGGAGTGCAGGAGGCGAAAGAGGCCGGTGTGCTGGCCTTTGCGTCCCTAGTAGCCAGCGAAGGATCTTGCTACAATGGAAGGATGCGAGGCCCCCAAGCGTGGAGACCTGGATCAATGACATGGCGGGTTTCATTAAGCTCGAGAAGGTCAAATTCGCCCTGAGAGGGTCGGTACAAGGGTTCTTTAGGCGGTGGCAACCTTTTCTCGACTTTCTGGCTCAACGATAGGGTACAGGGACAGTAGCAGCAGCAACCCGGGGGGGAGGGGGGAAGGGGGAGGGAAAAGGGGGGGGGGGGCGGACAATGACTATGTTTGTTTATTTAATTTAAATTTATTTTTAAGTTCTTTTGTTGTTCATTGGGGTTGGGGGGTGGGGGGATGGGATACATATGGTCTGGGGGTGTTACAGTTATTATGGGTTATTTTGTTGCATTTCATTGTTTGTCGTTATGTTTTATATTTTCTGTAAAAAATTCCAATAAAAATTATATTTAAAAAAAAAATCCGCGGCAAGGCCTTGAACACCATGGACCACTTCCCGTACCATAGGTGCCTACGATCAAAGGGTAGACATCAACAACGAGGTTCAACACCACTTTCAGTGAACCATGGCAGACTTCAGTTGCCTGAGGAAGAGAGTGTTTGAAGGCCAGGACTTGGACATGATACTATGCTCATGGTCTACAGAGCAATGGTGATACCACCCTCCAATATGGCTCAGAGACATTGTCTCTTCCAGCAGGCACCTCAAAATCGTGGAGAAGTACCACCAGCACTGTCTCCGAAAGATCCTGTGAATCCATTGGCAGCATAGGTGCACCAAAGTTAAATGTTTTCGCTCAGGCCAACATCCCAACATCGAAGCATTGACCATGCTCAATGGGCCACATCGTCCACATGCCTGGCATGAGACAGCTGAAACAAGTGCGCTACTTTGAGCTTCGACACACCTAATGAGCCACAAGAGGGCAGAGGAAACACTTCAAGGACACCCTCAAAGTCTCCTTGAAAAAGTGCAAAACCCCATTGATAGCTGGAAATCTCTGACCCCAAAATCACCCAAAGTGGAAGATCCAGGAAGGAGCTGAACACCTCGAGTTTCATTGCCAAGAGAAAACTAAATCCAGGCTCTGATAACGAAAGGAGCACATGGCAACATGGGCACCTTATTCACCCCCTCCTCCAACCACCGTCTGCCCAACCTATGACAAAGACTGTAGGTCATGTATTGTACTTTTTAGTCACCTGAGAACTCGTTTTTAGTGTGGAGGCAAATCATCCTTGACTCCAAGGGACTGCCTAAGAAGAAGAAGCAGCTGCAGATCAGCAACCCTTATGTTATTGGGGGATGCTACCTAGAGAGCAAGAAGCAATTCTTTGAAATTTTTAATATTTGACTATAACAAAGCTATTTTGGAATCGTAACTTAAATCCTAAGAAAATGCATGCAGTTTTTCCAGGCATCTGAATGTTATTGTCTGGAAATTATTTGAAGGGAATGTTAATTGATACTTGCAAAGTGTAGGAGCTTGGAAATTTGATGACAATGATGTGACTTCTGTGCACCCTTCTGTCCTTGCCATACCCCTAGCCCAGTTTTTACTGACGGAATAATTTGCATATTAGAGATGGATAACCATGTCGGTATTGGGTTACTGTGTTGCCCATCTCATGGAACTATTGGGATTTTGGTGTGGTACCATATCACTGTGCTGGTGGGGGAGAATGGAAGGGACACAAAGACCAGTGTGTCCATAGATTCCAAGTAACCTTTATCTGTACCCCTGAATTTATAGAGCAATTTCTCCAGGATTTGGTACAAGTTCAAAAATGGCCCTGCTTGCAGAATATTATTGGGATTTCTAGGAAACCCCAGGATGCCTCAATGTACAAAATGATGTTGAATGAAGGGGCTTGTATGAGTAATTCCTCTCTTCGAACTAAGTAAAGTTGACATGGTCCCAGATTACTAATGGCTGCTTTCCCTTTTGAGAGGGAAAGCTGACTGGTGGTGATTTAACCTGAGGGTCACCACATCTCAGGCATGGACGAGGTTGAATACAATTCTAGTTGGGAGTCTCCTATTACTTCAGTGTTGCAAAGCCTTATGTTGAACTTCACAACCAACATTTTGTTATAACCCCACTCAAGGGGCGAAATTCTCCGACCCCACGCAGGGTCGGAGAATCGTCCGGCTGCGGCGTTAATCCCGCTCCCGCCGGGTTTTTTATTCTCCGAGCGGCCAAAAACTGGCGTTGTGCAAATTCAGCCGGCAGCCTCTGAAAACAGCTGGCGCCGGCGGGGTGTCATTGATTTTTTACTTTGAACAAATCTCCGGCCCGGATGGGCCAAAGTCCCGCCGACGTGGCCACGGGTCATGTCGGCGAAAAACAGAGTAGCTTTAAAACGGCGTCAACCATTGATGATGGTTGATGCCGTTCAGTGACCAAGGGCGAGTGGGGGGGGGTGCGGCGTTAGTTGGGGGAGGGGTGGCGTTTGGGGGGGTGCGGCGTTAGTGGGGGGGGTGCGGCATTAGTGGGGGGGGTGCGGCGTTAGTGGGGGGGGGTGCGGCGTTAGTGGGGGGGGGGCGGCGTTAGCAGGGGGAGTGCGGCATTAGTGGGGGGGTGCGGCGTTAGTGTGGGGGGTGCGGCGTTAGTGCGGGGGGTGCGGCGTTAGTGGGGGGTGCGCCGTTAGTGGGGGGGGTGCGGCGTTAGTGGGGGGGGTGCGGCGTTAGTGGGGGCGTGCGGCGTTAGTGGGGGGGTGCGGCGTTTGTGGGGGGGTGCGGCGTTTGGGGGGGTGTGGCGTTTGGGGAGGGTGCGACGTTGAGAGAGAGGGGGGTTACCGGCATTGAGGAGGGGGTTGCGGCATTGAGTGGGGTACTGGCGTTGAGAGAGAGGGGGCGGCGTTGGAGGGGGGTAGGGGTAGTGGGGAGGGGGGTAGGGGTGTTGGGGAGGGGGGAGGGGGGAGGGGTGGTGGGGAGGGGGGGAGGGGCGTTGAAGGGGGTAGGGGTGGTGAGGAGGTAGGGGTGGTGAGGGGGGTAGGGGCGTTGGAGGGGGTAGGGGTGGTGAGGGGGTAGGGGTGGTGAGGGGGGTAGGGTTGGTGAGGGGGGTAGGGGCGTTGGAGGGGGTAGGGGTGGCGTATCGTGTCAGTCCGCTGCTGGCCCTCTCAGGAACGGAGATTACCGGCTTAAAATAAGGCCCTGACGCCGGAGTCATCCGCACCGCTTTTTTCCGCCGGAAATGGACGTCACGTCGGTCCGCGGAGAATTTCGTCCAAGGCCATCGGGTCTGCACCATTAGGTTCCCTGTGGCATCACTTGAATATGATCTCCCCCGATGAGGGGGCAGAGCTACATCCTTAACCAAAGGGACCTTGGGTCAGAAATACCATGGTCTAAGTGTGGTCTGGAGGTGGAAGACCTTTGGGGGGTAGGAGTGTATTTTGTAGGTGAATAAAAATTGTGTTTTTCTAATCTGTCATCATTTCCTTGTGGTCGCTCGCCTGGGTCTTTACACTGGTGATGTGGGTGAAGTGAGGCTGCAGGAGACACCATATCTTCTGGACCCGGTCACTTTAACCAAGCCTCAGGAGGCACTACACCAGTCTACAGATATGCCACTGATTGGGAAGTTGAAAGTGTTTGGCGCCAAGACGGGCGACTGGACTCGGGACATTGAATGGATGGGTTATTTTCTTCGGCTTAACGCTATTGAAGGACAAACAGTGCCCCTCCTCACGGTCTCCTCACATATCGCATAATCAAAAGTTTAACCGACACAGATTCTCCCGACACTGGTCCATTTGCAGAGTTGATCTCATTGGTGGCCAAGAGGCAGCATGGTAGCATTGTGGGGCAGCACGGTAGCATTGTGGTTAGCACAATTGCTTCACAGCTCCAGGGTCCCAGTTTCGATTCCTGGCATGGGTTACTGTCTGTGCGGGGTCTGCACGTTTTCCCCGTATGTGCGTGGGTTTCCTCCGGGTGCTCCGGTTTCCTCCCACAGTCCAAAGATGTGCAGGTTAGGTGGATTGGCCATGCTAAATTGCCCTTAGTGTCAAAAAATTGCCCCTAGTGTTGGGTGGGGTTACTGGGTTATGGGGATAGGGTGGGGTTGTGGGCTTAGGTAGGGTGCTCTTTCCAAGAGCCGGTGTAGAGTCGATGGACCGAATGGCCTCTTTCTGCACTGTAAATTCTATGAACCACTTTGATCCCAAGCCGCCTCTCATCATGCACTGCTTTCGATTCCACACGGCCATCCAACACCAGGGAGGGGGAGTGGCCGAATTTCTGTCCTGCTCAAGGAAACTCGCAGAGATTTGCGAGTTCAGCCCAACTTTGTCTGAATCACTCCGGGACCGACTTCTTTGCAGCATCTGAAATACGACAACCCAAGAACGCTCACTCGGGCAACACACCTGGGCTTGCAGAAGGCGACCAGCATCATTTTGTTCCAGGAACCTGCAGAGTGAGGTGTACAGACGTTGCGCGGGATGGCCGTCCTGAGCCTATGGCATCCAGCTGGATGCAGGATGCACGCCCCCACCCGGCCAGACATTCCGGACTCCTGCCACTGGGGACACCCCTTCGACCCTCAGACCAGCATCAGCAGGGTCCCGAAGAGAGGCACTGGCACTCCGCCACACCACAGAGATCCACCTAGCAAGAGGGGTGCAACAGTGCTCGGTGGAACCGAAGAAACGCCAGTGGGAAAGCCCGCCCACCTACTACTATGCCAACGTTGACCATCCCCGGGGATGGGCTCATTTAATCGACGATGAAGCGGTGGCAACCAACACCTCCATTGCATCACTACGCCGCAGGTGCAAACCTACCATTGGTGATAGCACGTGGATCAGATCCAAGCTTGCTGGGGCGGGGTTGGCAGCAAATAACTCTGGCTGGATTGGTAGCAAGTGTGCCCCATGTACCCCGATGGCCCAGACACGGTACTGGCGAGTTTCCCGGGTGCTTTTAGAGACAGGGTGGGAACCATCTGGAGGGCCTCCGCGAACATCTTTATGGACCCTGAGGCCCAACTGTGATATTTTCAATCCTGCCCTGTTCCCTACACCTGAAAGCCAAAGGTAGACGCGGATTAAGACCATTTGGAGCAGTTGAGGATAATCCGCCCAGTGCAGTTTGCAGATTGGGCCTGATGGCTCCGTCCGACTATGCGGAGTCTACAAAATGACGGTGAACCTTGCATCTCATTTGGACCATTACCCCGGTGCCCAGGACCTGTATGCCGGCTCAGTGGAGGCTCAGTGGAGGGCGTACTTTTACCAAGTTTGATATGAGCCTTTCTTATTTGCAGTTATACCTGGATCCAGCCTCGTGGAGATACGTCACTGCCAATACGCACCATGCCAGGTTGCTTTTCGGAGTGTCCGCTGCTTGTGACATATTCCAGAGGGTGATGGAAAATGTACTCCAAGGGTTGCCACACATCGCGGTTCATCTCAATGACGTGTAGATCGTCCGATCAAGGCCATATGAAAAACCTGGAAGACGTGCTACATCGCTTCAGTAGGGGTCCGGCTGCACAGCGAGGTGTGTTTTCTATGCCAAAGAGGTGGCTACAGAGTGGACCAAAATGGTTTAAACCCTGTCGACGATAAGGTGCGGGCAATCAGACAGGCCCCCATGTCGAAGGATTCGAAGTAGCATCGTTCTTTCTTGGGACTGATAAACTATTCTGCAAAGTTTATCTCCAATTTGGCAACCATTTTGGCTCAGTTGCACCACTTGCTGAAAAAGTGCCAGCGGAGGGTTTGGGGCCAGTCTTGGCAGACGGCGCTTCATGGAGTAAAGTGGAGGCTTTGACCTTGGGTCTATTAACATTTCGACCAGTCAAAACCCCAATTGTAACCTGTGATGCTTTGCCTTAAGTCATCGGGGCTGTCCTGGCACAGCACACCTGATGGATGACAGCAAGGAAAGGCCCATCGCATTTGCTTCTTACGCCTTGGCTGCGGCAGAGCGGAACTATGCGCAAACAGAAAAGGAAGGCTAGGCGGTGGTTTTCGTGGTAAACCATTTCCACCAATACGTATATGGGCACACATTTCTGTTTTTTAGGGTTCACAAGCCCCTCCTGGGTTTGTTTAAGGAGAACAGGGCAATCCCTCCCGTGGCGTCCTCCTGCATTCAGTGTTGCTGGTGGCTTACAAGTATGTCATGGAGCACCGACTGGAAACAAAGATACCCCAAGCAGATTCACTCAGTTGATTCCCATTGCCCACCAGCACACTGGCATCCACCATCTCGGATGAAGGAATTGCATCATTACATTTCATGGTAGGAAGTCTTACAACACCAGGTTAAAGTCCAACAGGTTTGTTTCGAATCACTAGCTCACTAGCTTTTGGAGCACTGCTCCTTCCTTAGGTGAGGAAGGAGCTCCTTCACCTGAGGAAGGAGCAGTGATCCGAAAGCTAGTGATTCAAAAAAAAAACTGTTGGACTTTAACCTGGTGTTGTAAGACTTCTTACTGTGCTCACCCCAGTCCAACGTCAGCATCTCCACATCATGGCTTACGTTTCATGTACTCATTGCCGGTCACGCCGGCCCAGATGAAGATGTGGACACAGATTGAAAAATTAAAATCGCTTATTGTCACGAGTAGGCTTCAGTGAAGTTACTGTGAAAAGCCCCTAGTCACCACATTCCGGCGCCTGTCCGGGGAGGCTGACCCACTGTTGGCCAAAATCTGCCCCATAGTGCTACACGTGGCTCAACATCATGTGTTCCCAGATGACCTGAGGGCATTCACCACAAAAGTAGTGGATGGTATTCTGCTCCCGTGTGGTTGTGCCCGAAATTGGTCAAGGGACCATGCTACAAGACCCACACAACGGACACCCAGGGGTCTCAACAATGAGGATGTTGTCCCAGAGTTATGTGCAGTTGTCCGGGATAGACACAAACACCCAGACTTTAGCGAGACAATGGACGTGCTGCCAGGACCATCACAAGTTCCCTCCTGCATCACCACTTCACTCTGGGCAATGGCCGGGCCGACTGTGGACCAGCCTCCATGTGTATTTTTTGGGACCGTTCCAAGGAGCAATGTTTTTACTCATCGTGGATGCCCACTCAAAGTGGATGGACGTCCACTGCATGTTCACGACGACGTCTGGAGCCAGAATTCCACTAAACTTTCAGTACCCACGGACTTCCCGAGGTTTTCGTGTCAGATAATGGCATGGCCTTCACTGGTGCGGAACTCGGGGAATTCCTGAAAATGAACGGGACCCCACATAAGGACCGCACCTGATCACCCATCTGCCAATGGGTTGGCCAAATGGGCAGTACAGACTTTTAAGTTAGGCAGGCAGAAACAGTCCTATTATTCTACTACCGCGCCGCTCTGTATGCCACTATCAGAATCGCACCCTCGGAGCTGCAAATGGGCCATCAGCTGCACACAAAGTTGTACCTTGTCCTACCCGATATTGGGAAAAAAGTCCGCGACCGGCAGGAACACTCTGACACAAGACGACCCAGGCCCATCAGGGAAATTTCCATGGGCGACATGGTCTATGTCCAGAACTTCGCCGACTGCACATTATGGATCCTGGGGATAGTGATGAAACAATTAGGACCAACATAGAACATAGAACAGTACAGCACAGAACAGGCCGTTCGGCCCTCGATGTTGTGCCGAGCAATGATCACCCTACTCAAACCCACGTATCCACCCTGTACCCATAAACCCCCCCCCCCAACCTTACTTTTAGGACACTACGGGCAATTTAGCATGGTCAATCCACCTAACCAGTTTCGTACTCGGTACATTATAAGGAAAGGTGTCGAAGAAGCACGTGGACCACCTCCGCGGCCATGCCCAGCCACACGGAGATCCCAGGACCAGTGGTACCTCTGCCTCAGGCACAGCTGCCATTGACAGTTTATGAGGAGGACACGCTCCATGACCTGGAAATGCAGGAGGCTGAGTCACCGGACCACGAGTCTGACAAGGACATTCAGCCAACAGATCTGATGGCCCCCGCTGACCAAGCAGGGTCGAACCACTCAGGTGTTCGGCCCAAAATCACCGCTCTCCTGTCCGTTACACCCCTCCTGGGCCAGCCAGCCCCGAGCGAAGAGGGTGAAGGATTTTCCCCCTCCAGCTTCTCGAGATGGATGACGTGTTGGACTTGGGTGGGGTGGGGGTGGGTGGGGGGGGGGAGGTGTTATAACCCGACCCAAGGCCACAGGGTCTGCACCATCAGGTTTCCCGTGGCCTCACCTGAGTACGATCTCCCCAGATGAGGTGATGGACCAACACCCTTAAGGTCGGGGACCATGGGGCACAAATACCCTGGTCCAAGTATGGGCCTGGGCCAGGGGAGACCCTTCGGGTAGGTGAATAAATATTGTGTTTTTCTAATCCATGTTGATGCTGTCCATAGTTTCCCGATGTCTGTATTTATAGATTCTTCTTCCCCACCATATGTCAGGAAGTGTGTGGATTACACCAGAATTCAGCATTCATCGCTGTTTCCACTGACTTTCATTCTTTTTCAGTCTTTCATATGTTTAGAGGTTTGAGTAGCTTCCTGCCTCATTGATCAGCAATCAGCAGTGGCACTGTATTTGGTCATTTTAATAAAAGCATGCACATTAATGAATCAAGCAAACATAAATGCTGAATTACTGTCAGTTTCTACCTTCAACTTTAGATCACCAGAAAGTGTAAGTAAATAGGATAGACTTCTAATTCAAAAATTAGCCAGATTAAAGCTCAAATCCCAGTGTTTTAAAATACAATTTCAGACAGCCCCCACAAAATAGCACAGGCAAGATTTTCCGGACCGCAAGCTGCAAGCTTCTCAGCGGCACACTGGTGGCGGGATTCTCTTTTCCCGTTGCTTGACAATGGGATTTCCCATTGAAGCCACCCCACGCCGTTGTGAAATTCGTGGGCAGGGGTTTGCTGCCAGCGAGAAAAGAGAATCCCAATGTCCAGAGAATTCTAGTCCATGTTTCAACATTTTACCACATATTAGTCAAGTTTGCTATTGAAATTGTAAATTCTGTAGAAGCTTTCATAATAACATTTAAGATGAATAGAAGATAGAATTTGAGGACAGGCATGATTCTTTTGCCAGTACATATGGTGAATCAAAAAACTGATATAACTGATTCTTAAAGCTTGTGTGCAGCACAGAACATACAGTGCAGAAGGAGGCTATTCAGCCCATCGAGTCTGCACCGACCCACTTAAGCCCTCACTTCTACCCTATCCCTGCAACCCAATAGCTCCTCCTAACCTTTTTGCACAATAAGGGCAATTCAGCATGGCCAATCCACCTAAACTGCACATCTTTGGACTGTGGGAGGAAACCGGAGCACCCGGAGGAAACCCACGCAGACACGGGAAGAACATGCAGACTCCACACAGACAGTGACACTGCGGGGATTCGAACCTGGGACCCTGACGCTGTGAAGCCACAGTGCTAGCCACATGTGCTTTATACATGCCTATTAAAAAAAGCTCCATTCCTGAATAAGATCATTAATTTCTCCTGAAGGATCAAAAAATGGCTTGTATGATAGGTCTGCAGGTCAGAATTGTACAGGATGGAGGGAAATTGGAAGGCCCTGAGATTGGGATTGGTGGGAGGGAGATTGGGTGGTCCAGAGTTTAGAGGTTGGAAATATCAGGAGTGGCAGTGAGTGAAATGCTGGTAATGGTGAATACCTACCTATTTTTATTTACGTGATGCTGAGTGTTGGTTTTCCCTAGCACTAGCTGCCTCGGAACAAACCAAATCTGCAACAAGAACCTGTAACAGGTGTAAGGCCTCTTATTTGCACGTGCAAAAAGCCCAATGTCTATTTTCAGCGTGGAGGAGATTGATGGTTGTGACAGAATTTGATCAAGGGAGAAATTTAAGTCTTGGTTTTCTGTTTTATCAACATTACAAGACTGATTGTTATGCCATGATATGCCACACCTGAAGTGTACTACACATCATACAGCCTCAGGCAGATTTGAGTTGTCCAGGTGGCTGTCTAAAAGCAGTGTGGACCTGATAAATATATGCAAATTACAGTCTGGCACTCGTGAAGGACCCGTCTGGCACATTGAACATCCAGGGTGCTTCGTTACTTCATTCTAAAATCCCTGGGTGGCAGCAATACATTTATAGGGATCCATGTGTGCATTCAGATTGGTCTCTTTTAATCAGCTAAGTTTTCCTGTGGAGTTTTAAGCTTGTTTTTGGCTATGCCGCCTGTACTAGCTGAATTCAAAAATTGTGGGAAGTCAGTTTTTTGGAGCTGCAGGATACTTTGTACACAGGGACTTGTGTGCAAAATTATTCTGGCAATTGTGTGTGCTGCCCATTCTGCCATTGGGCAGTGGCTAACAGGTAACTCGGAATCAAGAGATCTGAAGCTACATGGAGGGGAGGGCAAAGCATGGCAAGGCACAAGAGGCCTTGCACCAAGGAAGTGTATTGGAGCAGGTTATGCTGGGGCAAAATTAGATATCCCCTAAGAATAGGAGTGAGGATCGCATGCATGATTAATCTGCACCCATTTCCTCTGATGCAAGTAAACATTTTGCTGCCTGCTCATTATGATGATTACAGCATGCAGTCTGCATGAAACACTATGTTATCAAGCCATAGTATCATTTACAGAACAGAAGGGGCCATTCAACCCATCAAGTCGATGACGGCTCCCTGCAAAACAATCCAGTCACTCCCACTCCACCCTTCCAATTCCCATAGACCTGCAAGTTTAACTCTTTCAAGTCTCCATTCACTTCTGGGTGGCATAGTGGTTATGGCCTCCTTCTGCACTGTAGGGTTTCTATGAACTTCAGTTCATTGATTGTTTCTGCTTCCACCAGCCTCATTGGCAGCAAGTTCTAGGTCATTTGTATTTTGCTTCTGTCTTCACAAAGGAAGACATGAGGAATATACCACAAATTCTGAGAAACACAAGTTTCAGTGAGGAACTGAGGGAAATCAGTATTAATAAATAAATGCTTTGGGGGAAATTAATGGGATTCAAGATGGATAACTCTTCATCCCAGAGTACTTTAGGAAGTGGCCCTAGAAAAAGTAGATTCATTGGATTCTTTAGACTCTGGAATGGTTCCTACAGATTGGAGGGTAGCTAATGTCAGCCCACTATTCAAAAAGGGAGGTAGAGAGTGTCATGATATACAAACATGCAGCTAATGAACATATAGAATAGGACACAATGAATGAGCAGTCAGGACACTTAGGGGTGGTATCTCACTATAAAAGGGATGAGGCACTCACACCCCGCCTCTTTCCACAGACCAACATCTACAGAGTGAGACAGGGTGTACCAGGGTGTATCTCCTGCTGGTGCTGGGTGTTTCAGTTTTACGTCGTAGCATCAGACCTCAATGGTGCATCTGATGCACGGAAGATAGCTCTTTTCCTCACCACAGCGGGTGATCATGCCTTGGAAATATTCAACTCCTTTCACTTCGACGAAGACCTGGACAAGACAAGTTTCAGACCATCCTGGACGAGTTAGACAGCCACTGTGAGGTGGACACCAACAAAATCTTCCAGCGCTACCTATTCAAGCAGCGATTGCAAGGTAAAGACGAATCCTTCACCTCATATTTAACTAACCTTAGACTGCTAGCGCAATCCTGCAACTTTGGTGATATCACTGACTCCATGATCAGAGACCAAATCGTTTTTGGAATTCACTCTGATCCTCCGAGAGAGCAGTTACTGAAGATCAAGCATATGACCCTGCCAGTCGCGATTGAAACATGCACAGTGCATGAGCACGCTAAAAATCGCGATTCCCAGTACAAAACGGCAGAAAATATAGACCAGCCTTCCACGAGGCGTAGAGTGTGCAGGCCATCTCCCGGATGCAGCGCCTCAACATTGACGAAAGCGGCCATTTCGCGCACTCTTCCCGGGGCCCGACACATGCGCAATGCGAACGGGATAACGAAGCGGCCGAAACCCACACTGCGCAGGTGCAGACGACTGAAAACTGCACTGCACATGTGCAATGACGCACGGAGCCTCAGGACGCCAACGTCATGATGTGTTTGAACTGTGGCACTGGCCATTTAAAGAAACACTGCCCTGCAAGAGGCAGATGCTGTTTAAACTGCGGGAAGCCAGGCCACTATGCAGCCCTGTGCAGATCTGCACCACCAGTCAGGAGCCAGCGCTCCCAATTCCGACGACAGCGCATCCGGAGTGTGCAACAACGCCTCCATGATTCTGATTCCGGAAGTGCAACGGATCTAGATGATGAATGCCTGGACAATGCCTACCATGTGGCCATTATTACACCATGTGAATATGCCACACCAGACACATCGCAAGTCCAATCCATCCTAGCTGTGGATTCCGAGGATGAATGGCGAGTAGTGATGAAGGTCAACCACTGCCCCATCCAGTTCAAGCTGGACACAGGTGCCTCTGCCAACCTCCTCTCACAGGCAAACTTCAGACGCATTAAGAAGTCCCCCATGGTCCTTCCAGATGCCTGCAAGTTCCTGGATTACAATGGGAATCCCATCACGGCACTGGGAACCTGCCATCTGCACATATCCAACTGACACACACAAGCACGGTTACGCTTTGAAATCGTTAAGCCGGACAGGGCATCCCTACTTGGTGCGCATGCGTGCAAGCAGCTGAACCTCATTCAAAGGGTTTACACCACGGCATTCTCCCATGTGGATCTTCAGGCCGGCATTGACAACATCCTCGCCCAGTGTCCAGATGTGTTCAACGGGATGGGAACGCTGCTGCATCGATACAAGATTCTGCTACGACCTGATGCCAAGCGAGTGGTCCACGCACCACGATGAGTCCCTGCTCCACTGAGATAGCGCCTGAAGGCACACCTCAAGGATCTTCAGCAAAAAGGCATCGAACAAGGTCACCGAACCGACTGACTGGGTCAGCTCGATGGTGTGCGTAAAGAAGCCTTCGGGGGACCAAGGATCTCAATAAGAATATCATGCAGGAACACTACCCCATCCCGAAGCGGGAGGAACTCACGAGTGAGATGGCACATGCGCGCTTCTTCACCAAATTGGATGCATCATAGGGATTTTGGCAAATCCAGCTGGAAGAGTCCAGCAGAAGGCTCTGCACCTTCAACACGCCTTTTGGCAGATACTGCTATAATCACATGCCATTTAGCATCATCTCGGCATCGGAGATATTCCATCGCATCATGGAGCAGATGATGGAAGGCATTGAAGGGGTTCGTGTGTACATGGATGGCATCATCATATTGTCCACGACCACTGAAGAACATTTGTCCCATCTCCAGAAGGTATTCCGCCGTGTACATGCCAACGGCCTAAAGTTAAACAGGTCCAAATGTTGTTTTGGCACATCGACGCTCAAGTTCCTAGGCAACCAGATCTCACAGCATGGTGTGCGGCAGTACACAGACAAAATCAAGGCCATTGAGGCGATGAAGGTCCCTGAGGACAAAAAGACGGTGCTGTGATTCTTGGGTATGGTCAATTTTCTGGGCAAGTTCATTCCAAACATGGCCACACACACCATGGCCCTATGCAACCTGTTGAAAAAGTCAACTGCCTTTGAGTGGAAGGTGGCACACCAGACAGAGTGGCTGGAGCTGAAAGCCAAGCTCACCACTGCACCTGTCCTGGCATTCTTCGACCCAGACCGGGAGACAAAGATATCCACAGATGCGAGTCAGGATGGCATCGGTGCGGTGTTGCTTCAATGAGATGACACATCATCCTGGGCACCAGTAGCCTACGCATCAAGGGCGATGACGCCCACTGAAACCAGATATGCACAGATTAAGGAGGGCTTGGGTCTTCTCACCGGCATCCTCAAATTTCATGATTATGTCTGCGGCCTGCCGACATTCACTGTCGAGATGGATCATAAGCCTCTGGTCCACATCATCCACAAGGACCTGAACGACATGACGCCTCGTTTGCAGAGAACCCTGCTTAAACTTAGGGGGTATGACTTCAACTTGTTGTACACACGTGGCAAAGAGCTCATCATCACTGATACATTGTCCCGCTCCGTCACCTCGCCCAGTGAACCGCTGGAGATCATCCAGCACATCGAATCGCAGCTGCAGCTGTGTGCTAACACTCTCCCGGCGACAGATGAGAAGGTAGTTCTCATCCGTGATGAGACAGCCAAAGACCCCCTCTTGCAGCACGTCACCCACAACCTCACCAATGGCTGGCAGAAAGGGCAGTGCCCACAGTTTTACAATGTGAAGGATGACCTGACGGTGATTGATGGTATCCTCCTCAAGCTGGACAGGATTGTCATTCCGCTCAGTTTCCAGAGCTTGGTGTTGCGCTGGATTAACGAGGGACACTTGGGCGTTGAGAAGTGCAGATGCAGAGCCCGGCAAGCTGTCTACTGGCCAGGCAACAGCCAGGACATCACGAACATGGTCCTGAACTGTGCTACCCGTCAGCGGTTCCAGCCAGCGCAGAGCAATGAGACGCTCCAACAGCATGACATAGTGACCTTTCCATGGTCCAAGGTTGGCATCGACCTCTTTCATGCAAATGGTCGTGGCCACGTATTGATCATCGACTATTTCTCGAATTACCCTGAGGTGCTGAAGCTCCCGGACCTCACCTCTCGGACCGTCATCAAAGCCTGTAAGGAGACGTTCTCAAGGCATGGCATCCCAATCACCGTCATGAGTGACAATGGCCCGTGCTTTAGCAGTCGAGAATGGTCCACGTTTGCCAGGTCATACAATTTCCAGCATGTCACCTCCAGTCCACACTATCCGCAGTCCAATGGAAAAGTCGAGAAAGGGGTGCACATTGTGCAGCTCATCTGCAAGGCCGTGGACTCTGCTTCCGACATACACCTTGCACTGCCCGCGTACAGGGCAACTCCATTGTCCACTGGCACGTCACCGGCTCAACTCTTGATGAACAGGGACCTGCGGACGACGCTTCCAGCCATACACCTGCCTGACCTAGATCTCCTGCTGGTGCTGCAGAAGATGCAGCAGCTCAGAGACCGTCAAAAGCAGGGCTATGATGCCCATGCCACCGATCTGGCCGTGCTATCCCCGGCAGACACTGTCAGGATCAAGATACCGAATGGTGGGTGGTCTGTCCCGGCTGTCGTTGTTCGACAGGCCGCGCCCCGCTTTTATGTTGTACGTATAGCTGATGGCTCCATCGTGCGAAGGAATCGACGGGCACTGCGCAAAGTTGCCTGCCCGCAACCACTTTCTCCTCCATTTCCATATGTTGAATTGCCACCTCCTGATACCCCGCACCACGAGGCCACCAGTCAGGCTTCCATCCCGCCTGTCAAGGTGCCGTCGTCCCCTCCGCCACCTCTCCGGCGGTCGACCAGGATCAGACGCAAGCCTCAGAGACTGGACTTGTGAACGTTGGTTTTGTTTGCTCTGTGCTATTGTCCTCCGTCAGTCACGTTAGACAGACTCACTCACACGTGAATACATTTACATACACCAACAAAACATAAAAAAAAGGGAGATGTCATGATATGCAAACATGCAGCTAATGAACACATAGAATAGGACACGACGAATGAGCAGTCAGGACACTCAGGGGTGGTATCTCACTATAAAAGGGATGAGGCACTCACACCCCGCCTCTTTCCACAGACCAACATCTACAGAGTGAGACAGGGTGTATTCTCAACATCACACCCCAGCACGTGGCTTAGAGCAAGGCTCATTCAGTTAGACTGAGTTACTACATTTAGATTAGCAGAGAGTCAAGCTCATTGAGAACTGTGCTAATAGTTCAATAAAACACATTGAACTCACTTCAAAGTCTGGAGCATCTTTTACTCAAAAACTGCATCAAATGGCAGCTTGTGTTATTCCAAATTATATAACACAACTGAGAGAAAACAGGGATCTATAGAACAGTGAGCCTGACGTCAGTTGTAGGGAACTTGCTGGAGTCCCCAAGGATTTCATAGGACAGAATTGAAAAGCAGTGGTATAATCAGGCAAAATCAGCATGGAATAATGTAAAGGAAAGAATGTTTGACACATCAACTGGAATTCTTTAAAGATGTAACTAGTAGAGTTGACCATGGAAAACTGGTGGATGTGGTCTATTTAAACTTTCAGAAGGCTTTCGACAAGGTCTCACATTGCAGATTAGCTAGTTAGCAGACAGGAAGCAAAGAGTTGGAACAAATGGGTCTTTTTTCGATTGGCAGGCAGTGACTAGTGGGGTACTGCAGGAATCTGTGCTAGGACCCAACTGTTCACATTATATATTAATGATTTGGACATTTGAAGTGAAGAAATGTATTATCTCTCAAATTTGCAGATGATACAAAGTTGGATGGGAGGGTAAGCAATGAGGAGGATGCAGAGATGCTTCAGTGGGATTTGGACAAACTGTGAGTGGGCGTATGCATGGCAGATGCAGTATAATGTGGATAAACGTGAGGTTATCCACTTCACTAGCAAGGTGGTGTCGGACCACAGCAATCGGATTGTGTCCTTGGAGACAGAGGTGGGGATCCTGGGGGATCTATGCAAGTTGCTGCGAGTGAAGGTGGAGGAGCAGGAAAAAAGGTAAAGCCGGCTGAATTTGCGAAATGTGGATCTGCCAGAGGGTGTGGAAGGAATGAGTGCCACGATGTATGTGTCGAGGATATTTGTTGGGTTGATGGAGGAGAGGGTGCTAGAAAAGGCCCCAGAGGTTCCGGATCCACAGGTCCTTAAGGCAGAAGCCGAGGGCAAGGGTGCCGCCGTGGGCGGTGATTGTGCGGTTGCAGAAGTTTGTAGAGAAGGAAAAGATTCTAAGGTGGGCCAGGGAGAAGCAAGACTGCAAATGGGGGGAGGGGAATCATGTCCGAATATTCCCGGACATTGGCGCGAAGCTGGCACAGAGGTGTGCTGGATTCAACAGGGTCAAGGCTGTGTTGTTTCAAGGGAAGATTCGATTTGGGGTGCTGTATCCGCCACAACTTTGGGTGACGTTTTGAACAACAGCAATAACAATCTTTATTATTGTCACAGGTAGGCTTACATTAACAGTGCAATGAAGTTACTGTGAAAAGCCCCCAGTCGCCACATTCCGGCCCCTGTTCGCGTATTCTCCCTGAGGGAGAATTCAGAATGTCCAAATTACCAACAGCACGTCTTTCGGGACTTGTGGGAGGAAACCGGAGCACCCGGAGGAAACCCACGCAGACACGGGGGGAACGTGCAGACTCTGCACAGACAGTGACCCAAGCCGGGAATTGAACCTGGAGCCCTGAGTTGTGAAGCATCAGTGCTAACCACTATGCTACCGTGCCACCCAAGGCTGTGAGTACTACTTTGAGACGCCAGAAGCTGCCAATGACTTTTTGAGGGACCATAAACTGAGGGAGAACTGAGAGTTGGTGTGAAGTGGAGGAGCTAAATCCACAAAGGTTGGATATTATGGCTGTTTTGTGTTGCCCGAGGGTGGGAATATATTCGGGGAGTTGTAAATTTGTAGGGGAATGATAACCATTCCCTGCCATCGCCCCCCACTCCAGCTTACATGGTGTTTCACTTTTTCGGCAGGAGGTGACTTGCGACTTTGAGAGTTTTTCTTTGTTCAATGGGTATGGGGGTGTGGGTGGGGTTGTTGACTGGGGGTTATTCAGGTGGATAAGTGTCGATTGCACAGGCCAAGGAGAGACTGGTGGGGGAAGGGGTGTGCAGGCAGGGCCTTTGAGTGGGAGTTGCCACGCTAGCCATGCTAGCAAGTAATGTTGGTGAATGGAGGTGAGGTGAGGGAGGAGGTCGCGAGAGGTGACCAGTTGGGAGGGGGATGGGAAGGGGATTGCGATATGGCAGAGTTGGAGACTAAGCATGGTCCTGGGCGGAGAAGGGGCCATCTTAGATGGGCCCGGTTTAGGGCGGTATGAAGTGAGATAGAACTGGTGGGGGATGATGACAGACAGTAGAGGGAAATGGAGGCCTAGGCCTCCGGTGAGAGTTGTGATGCGGAATGTCCGGGGGTTAAATGGGCCCGTCAAGCGGTCTTGGGTTTTTGTGCACCTGAGGAGTTTGAAAGCAAACATGATTTTTCTACAAGAGAAGCACCTCTGGGTGGAGGATCAGGTTAGGTTGAGGAAGGGATGGGTGGGACAAGTATTTCACTTGGGGTTTGATTCGAAGTCTCAGGGGGTGGCCATTTTGTTGAACAAAAGGGAAGGTGGACAGGCCGAGCCCTAATTCAATGGGAAAGTTGAAGATGGTGAAGGAGTTGGGCGAGTTTATGACGCGTATGGGAATGGTCGATCCATGGAGGTTCAGGAACCTGGGGGAAGGGAGTACTCCTCCTTCTTACACGTGTATAAGGTGTACTTTGGAATTGATTTCTTTCTGGTGAGCCTAGTGGTGCTTTTGGGGGTGGTGAGGGCGGAATATGCAGGAATTGTGATTTCAGATCATGCGCTGCATTGTGCGGAGGTGAGGCTTAGCTTGGGGCAAGTGCAAAGGCCGGGAAAGAGGCTACATTTTAGCAGATAGGGGTTTTGTGAAAAGGTGAGGCTGGCAATTGGGGATTACATGGAGATTAATCAGAATGGTGAGGTGTCAGTGGCCACATTCTGAGAGGCATTGAAGGCGGTGGTCCATGGGGAGATTATCTCATTCAAGGCGCACAGGAGGAGGATGGAGGAGCATGGATGTTTGTTGGTCAAAATATGTGGGATGGACAGGAGATACTAGGTGGCTCCCACTGAGGGGTTATTGGTAGAGAGGAAGACGTTACGGGGCAGTTTGATAGGTTGACGACAGGAAGGGTGGTGGAGCAGTTATGGAGCGCGAGGGGGTGCAATATGAGTATGGAGAGAAGGCGAGCCTTGATGAGGGAAGGGCTGTAGATGTCGTATACATGGACTTTAGTAAGGCGTTTGATAAAGTTTCCCATGGCAGGTTGATGGAAAAAGTGAAGTCGTATTGGGTTCAGGGTGTACCAGCTAGATGGATAAAGAACTGGCTGGGCAACAGGAGACAGAGAGTAGTGGTGGAAGGGAGTGTCTCAAAATGGAGAAGGGTGACTAGTGGTGTTCCACAGGGATCCGTGCTTGGACCAATGTTGTTTGTGATCTACATAAATGACCTGGAGGAAGGTATAGGTGGTCTGATTAGCAAGTTTGCAGATGATACTAAGATTGGTGGAGTTGCAGATAGCGAGGAGGACTGTCAGAGAATACAACAAAATATAGATAGATTGGAGAGTTGGGCAGAGAAATGGCAGATGGAGTTCAATCCAGGCAAATGCGAGGTGATGCATTTTGGAAGATCAAATTCAAGAGCGGACTATATGGTCAATGGAAGGGTTTTGGGGAAAATTGATGTGCAGAGAGATCTGGGAGTTCAGGTCCATTTTACCCTGAAGGTGGCAACGCAGGTTGATAGAGTGGTCAAGAAGGCATACAGCATGCTTGCCTTCATCGGAAGGGGTATTGAGTACAAGAGTTGGCAGGTCATGTTACAGTTGTATAGGACTTTGGTTTGGCCACATTTGGAATACTGCGTGCAGTTCTGGTCGCCACATTACCAGAAGGATGTGGATACCTTGGAGAGGGTGCAGAGGAGGTTCACCAGGATGTTGCCTGGTATGGAGGATGCTAGCCATGAAGAAAGGTTGAGTAGATTAGGATTATTTTTGTTGGAAAGACGGAGGTTGAGGGGGGACCTGATTGAGGTCTACAAAATTATGAGAGGTATGGACAGGATGAATAGCAACAAGCTTTTCCCAAGAGTGGGGGTGTCAGTTACAAGGGGTCACGATTTCAAAGTGAGAGGGGGAAAGTTTAAGGGAGATGTGCGTGGAAAGTTTTTTACGCAGAGGGTGATGGGTGCCTGGAACGCTTTACCAGCGGAGGTGGTAGAGGCGGACACGATAGCATCATTTAAGAAGCATCTAGACAGGTATATGAATGGGCGGGAACAGAGGGAAGTAGACCTTGGAAAATAGGAGACAGGTTTAGATAAAGGATCTGGATCGGCGCAGGCTGGGAGGGCCGAAGGGCCTGTTCCTGTGCTGTAATTTTCTTTGTTCTTTGTTCTTATGCTGGCCTACCAGCTACCGAGGCAGGGGGCATCTAGGGAAATGCAGGCAGAGAAGGGAGAGATGGTGTCAGAGCCGCAGAGAGTAAACGTGGTGTTCAGAGGTATGAGAAGCTGTATAGGGCTGAACCGGGTGGAGAGGAAGGGGGATATAGGGCGTTTTTTTGGATGGGTTGGAGTTTCCAACGTTGAAGCAGGCATTGGAGGAACCGCTGTGGCTGAGGGAGGTGATTGATAGTATCAGCGGAATGCAGTCAGGGTAGGCCCCAGGACCAGACGGCTTCCCAGCGGCTTTTATAAGGCGTTTGTGGCAGAGTTGGCATCGCATTTGTTGGGGATGTTTAGTGAAGCCTTGGAGAAGGGGAATTGCCAGAGTCATTGACACAGCCGTTGTTGACGCTAATCCTGAAAAAGGGGAAGAATCAGCTGGCATCAGGGTCGTACAGGCCCATTCTGTTGTTGAATACGGACTTGAAAATACTGGCTATGGCGTTGGCGGAAGGACGGGGGCCGGGGAGGGGGGGGGGGGGGGATGCCAGGGATGGTCTCTGAGTATCAAAAGGGTTTTGTAAAGTGCCGACAGCTCTCTAGTAACATCAGGAGGCTATTAAATGCGGTTATGACTCCGACAGGGAGGCGGGTGCCAGAGGTTATTGTTTCTATGGATGCAGAGAAGGCCTTCGAACGGGTGGAGTGGAGGCACTTATTTGAAATTTTGGGTAGGTTTGGGTTTGGCCCAAAGTTTGTGGCGTGGTGCATCTTTTGGTCGCAAGTGTGCAGGGAATTGACTAGGATGCACAGGTGGAATTTGACAACCTTGGGGGAGGAGATTAAGGGGGGATTTTAAGAGATGGTATTCGGTACATCTGACACTGGCAGGGAGGACGCAGGTGGTGAAGACGAATGTGCTGCCTAGGTTCCTGTTTGTGTTCCAGACCCTCCTGATCTTTCACCCAAAGGCCTTCGGAAGATGGAGCCAATGATCTCGGTGTTCATATAGGCAGGGAAGATGCCGAGGGTAAAGGGGGCCCTGTCACAGAGGCAGAGACAAAAAGGGGGGTTGGCGTTACCAAGACTGCTGCACTATTATCGGGCGCAGATTGTGAAGAAGGTGAGATGATGGGGACGGGGGGAGTGGATCAAGATGAAGGAGGAGTCCTGGAGGGGATCCAATCTGAGGGCTATAGTGACAGCTCCGTTGCTATTAGTTCCGGGGAAGTATGCAGAGAGCCTGGTGGTGCTGTGGTCGGTAAGGGTGTGGAATCAGCCGAGGAGACAGTTTAAGTTGGAGGGGATGTCAGTGCTGACGCCACTGTGTGGGAACCACAGGTTCAAGCTGGGAGAGATGGATGGGCTGTATGGGAAGTGGAGGGAGGTGGGGCTGGAGAGAGTGGGGGGCTTGTACTCGGAAGGGAAGTTTGTAGGTCTGGATGAGTCGTGGGACCGATTTGTGTTACTAAGGGGGAGTGAGTTTAGATATATGCAGGTGCAGGACTTTGTACAAAAAGAGCGGAGGGCGCTTCACAAGTTGCAGGAGTATATTTTATTGGAGCAACTGCTGTGCCCAGATGTGATGGGGAGCCTAGGATTGGAGATATATACGGGTATTTTGGGGAGCAGGGAGGGGTGAAGCATGTGGTGAGGATCAAGAACAAATGGGAGGAGGAGTTGGGGAGGGGGAATAGGCTGTGGACTGTGGTGCGAGGCAATGTGGACAGTGAATTCAACCTCCTCCTGCGCAAGGATGAGCTTGATTCAGTTCATGGTGGCGGATAGGGTACATATGACTCGGGCGAGGATGAGTGGGTTCTTCCAGGGAGTGGCCGACTGAGTGCAAGAAGTGTAGATGATATGGGCGAATCATGCGCACATATTTTGGGATTGCGAGAAGCTGGAGCGATACTGGGATGTTAGGGACGCTATCTAAGATTGTGGGGGTTGAGTCAGGCTGGACCCAATGGTGGCGATTTGTGGGGTAGTTCCAGAGCTTCTGGAGGGGAAAGGGGCCGATGTTGTGGCCTTTGCCTCTCTAATTGCCCGCCGAAGCATCCTGCTAAATTGGAGGTCGGATACGCTGTCAGCGGTGGTGGTCTGGCTGGGTGACCTTTACGACTTTCTCCGGTTGGAGAACATTAAGTTTGAGTTAAGGGGCCAGCAGCGGGCTTTGGTATGCAGTTGGGGCTCTTCATTACGTTGTTTGATGAATTTTCCATCACACCAGGGGATGGAGGGGGGTGGGAAGGGGTTAAAAAGGGGGGAAATTGTACAAACTGTGATTTTGTGTGCATTTTATATGTTGCTGTTTTATACATGTTTGGAATCAAGTACATTTTTAAAAAAAGAAATGTAAAAACAGTTAGCTAAGTTTCTACAGTCACTTAAAAAGAAAAAGAGTAAATAAAATGAGCATTGGTCAAGAAAGTGACAGTGGTAGTAGATAATAAAGAAATGACATGAAATTAACAAATATTTTGCTTCTGTTTTCACTATGGAGAATATAAAAAATATTCCAGTAATGGTTTTAAATCAAGAGGTGAAAGGGAGAGGGAACTCAGCAGTGCTGAGTAAACTGACGGAGCTCTGTGCTGTCAAGTCTCTGGCCCAGGTGGACTTCATCGTGGGGATTTAAAAGAGGTGGCTCATGAGATAGTGGCTACGTTGGTGTTAATTTTTTTTCAAAATTCACGAGATTGTGGAAAGGTTCCATCAGACTGTAAAGTAGCAAATATAACCGCTCTTTTCAAGGTGTGAGGGAGGCAGAAAACAGGAAACTATAGGCCAGTTAGCTTGAAGTGTGTCTTGGGGAAGTGTTAGAATTGATCATTAAGTAGGTAGGACGGAATTGTCCAGCGGTTGGGGTTCTCTGTTCCTGCCGACAGCGCACCTCTGGCCATGGGTTTCCTGGTGGTATGAGGTATCTTCAATGAAAAATTCCATTGAGAAGTGGCGGGAACAGAGAATCCCGCCACCAGTGAAAACACGCATCTGGAGGTTTGGAGAATCCAGCCCTTATAGCTGAGCACTTAAAAATCTCACGGTAACCGGGAAGAGTCAGCATAGTTTGTGAAAAGGAAATCATACTTCACAAATTCTGCAGAAGTACTGTAGAAAAAGGGGAGCCTATAGACATTCTGCACTTCTGGATTTCCTGAAGGCATTTAATAATGCCAAATCAAAGGTTATTGTACAAAATAAAAATTCATGGTGCAAGGAGAAACATGGATTGGAAATTGGCTGGCTGGCAGAAAACAGTGAGTATGCACAAAAGGGTCTTTTACTGATTGGCAGAATGTAACGAATCGAGTCCACAGGGGTCTATTCTAGGGCATCAAACCTTTTACAAGTTACATAAGATAAGACTTAGATAAGAGGAGCCAGGATATAGTAGCTAAATGTGCAGATGATACAAAGATTGATACGAAAATATCTTGTGACGAGGACATGCGAGGTTGCAGACAGGTTGACTGAGTGTGAAAAAAATTTGGCAGATGCAGTATAATCTGATAAAAATAAAATTGGCAACAATCGCCAGGCAGGAATGTTCCCGTCCAGTCGAGGAACACTTCAGTAGTCAAGGGCATTCAGCCTCTGATCTTCGGGTAAGCATTCTCCAAGACGGACTTCAGGACGCGCAACAACGCAGAATCGGCGAGCAGAAATTTATAGCCATGTTCCGCACACATGAGTATGGCCTCAACCGAGACCTTGGATTCATGTCGCATTGCATTCACCCCCACCGTCTTGCGAAATCCTACCAACTGTCCTGGCTTGAGACAATTCACACCTCTTTAACCTATGATTATCCCTCTCTCCAGTTGCTCAGTCTGGACCTGTAGACTTGCCTGCAAAGACTCGCATTCAAATTATGGTAGGAAATCTTACAACACCAGGTTAAAGTCCAACAGGTTTGTTTTGAATCACTAGCTCACTAGCTTTTGGAGCACTGATCCTTCCTTAGGAGGAAGGAGCTCCTTCACCTGAGGAAGGAGCAGTGATCCGAAAGCTAGTGATTCAAAACAAACCTGTTGGACTTTAACCTGGTGTTGTACTACTTCTTACTGTGCTCACCCAGTCCAACGCCGGCATCTCCACATCAAAAATAAAATTGTTCACTTCGTCAGGAAGAATACAAAAGCAGGGTATTACATAAACAGAGAATGACTGCACAAATCTGAGGTGTAGAGGGATGCAGGTGTTCTAATGCATGAGTCACAAAACCTTAGTACGTAGGTACAGCAAATAATTAAGAAGGCACATAAAAGCAAGGAAGTTATGATGCAGTTAGACAGGACATTAGTGAGACCACATCTCGAATATTATGTGCAATTTTGGTCTCTATATTTAAGAAAAGATGTAAATGTCTTGGAGGTGGTTCAGAGGAGGCTTACTACATTGACACCTGGAATGAATAGGTAGTCTTATGAGGAAGGTTGGACAGGCTGGGCTTGTTTCCACTGGATTTCAGAAGAGTGAGGGGTGACTTAATTAAAGTATATAATGTGATGAATGTAGGAATTTCAGATTAGGGGTACAATTTAACGGAAAGGTTTCTAAGTGTGGTAGCGAGCGAGAACTGCCGTCAGCTTCCTGACGGTTGATTCGACGAGGCCATCACTGGTATCAAATGTTACTAGGTCTACTTAAGGAGGCCCCAAGAACTTCATGCCACAAATGATTGTTCAACTGGCTGATTAGCCGGGACCGTGCCGACCAGTTCCCCGCTAACAAGGGGGAGTAGCACTTAAACCGATCCCGTAGAGCAAAATCCACACAGCATGCAGACATGTAACTGAGGAGACCAGCTCCATGATTCGGGGATGCCGTCCTGGCCAGACTGTTGGACTTGGTCTAGTCCAAATGGGATGTCCTGTTTCCGCAAAGGTCTCGCAGGGTCAGCCATAGGGCAGCCAGTTTTGCCTGGGAGCAACTAGTCTGCTCAGGAGGACCTCCACCGAGCACTGACAACTCCCCCACCCCCCTCCCCCGAGCACCATGCCATGTCCCGGCTCACCCATGTCCAGAATTTCTGCCCACGCTTGCGAAGAACGGCCACTGAAGGTTGCACGAGTGGTCGAGGACAGATCGGCCACCGATGTAGAGGTTGGCGTATGGCGCAGAGATGAGGATCCTCCGGCGCCCACCCAGATGCCCTGTCAACACGTGAGTTAATGCCAGCATGATGATCCTTCCCTCTCACTGACCCATGTCCATTCCCCACAGGATCTCCATCCAATGGTGCCGGCCCATCCGGGGTAATCGCCCCGCTTTACAAGAGAACACCTTGGAGGGGAGCTCCGAGGCTCCCTCACCTTTGCCCTTGTGGAATGTACCTAGCTTGTACCTGAAGCATCTCTTTCATAAATATCACCCAATTTTCCTGCCAGTTTGTCATTCCATTTTATCCTGGCTAGATCCCGTCTCATCATATTGAAATAAGCCCTCCTCCAATTTAAAAGTTTTATCTAACACAAATATTCCCCCGAGGTGCTCAACTTGGCCCACCATTTTCTCCACACCATATCCAGTAATGCCTCCTTTCTAGAACATACTGATCAAAGAGGATCTCCTGAACACATTTCAGCTATTTATTTCCATTTGTTCCTCTTGCCAGAAAACAGGTAGGTTTTAAATAATGTATTTGTCTTTGTGGGTGTTAGAAATAAAGCCCAGTTTAAGTAAATTTAATATTTTGCTTCTGTATTTGAAATTGGTTTAGATGCCTGCATGGTAATGAGGGTTTACGACATGAAAGCAAACAAGGTTTAAAAGAAATCTAGGCTGTTAGGGACTCCCCTCAGACGGAAAGGAGTTTTGAGTTTGTTGCAAGCTAGAGCCAGATCAGTGGACACAGAACAAGAGACCTGCAGAGAGCAGATTCCCCAAAAGAACAAAATAAAAGCCTGGAAATTAGGAAATGGGGACAGAAAGGCGCCTCAGGAAGACAGCTAAGTCAAAGGGACAAAGAATGGGAAGTTGAACAAGGTTCTGGTCAGGGGAATTCAAGTAAAAAGCAGAGAAAGGGCTCTGAATTGAGGGGGGCATTAGAAAAATGTTCCATGGCTAAAAAAATAAGTCAAAGAGAACATAAAGGCAAAAGCTAGGGCATACCATACTCCAAAGCTAGTGGTAAGCTGAAGGATTGGGAGAACCTTAAGGTTCAGCAAAAGACTACTAAAAATCAAATCAAAAGAGCTATGAAAGGTAACTAGCAGAAAACAAACTCTGATACCAAATGCTTCTATAAGTATTTAAAGAGAAAGAAAGTAAACGGCTAAAGTAAATGTTGGCCCTTTAGAGGACGATGCTGGTGAGGTAATAATGGGGAACACCGCGATGGCGGAGGCACTGAACCAATATTTTGTCTCTG
Source organism: Scyliorhinus canicula (assembly GCF_902713615.1). Lineage (NCBI taxonomy): Eukaryota > Metazoa > Chordata > Chondrichthyes > Carcharhiniformes > Scyliorhinidae > Scyliorhinus > Scyliorhinus canicula. Next base: position 40,046,595 of record NC_052164.1, read on the forward strand.
TCTTCATGGTAGAGGATAATAAAAAATTTCCAAGAACTGCAGTTAATGTAGAGGAACTTGGTGCAATAACAGTCACTAGGGAGAAGGTGTTGAATAAATTAATGGGATTGAAGACAAATTAGTCTCTTGGACCTGATGGCCTGTACCCTCCTGTATTAAAGGAGGTGGCAGAGATAGTGGATGCATTGGTTATGATATTTCAAAATTCCCTGGATTCTGGAAAGGTCCCAGTGAATTGGAAACACGCTAATGTGATGACCCTATTCAAAAAGGAAGAGAAGCAAAAGTATGAAACTGTAGACCAGTTAGGTTGACCTCTGGTGGGAAGTTTCTGGAATCAATCATTAAGAAGGAGATGACTGAACATTTGGAAAGACAAATCTCGATCCACCATTGTCGGCATGGTTTTATATAGGGTAAGTCATGCTTGACAAACATGCTTGAGTTCTTTGAGGATGTAACCAGCAAGTTGGATAATTGGGAACCTGTGGATGTAGTATATCTAGACTTCCAGAAGGCGTCTGCAAGGTGCCGCATAAACGATTGATCCAGAAGGTGAGATCGCAGGGGATTGGGGGTAGAGTACTAGATTGGATTGAGGATTGGCTGTCTGACAGAAAGCAGAGGGTCAGGATGAAATGGGTCTTTCTCTGGATGGCAAATTGGAACTAGCAGGGTGCCGCAGCGGTCAGTCCTCAGACCTCAACTGTTAACAATCATTATGAATGATCTGCAAGCAGGGACAGAGTATAACATAGCAAACTATGTGAATTATATTAAAATAAGTGGGAAAGCAGGCAGTGAAGAGGATATAAAGTATTTACAGATGGATAGAGATAGGCTAGGAGAATGGCCGCGTGTGAAGTTATCCATTTTGTCTGAAAAAATGGAAAGGCAAATTCTTATCTAAAAGGGAAGCAGATTCAAAATGTGTCTGGGCAGAGGGATCTGCCTTTGTGGTGGGCACCTCTTGCTTTTTTCAGGCACACCTAGGTGGCAGGGTGCCCAGGTCTGTTTTAAGGTGCTGCTGGTCACTGCAAAACTCCCCGCCAAATGCGCCCAAAGCCATACATTAACTTTGGTCTGCTGAATCACAGAAAGTCTGTATTCAGGTACAGCATGTAATAAAAAGGTCAGACATCTGAGGTAATCAGACCTTAATGCAGCCTAAGGAGTAGCGGTGTTCTGTTGACGTGGCTGGGTACCTGGGAGATTGTGTGGTAGCGTGAATGCACATGGCAGTCCAGAGCAGAGGAATACCGGAGGGAGAGGCTGAAATCTCTGAGATGGATTTTTGGTGAAGACATCGAGAAAAAGTGTTTGGGAGAGGATTCCAAGGTGTATTCTCGAGAGCGGAGTTTGGAAACATTTGTGTGAAAATTAGCGTTCCAATAAGATCAGTTGGCTCACATGTAACAATTATCTGAGTGGTCAGTGAGAGGGAAGGATCATTCTCTCTGACATGAACAACTCATTTGAGGCAGTTCATCTGAATGAAGGGGAAGTGGATCCTCACCTCTCTGGCACAGGCCACTCTCGCTGTCGATGACAGCTCTCTCCTCACTCAACCTCACCATCCTTAGGGCCCATTCCTCTTAGTGGGGTGAGGTCTCAAAATCTTTGGGATTCCTCCCCTCGACTCTTTCCCATTTATTATGGGCTAGCTTCTCCTGTGGCGGCAAAGTGAGGACATTGTGAGCCACACACTTGATGGGTCAGGGGGCTCTAAAGCAGGTGGCATGTGTGGTCACTGCATCTGGACATGAAAAGATTGTGCTGGTGGATACCAGAGGGTTCTGAGGAACAAGTATAAAGATTGGATGGGGAAGGGTGTGAGGTGTCAATCAGTGGATTTGAAGGGGGGGGGGGCTTGTCAATTTGAGGGTGGCAGGCAGAGCTAATGCCATGAGAGAGATGATAACTTACCTTAGAGCTTGTCGGTCGTCTCCTGACATTGAACTGCAGTCCTCCTTTTCTTGTTGCCTCCACTGACAGCTGCTGCCACTGCCTCCTAAGCGGTATTGCTCCCCCTGCTGCTGTTCATCCGACCCCGTCGAGGGAACAGGGTGCCTGCCCCTCATCCACAGTGTTGAGAAGCCTTGAGAGATCAGCATCCCCAAAGCGAGGAGCAGGTTTGTTCGCGGCCATGCTTGTGTCTTGATTGGGAGTGAGTGGTGAAGGCAGCTCCCCCTTGTTAGCGACGAGTTGCTGAGGTCGAATCAGATGGCGAGGGAGCCAGGAGTGGTGAGATTCACATGGCGGCTCATTTGTGGCACTAAGTATCGTTGAATACGGTCCACGATCTCGACAATTGGGTCACTGCAAGACTCCCCGCCAAACGCTCCCAAAGCCAGACATTAACTTTGGTCTGCTGAATCGTGCCCTTTGTAATTTTTTGGTAAATTGCGCCCAATATCTCAGTATTCTTTTGTGTAGACAATTATAGTACTTGAGAAAATGTGAGAGAAAGAGAAATCTTAATTGTCTCAATAAGAGCAGCAAGTTTGAAATGCAAGGAATGGGAATGCTTTAGAAAGTGGCATATGCATTTAGCCTAAGCACTTGCTATATTATAAATAAAGCTTGCAACACAGAGACAAAGGCAGAAAAATACACCATAACATATGTACTCAACTAAATGTGCCATGTATTGTCATTTTTGTAGACTGGCTGATATGAATGATGCACTACAGAACATCTAGTTTGAATAATTGCATATTAAACATAACTGGAATAGGGGCAGCACGGTGGCGCAGTGGATAGCATTGCTGTCTCACAGCGCCAAGGTCCCAGGTTTGATTCCGGCTCTGGGTTGCTGTCCGTGTGGAGTTTGCACATTCTCCCCGTGTTTGCATGGGTTTCGCCCCCACAACCCAAAGATGTGCAATGTAGGTGGATTGGCTCAGCTAAATTGCCCCTGAATTGAAAAAATTAATTGGGTACTCTAAATTTTTTTTAAAAATAACTGGAATAAATAAATAACAAACTACTGACACTGAGCTACTGCAAAATACATCTATCCACCAACACAACTTACTCCCAAGCCGAGAGCCACATGGTACACTTACACTGCCACCTGCTGGTCGGAGGTCTTGTACAATATTATATACAGAATTGCTCTATCATCACATCCCCTTTCCTTTGGAAAATGTAGTTATTTATATTGATTAGATCATTTTTACAATTTAATATGATATGCATAAATATTCACATCTTTAAACCATTTACAGTCTGTCACAAATTCAGTCTCTCAGGTTTACGTCTTAGCCTTGTTGATCTTCTGAGTGGCTGCTGAACTTGTGAAGTTACTTCATCTTCCTTTGTAGTTGTGGATGCTGCTTGTTCTTATATTGTTGTGTCTGTATTTTGTAGCTCCGTATGCTATACTGTATCTTCTTCACCTGTCTTAGGACTGCTATCTACTTTTGGTGTTTGCAATACAAATGGTTGCCGGACTTTCAGCAGTGCTCTTCTGTTTCTTCTTAAGACAGCACCTTCATCCATGATGATGAGATACGAGTTTGGACCTGCTTGTCGCAGTACCTTCGCATACTTAGACAATCCATTCCCTTTGGAATCTTCCAATCTGACTGTATCATCTACCTGCAATGATTGGAGTCTTTTTGCGGATCTATCGTAAAGTCCCTTTTGCTTCCTTTTTGAGAGATCAGTTGCCTCTCTAACGTATGGTTCACTGGTTCTTGAGGAATATAAGGCAAGGTGTTATCAGTTGCCTGTTCATCAGCAACTGAGCTGGCGAAAGCCCATTGATTAGTAGTACAGAACGATAACTTAGGAGCTGGTACACGTTTCGGTGCGTGAATAACTGGCTTCGCGTTTTCCTTTCATTGGATTTTGTACGTGTAAGGCAAAGTGCCAAAGCTTTGCAAAATCTCAGATATCATTTAGTATGAAGTCTCCTGAGGCATGTGGGCTTGTTGCAGAGCTGTCTGCACTGTAAACCCGCTTAATTTGCTGCAGTACCTCACACGCTTCCACACCTATCAAAGATACGCGTTCTGCCACCATAACGGAAAATTTTAACATGTAAATTCTGTTTTTTACATTGACATCGAACTCGTATGCTCCGAACATCATGTTTCATGTCCATTGTAATCTCTTAACAATACTGTTTTGTTTACTGCTTGTGGTTTATTCACAGCTGTTTGACATCGGACAAATTGATGAGATTGGCCCTCGCAACTGTGTCATGTTTGAATGTTATTACTGTCATTTCTCATTAATGGCACTGCCCATTTATCTTTAGGAGTTTCTGCACTAACTTTACTATTGCTACAAATTGTCACTGCAACATTGTCATTTTGCATGCAATGACTATACTTCTCGCAAGAGATCATGTCGACAAAGAACACGTCTTCGAGGCACACTTTATCAGCTGTGTTTATGGCTTTTGTTTGTTCCTCTGTTTGACAAGAAAAACATTGGCTAGCAAAATGATTTGTTCTTCTACATTTGGAGCATACCTTTCCAAACGCTGGGCATTGTTGTGGCAAATCATGTTTGCCGCATCGCTGGCATGAAATGGCGGATCAGGTCTGCCGCTAAAAATGACCGCCTCCACAATGACTAATGGCATTGGCCGCCTCTTCTACCATCGCGCCAAATGCCAGAGATTCAATGTGCTGATCTGCTGCAAGCTCGCGAACGTGACATATTTGGATAACATTTTCGAGTTTCTCTCAGAAACTTCTTGCGTACCTCATCATTGGAGATCCCGAATACGATCTGATCGAGGATCATTGACCACTGGAGGGTACTAAAATTACATGACTGCACCTTCAACCGCAAGTCGGTGAGAAAACTTAGCAAATGCATCGCCTGCTTTCTGAGTGCCTGTGCGAAATATAAATGTCAAGGATCAGGCTGAGAGAAGGGAAGGTCATGTCCCGTTTAAATGTAATTACTTGAGGGGGAGAGTGCTTTATTTGTGGCATAGCCTGTTGTGGGAGGCAAATACTGTGGAAAAAAAGGAGATAATTTAATAACAATTTAAGTATTGAAAGATTTTAGATTTTGGCTCCAGCCCAATGAACAACAACGTTAATTCTGCATTTGTTTTCCAGGCTGTGGTCTTAAATTATAACTACATATAATTTTACTGAGTATTGTAAGTTATATATTGCATGTTAGCATAACTTGAAATTATTATGGGCCAGGGTTTAGAGAACGCCAAAGTATACCATGGAGTTCACCTGACCCACAACCTTTAACAGATTTTGGTTATGGGGAGCACAAGGGCCCACTTTACAGGTGTGATGCAACAGAGAACTAAAAGTATTTTAAAAACAAAAACGATGTTTATTCTATGAATCATAGAACATAGAACATAGAACAGTACAGCACAGAACAGGCCCTTCGGCCCTCAATGTTGTGCCAAGCCATGATCACCCTACCCAAACCCACGTATCCACCCTATACCCGTAACCCAACAACCCCCCCTTAACCTTACTTTTTTATTAGGACACTACGGGCAATTTAGCATGGCCAATCCACCTAACCTGCACATCTTTGGACTGTGGGAGGAAACCGGAGCACCCGGAGGAAACCCACGCACACAGGGGGAGGACGTGCAGACTCCACACAGACAGTGACCCAGCCGGGAATCGAACCTGGGACCCTGGAGCTGTGAAGCATTTATGCTAACCACCATGCTACCCTGTTCCAGTTAACATTTTATAAACACACTGTAAACAGTTGATCAACTACCAACCCTGACCACCCTTCAAAAGATACAGTACTCTATAGATAACCCTTAGTAACTTCCCAAACAACATCCATAACTTAAACCCTTTTTAAATAAAGACAGCAGGTTTAAATTATCTACAGAAACAGGTATTACTTTGAAATCATCAAGTGATTTGGGATAGTCTTTAGATTGCAGAAATATATACAGCTTCTTGTTTGAATGCAGCTCTCCAACTCTGAAAACGAAACTAAACACATTGCAACTGCCAGCTCAAAACGAAAGTAAAGATCAGACAGACAGCCCAGCTCCACCCACACACTGACATCACTGCAGCTATTTGATAAGCATTCATTTCTTAAAGTTACATCCACCTGAAACCTCCCCCGAGAACAAAATAAACCATCAACTTCAAGATGGTTTGATGTTTCACTTTTTCACTTTCCTTTAAGAAGTACTGACAGTAAAATACTTTTTCATTTCACAAAACAAAACACACAAACAGGTATAGTAACATAGTCAATTTGAGTTCTTCTTCTTGCGACTGGAATCCCTCTTGATTGACAGTCTCTTTGGACAAGAAGGTCTCTGCACGATCTATCCTTTTCTCTAAGCCTCAGTATTTCTCTTTAAGGTCAGATACTTGAGTTCAATCTGATCACAGAGCCCTTTGTAATTCTCCAACACAGGAGCATTTGATAAGACAGCTTTAGGCCTTCAAATGCCTGTTGACACTCTGCCGTCCACTGACATTTTTGATGTTTCTTCAGCAAGTTTGTCAGTGGAGCAACCATGCTGCAAAAGTTTGTCACAAATTTTCGATAAAATCCACTCATGCCAAGAAATCGCATTATTTCCCTTCATGTCAAGGGTTTTGGAAACTTCTCAATAACTTTTGTTTTCACATCCTGTGGGACCATTCGACTCCGCCAGATTGTATGGCCGAGGAAAGTGACTTGGGCTTCTCCAAATTCACGTGTCTGGGTTTACTACCAAACCCGCTTCCTGGAATCGATCAAATAACTCCATCAGATGCTTCAAATGTTCATTCCATGCCTGGCTAAAAATTACCAGATCGTCGATGTATACTGCACAATTGGGTAATCCTGAAATGACTTTGTTAATTAACCGTTGAAATGTGGCTGGGGCATTTTTCATGCCAAATGGCATAACTTTGAATTGGTATATAACATCTGGAGTCACAAAAGCTGAAATCTACTTTGCCCTTTTGAGGTACCTGCCAGTAACCTTGAAGTAAATCCAGTTTGGAAATAAAAGCTGATTGTCCCACCTTCTCAATGCAATCCTCCAACCATGGGATAGGATAAGAGTCCATTCTTGTAACTGCATTAACATTTCTATAGTCCACACACAACCGTTGGGTACCGTCAGGTTTTGGTACCATCACTAGGGATGAACTCCATTGGCTGCAACCCACTTCAATTGTGCCATTTTTAAGCATACTTTCAATTTCTTTCTTAATCTGTGCCAATTTTAAAGTCTGTATGGATGTTGTTTAATTAGAACAGCATTTCCCATATCTACATCATGTATAGATATTTTAGTACTTCCCAACTTATCTCCACAAACTTGCCCATGTGATATCAATAACTCTTTCAAGTCAGTTTGTTTTTCCTCTGGAAGGTAACTCAGCAATTTATCCCAATTTTTAAGAACATCCTCGTTTTCCAATTTAATTTGAGGAATGTCAAATTCGAAGTCATCTGGATTTGGTTCTTCACTTTGAGATAAAATCAGTAAAACGTCCTCCTTTTGTTCTCCTTCCCTTTCAAAGTGCCTTTTAAGCATATTCACATGACACACTCAGTGAGTTTTCCTTCCATCTGGCATTCTTACCACATAATTCACCTCACTTAATTTCCTTTCAATCTGATAAGGTCCACAAAACCTTGCTATTAAAGGTTCACCTACCACTGGCAACAATACAAAAACTTCATCTCCACTGGCAAAACTGCAAACTTTTGCTTTCTTGTCCGCTACCCATTTCATCACATGCTGTGTAGCTTTTAAATGTTCTCTCACCAATTCCCCTGCTCTATTTAATCGTTCCCTAAAATTTGACATGTGATCCAATAATGTAAGTTCCGACTGCTCACTCATCAATTTTTCCTTAATCAATTTAAGTGGTCCTCTTACCTCATGACCAAAAATTAGTTCAAAATGACTGAATTTGGTTGACTCGTTAGGTGCATCCCTATTGCAAACAGTACGAATGGAATTCCTGTATCCCAATCCTCTGGATAATGTTGACAATCAGCCCTCAACATTGTCTTTGGTGTCTGATGCCACCCTTCTAACACTCCCTGCGATTATGGATGGTACTCAGTTGATTTAAATTGTTTTATTCCAAAGCTATCCATAACTTCTTTGAACAACCTTGAGGTATAATTTGATCCTTGATCCGATTGTATTTCTGTGGGTAGTCCATATCTAGTAAAGAATTTAAGTAACTCCTCCACAATCTTTTTAGCTGTAATATTACATATTGGAATGGCCTCTGGAAATCTAGCAGACACATTCATTATAGTCAAAATGTATTGATTCCCACTTTTCGTATTAGGAAGCGGTCCTATGCAATCAATTAAGACCCTTGCAAAAGGTTCCTTAAATGCTGGAATGGGTATTAAGGGCGCTGGTTTTATCACTGCTTGAGGTTTCCCTATCACTTGACATGTGTGACATGATCGACAAAATTTAACTACATCTTTATGTAGTCCAGGCCAATAAAAATGTTTCTGGATTTTAGCTTGAGTTTTCCTCACTCCCAAATGACCTCCCACTGGTATCTCATGTGCAACTCGCAACACCTCCTTTCTATACCCTACCGGCAATACCACTTGATGAACTTCTGCCCACTTTTCATCCACCTGCAGGTGTAAAGGTTTTCATTTTCTCATCAAGACATCACTTTTACGGTAATAACATTCTGGTATACACTCAGATTCCTCCTCAGTGTATGCTTTGTGATACATCCGTTTTATTTCTATATCTTTCTGTTGTAACTCCGCCCATTTTCTTGAACTAAAAATATCCGCCACATCCTCCATCTGTTCTTTTTTTTCCAACCGTCTGATCAAAAATCATTTCTGATAATTGCACTTCAACTTCATCTTCACACTTTAATTTCTCCTCGTCTTAATCCATGACGTTGCGACCTTGTTACTACACAGTCTGGAAAAATCCCAGGATATTCATCGTTCAACACTTCAGTTGTCTGATTTTGCACTGGCTTATCAACCACAGTAGGAATCACTCCCACCTGCGATCCAGCTATATCATTACCCAAGGTAAACTGTATTCCTGGACAAGATAGTTTCTCTATTACTCCTACGATCTCTTCACTGGACTTTCCAACCTTACCATATATAATGGAACACTACTCCTTGCACCCTGAATTCCACATATTTCCACCTTTTCTGGCAATATTCCTCCCAAGCTACATAACTCCTCTTCTCTTACCATCCAAGATTGACTAGCTTCCGTATCTCTTAAAATGGTGACTTCTTTACCTGCTCCTACTGGTACACATGAGTCAACTTTACCACACAAGTAAATTCTTTAAAGAGATCTGGTACCTTCTTATCAATCACCTCTTGATCAGGCTGTGTAATCTTTTGCACATCCTTTACTTCACTTGGGTTTTCCTTTACCACTTTAACAAACCCCACTGTTTTATCACATCAGGCTTCCCAGTGTTTTTCTTCAACCACCAACACTGTGACTTTACACTGCCTAGTTTATTGCAGTGAAAACATTTGAAACTTTTCATTTCTCTTCCACCCTTCTGGATTTCTTTTTTAACCTGAGTTACACTCTCCTTATTATCTCCCATTAGATCTCCTTTACATCTACCACTTGAGTATTTCTCTGTTCCCCAGTTTCTATCCCTCACAGGCTGAAACTGATGTCGGAAACCAAGCTTTGATTAATGACCTAATTCATAATCATCTGCAATTTCTGCTGCTAATCTCACAGTTTTAACCCTCTGCTCTTCGACATGAGTTCTGACTACATCAGGAATTGAATTTTTAAACTCCAAAAGTAGAATTTCTCTGAGAGCTTTATATGTTTGATCTATTTTCAAAGCCTTTATCGGCCTATCAAAATTACTGTTTGATCCTTTCAAATTCCAGGTATGCTTGACCAGGTTCTTTCCTTGAATTTCTAAACCTTTGTCTGTAGGCTTCAGGCACTAGTACATATGCACCTAAGATTTTCACCTCCTTATATGTCCCAGATACCTCCTCTGATAGTGATGCAAACACTTCACTAGCTCTACCTACCAGCTTTGTTTGAATCAGTAATACCCACATGTGCTGAGGCCATTTCATTTGTTTCATCCCCTTCTCAAATGAAATGAAAAAGGCTTCTATCTCCTTCTCATCAAATCTTGGCAATGCTTGGATATATTTAAATAAATCCCCACCAAGCCTTCGACTATAATGCTCTTTCTCTTTATCCTCATTAATATCCTCAAACTGTACGTTTCCCTTTACCCGCCAATTTTAACTGACTGTCATGTTTCATGACCATTTTCTGATGTTCAAACTCTCTCTTTTTACTTTTTCCCTCTCTTACTTTTTCCCTCTCTCTTTCTTGTTGTTCTGCTCGGGCTATTTCTTGTTCCCTCATTTTGTATTCAAGCTGCTTTAATTTTGTTCATGTTACAAATGATGTAAAGGAGATCTGATGGCAGATAATCTGTAACTGAATTTTTGCCATTTCTGATGAGTCAGACTGTATCTCAGGCAATTTTAAATGCTCTGCTACCGCCATAAGTATCTCTTCTTTTCGTGTGCCGTCAGGTAATGTTAACTAATATTTTTGCCAAATCTAAAAGCCTTTTTTAGTCTCTGTTCGTAAGGTACTGCGTGTGGCATTCTCCACTCCCAAAAACCTCCGAGCTTCTGAAAGAGCCATTGTACCTCCAACACACTCTCTACTTAAACTGGTATACCACACCTGAAAAGCAAACACAAATATGTTCACCCCTCACTGACTTTAAATTCACTAAGCCAACCCAATCACGAAAGATAGATTTTTACCCAACGAGCCCCCAATTTATTATGGGCAAGGGTTTAGAGAACACCAAAGTATACCATGGAGTTCACCGGACCCACAACCTTTAATAGATTTTGGTTATGGGGAGCATAAGGGCCCATTTTACAAGTGTGATGCAACTGAGAACTAAAAGTATTTTTGAAACAAAAACGATGTTTATTCTATGAATCCAGTTAACATTTTATAAACACACAGTAAACAGTTGATCAACTACCAACCCTGACTACGCCCCAAGAGATACAGTACTCTGGAGATAACCCTTAATAACTTCCCAAACAACATCCATACGTTAAACCCTTTTTAAATAAAGACAACAGGTTTAAATTCTCTACTGGAACAGATATTACTTTGAAATCATCAAGTGATTTGGAGACAGTATTTAGATTGCAGAGAGATATATAACTTCTTGTTTGAATGCAGCTCTCCAACTCTGAAAACGAAACTAAACACACTGCAGCTGCCAGCTCAAAACGAAAGTAAAAGCCAGACAGACAGCCCAGCTCCACCCACACACTGACATCACTGCAGCTATTTGATAAACACCCATTTCTTAAAGGTACATGCACCTGACAAAATGAAGACTACTGTTTTTGCTTATTTCTTTCTTAATTCAATCGTATATTATCTTCTCAACCTGGGGAATGAATAAAGTACTGAATAAGTTTACTTTTTGAAAATAAAACAGGAAATACACTAATTTCACTTTTCTTTGCATTGCAGATGTAAGTGAAACTTTTCTGATGATCAATGGAACTGTGCTAAGATCTCAAATGTCCCTGAGAAACCACAGAATATTGGAATCATTTCTTAATCAAAAAGCTGAAACCAATAAGAAGTTAGCCCGTCAGAGCAAGTTAGCAAGATCTTCCAAATTAGGTTTGCTTCATCAAATAGAAGAAAGTGAAAAGAACATTTATGTTGGAAAACATTTAGATCCACGTGCGGCTGCTTCAAAGGCAGCCAGAATGTCTCACTTAACTAGAATGAGACAAAGACCATCCTTTGCTAGAGATAATAGATTTAGTTCACACCTTGGCAGAGCAAACCATCTTCAGTGGAACATTAATGGAGGGAGAAGTAGCAGACATAGTCCTCTGAATTTATTTAGTTCTGATAAAATTCCACTACATCAGTTAAACCATCGTCCACCAGAACATCTTAGCCATGAGCCTCGTCTGAGCACACGTTCCCCTACAAATGAAAAGCTCAAAAAGCACAAAGTTATAAAGAGAGTTAGGAGGGGGCAAATAGAAGATGAAATTAAAAATATCCAACACGATGTTTGGTCAACTACAAGTTATACAATCAAAGAAACAACAGAAGAAACTGAAGTTATCAAAAGATTTGAAACCAGTCACCCAAATATTGTGGAACTGAATATGTCTGCTCCAGAGACTGAATACATATACCCTACAGTCTTAGAGGATGTACCACCGGACAAAATTGATATTTTAGAAGAAAAGAATAATCCTCCTAAAAACATCATACTACCTGAAGCCATCATTGAATTGGGTAACACAGCAAACAATAATTATGCAAAAAACCTCAATGCTGATTATATTAAATCTGAGCAAATGCCAGAGCGAAGGAAAGCACTTGATCCTGGACATTTCAGTAGGACTATGCAAGAGGCTGAGATTATTGATATTGGTAATAATGAAGCTTATAAAATTAATGTTTCAGATGGGTCTTGGCACAAACCACTAGGTCAGTTCCTGGATAATGCTGTGCAGAAAAAACCTGAGCCAAGTTTCCAGCCAGGTTCTGTGACACAAACCGTCCCTAGGCTTAGTCAACTTGAAATAATTAAACTACTCGAAGATGCCTATAAGAACTCTATCGCCGAGAACAATAAGACTCAAGAGACCAATACGGGCATGGTCTCTAATCAACGGACAACCAAGCTACCAGCTGTAGAGAAAATCGAAGGTAATAAAGATTTAATTCCCCCAGTACATCCCAAGAAAATAATAAAGGAATCAGTTAAAACTTCTTCATCAAATAATTCTAAATTCAAAGCAAATGTTGATGATATGTTTGAGACTAAAGTTAATGAAGAAGTACGAGCAGTAGAACCCAACAAGGATATACAAACTCTGTTTGCCCACGTAATAAGAATAATTAAGATAGATTGTCTGAAACCTAAATTAAGGGCTGCTTGTACAGACCTTCTTACCAAAATAGGACACCTAATGAAGCAGTATGAAGGAAAAGAGTATTTACCTGAACTAGGGTCTTGGAATCCTTCTCTTTTGCGTCCAGACGATAAAGAAGAAGCAGGGGGAAAAGAAACAGATGTGTTCCCTCCACCAATAGCGCGACCACGACCACGGCCGCGACCGCGACCACACAAAGGACATGAGACAGGAACGTATGTACCGAATTATGGTGAAATGGTTAAAACAGAATCATCAAAGGTAATTTTATCATATTTTTTCAACAATCTTTGATATTTATCTTTCGCGTTTATATATTTTTTTATCTTGCCAGTGGTGACTTTATTTTTAATTGTGATTCCATGTCTTGTTTTCATGTCCTTTAATGTTCTTAATTTCCCTGTAAGGATTGAACCCCATTTTAAATACCTTATTTGGCTGTGGAGCAAACACATATGTGAAAAATTTTCATACCTTTCTGTTATTTAGAATTTTGCATATGGTACACGTTTCTATCCATAAACTTTACGTTTGTTGCCATATCTTTGAATAATTCTCTTATGTCCACATTTCTAACCTAATGTACCTATATCAACATGTTACCATAGGAATTTTGATTATTGATCCTTAGCTGGCTCTGTGTTGTTAAGTTGTCCATGACTCCAGACTTAGGGGTGGTGCCAAAGGACTGGAGAATTGAAAATTGTATGCCCTTGTTCAAAAAAGGATGTAACCATCTCCAAGCTTCTAGAAACAATTACTCAGAATAAAATTAGTCATCACATGGAAAAAAATGTGGTTTGTTTAGGAAGAGTCAGCATGGATTTCTAAAGGGGCAATTATGTTTAACAACTTTCTGGAGTTTTTTGAGGAGGTAACAGAAAGGGTCAATGAGCAAAATGCTGTTGTGGTTTACTTGGATTTTCAAAATCATTTGTGTTCAACTAAGTTGCTGGTGTTTTTTGAGGGGGTGATGGAGGAGCAAGGGTGTCTACAAGGATGTCTACATGGACTTTCAGAAGGCATTCAACACAGTGCCACACAAAAGACTTGCAAAACAAAGTTATAGCTAATGGAATAAGAGGGACAGGAGCAACATGAATACAAAATTGGCTGAATAATAGAAAGAGAGTAATGGTCAATGGATATTTTTTGGGCTGGAGGAAGGTTTGTATTGGTGTTCCCAAAGGACAGGTATTGGGAACCTTGCTTTTTCTGTATATATTAATGATCTGGATCTGCAGGGTACAATTTCAAAGTTTATGGATGACACAAAGCTTGGAAGTATTGTAAATTGTGAAGAAGATAGTGTTGAACTTTGAAAGGATATAGACAGGTTGGTGGAGTGGGTATATAGGTGCGGCAGATGAAGTTCAATGCGAGAAGTGTGAGGTGATGCATTTTGATGGGAAGAACATAGAGAGGCAATATAAAATAAGGGATAAATTTCCTAACGGGGACAGGAGCAGAGTCACCTGGGTATATATGTACATAGATCAACAAAGTTGGTAGGACAGTTGAAGAAAGCAGTTCATAAAGCAAAGAGTATCATGGCCTTTATTAATAGGGGCATAGAGTATAGGAGCAAGGTTATGCTGAACTTGTACAAGGCACTAGTTGGACTTCAGCTGGAATACTGTGTACAGTTCTGGGCACCACACGATAGGAAATATATGAACGCATTGGAGAGAGTGCAGAAGAGGTTTACAAGAATGATTCCAGGAATTAGAAACTTCAAGGGGTGAGATAGATTGGAGAGGTTGGGTCTGTTCTGTTTGGAGAGTGGAAAGCTAAGAGGAGATTTGATAGAGATGTTCAAAATCAATAGCGGACTGGACTGAAAGGATAGGGAGAAACTGTTTCCACTCTTAGAAGGATCAAGAACGAGAGAGCACAGACTTAAGATGATTTGCAAAAGAAGCAAATGTGATGTGAGAATTTTTTTTTTGCACAGCAAGTGGTTCAAGCCTGGAGTGCACTGCCTGGAAGTCTGGTAGAGGCAGGTTCAATTGACGCATACATTAGATGATTAATCTTGCGGGGCGTCGGAGAATCCCGGGAGCCTGTCGGGAGGCTCACTGGAGACCTTTCCCGGTATTCTCCGACCACGTTGCGCTCAAGCGAGAACCCAACGTGGCCAGACATTCGCACCCAATGTAGGGGTGCGGGGAACAGGGCAGTACAATGGCACTAAGTCATGATGCTCATTAGGAGAGATGGTGTAGACACAGTGGTCCAAATGGCCTCCTTCTGCACTGTAACAATTCTGTAATTCTGTGACTAGTGGCACTGTGGCAGTTCCCCAATTCCCTCTCACATTAACTTCAACCTTCAGTGAGTTTTTTTTAGCCATTGCACCTTGTGCGCCTCTTTGCCCCCCCCCCCCCCCCCCCCCCCAACCTCTTTTGGCTATTTCAATTTCAATTATATAATGACAAAGTGTGTGTTATACCAAACTGGATTTGCATCTGACAGATGGTAGCAGAAAAGAGATAGTTAATAAAGCATCAGAATATAAAACAGGGAGGTGGTGGTGCTTCCCGTTTAAGCAGTAGGAGACCTAATGCACTGTGTTTGCATAAAACAAAAGGCATACAGGGTAGAATTTAATATAGGCAACCGGGGTCTCTCCCACTGGCTGGAGAGCTGGCAAGAGTCCCACATCACTTCCCTTTGAGAAGGTCTGCCGAATTAAATGCCAATCAACCTGTCCCTTGAACGGACACTGAGTGTCTTTAAACAAGGGACACTCAGAAGCCCACAGCACACCAAACCTGGTTTGCTTTGTGGACTTCCCGTTTGATGAACCCCTTCCAGGTGTTAGGTGAGCACCAGTGGCAGCTGGCTGAGGCCCTTAAGTGGGCATTAATTGCCAAAGGGCCTTAATTGGCAGCGGGCCAGGAAGGCCATCCATGAGCCTTTTTGTCACAGACTTTACTGGAGCTGAGGTGTTCTCACTTTCTCAATTCAATTACCCATTCTTTCTGCCCATAAAAGATGGGACAATCAGAAGAGCATGAAAAAGTAAAATAAAGATATGAGGAAAAGAAAAAGAAACACCATTGCAGACCATAAGAGAAACTCTTTTGAAGTACAATGTCACAAAATATGCACTAACTTAAAAGTTGTTGCAATTACTAAACATTTATTATCTGTAGGTGTTATTCTCACATATATGAAACATCAGTACATCACAGCAGAAAAATTATTTTTAAAAATATAACAAAAAGGTAGTTATTTTTTGCTATTTTTCTGACCTTGAGCAACCTGGAAATGCTGTGAACATAATGAGAAGATCAAAGTAGCTGTCAATGGAGAGAAACTCCCAACAACAATGGCTAGTTAGTCGTCAGTGAAACTGGGAGTGTCACTGCAGGAGGTAGTGAATTGTTTCCCGCGTGGGGAAGGGTTTAGGGTGGATGTGGGCAGTGGGGTGCTGTTATTCGTTCTATCTGTCTTAGCAGTCTCTTTATGTCAGATTGCAATAATACTCCTGTTAGTTTTGAAAGGTAATAATTTTTCAGAATGCAAAGCTACTTTGAAACTTAGAAATAAAAGAGTTTTATTTCTGAAAATATCATTTGAGATACAACCGATGAGTAATTTGTGACATGAGTGCAACATGCTTACGAGGAAAAAGATGATCTTAGACCTGTGGTTCTCGAAGGAATTTGCCACTGGGTTTTTATCTTGTGCTATTTCTAGGTTTATTGTAAACTGACTGATGGAGGTCGATTGTACAATAAGTTTATAATTAATTTATCATTATATCATGTGACTAGCAAGATGACAGAAGACCAACTGGATGGACCTTGGTCTTTATTATCTGGAAATTCCTATAAAAACAGTCAAATGGCATTCCACCATATTCTTTTTCATCATGGCTGGAGCTGGTGTCTCTATACTTCATGGTTCAAGAATGTTTTTACATTTTGAATACCTGCCCTACCAATCACTCGTTAACCCCTCAAAGACCAACTGATGCTGAACTTTGAAAGCTTGCAGACTTCTTCGTAAGAAGTTGAAGTCTCATCAACTGCCTGCCTTGTGAGAATACCTTTAAGAAATGAATATTTAAGCAATGTACCTTTAAGAAATGTAGCAGCTCATATTACTGAAGTGATGTCAGAGGGTGGGGGGAGCTGAGCTGAGCTCACTTCTGTTTTTGGTTTCAGTTTTGAGGAAAGGAGCTTGGGTGTGTCTGTGTTTGCAGTGAGCTGGATCTGCTGTGATCTCTGCCATGAAAGACTATCTCTGAATCATTTGGGTGATTTAAACTCACAATAGTAATGTCTTTAACCTGATGTGTTTCTGTTTAAAGGTGTTAAGTTTCTTGGATGTTTAAAGGAACAACTGAAGGATTATTTAGTGTTGTATTATTTTCGGGGTTATCTTTAAAGTAAGGGGTGTTGAGTGATCCAATGTTTATTTAAAAGCTTAAGATGAATTCATGGAATAAACATTGTTTTGTGTTTAAAAACCCACGTGCCCATAATTGTAATACCACACCTGGAGAACAAGCCATGTGCTTCAAAAGCAACAATACATTAAAGGGGGAGGTTGGTTGAACTCCATGATACATTTCGGGGTTCTGAAAACGCCTCTCCCATAACACATGTCATCAGCAACTCCTACTGACCTGGTCTTTCTGATCTTTTTTATGTAATCCTGAAGCAGTTGTACCTAGTGAAACTTTTTCTCCGGGTGTTCCTGTTCTGGGCCTGTTGTGAGCCTTCTGCACTCTGAAATGATTCTGAGAGTGGTAGTATGGATTTCATACTCCTGCTGAGCCCTGGAATTATTCCTACTTCTGCGGTGCTGTTTGCTGCTTTAGGCCTGTGCTCACTGCTGTCTGGTCTCCGGTTTGTGTTTCAGTTTGTGCATATGACTGCTGCAATGTCATTGTGAGCCTTAAATTATTTCCTTATTCCTTCGAGGATCTGTTTTCTTGCCAGTCTGTATAGAAAGCATCCTATCTGGCTTCATCACAGCTTGGTATGGCAACTGCTCAGCCCAAGACCGTAAGAAACTACAGAGAGTCATGAATACAGCCCGAACCCGCCTTCCATCCATTGACTCTGACTACAGCTTCCGCTGAGCAGTCCGTCCCCCCGTTCCCCCCCCGGTTATTCTCTCTTCCATCCATCGGGCAAGAGACACAAAATTCTGAGAACACGCACAAACAGATTCATTAACAGAAAGCCCTGGCTCTTTTACTCACTGCCACTATGTTTTCTTATATGGATGCTGTTTTGCTGGTTTGGGGGGGGATTTCCTGTTTTCTCAATGTATGCTACTCAAATTCTCCATTTCTGAAAACCATTATTGTTTATTTACAGCACATACACATTTGGATATCGACATGAGGTTGGAGCTTCTCCTCATTCCAGATCTTTCTTACTTCTCTGTCATCATTTTTATAAATGTTTTTTATTCAGTTTTCATGTTTTATATTGAACAAATTACAAATTGTTAGAGAGAGAGAAAAAAAAAGAACACGCAAAAATTAACATATATATTTACAGGTAAGCATCTTCGGAATAATAACTGTGGCCTCCCCCCTTTAGCCGGCATACATATTTTACATTCCCCAATATGGCCGAGGCACATGTTTATTGGCATTTATTTACAGTTTGGTTTTGGGACTTAGCTAGCCATCAAACCCCCATAACAAACCCCCATAACGAACTACGGCGGGCGATCAGGGAGGCAAAGGCAAGGGCGTCCGCCCTCCTCCCCAGGAATAGATCTGGCTGGTCTGAAACCCCGAGGACCGCCACTATCGGGCATGGCTCCACCCTCACCCCCACCACTTTGGACATAGCCTCGAAGAAGGCTGTCCAGTACTCCACAAGTCTGGGGCAAGACCAGAACATGTGGGCGTGGTTGGCCGGGCCTCTTTGGCACCGTTCACATCTGTCCTCCACCTCCGGGAAGAACCTACTCCGGTTTCTTGTTAAGTGGGCTCTATGTACCACTTTTAGTTGCGTCAGGCTGAGCCTTGCGCACGTGGATTGGAGTTGACCCTATGCAGTGCTTCGCTCCAGAGTCCCCACCCTATCTCCATCCCCAGGTCGTCCTCCCATTTCCTTCTTGTTGCGTCCAGTACGGTGTCGTCCCTTTCTACCAGTCGGTCATACATGTCGCTACAGTTCCCTTTCTCTAGGATACTTTCGTCCAGTAGGTCTTCCAGTAGTGTATGTCGTGGCGGTTGTGGGTACATCCTTGTCTCCTTTCGTAGGAAATTTTTGAGATGCAGGTACCGCAGCTCGTTCCCCCCAGCTAGCCGAAATTTCTCTGTCAGTTTGTCCAGTGTTGCGATCCTGTCATCCGTGTATAGGTCCCTGACTGTCAGTGTCCCCCCGTCCTGCCTCCACCTTTTGAAGGTGGCGTCAGTCAGTGCTGGTTTGAATCTATGGTTGTTGCAGATGGGAGCCTTGTCCGACATTTTGTTCAGGCCAAATTGCTGCCGCAGTTGGTTCCAGGATTGGAGGGTGGCTGTCACCACTGGGCTGCTGGAGTGTTTTTTGGGTGGGGATGGGAGTGCTGCCGTGGCGAGGGCCCGGAGGGAGGTCCCCATGCAGGAGGCCTCCTCCGCACGCACCCACTCGGCTTCTGGCTCCTGGATCCATCCCCTTACTCGCTCGGCTGTTGCCGCCCAGTGGTAGAATTGTAGATTCGGGAGGGCTAGCCCCCCTGGATTTTGTTTTTTGTAGGACCTTCTTTGGGATCCTAGCATTTTTACCCCCCCATACGAACGCCATGATAAGTTTGTCCAGTGCTTTGAAGAAGGCCTTGGAGATGTAGATCGGAGTGGATCTAAACAGGAAGAGGAACCTGGGCAATACGTTCATTTTGATCGTCTGGACTCTCCCCGCGAGGGAGAGTGGGAGTGTGTTCCATCTTTGCAGGTCCTTTTTTACTTCCTCCGCCAGGCTGGTGAGGTTCTATTTGTGGATCCCTTTCCAGTCATGGGCTATTTGGATCCCCAGGTAGCGGAATTTATGTTGGGCTTGTTTGAACGGCAGCCCCTTTAGTGCGCCCCCCCCCCCCCCCCTTGCTGGTGTACTGGGAAGATCTCGCTTTTGCTCATGTTGAGTTTGTAGCCCGAGAAGGCTCCAAACTCTTTCAGGAGCGCGATGATTCCGTCCATGCTGCTTTGTGCGTCCGAGATGTAGAGGAGCAGATCATCTGCATAGAGTGAGACTCTGTGCTCTCTGCCTCCCCTTCGGATCCCCCTCCAATTTTCTGCTGCCCTGAGCGCGATTGCTAGCGGTTCGATTGCTAGTGCGAACCGCAGCGGGGACAGTGGGCATCCTTGTCTGGTGCTCCTGTGCAGCTGGAAGTATTGGGAGTTCGTATTGTTGGTCCGTACACTCACCATGGGAGCGTTGTATAGGAGCTTTACCCAAGCGGTGAACCCTGTTCCAAGCCCGAACCGCTCCAGTACCTCTATGAGGTATTTCCATTCGACTCTGTCGAAGGCCTTTTCTGCGTCCAGGGAGACGATCACCTCTTGTGTTCTCTCCCCGGAGGGGGTCATTATCACGTTCAGCAGGCGCCTGATGTTCGAGGTGAGCTGTCTACCTTTGACGAAGCCCGTCTGGTCCTCTGTGTCCACCTCAGGTACACAGTCGTCTAGCCTTTTGGCTAGGATTTTGGCCAGTATTTTGGCGTATGCGTTCAGCAGAGATATGGGTCTGTATGACCCACATTCCGTTGGGTCTTTGTCTTTCTTAGGTATCAGCGAGATTGAGGCCTGTGCTAACGTGGGTGGCAGTGTGCCCCTAGCTAGCGAGTCTGTGAACATCTCCCGCAGGTGCGGGGCCAGCGCTGTCGCATCTTTTTTGTAGAAGTCCGCCGGGAATCCGTCCGGTCCCGGCGCCTTCCCCGTCTGCATGGAGCTGATACTGTCCATGATCTCTCCCAGTGCTAGTGGTGTTTCCAGGTCCCGTTTCCTGCCCTCTCCCACGACTGGTATGTCCAGTACATCAATGAACCGGTTCATCCCAGCCTTCCCCGTTGGGGGCTCTGAGGTGTACAGCTCTTTGTAGAAGGCCTTGAAGATTTTGTTAATCCTCTCTGGTTCTGTTTCCAACATGCCTCTGGTACCCGTCTTCTCTGTCATCATGATCTGACATCATTATTATATCAACATCATGTGTACTTCTGAAATTAACCCATTATTCTACAGATATGGTTTAAAGTGGCAGGATCTAAAAAGTAGTTTCCTTCAGGCATCTGTTTATGGGCCACAACTTTTCATCATATATGTATTAATGATCTGTATGAAGGAATAGAGTTATATACCCAGTTTTGAAAGGACCATGAAGAATCCAGCACGATTCCAGTAGAGTCAAACAGAAAGTAACTTTATTTACAAAAACATGTACAAAGTACCAGCAGTTGAATTTGATTTAGATTTGTCACATGTACTGAGGCACAGTGACAAGTATTGTTCTGTGTACAGTCTAGGCAGATGGTTCCATACGTAGAACATACGCTAAATACATATATAAATACATAGACATAGACATTGGGTGAAGCATACGGAGTGTAGTGCTACTCAGTAGAGAAGATGGGTGGAGCGATCAGTTCAGCCCCGAAGAGGGTCACTCAGGAATCTGGTAACAGCGGGGAAGAAGCTGCTTTTGAATCTGTTAGTGCGTGTTCTCAGGTTTATGCACTTTTATGCACATACGTTTCGACTTTTAACAATCCCAGAGGACACCTTGGGTGTTATTCTCTTTGCGCGTTGCCCTCAAGCAAGAGCACAACATGCCTGGAGAATCTCAGGAGAAGCCTCTAGCAGACCTCCCAACAGAAAACCACCCCTCACGGGATTCATCCAAGTCCCACATGACGTCGGAGTTGGAACTCCGCCCAAAAGGGACGGGACCAAATGGCACACGCTGAAGTAGGTCGTAAACCTACTTCCAACCTACCTGCACGAGATCCACCAGCCTCTGTCGATTCTCCGGCCTTCCCACGGAGGCTGCAGCCGGGCATCGACCAGCACTGGGCCACACAAATGTGGACCGGGCGGAACGGCACACAGGTGGTCTCCTGGGTGAACGGAGATCCCTGGTGGTCAGGGTAAGTTCAGGGTGGCTCCTTGGCCCTCTCCCTGGAATGTGGGAACCTTGGCCCTGCCACCCTGGCACTGCCAAGGTGCCCGGATGGCACTGCCAAGCTGGCTGGGTCACTGCTTGAGTGCCAGGATGGCAGTGCAAGGGTTCCCGATTGCCAGGGTAGCACTGCCGAGTGTCAGGGGATGAGGGAGGCCATGCAATGAGGGTGGAGTGGGGGTTTGAAGGGTGGGGTTGTGGAGGAAACGAAGGTAGGTATGGTCCTCCGGGAGATGGGGGGGGGGGGGTGGCAGGAAGGCAGGAGTTGCTGGAAGGGATCTTGGGGGTGCCTGAAGAGGGGGTCCCCAGGGACTCCATAGCGGGTGTCCTCACTTGGAGGGTGTGGGGTAGTGTCCATGTGTGTAGGGTGACATTGCCCATGGGTAGGAGATGTGGCGGACCCAGATGCTCACTTAGAGATCGGGGCACCCTTTCAAAATGGGAGCCCAATCTCTGATTTCAGCTCCCCAGTGCTAAGTTAAACCAGTGAGAAACTCCCCAGGACCCAAAAAAATGACTAAATGTAATTGAATCCTGGTGGGGAACTCCCTGAAAAACCCGCCACAAATGGACTTAGAAATTTTTCCAATGAATCGCGTCCCATACCTCTCCCAAAGATGTCCTGGGACCACATCCACCTCGCTAATGAACTCTGGCAGCTTTGGACGCTCTCCTGCCTGGTTGAAAGTAAATATTACAGGGTGAAAGATAGTCCGTCCCCCTGGAAGGAAAGTCAGCACATCACTGACCCATAATGCACTGCAGGCAGGCTAATAGTCCAATCGTCCGGAGCTGCAGCTGCACCATTCCCAGCAGTGCCAAGATCACATTAGTGGGTGCTTCCTCAGGAAGAGGAAAGTGGCCCAATGTGTCCTGGAGACTGGAACAACTGTGGTCTTGGGCCGGGAGTATTTGGTCAGATTACAGAGGGAGGCAGAGGGGTGAGATTGATGTCAATAATGCAGCAGGCGGAAAGCAAGAAAGGGAGGTGTTTCTATCTTGTGGCAAACCGCCCATCAATCTGCAAAGGGCAGCCACTGAAAATAGTACCCCTTGATGAAATGAAAAATTGAAAAATGAAAATCGCTTATTGTCACGAGTAGGCTTCAATGAAGTTACTGTGAAAAGCCCCTAGTCGCCACATTCCGGCGCCTGTCCGGGGAAGCTGATGTACCATCAATTGAACGCGAGACGAGTTGGTGTACAAAAGTATGGCTTTAATCAGCTAGATGTTAGCCCTGCGGTCGACTACAGTAAATGGACGACCGCCGGGAGTACTGGGTATTTATACCCTGCCCTGGAGGCGGGGTTAACTCAGCCTTTCAACCAATTGGGGAGACGTCACATGACTGGTCTCAACCAATCGGTCGAGAGGCACATGACCGACCAGGGCCAATGGTAAGCCGGTGTTCTGCACCAATGGCAGGCAGCTATGTTAATCATACCACCACATTCACCCCTTGCGGAGAAAAAGCCGGGGGGGGGGGGGGGATGGAGAACTGGTGGTATGAGTAGTAGTGAGAGAAGGAAAAAAAAATGTATCCTTGGCTTCCTACTGACCCAGACATTTAACAACAGTACATACTGTCCATACAAGGTCCATGGTGTTGTTGAAAGTTAAATAGACTCGATCAGCCTTTTCGTTGCCCGTGACATCCTGGCAGACCGCCGCAGTGGAGTTGGTGACGCTGGTTCAGCCGATGGTGGTGGTTCCGCTGATGTCCTGGAGGCCGGGAGCGATGGTCCTTGAACTGTCTCCGTAACCCGGGCTGGTGGTGGAGACGCCATGGATGGGGGAGGGGTGGCCTGGTGGGGCGCTGGGGGAAAAAGAACGGGGGGGTGTCTGTGGTGAAGGGGGGAGGGCCGCACGCCAGCGGGTGCCAGGTCCCGGAGGGAGACCGTGTCCTGCCGACCGTCGGGGTACTCCACGTACGCATACTGCGGGTTAGCGTGAAGTAACTGGACTTGTTCCACCAATGGGTCGGACTTGTGCACCCGCACATGCTTCCGGAGCAAGATGGGTCCGGAGGACGACTTCCTGGGGAAAACAAGAAGACATTCATGAGGTGTCTGATTTGTTGTGGTACAGAGGAGTGAGCGGATAGAATGTAGGGCATCGGGGATAACCTTTTGCATTCGGGAAATAGGGAGATCTCTGGACCGGAGGGCCAGTAGTATGGTCTTCCAGATGGTGCCATTCTCCCGCTCGACCTGTCCGTTACCCCGAGGGTTATAGCTGGTCGTCCTGCTAGAGGCAATGCCCCTGTTGAGCAGGAATTGACGCAGCTCGTCGCTCATAAATGAGGACCCCCGATCGCTATGTATGTATGCGGGGTAGCCGAACAGGGAGAAGATGGAGAGGAGGGCCTTAATGACGGTCGATGTGGTCATGTCAGGGCAGGGAATGGCGAAAGGGAAGCGGGAGTATTCGTCGATTACCGTCAGGAAGTAAATGTTGCAGTTGCTAGAGGGAAGCGGCCCCTTGAAGTCAATGCTGACACGTTCGAAGGGGCGGGATGCTTTGATCAGATGCGCGCGCTCGGGGCGGTAGAAGTGTGGTTTGCACTCTGTGCAGATGTGGCAGTCACGGGTTACTGTCCTGACTTCCTCGATGGAGAAGGGCAGGTTGCGGGCCTTTATGAAATGGTAGAAACGGGTCACCCTTTGATGGCAGAGGTCCGCGTGGAGGGAGCGGAGGCGGTCTATCTGCGCGCTGGAGCAGGTACCGCGGGACAGGGCATCAGGAGGCTCATTGAGCTTCCCAGGACGATACAAGATATCATAGTTGTACATGGACAACTCGATCCGCCACCGTAAGATCTTGTCATTCTTAATCTTGCCCCTCTGTGCATTATCGAACATGAAGGCCACTGACCGTTGGTCTGTGAGGAGGGTAAACTTCCTGCCAGCCAAATAGTGCCTCCAATGTCGCACAGCTTCGACTATGGTCTGGGCTTCCTTTTCCACTGAGGAGTGGCGGAGTTCGGAAGCCTGGAGGATTCTGGATAAGAAGGCCACGGGTCTGCACGCTTGGTTCAGGGTGGCCGCCAGAGCTACTTCTGATGCGTCGCTCTCGACCCGGAAGGGGAAGGACTCATCGATGGCGCGCATTGTGGCCTTTGCGATGTCCGCTTTGATGTGGCTAAAGGCCTGGCAGGCCTCCGACGACGGCAGGAAGGTCGTGGACTGAATGAGGGGACGGGCCTTGTCGGTGTAATTGGGAACCCATTGGGCGTAGTAAGCGAAGAAACCCAGGCAGCGTTTGAGGGTATTGGGGAGAGGGAGTTCCATCAGGGGGTGCATGCGTTCAGGGTCGGGGCCTATCGCTCCGTAGCCGAAGATGGCTAGACGGTCGGTGCTAAACACGCACTTATCCTTATTGTAAGTGAGGCTAAGGAGTTTTGCGGTTTGGAGAAATTTTCGGAGGTTGGTGTCATGGTCCTGCTGGTCGTGGCCGCAGATGGTGACATTATCGAGGTACGGGAAGGTAGCCCGTAATCCGTACTTGTCGACCATTTGGTCCATCTCCCGTTGGAAGACCGAGACCCCATTTGTGACACCGAATGGAACCCTGAGGAAGTGGTAGAGGCGCCCATCAGCCTCGAACGCGGTGTACCTGCGGTCACTCGCGCGGATGGGGAGCTGTTGATAGCCGGACTTGAGGTCCACAGTGGAGAAGACTTTGTATTTCGCGATCTCGTTTACCATAGCGGAAATACGGGGGAGAGGATACGCGTCCAGTTGCATAAACCAGTTGATGGTCTGGCTATAGTCGATGACCATCCGGTTTTTCTCCCCAGTCCGGACCACCAGCACTTGGGCTCGCCAGAGACTGTTGCTGGCCTCAACGACCCCTTCCTTCAGCAACCTCTGGACCTCGGACCTGATGAAGGTCCGGTCATGGGCGCTGTACCGTCTACTCCGGGTCGCGACGGGTTTGCAATCGGGGGTGAGATTAGCAAACAAGGAGGGGGGGTCCACTTTGAGGTACCCGAGGCTGCAGACAGTGAGGGGGGGTATAGGGCCGCCGAATTGGAAGGTCAAGCTCTGCAGGTTGCACTGGAAGTCCAGTCCTAGGAGTACCGGTGCGCAAAGGTCAGGGAGGACAAGGTGTTTATAATTTTTTAAAACCTTCCCTTGGACCGTGAGGTCCGCGATGCAGCACCCGGTGATGCGGATGGAGTGCGAATCTGAGGCTAACCCGATTTTGTGCTTTACAGGATGGACAGGGAGCGCGCAGCATCTTACCGTGGCAGGGTATACAAAGCTTTCCGTGCTCCCGGAGTCCAGCAGGCAGCCCGTCTCGTGGCCGTTGAGGTGGATCAGCGTCGTTGTTTTGGCGAGTGTGCGTGGACGTGACTGGTCGAGTTGAATGGCCGCGAGCCGTGGAGAAGATCCATCGTCGCAGTCATCGTCGGCCGAGTAGGTGCTGGCAGGACGTTGTGTGCCAGTCCAGGATGGCGGTGCCCAGGATCCGCACGTGGAGTCGGGGCCCCAAGATGGCGGCGCCCAGGACCCGCACGTGGAGTCGAGGCCCCAAGATGGCGGCGCTCAGGACCTGCACGTGGAGTCGGCACCCCAAGATGGCGGCGCCCAGGACCCGCACGTGGCGTCTGGGGCCCAAGATGGCGGGACCCTCGTGGTTGCTGGGGGCGGGGTTAGCAGTGCCGGCGGGCCGAGCGGAGGAACTGAGAGCGGGGGCAGAGAGGCGCGCAGGCTGGACGCAGGGGCCCAGAGGCGTGGGGGGGGGGGGGGGAGAGATTGGCGCGGTGCGCTGGAAGGGCCCGGAGAGGCCCGGAGGGGGGATCTGCACGGTACAGCAGCGACCGATTTGGCCTCGCAAACCGACGAAAAATGGCCCTTCTTCCCGCAGCTCTTACAGAGGGCGGAGCGGGCCGGGCAGCGCGGGCGAGGGTGTTTTGCGAACCCACAGAAATAGCAGCGGGGCCCCGCGGACTTGTCGGGGCGTCCCGCGGCGCAGGCCTGAGGGGGGTCGGGAGTGGCGGATGGCGGTGGGGAAGCGTGCCAGGAGGCCCAGGGTGCTGCAGCGCGACTGGGGACATAGGCGCGGGCGTTTAAATCGGCGACCTCCAGGGAGGTGGACAGAGTCCGTGCCTCAGTTAGGCTGAGGTCGTCCTTTTCCAGCATCCGCTGGCGGATAGCGGCAGACTGCATCCCAGCCACGTAAGCATCTCTAATCAAGAGTTCCATGTGCTCCGTGGCTGAAACTTGGAGGCAGGTGTAATTCCTCCCCAGGACAGCGAGGGCCTGGTAAAGATTGTCTAATGACTCACCGGGGAGCTGTTGTCTGGTAGCCAGCAGATGTCAGGCGAACACTCTGTTTACCGGTTTAAGTAACTGTCCTTTTCGCGTATCCATGGCCACGTCATATTCCTTTTCTTCCTCTATCATCGCGTAGGCCGCCATGCCCACGCTGGAGTGGAGGATATGAAGCTTCTGTGCCATGGTGGGGGGGCTGCTTGCGGACGCCAGGTAACCATTGAAACACGCCAGCCAATGTTTGAAGATTTACGATGCGTTCTTAGTTTGCAAGCTGATCTGGAGGCATTCGGGCTTGATCCGGAGCTCCATCTTCAAAATTCTAGCTGATTAAATTGATGTACCATCAATTGAACGCGAGACGAGTTGCTGTACAAAAGTATGGCCTTAATCAGCTCGATGTTAGCCCTGCGGTTGACTACAGTAAATGGACGACCGCCGGGAGTACTGGGTATTTATACTCCGCCCTGGAGGCGGGGTTAACGCAGCCTCTCGACCAATCGGGGAGCCGTCACATGACTGGTCTCGACCAATCGGTCGAGAGGCACATGACCGACCAGGGCCAAGGGTAAGCGGTGTTCTGCACCAATGGCAGGCAGCTATGTTAATCATACCACCACACCCCTCTTTCTTCCATTTGAAATCTTTTTTTGAAACTAGGCCAACCTTTCTCACTGGACTGCCCATGCCAAACATTATATCATGTGGGTAGCATATTACAGAGATCAATTTGCTTGGTCATAAGCCCATTTGACCCTTAACGATTAATTTAAATATGGCAGGTGATTTAATCCCGGGGGGTATGCTCAAAATTGGACGGGAAGATGATGGCAATCATCTGATTGGCCAGCAGCTCTACAGGAATAGCACTGCAGTGGCCAGAAGAGGCACAGTACAAAGTTTTCTGAGCTTAAATCCCAGGAACCGGAGAAAAAGGTGTTAAGCATCCGGGCGGGAAGAGTAAGAAGGCCTGGGAGATTGCGAGGGTGGGGAGGGAGGGAGGGGGGTTGGGGAGGGGGGAGGTGTGTTCAGAGTGTCAGCAAATAGAACGGGTGGGGTTTTGGAGGATGGGCAGGTCCAGAGGTCATCGGACCTTAATGAGAGTTCGCTTTTGTTAGGGGGCTTCTCTTTGAGACACCCCTTTCCCCCGCCCACTTCCACTTCTTCCCTGAGATCTGACTCGCTTCACCACCCCCCCCCCCTCCCCCACCGACATACCCTGCAATAAAGGACAACTTTGCATTTGCCTTAATTGCTTGCTGAAATTGCATGCTAATGTTTTGTAGTTGTGTATGAGGACACCGAATCCTCTACATCACAATATTCTGTACTTTCTTTCTATAGAATTCCCCCCAAGCACATCAACACCTCCACCCCAAAAGGATTCACAGCTGGGCAATCCAAGTGGCAAAGGCCGCAACATTGCCACTCTCCCCTTCAGGAGCTCCGAAACTCCGATGGTTTCCTGCAATGGACACGTCGCATTCCTCACCCCCACGATCTCCGACATTTTCTCGAAGATCGAGATTCAGAATCCCCCCAGCTTCGGGCAAGACCAAAACAGATTGAAATGATTCTCAGGCTCCCTTGCGCACCACTTGCATTTGTCCCCTACTTCAGAGAGGAACCCAATCATTTGAGCTTGCATCATTTGGGCCCTGTGCACCACCTTAAACTGTATCAGGCTCATCCTGGCAGAGAATGATGTCACATTCACCTGGTGCATAATTTCACTTCAACCGTCACCACCCTCCCCACCACGTTCTATCCTCAGCTCCTCTTCCCATTTACATTTTATCTCCTCCACTGGCACTTTCTCTGTTTCCAACAACCACCCATGAGTATCCACAAACTTTCCCTCTCCTTGCTCGTTTTGAGTTAACAATCTTATCTAGTAGGGTACGCCTTGGCAGCTGAGGGAATGAGGTACTTCTCCTGCAACTCTTCTAGCCTCGCAAACCTCCCTTCCACGAATTGATCCCTGACTTACTCTACCCTTTCCCTATGCAAAATCCTGTACATCGCGTCTATCCCAACCGGTACGAACCTATGATTCCCCCGCCCTCCACCACCACCGCCACCACCTCGTTGTGGGCCACCTGAATTCCCAAAAAGCAAAACCGTGTTTTGGCCAGCTTGAATGGGAGGGCTCCCAAATTAGCACTCCTCCCATGGGTGTTCACCGGAAATACCTCACTCTTTACCACATTCAATTTATACTCCAAATAAACGCCAAATCTCCCTAATATGTCCAATATTTTTCCCATACACTCCAGCATGTTCGAGACATATAACAGCAGATCGCCTGCGTACAGTGACACCCTCTGCTCCCTACCTCCCTTCCAAGGTTCAATCAGCAGCACAAACAGCAGCGTGGTCAGTGAGCATCCCTGTCTCGTGCCCCGATATGCCCGAAAATATCCCAAACTCATTGTGTTCATACTAACACGAGAAATGAACGTTAGCCCAAACACAAACCGCCCCAGATCTCAAACGAGTACCTCCATTCTACCTGGTACCTCCATTCTAATCCTTCTCTGCAACCATTGAAATAATAACTTCCAGCGCCTTTGCCCTAGAAGGGCAGCAAGGTAGCATAATGGTTAGCACAGTTGATTCACAACTCCAGGGTCCCAGGTTCGATTCCTGGCTTGGGTCACTATCTGTGCGGAGTCTGCACGTTCTCCCCGTGTTTGCGTGGATTTTCTCTGGGTCCTCAGGTTTACTCCCAAAGTCCAACATGGCCAGGTTAGGGGGTGGATTGGCTATGCTAAATTGCCCTTAGTGTCCAACAAAGATTAGGTGGAATTACGTGGATAGGTGGAGGTATGGGCTTAGGTAGTGTGTTCTTTCGAAGGGCTGCTGCAGATTCGATGGGCCGATTGGCCTCCTTATGCACTGTATATTCTATGATCCTAAAGAGTCATCAGCACATTAAACAATCGCATAATGTTGCTCGACAAATGCTGTTCCTTAGCAAACCTTGTCTTTTCCACTGATACTCCAGCATGTGGTCTTCTTTGTGCTGCTATTACTAAGGATGGATATCGTAGTGCACTCAAAGACTACAAAACCTAATTCTAATAAACAAAGCTAAATTTATTACACTACTTATTGTACAATTCGATCACTATTCTTAAAACAAATAATATTCTAACTAAACTATAACCTACAGTAGACTTGCATCTCATGCACTATATCTTAAATTGTTCTCTGCTCTACTCCTATTCTCACTAACTCTCACCCGCTTTCTCTACACACTCCCAGAAGCTCGAGAAGCACTCCTTTTCATATGTCTGCTCCCTAGGTCCATCTAGTGGCTGGTTAGAGTATTACATTAACCCTTAATGTGCCAGACATTATGCATAATGTCACACGGCACACAACCCTTCAGCCACTTCATCAGCACCTTAGCCAGCATCTTCACATCAATGTTTAACAGGGAGATGGGGCCTTATCCTTCTGTGGGATCAAAGATATCGATGCCTGAGCCAGCATGGCCAGCAGTTCCCCCCCGTGCCAATGAATCATTCATTACACATGAGATGGGGTGCCAACATTGCCAAAACTTGTTTATAAAAGTCTACCGGAATGCCATCCAGCCCCGATTGCATCAAGCCAATGGACTACATTATCTCCTGGAGCCCCAATGGCACCTCCAGTCCTTTATGCCTTCCACCTCTGTGAATATCAACCCTTATAAAAAGGTCCTCATCTCCACGGTTCCCCTCAGGTCTCGGACCTACACAGCCCCCGATAAAAAGCCTCAAATGCCTCATTAATTTTCTCCAGCGGCATCATTAACCGTCCTTCCCCATCCCTCACCTGTGTTATCTCCTGCATGGCTACCTGTGATGGGCTAGCAGCTGGCTGGCCTTCTGCCCATATCATAAAACACTCCTATTCCGTCCCACATCTCCCAAAGTATTGATTTCTCCACCATGAAAATATCTATTCAGGGGTATATCAACCTGTCTGCCAATTTTTTGCTCAATAAATTAACCTCTCTATTTCTCTTTGTGGCTCACAACTTACTTTCCCAAACAAATTTGTCAAGCCCAGTTTTCCTTTCATAAAACTACATTGACTCTACTTGATTGTATTATGATTTTCTAAATATCCTGCTTTTACTTTATTAATAATGGATTCCAGCATTTTCCCAAAGGTAGATGTTTAATAAACCATCTATAGTTCCCTGTTTTCTATCTTCCATTTCTAAGTAGAGGTACTACATTTCCAATTTGCTGTGACCATTCCAGAATCTTGGGAATTTTGGAAGATAACAACCAATGCATCAACTATCTCTGCAGCCACTTATTTTAAGACACTCATCTTGTATGCAGCCAATCAGATCTAGGTGATTTGCCTGTCTTATGTCATTAGGTTTCCCGATAATTTTCTCAAGCAATATTGATTGTTTTAAGTTCCTCCTTTCAATTTGCCCCTAGATTATTCTATCCTCAGGATGCTTTTATTGTCTTCTATTATGAATATAGATAAAAAATACTTGTTCAAAGTCTTTGTTGTTTCTTTGTTCTCAGTTATTAATTCCACAGTCTCATGCTCAAAAGGACCAGCACTTACTTTAGCTACGTCAGCTAATTTGGTCTTCATACCTTTGTAATTGCCTTGTATGACATGTACCCACATACTACAACTCCAACACACCACCTGCCCTTCCATCTCAATTGTATTTAATTTACTATTTAGGGTTTTGAAGCATTGTGCAACAGAAATTTGTAGTTACATTAAGTAGTTTAACTAGATAAGCTGTAAATGTATTGAAATACTTATATCTTCCTAGGCCGAGTTTAAACTAGTTTAGAGAGAAACCTTAAAGCTTATCAATTAATCATCTATTTGCTGACTGCGATAATGCCGCCAGACATCAGGTGCGGAATTCTCCGACCCCCCGCCCAGGGCCGGCGTCAATCCCACCCCCGCCATGTCCTGAATTCTCCACCCCCCGAGATTCGGCGGGGGCGGGAATTGTGCCGCACCGGTCGGCGGGCCCCCCGCGGCGATTCTCCGCTGACAGGCCTTTCCCGCCGGCGTGGTTTAAACCACCTCTGGTACCGGTCGGATTGGCGGTGCGGGCGGGCTCCGGGGTCCTGGGGGGGGCACGCAGAACGATCTGACCCCGGGGGGGTGCCCCCACGGTAGCCTGGCCCGCGATTGGGGCCCACCGATCGGCGGACGGGCCTGTGCCGTGGGGGCACTCTTTTTCTTCTGCCCCGCAATGGCCTTCACCATGGCAGGGGCGTAAGAGACCCTCTCCCCTGCGCATGCGCCGGAATGACGTCAGCAGCCGCTAACGCACCGGCGCATGCGCGGACATCCGCCGGCCGGCGAAGGCCGTTCGTCCCCGGCTGGCAGGGCGTCAAAGGCCGTTCTCGCGGCCTGTGGAGCGGGAGCCACTCCGGCGCGGGCCTAGCCCCTAAAGGTGCGGAGAATTCCGCACATTTGGGGAGGCCCGACTCCGGAGTGGTTCACGCTACTCCGTCCCGCCGGGACCCCCCGCCCCGCCGGGTATGGGAGAATCCCGGCCCAGGTTTCACAGTCTCTCACTCCTCCTTTGGGACTGCTCCTTGCCTTGCAAAAGGCAAGAGCATCACCCCTTTCCTTTCAGCACCACATTTCCTTGTTCAGTACTCTGTTGGAGCTATACTGCATCAATCTGGGCTCAGTGCTGGCCTCCGAATGTCAAGCAGAGATAGTTATACATTTTCTTGTTGGAGGTGGTTGTTGGTTAGTACCTGCCACCAGTTCAAGCCTGGAAGGTGCCAAGGTATTGCAGATGCAGGCAGGGACTGTTTCAGTATCTGGAAGAGTTGCAAATGAAACCAAAAGCCATGCAACCATCAGCGGACATCCCCACCACTGTCCTTACGAAGGATGGAAGGTCATTGATGAAGCTGCTGAAGCTGTTTGTGCATAGGATATAAACCTGAGGTACTCATGCGGCATGTGCTGGAGCTCTAATGACTGCTCCCCCCCCCCCCCCCCTCCCACACACACACACTTATGTGAGAAATAAGAGGATGATCAGAGTGAGAGTAGGGCCGATCAGGGATAGTGGAGGGAACTTGTGCCTAGAGTCTGAGGAGATGGAGGAGGCCCTAAATGAATACTTTCCAAGGGGCTGGTTTAGCACAGGGCTAAATCGCTGGCTTTTAAAGCAGACCAAGGCAGACCAGCAGCACGGTTCAATTCCCGTACCAGCCTCCCCGAAAAGGCGCCGGAATGTGGCGACTACGGGCTTTTCACAGTAACTTCATTTGAAGCCTACCTGTGACAATAAGCCATTTTCATTTCATTTCATTTTTTATTTCATCTGCCGCCCAATCTGTTCCTCTATCTCTCTGCTGCTGTTGGGGGGGTCTGTAGAAAACTCCCAATAAAGTGATTGCTTATGATTACAGCTAGTAGAGAGTTGGACGATTGTTTGAATGATAGGTCTGGAGTTGAATGTTTCTGGTGAAACCAAGCCAAAAGGTGCCACATAAACGTGTTATTGGTAACTGACACTTGACAACATTTTCACCAAACCTTCCATCATTTTGCTGATTATTGAGAATAGTCTAATGGGACATTAATTGGCCAGATTCCTTTTTGTGGGAAATACGTACTTGGGCAATTTTTCAGCGTCAGAAATTGGCAGGTATACTGGAACAATTTGCAAGAAGCATGGCCGTTCTGCAACATAGATTTTCAACACAATAGCTGAGATGTTGTTAGGGCCTACAATGTTTTCTGTATGCAGTGCACTCAGCCAATACCTGATATCGTATGGAGCAAATTGAATTGGCTGAAGGCTGGAATCTATGATGATAGGGATGCTAGGAGTAAACTAAGATGGATCATCCGCATATCACTTCTGACTGAAATGGTTGCAAACACTTGTATTCCCTGCTAGAACATTTTGTAATTTATGTACAGCTTTTCTATTCTTCCTGCTAAACCGGACATCACATTTTCCCACATTATATTCCATTTGTCAAATTCTTATCTACTTGGCTAACATAATTATGCAGAATCCGTGTATCCACTTCACAATTTGCTTTCCCACCTATTGTTGTATCATCTGCAAATTTGACTAATACAGTCGGTCCTTTCATCCAAGGCATTAGTATAAATCATAATATCAAGAGTAACGGGCAAACAATCGACTGGAATGGAGAACTACCCCTGTTGCCCGTGAACTCAGGCACTTCAACATTGACGTTGCTGTCCTGCGAGAGACCCAAAGACAGGCGAAGGGCAGCTGAGGGAAGATGGAGGTGGTTACACCTTCTTCTGGAGAGGAAAACCCAAGGATCAGCGCAGGAGGCATGGAATTCAATTTGCTATCAAGAACAAACGCGTGAACTGACTCTTGGGGCTCCCAGTCGACAGCAACGAATGCCTCATCAATCTCTGTCAACAACTTGCCAAGAACCGGCAGTCAATGGGCGTGAGTGACTACACCCCAACCCTTGATGCCAACGATGAGTCCAAAAAATGCTCTACTCCATCCCGGGTACCATACTTTCCAACATTCCTGGGGAAGATAAGATCATTCTCCTTGGGGACTTCAACTCCAGGATTGGAAAGGACAACCAATTCTGGAAAGGGACCATTGAAAAGGAAGGAGTTGGAAATTGCAGCTCCAACGGAGTTCTCCTCACTAAATGAGCTGAACACCAGCTTTTTATCACCATCACACTGTTTCGCCAAATTGACAAATTCAAGACTTCCTGGAGACATCCATGACCAAAGCACTGGCACATGATTGACTATGTCATTGTCTAACCCTGAGACCAAAAGGATGCCTTCATCAGCAAAGCGATGACCAGTTTAGACGGCTGCTGGCCATACCATTGGCTGAGCCGCTCCGCTACGTCCATCAAACTCCACCAGAGTTTGCAGAAGCAGCAAAAGATGAATAAACAGCTCAGAAAAAAGATCAATGTTGAGCGGCTTCAAGATCCAACCGTGCTAGCGAACATCCAACAATGTCTTCACCAAAATCTCCAAAGCATTCATTCTTTTTTAATATAAATTTAGAGTACCCAATTATTTATTTTTCCAATTAAGGGGTAATTTAGCATGACCAACCCACCTACCCTGCACAACCTTTTGGGTTGTGGGGGTGAGGCCCATGCAGACACAGGGAGAATGTGCAAATTCCACAAGGACAGTGACCTGGGGCCAGGATCGAACCCAGATCCTCAGTGCCATGATGCAGCAGTGCTAACCATTGCGCCACAATGCCACCCTCAAAGCGTTCATTCTAATGGAACGGAGGAAAAGTGGAAAGAGCTGAAGACAGCCATCATCTCAAACTCTGAAGAAACCATTGACTACTGGACCTTGTAGACGGTGGACAGTCTTTGGGGGGTCAGGAGGCGAGTTACTTGCCATAGGATTCCTAGCCTTTGACCTGCCATGGTAGCCACAGTATTGAACTCCCACCAAGCGTGGATGAAGTCAAAGTCCCCATGAAACGCAGGAAAAATGGAAAAGTTGCAGGAATTGACAGATCCCAGTGGAGATTTGAAAACTTGGAGCAAAAGAGATCAGCTCCATCAGCTGCTCCTGATAATTTGGAACAGACAAGAAATCCCTGCTGACCTCAGGGATGCCGCCTTTGCCACCATCTTCAAGAAAGGAGACAAAGTGCACTGTGGGAACTGCCATGGAATCTCCCTATTCTCCATTGCAGGGAAGATCATTGCCCAAACCCTCGTTAGCCACATTCTTCCAGTCTCTGAAGAAATTCTTCCGGAAAGCCTGTGTGGCTTCCGACCAAACCGTGTGGAACAATGAACATTATTTTCACTAATAGATAACTTCCAAGAGAAGTGCCATGAGTAACATCAACCACTCTACATGGCATTCATTGATCTGACCAAGGCTTTTGACCTGGTCAATCGGGAAGTGCAATTGAAGACCCTGTCAAAGGCCGTCTGTTCCGAGAAATTCATCAACATCCTCTAACGACTCCATTACAGGATGTTCGCAATAGTCTTCACTGATGGAAATATGGCAGAAACCTTTGAGTTGAAGACTGGAGTCAAACAGGGATGAGTCATTGTCCCACCCTTTTCTCCATCATCACCTTGTCAAGAACAAGTTTCCAGTGGAGTGGACATCATCTTGGATTGGATGGATCGGATTTGTTTATTGTCATGTGTACCGAGGTACAGTGAAAAGTATTTTTCTGCGAGCATCTTAACAGATCATTAAGTACATGGGAAGAAAAGGAAAGAAAAGAAAATACATAATAGAGCAACACAAGGTATACAATGTAAAAGATAAAAGAGAGAGGTTAGTAATAATGTTGGTCTTAGAATTAAATTTTAAAAGATTAGAACGAATATAAGTTCAGTAAAAAGTGGATCTATTTGGGAGAGTTCGCAGACAGTCGCCTCGCTCCGGCTCCATCTTCTGTCTCCACGATGGATGGAAAACATTTCAACCTCAAACAGTTGAAATCCAAGATGAAAATGACACTGACATCACTCATGAAACATCACTATGCAGATGACAATGCTACCTCTGCTCTCTAAGAAGAGAATCTCTAAGCCTAGCTTGATGCCTTCGCAGAAGCATACCGAGTTTCAGTCTCAGCCTCAACCTCAAGAAGATTCAAATCCTTTACCAATTTTCCCAGGGCAAGATCTGGTCTTTGCCACCATCAAGATCAGCAGAGAAACACTCTCAAATGTGGAACATTTCCCCTCCCTGGGAAGCCACCTCTCACCTCAGGCTGACATTGCTGTGGAGATCCAACAGCGTATCCAATCTAAGGACGAGAGACTTGGACAACTATGACATATGTACTGATACCAAAATCCTCATGCACCAGGCAGTCGTCCTCCCAACTCTTCCATACAGCAAGAAACACGGACTATATACAGACCGCATTTCAAAGCACTGGAGAGGTACCATCAACACTGTCTGAGATAGATTCTCCCCATCTACTGGAAGGACAGGTGCACTAACATCAGCGTCCTTGAAGGAGCCAAGAGCACCAGCATTGAGGCCATGATCATCAGAGACGCTTACGTGGCTGGGATGCTGTCTCCCATGATCCGCCAGCGGATGCTGGAAAGAGACGAACTCAGTTTAACGGAGACGCTGACTCTCTCCGCCTCCCTGGAGGTCGCAGATCTAAGCGCTCGCACCTATGACCCTGGCCAGGCCGCCTCCTGGCACGCTTCCCACCAGCCACCCGCTGCTCCCGGCCTCCCTCAGGCTTGTGCCACGGGGCGCCCCGATAAATCCGCGGGGCCCAGCTGCTACTTTTGCGGGCACGCTAAACACCCTCGCTCGCGCTGCCCAGCCCGCTCCGCCCTCTGTAAGAGCTGCGGGAAGAAGGGCCACTACTCCACGGTCTGCCAGGCCAAAACGCTGGCTGCAGCGCTTCTGGAAGCTGTACAGCACTCTCCCCCCCTCCCCCAGGCCTCTGCAAGCGGCCTGTGTGCCTCTCTCTCTCCTCCAGGGCCCCTCCAGCCGCTCCCGACTCGCGCCCCGCCAGCCGACAAGCGCACCTCCCCGGCCCCTCCAGGCCTCTGCCAGCCTGCCCCGCACGTTTCTCCCCCCCGCCCCCGGGCCCCGGCGCCCGACCGGCCCGCCTCTCCGGGCCCTCCCGGTCCCTGCCTGCCCGCAGCGCGACTCTGCTCCCCCTGACCCCGGCCCCCCGCACCCGGCCCGCGCGCCTTACCTCCTCCCGCAGCTGCTGCACCTAACCGGCGTCTGGAGCCGGCCTGCGCGTCCCCACAGCTGATGCACCTAACCGGCGTCCTGTAGCCGGCCTGCGCATCCCCACAGCTGATGCACCTAACCGGCGTCCTGGAGCCGGCTTGCGCATCCCCACAGCTGATGCACCTAACCGGCGTCCTGGAGCCGGCCTGCGCATCCCCACAGCTGATGCATGTTACTCACCTCCTGGAGCCGGCCTGCGCATCCCCACAGCTGCTACACCCGGCTCGCCTCCTGGAGCCAGCCTGCGCGTCCCCACAGCTGCTACACCCGGCTCGCCTCCTGGAGCCGGCCTGCGCGTCCCCACAGCTGCTACACCCGGCTCGCCTCCTGGAGCCGGCCTGCGCGCCTCACCTCATCAGCTCACAGTGCCGGCAACGCTAGCTCCGCCACCAGCGGCCACGAGGGCTTCCTGGGCGCCGCCATCTTGGGGTGCCGACCCCACGTGCGGGTCCTGGGCGCCGCCATCTTGGGGCCCCGACCCCACGTGCGGATACTGGGCGCCGCCATCTTGGGGAACAGACCTCAGATGTGGATCCTGGCCACCGACTTCCAGATCTGCCATGCAAGATCCCTCCAGCATCGAATCGGACAGCGACGACGGATTTTCTCCACGGCTCGCGGCCGTTCACCTCACATATGGATCCTGGCCACCGACTTCCAGATCTGCCACACAAGATCCCTCCAGCATCGACTCGGACGGCGACGACGGATTTTCTCCACGGCTCACGGCCGTTCAACTCGACCAGTCTCATCCACGCACGCTCGCCAAAACGACTACGCTGATCCACCTCAACGGCCACGAGACGGACTGCCTGCTGGACTCCGGGAGCACGGAAAGCTTCGTTCACCCTGACACGATAAGATGCTGCGCGCTCCCTGTCCATCACGTAACACGCAAAATCGGTTTAGCCTCAGGTTCGCACTACGTCCACATCACCGGGTGCTGCATCGCGGACCTTACGGTCCAAGGGAAGGTTTTTAAAAATTATAAATTCCTTGTCCTCCCTGATCTTTGCGCACTGGCACTCCTAGGACTGGACTTCCAGTGCAACCTGCAGAGCATGACCTTTCAATTCGGCGGCCCTATAACCCCCCTCACTGTCTGCAGCCTCGCGTCCCTCAAAGTGGACCCTCCCTCCCTGTTTGCTAACCTCACCCCCGATTGCAAACCCGTTGCCACACGGAGCAGACGGTACAGCGCCCAGGACCGATCCTTCATCAGGTCCGAGGTCCAGAGGTTGCTGACGGAAGGGGTCATCGAGGCCAGCAACAGTCCCTGGCGAGCCCAAGTGCTGGTGGTCCGGACGGAGGAGAAAAACCGGATGGTCATCGATTATAGCCAAACCATCAATCGGTTTACGCAACTGGACGCGTATCCTCTTCCCCGTATTTCTACCATGGTAAACGAGATCGCGACATACAAGGTCTTCTCAACTGTGGACCTTAAGTCCGCTTACCACCAGCTCCCCATCCGCGCGAGTGACCGACTGTACACCGCGTTCGAGGCTGACGGGCGCCTCTACCACTTCCTTAGGGTTCCATTTGGTGTCACAAATGGGGTCTCGGTCTTCCAACGGGAGATGGACCGAATGGTCGACAAGTACGGATTACATGCTACCTACCCGTACCTTGATAATGTCACCATCTGCGGCCACGACCAGCAGGACCATGACGCCAACCTCCAGAAATTCCTCCAAACCGCAAAACTCCTTAACCTCACGTACAATAAGGATAAATGCGTGTTTAGCACCGACCGCCTAGCCATCCTCGGCTACATAGTGCGTAACGGAGTGATAGGCCCCGACCCCGAACGCATGCGCCCCCTGATGGAACTCCCTCTCCCCAATACCCCCAAATCCCTCAAACGCTGCCTGGGGTTTTTCGCATACTACGCCCAATGGGTTCCCAACTACGCGGACAAGGCCCGTCCCCTCATGCAAACCATGACCTTCCCGCCGTCGACGGAGGCCTGCCAGGCCTTTAGCCACATCAAAGCAGACATCGCGAAGGCCACGATGCGCGCCATCGACGAGGCCCTCCCCTTCCAGGTCGAGAGCGACGCATCAGAAGTAGCTCTGGCGGCCACCCTGAACCAAGCGGGCAGACCCGTGGCCTTCTTCTCCAGAACTCTCCAGGCTTCCGAACTCCGCCACCCCTCTGTGGAAAAGGAAGCCCAGGCCATAGTCGAAGCCGTGCGACATTGGAGGCACTATTTGGCCGGCAGGAGGTTTACCCTCCTCACAGACCAACGGTCAGTAGCCTTCATGTTTGATAATGCACAAAGGGGCAAGATCAAAAATGACAAGATTTTACGGTGGCGGATCGAGTTGTCCACGTACAACTATGATATCTTGTATCGTCCTGGGAAGCTCAATGAGCCTCCTGATGCCCTGTCCCGCGGTACCTGCGCCAGCGCGCAGATAGACCGCCTCTGCTCCCTCCACGCAGACCTCTGCCATCCAGGGGTGACCCGCCTACAGCACTTCATTAAGGCCCGCAACCTGCCCTACTCCATCGAGGAAGTCAGGTCAGTAACCCATGACTGCCACATCTGCGCCGAGTGCAAACCGCACTTCTACCGCCCCGAGCGCGCACACCTGATCAAAGCATCCCGCCCCTTCGAACGTCTTAGCATTGACTTCAAGGGGCCCCTTCCCTCTAACAACCGCAACATTTACTTCCTGGCGGTTATCGACGAACACTCCCGCTTCCCCTTCACCATTCCCTGTCCCAACATGACCACATCGACCGTCATTAAGGCCCTACTCTCCATCTTCTCACTGTTTGGCTACCCCGCGTACATTCACAGCGATCGGGGGTCCTCATTTATGAGCGACGAGCTGCGTCAATTCCTGCTCGACAGGGGCATCGCCTCTAGCAGGACGACCAGCTTTAACCCCCGGGGTAACGGACAGGTCGAGCGGGAGAATGGTACCATCTGGAAGACCATACTACTGGCCCTCCGGTCTAGAAATCTCCCTATTTCCCGATGGCAAGAGGTGCTCCCCGATGCACTGCACTCTATCCGCTCACTCCTCTGTACTGCAACTAATCAGACACCTCATGAGCGTCTTCTTGTTTTCCCCAGGAATTTGTCCTCCGGATCCTCTCTCCCGACGTGGCTGGTCACCCCCGGACCCATCTTGCTCCGGAAGCATGTGCGGGTGCACAAGTCCGACCCGTTGGTGGAGCATGTCCAGTTACTCCACGCTAACCCGCAGTACTCGTACATACGCGTACTCCACATCTGCGCCCACATACCCCCCCCCCCCCCCCCCCCGTCTCGTTCACACACACACCCCCCCCCCCGCCTTCCTTCTCCGTAAGGGGTGAATGTGATGATATGATCTGCATACTTGTCTGCCATTGGGCCAGAACGTCGGCTTACCATTGGCCCTGGTCGGTCATGTGCCTCTCGACCGATTGGCCGAGAGGCTGAGTTAACCACGCCTCTATTAACGAGGTATAAATGCTCAAACGCCTGATGATCGTCCCTTTCCACTGTAGACGATCGCAGAGCTGTGTTCTAGTTAATTAAAGCCAGACTTTGGTAAATCACTCGCCTCGCGTGCAATCGATGGTACATCAATCATTATCACATTAAGTAATCTTCTCAGGTTGGCCGCCAGCTGCCTACCTTTCACAAACCCCGTTTGATCCTCCCCAATCGCCTCCGGTACACAGTCCTCCATTCTACCCTCCAGTACCTTTTCCAGGAGCTTGGCGTCTGCATTAATCAGGGAGATTGGCCTGTAGGACCCGCACGCCTCCGGGTCTTTACCCCGCTTCAATATCAGTGATATGGTGGCTTGTGACATTGTCGGCGGCAGGGTCCCTCTGTCCCTTGCCTCATTAAAAACCCTCGCCAAGACCGGGCCCACCAGCTCAGAGAACTTCCTATAAAACTCTACTGGGTAGCCATCCGGCCCCGGGGACTTCCCCGACTGCATGGCCTTAAGGCCCCCCAATACCTCCTCTACTCTAATCGGGGCCCCCAGCTCTTCCACTCACCCCCCACCAACTGTTGGGAATGTTAACCCGTCCAGAAACCTTTTCATCCCCTCCGGTTCTTCCGGCGGCTCCGAAGTATACAGCTTACGATAGAAGTCCCGGAATACCTTATTCAATTCTGCCGGGTCCTCCACTTTGCGAGCCCCCCCCCCCCCCCCCCCCCCCCCCCCCCCGTCTCTTACTCTACCTATTTCCCTGGCCGCCTCCCTCCTCCTGAGTTGCTGCGCTAACAGTCTGCTAGCCTTTTCCCCAT
Source organism: Scyliorhinus canicula (assembly GCF_902713615.1). Taxonomy (NCBI): domain Eukaryota; kingdom Metazoa; phylum Chordata; class Chondrichthyes; order Carcharhiniformes; family Scyliorhinidae; genus Scyliorhinus; species Scyliorhinus canicula. Next base: position 40,088,958 of record NC_052164.1, read on the forward strand.
GCTCGTACACCACTCCCCTCGCTTTCCTAAGCTGTTCCACAGCCCTGCTCGTGGATAGAGCCCCCAGTTCCGCCTGTAGTCTCTGCCTCTCCCTGAGTAAAACCTCCCCCGGGACTCCGCGTGCTCTTCATCTATCCGACCCATTTCCCTGACCAATCTCTCCATCTCTGCCCAGTCTGCCTTGGCTCTGTGGGCCCCAATTGAAATCAGCTCCCCCCGCACTACTGCCTTTAGCGCCTCCCACAGGGTCGCCGCTGAGACCTCCCCCGTGTCATTCACCTGCAGGTAATTTTGCATACATCTCCGAAGCCTCTCGCAGATCCCCTCCTCCGACAGCAGTCCCACATCTAGCCTCCATTGCGGGCGTTGATAGCTCGCTCCCCCAAACTGCAGGTCCACCCAATGCGGGGCATGGTCTGAAATGGTAATTGCTGAGTATTCCGTGTTCTTTACCTCCCCCATACAGTCCCTGCTTAGTACAAAGAAATCTATCCTGGAATATACTTTATGGACGTGCGAGTAAAACGAGTAGCCCCTTCCTGTTGGCTGTCTATCTCTCCAGGGGTCCACTGACCCCATTTGCTCCATAAACCCTTTCAGCTCCCTTGCCATTGCTGAGAGTCTACCCGTTCTGGGACACGACCGATCCAAAGTTGGGTCAAGGACCATGTTAAAGTCCCCTCCCATTATTAGCCTGCGAGAATCCAGGTCCGGGATCTTCCCCAGCACTCTTTTAATGAAGTCCACGTCATCCCAGTTCGGGGCATATATATTCACCAGCACCACTCTTCTCCCCTCCAGTCTGCCCCATACCATCAGGTATCTGCCCCCCCTGTCTGCGGATATACCATCTGCCTCAAATTGCACGCGCTTGTTGATCATGATTGCCACCCCTCTGGACTTCGAGTCCAAGTCCGAGTGGAAGACCTGGCTAATCCAGCCCTTCCTTAGCCTGGTCTGGCCACTTTCAGATGTGTCTCCTGCAACATAATTACGTCCGCCCTCAGGGCCCGCAAGTGCGCGAACACCCGCGCCCTCTTAACCGGCCCATTCAGTCCCTTGACATTCCAGGTGATCAGCCTGGTCGGGGGGGCACATCCCACCCCCCCACCCCGCCGGTCAGCCATAGTCTTTCTCGGGCCGGCCCCTGGCCCGTGCGTCGCGCCATTCCTGGCCCGCCCTCTGGCTGCCTCCACCCTCGACCTCCTTTCCCGTGCCTTTTTCAAGTCCCTCCCCCCGTCAGCAGAACAACCCCCCCCCCCAACCCCATCCCCCGATACCCCCATCCCTGCCATCTACTGGCTGTAACTTCCCCCCCACCTGACTCCCTTGACTAGCCAATCTGCTAGCCCGGTGACTCAACACTCCGGCGCTTTCCTGTCTCAGTCCCATTGTTTCCCCACTCCCCGGCGCCCCATCCCCCTCTCCCACCCACTAGGGCAAGCCGGCTCCAGTGTCTTCTGCGAGCTGCACAAAAAGTACAAACCAGCCCAAACAGGAAAACAAAAACAGAAAAAACAGTAAAAGAACAAAAATAAACCCAAAAAAACAAAATCCCCCCCTAAGAAACAAGAGAGATCCCAACAAAAAAAACCCAAAAAAGGTGGAAAGGGAGGTTAACCCCCCAAACCAATGTCCATGAACAAAGGAAAGAGTCCCAAATGTTCCGCTTGGCCCCTTTGGCCCAGCAAACCGTTGAGCAGCAGTCCAGGCACATTCGGCGTTCCTTCCCACAGTAATCCTCCAGCCCTAATTCGCGTCCTTGGGGCCTCCTTTCGGGACCAGCCCCAGGTCCCTCGCAAAATCCATCGCTTCTTCGGGCTCGGAGAAGTAGTGGTGTTGACCCTGGTGCATGACCCATAGACGAGCTGGGAACAGCAGACCAAACTTCACGTGCTTCTTGAACAGCACCTCCTTGACATTCTTAAAGGCTGCTCGCCGCCGAGCCACCTCCTGGCTTAGGTCCTGATAAATGCAGAGAACACTGTTGTTCCACATGCTGCTCCTGGCGCTCTTTGCCCACTGCAGCACCCGCTCCTTGTCCACGAACCTGTGGAACCTAATCACCATCGGGCGGGGGGGTCCGCCCGGCCGCCCCTGCCTTGCCTGCACTCTGTGTGCCCCCTCCAGCTCCGGCGGTCGCGGAAAGGCTTCGGCCCCCATCATCTGCTTCAGCAGGTCTGCTACAAAGGCTGCAGCATCAGCTCCCTCAGCCCCCTCCGGGAGGCCGACCATCCTCAGATTATTCCTGCGGACTCTATTCGCCAGCTCCTCCACTCTGTCCAGCAGTCTTCTCTGCCGCTCTTTCAGGCCGTCAACTTCTATAGCTGCAACCGTCTGCGCATCCGCCTGCTCCTCCACCGCCTCTCCCAGCGCCTTAACTTTAACATCCTGCGCGTCCAGCCTCTGGTTCAGCTGATCCACCGCTTTCTGGATTGGGTCCAAGCTGTCCCACTTCAGCGCTTCAAAACTGGACTTCATTACCTGGAGCATGATATCCAGCGCCTGCTGGATTGCTGAGTCCAGGATCCGTGTGTCCGCCATCTTAGGTCCCAGGTAAGTTTCTTCAGGTCCTTGTCTCTGTCCCTTTTTCTTCTTCTTTTTCTGCCTTCTGGACTCTCGCTGTTCCATATGCCGCAGCCCGCTCCTCAGCGCCTTCGCTGCCGCTTTCCTTCGCCCAGCTCCTTAAATTTTACCTTCTGGGCCTCTGAAGTGGGTCCAAGTTGTCCTGCTTCAGCAACTCCAAAACTTATTTTCTTCTCCTGGAGGAAGGAAGGTCCGTGGGTCCACCATCTTACTTTCCAGGTCCGTTTCCTCTGCTTCTTGCCTCCGTCTCTCTCTCTCTCTTCCCCTACCTGCTGGCCTCCCACGCTTGCATCGCTGTCAGCCCGCTCTCCAGCCCTTTCCCAGCAGCCTTTTTGCCGCCCCCGAGGTCCCGCTATCGCGGGGAATCAGGTCCAAAGCCCCGCCGGAGTGAGAGCCCACCGAATGTGCGGCTCACTCAGGCATCGCCGCCACCGGAAGTCCTGAATGTCAAATTCTATTATACTGTGATCACTCTTGCCCTGAGGATCCTATACTATGGAGCCAGTCATTAATCCTGTCTCATTACACATTACCAGTTTTAAAATAGCTTCTGCCCTGATTAGTTTCAGAACAAATTGTTCCAAGAAACTCTCCTAAAAATGAACTCATCCCCCATGCTACCAATTCAATTATTCCAATCCAAATGAAAATTCAAATCTTTCACAATTATTGCAGTACCTTTCTTGTAAGCCCCCATTATTTCTTGATTTATACTCTGTCGTTTAGTTTAGCTACTTTCTGGGGGCCTAGAAACCACTCCCATTAGTGACTTATTTCCTTTGCTATTTCTTAACTTAACCCAAACTAATTCTATAGTTTCATCTTCCAAGATCATTTCTCACCATTGTACTGATCTCATCCTTCTTTTTTTTAATATAATTTTTATTGGAATTTTTTGCAGAAAATATAAAACGTAACGACAAACAATGAAATGCAACAAAATAACCCATAATAACTGTATCACCCCCAGACCGTATCGACGCATGTATCCCATCCCCCAACCCCCCAACCCCAATGAACAACAGAAGAACTTAAAATAAATTTAAATTAAATAAACAAACATAGTCATCGTCCCCCCCCCCCCCCCCCACACCTTTTCCCTCCCCCTTCCCCCCCACCCCCCCGGGTTGCTGCTGCTACTGTCCCCGTACCCTATCATTGAGCCAGAAAGTTGAGAAAAGGTTGCCACCGCCTAAAGAACCCTTGTACCGACCCTCTCAGGGCGAATTTGATCTTCTCTAGCTAAATGAAACCCGCCATGTCATTGATCCAGGTCTCCACGCTTGGGGGCCTCGCATCCTTCCATTGTAGCAAGATCCTTCGCCGGGCTACTAGGGACGCAAAGGCCAGCACACCGGCCTCTTTCGCCTCCTGTACTCCCGGCTCCACCCCAACCCCAAAAATCGCGAGTCCCCATCCTGGCTTGACCCTGGATCCCACCACCCTCGACACCGTCCTCGCCACCCCCTTCCAGAACTCCTCCAGTGCCGGGCATGCCCAGAACATATGGGCATGGTTCGCTGGACTCCCCGAGCACCTGACACACCTGTCTTCACCCCCAAAGAACCTACTCATCCTCGTCCCAGTCATGTGGGCCCGGTGCAGCACCTTGAATTGGATGAGACTAAGCCGCGCACACGAGGAGGAAGAATTAACCCTCTCCAGGGCATCAGCCTATGTCCCGTCTTCGATCTGTTCCCCCAGTTCCCCCTCCCACTTAGCTTTCAGCTCCTCTACTGACGCCTCCTCCGCCTCCTGCATAACTTTGTAGATATCAGATATCTTCCCCTCTCCGACCCAGACCCCCGAAAGCACCCTGTCGCTCACCCCCCTCGCGGGAAGCGAAGGGAATCCCTCCACCTGCCGCCTAGCAAATGCCTTTACCTGCAGATACCTGAACATGTTCCCCGGGGGGAGCCCAAATTTCTCCTCCAACTCCCCCAGGCTCGCAAACCTCCCATCAATAAACAGGTCCCTCAGCTGTCTGATGCCCGCTCTGTACCAACCCTGAAATCACCCATCAATGTTCCCCGGGACGAACCTATGGTTCCCCCTTAACGGAGCCTCCATCGAGCCCCCCACTTCTCCCCTATGTCGCCTCCACTGCCCCCAAATCTTGAGGGTAGCCGCCACCACCGGACTCGTGGTATACCTCGTAGGAGGGAGCGGCCACGGCACCGTTACCAGGCCCCCCAGGCTTGTATCTCCACAGGACGCCCTCTCCATCCGTTTCCATGCTGCCCCCTCCCCCTCCATTACCCACTTGCGCACCATCGACACATTGGCCGCCCAATAATACCCCGAGAGATTGGGTAACGCCAGCCCCCCCCCCCCCCCCCCCCCCCCCATCTCTACCCCGCTCCAAGAAGACCCTCTTCACCCTCGGGGTCCCATGCGCCCAAACAAAGCTCATGATGCTGCTAGTCACCCTTCTAAAAAAGGCCCTAGGGATAAAGATGGGCAAACACTGAAAAAGGAACAAGAACCTCGGGAGAACTGTTATTTTGACGGACTGCACTCTACCCGCCAACGATAGCGGCACCATGTCCCACCTTTTAAATTCCTCCTCCATCTGTTCCACCAGCCTGGTAAAATTAAGCTTATGGAGAGTCCCCCAACTCCTGGCCACCTGCACCCCCAGGTATCTGAAACTCTTCACTGCCCTCTTAAACGGGAGTCTCCCAATTCCCTCCTCCTGATCACCCGGGTGTACTACAAATACCTCACTCTTGCCTAAATTTAACTTATAGCCCGAGAAGCCCCCAAATTCCGCTAACAGCTCCATCACCCCCGGCATTCCCCCTTCTGGATCCGCCACATACAACAGCAGGTCGTCCGCATACAGCGATACACAATGTTCCTCCCCACCCCGCACCAGACCCCTCCATCTCCCTGACTACCTCAACGCCATAGCCAAAGCTTCAATCGCCAGTGCAAAGAGCAAGGGGGACAGGGGGCACCCCTGCCTGGTCCCACGGTAGAGCCTAAAGTACTCCGATCTCCTTCCATTGGTAACTACACTTGCCATCGGAGCCGCGTAGAGCAGCCTCACCCATTTGATGAATCCCTCCCCGAATCCGAACCGCTCCAGCACCTCCCACAGGTACCCCCACTCAACTCTATCAAACGCTTTCTCCGCAACCAGCGCCACCACTATCTCCGCCTCCCCCTCCACTGCCGGCATCATAATAACATTTAGCAGTCTCTGCACATTCGTGTTGAGCTGCCATCCCTTGACAAATCCTGTCTGATCCTCGTGTATCACCCCTGGCACACAGTCCTCTATCCTGGTGGCCAGGATCTTCGCCAGCAACTTGGCGTCAACATTGAGGAGCGAGATAGGCCTGTATGATCCACACTGCAAGGGGTCCTTATCCCGCTTTAGGATCAGAGAGATCAGTGCCCGCGACATCGTCGGGGGCAAAGCCCCCCCCTCCCATACCTCATTGAAGGCTCGCACCAACAGGGGGCCCACCAGATCCGCATACTTTTTATAAAATTCCACCGGGAACCCGTCCGGCCCCGGCGCCTTACCTGACTGCATTTGTCCAATCCCCCTGACTAGCTCCTCCAACTCTATTGGCGCCCCCAACCCCTCTACCAGCTCCTCTTGAACCCTTGGGAACCATAGCCTTTTCATGAAGCTCTCCATCCCCCCTCTCCCCATCGGAGGTTCTGACCGGTACAGTTCCTCGTAGAAGTCCCTAAAGACCCCATTTACTTCTGTCCCCTTCTGCACTACATTCCCACCCCTATCCGTCACTCCACCAATTTCCCTAGCCGCATCTCGCCTGCGGAGCTGATGCGCCAACATCCTGCTCGCCTTCTCCCCATACTCATATACCATGCCCTGCGACCTCCTCCACTGTGTCTCCGCCTTTCTGGTGGTCAACAAGTCAAATTTGGCCTGCAAACTACGCCGTTCCCCCAGCAACCCCTCCTCCGGTGCCTCCGCGTATCTCCTGTCCACATCCAGGAGCTCCCCCACCAGTCTCTCCCTCTCCTTCCTCTCCCTCCTTTCCCTATGGGCCCGGATGGAGATCAGCTCCCCCCGGATCACTGCTTTCAGAGCCTCCCAGACCATCCCCACCCGGACCTCCCCCGTGTCGTTGGTATCAAGATACCCCTCAATACTTCCCCGGACCCTCCTACACACTTCCTCATCAGCCAGCAGCCCCACATCCAGGCGCCAGAGCGGGCGCTGGTCCCGCGCCTCCCCCATCTCCAGATCAACCCAGTGCGGAGCATGGTCTGAAATTGCTATGGCCGAATACTCTGCATCCTGCACCTTCGGGATCAATCCCCTGCTCAGGATGAAAACATCTATTCGGGAATAGACCCTATGGACATGGGAGAAAAAGGAATACTCCCGCGCTCTCGGCCTCTCAAACCTCCAGGGATCCACCCCTCCCATCTGGTCCATAAACCCCCTCAGTACTTTGGCCGCCGCCGGTCTCCTACCCGTCCTTGAACTGGACCGGTCCAGTGGGGGATCCAGCTCTGTGTTAAAGTCTCCCCCCATGATCAGGCCCCCTGCCTCCAGGTCCGGAATGCGGCCCAACAAGTGCCTCATGAAGCCGGCATCATCCCAATTCGGGGCATATACATTAACCAGCACCACCTTCTCTCCCTGCAGCCTACCCTTCACCATAATATATCTGCCCTCCTTGTCCGACACCACCTCAGCCGCCTCGAACGCCACCCTCTTCCCCACCAGAATCGCCACCCTCCGGTTCTTCGCGTCCAATCCTGAGTGAAAAACCTGCCCCACCCACCCCTTCCTCAGACGAACCTGGTCCGCCACCTTCAAGTGGGTCTCCTGGAGCATAGCCACGTCCGCCTTCAGCCCCTTCAGATGAGAAATTACCCTAGTTCTCTTAACCGGCCCATTCAGCCCCCTCACGTTCCAGGTAATCAGCCGGATCAGAGGGCAACCTGCCCCTATCCCCCGCCGGCTAGCCATAGCTTATTGACTGCTCGCCCCAGGCCAGCTCGCCCCACCTGACCCGTTCCCCATGGCGATAACGCCTCTCCTCTACCCCCCCCGGCCCACGCCAGCTCCTTCCTGGCCATTCCAGCAGCAACCCGGTATCCCCCCCCACCCCCCCAGGCTAGGACCCCTCCTAGCCGCGACGCACCCTCCATGGTACTTCCGTGAGTCAGCTGACCCGGCAGCTCCTGCCAAAACCCATCTCCTCCCGGCATGGAGTCATCCCCCTCTTGCCACACCTCCTTGGCACCGCTTCAGCGCGGGAAAGAAAACCAGTAGAGGCCACGCCCCCACCTCCAGCTCCGCCCCCCCGCCCCGCAGCGCGGACAACCAGAGGAAAGCCCGCGCTTTCACACTGCCACACCCCACCCTTCTGACGCAGCTCCTCAAAATCCAGTTTCACCCCAACCCCCAGCCCCGTACAGAAGAGAACATATAAAGCACACGCCCCCAACGTTCCCCACATACCCCACACCCACACCCAACAGACAAACCCACCCGGAAACAGAGCAAAACGAAAACCAGCATAAAAAAAACACGTGTCAAAATTGAAGAACAGCAACAGCAAAAACAGCAACGGCCATAGTGTGTCCCCAGACCCTAGTTCGAGTCCAGCTTCTCCGCCTGTACAAAGGCCCACGCCTCCTCCGGGGACTTGAAGTAGTGGTGCCGGTCCTTATATGTCACCCACAGACGCGCAGGCTGCAGCATTCCAAATCTGACCTGCTTGGCATGCAGCACCGCCTTCGTCCGGTTGAACCTGGCCCGCCGCTTTGCCACCTCCGCACTCCAGTCCTGGTAGATTCGCACTACCGAATTCTCCCACTTGCTGCTCCTCTCTTTCTTGGCCCAGCGCAGCACACACTCCCGGTCACTAAATCGATTGAACCGCACCAGCACCGCCCGCGGGGGTTCATTTGCCTTAGGCCTCCTGGCCAGCACTCTGTGAGCTCCCTCAAGCTCCAGGGGCAAATGGAAGGACCCCGCTCCCATCAACGAGCTCAACATCGTGGTCACGTACGACAGGAGATCCGACCCTTCCAGCCCCTCCGCCAGGCCCAGGATCCTCAAATTCTTTCGCCTTGTGCTAACGTCCAGCTCCTCCAAGCGGTCTTGCCACTTTTTGTGAAGTGCCTCGTGCAACTCCACTTTCCCCACGAGGACCACGGCGTCCTCCTCCCGCTCAGCGGTCTGCTGCTGCAACTCCCGAATGGACACCTCCTGAGCCGCCTGAGCCCCAAGCAGCTTGTTGGTAGTCGCATTCAGGAAGTCCAGCAACTCAGCCTTCAGCTCCGCAAAACAGCGCAGAAGAGAGGCCTGCTGCTCCTGCGCCCACTTCCACCAGTCCTCGGGTGTTCCGCCGGCCGCCATTTTGTCCTTCTTCCCCCGTTTTTCTTGGGGAGCTGCTGCAGCTTTTTCCTTTGCCCCACTCCGGGTGAGAACCATAAATTATGGGGAATGCTCCTCTAGACACCTTCCCCCACCGGGATTCGTCGAGACAGCGCCGTTTGAGGCCCTCAAATCGGCCCAAAAGTCCTTAAATAGCGGGAGTTGCGGTGCGGCCGCAACTACAAAGCCGATTTTCTGACCGCTCCACTCCTAGTCCAGGCCATCCACCGGTGGAGAATCTCAGAAGGAGTGTTCCCACACGGGGAAAAGTCCAAACAGCACCACTACGGGCCCTTAAAAGAGCCCCAAAGTCCGAAAATAGTGGGAGCCACTGAACGTGCGGCTTAGCTCCGCATCACCACTACCGGAAGTCCGTCTTCGCTTCTTCAATGGCCTTGGTGAGATCTCTTCACAGTTCTTCCCTCTGCTGCTAGAATTCAGCTTTCATAAAGGCCCTCAGGTCAGCTTGAGACCTATAAGCTGGCCCTTCCCCCGCTTGCATGCTTGCAGAGGCTTTCGTTTGCTGCTGTTCAGACAAATCTTGCACTGTTTCTGAGGGTCTGATAACCAAGAAACATCCTATTCCTGGGGGAAAATACTCCTTCACCCACGCCTTTTCATCGAAATTCCAACCCCTGCTGCCCAAAAAAGAGCTATTTTCTGCAACCTTAGGCAGGAGCTGCCTCTGTGTGCACACTCGCTGCATGATGCACACCGGAAGTCTCACTGATCTCATCCTTGATTAACAGAGCTACCCACTTGATAGAAATTGGCTTTTCTAGTTAGCTATAGATGATATAGGTAAAAGGTTTAATTGAGATTTCATTAAAACTAATTAACTGAAATCATATTAAGTATTAATTCAGTGCAACTATAGCTGGGAATTAATCAGATAAGACTCTGTATTTTCACATTTCACAGGTTATTTGAGGCCTGCAAGGTCAGTGACTCAACTAGCTAAAAGGCCCTATTGTTTGGTAAAAACTAGGCGGGTGCCCAGTACGGGCATGCTCCGTTTCTATAGTAACAGCCAGTCTTTGTTGAGGTGCAGGTGTCGATTATTTGGAAAATTGGCAAGCGATGGAATGGAAATTCACGCCAATATATTCAAATACATATTTCTCTTAAATTGATGGACAGACAGTTTGGCTGAATTGAGTGAATTATAAATTAGTTCAAGCCAATCACGGCAGGAAAGAAGTCAAAACCTTAAGATAAGAACCTTCTTAAGAATCACTTGTCGGGATGGAAAAACCTATTCCGGAATCACTATCTCTCTCTCTATTTTTCTCAAACCTATGTCTTTGCTGCTTGCCTTTGCTAATCGCCATCTTTCTTTTGTTTAAATCACTTAGTTATGTTATTCTGTGGATTACGATTTGAAGAATTACCACGATTTGTATTTTAAACTCAATCACTGTATCCGCTAAAGACAATCAATCTGATCAGCTTGCTAAAGGACTAGTCGGAATTCTCTTAAATTACAAGTGGACACTACAGCTGACTAATAAACTATGAACCACTTTGATTGGTGTGCGTTATGAGTAGCCATACATTGGCCAATGCATTTGATCAGCTAGATTACTACGTAAATGACAAGCCCAAATATGAAAAATAAGAGAAGTCCCTGAATGATGGAAATTCCTGTGCCACCCAACCATCCAGAGAGCCATGCGCAAAGAGTGTTCTCAGAGGGTTGGTGAAGAACAAAGAAAGAAAAGTACAGGACGGGAACAGGCCCTTCGGCCCTCCAAGCCTGTGCCGACCATGCTGCTCATCTAAACTAAAATCTTCTACACTTCAAAGAACAAAGAAAAGTAGTTTCCTAACTTCTTCTTGAATATGTGCTGACAACTGTTAATTTCTCCTGAATTATCTGGGATGTAGGTGCAACACTCTGCACCCAATCAGGGCACAGGTGCCACTTTTTTCGGCTAGCAAATAGCCAAGTGCCATCCGATTCTGTAAACCCACAGTTCGAATGGCTAGAATCTCGGCTGAAATGCAATTTCGGGCTCGGGCAGTGTCATTGGCTATTTTCTCTAAGGCTGCGGCCAAATTAATGTATTCTCTGGTCAATACGATGATGCCGTAGGCAGGGATGAGTGCAGAAAAGAATTTTTCAGCCCCTGTGATCTTACGTTTAGACCTTTTGATGATATTGGGAGGTGGATATCTGTCAAACTGGGATGAGATGTCCATATTTTGAGTTTGCGTTTATAACATTAGCTCGGGAAATAGAAGGGCAATGGCGGATGAAGGGGATAATGAATCCTAAATAGCACGCTCCTCTCCATCCCCATTGGGAGCCAAGGGTATGCAGTATTACCGCAGATGTAATAGCTGCCATTAAAGGCAGAATATTGGGCAACCACTTGTGTCTACCAACGTTCTGTAAAAGTTGTTCCATCGGTTTAATAAGGTAGCCCTTCAGAGTCGAAGGGATTCCCTTCATGTCCCTAGACACTACCTTTTATGTGTCATGAGTGCACCTTTTACTGGCACTCACATCCAAATAATATTTACATTTACTGCATCCCGCATTCCATCCTCTATAATTATAGTTGATTAAACATATGGTCTCAGAATGATTATGACCAGTTGGGAGGGTTACTTGGGGTGGTGTCGCCCTCCGATTATAGATATGTTGGTACCATCCCTTGAAAGTGTTTAATGGGTGGTCTGCAGATTGCCATCTCTTAACCTCATCGTTTATCATTTTTTTGGTTCTGTTGTCTCTACATTCGGGAAAGTTATGGTCGTGATTTTGGAAAATGTACCATTCTGATATTTGGGAAAGAGTAAAAGGAACAGGCTATAGTGGGATACCTGCTTGGGAATCGGTAAGGATAGAGACATTGAAGTCTCTGGCATAGGTATAGAGCATGTAAAGGAAAGTGTCAATTTGAACTCCTCGGTAAGGCCTGCTCGGCCAAACATGTAACTGAAAATCAATATTGTAGCGCACGTTTTTACAGATTCTGATTTTGGTACGCGCGCTTCACATGTGACGCGTGAATCCAAGTTTTCTTTCCTTGGAGTCTCATGGCTTACTGGGTTGTGAGTACCACTTGATAGGGACCTTCTCACTTTGTCCCAAAGGTTCGTGCTGGAGTTTCCGACAGCTGTTGGAAAGCAAAACTGACAGCATTTGTTAAGTTTTGACAATAACTGAGCATCATTCATCAGATGACAGTCTGCCTTTCTTAAGTCAGTAGTTCCTGGCAGGGACATGGGTCTGCCAGTGATGACCTCAAATGAGCTTAGGCCTGTGGTTATGTTAGGGGTTGCTCATACTGCACAAAACTAGTGGCAAGGCTTGAATCCAATTCATGCTTTCTTGGTTGTATTTGGACAATCGTCCTTTTAAACTCCAGTTCATGCATTCCACTTGTCTGAAATCATAGAATTTACAGAGCAGAAGGAGGCCATTCGGCCTATTGAGTCTGCGTCGGCCCTTACAAAGAGCACCCTAATGAAGCCCACGTATCTACCCTATCCCTTTAACCCAGTAACTCCCACTTAACCTTTTTTGGACACTATGAGCAAATTATCATGACTAATCCACCTAACCTGCACATCTTTGGACTGTGGGAGGAAACCGGAGCACCCGGAGGAAACCCACGCAGACACGGGGAGAACGTGCAGACTCCACACAGACAGTGACCCAGCGGGGACTCGAACCTGGGACCCTGGAGCTGTGAAGCAACTGTGCTAACCACTATGCTACTGTGCTGCCCTCCTGATGATTCTGGATGATAAGGGCAGTGTAGATTCCAATCGATGTTCAGTAACCTGCATACCTCCTGGCAAACAGCATCTGTAAAGAGGGTTCCATTGTCTGAGTCAATGCTAGCTGTCACTCCCATCTGGGAATATAGTCTTTGTATAGGACTTTGGTTATATGGGTGGCTGTAGCCCTCCTGGCTGGTGCAGCCTCTACCCATCTCGAGAACTTGTCAATAAAGGAGGAACCATCTGTAAATAGAACCAAATCTGGATTTTGTAGTGGTTCGTCTTCTATCAGGCGTGCCTCCTCCATTTCCTCTGTTACTGCCACACAGTCATGTTCTTCTTCTCCCCAATTTTGCTCCTCGGGAAGCAGGACCAAAGATGATGGATTTACACGGCTTGCATGGTGGAAGTAAAGATTAGGTGCTTCCAAAACTGCTGTCCATCTGGTCCACCTGGCTGATGTAACTTGTGATACTCTGCTCATGGAGAGTAGAGAATGGACTGTATGGGGACATTTGATGGTCAATTGCTGGTCTAGGACAAGGCCTGCTGTAGCCATCAAGGCTCAACATGTGGCTTCCATGGCTCTGAGGCAGCTGCCATATGCCAGGGCCACATTGTCCAGTTTGACGGAGTAGTATCCTACTGGTCTTAGTTGGTCACCATGTTCTTGGGCTAGTACTACTGTCATGTACCCTTCATTCTCATGAACAAACATGGTGAAAGGCTTTCCATTGTTTGGAATTCCTAGAGCAGGTGCTGAGCACAAGGCCTGTTTCAGGTTCAGGAATGACTCTCTGTTCCATTGTGTCTTTTGATTTTCGGTTGCCTTTTAAGAGGCCATTTAATGGTTGAGCCATCTGAGTAAATAAATCAATGCAATTTCTGTTAAAGTTGCATAGTCCCAAAAAGGATCTTACCTCCTGGACAGTTGTAGGCTCTTTGGCGGCTTTGATTGCAGACATTCTGTTCTGGGTAAGTTCTCTTTTGCCTTTAGATATTTTATGACCGAATAAACAACTTCATCTTGGGAAATTTATGCTTTGGCGAGGCTGGCTTTGTGTCCATTGTAGCTAAGGTGATCTAAAAGGACACATAAGTCTCTTTCATGGTCTTCATCATCAATGGAGGCCAGCAGGATGTCATCTATGTACTGGATAATGGTGGAGGGCATATCAGGCAGTTCCCTCAGGTGGTCCTGTAGAGCCATGTGAAAACCAGTAGGGCTGTTGTGAAACCCTTGTGGTAATCTGGTCCATGTGTATTGTTGCTGTTTGATGGTGAAAGCAAACCATGGTTGCACCTCCTCTGCCAGTGGTACTGACCAAAAGCCATTGGCCATGTCTATAACTGAAAACCATTGAAGGTCTAGCGTTAAGGCATTAAAGATGGTGGATGGATTGGCTCTCAAAGGAGCTTTTCTGACAATGCATTGGTTGGCCCTTCTATAGTCAATAGTCAGGCGCCATGTGCCATTAGTCTTCTTGACACGCCATACTGGAGTGTTTGATGAACTATGAACTCGCACTTCTACTCCTCTGTCTTCCACTTGCTTCACTACAGGTAGTACTTCCTCAATTGAGGAGGAGTTAATGGGGTACTAGACTAGTACCTAGACTAGAAGGGCATGAGGTACATAAGGAGAAGGTGTTAGCGATTCTGGAAAGTGTTAAAATAAATAAGTCCCCTGGGCCGGATGGGATTTATCCTAGGATTCTCTGGGAAGTTAGGGAGGAGATTGCTGAGCCTTTGGCTTTGATCTTTAAGTCATCTTTGTCTTCAGGAATAGTGCCAGAAGACTGGAGGATAACAAATGTTGTCCCCTTGTTCAAGAAGGGGAGTAGAGACAACCCCGGTAACTATAGACCAGTGAGCCTTACTTCTGTTGTGGGCAAAGTCTTGGAAAAGTTTATAAGAGATAGGATGTATAATCATCTGGAAAGGAATAATTTGATTAGAGATAGTCAACATGGTTTTGTGAAGGGTAGGTTGTGCCTCACAAACCTTATTGAGTTCTTTGAGAAGTTTACCAAACAGTTGGATGAGGGTAAAGCAGTTGATGTGGTGTATATGGATTTCAGTAAAGCATTTGATAAGGTTCCCCATGGTAGGCTATTGCAGAAAATACGGAGGCATGGGATTCAGGGTGATTTAGCTGTTTGGATCAGAAATTGGCTAGCTGGAAGAAGACAAAGGGTGGTGGTTGATGGGAAATGTTCAGACTGGTGTCCAGTTACTAGTGGTGTACCACAAGGATCTGTTTTGGGGCCACTGCTTTTTGTCATTTTTATAAATGACCTGGAGGAGGGCGTAGAAGGATGGGTGAGTAAATTTGCAGATGACACTAAAGCCGGTGGAGTTGTGCACAGTGCAGAAGGATGGTACAACTTACAGAGGGACATAGATAAGCTGCAGAGCTGGGCTGACAGGTGGCAAATGGAGTTTAATGCAGAAAAGTGTGAGGTGATTCATTTTGGAAGGAATAACAGGAAGACAGAGTACTGGGCTAATAGTAAGATTCTTGGTAGTGTGGATGAGCAGAGAGATCTCGGTGTCCATGTACATAGATCCCTGAAAGTTGCAACCCAGGTTTTGAGGGTTGTTAAGAAGGCGTACGGTGTGTTAGCTTTTATTGGTAGAGGGATTGAGTTTCGGAGCCATGAGGTCATGTTGCAGTTGTACATAACTCTGGTGCGGCTGCATGTGGAGTATTGCGTGCAATTCTGGTCGCCGCATTATAGGAAGGATGTGGAAGCATTGGAAAGGGTGCAGAGGAGATTTACCAGGATGTTGCCTAGTATGGAGGGAAGGTCTTATGAGGAAAGGCTGAGGGACTTGAGGCTGTTTTCGTTAGAGAGAAGAAGGTTAAGAGGTGACTTAATTGAGGCATACAAGATGATCAGAGGATTAGATAGGGTGGACAGTGAGAGCCTTTTTCCTCGGATGGTGATGTCTAGCACGAGGGGACATAGCTTTAAATTGAGAGGAGATAGATATAGGACAGATATCAGAGGTAGGTTCTTTACTCAGAGAGTAGTAAGGGCGTGGAATGCCCTGCCTGCAACAGTAGTGGACTCGCCAACACTAAACGCATTCAAATAGTTATTGGATAGGCAGATGGACGATAAGGGAATAGTGTAGATGGGCTTTAGAGGGGTTTCACAGGTTGGCGCAACATCGAGGGCCGAAGGGCCTGTACTGCGCTGGAATGTTCTATGTTCTACTGTTTGGTACATTGTGGTGCTACGCCAGTAAAGGATGCTGGTTCCATGTTTAATAGGCCACAGTCATTTTTTGTCCTTTGCCCAAATTGGGTGGTTCTCCAGTTGGCTCTTTTTGAGGTGTCTAATGGACTGTGTGACTTTTCCATTCTCAAAATTAAGTGAGAATTTAATTGGGCTGGTATGTCCATGCCCAGAAGGGCCTGAGTTACTGGGCCTATCCAGAGGGAGGCCATGGATCACAAAGGTATGCACCAGGTCTCACGTGCTACAGGTACAAAACATCACCTGCCTTACCATTTTTACTTTCTATGTATTTAACCAATAAGGTTTCAAGTTTAGAATATTATGCAGTGATTATAATGCTGTTACATAATGGAGTTTTACCAGTTACATTATAAATGTAACTGGTAAAATAATACTTGTATTTCCTCAGTACTAGCTTTGTCCTGTACCATCTGATGTTATCCATGAAGGCCCCACCTTCTCAACCTTTCCCCTTGCCTGAGATGTGGTGATCCTCAGGTTAAATCACCACCAGCCTGCTCTCTTTCAAAAAAAGGGGAGCCACTGATGGTCCTTGGGGACTATGGGAACTTTTCATTAGTTTAAGCTACTGCCCCAGTTCAGAGTGGGGGAAAGCTTTAAAACTCACCATTACTAACCTGCACACCTGTTGAATGCCTCTGAGCTTCAGTTCTTGGGTCTCACTATCTCTGGCTCCCTTATTTGGACCATTCCAGGAATAAGGGGTGGAATTCTCTGATAATGGGGCTATGCCCCCACGCCTGCGAGAAAACGGGCGCGAATCACTCTGGACCTTTTTCTAGAAAGTCCAGAGTGATTCTCCGTTTTGATGGAGGGCTAGCAGGGCTTCGGAGGACTATACTCAGCTCCGGCTGTCGATACGGGGCCCTACACTTCCCGCCGTGGGTCCGTGCAACATGGCAGACCCACACAGCGGACCGGCCCCCACAATATAGGCCCCCCCAGATCGCCTTGCCCACTGATCGGTTGCCTCTGATTGCGAGCCTGGCTGTCCTGGAGGCCCCCCCCACCAGTGACGGATCCACCCTGCTCCCCACCAGGGCGGCTGCGGACTGTGTCAGACCGATCGTGGGTCTGACGCCCCATTCTCCATCCCTGCGCGAGCGTGATTTCGGCACGGAGGCTCGGAGAATCCCGCCCAGCATCTCTCCCTTATTGCAATGAATTCCTCATGTAATAAATTCCCGTCTTTAAACATTGGACGGAAATCTTACGTCCTCATTCATGGCTGGGATTTCCCAGTGCCACTGAAAGTCACTGGAGTTTTGACTGGAATGCCAAAATTCCCCATCTCTCTCACAACGTATTCCGCCACAGACAAGACCGGAGAATACCTCCTTTGATCTTGTTGCACTCAGTCAGGAGCTGCCAACTTTGGTGACTTATTTTGTGCAGGTGGTAAAGCTCCTGTATTTATATTGGTCAGCTACTAGCAAGATGCCAGGGAAAGAGCTCTGGGAAAGCTTTTGTTGAGCTTATAGCTCTTTAAAATTATGGACAGTATTCAACTGAATACTTTGCCACAATTCATACCCTGTCCTACAGGCACAAATGCACCTAAGAAATTACTAATTTGAGTTCCTGTCTGCAGGAATCAATTAGAGTCAATTCCAAGTTTATGTGCTCGTGAGGTACGTCACTGACCAGTCACATATATGGCAAATCTCACCCCAATCGCACTCAATTTAATATCCATAATGGACAGAAAATCAAAAAGTCGTGCATCCCTAAATTGTCCAATATGCTCATTTGGCGAGTGACATTTATTACTAGCAATGCAAGGAGATTACCCCGGTTACCTAAACACAGTTAGCTGGATTCTCCGGTGTACCAGCCATATGTTTCTCGGCTGCGTGCCGTTTGCTGGGATTCTATCTTCCCGTAGCGACTTGTCAATGGGATTTCCCATTGTAACCACTCCATGCCAGCGGGAAACTCGTGGGCAGGGGTGTGCTGCCGGCGGGAAAAGTGAATCACAATGACCGGAGAACTCCGGCCATTGTAAACTGAGTTCTATCTGTTTTTTAAATTTTCATTCTTATTTCTACTTGAACCCGAATTTCATAGAATTGAGAACGTGTATGTTTGTGGTGCAAACCAAGTAACCAATGGAAAACATATGGAGGTCTGCAAGCTCACAGGCTGCCAATCAGAAAATTGAACCTTTGCATTTGTCGGGAGGGTTCAGCTTTAAAGGGGAATCATTTTTCAGATGTCCGAAGTCTGAGCCATAGCTGAAAGGACTAACATGGGACAATCATTCCATTCATTGATGAAACCCTGGAAGTCCTGCTCAAGAAAGGAAGTTATTTATGAACCATGGAAGAAGGTGGCAGAGCAGATCTACCGGTGGAACAGGCAGAAAAAGAGAAGATATTTTCATTCATACACAAGAAGTGCCAAGGTAAGTGGACTCCTTTATGTACAGATTCTGCCTTTTTTGCATGCGGAGCATTTGCTACATTAGATTTGGGACTACTATTGTCTCAGGATGAGTACAATATTTTGCCTTCCTTCGGTGCTCCTGAATGCAATACAAAATGGTGGACTCATTTTCAATTAGCCAGCTGAATAACTTTCACTTAGTACTTGCTAGTTTTCCTTCAACTCAGTATTGCCACCACAACAATACCGCCAGCCTTTTGGCAGTGAAATGGTCGCAGAAAAGGAAATGTTGTGGTACAGGGGTGCTGTTTGGGATGTTGGATTATCTATTCTAATATTCTTCACTGTGTTCCACTTACAGGCCAAGTCTATGCATAACCACTGCAAGAGAAATCAGACAGGGAACCTGCAATATTGAGATCCTCCCTTCCCATGGGTTACTGGCCCTCAGTTCCTAAGAGAAACTGTGAAAGGCATTGGAGGTGTGGCGCCACCAGCCAGCCATTTTCCCATATTCCTTACTCTTGTAAGATATTCCTTTGTCAAATAATTTACTAAGTTCACACACATAGAACAAACAATTCCAGACCAAGGTTTATGGAACAAGTTCCTTTTATTCAAAAATCAACGAGAGATTACAAGTAAGCATCCCGTAGTGTTGACAAACAAGAATCCTATATTACACATAGACATGCACAGATCTACTCCTTTACTTTAAACTCAAACAACTATAGGAAAATCCTCATACATATGAACACCAAAGAGTGGTTAGTTTGACAGTGACTTTACATCACTCTTTAATTGGCTCCCAACCAAATTGGTCTAGACTGCAACCACTAGTGTCCTTTTACAACATCTTTTATACCCTTTTTTCAGATGCAGACCTGGATTTTATATTGGCAGGACCTTTTTAATCTAATAGTGTCCCCTTAATGCAAAATGCCCAACAGTAGGTCACATTCTTTGCTCAAACCATGGAGTAAACACCACACCTACCTTTCATTAATTTTTATATTCCAGTGACAATTGCTCATTTCATATTCTCTTATCAATAGTTTTTATCAATTATCCGTGGACCCCAAGGGCAGACCTGGAGATGTTTGTATGTTTTTTTTTGTAATGGTCGGAGACGTTCCTACCCAAGACCTCTTTTAACTATGAAAAACAGCTCGGAACAGTCGATCAAATTTGGTCAATTTATAAAAGTTGGTTCAACTTACTAGAACTGTGCAGAAAAATTCTACATACTCTTTCCCGAAGTTTACGTTTACTAAGCTGCTGTATCACCCAAAAAACTGAGGGTAATTTTTAACTTTATAGAAGGATAAAAAGTGGGTGAAGGGGAATCAGCTGCTTATTTTATACCCCACATAATTCTCTTTTCCATTGACTTACTGGAAAGATAATAAGGACGAGTGTAATACATGTGACCAATTTGTTATTATTTGTTTTTCTAACTCCAGTAATGGTTAAAATTACCTCTACAATCTTTATTTGCTGGCTAGTATTTGAACGCATTATCTTGGAGATGCTTTGTAACTAACTGCCCTTTTCTCTTCCTGTAGGTAAGGGCCCAGAATAGAATGCCACCACCACCTCTTGCATAACATTGCAATTTTTATCAAGCACTCCCCCTGCACCTAGCACCATGTCAGCTCCTAGCACCCCGGATCAAGCAAGCACCATCACTTTGCCTCAGTCTTAGCTTCTTGTCATTGGCATCTTTGTTACCCTAACGATAATGGCAGACCATAAATTATACAATACAAGGAATTGTAAACTTTGTAACTGCTACAATGTACTCACATGTTGGTACTATTAAATGGCTGCATCCCTTCAAATTTGTGCATTTCCTCTCATAAAGAAACCTTAAGCTACCCACATCTAAAACAATAAGGCACAAACGTAAACCAAAGTAAGGTTTTGCATGATTATTTACCACCTTTTCAGCAAGGTGGTAATATATCAGCCTTTTGTTTACATTTGAGTTTAGCTCTGTGGTACCCGCTCTTTTAAAGCAGAAATAAACCATAATTTCTGACATAATATTTCTTGTAAGGTTAACAGTTAATCGTTCTGGTTGGCATATTTGACTAATCAGTCCCTATCAAAGAATTCTCATTACATTTTTTGGCAGAACCATTCTTTTGCCAGCATCTTTTTCTTGTTCACATCAGAACATTTCAGAGTCCTTTGCCCAAGAAGAGAGTTCAAGAAAAGATGTTCTTACCCACTACGCTCCCAAGTACATTGATCGTCCCCGGAGCCTAAGAAAGTCATTAGCCAAGGGCACCTCCCAACCATTTGCCATGAGGGGCCTACCACAGTAATATTGGACAAAGCCTATCATCAAGCAAACCAAAGACAATTTGGTTGCGGATTAAGGAAGATTTTAAGTCACCGAAGTTGCATGACTGGGCCTTCAGCCTCAAGTCTGTGACAAAACTGTCAAATGATTCAACAGGTCTCTGGGTATGCATACGAAGCAAAGAGCACTCAAACGTTTAATTCTTTTTGGGGGAACAATACTGATCGAAGCGCTTTATCACTTCATCAGAATTCTTCTGATCCCCTCACATTCAAAGACAAACGAGTTATATAGTTTGAGCGCTTGTGAACCTGCCAGTGTTTCAGCAACGCGATGCGCCTTTCATCATGCTGGGCCTGCAGGCCCATGGCTGAAACATAAAGTGCGAACTGCTGTTTGAACAGCCGTCAGTTCTCACCTACGTTACCGGATATCTGAAGCTGCTGGGGGACCCTCAGTCCGTCCATCTCGAGCTTCAGCATTTTTTCACATTGGGTCACCTCAGGTTGCAGTTCACCAGACCGGTCTTCAAGCCGAATGCCTAAAGTTGTCACAGCCGTTGCCAGCTTCAAATTGTCAACACTCGTGGTACCATGTTGTGTTTGGTCCGTTGTACTTTATGAAGTAACTCACCAACTTTGGTATGTCCAAGCCAGGATCCTTTTATTGTGTCTCGTGTGGCAAGGTGGCAATCTGATACATAGCACTTTATCATGGAGTCATGTCACTCCTCTGGAACCTGCACCTATTACACATATGTCTTACTACCCACTCAATCGTCTTCTGAAGATGGCCACATGTGTCTCCCTTTGTATCCGAGTTCCCGGTCACATGAGCTTGGTCTGGAGACCACATGGTGTGTCTGTACCGCTACCTGCTGGTTGGAGGTAGCACACCTTCAGGGGCAGCACAAGTGGCAAGCACTGTGGCTTCACAGCGCCGGGGTCCCAGGTTCGTTGGGTCACTGTTTGTGCAGAGTCTGCACGTTCTCCCCGTGTCTGCGTGGGTTTCCTCTGGGTGCTCCGGTTTCCTACAACAGTCCAAAGACGTGCAGGTTAGGTGGATTGGCCATGCTAAATCCACGGTAGCACGGTAGCATTGTGGATAGCACAATCGCTTCACAGCTCCAGGGTCCCAGGTTCGATTCCCTGCTTGGGTCACTGTCTGTGCGGAGTCTGCACATCCTCCCCGTGTGCGCGTGGGTTTCCTCCGGGTGCTCCGGTTTCCTCCCACAGTCCAAAGATGTGCGGGTTAGGTGGATTGGCCATGATAAATTGCCCTTAGTGTCCAAAATTGCCCTTAGTGTTAGGTGGGGTTG
Organism: Scyliorhinus canicula; assembly: GCF_902713615.1. Classification (NCBI taxonomy): domain Eukaryota; kingdom Metazoa; phylum Chordata; class Chondrichthyes; order Carcharhiniformes; family Scyliorhinidae; genus Scyliorhinus; species Scyliorhinus canicula. The sequence goes on from NC_052164.1 coordinate 40,110,938, forward strand.
CTGGGTTGTGGGGATAGTGTGGAGGTGTTGACCTTGGTAGGAGTAAGGTGCTCTTTCCAGGAGCCGGTGCAGACTTGATGGGTCGAATGGCCTCCTTCTGCACTGTAAATTCTATGTAAATTGCTCTTAGTGTTCAAAAAGGTGAGGAGGGGTTATTGGGTTGTGGGGATAGGGTGGAAGAGAGGGTTTAAGTGGGTCCGTGCAGACTTGATGGGCCGAATAGCCTTCTGCTCTGTCTGTTCTATGATATAGCCCATAGACATATTACCACAATCTGTGAGACCCTGCCCATTGCTTGCATCTAGATTTCAAAGTAGGAGCCCTGTAATTTGGGTAATCAGACTGTTCAACAAGGTTTGACGTCTTCTGAGTCTTGGCTCCCGCACTTCAGACTTCACTTTTTCCTAACTGCTCCAGCTCCCTCGTGTTTGGTACTACAATTAATGATATAGGGCGCAATTTAATGGCCTCGTCGCGCCCAACCTGGTGGCGCAACAAACCCCTTTAATCTGGCGTGATGTCTTTCATGAGACTTGTGACGCTCAGAATGCCTCGCGAGATATAACGAAATGTCGTGAGACATTGTGATCTGGATCTCGTCTTCACTGGAAATGATGCAGTCTAACATATTTAAATGAACCAGTAAGCTCATTTAAATAGGTTAACGCCATATTCTCCCGAGGCTCGGGAGCTAACGACCTTGCTTGGGAGACCTTGCCATCAAACGTGGACCAGGCATAATGGCACCTGAGAGAGTTCTCCCAGGCCACTGGTGGTACCCTGGGCACCTTGGCATTGCCAGGCTACAATAGTTGGGATTTGTTCATTTTCCATTTTGGAGAGTTGGTTACCGTTGACTGCTGAGGGTTGGGGGGGGGGGGGGGGGGGGGGGGGGTGATTGGTGTAAATTGTAAAAAAAAATTGAAAATTTGGAATAAAAATACTTATTAAAAAAAGATTACAGGAGGATATATGTAATACGTCCAGGGAGGCAGAAGTCCCTTCACCAGAATCATTTTTATTAACAAAACCAACAGCAGTACGACCATGTGCTTTCAGCTGGCTGTCTACACTGGGATTGCAGAGGATCTGACATTCTTTGTTATACACAAAGAGGTTCCCTGATTGGCCCACTGATCAGGGAACTTGTATTCCAATTGGCCAATCTCAAAGGCCTGGTCTAAGTCATTACAATATAGCTGGACTAGTCAGATGGAAGAGGGAATTCAATCCGGGTAAGTGTGAGGTGATACACGTGGGTAGGACAAACAAGGCAAGGGGATACATGATGAACGACCCGACCCTGGGAAGCACCGTGTATCGGACAGACTTTGGTGTGCATGTACACCAGTCCCTTAAGGTAGCAAGGCAAGTTAAGAAGGCATTTGGTATACTTGCCTTTTTGCTGAAGCATAGAGTTCAAGAGCAAGAAGGTTATGTTGGAGCTGTATAAAATGTTGATTAGGGCACAGCTTGAGTATTGCGTGCAGTTCTGCAATCCACATTATAGAAGCGATGTGATAGCACTGGAAAGGATGCTGCAGTGGAGATTTACCAGAATGTTGCCTGGGCTGGAGAATTTTAACTATGAAGAGAGATTGGATGGACTGGGGTTGTTTTCCTTGGAGAAGAAGAGACTGACAGAGCACATAGAATCATAGAATTTACAGTGTAGAAGGAGGCCATTCAGCCCATTGAGTCTGCATTGGCCCTTAGAAAGAGCATCCCACTTAAGCCCACACCTCCACCCTATCACAGTAACCCAGTAACCTCATCCAACCTTTTTTGGACACGAAGGGCAATTTATCATGGCCAATCCACCTAACCTGCACATCTTTGGACAGTGTGAGGAAACCGGAGCACCCAGAGAAAACCCGCGCATACAGGGGGAAAACGTGCAGACTCTGCACAGACAGTGACCCAAGGTGGGAATCGAACCTGGGACCCTGAAACTGTGAATCAACTGTGCTAAGCACTGTGCTACCATGTTGCCCTTGATTGAGATGTGTAAAATTATGAGGGGTCTATAAAGAGTAGACAGGAAAATACTTTTCCCCTTGATGGAGGGAACAATAACCGGGGGCATAGATTTAAGATAAGGGGCAGAAGGTTTAGAGGGTGTAAGGCAAAGCTTTTAAACCCAGAGGGTGGTGGGAGTCTGCAACTCACTGCATGAATAGGAATAGGGAGAGAGAGCAATTAAACACGTGGCTACAGGGATGGTGCAGGCGGGAGGGATTCAGATTTCTGGATAACGGGCTCTTTCTGGGGAAGGTGGGACCTCTATAGACAGGATGGTCTACATCTGAACCTGAGGGGCACCAATATCCTGGGGGGGAGATTTGTTAGTACTCTTTGGGGGGGTTTAAACTAATTCAGCAGGGGCATGGGAACCTGGATTGTAGTTTTGGAGTACGGGAGATTGAGAGTATAGAGGTCAGGAGCACAGATTTGAATTCGCAGGAGGGTGCCAGTGTTCAGGTAGGTGGTTTGAAGTGTGTCTACTTCAATGCCAGGAGTATACGAAATAAGGTAGGGGAACTGGCAGCATGGGTTGGTACCTGGGACTTCGACGTTGTGGCCATTTCAGAGACATGGTAGAGCAGGGACAGGAATGGTTGTTGCAGGTTCCGGGGTTTAGGTGTTTTAGTAAGCTCAGAGAAGGGGGCAAAAGAGGGGGAGGTGTGGCGCTGCTAGTCAAGGACAGTATTACGGTGGCGGAAAGGATGCTAGATGGGGACTCTTCTTCTGAGGTAGTATGGGCTGAGGTTAGAAACAGGAAAGGAGAGGTCACCCTGTTGGGAGTTTTCTATAGGCCACCTAATAGTTCTAGGGATGTAGAGGAAAGGATGGCGAAGATGATTCTGGAAAAGAGCGAAAGTAACAGGGTAGTTGTTATGGGAGACTTTAACTTTCCAAATATTGACTGGAAAAGATATAGTTCGAGTACATTAGATGGGTCATTCTTTGTACAATGTGTGCAGGAGGGTTTCCTGACACAATATGTTGACAGGCCAACAAGAGGCGAGGCCACATTGGATTTGGTTTTGGGTAATGAACCAGGCCAGGTGTTAGATCTGGAGGTAGGTGAGCACTTTGGAAACAGTGACCACAATTCGGTGACCTTTACGTTAGTGATGGAAAGGGATAAGTATACCCCACAGGGCAAGAGTTATAGCTGGGGGAAGGGCAATTATGATGCCATTAGACATGACTTAGGGTGTGTTGGTTGGAGAAGTAGGCTGCAAGGGTTGGGCACACTGGATATGTGGAGCTTGTTCAAGGAACAGCTATTGCATGTTCTTGATAAGTACGTACCAGTCAGGCAGGGAGGAAGGGGTCGAGCGAGGGAACCGTGGTTTACCAAAGAAGTGGAATCTCTTGTTAAGAGGAAGAAGGAGGCCTCTGTGAAGATGAGGCGTGAAGTTTCAGTTGGGGCGCTTGATAGTTACAAGGAAGCGAGGAAGGATCTAAAGAGAGAGCTGAGACGAGCAAGGAGGGGACATGAGAAGTCTTTGGCAGGTAGGATCAAGGAAAACCCAAAAGCTTTCTACAGGTATGTCAGGAATAAAAGAATGACTAGGGTAAGAGTAGGGCCAGTCAAGGACAGTGGTGGGAAGTTGTGTGTGGAGGCTGAGGAGATAAGCGAGATACTAAATGAATACTTTTCGTCAGTATTCACTCAAGGAAAAGATAATATTGTGGAGGAGAATGCTGAGACCCAGGCTATTAGAATAGATGGCATTGAGGTGCGTAGGGAAGAAGTGTTGGCAATTCTGGACAAGGTGAAAATAGATAAGTCCCCGGGGCCGGATGGGATTTATCCTAGGATTCTCTGGGAAGCCAGGGAAGAGATTGCTGAGCCTTTGGCTTTGATTTTTAGGTCATCATTGGCTACAGGAATAGTGCCAGAGGACTGGAGGATAGCAAATGTGGTCCCTTTGTTCAAGAAGGGGAGTAGAGATAACCCCGGTAACTATAGGCCGGTGAGCCTAACGTCTGTGGTGGGTAAGGTCTTGGAGAGGATTATAAAAGATACGATTTATAATCATCTAGATAGGAATAATATGATTAGGGATAGTCAGCATGGTTTTGTGAAGGGTAGGTCATGCCTCACAAACCTTATCGAGTTCTTTGAGAAGGTGACTGAACAGGTAGACGAGGGTAGAGCAGTTGATGTGGTGTATATGGATTTCAGTAAAGCGTTTGATAAGGTTCCCCACGGTCGGCTATTGCAGAAAATACGGAGGCTGGGGATTGAGGGTGATTTAGAGATGTGGATCAGAAATTGGCTAGTTGAAAGAAGACAGAGAGTGGTAGTTGATGGGAAATGTTCAGAATGGAGTTCAGTTACGAGTGGCGTACCACAAGGATCTGTTCTGGGGCCGTTGCTGTTTGTCATTTTTATAAATGACCTAGAGGAGGGCGCAGAAGGATGGGTGAGTAAATTTGCAGACGACACTAAAGTCGGTGGAGTTGTAGACAGTGCGGAAGGATGTTGCAGGTTACAGAGGGACATAGATAAGCTGCAGAGCTGGGCTGAGAGGTGGCAAATGGAGTTTAATGTGGAGAAGTGTGAGGTGATTCACTTTGGAAAGAATAACAGGAATGCGGAATATTTGGCTAATGGTAAAATTCTTGGTAGTGTGGATGAGCAGAGGGATCTTGGTGTCCATGTACATAGATCCCTGAAAGTTGCCACCCAGGTTGATAGGGTTGTGAAGAAGGCCTATGGTGTGTTGGCATTTATTGGTAGAGGGGTTGAGTTCCAGAGCCATGAGGTCATGTTGCAGTTATACAAAACTCTAGTACGGCCGCATTTGGAGTATTGCGTACAGTTCTGGTCGCCTCATTATAGGAAGGACGTGGAAGCTTTGGAACGGGTGCAGAGGAGATTTACTAGGATGTTGCCTGGTATGGAGGGAAAATCTTATGAGGAAAGGCTGATGGACTTGAGGTTGTTTTTGTTAGAGAGAAGAAGGTTAAGAGGTGACTTAATAGAGGCATACAAAATGATCAGAGGGTTAGATAGGGTGGACAGCGAGAGCCTTCTCCCGTGGATGGAGGTGGCTAGCACGAGGGGACATAGCCTTAAATTGAGGGGTAATAGATATAGGACAGAGGTCAGAGGTGGGTTTTTTACGCAAAGAGTGGTGAGGCCGTGGAATGCCCTACCTGCAACAGTAGTGAACTCGCCAACATTGAGGGCATTTAAAAATTTATTGGATAAGCATATGGATGATAAGGGCATAGTGTAGGTTAGATGGCCTTTAGTTTTTTTCCATGTCGGTGCAACATCGAGGGCCGAAGGGCCTGTACTGCGCTGTATCGTTCTATGTTCTATGAATGGAGGCAGAGACACCTATAATATTTAGTTGTGCACCTGCGATGCCAAAGCATACAAAGCAATGGACCAAGTGCTGGAAAATGGGATTAGAATACTTAGCTGGTTGTTTCTGACCAGCGCAGATGCAATGGGCCGAAGGGGCTTTTCGGTGCTGTAAACCTCGATAACTCTAATGTCTGCTTGTCTTATAGATTCTTTAGTTCTGGAATTCGATTGTGAAATTCAAGTCACCACAGTCCTAGAGGACCATAGGCTACTCTCCCATTTAGAACATAGAACAGACAGTGCAGAAGGAAGTCATTCGGCCCATCGAGTCTGCAACGACTCACTTAAGCCCTCACCTCCACCCTATCCCCGTAACCCAATAATCCCCCCTAACCTTTTTGATCACTAAGGACAATTTATCATGGCCAACCCACCTAACCTGCACATCTTTGGACTGTGGAAGGAAACCGGAGCACCCAGAGGAAACACACGCAGACACGTGGAGAACGTGCAGACTCCGCACAGACAGTGACCCAGCGGGGAATCAAACCTGGGACCCTGGCGTTGTGAAGCCACAGTGCTATCCACTTGTGCTACCGTGCTGCCCAAAGAGAGAGAGAGAGAACTGACTGGTAGTAATTTAACGTGAGGGTCACCACACCCCAGGCAAGGGGTAAAGTTGAGAAGATGAGGCCTTCAGCCGCTACTGGAATTGACCAATTGCTCTGCATCACAAGCCAACTGAGCTAATAGACATATGGGGGAAACTTTTTTTTTCTTTTTATAAATTTAGAGTACCCAGTTCAGGGCAGTATTCTCTCCCCACCCCCACTGGGTGGGAGAATCGCTGGTGCACCGCGCGAATCGCGCCACGCCGCCCTGACCCCACACGCGATTCTCCCACCCCCCCTGAAACCAACTATTCTCCGGCCCAGATGGGCCGAGCGGCCGCTCCAACACGACAGGGTCCCACCGGCGCCGTCCACCCCTGGTCGCTGCTGCCGGGAACGCTCGGGGGGGGGGCGGCCTGTGGGGGAGGGAGGAGGGCTCCTTTACCGGGGGGGGGGCCTCCGAAAGGGTCTGGCCCGCGATCGGGGCCCATCAATCCCCCCCCCCCCGGGCCTATATTCCGCCGTGGCCGGCCCCTGAACACCCACACCATATTGCGTCGGGGTCGGCGCGAGTAAGAAGTCCCCCGCATGCGCAGGATTGAGCTGCCTCAACTGCGCATGCGCGTGTTGGCGTGGTGCCCATTTGGCGCCGCGTAAGGATGCTGGAGTGGCGTGAACCGCTCGCTCCAGCACTGTGCTGGCTCCCTGTGGGGGCCAGAATAGGTCATGCCCAGGCCCTGTTCGTGCCGTCGTGAAGATTCGCCCCTCATTTTTTTCAATTCAGGGACAATGTAGGGTGGCCAATCCACCTAACCTGCACATCTTTAGGTTGTGGGGGCGAAACCCACGCAAACACGGGGAGAATGTGCAAACTCCACACGGACGGTGACCCAGAGCCGGGATCGAACCTGGGACCTCGGTGCCGTGAGGCAGCAGGGCTAACCCACTGTGCCACCCTGCTGCCCTATATGGGGGTCAACTTAGCGGACTTCAAACAAGTTCCGGTTTCAGGCGAGTTTGGTGGGGTATTTCACGCAGCTGCAGCGCTGTGATTCACCATACTATTTATCGGCACTTTGTCAGGTTTTTGGGCCTCAGGGAGTTTCTTCCTGCCGTGGCCATACTTTAGTTGATGCCTGCACTGATGAGCTTAGGAACAACTCCTCGCAGATCAGGGCATCATTTGACCTGCAGGCTGCAGCCCCAATCTCTGCTCTCCCTGTTTTGGTCCACAACCCCCCCCCCCCCCTCGCTTTCTGGAGCCTCCTCCCCCGTCCTCACCCTCTCTGTAGAGGGAAAATTTGTACAGCTGTACGACTGTAGTGTACTTCACCCTCACTCTCATGAGAGACCAGTCAAAGATCAAGATTCGATTTCAAGAAATTAGCGTATACCAATCATTGGTTACTAGTTATTTATGTCCAATCATGCCTATCAATTAAAGTTACATCATGTATAGCATATAAAAATAATTAACCAATCATATTAAAGGTCCACATGCTGAATTAAACTATCCGATCATTACAAAGGCACTTATGTTGTCTTGAAAATAGTGATACAGTGGTCCGATATATGACGTGTAGCCATTGATCACCTCCTATCCTATTGCTATCAGCAGACATACTGGAGTTATCACAATGGTACCCAGTTACAAATTGTAGAAGAGACCTTGAATTCTAACATATACAGTTTCCATGTCTGAAAGCTGGCCTCTCAGAGACAAATTGTGTCCTTGTAATGTCTGTTACAATTGGAAATTCCTACAGTCTGAACGGAAGAATTTAACTTCAAGTAAATGGAACTGTAGGTTTTAAACTGATTCTAATATCTAAAGATGCCCAAATTTCCCTTTTCAGCCCCTCCAGTTTGGCCCTTGGTTTTACCCAAACAGGACAATTGTTGCTCTCTTTTGAACAGCAGGCATTAGAAACAAACCTTTAGCTCCATATATAATGTGTAACTGGGGTAATTTAAAGCTGCCGTTTATTCACCACTTGGGAGTTACAACCTGCAGTGTGATCGATCGTGCTATTAGCCTAGTTGGGCATGATCGATTTCTAATTTATCTCTCAAGAGTGATGGTTATCTATTGATATAATTTCCCTTGATCCCCTAAGTCAAATAAGCTCAGGGATCCCCCAGACCCCTTGATTGTACTTCTGAAGTGTCAGTTAGATGTGGGACCATCCCTCTCATTAAGGTTTATTTCTGTTACTTTTTGCTGAGATAAATCAGTATTTTAATATCTCTACGATTTTTATCTTGAACCATTATCTCAAAATCTCATTTAAGTGGCATTAATGTGTTGGACAGGTTATCTGGAAGTTGCTATTACTCCTCTTTGGTCACTTGGAATGAGTTACTTTATTTTTAAATTACACAATGTCTGTATCAAATACATATCAATGTACAAAGGTGATTGGTCTGCTAAATATAACACAGTACATTCAATATTTTGAGGAACTGAATAATTACAATAGTTAATTACAGAACTTAAAATCAAAAATGGTTGCAGTGTGAAAATAAAGTGACTTCCTTTACACACCACAAGTCAAACTGCAGTAATTCAATGCACAAGCCTGAATGATTTAATACTTGTTTTCTTTAACACAACAGACTTAATTGTGAGGGAGGTAAATAGTTTGTACCAGAAATTGTTCAACCTTGACGTCTCACATCACTGAGTATGATGCTAAGACCTAGTCATGGGAGGAGCTAGAATTCACTATAAAATAATATTGAGTCAACATGCTTAGATTATGTGTTAACTAAACTAAAATGAATAATTTAGCATTGGTTTCTCCACCTTGAATTTGGGATTGCCTGGGCATTTGATGCCCGCGTAATAACTCTACTGCTATGTTTCTTATTGTGTTTCCTCCTGTAAGTCTGAGTACTGGATTAGTTTCACATGTTATTTTGTAAGTCATCATTTTGTAACTCATTATTTCAAACAAACAAAATTTGACCACTTGCTATGTTATTAATTTCATTCATTGCTTCCTAAGTCAATTAAATGTCATTTCAACTTGTGAGTCACATGTAATAAGGTTCCAGTTTCACAGGCTGGGATCTTACTCCTTCATCCCTTATCTCATTATTATTCTTGATCACTTTATTTCTCGAGTCCTTAAGTGGGGGTGCTCTTTGCAGGGAGAAAATTCACTTTGCTTTTTTTTAGATTCCAGTTTTCTCTTCTCATAACTTGTGTTAAATTCCATTTTATTCCATACTCTATTGTAACTTGAGTTTGATCTCTGAAAAATTAGATTGATACCCTTTCTCTCTGACACTCCCCCTTGCAAATTACCTCACTCAGTATCATTCAAAATAACATCATGCATGGGCTTGAATTTTTCTCCAGCTCTCCATTTATGTGTCCCTCTTGTGGATACAACTCACCAGGTTTACCTGCTACCAGGCCCTTGATCCTATCCAACTAATTCACCCTTTTGCATGAATTTTATTCATTCTTGACAGGTAATGGTGTGTTTAATTCTATATCACTTGTTTGAAGCCAATTTCTCTATGAAGTATTTTGTTAGTGCCTTGATAATTGATAGGTGTTGTTTCACTTTATTGGCCCTATTAACCATTTCATGCGATGCTGCTTGTCAAATAGTGTGCATGCATGGAACCTGCTCTCCAATGCATTATGACAAGGAATTTCAAACCTTAGAAACGGTCTATTTTGAGCTGGCTTCCTGCCTATTAGTTACTTCACACGTAGCTCATCTGCATAGTTATGTTACGCAGTGCCCCAATCAAGCCATGCATTCTTGAACTCTTTGTGATCTTATCAAACGATATGCAAGTTGTTGCTTATCTCTCCATGATGCCTTGGATGGTGGCCAAATAAAAACATAGATAAGGACACAAGCATTAAAGAGAAAGTTTATCAATTTATTCGCCTTCTTTAGACTTTCCCCTTCATGTCAATACCAGTTTGAAATATTCCATTGAATTGCACCCAATATTCCAATTCCCATTTGCTGTTTTGATTTCCTGTCTCAATCGTTTACCCTCAATTATTTAATCCTATCCCAATCATGAGCGCTGGAGAAACACTGCAGTCCAATAAAATATCTTAATTTTAAAAATAAACTAAAAAATGTCTTTTGATTGCAAGCAGTAACATATTTTGATTCCTTGATCTTTGTCTGAAATTACATTTTTTTTAAGGTAACTTGCCAAATTACATTGCTTTTTCACATCTGAGAATTGTCCTAAATTCAAGCAAATGTTGTTGACTTTCAGATTTCCATTAATATCTATTTCATCTCTTCTTAAAAAAGACTTGTCCTTATATCTATGGAATGTATATTTTTTAATTGTCTTAAAATCCCTTTCAATGTCAGGGATTTTTTCATCGTCGTTCTCGTCACCCGTCAAATAGATTCCACTTTTAATTTCGTCCCGCCTTGTTCTACTATCGGTCATCCTCTTCATTCACTCCACCTTAACCTGTCAACAAACAGAGTCACAATGGCATCCTCTAATGGCTCTTATCCTACCCTATTCACTTTCTCAACTCCCATCTGCACATCACACACATATTTGTTTTTGCAATGTTCATATATCCCACTGGTTTGCTTCTTACGTCCTTAAATAATCCACCCATTTAAGTAATAGAAACTCCCCTTGAGCCCTTGTAGCGTCTGAGATCATTTTCAATTTTCCATGTTCAGAATCTGCACCAAGGGGTGTTCTATATGGAGTTCCTATGTCCCGCAGCAACTGGTGATTCCTTGTTGGAGTAATAGGGTATAGGGCGCTGATAATCTCCATGTTGTTGGGTCACTGCAGTAATTCCCATTATTATGGCTGTATATGTGGAAGGGGGCAAGCCAAATCTGGCAACCCTAATGCCTGCACTGTTGTTCAGACTTGATTAAGACTGGTGAATGTGACCTCGCACTCCTCTGTCTATTCAGTCTTTTGTAATTTCTCACTAGATGCCCGCTCACCTTTCACTAGATTTTAAATCAGGCCGGCTATTGCTGGAATATTGAAAATCAACAAATAAATTCTCAAATTCTTGAAACTACTGCAAATTTTGTTCCACTTGCAGTTACCTGTAAAGTAAAACACAAAAGATTTATTCTGCTTGGGGCAAAATGGATTAATTAATCTGAACATATCTGACAATTCAATCTTAAATTTTTAAATTCCCAATTCCTGTAGAATATAAATACATCTTCAACTGTTACAGGCAAGGGTTAATTATCTGTTAGTTTTAAAAGGGATAGAGCAAAATATTTTCAACTGGACATCATTAGGTTACCACCCCTCTTTGTTTCGACCTAACAAGTGACACGATCAGGAACCCATTTTATTTAATAATTGCTACTTTACACCCTTTTTTTCCCAATCTCAGAATTTTATTTATTTTTCATAGCACCAGTTGTGTCAGGAATAACCCTTTGAACCTGACAAGACGTTTCAGCACAAGATCAATCCAACACCGGATTGATCTCCAACACCGGATTGACCACAATCATATCTCACATGCCAAATTCCAATCAACTCTATTGAATTAAAATGTTCTCATTCTTACATGTGTGAATTTGTATCCAGATTAAAATTCCAATATGTTTATCAAAATATATCCGGGAATCATGCTACTGGCCAGCAAGCATGACTTCAGTTTGAGAACTTTATTGTCAAAGGTTGGTTAACTACACCTCGCTTTGTAAGCTGTTTTGACTTAAACTGTGATATCAAAATCACACTACCAGACATTAAACCTTAAAACAGACAACGCACAGATATCATTCATCCGCAAGCAACGTAACATATCAAGTGCTTGAAAGCAACAATGTCCAAAATTAATTACTTAAGTGCCCTTGTAAACTTCCAGTGTCTGTATTTAAAACTCCAGACAAGGTTAATTCCCCAGAAAGATGAATCTGAACAAACGTACTCCAAAGCAATGATAACACAAATGCACAAACATCCAGATTAAACAAACAGAAACACCTAGGGCGAAATTCTCCGACCACCCGCAGGGTCGGAGAATCGCTCGGGGCCGCCGAAACTCCCGCCCCCGCCGTGGCAGAAATTCTCCGCCACCCGGGAATTGGCGGGGGCGGGAATCACGCCCCACCGATCGGCGAGCCCCCTGCGGCGATTCTCCAGCCCGCGTTGGGCCGAAGTCCCACCGCTGAGAGGCCAATCCCGGTGCCGTGTTTTGAACCACCTCTGGTGGCGGCGGGATTGGCGGCGCGACCGGGCCCCCGGAGTCCTGGGGGGGGGGGGGGGCACGGGGCGATCGGACCCCGGGGGGTGCCCCCAAGGTGGCCAGGCCCGCAATCGGGGCCCACCGATCAACGGGCGGGCCAGTGTCGTGGGGGCACTCTTTTTCTTCCGCCGCCACCACGGCCTCCACCATGGCGGAGGCGGAAGAGAATCCCCCAGCGCGCATGCGCCGGTGGTGACGTCAGCGGTAGCTGACTTACCGGCGCATGCGCGAACTGGCGAAGGCCTTTCGGCCAGCCCGGGCAGCGGGCGTTAAAGGCCATTGTTGCTGGTTTTGGTGCCAGTCGGCGTGGTGCCAACCGCTCCGGCGCGGGCCTAGCCCCTCAATGTGAGGGCTTGGGCCCTAAAGATGCGGAGAATTCCGCACCTTTGGGGAGGCCCGACAGCGGAGTGGTTGGCGCCACTCCGCTACGCCTTTGGGGAGGCCCGACAGCGGAGTGGTTGGCGCCACTCCGCTACGCCGGGACCCCCCCGCCCTGCCAGGTAGGGGAGAATCCCGCCGCTAGATCCTTACTGCTCGTAAATTTCAAACGTTAACCATCAGTCTTCTTTCGGGGCTACAGATTATTAAAGAGATAGGCCACTTCAAGCTCGCAATCTCTTTGTTAAAATAATAAACAAGAGCCTCCAGTGTTCTTTGTTACAAACCTAAATCATTTATTTAATTAATTTAATTATGCTGTGTTCCATTGAAGCCAATTTCCAACAACTGATTTCAAAGGCATTACCTATTCTTTGTTAAATTCAAATCTCAAATGCATTCACACCAAAACACATTACGATCTACAAAACCTTTGTTCTATAATGGGACTGATGTGATAGCACAATAGAATTCTCACATTTGTTCCAAATTCCTCTGGAGTATGCGTAAAATTTCTACTTTAAATTAGTGTCATTCAGTTCCCATAAATCCACAATTCAAACTTATAACAAGTTGTTTAGACTCATATATAATAATAGACATTCAAGTTTCTGGGCAATTTAAAACAAACTCAATTGCCCGCTGAAATAGTTAACTTTTCAGAAACAAAAATTTTTATATCCTTTTTCTTCTTCAAACCCATTTCAATTTCATCACTTAACCAAGTTTGAAAGAAGTTTTAACAGTTTTTTTTTTAACATCTGAAAGTTCAAGCGATGCAGAACTGAATTTAAGAATTGTTTCACTCAAGCCTGTATTTCGTTCACAACTTAATTAATTCTTTATTTTATCAATTTTGTTATCGTATTCACAGTGTCAGCTGTCCGGGAGGAATCCTTATATGAGCTTTGCAACCCTTTTTGTCCTGCACAGCAGATTGTCTGTTGGAATTCACACATCTTTTACATTTTATTAATTAGGATGCTTTTGGGCAAGGAAAAGGGACATTGTACCTTCCCCTCCCCATTCGGTCACAAATTTAAGTTCTGCCGGGTCTAATTCACCTCCTTTGTCTTTAATGCCATGGTCCACAGTCCGAAGAACACTTCTCAATCGCCCTTGTGGGCCACCCGAAGACGGCGCGGCTCTGCAGCTGATTCAATTTCAAACGCTTTAGGGCCACCTGAACAGGCCACACTGCTCTGCTGCCCCTTCAATTTCACCCCTTTTGGGGGCCACCTGAACAGGCCACACTGCTCTGCGGCCCCTTCAATTTCACCCCCTTTGGAGGCCACCCAAACAGGACACACGGCTCTGCGGCCCCTTCAAATTGTGTCCTTGTAATGTCTGTTACAATTGGCAATTCCCACAGTCCGAACTGAAGAATTTAACTTCCCAAGTAAAATGGAACTGTAAGTTTTAAACTGGTTCTAATACCTAAAGATGCCCAAATTGCCCTTTTCACTCCCCTCCCCCAACCTTCTATTGGCCCCACTCCCCTCTCATCGCCAACCTGGCACCCAGGCACCTTGACACTCCTAGCCTGGCACGCTGGAAGTGCCACCCAGGGACCCTGGCTATGCCACCATTGCCAGGGTGCTTGGGTGGCACAGCCAGGCTGGCTGTGGCAAGGTGCCTAGGTGCCTGGGGGAGTGATAGTGTGCCACCCTGCCCTGTCCCCGACCACTCGGGGGCTCTAATGGCCTGCGAGACCTTCCTAAGTGCCATCATGGCTGGTCCCATTTTTAGAAACCAATGCTAAATGGCGTCCGATCAACGTCTCACAGGCACAATCGTTGACTCCCGGGCACCGGGTACATACAGTGTCCGGGTATTTAAATGAGCCTAGTGGTTCTGTTAAACATGCTGATCTAGATCACGCCCTTGAGGGTGAGATCTAGATCGCGCCAAGCTATCGCAATTGGCCCAATGCGGAGCCCAATTTGTAACTCTCGCAGGATTCCCCTGTTGTGCAACCCGGTAGCTGAATCATGCCCATGAGGAATCTTCTTTTAAAAAATTCTATTTTCTCATTGTCTCCATCTTTCATACCAAGTTACACTTTAAAGGGTGTAATAGATATGAAATTACTCACCCATATCAGATCTTAAGAGTTCAGCTCTAGTTTCGACCCAGACATATCTATAATAATGTCTCAATATATTTATCAAAGCTTATTTCCTTGTTCTTTGGCAGTTACCAGCATGTATATCATAACAACATAATCAGCAGTCACCGTCACTAATTTCAATCTGAGACAATATTTTCTGTCGGTAACCTTCTTCTAACTACATTCAAGACTGCCTGACTGATTAGAATGTAGGTTCCTTTTGATGATCCAGCTGCAAAAGCATTTGTGTATTCCCTGATAAGGACAGAATGTAGGTCCTGCTAAATTCCAAAAAGCCCTTTGTAAGCCACTTTGACTCCTTAACTCCTTCATTAAGATAAACACCTGCAGGCTTGGTTGTCTCTACGTCCCAGTTGTTTTTAATAAAGTTCTGTCAAACTTGACTGCTGCTATCTGTTCTTCCTTAGAAAACATATTTACGATCTTGGCATCACAGTTCCAATAATGGGACTCATTTTAACTCGGACATTCAGCAATATTCTTATCTTTCCTCCCTGTTAACCATCTGTTTTGTCAGTGTTACTTGCTGCTTTCTGCAAGATTATTTCCATCTTATTTGCATTACTAATTTTGTACATTCTTGTATGGCAGGTCAAAGGCATATGTTTTAGAATGTAGGAGAAAATAATCCTATTACAAATGACTGAACATAATTCAAGCATTTGTTCTGGCACTTTACAATTAGTTTTAAGCAATACAATTATTTTAATCAAATGCATAAGTCATTATTAAAATACAATTATGTGTCACAGCAGACCAGTATGCAAGACCCTGTCCAACACCATGGGCGCGATTCTCCGCCCCCCACAACGGGTCGGAGAATAGCGGGAGGGCCTTCCCGACATTTTTCCCGACCTCCCGCTATTCCCCCCCCCCCCCCCCCCCCCCCCCCCCCCCCACGGCCGCCCCACGACACGAATCGCTGCTCGCCGTTTTTTTATGGCAAACAGCGATTCTCCCCTATCCGATGGGCCGATTTCCCAGGCCTTTACGGCCGTTTTCACGAACTCCAACACACCTGCTCTCACCGTTCGTGAAAACGGCCGCAAAGTGCCGTTCTGGAGAACCATGGCACCAATTGGCACGGCCGTGGCATGGGCCCGCGATCGGTGGGCACCAAACCCCACGCACTCTTTGTTCCTCCGCCGCCCCGCTGGATCAGTTCGCAGGGCGGCTGAGGAGCATGACGGCCCGCGCATGCGCGGGTTTCACGCATATGTGCGGCTGACGTCATCATGCGCGTCAGCAGCCATTACCCTTGGCGCGCGGGCTTAGCGAAGTTCGCTAACCTGCGATGCTGTGGTTCACGGGGCCCCGCTGCTAGCCCCGACCGGGGAGCAGAATCGGGTCCCGGGAGGGGGCGCGGAGGCTGCCGTGAAACACGGTCAGTTTCACGGCAGCCTTCACCACTGTCCGCATTTGCGGAGAATCGCGCCCCATATGTAACAAAAGGTCATAGAATATGCTTTTCTAAATTGAAATTTCAGACTTTGTCAGAATTGAGCACTCTGCTGGAAAGAGACTTCAAGAGCAATATCCTAATATCCAAGACTTGCCTGCATTCAAACTGAGTTTCATCCTCAGGGCAATTCAACACCGATCAGACCCCAGCTGGAAGGCTGTCTCCAAAGCTGGCAGACTTTGCATTTAGCGGAAGTCTGTTCCGACGCTGGGAAGATCCCAGCAGAGTTCACCCAATACCCTCCTTTACCCACTCAATTGATCATTTTTGGCCACCTGCCACAGCCAAACAGGATTCAGCTGATGCCCACGTCACTCTGGTAAATTGCTAGGAGTCAGGCATGTGTTGGGGCTCCTAACATGGCCCCATTATCTCCGATCTTCCTCCCAGACTTGCCATCGTGCCCACCTCTACAGGACTAAGAAGATGCTGCTCTCTGTGTGCTTCAGAAGAAAAGGTGTCAAGAAGATGTCTTCTTTAATTTTAAGAAAGCATATTGACATCAAGCAAAAGTATCCATGCTTTGTCAAGCTGTTAGAATTCTTACCTCACCAGAAAGTAAAATATTCAAGCAAAAATGAGGTGGAAATCTGATTTACTTCACATAAAAGCCTTTTGATAAACACGAGGAACATCCTGTAATAAAGCAGTCAAATTGAAGAGTGAGTATTTTACTCCACATCAATATGGAGTTATTAAGTTCAACAAGAGGAAAGATTTGCGCAGAAATTGTCTTGCAAACAATATGGATGTATTGACCACTGGATGGTATATTACATTAGAGCAGAAAGAGGTGAAGCACAAAGGACGTAGGTGGCAAAATTAGTAGTAAGTAATATTTCAGATGGAGGTCCATCATACCATAGTCTGCTACTGGCATATAGTGAAGGAACAATGCTCAAGGACATTCAGCTCCATCAGGAAATCTGTGATTGACCTGTGCCATATATTCCACAAGCACTTACAGGGACAGTCAGCTACTTGCCATGCATTTATTAGTGGCAGTGATGTTCACTTTAACTTTTATGCCACAAATGGCAATTCCAATCCCCTAAAAGGTCAGGCATTTTCTTTCATTTTTGAACTACTGATATCTGGAATCGAGAGCGGGGGATGGCGGGTGGAATAGTATTCTGGCACAATGTATTTGCCTATGTTATTAGAATTAATTTTGTCTGCTCATCAACTGTTTTTCCATGATCTGGTTGGTTCTTTAACTGAAACCACCAAGAGGTCTCACTTTTTGTAATTTACAAATGTTTTACTTTGAAAGCTTCACATATGGGATGCAATTTAACGGAAGTGAAACAGTCTGGTATTGGGCGTATTTGGTCAGGTGTTTCCCGACATTGGCAGCGCCGAGATCGACCCGCTTTTCAATGGGACTCTGCTTTATTTCTGGGCCTCGAATAGGAATGCCGCGCTGAGGCCACACTTAATCCCATTTCCTGCACTAAAGAGCTCCCCTCACAGCACAAAATGAGATTGGGGTGCCATTTTTAAATGGCGCCCCAATCTCTGAACTGCTCACCATGGCCTCTGACACCCCCCCCCCCCAATGCCCCAACTTACCAATGAGAGTGTCCTGGAATCCCCCACAACCCACCTCATAAGGGCAGTGCACCCCCAGCCCCGATCCCCAGCATGACCAAGATGCCATGGGGCATTTTGTCTGGCACCCTGGAAGTGCCCCTGACAGTCTGGCAGCTGGTCACCTTGGAATGGACAGCATAGCAGCTGGGTGGCACTGCTAGGATGCCCAGGCTGACAGTGCCCGGGTGGCATCGGTGGTGCCAGGGTACCCGCAGATTTTTGATGTACAAGGGAGCCAACGATTGTGGGAGCCAACCGAAAAGTGGAGTTAAGGCCACAATCAGGTTGGCTATGAATTTGTTGTGTGTCGGTGCAGGCTCAATGGACCGTATGGCTGACTCCTGCTCCTATGTTCTTATGTGTTACAATTCAGTTTTAGTTCATTGATACAAGATTTTTTTTATTGTGCAACCTATAAGCTAGCACATTTAGTGGGCTTTGCCGCAAGGAAGAATACCTCATAATGCTTATTGTTACTCCAAAAGGTTTGCATTTCCAACTAGTCACTATTGATTATTATCAGTTTGAATATTGGACAGTTCTTTTTCCATCAAATTCTATATCTCAGGATTGGATTGGCTGTGGTTAAAGAGATATTTTGTGATACTCTTATTGATCTGTTATGTCTAGTTACATCCAATCATTGCTTAAATGGAGCATCACACTTTGGACGCATGAATTTCCGTTTCATATAATGGGTAAGCCATTTGTGGGGGTTACTTTGGTAGTTTTGAATCATTTGTTTACTGTTCCACCACGAGCAAGTTTGCTACCAGCTTCTGGAATCTCTGATGTTGTCGCTGTTATGGCAATGAGCGCGATTCAACGGCTTTGCCGCCGCCAACATGCTGTCGGGACGAGGCCATTGAATCTTGCAAGAGGCCTTTCGCAAGATTTGCAATGCTCAAAATGTGATGTAACTTGGGCGAAATCCAGATTTGCATATTTAAATGAGTCATTTGGCTAATTCAAGTATGCGTCTGCCGGATTGTCCAGGGGTCCGGGTTTCACCGCTGTGCCTGGAAAATCTTGTGAGGGCGCTGTTTAGTACTGGTCCACACAAACGTGGACCAGCTGTAACGGCACCTGGGGGGATGGAAGGGGGATGAACCCCCAGCCCATTGGAGACTCCCGGTTGGACATTGGGTACGGTGGCACCCTAGCACTCCTGTCACCTGGGTAACTTGGCACTGCCAGCCTGGCACCTTGGCACTGCCAGCCTGGCATGCTAGCACTGCCACCCTGGTGCTGCCAGGGTGCCTGGGTGGCACTGACAAGATGCAAGGCTGGCAGTGCCAAGGTATCCAGGTGCAAGGTTGCCCATGCCAGGACTCAGGTCCGGGGTGCCTTTTCCAAGAGGTAGGGTGAGGGGGGAATCTAGGACCCAGGAAGTGGTAAGTTGGGTGAAACGTTCTGGGTCCGAAGGCCGCGATGGGGTCGTTGAGGGGGATCGAGATTGCCTTTAAAAATGGTGCCCCAAAAGTAGCTGGGCTCGCCAGTGCAGGAAATAACCAAAGTGCGGCCTTGACGGGATGTTCCCCACCGAGGCCAAAACAAAGCCATGTGCTGTTGAATAGCTAAGTAGCGCCAAGAAATACCCCGCTAAATGCACCCGAAACTGGACATCGAAATGTTTTGTTTGAATCATGCCCAATATTGTGTTTAAAGAAAGACATTTCAGTTTCTCAGAAATTGAAAAGGAACTCGACTGCCAAAAAATTCAAGGTAGAAGAAAGAATTATGCAAATGACTCATGCGAATGGGGCGGCACGGTGGCACAGTGGTTAGCACTGCTGCCTCATAGCGCCAGGGACCCGGGTTTGATTCCAACCTTGGGTGACTGTGTGGTATTTGCACTTTCTCCCCATGTCTGCTTGGATTTCCTCCGGGTGCTCCGGTTTCTCCCACAGACCAAAGATGTGCAGGTTAGTTGAATGAGCCATGCTAAATTACCCCTTACTGTCCAACAGTTGGGTGGTGATGAAAGGGATTAGCTAAAGTCGGGATTGGGCCTTTTGAAGGGTCAGCACAGACTGATAGACTGAATGGCCTCCTTCCGCACTGTAGGCATTCTATGAATGCAATATTAAAATAACCTAACCTCAGAAATTGACTTCTTTCATATGATTAAGAGTACAGTTAAAGTGCAGAGAAGAGGTAAATTATCAAAGATCCTGTGACATTTTAATTTATGTGATGCCAATGAAAATTACATCTGTGGAATTCAGGGATTGATATAGTTTGTTATGTTTGATTGCTTCAAGGGCAGCATGGTTGTCCAGTGGTTAGCACTGCTGCCTCATGGCGCTGAAGTCCCAGGTTCGACCCCGGCTCTGGGTCACTGTCCATGTGGAGTTTGCACGTTCTCCCTGTGTTTGCGTGGGTTTTGTCCCCACAACCCAAAAGATGTGCAGGCTAGGTGGATTGGCCATGCTGAATTGCTCCTTAATTGGAAAAAATTAATTGGGCACTCTAAATTTTTTTTAAATGTTTAATTGCTTCAAAATTTCACTCAATTATTTTGGAAAGTTATAGATATTTAATAAAACATACATATGTAAATAAATAATCTCTTGCATTAAAACATTTCAAAGTGCCTTATGCCATGAAACCTGTACCTGTTTTTAGTAGGCAAGTATAACATCCATTCAAACGATATCTCACATACATCTGTAAATGATTAAACATGGCCAGTCAGTCTGTTCAGGTTGTTTGAAGGAATGTTGAAGGCCAGGACATTGAATTCTTCAGATAATGTTATGGGATTTTAACCAGGCAACTAGCATTTTGGTTTAACAACTTATCCAAAAGGCAGACTATTAATAATGCACCATCATTCAGTACTGTGTTGATGACCACCATGCTCATAACTGTGGGCCAGGATTATTAAGTTGGTAGGGGTTCCCTTTCCACCATGCAAAAAGTCAGCGGAGAACACATCCCCGCCAATACTACCTGTCCTACAATGGTTTCACACTTCAACAAGCCGTATTTGGCTGGAAACGGGACCTCCGTCACTCACTTGGGACAAAGTCATGCCTTCGAGACCTGCCGGAGTCCAACAGCTCCCTTGTCCCTGCAGCACCAGACGCTGCAGTCGACATGACTGGGACTGCCTGCGGTCCCCAGAGTCGAAGTCCCGGGAGTTCAGGACCAGGTAAGTGGGAGTCTTAAGGTGGAGAGAACTGGAATGGAATTGGACTATATAAAATAGTATTTAAAAAATGGTCAAAAGGTACAGTAAATAAAAAGCAAGAATGAGAATTTATACATTAGCTTTTTAAACTTGAAAAGATTTTATTTCCTTTGTATCAATGAGTATTTGAAGAAGGTAAGACAGTTGGTTAAATCCGTATTTTTCTATCATATTTGAAGGCTATTTGGCAGCATTTGAGTTATTGCAGGTCATCCAGGTGGAGAAGAAAGGTTTCAATGCTCTATCTGTCAATTTGGATTAAATTGGTGACTGGAGGAACTTCGAAGAGGAGAACAGCATATTGCCGGAGGCTTCCATTTGTGAGAGGAAGCAATGAAGGCCCATGGAATCAAATAATAATAATGCTTGTAATGTTGTAAATTCTACAATTTGTTCATACATTTGTCTACATGCTAATGCTCTCAAATGTTATTATGCTTTTCCTTAATGTTATGATATAATTTACAAATTAAACTTTCTCATTCATATCATAACTTAAATTCTGTTTCTGTTGTAGAAGCAGATGAGTTTATCTGCAGTGGAGTATGGGCACAAGCTTCTACTGGCTATCGCTGTTACTGTTGTAGTGATGATTATTATTGCAGTGGTTTGTCTAATAGAGGTAGGTTTTGCATCTTACTATTTTGGCATCTGTGTTTGAGAGGAAAACCTATAAAGCTGGTATAGTGCCTCATTCAATGGGGATGCATATCAAAAAATCAAGCACGGAATGAGTTAACCCAATTCAAGGTTCTCCCAGTTCTAAAATTAATTACCAGAACATTGCGCACTACAAATTAAGTGCATGGACATGTGCCTGATTGAAACAAGGTGCTGTATTGGGAGTGGATTCACAATATCTTTACCCTTAAATGGTCAAATGCTTTTCCCTGCCCGCATTGAGGTGGTTAGATTCTCCAATTCCATTATTTGGAGGGATACTTTTGAACATCTGACATTGGTAAACAGTAGCCATCTGGTAAAAGTTAGTAAAAACCTTGTAAGCATAAACTAATTTAAACATAGAACATCTGGGGCTACTGATCGTTTTGTGCTTATGTTTTAAGTAAAAATAGTACACCAGAAAACAATAATTTCAGGTGGATCTTAATGAGAATTTTGAAAGGCAGGATCATGAGACTGCATTTACATCTTATTTTGTGAGAAAAATAGAAGACAAGTTTCTCACATTCCTAAAATATAAAGGCATCTGCTGTCTCAAATAACTAAAGATGACCTTAATAAGATCGAGAACATAAATTAAGGATGACGAGCTCTTATTGCCCATCAGACTCCTCCCTCTTGTACTCTAATTCCCCTAACCTAGCAATCTGCTGTATTTTAAACACCCGTAAAATTGTAATTTTAAGCCTTGCCTTGCAGATAATTTAAAAAATTTGGTCTACCTGTAAAAAAGGAAAGTTACATAAATCATTTCAGGATTTACCTTATCTGTACCATTTAATATTTTATGCAACTTCATACAGATCCCCATAGCTTTCTTTATTGTGAGCTTGAGTTCTGCAATCTTTCCTCAAAGCTTATCCTTTTTGCCTGTGGTACCATCCTGGTTGCTCATATTTGTTCCTGTAGTGAAATCATCTCCATTCTTGCACTCCCAGGTAGGAGCCATATTTACAAAGAGCATGAGCCAGGAAGTCAGGGCTACTCTCTGGGAGTGTGTAATCGCAAAGTATGCTCTCAGATGTGAGCTGACCAATGTATTAAATAAATCTTAGCACAATCTCTGCAGATTCATAAGTCACCACCATATGTTCCCAGGGTATACTTTCTGCTAATGGTCCTCCTTCCAATATCCCACACTGTCGTCGTGTCCCCCCCCTCCGCTCCCTCAACACCAGCACCACCACAGGAGCACTAGATTATGAAATTACAGCAAATATGACTAATATATAATTTGATTTCACATGTTGGAGGGTAGTAAAACACAAATTCAGACACCTAAGAGAAGCTGAACACAGAAACCATAAAGTATCGTAGAGCAGCGATTATTGGATTAAGGAGCCAGAGGTGAGTTCAGACTCCCGCCATGTTAAATTCTGAGATTAAATTCAGTAAATCTGACCATTTGCTCCTGATAAAAGGAAAACTGAACTTTAAAGTGTTGTTGTAAAAATGCTGTTAGCTCAGTTATTAATTTAATAATAATAATCTTTATTGTCACAAGTAGGCTTACATTAACACTGCAATGAAGTTATTGTGAAACGTCCTTAGTTCGCCACATACCAATGCCTGTTCGAATACACTGAGGGAGAATTCAGAATGTCCAAATTATCTAATAGCACGTCTTTTGGGGCTTGTGGGAGGAAACTGGAGCACCCGGTGGAAACCCACACAGACAGGGGGAGAACATGCAGACTCCGCACAGTGACCCAAGCCGGGAATCGAACCTGGGACCCTGGCGCTGTGAAGCTAACTGCTATGCTACCGTGCTGCCCAAACGCTACCGTTCTGCCCTTAATCAGATTTTACAGTGAAGGGCCGACATGTGAATTCAATCACACACTACTGGCAGCATTTCTCCTATTCACAGCACCGGGATGTCCCGTTTCAAACAATTAATGAGGGTGACCCCATATCCAACGGCCTCCCGTCAATCAGCGGCTTCCCCAGCAAGTGCTCACGCTGGTGCCAATTAGTACTCCTTTTGAAGAACGTGAACCTTGCGGAAAGGCTTCTGTGGGGAGCCGAGGAGGTGCTCAGCCATCTTTGCTCATTGGGGCTCTGGGGGCTTGCACCCCAGTGTTCGGTGTGGGGTGGGGGGGGCGGTGTGGGGTAGGGGTAGTCGCTGGAGGGGAAACTGCTCATGGCAATGTTTAACACTTGTCCCTGCCCATCAGCCCCACTGATCACCCATACTCCCCATCGACTGCTGAGGCCTCAGGCTGCGTGCCTGAAGACTATTGCTGCTAGGGAATTGCCAATCGTGGTTGTGAGCACTTCACACAAACCAAGTGGATTCCTATGGGTGGGCAGGCCATGTAGTATGTAGGAGTCATCGCCTAGCATCCCAATCACATTCTGATGTCTGGACATTGTGCTTGAACAATGCAGGGAGCAACACCACACACGCAACATCCGATCACCCAGGGGATGGGAAACAGCTCCGTGGGTATGTCCATAGCTGGGGAATGGGTGAGCACCACGGGGAGAGGGGATGCCTGGAGAGATGGGCAAAGTGTCTGGAGGTCAGTCCACATTGCGGAGGAATGTGACAGAGGCATCATAATGGTTGTGTAAAAAAAGGAGTTTAATGTGCTCTGCAATACCCTACTCCTGATGGTGCCCTCAGTGATCCTCAACGTGTCTGTCCCACCTAGCTCTACCAGGATGCAATGAAAGAGAAAATGCTGGAAAATCTCAGCAGGTGTGGCAGCATCTGTAGGGAGAGAAAAGAGCTAATGTTTCTAATCCAATGACCTACCTTCTTGCGCGCTGGCCTGCTGTGTGGCTCTGCCATGTTGCGTGCCACCGGTGCCGAAGCAGCATGCCACGGCTCGCAGTGCTGGACAGCAGCTGGAGCAGCGCGGTGCACTCCGGCGCCGTGCTGGCCCCCTGTGGGCTACAGAATCGCTGGGCCCGTTGACGCTGTCGTGAAACACTCCGGTGTTGACGCCAGCGTCAACACTTAGCCGCGTTTTTGGAGAATCCCGTCCCTTTTGTACGGCACCCCTTCGCAATTCTGGGCCCTCTCCTGCCGATTGTGGGAGATCTTTTCCTGCGGGGACACAGGGCATTGTTAGCCACACGCATGGTTCACGGTGGAGGGAGAGAGGGTGTGAAGGCGAGTTTGGGGGTGGGGGTTCCTGGAGTAGGGGGAAGGAAGGCCTGGGGCCGCATGAGAAGGGTTGGTGCTCCCTTTGCGAGAGGGAGAGGGGGGGGGGGTGCGTGTTGGTATCTACTCACTCATGAATGCTGCCCAGTATAGTTTGTTAGTTTGTTGACCTTCCTGCACTGCTGGCCAGTCCTCTTGGTCATACTACTCAAGCTTACGGTCACCGCCACCTCAGCACAGGCTGCTTTGTGGCTCACCCTCTGGACCCTCGAGGGAACAGGACATCTTTCCTGGCCTCCACATGTCTAGGAACCTCCGCAAGTCAGCATCCCCGAATTTTGGGGTTGGCTGGGCGCCATTATTGCGAGCTGGCTGGTGTTGTCTGAGCACGTGCAGTTTAAGTGCTGCTCCATCTTGCTAACAGGGGCTGGCAAACACAGTGCCTACGAATCAGCTGTTAAGTGGACCAATTAGCGTTGAATTGCGTTGCCGACCTCGTTGGGCCGAGCGACGGAAGATTTGTGGCAATTCCTGTTCCCACCACAATTAGACATTTTTCCAGAGAATTGCGCCCTTTACTTCCTGATGATGAAGTTTCTTGGATAATTTTTTTCCCCTCCCTTTTTAAGTCTATCTGCCTGCAGTCATTTCTGTCAAATCTGATCGAATACTAATCTGTTGTCAGTATGCTGGTGCTAACCACATGGTCAGCCACTCCCAGAAAATACTGGTCCAAGGGCAGTGGTTAGCACTACTGCTTGACATCACGAGGACTCAGGTTCAATCCTGGCCCCGGGTCACTGTGCGTGTGGAGTTTGGACATTCTCCTTGTGTCTGCATGGGTATCACCCCCACAACCCAAAGATGTGCAGAGTAGGTGGATTGGCCAAGCTACATTGCTCCTGAATTGGAAAAGAAAACAATTGGGTCCTCTCAATTTATTTATTTTTTTTAAAGAAAATACTGGTCCTGTTCCAATTCTATTCACACAAACAGATCCTGTTCCTCCATGAGCAGTATGTCTCTCTCTCTCTGAAAACTTTCCTCTGCAATAAAGGACTCTTCGTGCTCCATAACCATCTCAACCTTGTCCATGGGCCAGTTGAGAAGTATGCAAAGTCCAAACAGCATTAATTGCCAACTAACTGCCTTGCCTAATTCTCATCGTACCAAATAATTGACAGTCCATAACTTTATCCTCTCATGTAGTTGGTCCTCATTAATCTACCAACAAAATTACATCCACTGGTAATATGTTCAATTGATGTTCAAAAAGTTCACAAAATGGTATTTTTAATTCGCCATGTTCTTTATTTTGGTTTTAAATTTGACACAAACAAAAGCTTCTGGCTACGTCAGCAAAAACAAATTGTTCACAAGCAAGACCAGCAAGTGGGTGGGGTAAACATTTGTTAGGTCCATTTCACTCATGGCTATAAATTAACAATAGAATTGCGAGAATTCCATGAAATGTGTGGCCCATGCAGATTTATAGAGCTTGATCTCAGCATGAAGAATGCTCTGGACTATCGAAAAGAAAGGCTTCCATGCATTAGAGACATTGCCTGCACAAATTGAATGTGATTGCTGATTAATTTTTGATGTTTGAGCTCATGTTTCCACATCTCAAAAACCCTTCATTTGCAGTATCAACTGTTATAAACATTAATACTACCACGTGTGAACTGCTTTTAGTTTTTTAGACCTTGACAAAAAGATATCTAAGAGTAGCTCCTGTAAAACTACACAACTTTAACTTCCCAGAAACCTGTAGATATCTGATAAGGACTCGTGTTATAATTAGAGAGAGTCTACAGAGTGCGGAAAGGCACACATTATGCTCCCAAAGTTGCAAAAAGACACCTTGTTCTCTGACAGTATATCTTTTTGATATATGAGTAGGAGGAGAAAGAGTAATAGGCATAGAAGAAAGCAGACTCACAAATCAGAGGATGCAAGAGGCACTCCCACATTATCTGCTGGTATCTCAGGCATTCTGTTTAGTGGAGTAAGCTAATTGTATGTCGCATGCTAACTGCATGAGGAGACTGTTGCCAAACATTGAGGCAGTCAACCAGGAGCTATCCAATCTAATTTAATGAAATCTACACTGAAGTATCTGTCATAATGCAAGCCATTCTGGCTTTCATCAAAAGGAAAAAACAGGGAACTGGGAATTCAGAATACTGGTCTGAATTGGTATTCCATTTATTGGTATACAAGACCAGTTCAGAGCAGTAGGCTTATTTCCAGTTTTACTGTTTTGTTTCCCCATTGGGAGACATATCCATAATAAACCAGCATGTTGTGCAATACTCATGAAACAGGTACAAAGAACAAAGAAAAGTACAGCACTGAAACAGGCCCTTCGGCCCTCCAAGCCGGCGCCCACCATGCTGCCTGTCTAAAGTAAAACTAAAATTTAGTTTTAGTTTCGACTAAAAAGGTACCTTAAAAAGGTAACATTTTCTATTGTCTTGGAGCAGCGGGTGGAGAGATGGACCCATCTTTTCCACATTTATGATTTCTCTATGATACAGGGCATCATCGACTGAATAATCCCACTCTTTGGGCAGAAAGGACTTCAGTTCTCTGAGTACATATGTATCTGCAAACATCACACAAAAATCATGCACACAATGCCCAATTACCTGGGAGTATACAGGGCTCTGACATCATTTGGCCTTCAGATAGACTTTCAAGTTTTCCAAGAGGGAAGAAAGTTGTACAGTTGACCCACTAAATGCTACAACCGTGGCTCATGAAACTTATACGCCTGATAATGTCATCGAGTGGGGCAAAAACACAAGGCTGACGTTACATTGTCCAGAAAATTGACTTGCTTGAAACTACACTACAAACCATAGGGAAAGGTATACCAATTACTTCAGGGAGAGTTTGTGGAAAGCTGCAAACCAGACAGAATCCTCACTTTGCAAATGGCTAAAGCCCAGTTAGAAATTTTGTAAGAAGAGAAAATTCACCACTAAGAGAGTAGTTATTGCAGAGGGAAGATTAAGAGTTCATTAAAGACCTTGTTACATATTGAGCCTCACACAAGTATCCAGAAACAATTAGCAGAACTGATTGATTTTTTGGATGCACTATTTGCTATGTCTAGCTGATTTATCCCACCACCTGCATATACTTTGTTTGTATATCTAATGCTGGTGCGTGCATTTCAGAGGAGGAAATTAAAAGGCCAGATTCCAATGTACAACTGAAGTGTTCTGTTTTCACTTGTGCGATGGCATGATCAATATAACTATGATCAATATGTGACTTACTGTTGTACAGATCCCTCGAGCTCATGTAACATTGTACTATTCTTTAAATCATGAGCTTCTAAGTGAACACATCATTGAACATTATGCTGAATATAAATCCTTTTCTAGTGGTCCAGGGGCCCGTCATCCTATATCAAGACTGCCCTACAATATACTTACTGTGTAGAGCTGCAAACGTCTTGTCACTTACTCAGAGACCACTATTTGTACCCAACCTGCTCCTGTGCTGCTCCACACATAAGGGAGGATTAGTCCTAATATATGCCCAACCTTTTAATTGAAATATTGTCACAGAATTTGGAGTCAGGGTCGGCTGGATTCTGTCTTCAAACACATTGAAGATGCCATTATCGCATTATGCATTTTTAAAAAAAGATTTACACTTCTCTAGCTTCTTTCACAACCTCAGGATGTCTTCAAGTGCTTTACATCCAATGAAGTATTTTTGAAGTGTAGTTACTATTGTAATGTAGAAACCATGTCAGCCAATTTGCACAGAATATCCCACAAACAGCAATGAGATATTTGACCAGATAATCGTTATTGGGTGTAGATTAAGGAATAAATATCAGCTATGACACAAGGGAGACCTCTCATGCTCTTCCTCGAAACAGTACCATGGGGTTGCTAATCCACCTGAAAGGGCAGAATTGGCCTTTGTTTAACATCTCATCAAAAATATGGCTTCTTTAACAGTGCAGCAGCCCCGCAGAAGTGACTGGGATTGTCAGCATAGATTATGTGCTCATGTCTCTGGATGTATGCATCAGCAGGAGAATTTATCAGGGATGCTTCTACTATGCCTGCTGTTGCAATTCTTCGATCTTATTGCTCATGTCTAAAGAGTTCACTGTTCAATGTATCTACATAGGTTACAGTGCACAAATTCAGTGACAGTGACTGGCTGACATTTTAATGCTTATATAATCAACATTGAGTTAAACAATTGAACTCGAGGTTAAGTACAGAAGATTGTAGACCTCCGAGTAGAAAAATGAAATGATATTCCTCAAGCTTGTTTGAGCTTCATTGGAACACTAGCAGGCCATACTGGGCTTGTTGCTTTCCTCCTACACTGCTTTATACTAGATTGACAAACCTAATATAAAGCAGCTCAGGAAGAAAGCGGCAATCCCAAAGTGGAGCAGCACAAGAGAAGAGCGGTGAACCTAGTATAACGCAGCACAGGAAAGAGTGGCAATCCCAATGTGGAACAACATGGGAGTCGAGAGGCAAACCAGGTTTGCAGCAGTGTAGGAGGAGACCAGTGAACCCAGTATGGGGAAACATGGGAGGAGAGAGGGATGGACCCAGTGTGAAGCAGTGCAGGAGGAGAGCGGTGAACCCAGTGTGGAGCAGCGTGAGAGGATGATGGTGAACCCAGTGTAGAACAGCGTGGGAAGACAGCAGTGAACCTAGCATGGGAGGACAGCAGTAAACCCAGTGAACCCAACGTGGAGCAGCGCGAGAGGAGAGCGGTGAACCCAGCGTAGAGCAGCGTGGGGGTACATCAGTGAACCCAGCATGGAGCAGCATGGCAGGACAGCTATGAACACAGGATGGAGCAGCGTGGGAGGACAGTGGAGAATCCAGCATGGAGCAGCATGGGAGGACAGCGGTGAATCGAGTGGGTAGCAATGTGGGAGGAGAGTAGTGAACCCAGCGTTTAGCAGTGTGGGGGACAGCAGTGAACCCAGCGTGGAGCAGTATGGGGGACACCAGTGAACCCAGCTTGGAGCAGCGTGGGTGGACACCAGTGAATTCAGCGTTTAGCAGTTTGGGAGGACAGCGGTGAGCCCAGCGTGGACCAGTGTGGGAGGACAGCTGCGAACGTGTAGAGCAGCACAGGACGAGAGTGGCAACCCAGTGTAGAGCCGCGCAGGAAGAGAGGTGAACCCTGTATGAAGCAGCCCGAGGAGAGAGTGCCGAACCCAGTATAAAGCACGCAAGAGGAGAGCGGTAAACCCAGTGTAAAGCAGCACAGGAGGAGAGCGGTGAACGCAGTGTAAAGCAATGTGAGAGGAGAGTGGCAAACCCAGTTTAGAGCGGCGCAGGAGGAGAGAGGTGAACCCAATAAGGCAGAGGTGAGTGGCGAACCCAGAATAAAGCAGCACGAGAGGAGAGCGGTGAATCCAGTATAAAACAACGCGGGCACAGAGTGGTGAACCCAGTATAAAGCAGTGTGGGAGGAGAGCGGTGAATCCAGTAAAATGCAACATGTTTGGAGAGCTGCGAACCCAGAAAAACGCAGCGCGGGAGAAGCCCAGAAATCAAAATACAAAACAGTGCAGGAGGAGATTAGCGAAACCCAGTATAAAACAGCGCCAGAGGAGAGTGGCAAACACAGTATAAAGCAGCGCCAGAGGAGAGTGGCAAACACAGTATAAAGCAGCGCCAGAGGAGAGTGGCGAACAGAGTATAAAGCAGCACCAGAGGAGAGCTGCGAACCCAGCAAAACGCAGCCCAGGAGGAGCTGGCAATCCCAATACAAAACAGTGCAGGAGCTGAGTAGGAAATCCAGTATAAAGTAGCGTGGGAGCAGAGAAGAAAACCTAGTATGAAGCAGCGCGGGAGGATGGTGGTGAACCTAGTATAAAGCAGCACGGGAGGAGAGCTGGGAACCCAGCAATAATGCAACACGGATGGAACGTGGCGATCCCAGTAGAAAACAGCCCAGGAGAAGATTAGTGAACCAAGTATGAAGCAGCATGAGAGAAGAATGGCGGACCTATGTAGAGCCGCGCAGGAGGAGAGCGGCAAGCCTTGTGTGTAGCAGTGAGGGAAGAGAGCGATGAACTCAGTATAAAGCAGAATGGGAAGAGTGGCGAACCCATTATAAAGCGAAGCGGTAGGAGAGTGGCTATTCCAGTATAAAGCAGAGCGAGAGGAGAGAGGTGAAACCAGAATAAAGTAACATCAGAGGAGAGCAGCGAACCAAGTCTAAAACAATGCAGACGCACAGCGGTGAACTAAGTAGAAAACAGTACAAGAGCAGAACAGCAAACCCAATGTGTAGCAGTTGGGGAGGAGAATGGGGAACCAGTATAAAGCAGAGCGGGAGGAGAGCAGCGAACCCAATATGAAGCAGAGCGGGAGGAGAGCGGCGAACCCAGTATAAAGCAGCATGAGATGAGCGGCGAACCCAGTGTGGAGTAGTGCAGGAGAGGTGCAGCAAACCCCGTGTGGAACTGCGCAGGAGGAGAGTGGCGAACCCAATGTGGAGTAGTGCAGGGGGAGATCAGCGAACCCAGTGTGCAGCAGCGCAGGAGGAGTGGCAACCCAATGTGGAGTTGAGCGGAAGGAGAGTGGCAAAGATGGTATAAAACAGCGTGAGTGGAGACCGGCAAACCTGGTGTGAAGCAGCACAGAAGAAGACTGGCAAACCCAGTATAAGGCAGCTTGGGAGGCGGGTGGCGCGCCCAGTGTTGAGCAGTGTGGAAAGAGAGCAGCCAACCCAGTATAAAGCAACACGGGATGCGAGCGGCAAACCCAGTATAAAGCAGAGGGAGAGGAGAACGGCAAACCCTGTGTAGAGAAGCGCAGGAAGAGAGAGGTAAACCCAGTATGAAGCAGCGCGAGAGGAGAGTGGTGAACCCAGTGTAGAGAAGCGCAGGAGGAGAGTGGCGAACACAGTATGAAGCAGCATGAAAGGAGAGTGGCGAACCCAGTATGAAGCAGCGCGAGAGGAGAGTGGCGAACCCAGTATGAAGCAGCGCGAGAGGAGAGTGGCAAACCCAGTATGAAGCAGCGCGAGAGGAGAGTGGCAAACCCAGTATGAAGCAGCGCGAGAGCAGAGTGGCGACCCCAGTATAAAGCAGCACAAGATGGGGGCGTTGAAACCAGTATAAAACAACGCGGGCACAGAGTGAAGAACTCAGTATGAAGCAGCGTGGGAGGAGCACGGTGAAACTAGTTAAATGCAGTGGGAGAGTGAGCGGTGAACCCAATTTAAAACAGCGCTAGCTCAGAGTGGCGAACCCAATGTGGAGCAGTGCGGAAGGAGAGCGGTGAACCCACTACATAGCACCACGGGAGGTGAGCAGCGAACCCAGTATAAAACAGCACAGGAGGAGAGTGGTGAATCCAACATAAAGCAGTGCAGGAGAAGAGTGGTGAACTCCATATAAAGCAGCACAGGAGGAGATTGGTGAACTCCGTATGAAGCAGCACAGGGGAGTGGTGAACTCCGTATAAAGCAGCACACGAGATTGGTGAACTCCGTATGAAGCAGCACAGGAGGAGTGGTGAACTCAATATAAAGCAGCACAGGAGGAGAGCGGTGAACTCCGAATAAAGCTGCACAGGAGGAGGGGTGAACTCCGAATAAAGCTGCATAGGTGGAGGGGTAAACTCTGTATAAAGCTGCACAGGAGGAGAGCGGGGAACCCAGTATAAAGCAGCACAGAAGGAAAGCGGGGAACCCAGTATAAAGCTGCACAGGAGGAGAGCGGGGAACCCAGTACAAAGCAGCACAGGAGGAGAGCGGTGAACCCAGTATAAAGCTGCACAGGAGGAGGGGTGAACTCCGTATAAAGCAGCACAGGAGGAGAGCGGTGAACCCAGTATAAAGCTGCACAGGAGGAGGGGTGAACTCCGTATAAAGCAGCACAGGAGGAGAGCGGTGAACCCAGTATAAAGCAGCACAGAAGGAAAGCGGGGAACCCAGTATAAAGCTGCACAGGAGGAGAGCGGGGAACCCAGTACAAAGCAGCACGGGAGGAGAGCGGTGAACCCAGTATAAAGCTGCACAGGAGGAGGGGTGAACTCCGTATAAAGCAGCACAGGAGGAGAGCGGTGAACCCTGTATAAAGCCCCACGGGTGTAGAATAATACTAATAATAATCTTTATTAGTGTCGAAAGTAGGCTTACGTTAACTCTGCAATGAAGTTACTGTGAAAAACTCCTAGTTGTCACACTCCTGCGCCTGCTCGGGTACACTGAGGAAGAATTCAGAATGTCCATTTCACCTAACATGCAAGCTGTTCGGGACATGTGGGAGGAAACTGGAGCGCTCGGAGGAAATCCACACAAACCCGGGGAGAACGTGCAGACTCCACACAGTGACCCAAGCCGGGAATAGAACCGGAGTTCTTGGTGTTGTGAAGCAACAGTATTAACCACTGTGCTACTTTGACGTCCTAGCCAACCCTGTATAAAGCAGCGCAGGAGGAGAGTAGTGAGCCCTGTATAAAGCAGCGCAGGAGAAGAGTAGCGAACCCTGTATAAAGCAGCGCAGGAGAAGAGTAGCGAACCCTGTATAAAGCAGCGCAGGAGGAGAGTAGCGAACCCTGTATAAAGCAGCGCAGGAGGAGAGTGGCCAATCCAGTATAAAGCAGCACGGGAGGAGAATAGTGAATCTAGTATATAGCAGCGCAGGGGAGAGTTAGAAACCCAATATTAAGCAGTGCAGGAGGAGAGCGATGAACCCAGTATAATAACGCGGGCATAGAGTGGCGAGTTCAGTTAAAGGACCGCGTAGGAGGGTGGTGAACCCAGTATAAAGCAGCGTGGGAGGAGACCTGCGAACTGAGCAAACGCAGCATGGGAGGAGCGTGGCGATTCCAGTACAAAACAGCCCAGGAGAAGATTAGCGAACCAAGTATAAAGCAGCTCAGGAGGAGAGTAGCGAGCCCAGTGTGCAGCAGTGTGGGAAGAGAGTGACGAAGCCAGCATAAAGTAAGGTGAGAGGAGAGCGGCGAACCCAGTCTAAAACAGCACGAGAGCAGAACAGCGAACCCACTATGTAGCAGTGGGGGAGGAGATTGGAGAACCAGAATAAAGCAGAGCGGGAGGAGAGCAGTGAACCCAATTTGCAGCCGAGCGGGAGGAGAGCGGTGAACCCAGTATAAAGCAGCAAGAGATGAGCGGCGAACCCAATGTGGAGTAGTGCAGGAGGAGATCAGCGAACCCAGTGTACAGCAGCGCAGGAGGAGAGCGGAAAGAGAGTGGCAAAGATGGTATAAAGCAGCGTGAGTGGAGACCGGCAAACCCGGTGTGAAGCAGCACAGAAGAAGAGTGGCAAACCCGGTATAAGGCAGCGAGGGAGGCGAGTGGCGAGCCCAATGTTGAACAGTGTGGAAGGAGAGCGGCCAACCCAGTATAAAGCAGCAGGAGAGGAGAGCGGCAAACCCAGTGTAGAGCAGCGCAGGAGGAGAGAGGTGACCCCAGTATAAATCAGCACAAGAGGAGAGCGGTGAATCCAGCATAAAACAACGCGGGCACAGAGTGGAGAACCCAGTATGAAGTAGCGTAGGAGGAGAGCAGCGTACGCACTGTAAAGCAGCGCTGGAGGAAAATGGTGAAGGCAGTATAAAGCAGCACGGGAGGAGGGTGGTGAACCCAGTATAAAACAGTGCTGGCATAATGGTGAACTCAGTGTAAAGCCATGCAGGAGGAGAGCAATGAACCCAATTGTTGGAACCAACAATTCTACGGACACGTGCTTGTAGGATTAGAATAGCGGTTTTAATATACTGACAACAGAGCCAGCCTATTAGCCATTGAACTTTCGGTGAACTGGCCGGCTGACCATGTGGCACTGATCTTTATACAGCAGCTTCTGGGGGAGGAGTCCTGGGCAGAGCCAAGGGAGAAGCCCCGTACAACTCGAGCATTCCCAGAGCTACTCCCCCTGGTGGTCAGGTAGTGCAACTGCACTTACAATCTATATAGATACATGAATATACAGATTATAATCCGGTGTGAATCACATTCACCACATCAATGTAAAGCAGTGCAGGAGGAGAGCAGTGAACCCAGTATAATGCAGCACAGGAGGAGAGTAATGGACCCAGTATACAGTAGCACAGGATGAGAGCATGAACCCAGTGTAAAGTAGCACACTGCAGGAGAACAGTGAACTCAGTATAAAGCAGCGCAGGAGAGGGCAAGAACCCAGTGTAAAGCAGCACAGGAAAGAGCAGTGAACCCAGTATATAGTAGCAGAGGAGGAAAGCATGAACTTAGATAAAAGTAGCACAGGAGGAGAGCAGTGACCCCAGTATAAAGTGCCACAGGAGGAGTGCAGTGAACCGGTATAAAGCAGCACAGGAGTGGAGCAGTGAACCCAGTATAAAGTAATGCATGAGGAGAGCAGTGAACCCAGTATAAAACAGCATAGGACAAGAGTAGTGAACCCAGTATAAAACAGCACAGGAGGAGAGCTGTGAACCTGTTAGAAAGCAATGCTAGATGAGAGAGGTGTGATCCAGTGCTGAGTCACCTAGGTGAACGGAGTGTGGCACAGCCTGGGAGGAGTGCAACAAACCGAGTATTAAGCAAGGCTGGAGGAGAAAGGCGAACACAATGTAGATAAGCACGGGAGGAAGGTGGTGAAACCAGTGTGGAGCAGCGCACAGGCCGCCATATGCTTGACAGCATCAAGTTTGTCCAATCGGACCCACAGGCCAGTGCCACCCTCATGAACACATGAGGCCACCACTGGACTTTATGGAATTCAATGAGAAAGGTCCTGTGGGAACGAACATAGAGCATACAGAGCAGAAGGAGGCCATTCGGCCCATTGGGTCTGTACCGACCCACTTAAGCCCTCAATTCCACCCTATCCCCGTAATTCAATAACCCCATCTAACATTGTTTTGCTCACCAAGGGCAATTTATCATGGCCAATCCATCTAACCTGCACGTCTTTGGACTGTGGGAGGAAACCACTCGGATACGGGGAGAACGTGCAGATTCTGCACAGACCCAGCGGGAAATCGAACCTGGGACCCTGGTGCTGTGAAGCCACAGTGCTATCCACTTGTGCTACCATGCTGCCCTAGGAGAAGGGAGGACAGTAGGAATATATGTGTGCTAAGAATATATGTGTGCTTTTATGTGCTAGACCCGTGCAGATGAGCCTGGTTTCCAGTCGTCTTGGACCTCTTGCCACAGGGCCTAGGGCTTGTTTTGTTAATTCTGTGTGGTAGCTGGTGTGGTGCGTCAGCCACTCCACATTAAAAGAATCACGCACCAGTATTTCCCACCCCTTAAAATGAAGTTTGGGACCTGGAACATCAGGACCCTCCTTGGCAACTCCAACAGCAACAGGCTAAAATTGAAAACTGCTATCATTGCCCAGGAGCTCAGGCATTTGATATTTGACATGATTGCCCGAAGTGAGATCTGGCAGGCAGGGATAGCCAACTCAAGAAACAAGGTGGAGGTTGCACCTTCCTCTAGAAATGTAAATCAGAAGAAGATCGCCGCCTACATGGGGGTCGGCTTTGCCATTAAATGAACTAGTTGGCCATCTGTGAGACTCCCCTTGTGCAATAAATGAATACATTTTGAAGCTTCGGCTCAACCTAGCCCAGAACCAGTGTGCTGCAGTCCTCAGCGGGTATGGTGAACACTGGTATTACGATCCCAGTTAATGTTATAACTGGACCGGAAGGTCCTAGGTGGACCGCTGGCTCAAAAGACCATAACTTTTACTTTTTTAGATATAAAATGTGGTGGAACAGGGTCACAGGACCACTAATCTGTTTAAACAACAAGAAAAAAAATGTATTAAACATGAAAAATTGGATTATTATACACTACTCCTCTACTCCCTTCTTAACTTAATAAATACACACTGATTTAAAGATTAACATGGATTATAAAGTGCACCTTAAGCTACAATGGTCCCATTCACCCAAAATGGCTCTTTTGAGCACTCAAGGTGACTATAGTCAAGTACACACACTCTGCTTTGAACCCAAATTAGTGTCTGTGGTTTTATCCTCAGAATCCCCCCTAGATGATTGTCACAAGAGAGTTTCCAAATTTCACTCCCAAAAAAGTGCTATAAAGCCTTCTCCCATAATAATGCTTTCTCTTGGCGGTTTGCGTTCCAAAATCGAGTCCAAGGTTTACAAATGACACTTTCAAACAAAGCATTAACTGTACTTTTAACATGGATTCCAGTCCAGGATTTCACACCAACGCCTTTAGGATTTCTTCGTCTTGATGGTTGTGCAAACTGCTTACAATTGCTTGAAGTCTCGATTCCCAGACTATATTAAAATGACATCAAATCATTCATCTGTCTCTGAAGTCTGCTGTACCACTTAAAATCTTGTTACTGCAATTGTTTTGTTTCTTTAATTCAGAACACTGGGCGGGATTCTCCGACTCCCGTGCCGGGCCGGAGAATCACCGGGGGTGGGGTGGTGTGAATCCCGCCCCGACGCCGACTGCCATATTCTCCGGTGCCGGTTTTTTGGCAAGGGTGGGAATCGCGTTGCGCCGGTCGGGGGCCGTGGGCAGTGGCTCCCCCGCCCCCCCCCCCCCCAAAGCGATCCTCCGCTCTGCGATGGGCCGAGTGGCCAGCCGTTTCCGGCCAGTCCCGCCGGCGTAAATCAAACAAGGTCCTTACCAGCGGGTCCTAGCTCGGCAGGTGGCCTGAGGAATCCTCGGTCGGGCGCGGGCGGGATATGGCCCTGGGGGGCCCCCACGGTGGCCTGGCTCCCGATTGGTACGGTAGCACAAGTGGATAGCATTGTGGCTTCACAGCGCCAGGGTCCCAGGTTCGATTCTCCACTGGGTCATTGGCTGTGCGGAATCTGCACGTTCTCCCCCTTTCTACGTGGGTTTCCTCCGGCTGCTCCGGTTTCTTCCCACAGTCCAAAAACGTGCAGGTTAGGTGGATTGGCCATGATAAATTGCCCTTAGTGACCAATAAGATTAGGAGGGGTTATTGGGTTACGGGGATAGGGTGGAAGTGAGAGCTTAAGTGGGTCGGTACAGACTCAATAGGCTGAATGGTCTCCTTCTGCACTGTATGTTCTATGTTCCCACATACAAACACCTTTGTCAAGCATTAACCTAACTACAGGTTTTGCCCTTCTAGGCACAGAAACATTTAATTAAACACACCTTATTTCTAATGTTAACCAATACAAATATAAATCAGTTAAAGATACCTTTGTTTTCCTAACACTGGAAGCTACAGATGAGTCCAAAGAGGAATCTTACTCCAGCCTCAAACAATCCTTGGCCCAAGTCCCAATGGGTGACAAGCTGATCCTCCTTGGCAACTTCAACGCCAGAGTTGAAAAGGATACAGACTCTGGGGAGGTGTAATCAAAACAGAAGGCATAGGGAAATCCAATACCAATGGTACCCTGCTCTTGACAAAATGTGTAGAACATGGCCTTGTTATAACTAACATCTTGTTCCGTCAGTGGGACAGTGAGACAACTACAAGGCTTTATGGTAACACCCTCGCTACAAGAACTGGCGCCTGCTCAACTATGTCATCGTCCAAGTGAGGCACCACATATCAGCCACACCATCAAATCACTCGAAACAACATCACTGTAGCCCTGATGCAGCGGCAGCAAAAGAAACAATGCCACAGGAAAATCAACGCAGACATTCAAAGACCGTGATAAGAGAGCCCTATTCAACCAGTGCCTCACTGCCACACAACAGCTATGAGAGACTCAGAATGCCAACAGCACTTGGTCTGCCCTCGAGGACTGCATAATCAGCACCTGCAAAGAATCACGTGACCAGGAAACTCCAAGACTGGTTCAGTGTGAATGACCAGGAGATCCATGAGCTGATAAACCAAGCGCAAGGCTTTTCTGAACCTGAAACAGCAACCCAACTCAAGAACAAGAAAGTTGTTCAATAGATAGCTGAAGACTGAGGTCCAGCAAAAGACGTGACCTAAAGA
Organism: Scyliorhinus canicula; assembly: GCF_902713615.1. NCBI lineage: Eukaryota > Metazoa > Chordata > Chondrichthyes > Carcharhiniformes > Scyliorhinidae > Scyliorhinus > Scyliorhinus canicula. The sequence goes on from NC_052164.1 coordinate 40,149,635, forward strand.
GCAGATGGGAGGTGAAGAAAGAGCAGGAGATCCAGCTGTTAGTCGACAACTTTGATGCGTGAGTTTTCTTTAACGCAATCAAGACCGCCTATCCATACACCCAGGGCCTCACCCCACCAGCCAAGAAACACCCCGCGCCCATAACAAAACTTTTTTTCCCCATTTAATTGCACCCGATATCTTGGAGGGGCCACCGAATGAAGCTTTGTGGGTTGAACCAAGGAATAAAAAAGGGACAGTCTCATTGATAGGCGTTTGTTATAGACTCCCAGATAGTCAACGGGAAATTGAGCATCAAATTTGTGCACAATTTGTGGAGGTGCTTAAAAATAATAATAATAGGATCATTATATTAGGTGATTTCAACTTTCCAACATTAATTGGGATAGTCATTGTGTTAAGGGCTTAGGTGATGTGGATTTCTTAAAATGTATACAGGAGAACTTTCTAGGTCAATATGTAGAGGGTCGAGCAAGGGACGGCACAGTGCTGGATCTAATTCTGGGGAATGAAGCCAGACAGGTGGTGGTCGGGGAGCATTTTAGCGATAGCGACCACAACATGGTACAATATCAGCTTGTTACGGACAATGAAATAGACAAGTTTAAAAAAAGGTTTTGGATTGTGGGAGAGTTAATTTTCGTAAAATAAGGCATGATCTGGCCAAGGTAGACTGGAAACAGCTACGTGTGGGAAAATCTACAGAAGAGCAGTGGGGTTGTTCAAAAAGGAAATGGGGAGAGAACAGTGCGAACATGTTCCCACTAGTGTGATAGGAAGGAGTAATAAGCCCAGAGAACAATGGATAACCAGAGATATTCTGGATACGATGAGAAAGTATAGAGAGGGTTTTAGCCGATACAAGGGGAGAAAATCAGTGAAGGCATTAGAGAAGTACAGCAAGTGCAGAGTGGAATTTAAGAAAGCAATTAGGAAAGCAAAGAGGGGATATGAGAAAACTGATTGGTAAAAGCAGGGGAAATCCCAAGCTAGTCCATAAGTATACCAATTGGAAGAGGAGAACCAGGAAAAGAGTAGGGGCAAAGGGGGTAATCTGTGGGTGGAACTGGAGTACATTGTTAGGGTCTTGAATGAATACTTCACATCTGTCTTAACCCAAGAGAATGAAGATGTGGGCATGGAACTCAGGGGGAAGAGACTGTGTGGTTCTTGAGAAAATTGTCACAGGGAGTGACACGCATTGGAGCTGTTGGCAGTCTTAAAAATGGACAAGTCTCCAGGTCCAGATGGATTGTGTCCCAGGCTGCTGTGGGAGACAAGGGAGGAAATTCTGACCCAAAGTTTTAATTCCTCTCTGGCCACAGGGAAGGTGCCAGATGACTGGAAAACAGCTAATGTGGTTCCACTATTTAAGAACAGTTGTAGAGATAAGCCAGGGATCTACAGACCAGTCAGTCTCACATCAGTGGTAGGGAAATTTTGGAGAAAATTCTGAAGGAGAGAATCTATCGCCACCTGGAGAGGCACGGTTTGATCAGGGATAGACGGCATGGCTTTGTCAGAACGTGGTCATGCCTAACAAATTTGATTGAATATTTTGAGGAGGTGACCAGGTGTGTTGACAAGGATAGTGCAGTTGATGTAATTTATATGGATTTCAGCAAAGCCTTTGACATGGGAGTCTTATAAAGAATGCAAAAGCACATGGGATACAGGGTAATTTGATAACGTGGATTCAAAATTGTCTTAGTTGTAGGAGACAGAGGGTGATGACAGAGCTGCTTTAGTGACTGGAAGCCAATATCCAGTGGCACACCACAGGGCTCTGTGCTGGGTCCCTATTATTCATCATTTATATCAACGACATAGATCACTGGGGGATAGGATCAGTACATTTGCAGATGACACAAAGAATAGCAGGTTGATTAACAGTGAGGTTGGTTGAGTGTCTTGGGTTACAGGATGGGATGGTCAAATGGGCAGATAAGTGCCAGATGGAATTTAACCCTGAAAAGTGTGAGGTGATACACTTTGGAAGGAATATTTTGACAAGGAAGTGTTCAATTAATGGCATGAAATTAGGAAGTTCTGAAGAAGAAAGGGACTTGGCATTTTTGTTCATAGTTCTCTGAAGTTAGAAGGGCAGGCTAACAGGGAGATGAAAAAGGCATATGGGACACTTGCCTTTATCAATCGACAGAGATTACAAAAGCGGGGATTAATGTTGGAGTTATATAGAACTTTGGTGAAGCCACAGCTGGAGTGCTGTGTGCAATCTGGTCGCCACTCGCCACATAGGAAGGATATGATTGCACTGGAGGAATTGCAGAGGAGATTCACCAGGATGTTGCCTGGAAGGAACATTTAAGTTATAAAGAGAGGTTGGATAGACTTGGGTTGTTTTCATTGGAGCAGAGAAGACCAAGGGACAACCTGCTCGAGACATACAAGATTATGAGGGGCATGGACAGGGTGGATAAGGAACCGGTGTTCCCCTTAGTTTAAGGGTCAGTCACGATGGGTCACATGTTCAAGGTGAGGGACAGAAAGTTCTGGGGAGATGTGAGAAAAACCTTTTTACCTAGAGAGTGGTGATGGTTTGGAATGCACTGCCTGGGAGGCTGGCAGAGGCAGGTTGCTTCAGATCCTTTAAAAAATACCTGGATGAGCACTTGGCACGTCATAACATTCAAGGCTGTGAGCCAAATGCTGGTAAATGAGATTAGATAGGTAGTTCAGATGTTTTGCACATGTCGGTGCAGATTTGATAGACCAAAGGGCCTCTTCTGCACTGTGTGATTCAGTTTTCTATTAAAAGCGACCTGACTTCAATTCAGGGCCTTTATTCCCAGTCCATCTTTTCCCTTTTCGATATCTACATATCTTACGTAGTAATGGCCACTGCACCAAATGCTTCCAAACTGACACTGCTACCACCTGCCCGATTTAATTCCTGAAAATTAGTTTAAATATCACCCCCTCTCCTGTAAGAGTTTCTATGAGCTGACTTGAGAGCTCTCCAGGATGCACTTTAAAGAATTCTGCCCCCTCTAAGCCTTTGTCGCTTCGCCTATCCCAATTAATGTTGGGGAAGTTGAAAACCCCAGCTAATATTACCCTATAATTTTTACACTTTTCATTGTCATTGGCTCTTCCGCGCCGGCTGACGTGGCGCCAAACACTCCGGCGCCAGCCTAGCCCCTGAAGGATTCCGCACCTTCAGAGCGGCCCGATGCCGGAGTGATTCACGCCACTCCTCGGTGCCAAAGTGGCCTGCCCCACCGGTTTGTGAGAATCCCGCCCCACATCTCTCCTCACCGTGGTACTTGACTCCTTGATGAATATTGCACTACCACCCCCTCTTTTGCATCCCCCCCACCCCCTTACCCCAGTCTTGCCTGTAGATGCCATGTCCTGGAATATTGAGCTGTCAATCCTGCCCCTCCCTCAACCATGGGCGAGATTCTCCGACCCCCCCCCCCTCCCCCCCCCCGCCGGATCAGAGAATTCCTTGGGGGGGGGGGGGGGGGGCGGCACGAATCCCGCCCTGACGCTGGCTGCCGTATTCTCCGGCGCCGTTTTTCGGGCATGGGCGGGATTCACGGCAAACTGGTTGGGGGCCGTTGGCAGCGGCCCTTCCGACAATTCTCTGGGCCCCAATGGGTCGAGCAGCCGTCCGTTTTTGGCCAGTCCCGCCGGCGTGAATCACTCACCTCTGACACCGGTGCGACCTGACAAGTAAGTCAGTGGGCGGGGGGGAGGGGGGGGGGGCACACGGGGCAGGGGGGCGGGGGGGGATCGGACCACGGGGGGGCCCCCACGGTGGCATGGTCCGCGCTCGGGGCCCACCAATCTGCGAGCGGGCCTGTTCCGTCGGGACACTTCTTCCTTCCGCGCTGGCCCCTGTAGGGCTCCGCCATGGCCGTCGCGGAGAAGAGAACCCCCCCCCCCCTCCCCCGCACGTGCTGAAATACACCAGCCGGTCTGCGCATGTGCTGAACCACGCCGGCAGTGTGATGAGCGAGATCACACCGGCCCTTTGGCGCATGTGCGAACTTGCACTGTCCCTTCGGCGCCAGCTGGAGTGGCGGCAACCGCTCCGGTGTCCGCCTTGCCCCCGAAAGTGTGGAGAATTCCGCACTTTCAGGGGCTGTTGATGCCGGAGTGGTTTCCGCCGTTCTTCCTGCCGGCGTGGGGACTTAGTTCCCAGAAGGGAGAATTCCAGCGCATGTCTCTGTGGTAGCAATAGTATCATACTCCATGTGTTAATCAATGCCCTCAGTTAATTTTCTTTACCCATAAAAATCTTTGCAATAAAATAAATGCCATCCAGCCTTGCGATATTTCCTTGCACCTTAATATGCCTTCCAGTCTTACTTGGTTTTTCTTCTATATTTGGATGTGCATTACCCCCTGTTCCTCCACTCTGCAACACATCCCTTGCCAAATTAGTTTAAACCCCTCTCCCAATAGCACTCCTATTAAGTAAACAAAGTAGTTTTAAGGGATCTATATTTGTACTGGGAAACATTAGAAATCAAGTATAGTTTTAAGTGTATTTAATTTAATGTTTCTGTGCCTGGGAGGTTAAAGTCTATAGTTAGGTTCATGCTGGGCAAAGGTATTTGTATGTGTGAGGGTTGGTTAAGTTGCATCTATGTTTCTATTGTGCTTCGAGACGGCTGTGTTGTGAAGGATAAATAGAAGGCATAAGCAGTTGCTGCTTAGCAACTGGGGCCTTGTAAGTTAGCAAAGCTTTAAAATTTTAGTTTAGCTAATTTGATTGCAGTTTGGGATAGGTCGTGAGTGAGAAGGAAACGCTCACAGCTCTACTTGAAGCATTTAGTTTTAGATGGCTAAAGAGGAAACATGTCTCCCAGCCTTGCTTGAAGAAAAGCCATACTATGGAGTAATGGTTAAGAAAACATATGCCGTAAATCTAAAGTCCAGCTAGTTAAGGAAACTAGAGGAATGAAGAGAAGCATCCAAAATGTCTGAAGGTAAGTGATCAGAGACCAAGGTATGCTTCAAAATAATTCAAGGAAGAGTAAACAAACTGTTCTGAGTTAAAGAGACAATTGCAGTAACCATATTTAAAGTGTGCAGCAGACTTCATAGGTGAATCAGATGTTTGATGCCATTTTAGTAGAGTCTGGGAATCAAGAATTAACGCAATTGTGAGCAGTTTGCACAGCAGTCAAGGCAAAGAAATTGTAACGGGGTTGGTGTGAAACCCTGGACTGGATTCACTGTAAAAAGTTTGTTTAAAGTTTCATTTGGAAAATCTTGTTTGGATTTCAGAATGCAAACTGCTAAGGGAAAGCATAACTATGAGAGAAGATTTCAAAGCCTATTTTTGTGAGTGGAGTTTGGGAACTCTCATGTGATATCTGGGACATTCTGTCAAGACATCCACAAACATTCACTTGTGTGTTTCAAAGCGACTTTGTGTTAATGGCCGGAATTCTCCCCTACACGGCGGGGCGGGGGGTCCCAGCATGTTGGAGTGGCGTGAACCACTCCGGCGTCGGGCTGCCCCAAAGGTGCGGAAGTCTTTACTGTCTTTTGAGCCAAGGTTCCATTCTGGGATTGTCCCATCCAGTTATAACATCAACAGGGATTGTAACACTTGCAAACCTTCCCGCGAGGATGTTGGTCTCATTCAGGTTCAGGTGCAACCATCCAACTTGTACAGTATCCATCTTCCCCAGAAATTGACCCATAGATCAAGGAAACTAAAGCCCCTGTTCCTATGCCCACTAGCATGTGGCACCGATAGGAATCCAGAGATTACAACCTTTGAGAACCTGTTTTTCAATCTGCTAACTCGTTCCCTAAATTCTTGCTGCAGGACCTCATCCTTCTTTCCACCTAAGTCGTTGGTATCAATTTGAACCACGACCTCTGACTTTTTACACTCTCCCTTCAGAATGTTGTGCAGCCATTCAGTGATATACTTGAACCTGGCACCAGGGAGGCAACATACTAACCTGGAGCCACATCTGCTGCTGCAGAAATGCCTGTCTGAACCCCTCACTATTGAGTCTTCTAGCACTATTACCCTTGCATTCGTACCCCTTGTGCAGCTGAACCACCCACAGTGCTGTGAACATGGCTCTGGCTGCACTCCCCAGAGGAACCGTCACTCTCAACATTTCCCACACAGAAAAACAGTTCTTGAGTGTGATGCACTGTGGGGCTTTCCAGACTACCTGCCCGACTCGCTTCTTCAAACTGGGCTGTCACTCGTTCCCTTGTAAACTGCGCTTCCTTTAGCTGCGAGATAATCCCGTCTAGAAACGTGCTACCCACGAACCTCTCCACTTTGCGGGTGCACCGTTGTGCCTCCAGCCGACGCTCAAGCTCGAAACCTGGCTCTCAAGCTGGTCAAACCAGTGGCACTTCCTGCAAATATGGTCAGCCAGACTGCAAGGAGTCTAAGAATTCCCTTAGGTAGTGAAAAACAAATACTGAGAGGTCACCAACCGTCCAGGTAGTCTTGTAACTGTATTGACTTGGGAACAGGGAAGTTGAAGACAAGGAATTATGTAATGAACTCTCCAGGAATACATCCAACTAAAGTTGGCAACCCTAGAGCCAGACCTGGAAGCAAATGAAATGCCCAACATTGTTGGACAGATCCAAATTGGGCAGGCTGGCCAAGGAGCGGGAATGGCGACTTCTACACGAGGAGACAGATGGAATCAATAAATGGCTGAACCAGACAAGTCACAGTAGGATTCGGGCACTGTTGTCCCAGAGAGAGTGAGGGAGAGGGATGTGAGGCGAGGGAGGGGGTGGGAGGAAGCGGTGTGAGGGGGAGAGGATATGAGGGAGGGAAGGGGGTGTGAGGGAGGGGGGGGGCGTGAGGATGCGGGTGTGAGGGAGAGAGGTGTGAGAGAGAGGGGTTGGGGGGGGGGGTTGTGAGGGGGAAGGGGGTTGGGGGAGATGAGAGAGCAGGATGAGGCAAGGAGGGAGGGGAGGTAAGATGGGATGAGGAAGGGATGTAAGACTGGGTGGGGAAGAGAGAAGGGGGGTGAAGGAAGGAGATGAGAGAGGGATTGAACAAGAGAGGTAGGTGAGGGGGTGGGGATGAGGGAGAACCTTGGGGAGGAATGCGGATGAGATAGAGACGGGGTATGTGAGATGATGATGAGTGTGGGGGGGGTGAAGGGGGTGCGATGGAGAAATAGAGGTGAGGGAGGGAGATGAGAGAGGTTGAGGGGGAGGGGAATGAGAGAGGTGTGGGCTTAAGTAGGGTGCTCTTTCCAAGAGCCGGTGCATATTTGATGGGCCAAATGGCCTCGTGCACTGTGGATTCTATGATTCTATGAATTCAGCTAAGAGTTGAATCATCATTTATCATATGGCTGTAAAACACCAATAAAAATACTACAGCGTTCGTGTGATTTTCAACTAACTTTAAAGGAAAATACTTAATGTAAATCAGACTGAAAAATAAGAAAATTTATCACACACAAATGAACAATTGGTATCTTAAAAAAAGGCAAATGCACATAGGAAATGTTACATATTTGAATGTGAAGAGCATCGCACAGCAGGGGCAGATATAGAGTGCAAAGGAATTGTAGTTGCATTTTGGCCTCCCAAATTCAATTCAATTAATTCCCCATTCCTAATCTTCCTAGACTAGCAGAGAACCACAAAACACTTGCAGTGGAATTAATACCCTCATTGAACAGAGCTCCTTTAAATCCAGGATTTCTGGTTATTTTTTCACCAAGGACTTCAATAGAATCAAAAGGTTCTCACTTTGGAAAAAGTCACATAGTGTAACTATGCCACATAGTCCATGTGTAAAAACAGATCCGGGAACATAAATATAAATGTTGTCAGACATCTGGCCTTGTACCTTGTGTAGCGTCCAAATGTGAAAATTGAGGAATAAATACCATATTTCTTTCAAAGTTACCTGTCATAATTTCAGCATCCTTGAAGAAAACAGCTTTCTACTACCAATCCAGTTCCATCGTAATGTCCTTGCTTGGGATTCAGGTTTTGTTAAGTGCCCCTTCTTTAAGTCTCAGCTTCCGTCGTGGCATGCCTAGTGGTGGCATGCCTAGTGGTGGCATGCTTAGTGGTGGAATGCCTAGTAGAGTTTAGCTGTTTTAAAACTCTGGAGGGCCTTGATGTGATGGCATGCAAGAGTGGATCATTAATTTTCAGTTCTGCAGTTGGTGTATTGCTTTTTCATATGATTCTGCTTTAATACCACTCATGTTCTTTGCATTAATCTTATATTCTGAACATGTTAAGAACAGTAACTTATGGAAAAAATTGTCCTTGTGCTCTTTTAACTTTTGCATTTTTGCTCATAGATTTGCTCTCAAAGGTCAGAATCAAAGACACCTCATGCTTCTGGTGATCCTGGTTGTAAAAAGCAATCTAAGAGGTAAATATTCTGTTTGCAAATAAGCTATGAAATGTAATATTCCATTCTGGCTTTCTCAACCCATGTATTTTTATGTCAAACAAACTCACAAATGTCAACAGTTCTGTGTGTTTTGTGCACACAGCCCTCTGAAGAAAGTTACAGAACGAATAACTGGGAAAAGTTCATCAAAAGATGCGCAAAAGGTAACATATCAAATGGAAGCGAAGAACTTTTTTTCTTCCTTGTGCTAATTTTAGTAGAAAGATAGATAAAGCTTTAACTCCTCGCTTTAACTTTGCATCAGTTTCTTCAATAAAATTAGCAGTTAGAGCAAGATAGTACCTCAGAAAGATATTTATTCAGTTGCCAATTTGTCACTTTTATCTAGTCAAACTGAAATCACTGCATTTGTTATCAGACACCCCTGTTGGACGAGGATACGGATCTTCCAAAGCCACTTTGGCTTCAAGATTTGTACCAGCCACTGGATTCAGTTCGTAAGAAATCAATGGGTCACGGATCGCATTACAAAGATTCCTCAGATGAAGAGGAAGTATTTAGCCGAGCAAATGTGAGGTAAACTAAGTATTGCAGACAGTATCAAAAATGTTAATTCAATCCAATATCACACTTACAGATATTATGTTGAATACATTTACTCCTCGGGAACGGTTTTGAAGTGAAGTCTATTAAGGGGTTCAAAAAGCAGAGTTTGTACAATACAAGGGTGGAATCCAGACAGCATGTAGGAGTTGGGAGATATGTTGAGAGAGGCAAAAAAAAGGTAGGTTGATGAGGCTAAAAGACAATATTGGTTTAAGGAGGAGAATCTGGAAAGCAGAAAGATTGAAGTAGATTTTCATTAGAAATGAAAATCAGGCAAATTCCATATTGAACAGCTGATTCGCATCGCCTGTTTTAGCCGAGATGGTAAGTTGAAAATCTATCCCGTTGCAGCTGAACATTTTGGCCCGTAACTTCCTTGCTCCCCAGTGTCGGATTTGGGGGTACCTCAAAGATGTGATGAGGAATCCCTCTAACACATCCCAGGTAATGATTTATGTGGTAATTGTCCAGGAGCTCTAACTTCCCCTGGAAATTTGTACGACGCTGGGAACAATCGAACAAAGCGATTTACATTGCTAACTTCTGATAATTCTGCCAGTGTTACACTAATAGTTACTCTTTAAGAGTTAGAAGAAGTAAAAACACATCTAACTTGAGCGTAACTATTTTAAAGACCCAGACCAAGCCTCCACCGATAACCCCCCACTCTTCAGAACCCTCAGGGTTCTACACAATCCTTTCTGCACCCCCCACAATTAAGCACCCATCCCCTATTGTACTATGGCATTCCCCACTCCAGATCCTCGACCCACACGAGATTCTCCACACACCCCCACCCTTCAACCTTACCCCGCCCAGCCGACCTGAATGCCCAAGCACCTCGATCTGGCTTTACCCGACCCCTAACCCAGTTTAATCTGACCCCTACATCCCTAACCTGCCCTGCCCCCACCGCCCTCAATCCTACCTGACAGAACCCAGCCTTACTCAACCTGATCCCACCTCAACCAGGCTCAACCCAATCCCCACCATAATCCCAACCAAACCTAACCTGACTCCACCTCCCCACCGACCCCCGCCACGATCTCAAACCCCTCCCCCCACCCGTCCGATGTTCACGCAACCTGCGTGAATCTCACCCAGCCTGTGTCAGGAAGGTTAGGCAAGAGAGGTGCTTAAGATTTTTAGCACAAGTAAGTCTGTACGGAGTGTCAATCCGTCACAAATTGCCACTTCGGGTAAGTTATGGTCTTGGTGGGTAATACTGGATAGACGAGCATGATAGGTGGCACAATTGTTAACACTGCTGTCTCACAGCGCCAGAGACCTGTATTCAGATCTAGCCTTTGGGTGACTGTCTGTGTGGGCTTTGCATGTTCTCCCCGTGTCTGCATGGGTTTCCTCCAGGTGCTCCTGTTTCCTTCCACAGTCCAGAGAATAGAATTTCTACAGTGCAGAATGAGGCTATTCGGCCCATTCATCTACACAACCCTTTGAAAGAGCACCCAACCTAGACCCAGTCCCATTCAACCCCAGAACCCCACCTAACCACATCTTTGGAAACTAAGGGACAATTTAACATGGCCAATCCACCTAACCTGCAGGTGGATTGGACATGTCAAATTGCCCCTTAGTATCCAAAGATGTGCAGGTTAGGTGGGGCTACGGGAATAGGGTGGGGGAATAGGGTAAGTGATTGGGCTTAGGCGGGGTGTTTTTTTGGTGAATTGATGCAGGATTGATTGGCCAAATGGCCTCTTTCTGCCCTGCAGAGATTCTATGGATTTTTATTGTCTATCCCCAATTTCCCCTGAGAAGGTGGTGGTGAGCCATCGTCTTGATCTGCTGCAGTCCATGTGGTGTTAAATTGGGATTTGCAGGATTTTGATCCAGTGACAAAAAGAACAATGATATGTTGCACTGAGTGCTGAATTTGGATACATTCGAGTGCTATAGTGAGAGTTTCGTGACTGAGGGATAATAAGGGTTCATTTTTATCTAAAGTCTAGTCTTTTATTTAGTTAATTAACTTAAAAGTTGCTGTTTGGTTTAGAAGAAGATGAATTTTCAATCAGCTTTAAACAAAGGTTCTACTTGTAGCTACTTGCAGCTGGAGCTTGTTAATTAGTTAATTGGATTAGGCCAGTTTTCAGAGGCGAGATTCACAGTATAAAGGTGAGCCAGCTACAGTGCAGACTTTGTTTGCACTGAGTGCTGAATTTGGGTGCATTTGAGTGCTATAGTGAGAGTTTGGTGACTGGGGGAGTGCTGAATTTGGGTGCATTTGAGTGCTATAGTGAGAGTTTGGTGATTGAGGGAGTTAGGTGAGGAGGGAATAAGGTGCTCCTTTCATTTCATTTCCTACATTTCCTCAAAGAGCGTGAAGGGAGCCAGGAGTTACAGAGATTGCAGCTGACTGGGAGCAGAGTCGGAGGGCGGAGTTCCAGTTGGTCCATAGGGCAGCTATATTCTGTAAGCTAAGAGGGAATGGAGGCTAGGGCAGTTGCATGCTCCTCCTGTAGGATGTGGGTGGTGAGGGATACCACCGCTGACTGTACCTGCGGGAAGTGCACCCAACTCCAGCTCCTCAGAGACCGTGTTAGGGAACTGGAGCTTGGGCTGGATGAACTTCGGATCATCCGGGAGGCAGAGGGAGTAATAGACAAGAGTTACATGGAGGTAACCACACTTAAAGTACAGGACAGGAATAGCTGGGTTACAGTTGGGAAAGAAAACGAACGGGCAGACAGTGCAGGGATCCCTCATGACCGTTCCCCTTCAAAACAAGTATACCATTTTGGATGCTGTTGGGGGGGCATGACCTACCAGGGGAAGGCCCTAGCGGCCAGTTCTCGCGCACTGAGTCTAGCTCTGGGGCTCAGAAGGGAAGGGGGAGAATAGAAAAGCAATAGTGATAGGAGACTCAATAGTGAGGGGAATAGATAGGAGATTCTGTGGTCGCGGGCGAGACTCCCGGAAAGAATGTTGCCTCCCAGATGCCAGGGCCAGGGATGTCTCGGATCGTGTCTTCAGGATCCTTAAGGGGGAGGGTGAGCAGCCAGAAGTCGTGGTGCACATTGGTACCAACGACATAGGTAGGAAAAGGGGTGTGGATGTAATAAACGAGTTTCGGGAGTTAGGCTGGAAGTTAAAAGCCAGGACAGACAGAGTTGTCATCTCTGGTTTGTTGCCGGTGCCACGTGATAGCGAGGCTAGAAATAGGGAGAGAGTGCAGTTGAACACGTGGCTGCAGGAATGGTGTAGGAGGGAGGGCTTCAGGTATTTGTATAGCCCAGCAACTAAGGTAGCCGATGTTCAGGACCTCAAAGTGTGTAGTGAGGCAGTGAGAAAGTAACACTGATAAAGGAGAGTACTTGCAGGCACGGAGATGGGTTGAAGTGTGTATACTTCAACGCAAGAAGTATCAGGAATAAGGTGGGTGAACTTACGGCATGGATTGATATTTCGGACTATGATGCGGTGGCCATCACGGAAACTTGGTTAGAAGAGAGGCAGAAATGGCTGTTGAAGGTTCCTGGTTATAGATGTTTCAATAAGATTAGGGAGGGTGGTAACAGAGGTGGGAGGTGGCATTGTTAATTAGAGATAGTATGACAGCTGCAGAAAGGCAGTTCAAGGAGGATCTGCCTACTGAGGTAGTATGTGTTGAAGTCAGAAATAGGAAAGGAGCAGTCACCTTGTTGGGAGTTTTCTATAGGCCCACCAATAGCAGCAGAGATGTGGAGGAACAGATTGGGAAACAGATTTTGGAAAGGTGCAGAAGTCACAGGGTAGTAGTCATGGGTGACTTCAACTTCCCAAATATTGAGTGGAAACTCTTTAGATCAAATAGTTTGGATGGGGTGATGTTTGTGCAGTGTGTCCAGGAAGCTTTTCTAACACAGTATGTAGATTGTCCGACCAAAGGGGAGGCCATATTGGATTTGGTACTTGGTAATGAACCAGGGCAAGTGATAGATTTGTTAGTGGGGGAGCTTTTTGGAGATAGTGACCACAGTTCTTCGATTTTCACTTTAGTAATGGGGAGGGATAGGTGCATGCAACAGGGCACGGTTTAGAATTGGGGGAAGGGTAAATATGATGCTGTCAGACAAGAACTGAAGTGCATAAGTTGGAAACATAGGCTGTCAGGGAGGACACAATCGAAATGTGGAATTTGTTCACATTTCAGGCAGGGAAGAGATGGTCGAGTGAGGGAACCATGGTTGACAAGAGAGGTTGAATGTTTTGTTAAAAGGAAGAAGGATACTTATGGAAGGCTGAGGAAACAAGGTTCAGACAGGGCGCTGGAGGGATACAAGATAGCCAGGAGGGAACTGAAGAAAGGGATTAGGAGAGCTAAGAGAGGGCATGAAAAATCTTTGGCGGGTAGGATCAAGGAAAACCCCAAGGCCTTTTACACGTATGTGAGAAATATGAGAATGACTAGAGTGAGGGTAGGTCCGATCAAGGACAGTAGCGGGAGATTGTGTATTGAGTCTGAAGAGATAGGAGAGGTCTTGAACGAGTACTTTTCTTCAGCATTTACGAATGAGAGGGGCAATATTGTTGGAGAGGACAGTGTGAAACAGACTGGTAAGCTCGAGGAGATACTTGTTAGGAAGGAAGACGTGTTGGGCATTTTGAAAAACTTGAGGATAGACAAGTCCCCCGGGCCTGACGGGATATATCCAAGGATTCTATGGGAAGCAAGAGATGAAATTGCAGAGCCGTTCGCACCGATCTTTTCGTCCTCACTGTCAACAGGGTGGTACCAGGGGATTGGAGAGTGGCGAATGTCGTGCCCCTGTTCAAAAAAGGGAATAGGGATAACCCTGGGAATTACAGGCTAGTTAGTCCTACTTCGGTGGTAGGCAAAGTAATGGAAAGGGTACTGAGGGATAGGATTTCTGAGCATCTGGAAAGACACTGCTTGATTAGGGGTAGTCAGCACGGATTTGTGAGGGGTAGGTCTTGCCTCACAAGTCTTATTGAATTATTTGAGGAGGTGACCAAGCATGTGGATGAAGGTAAAGCAGTGGATGTAGTGTACATGGATTTTAGTAAGGCATTTGATAAGGTTCCCCATGGTAGGCTTATGCAGAAAATACGGAGGCATGGGATAGTGGGAACTTTGTCCAGTTGGATAACGAACTGGCTGACTGATAGAGGTCAGAGAGTGGTGGCGGATAGCAAATATTCAGCCTGGAGCCCAGTTACCAGTGGCGTCCCGCAGGGACCATTCTGGGTCCTCTGCTGTTTGTGATTTTCATTAATGACTTGGATGAGGGAGTTGAAGGATGGGTCAGTAAATTTGCAGATGATACGAAGATTGTTGGAGTTGTGGATAGTGAGGAGGGCTGTTGTCATCTGAAAAGTGTGAAATTGTCCATTTTGGAAGGACAAATATGAATGTGGAATTCAGAGTTAACAGTAGGGTTCTTGGCAATGTGGAGGAGCAGAGAGATCTTGGGGTCTATGTTCATAGATCTTTGAAAGCTGCCATTCAAGTGGATAGAGCTGTGAAGAAGGCCTATGGTGTGCTAGCGTTCATTAGCAGAGGGATTGAATTTAAGAGCCGTGAGGTGATGATGCAGCGGTACACAACCTTGGTAAGGCCACATTTGGAGTATTGTGTGCAGTTCTGGTCGCCTCATTTTAGGAAGGATGAGGAAGCTTTGGAAAAGGTGCAAAGGACATTTACCAGGATGTTGCCTGGAGTGGAGAGTAGGTCTTATGATGAAAGGTTGAGGGTGCTAGGCCTTTTCTCATTAGAACGGAGAAGGAAAAGGGGCGACTTGATAGAGGTTTATAAAATGATCAAGTGAATAGATAGAGTAGACAGTCAGAGACTTTTTCCCCGTATGGAACAAACCATTACAAGGGGACATAAATTTCAGGTGAATGGTGGAAGATATAGGGGGGCTGTCAGAGGTAGGTTCTTTACCCAGAGAGTAGCGGGGGCATGGATTGCACTGCCTGTGGAAGTAGTTGAGTCAGAAACATTAGGGACCTTCAAGCGGCTATTGGATTGGTACATGGATTATGGTAGAATGATGGGGTGTAGATTAATTTGTTCTTAATCTAGGACAAATGTTTGGCACAACATCGTGGGCTGAAGGGCCTGTTCTGTGCTGTATTTTTCTATGTTCTATTCCATGTTTCTATATTTCCAAGTCAGGATGGCAAATCCTGGAAAGGAATTTGCAGGTGGTGGTGTGCCCACTCATCTGCTGTCCTTGTTCTTCTAAGCAGCAGAGGCCACTGGTTTTGAAGGTGTTGTCAAAGAAGCTCTGGTGAATTCTGCAGTGTATATTGTCAATGATGTACACTGCAGCCATGCTACATTAGTAGTGATGGAGGATATGAATGTTTAAGCTGATGATCAATATGCTATTTAAGCAGACTGCTTTGTCCACATGGTGTCAAGCTTCTTGATTGTTGTTGAAGCTGAACTCATCCAGTCAAGTATTCCATCACATTCCTGACTTGTGCTGTTACCAGAGTGGCTGTCACTATCAGGGATAGCCATCCATCCCCAGGAGCTACTGGTGAATCAAAGGGTCAGCAATTCATCCTCAACTGTGCCTTTGAGGGTGGTGGCTAGGGTGGCATGGTGGCGCAGTGGTTAGCACTGCTGCCTGCGGCACTGAGGACCTGGGTTCGATCCTGGCCCCAGGTCACTGTCTGTGTGGAGTTTGCACATTCTCCCTGTGTTTGTGTGAGTTTCACCCCCACAACACAAAGATGTCTCCCCACCTGAATGGCCTCCTTCTGCGCTGTAAATTCTATGATCTATGTCAAGATTCGTGGATTGGCAATGCTAAGTTGCCCCTTAATTGGGAAAAAAATAATTGGGAACTCCAAATTTAAAAAAGGAGAGAGTCATGGCCACTGCTGGGACTGCACCTAAAAGGAGAGTATGCCGTGGAAGGGCAGTACCTTCCCAACCAGGTAAGAGGGCACTGGGGCCATAGGGTCCTGTCAAGCACACCCTGGCAAGGAGTGTAGTTGGTGAGGGCAGACACACGCCATTTTGGCAGAGGCAACCATTGCCCCTCTGCAGGCATGCTGGGAGTCCGCCAAAGTTTACTTGGAAGTTTGGCCACGTGACAAGAGTGTCCACTGTCGCTGCTAAAATGGCTGCAGCATTGGGACAGCACAGTGGCACAATGGTTGGGACGCCGTTGTGGCACTGTGGTTGGAATTCTGCCTCACAGCTCCAGGGATCCGAGTTGAATTCCGTCCTCGGGTGACTGTCTGTGTGGAGTTTGCACTTTCTTCCCATGTCTACGGGGGTTTTCTCCAGGTGCTTTGGATTCCTCCCACAGTCCAAAGATGTGTAGGTTAGGTGGGTTGGCCATGCTAAATTGCCCCCTTAGTATCCAAAAGGTTAGTTGGGGTTACTGAGTTACGGGGATAGGGTGGAGGCGTGGGCTTAAGTAGAGTATTCTTTCCAAAGGCTGATGCAGACCCGATGGGCCGAATGGCATACTTCTGCATTGTAGATTCTATGATTGGGAACAGGCCTTTAATTGACCAGTTAAGTGGCTGAAATGGTCATTTGGCAGGTCTGATGATCTGCATCCCAGAACCCTAAAAATAGTGGATGCATTGGTGATCATTTTCCAGCATTCTATATACTCTGGAAGAGTTCCAATGGATTGGAGGGTAGCTAATGTAATCACACTTTTTAATAAAGAAAGGAGAGAAAAACAGGAATTATAGACCGGTTAGCCTGACATCGGTGGTGGAGAAAATGCTGGAGTAAATTATTAAGGATGAAATATCTGAGCATTTGGAAAGTGGGGACAGGATTGGTCCAAGTCAGCATGGATTCACTAAAGGGAAATCATGCTGACAAATCTGGAATTCTTTGAGAATGTGACCAGTAGAGTGGACAAGGGTGAACCAGTGGATGTATCTGGACTTTCAAAAGAGTTTTAACAAGGTCCCACACAAGAGATTAGTGAGCAAAATTAAAGCTCATGGTATTGGGTTAATGTATTGACGTGGGTAGAGAACTGGTTGGCAGACAGGAAGCAGAGAGTCGGAATAAATGGGTCATTCTTTTTTCAGTGTAGCAGGCAGTGACTAGTGGTGTACCGTAGGGTTCAGTTCTGGGATCCCGGTTGTTCACAATATACATTAAATATTTGGCATGCAATATCTCCAAATTTGCAGACGTGCTAAGCTGGGTGGCAATGTGTGCTGTGAGGAGGATGCAAAGATGCTGCAGGGTGACTTGGACAGGCTTACTGAGTGGGCAAATACTTGGCAAATGCAATATAATGTGAGTAAATGTGAAGTTATCCACTTTGGCGACAAAAACAGGAAGGCAGAATATTATCTGAATGGTGGCAGTTTAGGAAAAGGGGAAGTGCAATTAAACCTGGGTTTCATGGTGGAACAATCACTGAAGGATGGCATGCAGGCACAGCAGGCAGTGAGGAAACTAATGGCATGCTGGCCTTCACAGCGAGAGGATTTGAGTATAGGAGTAGGGATGTCTTGCTGCGGTTATATAGGGCCTTGGTGAGGCCACACCTTGAGCATTGTATGCAGTTTTGGTCTCCAAGTTTGAGAAAGGACATTCTTGTTATCAAGGGTGTCCAGTGAAGCTTCACCAGACTAATTCCGGGGATGGCATGACTGACATGAGGAAAGACTGGATCGACTGGGTTTATACTCACTGGAATTTAGAAGAATGAGAGGGGATCTCATAGAAGCTTGTAAAATCCAGATGGGACTGGACAGGCTAGATGTGGGAAGAATGTTCCCGATATTGGGAACGTCCAGAACTAGGGGTCACAGTTTAAGAATAAGGGGAAGTCATTCAGGATTGAGATAAGGAAGAACCTCTTCTCTCAGAGAGTTGTGAACTTGTGGAATTCTCTACCACAGAAAGCTGTTGGGGCCAGTTCATTGGATATATTCAAGAGGGAGCTGGACGTGGCCCTTGCAGCTAAAGGGATCAAGGGATATGGAGAGAAAGCGGGAGTGGGATACTAAATTTGCATGATCAGCAAGGATCATATTGAGTGGTGGTGCAGCCTCGATAGGGCAGAATGGCCTACTCCTGCACCTATTTTCTATGTTTCTAAATCGGGACTCCCCCACATGCAATTGAGTGCGCATGTCATTGCTGATCGGTTCCCCACCTAAGACCATGCCTGATTGACAGACTTAGCTTCCAGTCAGTTGGAGAGCAGATCAGTGAAGAGTACAGGACCAAGTAAGTCCATATCATTTGGATTGTGTGTGAGGGTGGTGGTGGGGGCGGGGGGGGGGGGGGGGGGGGGGGGGGGGGGGGGGGGGGTGAACTCATGATGGTGGGACTGTTTCTTCATCCATTTTTCTTAGGATCCTCGAATATATCCCATCAGATGCATGTCCTTCAGCTGATAAAAATTCTCTGAAATATTTGGTTAATCATAGAATTTCACAGTGCATAAGGATGCCATTTGATTCTTAATGTCTGCTTGCTCTCTGTATAAGTAACTCAGCCAGCTTCCCCCACCCTGCAAATATTTTATAATATCTCTCTTCTCACTCTTAGCTAGTTCAGGATTTACCTCTTACTCCGCATACTCTTCTTTGGTATATATTAAAGCAAAACACTTGTCAAGTCTCACAACAATTTCAATTTATCCTCTACTCACTCAGGTTCTTGATTAAACTATAAATATTTTCTTTTGACTGATAAATTTGTCGAGTACTTTACGTTTTTTAAAATATATTTCAAGATTATCGGCTTTTTCTCTCTCTTCGCTTTCTGACTTCTTCTCAGCCTTTTTCCTAATTTTTTTCATATTTTCTTAAATTTGTTATTTTTATCATACCTACAGGCCACAAATGTCAGGCACATAATATGGTAGAGAACCAAGCTAAATACAAAAAGTACAGAGAAGTAAGAAAATTGATAAGACAGACCAAGAGAGTGTATGAGAATTCATAAGCATGTAACATGAAAGGGAACCCAAAAAACTGAACATATTGTGATGTCGCAAGGGGTAAGTAAGGTGATGGTACAGGCGCGCCTTAGAGACACAACGTAAGCAACCAGATGGCCAAATCAAATCAATAAACAATTTATTGATTAACACACATGAAGGCACGTAGCCAAGTTCATGATCTCATACGTTCCATAGTCAGGTTCCAAAGTGGGTTCATTGTCCAGCATTGGTCGTAACCCACCAAGCACACAGCAAGTAATTTACACAGGCACCCAACATCCTCCTTGTTTTCACCCGAACACTTCTCTTTACCAGTGCTCAGTGATCTACTTATATAGGGCGGGAGGGATTCTCTAATCCCGTGGCAGAGTGTCCATGACGTCGTAAACGCCATCTGAACAGGCCGCTCCCAGAACTAATTCTGGCCCTTACAGGGGGCCAGCACGGCGCTGGAGCGGTTCGCGCCACTCCAGCTGCTGATCCCAGTGCGAACTGTGCGCCACAGGATCCGCGCATGCACAGTGGCTTCCTTCAACCCGCCGGCTCTGACGCAACATGGCGCAGGGCTACAGGGGCTGGCGCATAGGAAAGGAGGCTCCCAGCCAGAGAGGTCGGCCCACCGATCGCGGGCCAGGTCACATCGGAAGGCTCCCCCCCCCCCCCCCCACCCCGCGGTCGGATTCCCCCTCCCCCCCACAGGCCGCCACCCGACCCTTTAACGCTGAGGTCCCACATGCTCAGAGCAGGTTAGAACGGCGCCGGCGGGACTCGATATTTTTTTTAGGGCCGCGCTAGAGAAACGCGGGGGGCCACGTAGAGTGGCCCGCGACCGGTGCCGCGCCAACCATTCTGTGGAGAATCGCGTGCCGGCGTCGGGACGGCGTGGACAGGTCGCGGGGATTCTCCGGCCCGGCCCAGGGCTGGGAGAATCCAGCCCCCTGTCTGCCTGAGGTTTTACAGCTGAATCTCATCTCCAAGATGACGCATTTCTGGGTCAAAGGTCGCCAATTCGTTCCGGGATTGCCGGTAGCTACTTGCGTAAGGCGTGGTTGTACTTGGCAACCATGTTGAGTGAGGGATAGACGTAATTCAAAAAGTGGAGGAGCAAGTATCAGGGGCGGGATTCTCCCGTACCCGGCAGGGCGGGGGGTCCCGGTGGGACGGAGTGGCGTGAACCATTCCGGCATCGGCCGCCCCAAAGGTGCTGAATCCTCCGCACCTTCAGGGGCTAGGCAGACGCCAGAGTGGTTTGCGCCCCGCCGGCCGGCGTGGAAGGCCTTTAGCAGCGCGCCAGCCGGGGCCAAAGGGACTCCGCCGGCAGGCGCAGGTGAGCGCATGCACGGGAATGTCAGTGGCTGCTGACGGGGGTTCACCTTCACGCCAGCCGTCGCGGAGGCCTATACGGCCGGCGCATAGGAAAAGAGTGCCTCCACGGTACAGGCCCGCCCACGGATCGGTGGTCCCCGATCGCGGGCCAGGCCACCGTGGGGGCACCCCCCGGTGCCAGATCGCCCCGCCCCAGGACTCTGGAGCCCGCCCATGCCGCCAGGTCCCGCCGGCGTAAATTGGACTTGGTCCTTTACCGGCGGGACCTGCATAAAACGAGCGGGACTTTGGCCCATTGCGGGTCGGAGAATCGCCAGAGGTGGGGGGGGGGGTAGCTGCGAGCGGCCGCTGACAGGCGCTGCGCGATTCCCGCCCCCACCAAATCTCCAGCGCCGGAGAATTCGGCAGCCGGCGGGGGTGGGATTCACGCCGCCCCCCAGTGATTCTCCGACCCAGCGGGGGGGTCGGAGAATCCCGCCCCAGAAATACCACCTCTCCATTACACAGCCCCTTGTGACATCGCATGCCCTCCTCCTGAGCTGAACCATACACCTGGGGAAGGTTGTTCAAATATGGCATGCATCCTTGAGAGGGCATCGGCATCGCCATGCTTGACACCTAAGCGCCGAGCCCCATCAAACTGGAACAGCTGTATGCTGAGGTACCATCGGGCGATCCTGTCATTTCAGTCCTGGTTCATGGACATCCAGGTCCGGATTGCATGGTCTGTAAGAAGAAGAAAACGCTTGCCTACCGACTCAAGTGTCCGTTTAATGGCTTAGGGGGTGGTTTAACACAGTGGGTTAAACAGCTGGCTTGTAATGCGGAACAAGGCCAGCAGCGCGGGTTCAATTCCCATACCGGCCTCCCCGAACAGGCACCGGAATGTGGCGACCTGGAGCTTTTCACAGTAACTCAATTGAAGCCTACTTGTGACAATAAGCGATTATTATTATTATTAAAGGGTTTTTTTTCAGTTGTGGAATAATGTTTTTCCGCAGGTAAGAATTTTTAGCCAATGTATAAGAGCGGATATTCCTATCCATCAAACTCCTGTGACAGTATGCATCAAAGAGGGAGGCGGTGAGTTTACGAAAATCAAATAGACTCCACAAATTTTGATACAAGGGCTATTGAGCTGGCCTACTCTAACACTGCTCAATGATTCCCATCTCCAACATTGTCTTGACTTGTCTGATGACGTCTCGTCTGGCTTCGGGAACTCAATAATGTAGGAATCTCACCTTCTGTCCGGCCGGGGTCAGGTTTGGGGTTTTACGAACACCATTCTTCCTGGAGACGAGAGAACACATCTTTATTTTGCCACAGGAATTCAACACCTCTTGTTTGTCTTGTGGGATCTCATGCCCCAGTGGTATTTTTGTCACTCAGACCTCTTCCACTGGATCGGGGTCAAGGAGGCTAATAAGGCCTCTTTCAATCAATTTTGTCAGTAAATTTACATGATAAATCTGCTCTGGTTTTCTGTGATCTATTAGCCTTATTTTGTCGGTAACAGACCTATCTTTTCAAGAACTTCTTAGGGTCTCTTCCACCTCACCAGAACTTGCACTGTGTGGTCAGCACAGGAACCAGAACATGGGCCGTGATTCTCCAATCCCGCGCCAGGTCGGAAAATCACCAGGGGGGGCGGGGGGGGGGGGGGGGGGGGCGCGAGAATTGTGCCATGCCACTCCAACGCCAGCCTGCTGATTCTCCGGCACCCGCGGGGGTCGCCGCCGCGCCTGTCAGGGGTTGTTGAAAGCCCCCCCGCCCCCGACGATTCTCCGCGCCTCGACGGGACATTTGTTTCAAGGTTTTATTAAATCTTTCCACCAAGCCATCTGTAAGTGTATGATATACAGAGATCCTCACCTGCTAGATTCTGAAGCGGCGACACTTCTCTCATGATCCAAGACATGAATGGGGTCCCCTGATTGTTCTATTTGATGGCTTCCTTGATCATGAAGTACACAGAATACAAAGATATGATTGCTACAAATATTTATTCTTGACAAGCTGCATGGTAATTATCCATTTCTATGTACAAACTATTTTGTCTACGTTACTGTGAAACTAAGGCGAAAATGACTGTCCCCTTGTCCCTCCTACCGCCAAGTGCATGCCTCGCGTCCGTCGGTATATATATGTCTGTATGGCTGTCTGGTTCCATTGGTGCAACTATGTACAGTTATACATAGATATGCCTATGCGCATATCATCACATCCCCCTTCCTTTGGAGAAATATTTTTGTTTAAAGCATTCAGTCACAGGTTTAGTCTATTGGCTTTCCCCTTATTCTGGTCGACCATCTGAGGACTAGCAGGGCTGGTGAGTGGGCCTCATCTGCATCAATCGCCGATCTTTCCCCCAACACCACTGCAGACGCATCTGTTGAACCAGAGTGGGTTGGCCTGATTAGGCCTATTTCCTCCTTGGGGGCTTACCCCGACCCGTCTACTGGGTTGAGTAGAAAAGATCGCTGCACCTGAATAATAATAATAATAATTGCTTATTGTCACAAGTCGGCTTCAATGAAGTCACTGTGAAAAGCCCCTAGTCGCCACATTCCAGCGCCTGTTCGGGGAGGCCGGTACAGGAATTGAACCCGCGCTGCTGGCATTATTCTGTATTACAAGCCAGCTGTTTAGCCCACTGTGCTCTTGAGTAAGGCTCTTTGGTTTCAGCGCAGAAATGAGCCATTCTGAATGAGCACCCTATATGAGTGTGGACCCGTTTGCTGAACAACTGCTGCTAGCCTTGTTCATCCTTTGTCATTGGGATCCTCGATTCTGACTGTCTCGTATTTGCAAAGGCTCAAAGGCTGGAGTGCCTTTGCAGATCTGTCATATGCCTCTGCTTTTGCTTCTGCAGGATGAGCTTCATCTGGAGCTTTCGATCAACTGGGGGGACCACCATGGAGGGCAGGGTTGTCCTCAGCTGCCTGTTCATCAACAGTTGTGTTGCTGACAGGCCATTTACCGGCGGGGCTGACCGGTAGCTGAGCAGGACGAGCTACATGTCTTCCCCTCTGTCAAAAGCCTTCGTGAGCAGCTGTTTAACTATGTGAATGCCCTTCTCCGCCTTCTCATTCAACTGTGGATAGAGTGGACTCGATGTGCTGTGTTTGAAACAATGCCGGCGAGCAAACGTAGTCCATTCATGATTGCTGAAGCAGGGACCATTGTCCAACATGACGATGGATGGTATGCCATTCCGGGCAAAGATCGATTTTACCTGCTGGATCATACAGCCAGCTGTTGTGTTGGACAACTGCGCCACCTCAGGGTAGTTTGAAAAGTAATCGATGGCAACCAGGTAGTCTCTCCCTCGAAAGTGGAACAAGTCCATACTGACATTGTACCACAGGCTGGCAACAACGTCCTCCACTTGCATGAGCTCCTTGCTTTGCCTGCAGCGGAATTTCTGACAGGTATCACACTGCTCACCATGCCTGCTATGTCCTGGGTAATACCTGGCCAGTATACCTACTCCTGGACCTTGCATTTGCATTTTTCAATGCACAGACGTCCTTTGTGCAGCTTTTTTAGCATGAGCGGCCGTAGCGAGATGACAATCCTGTGCTGCCTTAACAGCAAACCATCCACCTCACTGAGCTCGGCACGAACGTTATAATAGGCGGGCAAGAGCCTTTTGGTCAACCTTCCTTCGACACCTGGTTAACTTTTGAAGCACCGGATCCTTGGCCATTTCTGTCTTGATGAGCTTTGATTTCTCATCAGATATTGGTAGTGATGCAGCCACCATGTTGACGTGTGCTTGAACTTCGTCCCCCCCGGACAGACTTCATTTACGGATGCAGCTCTTGAGAGTGTGTCAGCGACAGCCAAAAATGTGCCTGGTGTGTAGATCAAGTCGAAGTCAAAGCGCTGGAGTTTCATCATGAGCCATTGTATCCACGGGGACATCTGGCACATAGGTTCTTGTGGACAATCGCAACCAGCGGCTTGCGGTACGTCTCAGCTAAAAATGTGGGAAGTCCATACACATAATCATGAAACTTTTCAAGCCCCATGACAAGTCCCAGGCATTCCTTCCCGATTTGTGCATACCTGCATACTATGTCCGTCATTACCCTCGAAGCATATTGTAAGGCAGCCAATCCCCATTCGTACTCTGTTGCAACAGCACTGTTCCGGTCCCATCTTGAGATGAATCCGCATCCGTGGACATTTTGGTCTTCTTGGCTGGGTCAAAAAAGGCCAGGACGGGGGCCGTCGTCAGGGAAAAACAGAGCGCTCTCCATTCCTGCTCATGTTTTGGCGACCACTGGAAGACCACATCCTTTTTAAATGGACTCCGTGAGCTGCCACGTCTTGGAGGCAAGGTTAGAAATGAACATTCCAACAAAGTTGATCATACCCAGAATTTGCAGTACACACTTTTTATCCGTGGGCCTTTGCACCTTAAAGATGGCCTTGATTTTCTCAGCATCTGGCTGATGGCATCCCATATCCTAGAAAGGTGATGGTATCCACAACGACTTGGCATTTCGTCTGATTGAGTTTGAGGCTATTTTTGTTGACTCTTTGGACCATTTGAAAAAGCCATGCATCATGTTCCTCATGCGTGGATCCCCATATTATGATGTGATCAACATATGCAAGGACACCCAACAACCTTCCACTCTGTGTTCCATGGCCCAATGAAATATTTCCGATGCAGAAATGATTCTGCAGGGCACCTGCTGAAAACAGTATCGGCCAAAGGGCGCATTGAAAGTGCACAGTCTTATACTTGCCTCATCAAGCTTGAGCTGCCAGAAGCATCCAGCTTGCTGAAGCATGTTGCTCTCGCCATCTTGCATGCAATTTCCTCCCTTTTTGGGATGGGATAGTGCTCTCTTTTTATGCTCGCGTTGAGGTCCTTGGGGTCCATGCAAATTCTCATGTCCCTGTTCCGTTTCTTAACACATTCCATCGAGTTCACCCAGTCCGTGGGCTCTTCATTGCACCTAATGACACCCTGGGTTGTCAACCGCTGCAGCTCAGCCTTGCATTTCTCCCTCAGCGGGGCAGGAACCCATCTGGGTGCATGCACCATCGGTCTCACATCCTCCTTCAGTTTTATACGGTGAGGTGCCAAACCCCTGAAATACCTCCGGGTCTCCACCGAGGTATGTCGGGGGGGGGGGGAGGGGGGGGGGGGTGCCATGCAATCTGCAGTGTACACCCTCTTGACTAGCCCAAACTATTCACAGGTTTGCACCCCAATGAGCGATTCATGCTCCACCGCTATTACAGAGAATCGTATTTTTGCGTTACCTCTTTGACAGTGACATCCAGCTCGCATTCTCCCACTGTTGTGATCTGATGACTATTGTAGTCCTTGAGAATCATTCCTGCCGGAGCAATGTGAGGTACCATCTTTAGCTGCTGCACCACCGAGAGCACAATCAAATTAGCTCTTGCTCCCATATCAAGCTTGCACTTGATGACCATTCCATTGAGCATTACCGAGATCATCCATCTGTCCTCGATAGTTCCCACATTTGCCTCACTGTGACTGCAGACTGTAAGCATCACTTCTTTCTCACGGCCGGCCAACCGAATCATTCGACTAATTTTTTATAACCATATTCACAGCGGCCCGGTGATTGGCCCTTTTGTCCTTATCTGGGTTCTGCTTCTCCGTCTGATCAAATGCGCATCGGCGAGCAAAGTAATCCTTCAGCCACACTGGTAACAATTTCTTTGGAAAGCAGGACATCACCGCTACGAGTGTCTGTTGCCACAGTTTCGGCACAAAATGGCAGATGAGGCTTGCTGCCCAAAATAGTCGCAACCAACGAGACCACATTTCTTGTGATATTCAAAATGCCTGCCCCAATGAGACCACATTTCATATGATGCCTCTTATCGGTCTATTCAAAATGGCCGTCCCCATCGCGAGCACGTTTCTTTCGACATTGCATGACAGTGTGCACAAAATGGCTGCCTGCATCGGGACTGTGCTTCTTACTAAACTGTGTCTCAGCATTTGTGGTGCTGAAGGCCCCGATCCACTGTGCAGAGAGCTCACTTGCCTGGCACAAACTGGTGGTGGCCTGCGGAGTGAGGTTGTCTTCTCGTAACAACTGTTCTCGTAGTGCAACATTCGAGATCCCAAAATCGATTTGGTCTCAGATCATTGAGGATTTCAACTATCCAAAAACGGGCCTTTAATTGCAGATCCATTGCAAAATTGTCGGAGGATTCATTGGGCTGGATTCTCCACCCATCTGCGCCACATTTCTGTTTCAGCCCGCCGGCGGGATGCTCCATTATGCCGACCAGTCAATGGGGTTTCCCATTGTGGGGCTGCCCCACGCTATTGGGAAACCTCCGGGCTGCCGGCAAAACAGAGCATCCCGACGGTGGAGAATCCAGCCCCTTGTCTTTCTGGGCGCGGGAACAGAACATGTATCATTCAATAATTTAATTTCTTCTAGGCGAACAGTGGCAATCAAAACATTGAATCACCTCCTCATAACTCTGCTCGCCGTTCTCAAAGCCGAATGAATTGTAGAGTTCACGCGCTTGAGAACCTGCTGTCGTTAGCAGCAACACAACATGCCTTCATCAGGCAGTGCCTGTAGGCCTTGGGCCAAAAGAAAGAGTTCAAACTGCTGCTTAAAACCAGGCCAGTTTAAGCCCAGAATGCCCGAGACTTGAAGCGGGTGGGGTACCTATAAACCATCCATCTCGTACTTCACCATCTTGCGTTGCGTGGAATCACAGATCCTTAGATCACCAGGTTGGTAGAGCGATTCATCTTTTTTTTTATTCCACCGCGCGGTTTGTCGTTCTGTGGTTACCTCTAGTCCTTCTGCACTGCTGGTATCATGTTATGTTTGATGGCTTCCCTGATCGCGAAGTACACATAGAGCACAAAGATATGATTGCTATAAGTATATATTTTTGATACGCTGGATGGTAACCATACATTTCTACACAAACTGTTCTATCTATGTTACTGTGAAACTAAGGAGGGAGATGACTGTCCCCTTGTCCCTGCTACCGCAAGTGTCCGCGTCTCATCCATCTGTATCTATATGTCTGTGTCTATATGGATGTCTGGTTCCACCTGCTGTCGGGAGGTCATGACTGTCCCGACATGTATTGGTCAGAGGCTATGATCACTGGTGCTGTTCTATACAAATATATACATTGATGCAACTATTTACAATTATACATAGATATGCCTATGCACATATCACCACACTGGTCAGTTCGGATCTCCTTTGGTAGACTCACTCGGGAGAAAAAAAGAAACAAGTTCCTGGGCTATATTTTTG
Organism: Scyliorhinus canicula; assembly: GCF_902713615.1. Classification (NCBI taxonomy): domain Eukaryota; kingdom Metazoa; phylum Chordata; class Chondrichthyes; order Carcharhiniformes; family Scyliorhinidae; genus Scyliorhinus; species Scyliorhinus canicula. The sequence continues at coordinate 40,177,138 of NC_052164.1, forward strand.
GTTACACGAGTACAAAGTGGATGACTTCAGGATAACTTGTTGCACAATCGGCTATCATTAAGATGTATTGGTATCCCTTAGCTTACTTGATTAGGGACCTACTAGATCCATTCTGATGCATTCAAAGGGAGTGTCTAAATTTAGGAGGTGGAATGAGTGGACACCGGTAATCTGGCTGGTAATTTGGCTGGGGGACAGTGGTCTGGCATTCCCTGCAGGTTCTGCAAAACTGTTCCACACTCCTGTATACCTCTGGCCAGTACAATCGGTTCAACAGTCATTCCTTAGTCTACTATACTCCCAAGTGTCCCTCCCCTTAGGAAATGCAATGTGCGGGTTCAGCCCAATGTTTTGGTAAGACATGGATGCCAATAGCTGCTTCAGCTCAATTTCTCCCCTCTAGTCAATTCTATATAGCAGCTGGTTCTTTACTACAAAATAAGGGAGTGTTAGAGGCCTGTTTAGTTTGTTCTGTTCTCCATCAATCATTTGCACTTGTGCCCAGGTCCGTTTACAGTCTGGTCATAGAATCGTAGAATTTACAGTGCAGAAGGAAGTCATTCGGCCCATCGAGTCTCCACCGGCTCTTGGAAAGAGCACCCTACCTAAGCCCACACTTCCACCCTATCTCCATAACCCATTAACCCCAGCCAACCTTTTTTGAACACTAAGGGTGATTTATCATGGCCAATCCACCTAACTTGAACATCTTTGGACTGTGGGAGGAAACCGGAGCACCCGGAGGAAACCTACGCAGACACGGGAAGAACGCGCAGACTCCGGACAGACAGTGACCCAAGCCGGGAATCAAAACTAGGATCCTGGAGCTCTGAAACAACTGTGCTAACCACTGTGCTGCTGTGCTGCCCTCAATCCTCCATCTGCGGTCCTCCATCTGGGCTGTCCCACATTCTCCCCGCCATTCTTTTACCTCCAGTTCTGGCAGTTCAATCTCTGATAGATCAATCCTTCCATCTCTGCACTTGTCTCAGCTTCCAGGGATTCATCAGCCATGGGGGGAATCATCCTCCGCCTCTCCGAAACACACAGTTTGGGACCCTTCATGCTCCCAAAACATCTGGGACAGTCTCAGCCCACCAGCACTGGATATGGGAGAAGCTCAACGAATCCCACCATGGCCTGATAGATTCCCGGGGGGTGGGGGAACTGGAATGAAGCTAAAGTGTAACTCCGGGTATCCCCGTGTACACAGGTTACCTATATAGTTTCCGTTCCAAGAGGACAGATTTTATCACAAGGAACAAAATGACCATGCTGCCTGAGCCCAGTAAAATATCCAAGTTCTGATGTTCCACTTGGATCTTCCAGACTCCAGGTGCCGTATCCTGGCTGTATGCACAAATTAGGCTGCAGACCATCCTCTCTCGTTCTATCTTGTTCTCTCTGGTATGGGCACTGTCGAGCAAGGTGCGCCATTTTTCGACAGGCATAACATCGGTGGGCTTTTAGTTCTGGAGCTCCTTTCGTGGTGTCTTTGTCCTCGTTCTGGTTTTGGGGGGAAGTTTAGTTTGAGTGTTCTGGGGTCATTTGCTCCGATTTCTGTAACTTCATTAGCACTTGGTATTCAGATGTCACTCTACCAAGTCCACTTCTTGGTCCACCATGTGGGAGTTATCTAGGCCGCGATTCTCCGCAACCACGATGGGTGGGAGAAATGCGGGAGGGCCACTCCCGCACCTCCCGCTATTCTCCCACCCCCCCCGCCAAAATGGCGTGTCCGGTTTTCCGACACGCCGCTCGGAGAAATGCGGGCCGCCGTTTTTCACGGCGGCCCGCGATTCTCCAACCCGGATGGGCCGAGCGGCCAGCCATTCACGACCTGTTCACGACGGCGCCAACCACACCTGGTCGCTGCCGTTGTGAACATGGCATGCCAGGTAAGTGTGGGGCCTAGGGGGGGCGGATCGGGTATCGAGCACCACGGCCGTGCTCGGGAGGGGACTGGCCCACGATCGGTGCCCACCGATCGTCGGGCCGGTGTCTCAAGGGGACGCACTCTTTCCCCTCCGCTGCCCCGCAAGATCAAGCCGCCACGTCTTGCGGGGCGGCTGAGGGGAAAGACGGCAACCGCGCATGCGCGGGTTTGAGCTGTCAAACCCGCGCATGCGCGGCTGACGTCATTAGGCGCCGCCGCGGCGTCATTCTTGGCGCGCCGGGCCTTGAAGCCAGGGAAAAGGCCCGGCCGCCAAGTTTCCCGGTACGGCCCGCCTATCCCCCCGGGTAGGGGAGAATAGGGGGCCGGGAGAGGCTTCCGACGCCGTCGTGAACCTCTCCAGGTTTCACGACGGCGTCGGGCCTTGCGGAGAATTCCGCCCCTAGTGTGGCTGTGTGACACCTTTAAGGGGGCAGGCTTGACAGCCCAAGTGACTGGCTCAGGGCCATTGTGCCCGAAAGCACAAATCCCAACCAATAGCCCAACCTCCATGCTGGCCTCTGGGGCAGCCGCTTCTCCAAGACCACATACACCCAGTGTGCAGTATGATCCGAAACCATGATCAACGAGTATTCCACCTTCTTTAACCCTGCTAGCAATGCCTTCCCAACCGCCAAAAGCCGATTCCACACCCCCCCCCCCCCCCCCCCCCCCCCCCCCCGCATTATAAGCTGGTGAGTATCCAGGTCCGGTATGTCTACTAACATCCTCCTCACAAAACCAGTGTTGTCCAAGTTCTTGGCATACATGACCCTCAGCTTCGCCGGGTAGACCACACCAAACCGCACATTGTGCTTAAGCAATTAAGCCTTCGTCTGTCCATAGGCCTCTCACTCCTTGCCAGCTCCGTCGTCAAGTCCTGGTATATAGGTATACCATTGCCTTCCCACTCTTCCTCTCGCCACGGCATCACCCACCTCGCACTCCCTCCACCTCAAAATTATGCAAACAAACGATCATCGCCCTCAGTGGCTCATTCATCCTTGGTTTTGGCCGGAGCAACCCGTGGGCCCTGACCAACTCGTACAGGGAAGGCTCTTCTCCCTCCCCTGTCAGCTTTGCCATCATATCGTCAAGGTATTCTGTAGATATCTGGCCCTCCACGCCTTTGGGCACACCCACCATCCTCAGGTTATGCCTTTGTGACCTGTTCTCCAGGTCTTCCACCTTGACTCTCAACCCTCTGTTGATCTCTGCCACCTTCCGCAGCTCTCATCCACTGAGGTGAAATGGTCACTATGCCGTGACAAGGCCTCCTCCATCCATTTCATGTACTCCCCCAGCTCCTGCACCATTGTCGAAGTCCTCACCAACTCTTCTCTCACCGGGCCAAGGGTCTCACCCACCCACGCCTTAAATGAGGCCATCATCACCGTCTGATGCTTTTCGAAATACATTGAGAACAGCCTTTCAACTCCTCAGCCATCACCTCCATCATCTTCTCCACCCTGATTGGCACAGCCCCACATAACTGGCTCTCTCCTGCCATCTTTCCTCCTGTTGCACCCCTCCCAAAAGTCGGCAGTGGACTTTTGCTTGCTGCCTTCTTTCCTGGATTCTTCTTAACCGGTTCTGACATTCTATAAATGCCCTACACCTTCCCACAGATCCTCACAAACAAATCCTCACCAGAAACTGGACTAAAAAGGTCATAAAAGACAGCTCTGGCAGGAGCCACCAAACATGCAACCACCAACTACATCTCGCAATCGGATGTCCCAGTGATCTACTTATATAGTCTAAGGGTTTGCAACTGAACCTCATCTCCATGTTTGACGTGGTGCACTTCCAGGTTGATGGTCGCTTGTTCCTTCTGGGCTTGCCAGTGGCAATCTTGTTTGAGGCCTGACTGTACTCAGAGGCCATGTTTAGTGAGGGACAGACACAATCTAAAAAGTGAAGCAGTGAAGATCATAAATACTGTGCCTATAGTATAGTGCCTTGTGATATCGCAATTTATGAATGGTAGAGAGGTAGTCAAAGGAAAATGGGGTCTGGTAGGGATCTTCAGCTGGAAGCAAAGGGCATGAATTCTTTGGGTACATTTGTCCTACTGAAGAGAATGCTGCCATGGGTTTAAAGAGGCTGTGACAGAGTCGAATGAAATTGGCTAAGAGATAGAAGCAGAGTTTGGGTTGCAGGTAAGGTTATGGAGTTCCCATTTGTTTCGTGTCCATGCCCTTCCAGATGGTAGAGGGAGCACATTTGGAAAGTCAACCTTTCTAAATCACTGGTCAGACACCAGCTGGAATATCATTGTCAATTTTGGGACTGCACTTTAGGAAGCAGATCCATGCCTCAGAAGGTGTGGGGAGAGGTTGATGTGCAAGAAATTTGCAGGATGCAGAACTTTAGTTCTGTGAAGAGACTGGGGAAACTAAGGGTCTCCTTAGAGCAAAGAAGGTTAAAGGGAGATCAAATGAGTTGTTCAAAATCGTGAGTGGTTTTGATAGAGCAATTAAAAGAAACTTCTTCTCGTGGCATAAGAGCCCAACAGAGAACACAAACTTACAGTAATTCACAAAATAGCCAGAGGGGTGGTGAGAATGTTTTTGAAATGGTGAATTGTTATGTTCTGGAATGCACTAAGTGAAAAGGTGATGGAAACAACCTCAAAACTAACTTTCAGAAGAATTGGATAAATATTTGAAGGCAAAATATGTGCAATGCTTTGGGAACGTTATATCAGCCATTGCTCACATGCAGGCAATACAAAGTTCAACCTCCAACCTAATAAACAGTTCTTTGTTTTTACATTAGTCAAAATTGAACATTTTAGCTCCCCTTACCATTGATCTATCTATCTAATAATAATCTTTATTGTCACAAGTAGGCTTACATTAACACTGCAATGAGGTTCCTGTGAAAAGCCCTAGCCACCACATTCCGCCACCTGTTTGGGTATACGGAGGGAGAATTCAGAATGTCCAAATTACCTAACAGCACATCTTTCAGGATTTGTGGGAGGAAACCGGAGCAACCGGAGGAAACCCACACAGACACAGGGGGAATGTGCTGATTCCACACAGACAGTGACCTAAGCAGGGAATCGAACCTCGGATCCTGGGGCTATGAAGCAACGGTGCTAACCACTGTGCTACCATGCTGCCCTCTAAGGAATTAGGTACATTTTGATACTTTTATATCTGCACTATTGGGCCTCTTTGGTAAGAAAATAGATTTAAGTTTTTACAGAATCCCTAAAGTGCAGAAGAAGACCACTCGGCCCATCAAGTCTCACTGACCCTCCGAAAGTGCACCCTACCTAGGCCTCCTCCTTCTTCCTATCTCCGTAATCCCGCACATTGATCATGGCCAATCCACCTAACCTGCACATCTTTGGACACTAAGGGGAAATTTAGCATGGCCAATCCAGCTAAAAAAATAGCTAAGGTTAATTCCACAATTCCATGTTTTTAACTGAGATTGTGCTCCCTTTGCTCACAAACCAATAACCTGAGCCAATTACCTTTGTGATGTCTTCAGGGCATCTCAAAGCACTTTAAAGACAGTGTTATAACTCTGAATAGCCATTGTTGTTTCAGAGGCAAACATGCCAGAGAATTAGCATTGGTCAAAATCCCACATAAAACGAATTATTAATCACCGGGTCACCTGTTTTTAGTGCTGTTGTCCAAGGGAGAAATTATTTCCGGGGCACAAGAACTTCTTGCTCTTTTCTCAATAGACATTTCACAGGGAAGGCAGTTTAATGCTTCATCCAAAATGCAGTATTTCCAAAAGTGCAAAATCCCTACACACTGCTCAGAAGTAGTACCCTTGGTAGGGCCACATCCTCTGGCCCATAGTGGAGTTTGAACCTACATTGCCTAGCAATGACTCCTAGCTGAGAATAAAGTCAACAAGGAAAAAAAGTAAAATGCTGCATAAATGGGACTGGGAAATGCTTGTAATTTATATTTCTTAGTTAAATTTCCATTGGATGGGAGATCGTATTAAAGGTATTTTGTTTGTACAGAGCCCTTTATTTACCTGGAAGTTTCCTTTATTGTAGAGAACGCTCTGATGCCAGGAATCCATAGGACCCTTTAGAAAAAGCAAACACATTCGCTTCACACGGAGCATCCTTCAAAGAGCCAAACGCTTTGTTTGAGAAGAATTCTTTTTTAATAAAATAATGTGCTGACACTTGTCAATTGATAGTTTTATACTCCAAATATAATTTGTACTTTATATGCAAGAATTGAAACTGTTATTGTGATGTAACCACCTGCAGAAATGTCTTCTATATATCACTGGTGAATAACAGTTCTTACAGTTACAGCTTCAAAAATAAAAAAAATCTGAAAATAAGTATGAAATATAAAAATGCTACTGTCTGATAATGACTGATAGAAGCCATGCCCCAGCAGCATTCACTTTATATAGCCACAGCTAAGCTTTGTCTATTAAAACCAAGGCAGTATATTTAAGGAAAAGGGCTCTCAACTATAACTTCACCATTATTTAATAATTTGTGTAAAAATGTATGTAAATATTGACTGCCAATGTGTGTTGCAATGGTAAACCGCTGACCTGAAAGAGTGTGTTGCCATGTAGCACGCCCAAAGGTCAAAGCTACTGCACAGGATGTCACATCTACAAGTGTAAGAGTAATAGTTTGCTATGTATAGCTCAGACTGTGGTCAGTATATGTTTTGTTATATCCTTGAGCTAAATTTGTTTCAAAAATTGAACTATTCTCATTCATTTTGTGAAGGCAGTAGTCTTTATATCCCACCAGTCATATATTCTGTCTATTGTGCACAAATGTCAATTACTGAAGACTATTACTCAATGTCATCAATTAGGCATGCCGACAGGTAAAACTATTTTCTTCTACAAGATGACTCTATAATCAGTTGTGTGTATTATTTCAATTAAAGAGTATAATAAACATACGCACAGGATGGTCCAAATTACAGTACAGTGGTTGGCTAATTTCTTGGATTGTTGCTAAATCTTGGCCCTGGATATCCGCAGACGGTTCTGATAACTTAAGTGCGGGAATGTGAGAGGGAGGACATGGTGCAGGAAGTTCACCTAATTAGGCTAATCACTAACAAGCTCCTTTGCCACAATGGGCATTCACCAGGAAGAGGGTAGAGGAAAAACGCGTTGAACAGCTACGGCTCCAGCTACCAGAACCAGCAACGTATTAGATTCATTTTAAGGGCTGATTTTCACCCCCTCTTCAAGGGGCCTGATTCAGCAGGCATTAGGCAATTATTTTTGGAAGGGTTAATGTCAGGACCAAGACCGGTATCCTGAGTAGGCTGACACTTAACATGTGCTGGTGGAGCAAGGTCCCATCAAGTAGAAGCATGTGGGAAGGCCAGAGCTGAGGAAATTCCTACCAAAGGAATGCCACCCCCCACCCCCGCCATTCTCCCTCCTCCCAGCCTCACCAAGACCACCCTTCCCCAAACATCAGGGCAGATGTTTTGGGTGGACAGAAGAAAGAAACTGACAGTCTGAGTGCACTTTACTGGACTCCCAGCCTATTTATACTTGGGATGCATTATTGGACTCTGCAGATTTTTTGGGGTATGTTGTATTATTACAGTCTGCAGTAATTATTCTCAAATAGTCCTTACATATTAGTACAAATACCTATCTTTTCATTACCTTTGGGTTGAAACCATGCTGTGTGATATTAGTCACAAGCTCCTCTGTTACGATTTTAACAACAAAACTGATAGGTAATAATATCAGACAAGTGCATTTCTCAACAATACAATCATAAGCAATACTCCGTTCGTCTTTCTTCTACAGAAGTATCCTCCACATAAACTGGACAGCATGTTTTAATGTTGTGACATCACATTAGGATCACACACGACATTTTATCATGTTTGATATTTTCCTTTGTAGCTCCCTTATTCTCATTCAGTTTATAAGTGACATATTTAGTTTGGATTATTCAGAGCTCATTTTCTGTAAAATTAGCTAGAAGGCTAAAGCGATAGATGGAACAAAGAACAAAGAAAAGTACAGCACAGGAACCGGCCCTTCGGCCCTCGAAGCCTGCGCCGACCATGCTGCTCGTCTAAAATAAAATTGTCTACACTTCCGTGGTCCGTATCCCTCTATCCCCATCTTATTCATGTATTTGTCAAGATGCCCCTTAAACGTCACTATCGTCCCTGCTTCCACCACCTCCTCCGGCAGCAAGTTCCAGGCACCCACTACCCTCTGTGTAAAAAGGTTTGGTGCATGGCCACTTAGTCTGCACCATATCTTGAAACATGTATGTACAAGATAAAAAATTGAACTAATGGGTAGGTTTAGTGTAATAAATGTAAGATTTCTACGTTCTCTAGGAAGTGTGTACATGACTTCCGGTGACGACGATGCGCTGAGCAGTCACACGTCAGGTGGCTCTCCTCCCGTGGATCCGGAAATTCGCCACCTTTTAATGAACCGGAGGGAATCGAGGGCAGGGACCCCACAAACTACGCGGCCCAGATGCTGGGCAAACAGATGGGAAGGGAGACTTTCCCCAAGCCACCAGAAATACACAGGGCACACCGGTCGCTAGGTCTGAAACCCAAAGCCGGGGAACAACTGATAGCCAAACTGCATCGGTACCAGGGCCAAGAAAAAATCCTGCGCTGGGCCAGACCAGACAGTCCAAGAACTGCAGCTGGGAAGGACACAAAATAAGAATATACCAGGACATTGGGGTTGACCTGGCCTACACTGGGAAGAATTTAACGGTGTATGCTTTGCTAAGCTGTACCCAGCAAAGCTCTGGGTCACATAACATGGCGAAGAACATTTTTCACAGTCCCTGCCGAAGCAATTTTGTCGTGGAATGCGGATTGGAGCAGCGTCAATAGGGGAAGTGATAAAGCGCCCATGGCAAGGAATGGCAGCACGGCAATGACCCAACGTGGGGGGTGGGAGAGCAGGACTGACTGTGGTAAGGAAGGGCTGGGTGGGAGAGACCTACAATTTCTGTTACGGGATGAAGACTGGGGGGGTGCTAATACTGATCAATAAGAGGACGATGTTTAAGGTGACGAAGACGGTTACAGACCCAGGGGGATGGTACGTCATGGTCAGCGGTGCCCTAGACGGGGCACCAGTAGTATTCGTTAACTTGTACGCACCCAACTGGGACAACATGAAATTCATTAAAAAGACCATGGCGGAAATCCCCGACATAGCGACGCACCAACTGATCATGGGGGGGGGGGGCACTTTAACTGTGTACAGGACCCAAGGACAGACAGGTTGAACCCCAATACAGGGAAGGCCTCAAACATGGCGAAGGAACTTGGTCACTTTACGGAGCAGATGGGGGCGGTGGACCCTTGGAGCTTCACCCACCCAGGGGAGAACGGCTTCTGTTTCTTCTCCCCAGTGCACAACATATACTCGAGGATTGACTTCTTTGTGGTGGGGAAATCAGTGCCTCCAGGGCTGGTCAAGGCAGAATACTCCTCAATCGCTATCTCCAACCACGCTCCACATTACATGGATGTGAGGTTGGAGTCAAGCACTGGAGGTGGGACACTGCACTAATGGCCGACAAGGTCTGCAACAAGAGAGTATCACAGGCCATAGCTGAATATACAAAGTGACGAAAGCGGCTGGGCAGCAGTTGTCGACTCCATACTGGAGGCAGACCGTAAATACCCCGAGGCCTCGACCGTAGAGCTCCTGGCGGAGAGGAAAAAGCTACAAATGGACTTTGGCCTACTCTCCACAATGAAAGCGATACACCAACTTCACCAGGCACTGGGGAGCCTATAGGAATATGGAGACAAAGCCAGCCACCTACTGGCACACCAGCTTAGAAAGTAGGCGGCCACGAGAGAGATCGCGCAAATTAGAGACAACAGAGGCACATTAGAAACAGATCCAAACAAGGTTAACAAAAACTTTGAGGCCTTTAAGCAGGGGTTGTACTCGGGGATAAAACAGTTCCTCGATGGACTGGACATGCCAGTCGTGGGATAGGACTGAAAACAGGGCCTGGAAGCACTGCTCGACCTGGGAGAGATCATGCAGAGTATGAGCTCCATGCAGGTGGGAAGGTGCCGGTACCAGACGGGTTCCCGGCGAACTTCTACAAAAGATTTGCGACAGCATTGGCCCCGCACTTGCGGCCGATGTTCACAGACTCGTTGATGATATGCTACCTACGCTAGCACAAGCCTCAATCTTGCTAATACCTAAGAAAGACAAAGACCCAATGGAGTGCGATTCGTATAGACCAGGCATTGTCAAACTCAGGGGTGCAACCCACGAGTGGGTCGAGGCGGGTGTCGGGAGGGTCGCGGAGCCGTCCGTCGCACAAATCTGCGCACAATAGCCGCAGCAGCCGGCTAAAATAAATGAAAAAAATTAAAATAAAATGAATAAAATAAATTTTGTTTTACAAGTTTGGGGGGGTTTTATTCATTTCATTTTTTTTTCATTTATTTTATTCATTTTATTTTTATTTTTACAAGTTGGGGGGGGGGTTTATTTGATAAAAATTGACAGGAAAAAAAACGCAGTACTTTGGACAGATGGAGACTCCATACTTTTCGACACCAGAAAGCTTCACCTTCATCCAACAGGTTCCATTGGAGGCGCGTGTACGAGGGCCAAAGGGACACAAAACCATTTCCTCCATTTTTGTCAGCAGCAAACAAGGTACGAAAAAAATGGTGGGTGGCTCAGGTCAGCCAGCGTACGCTGCAAAGGTCGACTGGCATGCGTCGCAAAGGTCGGCCGGGTTGGGTCCCGAAGGTTGGCCGGTTGGTAAAAATGGGTCCCCGGAAAAAAAGTTTGAAAAACACTGGTATAGGCCCATCTCACTACTAAAAGTAGACGCCAAAATACAGGCCAAGATCCTAGCCAAAAGGCGAGAGAACTGCGTACCACAGGTAGTCACAGAGGATCAAATGGGTTTTGTCAAAGGTAGACAGCTAACATCAAAAATCAGGCACTGCTGAATGTGATCATGACCCCATCAGGGGAGAGAACATCCGAGGTGATCGTCTCCCTGGACACAGAAAAGGCCATCAACAGAGTCGAGTGGAAGTACCTCATGGAAGTTCTGGAGCGATTTGGGCTTGAAACAGGGTTCACCTCCTGGGTGAAGCTCCTGTACGGACAAACAACACCAGCTCCCAGTAGAACAAAGAAAAATTACAGCACAGGAGCAGGCCCTTTGACCCTCCAGGCCTGCGCCGATCCAGATCCTCTATCTAAAACTTGCCTATTTTCTAAGGATCTGTATCCCTCTGCTCCCTGCCCATTCATGTATCTGTCTGGATAGATCTTAAATGACGCTATCATGCCCACCTCTACCACCTCCGCCAGCAATGCGTTCCAGGCACCGACCACCCTCTGTGTAAAGAACTTTCCACGCATATCTCCCTTAAACTTTTCCCCTCTCACCTTCAACTCGTGACCCCTAGTAATTGAGTCCCCCACTCTGGGAAAAAGCTTCTTGCTATCCACCCTGTCTATACCTCTCATGATTTTGTAGACCGCAATGAGGTCCCCTCTCAACCTCCATCTTTCTAATGAAAATAATCCTAATCTACTCAACCTCTCTTCATAGCTAGCACCCTCCATACCAGGCAACATCCTGGTGAACCTCTGCACCTTCTCCTAAGCATCCATATCCTTTTGGTAATGTAGCGACCAGAACTGTACGCAGTATTCCAAATGTGGCCAAACCAAAGTCTTATACAACTGTAACATGACCTGCCAACTCTTGTACTCAATACCCCTTCCGATGAAGGGAAGATTACCGTATGCCTTCTTGACCACTCTATCGACCTGCGCAGCCACCTTCAGGGTACAGTGGACCTGAACACCCAGATCTCTCTGTACATCAATTTTACCCAGGGCTTTTTCATTTACCGTATAGTTCGCTCTTGAATTGGATCTTCCAAAATGCATCACCTCGCATTTTCCGGATTGAACTCCATCTGCCATTTCTCCGCCCAACCCTCCAATCTATCGATATTCTGATGTATTCTCTGACAGTCCCCTTCACTATCTGTTACTTCACCAATCTTACTGTCATCTGGAAACTTGCTAATCAGACCACCTATACCTTCCTCCAGATCATTTATGTATATCACAAACAACAGTGGCCCCAGCACGGATCCCTGTGGAACACCGCTGGTCACAGTTCTCCATTTTGAGAAACTCCCTTCCACTACTACTCTCTGTCTCCTGTTGCCCAGCCAGTTCTTTATCCATGTAGCTAGTACACCCTGGACCCCATGAGACTTCACTTTCTCCATCAGCCTACCATGGGGAACCTTATCAAATGCCTTACTGAAGTCGATGTATATGACATCTACAGCCCTTCCATCATCAATCAACTTAGTCACTTCCTCAAAGAATGCTATTAAGTTGGTAAGACATGACCGTCCCTGCACAAAACCATGTTGCCCATCACTGATAAGCCCATTTTCTTCCAAATAGGAATAGATCCTATCCCTCAGTATCTTCTCCAGCAGCTTCCCTACCACTGACGTCAGGCTCACCGATCTATAATTACCTGGACTATCCCTGCTACCCTTCTTAAACAAAGGGACAACATTAGCAATTCTCCAGTCCTCCGGTACCTCACCCATGTTCAAGGATGCTACAAAGATATCTGTTAAGGCCCCAACTATTTCCTCTGTCACTTCCCTCAGTAACCTGGGATAGATCCCATCTGGACCTGGGGACTTGTCCACCTTAATGCCTTTTAGAATACCCAACACATCCTTCCTCCTTATGCCGACTTGACCTAGAGTAATCAAACATCTATCCCTAACCTCAACATCCGTCATGTCCCTCTCGGTGAATACCGATGTAAAGTACTCGTTAAGAATCTCACCCATTTTCTCTGACTCCACGCATAAATTTCCTCCTTTGTCCTTGAGTGGGCAAACCCTTTCTCTAGTTACCCTCTTGCTCCTTATATACAAATAAAAGGCTTTGGGATTTTCCTTAACCCTGTTTACTAAAGATATTTCATGACCCCTTTTAGCTCTCTTGATTCCTCGTTTCAGATTGGTCCTACATTCCTGATATTCTTCCAAAGCTTCGTCTGTCTTCAGTCACCTAGACCTTATGTATGCTTTTTTTTTCCTGTTAGCTAGTCTCACAATTTCACCTGTCATCCATGGTTCCCTAATCTTGCCATTTCTATCCTTCATTTTCACAGGGACATGTCTGTCTTGCACTCTAATCAGCCTCGGTCTAAAAGCCTCCCACATATCAAATGTGGATTTGCCTTCAAACAGCTGCTCCCAATCCACATTCCCCAGCTCCTGCCGAATTTTGGTATAGTTGGCCTTCCCCCAATTTAGCGCTCTTCCTTTAGGACCACTCTCGTCTTTGTCCATGAGCATTCTAAAACTTACGGAATTATGATCACTATTCCCAAAGTAATCCCCGACTGAAACTTCAACCACCTGGCCGGGCTCATTCCCCAACACCAAGTCCAGTATGGCCCCTTCCCGAGTTGGACTATTTACATACTGCTCTTGAAAACCCTCCTGGATGCTCCTTACAAATTCTGCTCCATCTAGACCTCTGACACTAAGAGTATCCCAGTCAATGTTGGTAAAATTAACATCTATCATCACCACCCTGTTGCTCCTACACCTTTCCATAATATGTTTACATATTTGTACCTCTATCTCACGCTCGATGTTGGGAGGTCTGTAGTACAGCCCCAACGTTGTTACCGCACCCTTCCTATTTCTGAGATCTGCCCATATCTCCTCACTGCTCGAGTCCTCCATAGTGCCCTCCTTCAGCACAGCTGTGATATCCTCTCTGACCAGTAATGCAACTCCTCCACCCCTTTTACCTCCCTCTCTATCCCGCCTGAAGCATCAATATTCTGGGATATTTGGTTGCCAATCATGCCCTTCCCTAACCCAAGTCTCAGTAATAGCAATAACATCATACTCCCAGGTACTAATCCAAGCCCTAAGTTCATCTGCCTTAACTACTACACTTCTTGCATTAAAACAAATGCACCTCAGACCACCAGTCCCTTTGCGTTCATCATCTGCTCCCTGTCTACTCTTCCTCTTAGTCACACTGACTTCATGAACTAGTTCCTTACAGGCTTTAGTTACTACCTCCTTACTGTCCACTAACCTCCTCATTTGGTTCCCGTCCCCCTGCCACATTAGTTTATACCCTCCCCAACAGCGTTAGCAAAAGCACCCCCAAGGACATTGGTTCCAGTCCGGCCCAGGTGTAGACCATCCAATTTGTAGTAGTCCCACCTCCCCCAGAACCGGTCCCAATGAACCAAAAGTCTTAACCCCTCCCTCCTGCACCATCTCTCAAGCTACGCATTCGTCCTGCCTATTCCTTCATTTCTACTCTGACAACCACGTGGCACCGGTAGCAATCCTGAGATTACTACCTCTGAGGACCGACTTTTTAACTTGCCTCCTAACTCCCTAAATTCTGCTTGTAGGACCTCACTCATCCCGCTTTTTACTTATATCATTGGTGCCTATATGCACCACGACAACTGGCTGTTCACCCTCCCCCTTCACAATGTGCTGCAACCGATCTGAGACATCCCTGACCCGTGCACCTGGGAGGCAACATACCATTCGGGAGTCTCGTTTTTGACCACAGAACCGCCTATCTACTCCCCTTACAATTGAATACACTGACTATAGCCCTTCCACTCTTTTTCCCGCCCTTCTGTACAGCAGAGCCAGCCATGGTGCCATGAACCTGGCTCCTGCTGCCTTCCCCTGGTTAGTCATCTCCCCCAACAGTATCCAAAACGGTATACCTGTTTTGGAGGGAGATGACCGCAGGGGACACCTGCACTGCCTTCCTGTTTTTTCTCTGCCTTTTGGTCACCCATTCCCTTTCTCCCTCAGCAATCCTAATCTGTGGTGTGACCAATTCGCTAAATGTGCTATCCATGACCTCCTCAGCATTGCGGATGCTCCAAAGTGAGTCCATCCGCAGCTCCAGAGCCATCATGTGGTCTAACAAGAGCTGCAGCTGGACATATTGCCCGCACGTGAAGGAGCCAGGGACATCAGCCACGTCCCTGAGCTCCCACATTGAGCAAGAGGAGCATAACACGGGTCTGAGATCTCCTGCCACTTTTAATCTTAAGGTTAACTTAGTCCAACTATAATATCAAATAATAGATAAATGAAAAAGGAAAAAAAAAAAAAAATTGTTACCAAGCACACGATAAAAAAATATATATAAATAGAAAAACCTTACCTTATCAACACACCTCAGAGCAGCACGGTAGCATTGTGGGTAGCACAATCGCTTCACAGCTCCAGGGTCCCAGGTTCGATTCGCGGCTTGGGTCACTGTCTGTGCGGAGTCTGCACATCCTCCCCATGTGTGCGCGGGTTTCCTCCGGATGCTCCGGTTTCCTCCCACAGTCCAAAGATGTGCAGGTTAGGTGGATTGGCCGTGATAAATTGCCCTTAGTGTCCAAAATTGCCCTTAGTGTTGGGTGGAGTTACTGGGTTATGGGGATAGGGTGGAGGTGTTGACCGTGGTTAGGGTGCTCTTTCCAAGAGCCGGTGTAGACTCGATGGGCCGAGTGGCCTCCTTCTGCACTGTAAATTCTATGAAAATCTATGAAAAGAAAAACTACGTAGCAGTCACCAGCCAATCACTTACCTGCTGGCTGTGACGTCACGGTTCAACTTCTTTCTAATTCTACCTACCCTCAAGTCTCCCTCTTGATCTTTACTCGGCTGGGATCCTAACAGAGATTGTTTTTTTTTGGTACACCTTCTGGGTACAGTGACCGTAATGCACTGATGCAATTTTTCCCTGCAACAGCCAATCCGGCTCCACTCTGCTGCCCTCTGCTGGATGCTTGCCTTCACTTGAACACGGAGGTTGTCTTGCTCAGGTACACCTTCTGGGTACAGTGACCACAATACACTGATGCAAATTTTCCCCCACAACAGCCCTCTGCTGTACTTACAGCTCCACAGGGGCACCAGTTAGTGATGCCCGTTGTCCCCGCTGCTGTTCTCCTTAGTGATCGAACCACTAGTGATCACATTCAGAACAGCAAAGAACTGGAGGGAGATCCAAAGGGGGGGGTGGCAGAGAGCACAGAATCTCGCTCTATGCGGATGACCTGCTCCTCTATATCTCGGACCCACAAAGCAGAATGGATATCATCATGCTCCTGAAAGACTTTAATGCCTTCTCGGGCTACAAACTCAACAAACATGAGCAAAAACAAGATCTTCCCGGTGAACCTGCAAGGGGGAGGGGTAGCACTGGTGGGACTGCAGTTTAAACAAGCCCAACAGAAATTCCACAACCTGGGGATCCAAATCGCTCATAACTGGACGGGGGTTTACAAATGGAACCTGACCAGTCTGACAGAGGAAGTAAAGAAGCACCTGCAGAGATGGAACACACTCCAACTCTCCCTTGCGGGGAGCGTGCAGACGATCAAAATGAACATACTGCCCAGGTACCTCTTCCTACTTAGATCTATCCCCAAGGCCTTCTTCAATTCATTGGACAAATTAATCATGGCATATGCAAGGAGGGGAAGGGGCGGTGGGGGAGGGGGGGGGAGGGGGTTGGGGGGGGGGGGGGGGGGGAGAATGCTTGGATCCCAAAGAAGGTCTTACAGAAAACAAGGTCCAGGGGGAGGGCTAGTCCTCCCAAACCTACAGCACTACCACTGGACAGCGACAGCAAAAAGACTGATGGAATTGATAAAGGAGCCAGAAGCTGAGTGGGTGCCATGGACCTGCTGCAGGGGGCCTCGCTCTGGGCCCTCGCCATAGCAGCACTCCCATCCCGACCCAAAAAAGGCTCCTGCAGCCCAGAGTGGTAGCCACCCGCCAGACTGGGACCAACTACGGCAGAAGTTCGGCCTAACCAAAATGTCCAACAAAGCCCTATCTGCAATAACCATATGTTCACACCAGCACTCACTGACACCACCATTAAAAGATGGAGACAGGAAGGGGGGACACTGACAGTCTGGGACCTGTACACTGATGATAGGGTCACAACACTTAACAAACTGACGGAGAGATTCCAGCTAACTAAGGGCAACGAACTCAGATACCTGCAGCTTAAATCCTTCCTATGGAAGGAGACAAAGACGTGCCTGCGACCACAACGATGGACACTTCTGGAGGAAATACTGAACATAGACATTCTAGGCAGAGGGAACCAGGGGCTGGTTTAGCATACTCGGCTAAATAGCTGGCTTTTAAGGCAGACCAGCAGTGTAGGTTCAATTCCCGTACCAGCCTCCCCGAACAGGCGCCGGAATGTGGTGGATAGGGGCTTTTCACAGTAACTTCATTTGAAGCCTACTTGTGACAATAAGCAATTTTCATTTCATTTTTCATAACAGCATGTATGAACGACTGATAGAGAGAGCCGACACCGAACTGGACGCGACGAGTAGGAAATGTGAGGAAGACTTTGGGTTTGAAATAGGGTGGGGAGTCTGGAGAGAACACTACGTAGGGTCAAATCCATCTCCAGGTGCGCAAGACGCAACCTAATGCAACTAAAAGTAGTACATAGAGCCCACTTAACAAGAACCCGAATGAGTAGGTTCTTCCCAGAGGTGGAGGACAGATATGTATGGTGCCAAGGAAACACGGCCAACTACACCCACATGTTCTGGTTCTGCCCCAGACTTGCTGGGTACTGGGTAGCCTTCTTCGAGGCAATGTCCAAAGTGGCGGTCTTCGGGGTATGAGCTCAGCCAGATCTCTTTACGGGGAGGAGGGCGGACGCCCTTGACTTTGCCTCCCTGATTGCCCGCCGTAGAATCCTGCTCGGCTGGCAGTCAGCAGCATCATCTAAAGCTTCAGACTGGCTGTCCGACCTATCGGACTTTCTCCAAATGGAGAAAATCAAATACGCCATCCGAAGGTCGGAAGATGGCTTCCTCAAAATATGGGAGCCATTCACCCGACTGTTCCGGGACCTGTTTGCGGCTAATAAACAAATAAACAAGTAGCCAAGAGCCGGGGACAGCAGTCAGGATGTGATGGAAGAGAGAGAAGGGAGGGAGGATGGGAGGGGGGAGAGCAAGAGGCAGTAGCCAACGCCAGCAAGAAAGAAAGGGGAGTAGCAGAGAAGAAGGGGGTGGAAGGCGAGGGGGGAGAAGGGGAGTAGGGAAAGGGGGAGGGTTGGGGGAAGTCAGGGAGGGAGGGAGGACGAGGGAAGGAGAACAACAGAGGGAAGCTAGAAGGGAGGAAAGAGGAGGGAACACAAACTGGGAGGGAGCACAGGAGACGACAATGGCCACAACAAGCACAGCATGGAGAATGAGAGAAAGAAAGAACAGGAAGAAGGAACAGCAAATGGCTGAGGCTGAGGCAAATGGACAGAAACAAAAAAAAACAACCAAGAGGTTCAAGCCCTTCCGTCTGGTTTTGAATTGTTTGTTTTGTGTAAAAAAAGAGAAGGGAGGGAAAAAGACCCCCTTTCCTGCTATGTGTTATGAATTTTGTTACTTGCTCTGTTTTTTGTTTTTCTGTGTGTACATTTCTAAGTACCTCATGTATGAAACCCAATAAAAACATTAAATAGAAAAGAAGTGTGCACGTAAGAATAGGGGTGTGCCTTGGGTCTTTTTCACCATTCAAATAGGTCATAGCTTATCTGTATTTTTACTCCATTTTGATGCTTCACGAAGTGCTTCCTGATATCACCCCTGAATATCCCAGCTCTAATTTAAGGTTATGCCCCTATTTCCAGGTTCTCCCACCAGAGGGAATTCTTCCCCTCTATCCCATCAACTCACATGATCATCATAAACATGTCAATTAGGTTGTATCTCTCTAAATCCGAATGGTGGAGCAATGCCACTGTGGGGAATGGCAATTCCCTGGCCCAAGTAAAACTGGGAAGCCACCTTGGGCAGGGAGCTTGGATGTATTCAAAGTGATCGAAGTGTCAAATCATATTGGGGCATGGAATTTTGAAATGGACTCCTTTAAATACATTTTCACACTAGGTTTATGACCTTTACGTTATGCCTGTACCTCTGATGGTGTTAAGTTAGCTGGTAGTATAGGAAGCATGGAGTCCAGAGTGATCATACACCCTGAAAAGCACTTCCGTTTGTGGAAGAAAGTTGGGACCAAATGTTTCTGTTGTATGTTTGGGTGATAAATTTTACTTTTGAATGTATAGAGAGGAAAACTGTAGCAAATTTCTCATTTAGCTGCAATATGATTGGGTAACTTGGTATGTAAAATGATTAGGTGTAGTGTTTAGGCAAAACGTAAAGGGGGGAAACAAATTGCAAAATATTTTGCACAATATAACTTTTTCTTTCCCAAGTGCGTGGAGTTTTGGACGAGTAAGTGCGGGGAATGGGGCAGTAGCATGACACTGCTACTCCATCCATTTTGTGGCTGCCTAATTGTCATCATACTTTCTTGTGGACAGCGGCAGTTCTGAACAAATTTAAATTCAGCTCATATAATGGAGGTGGTTTTGATGTTTTAGCACCGTGCTGGGGTGGGGGGAGATATTCTTTTTGAGACAGGGTCCCAACTGGACAAAACTTCTAGTTGTCGAACCCATCATTGCTTGGTCAAGATCCTGGAATTCTGTACCTGAGGCCATTGCAGGAACAACATCATCGCAAGGAATGCAACGGTTCAACAAGATAGCCCATCACATCTCCTCAGTGAAATCAAGGATGGACAATAAATGTGGCCTCACCCAAGTCCTGTGCCAGAGTGTGGTGTTTTAACTCTTAATCTAACCCTCCTTCTAGGTATGATTTAAGTGGTAGACTGCCTATGGTGGCTGATTGCAATATATGAGAGCTGGGCCACCCAATTTCTCAATATCCCTCCATATATTAGGGAATATCTTTACATTTCATGCAAAGATAAGTATATTTATGCAATAATTTCAGCAAAAGCTGTATTTTCAGCTGAACTCTGGAGGTATAATGGGTGCAACCTCATGGGCATTGATTCAAGTAATTAGAGTACCCTCATACAATGAGATAGTGGTTATTGAAAGTGGTAAGTATGCTTGGGTGAATGCATTCTTCGAAAGTGTGGCTGACTCCTTATACTTTGCTGATCCGGAAAGATTATTAAACTTCCTGCATGATGATTCGAAACAAACCTGTTGGACTTTAACCTGGTGTTGTAAGACTTCTTACTGTGCTCACCCCGTCCAACGCCGGCATCTCCACATCACAACATAATGAGGGGGTGGGGGTGACGTGGATTTACAGTCCATGTAAAAGTAAAGTCGAAATAGCCCCAGATGACCACATGCTGCTTTCCCCTTTGAGGGGGAGAGCTGACTGGTGGAGATTTAACCTGAGGCGAGAGGCAAGGTTGAGAAGGCCCCAGCTGGCTCTCTCTCTCCCTCAGGAGTCAGAAACTGACATGACTCCAAACTAAAATATTTTAACCCACCAATAGAGGGGGCTTCACGTCAGCCTGCTGGATCTGTTCATTTGTCTACGCATTGATACAGCATGAAACCGGTATAAATTGCTAAAAACTCCAGCACAGTCTCTAAGTTGCTCGAGGGGCAGCCAGATTGGAAAGGATCATCAATTGGTCCTTCCAGTTCATTCTCAAAATAACATCACTGCTCATCTTTGCAAATATTTTATTTCCGTGTGTATCTTCACACCCATGCTGTTTTTATCTTTTGGGGAACAATGGGCGAAGAGGTAGAAGGATCCCCAAGCTGTTTATCAGTTTGTTGAACCACGTTATAAATGCTACTTCCGTGGCCTAACAAGTCCTGCCACTTTGTCACAAGTTCTTTTACACTTGTACAGAATAATGACTAAAGCATTGTCTAATTCCAGTCAGTGGGGGAAGAGCCCATGGACGAGAGAAACAAAAATTTACTCCCATCCGAGGTGACATTGGGAGTAAAACATTAAACATTTCAATAACTTCACCACAGCTGGCATGGTAGCACACTGGAATCTCTATCCTCCCTTCTGTCATTTTATATTCTCACCAGACCTGTCGAGTATTTGCAAAAAAAAAAAGTATTTTTCCAGATTTCCAGAATTCAGTTATTTTGCATTTGTAATCACATAACAAGCATTTCACAGTGCACTTTAGATTGGCTCTGACTTTGTATTCTGCACAGTAAATCTGTCATTAACCTGCCATTTGCCACATGCCATCAATAATACCATGTTCCATGCCATTGTCGATCAAATTCCTACTTAGAAAAAGTGAATAACTTGCATTCAATCGTAAAACCCCTTTGCACCACTTGAACAGTTTCCTCCACATATTTTATTTCACCACTCCTGAGGTGCTACTTCTCAATCTTCTAGCAGGGAAAACTGGCATGCAACACTGGTCAAATACAAGCCACTGGAGGGGGCATCTGTGTAATGCTGTTGATCCTTGGGGCAGCAAATACAGAAAAGCAAGTGTCCACCTGCCTGATACCAGTATCCTTCAGGACAGAAGTACATGCAGGCCTCTGGTTAGCCCCTCAGAACACCGTACCAATGGACCATGAGAGTTAACCACAGGAAGAAGCTTACATAAGATGATCACAGAATCTCCACAGTGCCGAAGGAGACCATTTTGCCCATCGAGTCTGCACCAACCCTCCAAACGAGTCTCCATCCAGGCCCACTCTTCCCGCCATATCCCTGTAACTCCACTTTAACTGTACATCCCTGGACACTAAGGGCAAATTTTATCATGGCCAATCCATCTAACCTGCATATCTTTGAACTGTGGGAGGAAACTGAGCACCTGGAGGAAATCCATGCAGACACTGGGAGAAAGTGCAAATTCACCCGGAATCAAACCTGGGTTCCTCGTGCTGTGAGGGAGCAGTGCAAACAATTGTGCCACCCCAAGTTGGCACTTTAGTCCCATGACCCTTTTGTACAGCAGAACTGATAGACAGTGCAGGCAAGTTAAAATGAATGTGTTGGTAAGCAGGACATAATGCAAGACCAGGTACTTGTACAGAGTTTTAGGCAATTTAAACTTTACAGAATGTGGAGGATGGAAGCCCAACAAGAGCACAATGGAAAAGTTGAGTCTGGATTGAAGTATGATAGTTTCAGGGGCAACAGGGGATAGGATTAGATACAGGTCATATTGCAAAGGTGGAAGAACTTATTTTGCTAATTACAGGAGGTGTAGTTTAAAGTTCAGTTCAAGATGGAGAAAAGAAACCTGGGGTTATAAAGAGTCTGGCTCTGTCTATAAGAGAATCAATAAAGGGCAATTGAGTCAATGGAAAGGGAATACAATTTGTAATGGGAGTCAAATATTTTGTGTTGAGCTGGAGTCAGTTGTGATTCATTTAAAAGTTGACATAAGTCAAGCTTTCCAGCAGCACAGTGGTTGGGAGTGGGGTGGGGGGAGGGGGGTAATGCTATTTGGTGCAGGTGGGGAGGGGGAGGGGGAAAGGTGTTTGGGGTGCTGAGGACATTGGAGAAAAGTGGTGATTAAAGGTGAAACTCACTGTCCTCTCCGTACATGTGATTCTGGGAGTACTCCAGACGTCACTGTGCCAAGAAAGGTTGCCATTGGTGGAGATGTTCAGATATGTACAAATAAAAGTGTGAAATGACAGCCCCACAAACCTGGATGATAGAGAGCCACTGAAGAAGGACCGTACGGTTTGCCCAGTGATATCTAGAAGATTGGTTCAGGTGGTTAGCACTGTTGCTTCACAGCGCCAGGGTCCTAGGTTCGATTCCCGGCTTGGATCACTGCCTGTGCGGAGTCTGCATGTTCTCCCTGTGTCAATGTGGGTTTCCTCTGGGTGCTCCGGTATCCTCCCACAGGACCCCAAAGACGTATTGTTAGGTGAATTGGACATTTTGAATTCTCCTTTTGTGTACCTGAACAGGCTAGGTGCTTTTCACAGTAACTTCATTGCAGTGTTAATGTAAGCCTACTTGTGACCATAAAGATTTTTAAAGATTATTAATTAAAGGTAGATAAGAAAGTAATATCCATGACCAGAGACACTAGACTCCCCCAGTGCGACACTGCTCAGTTTTGACTATGTGTTCACATCCTGCAGTCGGATTTAAATATCTAAACGTTTTACTCGGAGGCAAGAGGGCTGCAAAATGTGAATGCAAATTCAGTATAAATATGTGAGATTCAAAGGTCCATTAGTTAACAAAAATAAATGGCAGGTGCATCATAATGATTAACTATGATATCAAACAGATCTCTTGGCTATTCTCGTTGTAAAAATGTTCTATTTATCAAATGAATCTGATACAGGCTCATAATATTTTAACAATTTAAATGAGAGAGTGCAGTGATCAAGTTGCAGCGCCTGCATACCTAAACCACTGGAAGGCATTGGATAACCAATCTTGAATAATGAGTTTGTGGAAATCCACTATAATACTCTACAACGTATTATTGTGCTTTAATTGCAGCTTTACTGCAAGTATTTATCAGCCATGCTTGAAACGAGTACTGATGTAGAATGTTCACATAATCAAATCAGCGGAATTAACTATTTGAACCTGACCACAGATATTAGAATATTTTGAAATACTGGTCCAAACAAAGATAGCATGTATTAAATTATTGACTCCAACCATCACTGAACCAACTCCCTTATCTGAATGTCCCTAACATCACTGAAGCCAGATTTACAAACACCACTGATGTTACCCGTGAGAGTGCCGCAAATCCCCGAAGGATAACTTGAAAATCTGGTTCTTATTGGTGTATTGTGTTGGTTTCCTCCGGGTTCTCCGGTTTCCTCCCACAAGTCCCGAAAGACGTGCTGTTAGGGAATTTGGACATTCTGAATTCTCCCTCAGTGTACCCGAACAGGCACCGGAATGCGGTGACTAGAAGTTTTTCACAGTAACTTCATTGCCGTCTTCATGTAAGCCTACTTGTGACAATAAAGATCTTTTTTTTTAAAGATTCCCAAGAGGAGTTCTCTGAGAAGAAGAGTTGTCCATAGGTATGGCAGATTTCAATCAGAACCATCCTAGTGACCCAACTTTTCAGAATGTGTATTACTTTATGAATGTCTAGTAGAAAGTAAATTAAACTGAAATTAAATTGTATCAATGAGAATATTTGTTAGACATGTTGCCCAGTGAGCTGGTCAAATACCTATTGATTCTGAAACCTATTTGACAACTGATATTGGCTTGACTCTTAAAGAGATGTTGGGCACTCAGGATAGGGCAACACCTGGAAAAATATTAATGACAGGTTTTTGGTCAGGAAATTACAACAATGTCTTATGGAACTGTAATTCCTGTTCAGAATGTCAATTATCAGGAGCTAAACCATATCTGCATCAGTTCACCCTCCCCATAATCAAATTAAATGGGAAATGCCTTCTAAATGGATACCAGCATATTCTAGTACAAATAATGATGCAACTGCGCATCCAGTGGGGCAGCACATGGCACAGTGGTTAGCACTGCTGCCTATGGTGCTGAGTACCCGGGTTCGAATCTTGGCCCTGGGTCACTGTCCGTGTGGAGTTTGCACATTCTCCTTGTGTCTGCATGGGTTTCACCTCCACAACCCAAAGATGTGCAGGTTAGGTGGATTGGCCACACTAAATTCCCCCTTGATTGGAAATAAAATAATTGGATACTCTAAATTTAAAAAAAACACAGGCTGGATTCTCAGTTTGGGAGGCTAAGTCCCTACGCCAGCATGAAAATAGTGGTCTTTTATGCCAGGAAAACTGGTGCAAAATGGCCAGCGATTTCCTGCTCCGGGGGGTGCTGGCAGCCAGACAGCGTAGAGCTCCCATCTCTAGCTGCCAATACGCCCCGGAGCATTGGCGGGTTTGTGGCTGCGCATGTGCAAGGCAGCGGCTTGCAGCGGCTGTGCCGTGCTTCATGGCGGACGCAGCCCGCGGACCTGGCCCCAAAGAATAGTTTCCCCCCCTTTCAGCCAGCTCACGTGCCCCGCACTGCCCCCCCCCCCCTCCACAGTGCCCCAGCCCCGAATAATGCCCCCCCTGCCCGCAGATCAGCTTTCCCCCGACTGTGGTGGTGCTGGACTGAGTCCGCAGCCGTCGCGCTGAGTTCCCGACGGATGAGACCACATGTGTCCCATAGATACGGTGCGCAACATACTCCTAGAGTATGCCACTTTTCAGGGGCCGGAGCATTGCGAAAGCGGAGCCGCCCCCAATTTCATCGTCATTGGGGATTCCCTGCCCCAATGGCGAATGCGAATTTGCCGCCGGGGATCAGAGAATCTAGCCCCATGTATCCAAAGCACATTCCCTTGTGGAATATGGCATTTACTATTCAATGGCATTACCATTATTGAATCCTACTATCAACATCCAAGGGGTTACCAGTGATCAGAAACTCAACTGCACTGGCTATATAAATACTCTGGGTACAAAAGCAGGTCAACAGCTAGGAATCCTGCAGCGAACAACACACCTCATGACACCCCAAAGTCTGTCCACAATTGACAAGGCACAAATTAGGAGGGGGGAACAAGACATTGGGTGTAAGGGGTAGGAGGAAGAGAGAGTGTGTACATGGGGTCGTGGTAAAGAGAGTCTGTGAGAGGGTAGAGAGAGTGAGTGAGTGGCAGGGGCAAAAGCGTATGTGTACAAGGGGTAGGGGTAGAGTGACTGTGTGTGAGAAGTGGCGTTAGAGAGAGTGTGTGTGAGGGGTCAGGGTAGAGAGTGCATGGCAAGGGGGGAACAGAGACTGTGTGATGGGAAGGTGGTAGAGAGAGTGTATGTAGGGTGGGGGTAGAGATAGGTCCATGCGGGAGGTAGAGGGTGTGAGGGTTGAGGCAAGAGAGTGTGTGCACAAGGGATGAGGTAGAGTGTACACGAGGGAGCTCAAGAG
The DNA here is from genome assembly GCF_902713615.1 of Scyliorhinus canicula. Lineage (NCBI taxonomy): Eukaryota > Metazoa > Chordata > Chondrichthyes > Carcharhiniformes > Scyliorhinidae > Scyliorhinus > Scyliorhinus canicula. The sequence continues at coordinate 40,202,910 of NC_052164.1, forward strand.
AGTGTGTGTGAGGGCTGGGTAGTGAGACTATGAGTGATAGCCGGAGCAAAAGAGAGTGTGCACAAGGGGTGGGGTAGAGAGAGTGTATGTGGGGGGGGGGGGGGGGGGCAGAGGAGAGAGTGGGAGTGGAGTAGGAGAGAGTGTGGGTGAGGGGAAGAGAAAGAGTATGTGAGCCTCCCTGTGTGGAAATGCTTGACTTCCATCCCTGCCATCCTCTGACCTCAATAGGCTTAAATCAAGTCAGTACTTCACTGCCGAGTGGAGTGTAGGAATGTCACAACATAATTTAGCCTTTCCCTTTAATGGCGATCACTATTCTCATTGTTTTCATCTGTTCCCGGGCCACGTTATGTTTCTTTCTCATCCTCATTCTTTCTCTCATTTGATGCCTTCTCATTTTGTTCAGTTGTAGCTGAGAGTGATTTGGGGGCATGATCTGAGTAACATGCAGGTACAGGAGGTAATAAGGGAGGCAAATGGAATTTTGGAATTGATGGCGAAAGGAATAGAATTGATTCCAGAGTTGAGGGGTGTGATTTAACAGCCTCATCGCACCAGACCTGGTGTAAGGATGAGGCCGTTAAATCTGGTGAGAGGCCTCTCGTGAGACTTGCGACGTACAAAACGCCTCGCCAGAGTCTCGCAACACGTTGCAATCTGGATTTTGCCCTCATTGTACTCGTTTAAATATGCATTCCTGGGGTTTTCCAGGTACCTGGGACCTGACAGCCCCATTTGAGAAACCTCGGCATGGCACCGGCTGCCATTGGTTTCCACAAATGGGGACTGGTCATAATGTTGGGGGGGGGGGGGGGGGGGGGGGGGGGTCTTCCAGGCCATTAGGACCCCTGTGTGGTCAGGGACATGGCAGGGTGACACACTGGCACTCCATCTTGCACTGGGATACCTTGGAACTGCCAGCCTGACACTCCGGCTGTGCCACCTGGGCATTCTGGCACTGCCAGCCTGGCACTGCGATGTGCCCGTGCAGCACTGCCAGGCTGGCAGGGCACTGCCAGGGTGCCCAGATGGCAGGTTGGCACTGCCAGGGACCTGATCCAGGGGGCCTGATCAGGTTGAGAGGGTGTTCGTGGGGGTCGCCCCGAGATTGATGGGGGGGGGGGGGGGGGGGGGTGTCGAAAGTGGTGAAGGGTAGTGACATAGTAGACATAGAGTGGTTGCTTCCTCTTGTGGGGTAATCAAGAATGAGAGGTCACAGTTTTAGGATAATGGGGAGCAGAATTAAAACAGAGATGAAGAAATATTACTCCTCTCAAAGGGTCGCCAATCTGTGGAATTCACTACCCCAGAGCGAGAGCGATGGCGGGACTTTGAGTAAATTTAAGGAGGAGATGGACAAATTTTTAATCAGTAATGTGTTGAAGGGTTATGGGGAACGGGCGGGAAAATGGAGTTGAGACCGAGATGAGATCAGCCATGATTGTATTCAACCGTGAAGCAGGATCGAGGGGCTGAATTCCCTACTCCTGCTCCCAGTATTAACATAAAAGAGCTCAGCTTCCCTCACTCTCAGCCTGGACACAGGTTCTGTTCCCAGATACCCTTCAAATTCCTGTGAAAAGGGAAACACGAAAGCGCATGAGCGGTCATCAAAAGACACTTTCACTTTCAGGGTAATTGGCACAAGGATCACTTTCACTCTGAAAGCGAGAGAGGAGACTACATCTGGAGAGAAATTACTCCACCGGGGTAATCCAGCGTCAGAGACAGCCCGCGGGCTCGGAGTCGGTGAATGTTAACTTTTCTCTGCAAAATAACCTCAACCTTGGCAGAGAAAAGCAGCGGGAAATGAGCAAGTTGTGCCAGTGAAAGAGCAGATTGTGGGACAGCTCAATGGGAGCGGAGTCAGTGTCCATGAAGCGGGGAGCCTGGGCTCTGAGCTGGGCTCTCTGCAATGTTCAAGCTGTGAAGTGTGGAGAGGACAAGCGCGATGTGAACACACCGGGTCCCGGTGCCTTTCAGAAGCAATGGGGCCCCCGGTCAGCTCGAAAAGCCGCCGCACCGGATTCCCGCTCTCGGTGTCTCTATAATCCGGATGATCAAATCCAGCCACAAGTACATGTTCCCTCTGCAACCACCCCCCCCCCCCCCCAATACTGAGCCTCCCTCTACACCACCTTACTGCCCCGCCCAATACTAAGCCTCCCTCTAGACCACCTTACTGCCACCCCCCAATACTGAGCCTCCCTCGACACCACCTTAGTGCCCCGCCCAATACTAAGCCTCCCTCAACACCACCTTACTGCCCCGCCCAATACTAAGCCTCCCTGTACACCACCTTACTGCCACCCCCCAATACTGAGCCTCCCTCTACACCACCTTACTGCCCCTCCAATACTGAGCCCCCTCTACACCACCTTACTGCCCCCCAATACTGAGCCCCTCTCTACACCATCTTACTGCCCCACCCAATACTGAGCCCCCCTCTACACCACCTTACTGCCCCACCAATACTGAGCCTCCCTCTACATCACCTTACTGTCCCCCAATACTGAGTCTCCCTCTACACCACCTTACTGTCCCCCAATACTGAGCCTCCCTCTACACCACCTTACTGCCCCACCCAATACTGAGCCCCCCTCTACACCACCTTACTGCCCCCCAATACTGATCCTCCCTCTACACCACCTTACTGCACCCCCTCCCAATACTGAACCCCCCTCTACACCACCTTACTGCCCCACCAATACTGAGCCTCCCTCTACACCACCTTACTGCCCCACCCAATACTGAGCCCCCCTCTACACCACCTTACTGCCCCCAATACTGAGCCCCCCTCTACACCACCTTACTGCCCCCCCAACACTGAGCCTCCCTCTACACCACCGTACTGCCACCCGATACTGAGCCTCCCTCTACACCACCGTACTGCCCCCCCCCAATACTGAGCCCCCCTCTACACCACCTTACTGCCCCCCAATACTGAGCCTCTCTCTACACCACCTTACTGCCCCCAATACTGGGCCTCCCTCTACACCACCTTACTGTCCCCAATATTGTGCCCCCCTCTACACCACCTTACTGCCACCCAATACTGAGCCTCCCTCTACACCACCTTACTGCCCCCAATACTGAGCCTCCCTCTACACCACCTTGCTGCCCCCCAATACTGAGCCTCCCTCTACACCACCTTACTGCCCCCCAATACTGAGCCTCCCTCTACACCACCTTACTGCCCCCAATACTGAGCCCCCTTCTACACCACCATACTGCCCCCCCCCAATACTGAGCCTCACTCTGCACCACCTTACTCCCCCCCCCCAATACTGAGCCTCCCTCTACACCACCTTACTGCCCCCCCCCCCCCCCACCAATACTGAGCCTCCCTCTACACCTTACTGCCCCCCCCCCCCCTCAATACTGAGCCTCCCTCTACACCACCTTTCTGCCCCCAATACTGAGCCTCCCTCTACACCACCTTACTGCCCCCGGGTGATGTGAAGCTTCACAACACTGAGCTCGAAGACAGCGCTGTTTAGGATTTTCTCGCAGGGATTTCCCTCTCGCTGCTTCCGGAGTCTCCAGCTTTCAGCTTCCTGGCCTCAGAGAGAATCCGCACAAACTATTGATGTCCTGGAGCTCGAGCAGAAATCCTCCAGCCCATTTTCACTTTTCCAATGTCATGTTCACACATTAAAGGCGACAGCATGTCAGAGCCAGTGCCAGCTCCCAGCAGAGTCCACAATCACACTCACTCCATTCGCCAACAGAGGCGTTCGCTCCCGGATCACAAGCGGCTCCCATTCGAATTTCCCACTTTCATTCGCTTCACAAGAACCCTTCTCGCCGCTGAACCACAAAGCCGCCGCTTTCTCATCTTTCACATCGGTGTCTCACTCTGGCTCGGTTGCTCATGGCTCTGTCCAGTATTTGGAGGTTTGGGACGGTGTTGCTCCTCTGGTCCGGGACCCTCAGTCTGGGCTGTGAGAGGCTGCAGTTACAGAAAGTTCTCAACACAGAGACACTCAGCAAACTGAATGAAATGGTGATGTTGAAGCTGGGAGGCGGAGTGGGAGAATGATGTTGAGGGGAGGGAGGGGGTCAGACTCCGGGAGTGAGTTAATCTGAGGCTGTGTCAATGAAAGTGTTGGATCTGAGAGGAAAATGAGAAACAGACATTGAGGAGAAGGGGACTGAGTGACGCGAGGAGGAGAATGTGACTCTGAAAGAGGGGGAGTGGGGGGAATCAGGGGCAGGCCTTCAGCAACAACGGCTCATCATTACAGAGCCAGTTTAAGGCGCTCAGCTGGACTATTATTACAGAATATTGGTTACTAAGTAAGAAGTCTTACAACACCAGGTTAAAGTCCAACAGGTTTGTTTCAAACACTAGCTTTTGGAGCACTGCTCCTTCCTCAGGTGAATGAAGAGGTATGTTCCAGAAACATATATACAGACAAACTCAAAGATGGGAGACAATGGTCTGAGGCCAGCATTGTCTGGCATCTTTGAATTTGACTATATATATGTTTCTGGAACAGACCTCTTCATTCACCTGAGGAAGGAGCAGTGCCCTCGAAAGCTAATGTTTGAAACAAACCTGTTGGACTTTAAGCTGGTTTTGCAAGACTTCTTACTGTGCTCACCCCAGTCCAACGCCGGCATCTCCACATATTGGTTACTAAGCCACAGGAGCAGATATTGAGACAGGTGAGCAATAACTTGGTGAAAGAAGTTGACTTTAAGGATGGTTTAAAGGGGACTGGCCGGCTCACCTGTGATGCTCCTCCCCAATGGGCCGAGTTCCCGATGGCGCGGCACACATGTGGTCCCAATCGTGCCAGAAACCAGTGTGACGGCTGCGGACTGTGTCCAGCGCCTCCGCACTTGGCTGTGATCCGTGCCGCTGTCCGGGACGTCTTTTGCAAGGGCTGGGGGGGACTGGTGGAGAGTGGCCAGGGTGTGGCCAGGGGTCACGGTTTGTGGGTTAGGTTATGTGCACGGCCGACACCATGTTGTACAGCATGACCGCTGCAGGTCATCAGCAGTACGCGTGCGTGACCCAGGACCTGGCCATTCCCTGCGTGATCCCGGGCGATTCACAAAGTGCCGGTGCTAGCCCCTCGCCGGTACTGGAATCGGTGAGGGGCTAGCACCGATTTGCTGTCGTGAAATCACCACGGGACCCATGCCAGCATCGGCCCTTAGCTGCAAAAACAGAGAATCCAGGCCAGGGAGAAGTGAGGGTCAGGAGTGATTTTAAAATGAGGGTGAGAATTTTACAATCCAAACATTCCTGAAGCAGGACCCAACATAACCCAGCGAGCACAGGGGTGATGGCTGAATGCTGGATGAGATCCCCAATGGGGCAACATGTACATGAGAAATAGAAAATCAACCACAGAGAGATCCTCCTGGAGGTTACAGGGTGGACAGGGTGCGCTGTGGGGTGTGGGGGAGTAAAGATGCTATTCAGGGTATTCTCAGACTCTAATTACTGAAATACGAATAAGATCCAGAGAGGGTGGTCTGATCAGCGGCACCATGATAGAGAGAGTTGAATTCGGAGGGTCAGCCTGACCATGTCACAGACTGCGGACACGGCGAGATGGAGGAGGGATAGTTTACCTTTGCACGGGCATGTTGAATGTCATTTATGAGTTTAATAATCAGCCTCTGAACATCTTGAGGGGCAGTGGGTCGGGCCTGCCTTCGTCAGAGAATTCAAGAACAGCTTCATGATCAATAATAATAAGTTTATTGATGTGGAGATGCCGGCGTTGGACTGGGGTGAGCACAGTAAGAAGTCTTACAACACCAGGTTAAAGTCCAACAGGTTTGTTTCAAACACGAGCTTTCGGAGCACGGCTCCTTCTTCAGGTGAATGGAAAGGCTTGTTCCAGAAATGTTTATATAGACACAGTCAGAGATGCCCCGGAATGCGAGCACCTGCAGGCAATCAAATCATCAAAGATGCAGAGAGAGAGGTAACTCCAGGTTAAAGAGGTGTGAATTGTCCCAAGCCAGTTCAGTCGGTAGGCCTCTGCAAGTCCAGGCTTGTTGGTTGGGGCCGAATGTAATGCGACATGAATCCCAGATCCCGGTTGAGTCCGCATTCATGCGTGCGGAACTTAGCTATAAGTTTTTGCTCAGCAATTTTGCGTTGTCGCGTCTCCTGAAGGCCTCCTTGTAGAATGCTGACCCGGAGATCAGAGGCTGAATGTCCTTGACTGCTGAAGTGTTCCCCAACTGGAAGGGAACAGTCCTGCCTGTTGATAGTCGCACGATGCCCGTTTATTCGTTGTCGCAGTGTCTGCATGGTCTCGCCAATGTACCACGCTTCGGGACATCCTTTCCTGCAGCGTATGAGGTAGACTACATTGGTCGAGTCGCACGAGTATGCGCCGCGTACCTGGTGGGTGGTGTTTCCACGTGTAATGGTCGTGTCCATGTCGATGATCTGGCATGTCTTGCAGAGATTACCCTGGCAGGGTTTTGTGGTGTTGTGGTTGCTGTTCTGAAGGCTGGGTAATTTGCTGCAAACAATGGTTTGTTTGAGGTTGCGCGGTTGTTTGAAGGCCAGTAGTGGGGGTGTGGGGATGACCTTGGCAAGATGTCCATCCTCGCTGATGATGTGTTGGAGGCTGCGAAGAAGATGTCGTAGTTTCTCCGCCCCAGGAAAGTACTGGACGACGAAGGGTACTCTGTCAGTGGTGTCCCGTGTTTGTCTTCTGAGGAGGTCGGTGCGGTTTTTTGCTGTGGCGCGGTGGAACTGTCGATCAATGAGTCGAGCGCCATATCCCGTTCGTACGAGGGCATCTTTCAGCATCTGTAGGTGTCTGTTGCGCTCCTCCTTGTCTGAGCAGATCCTGTGTATACGGAGGGCTTGTCCATAGGGGATGGCTTCTTTAATGTGTTTCGGGTGAAAGCTGGAGAAGTGGAGCATCGTGAGATTATCTGTGGGCTTGCGGTAAAGCGAGGTGCTGAGGTGACCGTCCTTGATGGAGACGAGTGTGTCCAAGAATGGAACTGAATTTGGAGAATAGTCCATGGTGAGTTTGATGGTGGGATGGAACTTATTGATGTCATCGTGCGTGTGTCCGTGTCTCTCTGTGTCTCTCTCTTGTGACAATAAGTTTATTGTCACAAGTAGGCTTCAATGAAGTTACTGTCGCCACATTTCCGGCGCCTGTTCGGTGAGGCTGGAACGGGAATTGAACCAGCGCTGCTGGTCTTTTTTCTTCATTACAAACCAGCTGTTTAGCCCACTGTGCTAAACCAGCCCCTAGCAATCAGATCAACTGTCCCTTTATTGTCCCCTTGATATGATTCCGTTGGATTAAGAGAAAATAATTTTCTTCAACAAAATTGATCCAAATTGTTGGGGCTTTGAATTGGAACCGAGCGCCGCTTGTGATTTTCTATCTGGGATCTTCCTATCCTTAGTTCGGGAATTTCCAGCTTTCAGATTCCTTCCCTCACACAGGGAGCAAACGAACCATTCGCCTCCTGAAGGAAAGTACCGCAAGCAGATTTCACTTTTCCAACGTAACACATCGCCAGACCCTCCTCTTAACACGGAGAGCATGGCAGAGAGAGATCCTCCCAACAAAGTCCAGATACACACACAGACACACAGAGATACAGACACACAGAGAGACACAGAGAGACACAGACACACAGAGAGACACAGAGAGACACGGACACACAGAGAGACAGAGACACACAGAGATACAGACACAGAGAGACACAGACACACAGAGAGACACAGACACACAGAGAGACACAGAGAGATACAGACTCACAGAGAGACAGAGACACACAGAGTGACACAGAGACACAGAGAGACACACACAGACACACAGAGACACAGACACACAGAGAGACACAGACACACAGAGTGACACACAGAGACACAGACACATAGAGAGACACACACAGACACACAGAGACACACAGGCACACAGAGACACAGACAGAGGGAGACAGACAGACAGACAAACTCAGAGAGACACACAAAGAGACACAGACACACAGAGAGACACAGACACACAGAGAGACGCAGAGACACAGACAAAGATAGGCACACAGACACACAGAGACACACAGAGAGACACAGACACACAGAGAGACACAGACACACAGATAGAGACACAGAGAGAAGTTGATCTCGCATTAGATCAGTGTCTGATTCTCAGCTCCGTGTCTCACTCTGGCTCGGTTGCTCATGGCTCTGGCGAGTATTTGGAGGTTTGTGACGGTGTTGTTCCTCTTGTCCGGGACCCTCAGTCTGGGCTGTGAGAGGCTGCAGTTACAGCAAGTTCTCAACACAGAGACACTCGGCAAACTGAATGAAATGGTGAGCTGAAGCTGGTTTCTGAGCGGCCTGTGAATCACATTGGATCTACTTGCTGTGAAATGTTATTTCTGGAGAAATAGTTTGTAGTTTTTAATGAGATTATATTTTACTCCTCTCAGGGTGGCCCCTTTCCCAGGCACTGTATAAAACACAGGCACGCGCTGAAAACCAAGCCCTTGAACCTGGTGAAGCTTTCGAAGGGATTAGAGGTGAGTGAAAACTCGGTTCATTTCATTCAGACTCGGGGTTTTATAGAAAGTTAGGACAACAACCTGATCGGAACCGGGAACATCAGGAATTTTCAATAGAGAGATTTGCACCCATTGTGATAATGATAGCAGCTTCTGTCGTTATATTTCACTCTGTATCTCACCCATGAACTGTATCACTCTCTCTTCCCGCATTCACTATCTCGTTATCTCTAACCCCTGATACTATGTCCCTCCCTCTGACCAACTCTTCCTCTCAAATTACTTTGCCTGCTGCAACGATCGGATTCGATCGAACAATTTTCATCTCTCTATCTCACTGTCTCTTAAGCTTGCATTCCTCTCATCAACGACTTCCTCCTCCAAAATATAATTTATTCTTAAAATCTGTAGAAGTATATTCCAAAGTATTTCCACTTCAAATTGACAGAGTGCAATGAAATTCAACATGCCTCCGTGTACTAATTCCTAATCATATGTGTGCAATACAATTGTAATATTCTTCATGTTAACAATGCACATTCTCTATCAGATATATAGCTTCAGTGCAAAACAAGTCAAGATTGTTGATTAAAATGAGATAGACAAGGGAAAACTGTTTACATGTGTTAATGCTACAAGGTCCAGGAGATACAGGTTTAATACCCACATAAGGATATCATCCCCACAGCCACTTTTCCCAAACCAGTAGGAGTCAGATGATTCCGCAAGCGGAAATCCAAAAATCAATCTTGTGAGGTTTGTTTCCTGGTTTCCAGTGATGCAGGTGGGGTCAAGGGATGTTGTGGTGATGTCACTCATTGAGTGGCAGTCAGTACCTGGTCAAGTATCCTTACACCTGGAAGAGTTCAGGATGTGCTGAAAGTACCACAAACTCATACTTCCCACCACTTTCCTGAATCTCCTACAGTGCTTGCCCCTGCATGACTTCCATCCAGCTCTCACTCACTATAGAAATATAGCAACTCTTTGGTCCTCGGCTTCTAACAGCTGCATTGGGAGCAGTCTGCACCATTCCCAGTGGCACTGCCACAATGCTACCTCTTTATCCATTTTTACCCTGTCCAACTTACCCCTTTTTCTGTGATATTTGAAGCATCTGCTTCTGAACTGAAGACACATTCAAATTATTGATTTATTTCCTCAGCTACTTCTTCTATCTCCCAGAAAATGTATTGTTGTCCCCCTAATCACCCACCCTTCCTTCTATTTTTGTGCTTATAATTGATTTTTAGCTTCTTTTTTGGTTCGCTATCATCAATTCTAATGCATCCTATTGACACCACAATTTTTTTGATAATTCTGTTGTGGATGGTCTGTATTCAGCTTGGTTCTGTAATGCCCTAAGAGTCTAATTTTTGTCATAAGGTTTCATATTGTGATTTATTATAATTGCTTTTTCTTTTGTCTGAAGGGTCATCCACATTTAGATATCTTTCATCTCTGCTTCATCAAAAGGAATGAAGCCTTTAACCATAACATCTCCACTTTTAAAGTTGGTTGGGTCACAGCTAGAGTATTGTGTGCAGTTCTGGAATTCACATTATAAGTGGGATGTGATAGCACTGGAACAGGTGCAGAGGAGATTTACCAGGATGTTGCCTGGGCTGGAGAGTTTTAGCTATGAAGAGAGATCGAATAGACTGGTGGTGTTTTCTTGGAACAGAGGTCACTGAGGGGGGACATGATTATGATGCATAAAATTATGAGAGGCATAGATAGTGTAGACAGGAATAACCTTTTCCCCTGGGTGGAGGGATCAAGGACCAGGGGGCATGTGTTTAAGATAAGGAGCAGGAGGTTAAGAGGGGATGTGAGGAAAAGCTTTTTCACCCAAAAAGGATGGTGGGAGTGTGGAACAGACTGCCTGAAAGGGTGGTGGAAGCAGAGACCCTCAAAACATTTAAGGAGTAGTTAGATGTGCATTTGCGATGCCGAGGCACACATGGCTATGGGCCAAGTGGAAAATGGGATTAGAATATTGAGGTAGATATTTTTGACTGGTGTAGATGCAATAGGCCAAAGGGCTTTTTCTGTGTTCCAGGCCTCTTTGACCATATGACTCGATTGTATATTCCCTGTCTCAATGATATTTAGGCAGAACTAGCAGCATTGTGATAAAGCCACTGGACTAATAATCCGGAGGCATAGGATAATATTCTGGGAACAAGTCTACAGATTCCACCAGGTCAGCTGGTGGCATTCATGCTAAATTCATAAATGTGGAATGGGCAACTCGTCCCAGCAATCAAACTATCATTGATTGTTGTAAAGCTCCATCTGATTCTTTCATGTCCTTTTGGGAAAGAAAACCTGCTGCACTTACTCCGTGTGGATTACATGTGACTCCTGACTCACAGCCATGAGGGTAACCTTTAAATCTTCCCTGAAACATTCAATTAAGGATGGGCACAACACTTAGATTGGCCAGTGATGCACCCATCATATGAAAGACGAAATAATAATCTTTCTTTCCAATACAAATGTGCCAGATCCCCTTTTAAGTGACTAAATTAAACATCACCCATTTGAACATTTTTACATTTTTAAATTTTTGTTCTATGGCATAACTTATTCTAAGCCAAAGTTGAAGCACGTCCTCTCTAATGCCATTGTGTATTTTGTACAGACACAGGACAGGATCCAGATTCTCCATCAGACCCTGCGTCACATCAGCAAGATCTACAGCATGAACCTGGGCTCAGTCACCTGGGACCGGGACATGGTGGAAAACCTCCGCCTTCTCCTGGACCGACAGCTCAGTGAGCTGGAAGAATGTGTCAGGAAACAGGGATCAGAGCACAAAATGAGGAGAAACTCCGCCATTCATAATTACTTCAGGAAACTGGAGAAGTTTCTCAATCAGGAGGTGGGACATTGATAATTGACTGTGTGATTATTGGCTTGTACATCTTTTCAACCCAATTACAATTGTTCATTCCCTAACAGACTTTCCTGAATAATTTTATTTTTCAGAAATTCAGTGACTGTGCCTGGGAAATAATCCGCACTGAGACCAGGGCCCGATTACAACAGATGCTTTTAATAATGGTACAAATCAGCAGAAGAAACTGAAAAAAGATATTTAATACAGACTGGGAACAACAAAAGTTTATTTTAAATACTTTTCATTTGCAGCTATATTTTTCTATGGATGTTTGAAATTAATTTTATACTTTATTGTAATGATGAGAGAGCAATGAGTGACTTGATGAAATTGTTTATTGTTTTATTTATTTTAATATATTGATACCTACAGCCATGTTATTTTTGGGTGGCGAGTCTGGTTTGGAATGTTCTCTGAGGCTTTCAGGATGGGTTTCCAGAACAATAAACCCTGAGCCACTCTGTCCTTTCCCCAATAGACACCATTTTGAGATATTACAGTCTCCCTAACTGATTGATATTTATTGTTGTGATGTCTTTGTAGAATGAAATGTTACAATTTTATTCAGTGTGTAAAATGAGTTAAAAATATTAAGTTATTGATATTTATAAAGAGTTGGGGAATAGACTATGTTTTACTAAACTGGAAAATGTTATACTGAATGTTATGTATTCTGGTTCTATTTATATATTTAATATTTGTAATAATTTATTATAAAAAGTTTTTAATGTTACACATTTACGGAAATGACGTTCGCTTTTAATTTCTGTCAGTTACCTTTCCACATTCCGAATGCTCTGACTTCGCCTCCTGCTGCCTGTTCCTCTTGCTGATTTTCCCTCACCCGGCGGAATTGTGAATCCATTTTGAACTCAACTTGTCCAGATTTTCGTAATTTCTAATCTTTTGCTGCTCAATATCATAGAATTACAGAATTCCAGTAGTGCAGAATGAGGCTATTCAACTAATTGAGTCTGCACCGAACCTCTGAAATAGCACCCTACCTTGGCCCACAAGCCTGCCCTATACCCGTAACCCCACTTAACCTGCACATCTTTGGACACTAAGGGGCAATCTAGCATGGCCAATCTACCTAATCTACACATACTTTGACTGTGGGAGGAAACCTGAACCATGGTAGGAAACCCAGGCAGACATGGAAGAACATGCAACCTCCACACAGACAGTCATCCAAGGCTGGAATTGAAGCTGGGTCACTGATGCTCTGAGGCAACAGTGATAACTACTGTGCCACTGTGCGGGCCTTTGATCACATTCTGGCACCAAAGGTGAGAGGGCTGTGCAGGGACATCCAGAACAGGAAAGTAGAAAATGAAGGCATTAATTGAAAAGGGACAAATGGAGAAATGGGTTGGAGTTAGATGTTTCAGTGTTGGGGAGATGACAATGTCACTGCCTAATGATGCAAAAGTTCAGGCTTATGCGCAAGGGGGTGTTGGTGCAAATCATACAATGGTATTTGATGAGATTTAAATTCAGCTAATAAAGATTGAATTAAAATGTGGTGAGCATCACATTGTATGAAAAACCTGCCTGATTCACTCATGTCTGTTCGGAAATAAAATGTGTGCCCTATCCCTGCTCTGGCCTACTAGTGGCTACAGACCCACAACAATGTAGTTGCCTCTTCACAGCCCTCAGAAATAGTTGAGAAGCCATAAACCTCTAGAGCAATTATTGTGGGCAACAAATGTTGGCATTGTGAGTGATATGCAATTCACATGAAAGAAGTTTGAAAAAGCGATGTAGTAAAATTGGGAAATCCAGGCAATGAGTTGAGAGAGACATCAGGCAACGTGTGAGAAAGAGAATGGGTGGAGAGTGGGGCTGAAAATTTCTTTAAACTTTCTTCAAACCTGCATGTTAAATACTGACTGTATTGCATAAGAACACAAGAAGAATGAGTCGGCTGATTCTGTTCCACCATTCAATTGTATCACAAGTAATCTGTGGCCTTATCTACACTTTCCTACCTACCCCTATACCTTTGACTCCATTGTTGACCAGACATCTGTCCAACTCAGACTTGGATATATTCAATGACCCTGCCTCTGTGCACAGTGGAGAATTTCAAAGATTAATGATGCTTTGAGCAAATAATTCTTCCCCAGCGGCATCTGAAATGGAGTTCCCCAATATTCAAACTGAGTCTCCTCATTGTTGATTCCTCCACAGAGGAAACACCTTCTCAGCAGTTACTCTGCCAAGTGTTCTCAGCATCTTATATGATTCATGAAGACCATAAGGCCAACTCCTGATCCCCTTATTAATCTAGAACCTATGCATCTCTGTCTTAAAGACACTCAGTGACTTGGCTTCCACAGCTTTCTGCAGCAATGAGTTCCACAGATCCATCACCCTCTGGCTGAAGATATTCCTCCTGATCACAGTTTTCAAGGGTCGTCCCTTCAATGCGAATATGTGGCCTCGGGTGCTAGTTTCTCCCACTAATGGAAACATCTTCTGCTGGTCCATGCAATCTAGCTCAGCTCCCATTCTTCTCAACCACACTTAGTATCTACCCAACATGGTTGATTCCTAAACCAGCCACTTTATCCCAGGAATTAACCTGGGATAATTCAATTTTCTCTGAACTGCTTCCAATAGATAAATTGTAAATATTTTAGATCACAGCACTGATCAAAATAGTGATCCGCTAATCACAAATTGCCAACTTGGAAATTACACTCATTCAACATCATAACACCTGATTGTCTGGAGTAAAGTGTGGGCATTGTTCCAGTAAGAATAAAACAGAAGCTTATTATTTAAATGGTGAGAGAATACAGCGTTCTGAGGTGCAAAGTGATCTGGGTGTCCAAGTGCATAAATCACAAAAGGCTAGTACAGTAACCAATTAGGAAGATGATATGATGTTATTGTGTATTGTGAGGCTAAATTATTACAAAGTAGATAGGTTATTCTTCAATTCCTTCAATTGTGCAGGGCACTAGTGAAACCAGAACAGGAGTAATGTGTCCAGTACTGCTCTTTGTATTTAAGCAAAGATGTAAATGCATTAGAAGCAGTTCAGGGAACATTTACTGGACTCATAGCAGGAATTGGTGGGTTGTGCAATGAGGAAATGTTGGAGAGTTTAGGTTTAAGATGTGAATGAGGAGACATTTATTCTGTCAGAGGATTGTAAATCTCCAAAACTTTCTTCCTCCAAAAACAGTAGAAGCAGAATCTTTGAATATTTTAAAGCAGAGCTGAGTAGATTCTTGATTAACAAGGGGAGTGAAGGGTTATCAGGATAAGCAGGAATGTGGGGTTGAGGTTAACTCAGATCAGCTACGATCTTATTGAATGGTGCAGTAGGATTGAGGGGCTGAGGTGCCGACCCCTGCTCCCAAATCATACGTTGGGGTGTTTGTCTGTTCATGATCACAATACTGATTGTTAGCGAGTGAATCTCAAATTGGTTAACATGTTTCCGACATTACTGCAGTGACAATACCTCAAAGGTACTTCATCAACTGTCAACTACTTTGTGATGTTCTGTGGTCAGCAAGGGGCTACATGAATGTGATTCTGTTTTCAAATCAAACTCATGCTGAAAACTGGCCCCACACACAAAACTGCCTGAGTTCAGGATCAAAGGATCATCACTGAAAATGTTTACTGGCCTTCGAGGAGGCTCTAAAAACTACATTTGGCAATTTCGGTGTGAGGACAGTATTAGATTCACAAACTAACTTTTTAATTTGAAAACAAAGAGACTATTACATCCCAGTGTCACTAGAAAATGGGCGTGTATTTTGAACATTATTTTCAGTAATGTTCAATCAGGTTTCTAACAGGCTAAATCGATTCTTCCATTGAAATGTTTATGTATTGTTATCAAGATATTTCAGCGTTTAAATCAAATTGCATTTGGCAACACACTTAAATATATTATACACAAAATAACCTCAGTTTAGGTAGGGTTCATGTGGGCAGATAGGGACAAAATTGAGGCTAAACGAACATATCTACCCATACATTGAATTTCTGGAAAGAAAAGAAATCTACCCCAGAATTGTATCAAATGTTGCGATCAGGATGTCTGCACCGCTTTCACAAACTTAAACATTCACTTCCCCACCGCCGCCGCACAGTGGCAGCAGTGAGCACCACCTGCAAGATTCACTGCAGCGACTCACCAAGACTCCTGCAACAGCAGACCTGAAATATGCGGAGATATCCCGAATATACGGAACCCTTTCCCATTTCCCCCTCAGGCCTCTCAGTGACGAGCCGCTCTCTTCACAAACACTCCTCCCTCACGGAAATGACAAAACGCCCTCACTTTCCCTGAGGCACTTTCGCTTTTGGAACAAACTGACAACAAGGTTCATTTCCAGAGAGAAAGTGAGGCGGCCGCTTTCCCACGAGACAGAGAGAGAGACAAGAAAGAAACGGGGTGAAAGGAGAGAGCGCGGAACCACTTTCACCCTCGGAATCGGAGCAGATGAAATATTCTTTCAGTCAAACTCTTGAAAACGGCTCCAGAAAAGCAGCGGGAAATGAGCAAGTTGTGCCAGTGAAAGAGCAGATTGTGGGACAGCTCAATGGGAGCGGAGTCAGTGTCCATGGAGCGGGGAGCCTGGGCTCTGAGCCGGGCTCTCTGCAATGTTCAAGCTGTGAAGTGTGGAGAGGACAAGCGCGATGTGAACACACCGGGTCCCGGTGCATTTTAGAGGCAATGGGGTCCCGGACAGCTCGAAAAGCCGCCGAACCGGATTCCCGCTCTCGGTGTCTCTTTAATCCGGATGATCAAATCCAGCCCCAAATACATGTTCCCTCTGCACCCCCCCCCAATACTGAGCCTCCCTCTACGCCACCTTACTGCCCCCCAATACTGAGCCTCCCTCTACACCACCTTACTGCCCCCCAAATACTGAGCCTCCCTCGACACCATCTTACTGCCCCCCTGCAAGACTGAGCCTCCCTCTGCACCACCTTACTGCCTACCCAATATTGAGCCTCCCTCTACACCACGTCACTGCCCCCAATACTGAGCCTCCCTCTACCGCCATCTTACTGCCCCCCAATAATGAGCCTCACTCTACACCACCTTACTGCCCCCCCCAATACTGAGCCTCCCTCCACACCACCTTACTGCCCCAATACTGAGCCTCTCTCTACACCACCTTACTGACCCCCAATACTGACCCATCCTCTACACCAGCTTACTGCCCCCCCCAATAGTGAGCCTGCCACTACACCACCTTACTGCCCCACCCAATACTGAGCCTCCCCCTACACCACCTTACTGCCCCCCCAATACTGAACCTCCCTCTACACCACCTTACTGCCCCCAATACTGAGCCACCCTCTACACCACCTTACTGCCCCCAATACTGAGCCTCCCCCTACACCACCTTACTGCCCCCCAATACTGAACCTCCCTCTACACCACCTTACTGCCCCCAATACTGAGCCTCCCTCTACACCATCTTACTGCCCCCCCCAATACTGAGCCTCCCTCTGCACCACCTTACTGCCCCCCAATACTGAGCCTTCCTCTACACCACTTTACTGGCACCGCAATACTGAGGAACCCACTACACCACCTTACTGCTGTCCAATACTGAGCCACCCTCTACACCACCTTACTGCCCCCCGAATATTGAACCTCCCTCTGCACCACCTTACTGCCCACCCAATACTGAGCCTCCCTCTGCACCACCTTACTGCCCCCCAATACTGAGCCTCCCTCTACACCACCTTACTGCCCCCCAACACTGAGCCTCCCTCTACACCACCTTTCTGCCCCCCAATACTGAGCCTCACTCTGCACCACCTTACTCCCCCCCCCCCCAATACTGACACTCCCTCTCCACCACCTTACTGCCCCCCAATACTGAGCCTCACTCTACACCACCTTACTCTCCCCCCAATACTGACACTCCCTCTCCACCACCTTACTGCCCCCCAATACTGAGCCTCCCTCTACACCACCTTACTCTCCCCCCAATACTGACACTCCCTCTCCACCACCTTACTGCCCCCCAATACTGAGCCTCACTCTACACCACACTGCCCCCCAATACTGACCCTCACCCTAAACCACCTTACTGCCCCCCAATACTGAGCCTCCCTCTACACCACCTTGCTGAACCCCCCCCCAACACTGACCCTCCCTCTACACGACCTTAATGCCCCCCCAATAGTAAGCCTCCCTCTACACCACCTTCCTGCCCCACCCAATACTGAGCCTCTCTCTACACCACCTTACTGCCACCCAATACTGAGCCTCCCTCTGCACCACCTTACTGGCACCCCAATACTGAGCCTCCCACTACACCACATTACAGCCCCCCCAATACTGAGCCTCCCTCTGCACCACCTTACTGCCCACCCAATACTGAGCCCCCCTCTACACCACCTTATTGCCCACCCAATACTGAGCCTCCCTCTACACCACCTTACTGCCCCCCAATACGGAGCCTCCCTCTACACCACCTTACTGCCCCCAATACTGAGCCTCCCTCTACACCACCTTACTGCCCCCCAATACTGAGCCTCACTCCACACCACATTACTGCCCCACAATAAAGAGCCTCCCTCTCCACCACCTTACTGCCCCCCAATACTGAGCCTCCCTCTACACCAACTTACTGCCCCCCAATACTGAGCCTCGCTCTACACCACCTTACTGCCCCCCAATACTGACCCTCCCTCTACACCACCTTACTGCCCCCCCCTAATACTGATCCTCTCTCTACACCACCTTACTGCCCCCCAATAGAGAGTCTCCCTCTACACCACCTTACTGCCGCACCCAATACTGAGCCTCCCTCTACACCACCTTACTGCCCCCCAAATACTGAGCCTCCCTCGACACCATCTTACTGCCCCCCTGCAAGACTGAGCCTCCCTCTGCACCACCTTACTGCCTACCCAATACTGACACTCCCTCTACACCACCTTACTGCCCCCCAATTGTGAGCCTCCCTCTACACCACCTTACTACCCCACCCAATACTGAGCCTCCCTCTACACCACCTTACTGCCCCCCCAATACTGAACCTCCCTCTACACCACCTTACTGCCCCCAATACTGAGCCTCCCTCTACACCACCTTACTGCCCCCAATTACTGCCCCCCCCCATACTGATCCTCCCTCTACACCGCCTTACTGCCCCCCCCTACCCCCCAATAATGAGCCTCCCTCTATACCACCTTACTGCCCCCCAATACTGAACCTCACTCTACACCACCTTGATGCCCCCGGGTGATGTGAAGCTTCACAACACTGAGTTGGAAGCCAGCGCTGTTTGGGATTTTCTCGCAGGGATTTCCCACTCGCTGCTTCCGGAGTCTCCAGCTTTCAGCTTCCTGACCTCAGAGAGAAACCGCACAAACTATTGATCTCCTGCAGCTCGAGCACAAATACTTCAGCGCATTTTCACTTTTCCAATGTCATGTCTACACATTAAAGGCGACAGCATGGCAGAGCCAGTGCCAGCTCCCAGCAGATTCCACACTCACACTCACTCCTTTCGCCGACACAGGCGCTCGCTCCCGGATCACAAGCAGCTCCCATTCGAATTTCCCACTTTCATTCGCTTCACAAGAATCTTTCTCGCCGCTGAACCACGAAGCCGCCGCTTTCTCATCTTTTACATCGGTGTGTGACTCTGGCTCGGTTGCTCATGGCTCTGGCGAGTATTTGGAGGTTTGTGACGGTGTTGCTCCTCTTGTCCGGGACCCTCAGTCTGGGCTGTGAGAGGCTGCAGTTACAGCAAGTTCTCAACACAGAGACACTCAGCAAACTGAATGAAATGGTGAGTTGAAGCTTGTTTCTGAGCGGCCTGTGAATCACATTGGGTCTACTTGCTGTGAAATGTTATATCTGGAGAAATAGTTTGGGGTTTTTAATGAGATTTTATTTTACTCCTCTCAGGGTGGCCCCGTTCCCAGACACTGTATAAAACACAGATACTCGCTGAAAACCAAGCCCTTGAACCTGGCGAAACTTTCGAAGGGATTAGAGGTGAGTGAAAACTCGGTCATTTCATTCAGACGCGGGGTTTTATAGAAAGTTAGTGGAACAACCTGATCGGAACCGGGAACATCAGGAATTTTCAATAGAGAGGTTTGCACCAATTGTGATAATGAAAGCAGCTTCTGTCGTTATATTTCACTCTGTGTCTCACCCATGAAATGTGTCACTCTCTCTTACCGCATTCGCTATCTCATTATCTCTAACCCCTGATATTACGTACCTCCCTTTAGCCAACTCTTCCCCTCAAATTACTTTGCTTGCTGCAACTAATGGATTTGCTCGAACTATCTTAATCTCCCAATCTCACTGTCTCTTAAAATTTCATTCCTCTGATCAACGACTTTCTGCCCCAAAATATAATTTATTCTTAAAATCTGTAGAAATATATTCAAAAACATTCCAGTTCAAATTGACAAGAGTACAGTGCAATGAAATTCGACATGCCTCCATGTCACAAATCCTAATCTTACGCAATCAATGCAATTGTAATTTTCTGAATGTTAACAATGCACATTCCATATCAGATATATAGGTTCAATGCAAAACAATTCAAGATTATGGCTGATTTCAACAAGATAGACAAGGGAAAACTGTTCACAGTAGTCAATGGTACAAGGTCCTGGAGATACCGGTTTAATGCACGCATAAGGGCCTCACGGTAGCATGGTGGTTAGCATCAATGCTTCACAGCTCCAGGGTCCCAGGTTCGATTCCCGGCTGGGTCACTGTGTGGAGTCTGCACATCCTCCCCGTGTGTGCGTGGATTTCCTCCGGGTGCTCCGGTTTCCTCCCACAGTCCAAAGATGTGCGGGTTAGGTGGATTGGCCATGCTAAATTGCCCGTAGTGTAAGGTTAATGGGGGGATTGTTGGGTTACGGGTATACGGGTTACGTGGGTTTAAGTAGGGTGATCATTGCTTGGCACAACATCGAGGGCCGAAGGGCCTGTTCTGTGCTGTACTGTTCTATGTTCTATAAGGACATCATCCCCACAGCCATTTTTACAAACCAGTTGGAGTCAGAGAATTCAGCGATGGGAATCCAAAAATCAATCTTGTCAGGTTTGTGTCCTGGTTGCCAATGATACAGGTGGGGTCAGAGGAAGTTGTGTCGATGTCTCTCGTTCAACAGCAGTCAGTACCTGTTCAAGTAACCTTACATCTGGAAGAGTGCAGTGTGTGCTGAAAGTACCACAAACTCATGATTCCGACCACATTCCCCCATCTCCCACAATGCATGACTTCCATCCAGCTATCACTGACTGTAAAATGTAGCCCCTCTTTCATCCTGGGCATTGAGAACAGTCCGCACTTCCAAGTGGCACTGCCACAGTGCTACCTCCTCTTTATCTATTATTATTCGTTTCTAAATCATTTTTAAAAATTTGGACGACCTAATTATTTTTTTAGAATTAAGGGGAAATTTGGCGTGGCCAATCCACCTCCCCCGCACATCTTTGTGTTTTGGGACTGAGACCCATGAAGACATGAGGAGAGTGTACAAACTCCACACGGATAATGATCCAGGGCTGGGATAGTGCCTGGGTCCATGGTGCCGTGAGGCAGCAGTGCTAAGCACTACGCCACCATGCCACCCTTATCTATTTTTACCATATCCAAATTTTCGTCATGTTTTACTCTGACATTTGAAGTATCTCCTTCTGAACTGGAGACAAATACAAATTCCTGATTTATTTCCTCAGCTTTTTCTTCTATCTTCTCGGGAATGTATTGTTTTCCCACTAATCACCCACCCTTCCTTTTATTTTTATGCTTATAAGTGATTTTTAGCTTCCTGTTTCATTTTGATGTCATCAATTCTGAGTCATACTTTTGACTCCACAATTCTTTTGAGATATTCTTTGTGGATGGTCTGCATTCAGTAGGGGGCTGGTTCAGCACAGTGGGATAAACAGCTGGCTTGTATTGCTGAACAAGGCCAGCAGCGCAGGTTCAATTCATGTACCGGCCTCCCCAAACAGGTGCCGGAATGTGGCGACTAGGGACTTTTCACAGTAACTTAATTGAAGCCTACTTGTGACAGTAATCTATTATTATTATTCAACTTGGTTCCATGCATCACCAAGAGTCTAAATTTTATCAGAAGGTTTCAGTTTCTGCATTTTTATTATCGCCTCATATTTAGTCGGTTTGATCATCCAAATTTAGATATCCTTTGTCTCTGCTTCATCGAAAGGAACCCAGTCTTTAGTTCAAACATCTCCACTTTTAAATACTCGCTGACATTTGTTAGGCCACAGCTAGAGCACTGGAATGGCTGCAATGGAGATTTACCGGGATGTTGTCTGGGCTGCAGAGAGTTAGCTACAAAGAGAGATTGGATAGACTGGAGTTGTTTTCTTGGATCAGAGGAGACAGAGGGAGGACATGATAGTGATGTATAAAATTACGAGAGGCATAGTTGTGAAGACAGGAAGAAACATTTCCCCTTGATGGAGATATCAAGGACCGGGGACATAGATTTCAGATAAGGAGCAGCAAGTTTAGGGGGGGGTGTGAGGAAAAACTTTTTAACCCATTGGGTGATGGGAGTGTGGAACTCACTGCCTGAAAGGGTGGTGGAGGTAGAGACTCTCATGACATTTAAGATGTATTTAGATGTGCACCTGAGATGACAAGGCACACATGGCTATGGGTCAAATGGAAACTGGGATTATAATGCTGATGTAATTATTTTTGTCTGGCGCAGACATGGCGTGCCAATCGGCTTTTGCTGTGACTCTACCACTCTATTCCCTTATAACCCAATAATATTTATAGGAATTGGCTGCATAATGGTGATGCCACATGACTAATAATCCCGACGCTGAGTGTAATGGTGTGGGAACATGTCTTCAAATCCCACCATGGCAGCTGGTACCATTCATGCTCAGTTCATCAATCTGGAATGGGCAACTAGTCCCAGTGATGGGACTATCATTGATTGTTTTAAAGATACATCTGATTCATTAACGTCCTTTTAGGAATGTAAACCTGCTGCCCTTAAGCAGTCTGGCCTACAGCTAACCCCTGATCCACAGCCATGTGGTTGTCTCTTCAACCTCCTCTGAAATATTCACTTTAAAGGCAATTAAGGATGAGCAACACATTTAGATTGGCCAGTGATGCCCACATCCTATGAAAGAAGAAAAAATAATATTAAATTCAACACACATGATCCA
Source organism: Scyliorhinus canicula (assembly GCF_902713615.1). Lineage (NCBI taxonomy): Eukaryota > Metazoa > Chordata > Chondrichthyes > Carcharhiniformes > Scyliorhinidae > Scyliorhinus > Scyliorhinus canicula. The sequence continues at coordinate 40,225,523 of NC_052164.1, forward strand.
GATCCCCTTTAAAGTCACTAAATTAAGCATCTCCCAAATTAACATTTTTGGTTTGATTTATTTTTGTTCTTTGGCAGAATTGATTCTAATGCTAAAGGTAACACGTCTCCCTAATGTCATTTTGTATTTTATTCAGACACAGGATCGGATCCAGATTCTCCACCAGACCCTGCGTCACATCAGCAAGATCTACAGCATGAACCTGGGCTCTGTCACCTGGGCCCAGGACACAGTGGAAAACCTCCGCCTTCTCCTGGACCGACAGCTCAGTGAGATGGAAGAATGTGTCAGGAATCAGGGATCAGAGCACAAGATGAGGAGAAACTCCACCATTCATAATTACTTTCGGAAACTGGAGAAGTTTCTCAATCAGGAGGTGGGACAATTGACAATTGACTGTGTGATTACTGGCTGGTCGATCATTTCACCCGATCAACATTAATTTATTTTCTAATACACTTTCCTGAATAATTTTCTTTTTCAGAAATTCAGTGACTGTGCCTGGGAAATAATCCGCACTGAGACCAGGGCCCGATTACAACAGATGCTTTTCATAATGCTACAAATCAGCAGAAGAAACTGATAAATACATTGGTCCAGAATGGGAACAAAGAATGTTTATTTTGAAGACTTTTCATGTGCAGCTATATTTTTATATGGATATTTGAAATTCATTTTATACTTTATTGTAATGATGAGAGAATAATGAGTGACTTGATGAAATTGTTCACTGTCTTTATTTATTTTAATTTATTGATACCTACAGCCGCGTTATTGTGGGTGGTGAGTCTGGTTTGAGAATTGTATGTCAGGCTTTCAGGATATGGGTTTCCAGACCTTTCCTAAATGGACAACATTTCAAACTATATCAGGCTCTTTAATTGATTGATATTTATTTTCATGATGTTTTTGTAGAATGAAATGTTAGAATTTTATTTAATGTGTAAAATGAGTTAAAAATGTTAATTTATTGATATTTATTAAGAATTGGGTTGTATAAAATGTTTATCTAAACTGGAAAATTTTATACTGAATGAGAGCATGTATTTATATATTTAATATTTATAATAAATCGTTTTTAATATTACACATTTCTAAAGTTATGTTCATTTTTGATTTCTGTCGGTTTGATTTCCACATTACAAATGGTCTGAATTCTCCTATCTGCTGCCTGTTGCTGTTGCTCATTCTCTGCTCCATTTTCCATTCTCTCCATCCTCTGATTTTCCCTCACCTGGCGGAATTGTAAATTCATTTTGAACTCAACTTACCCAGGTTCTCATATTTTCTAAACTTCTGCACCTCAACAATATAGTATCATGGAATCCCTACAGTGCAGGAGGAGGCCATTCAACCTATCGGGTCTGTCCCGAACCTCTGAAAGAGCATCTTAACGAGGTTCACTGCCCTCACCTATCCCTGTATCCCCGTAACCCTACTTAACCTGCACATCTTTGGACATTAAGGGAAAATTTTAACAGAGCCAATCTACCTAACCTGCATGTTTTTGGACTGTGGGAGGAAACCAGAGGAAACCGAGGCAGACACGGAGAGAACATGCAAACTCCACACAGACGGTCACCCAAGGCTGAAATTGAAGCAGTGTCATGTGTGCCGCGATACAGTAACATTAACCACTGTGCCACCATGCCATCCTTTGATGATATTCTGGCACTGAGGCTGAGAGGACTTGGTATAACATCCAGAATAAGAAAGTGAACTGGGCGGCTAACATAGCCATGATAAGGAAGTGGATGGTGGGTACGGGGTCTATCTGGGAGTGGGTGGAGGCAGCTTTGTGCAGGGGCACCAGTTTGGCAGTCCTGGTCATGGCTCCACCAGCACGGTAGTGGGGGCGGCCCTGCGGATATGGGGCCAGTGGAGGAGGCATGTAGGGGAGGTAGGTGTGTCGGTCTGGGCTCCTATATGTGATATTGATTTGCCCCGGGAACATGGATGGAGGTTTTCGAACATGGGGTTGGGCGGGTGGAGGAGTGTGGGCGATATGTTCCTGGAGGGGAGCTTTGCGAGTTTGAGGGGCTTGGAAGAGAAATTTGAGCTGGCAAGGGTAAATGACTTTAGGTACTTACAGATGCAGGACTTTGTCCGCAGACAGGTCCCATCCTTCCCACGCCTCCCGCCAACGGGGATTCAGGACAGAATAGTCTTTGGGGGAGAAGGAGGAGATGGTAGAGTCTCGGATATTTACACAGTGCTCATGAAGGGGGAAGAGTCCCAGACGGAGGAACTGAAACTCAAATGGGAGGCGGAGCTGGGTGGGGAGATGGAGGACAGGCTGTGGGCTGAAGCACTGAGTAGGGTAAACTCAACCGCAACATGTGCCAGGCTCGGCCTGATTCAATTTAAGGTCGCTCACCGTCCCACATGATGATATCTCGGATGAGCAAATTATTTCAGGTAGAGGACAAGTGCGCTAGATGCGCGGGAGGACCAGCGAACCATGTTCACATGTTTTGGGCATGTCCTAAGCTTAGGGGGTACTGGGAGGAGTTTGCGGGGATCATGTCCCGGGTGCTTAAAACAAGGGTGGTGATGAGTCCAGTGGTGGCAATGTTTGGGGTTTCGGAAGACCTGGGAGTGCAGGGGAGGAAGGAAGCTGATGTTTTGGCCTTTGCTTCCCTCGTACCCCGGCGGCACATATTGCTGGCATGGAGGGACTCAAAACCCCCGAAGACCGAACTATGGCTTTCAGACATGGCTAGTTTTCTGGGTTTGTAAAAAATTAAGTTTGCCTTGAGGGTATCTGTACTGGGGTCTGCCCGAAGGTGGCAACCATTCATCGACTTCTTGACGGGAGAGTGAACGTCAGCAGGGGGGTGGGGGGGGGGGGTGGATTAGAGTAGAGTAGGGGGGATAAATAGGCAGGCACTGTCTATGGGAGAGGAGCGGGCCTGTGCAGTATGGGTCGATTGAGGCGTTGATTTTACGTTGGTTTTTGCATATTTTTGTCTTTTTTTTACTGTTTGATATCTGTAACTTTTTACAATGCCGAAAAATACCTCAATAAAATTGTTTGTTTAAAAAAAAAGAATAAGAAAGTGAAAGATGAAGGCATTAATTCAGAAGGGACAGAGAGAAATGGGATTGAGTTTGGAGATGTTGCAGTGTTGAGGTGACAATTTTGCGATCTAATGATGCAGAAGTTCAGGCTTATGCTCAGAGGATGTTGGTGAAAATTACACAATTTGATGGGATTTGAATTTAGTTAATCAATCGCAGTAATAGTAAGCACGATATTGTACGAAACACTTTCCTGATGCACTCATGTCTGTTCGGGAAGGAAATTGATGCCCCATCCCCGCTCTGGCCTACATGTGGCTACAACAATGTGATTGCCTCTTCACAGCCCTCTGATGTGACCTAGGAGCCATGAACCTCAAGGGCAATTAGGCATGGGCAACAAATGCTGGCCTGACTAGTGATATGGAATTGATACGATAGAATTTTGAATACTGACTGTATGACATCAGAACACAAGGAGGAGCAGACCAATTCTGTTCCACCATTCAATTTTGTCTTAAGTGATCTGATTGTGGCCTTATCCCATTTCCTACTTACCCCCATCACTTTACTCATTTGTTGACCAGACAACTGTCCAAATCGGGCTTGGATGTATTCAATGATCCTGCCTCTGTGCAGGTTGCAGAATTTGAAAGATTAATGGCACTTGGAGCAATCAGAGTTTACAATCAGATCGGAGAGGATGTTATCGAATGGTGGGATAGGATGGTGAGGGCGAGTGGCCTATGATGCTTCTAATTTATATGTTGGGGTGTTTTTCTGTTCATGATCACAACACTGGTTGTTGATAAGTGAAGCACAAATTGGCTAATGTGTTTCCTATATTACGACAGTCACAATGCCTCAAATGTACTACATCAGCTGTTGAGTACTTTGTGATGTTCTGTTGTCAGGAAGGGCGCTACATAAATGTAATTCTGTTTTCAAATCAAACTCATATTGAAAACTGTCCCCACACAAAAAACCCACCTCAGCTCAGGATCAATGGATCATCGCTGAAATTGTTTACAGGCCTTCGATAGGCTCCAAAAACTAGTTTTGACAATTTGGGTCTGAGGACAGTTTTAGTTTCTGAAATTAACTTTTGAATTTGAAAACAGAAAGACAATTACACCCCAGTGTCACCAGACATTGAGCCTGTATTATTTTCAGTAATGTTGAATCAGGTTTCCAACAGAGGTGAAATCGATACTGGCATTAAAATGCTTCTGCGTTTAAATAAAATTGCACGTGGCAACAATCTTAAATATATGCATCAATATTCTCAGATATTTTCAAAAATTCAATGTTAATGTGCAGTCTGATTTTGCTGGTTCATGGCAGATGTGACGTTTGGTGATTGGCAATGAATTGGAGTGGAAAATCTTTCAGAGGGTCGGTGCAGATTGGATGGGCTGAATGGCTGCCTTCTGCACTGTAGGGATTGTATGATTTTATGAATTAGAGATGAGAAACACACAGTGGCCTTGCCAGCGAACCTCACATCCCATCAATGAGTAAAATAAGTCAAATTTGGCACAGATTTCAGTGAGTGGACCTGAGATTTTTATTTGGTGACGGTGGACATGCTGATTTCTATCCGAGTTCCAGCTGTGAGGGATTGGATGACATTCCCTGTGGAAGCTGGGATATCCCGAATATCCGGAACCCTTTCCCATTTCCCCCTCAGGCCTTTCAGTGACGAGCCGCTCGCTTCACAAACTCTCCTCCCTCTCGGAAATGACAAAACGCCCTCACTTTCCCTGAGGCACTTTCGCTTTTGGAACAAACTGACAACAAGGTTCATTTCCAGAGAGAAACTGAGGCGGCCGCTTTCCCGGGAGAGAGAGAGAGAGAGAGAAGAAAGAAACGGGGTGAAAGGAGAGGGAGCGGAATCACTTTCACCCTCGGAATCGGAGCAGATGAAATATACTTTCAGTCAAACTCTTGAAAACGGCTCCAGAAAAGATGCGGGAAATGAGCAAGTTGTGCCAGTGAAAGAGCAGATTGTGGTGCAGCTCAATGGGAACGGAGTCAGTGTCCATGGAGCGGGGAGCCTGGGCTCTGAGCCGGGCTCTCTGCAATGTTCAAGCTGTGAAGTGTGGAGAGGACAAGCGCGATGTGAACACACCGGGTCCCGGTGCTTTTCAGAGGCAATGGGGCCCCGGGTCAGCTCGAAAAGCCGCCGCACCGGATTCCCTCTCTCGGTGTCTCTATAATCCGGATGATCAAATCCAGCCCCCAATACATGTTCCCCCTGCAACCCCACCCCCCCCCCCAATACTAAGCCTCCCTCTACACCACCTTATTGCCCCCCAATACTGAGCCTCCCTCTACACCAACTTACTGCCCCCCAATACTGAGCCTCCCTCTACACCACCTTATTGCGCCCCCCAATACTGAGCCTCCCTCTACACCACCTTACTGCCCCCCAATACTGTGACTCCCTCTACACCACCTTACTGCCCCCCAATACTGTGCCTCCCTCTACACCACCTTACTGCCCCCCAATACTGAGCCTCCCTCTACACCCCCTTACTGCCCCCCAATACTGAGCCTCCCTCTACACCACCTTATTGCCCCCCAATACTGAGCTTCCCTCTACACCAACTTAATGCACACCAATACTGAGCCTCCCTCTACACCTTACTGCCCCCCCCCCCCAATACTGAGCCTCCCTCTACACCACCTTTCTGCCCCCAATACTGAGCCTCCCTCTAATCCACCTTACTGCCCCCGGGTGATGTGAAGCTTCACAACACTGAGCTGGAAGCCAGCGCTGTTTAGGATTTTCTCGCAGGGATTTCCCTCTCGCTGCTTCCGGAGTCTCCAGCTTTCAGCTTCCTGACCTCAAAGAGAAGCCGCACAAACTATTGATCTCCTGCAGCTCGAGCACAAATCCTCCAGCCCATTTTCACTTTTCCAATGTCATGTCCACACATTAAAGGCGACACCAGTGCCAGCTCCCAGCAGAGTCCACACTCACACTCACTCCATTCGGCAACACAGGCGCTCGCTCCCGGATCACAAGCGGCTCCCATTCGACTTTCTCACTTTCATTCGCTTCACAAGAACCCTTCTCGCCGCTGAACCACGAAGCCGCCGCTTTCTCATCTTTCACATCGGTGTGTGACTCTGGCTCGGTTGCTCATGGCTCTGGCGAGTATTTGGAGGTTTGGGACGGTGTTGCTCCTCTTGTCCGGGACCCTCAGTCTGGGCTGAGTGAGGCTGCAGTTACAGCAAGTTCTCAACACAGAGACACTCAGCAAACTGAATGAAATGGTGAGTTGAACCTACAGACAGAGCCGGATTCGAATCAAACAGCGCCTGTATGTTTTACAAAGTCATATCAGGAGAGGAAGATTTACAGAAAGGAGGGATTGTTATCTGGGGGAGGATGTGAAAGAGGATTCAGAAACAAGCCATTAACATCAATAATCTGTGTTTAATATAACCAAACAATCACAGTGTTATCAGGAACACAGTAAAGTAAATTTGACATCAAGTTACGTAAGAAGGTAAAAGAACAGATGGCTAAAAGCTGGTAAAAGAGGGAACTTTTCAGGAAGGTCTTACCGTAGGAAGGGGAGGTGGAGAAATGCGGAAGTTTACGGAGGGAATTCCTAATCTTAACGCTGAGATAGCTGAAGACTGCGCCCCAAAAATGAACATTGGAAACCAGGAGGCCCGATCTGGAGGTGGACAGATATGTCCGAGTGTTTTCGAGGCTGGAGATGATTACAGACACAACAGGAGACTTAAAAACAAGTAGGAGAATTTAAAGATGAAGGCATTGCTAAACACGGAGTCAATATAAATCAACAAACTCAGGTACGATGAGAGAACAAGATTCATGATTTATGCCAAATCCATCTCAGACATAAATTACTTCAGGTTTCGATTGGGGAGAATGTGGAAAGTCGATCAGGCATGTGTAGGAGTGACCAAACCCGGAGGTACCAAAGCTATGGATGGAAATTTCAGCTTCAGAGTTGCTCAGCCAGAGAGGGGGACAAGTGTGTTTGGGAGAGGGGGGGGGGGGGGGGGGGGTAGTGGGCAGTCCCACTTGTGGCGTCGATGTGGTCAGAAACTCATTTCAGGTTCAAATATGACACCTGCACATCTTGGACTGTGATGTGGAGATGCCGGCGTTGGACTGGGGTGAGCACAGTAAGAAGTCTTACAACACCAGGTTAAAGTCCAACAGGTTTGTTTCAAACACGAGCTTTCGGAGCGCAGCTCATTCTTCAGGTGACCTGGTGTTGTAAGACTTCTTACTGTACATCTTGGGACTGTGAGAGGAAACCGGAGCACCGGGATGAAAACCCAAGCAGACACGGGGAGAACGTGCAGACTCCGGACAATCACCAGAGGCTGGAATTGAACCTGGGTGTGAGGCAGCAGTGTTAATTACTGTGCCAGGTGCTGCCTCTAAAAACTGCTGGTAACTTTAACCTCACTTTTCCTCTCTGTCCAAAGTAGCACAGTGGTGCAAAGGTTAGCACTGCTGCCTCAGGGCACCGAGGACTCGGGTTCGATCCCGGCTCTGGGTCTGTGTGGAGTTTGCACATTCTCCCCGTGTCTGCATGGCTCTCATCTCCACAACCAAAAGATGTGCTGGTTAGTTGGATTGGTCACACTAAATTGCCCCTTAATTGGAAAAAAGTAATTGGTACTATATAGTTCTAAAAAAAACTTTTCCTGTCTGTCCCTCTCCCCCGGGACACACTTGTAGATTCCCCTTGAATATCTGCAATGACCGAGGGGATTGCTTTACTGAGGAAGCGAATTCTAAAGACTAATGAGCCACTGAGACAAACAAATTCGTCCTTACTTCCATCATAAATGGGAGAGTCTTTATTTTTAAACTGTGCACCTTAGTTCTAGAATCCTCTGGAAGAGGGTGCCCTCCTGTCAGCTTGTATCCAGCCAAACCCCCTCAGATTCTGAGACGTTTCAATATTCGAATTAGTTTGATCAGCACACTGGGTGTTTTGAGATGATGTCATTGAGAGGTAGCATGCAGCTGAGAAATGGGAGAGGTCAAGGATTGATTCTTAGGGGACACCAGAGGTAATGCAGCCGTCCTTCAGCAGGAAGAGAAGCCACTGCAGGAAATTCTCTGCCTACGTTGAGATAGATGATAAAAGCAAACGAGGACAGCCCCCCTTCCAGCCCCATCCACCCAGCCTAAAACTTGACCATTGTGCAGAGGCCTGACCGACCCGTGTCAAGGTGCAGACATGATATGGAGATGCTGGCGTTGGACTGGGCTGAGCACAGTGAAAAGTCTCAACTGAGGAAGGAGCAGTGCTCCGAAAGCTAGTGTTTGAAGCAAACATGTTGGACTTTATCCTGGTGTTGTAAGACTTCTTAAGGTGCAGACATATAGAGAAGGGGCTGGTTTAGCTCACAAGGCTAAATCGCTGGCTTATAAAGCAGACCAAGCAGGCCAGCAGCACGGTTCAATTCCCGTACCAGCCTCCCCGGACAGTCGCCGGAATGTGGCGACTAGGGGCTTTTCACAGTAACTTCATTGAAGCCTACTCGTGACAATAAGCGATTTTCATTTCATCTGAAGGGGAGGTTAACCTTTGTTACAGCCAAACCGTTCTAACCAACTGCCCCTTTATTGTGCCCTTGATGTGAATCCGTTCAACTTGAAGGAAATCATCTGCTTTTCCAAAATTGATATTAATAATATTGATCCATATTCTTGGAGCTTTGAGTTAGAACTGGCCGCTGTTTGTGTTTTTCTATTTGGGATCTTCCCGGCCCTGGTTGAGGAATTTCCAGCTTTCAGATTCCTTCCCTCACACAGGGAGCAGACTAACTATTCGCCTTCTGAAGGAAACAGCCGAAAGCAGATTCCACTTTCCCAACGTAACACCGCTGATCGCCAGACCCTCCTCTTAACACGGAGAGCATGGCAGAGAGAGATCCTCCCAACACAGTCCAGATACACACACAGACACACAGAGGGACAGAGACACACAGAATGACACAGAGAGACACAGACACACAGAGAGACACACAGAGACACAGATACATAGAGACACACAGAGACACACACACAGAGAGACACAGGCACACAGAGAGACACGCAGACACACAGAGACAGAGAGAGAGACACACACACACACACACACACACAGACAGACTGGCAGATACACACACAGACGCGCAGGAGAGTTTAGGCGGCTGCTCCTGCTGCAAGAGGTTGCATTTTCACTCCCGGTGATTCTTTCGGTGAAAATACATTTGTTCGGAGAGGAACCCGGTTACGGTCAGTGTGTGATCCTCAGCTCCGTGCCTCACTCTGGCTCGGTTGCTCATGGCTCTGGCCAGTATTTGGAGGTTTGGGACGGTGCTGTTCCTCTTGTCCGGTACCCTCCCGGGACCCTCAGTCTGGGCTGTGAGAGGCTGCAGTTACAGCAAGTTCTCAACACAGAGACACTCAGCAAACTGAATGAAATGGTGAGTTGAAGCTGGAGCCAGAAACAATTCCCCATCGCACTGGGTCCATTTGTTTTGAAACAGTCTCTCAGGAAAATGGTTTTGGGGTTTGCAGCGCTGCACAGTTTATGGTCAGCGAATCTGCAGCATTACTGTTTCTGATCTGGGTTGACACAGTGTTTGTCTTTGCTCTCAGGGCGGTCGCTTCCCTCGGCAATGTGTCAGGGAGAGGTTTGCGCTGACAACCAAGCCCTTGAATCTGGTGAAACTGTCTGAGGGTTTGCAGGTGAGTGAACACTGGGGCTTATTATCATTTATTCCATCAGAAATGTGCGAAAAACACGATAAAGATCAACCACCGTAATCCAGGATGGACAGAGCAGGTCGCTCATTGAAGTTGTCAGTGGAAATGAGGGAGCTCCTGCTTTGAACTCAAACCCCCGGGTAAAGACTCTCTTCCTCGTTCCCTCAGACTGATGTAGGGAATGGAACCTCATTGAGCTGTGATACACCCTGTTCGGGGAGCCTGCCAAGTCTGCAGCACCATTCAAAGGTTACTTGTGCCTGCTAATCATCTCAATTCCTTTCATCACCTCACTACCCATTAGCATCTCTGTCTTCTCCCTCTTACTCCCTCACTGTCTATCCACTTCTTACCATCAATCGTCCTATACAGTTCAGGCAGGGCCCTTTCATCTGTGGATTCCACACAACATACCTGTCCACTCTCCATTGCATTCATTCGATGGTCACTGTGTTGATATTGGTGGGATGGTCTTTGGCTAGTCCAGGATGCTGCCACCAGCGCTGGTCCAATTCCTGTCTGACTGAGGAGGTGTGAGACCTGCCTCTGCGCCCTTCCCTGAGAGTCGAAGACAATGACAGACTCCCTCTACAAATAAACAAAAACAAACTGCCTAGAAAGCAACTCAGGGTGAAGCATCAGATGCCACAGCGTCAGAGGCCCAGGGTGACCGTGAGGAGTTTTCACGTTCGCTGCGTGTGCGTGGGATTCCTCCGGGTGCTCTGGTTTCCTCTCACAGTCCAAAGATGTGCAGATGAGGTGGATTGGCCATGATAAATTGTCCGTTAGTGCCCAAAGGTTTGGTGGGGTTATGGGGATGTGGCAGCGGAGTGGAAGGGGAGCTCCATTATTCTAATACTGTCCAGGGTGGCCTCTCAATTTATGTCCTCTATAAACTGGAACAGAATCCAATAACTACTGTAATATAACATAACTCAATTATCTCTGGTGCAGCACGGTGGCACAGTGGTTAGCATTGCCTCAGGGTGCCGAGGTCCCAGGCTTGACCCCGGCTCTGGGTCATTGTCAGTGTGGAGTTTGCGCATTCTTTCCATGTTTGCGTGGATTTCGCTCCCACAATCCAAAGATATGCAGGGTAGGTGATTTGCCGTGCTAAATTGCCACTTAATTCGAAAAAATGAATTGAGTACTCTAAATTTATTTTTTTTAAACTCATCATCTCTAAATATTCCAACAACACAAACTCCCAGTCAGCCATCACCTCTGCATTCTCAGATTAGATTCATTCAGATATCACCAAGTTCACAACTTTGCAAAATGGATTTTTCCGATATTCCCCGAGGTGCCACCAAAATCTCGAATGGAGAGAGTTCTCTCACTCACAGGGTCCGAGGAAGGAGATATTGATGGATAGGTCTTGTCAGGAGATTTGGTGTCAGTGGAGGGGGTTAAGTCGATGTGCGAGGAGGAGTTGGGGCCCAAATTGAATGACGAGGTGTGAGGCACTTCGCAGGGTGAACTCCACATCCACCTGGGCCAGGTTTGGTTTCATCCAGCCTCGGGTAGTTTTGAGGGCGCATTTGACCAATTTCAGAATGAGTCACTTATTTTTAGGGGGGGGGGGGGGGGGCTACAGGTTTACAGTGCTGTTTACATGGTCCGGGTAACGACGTGCATATGTTCTGGTTTTGTCCCGAGGTCATGGGTTTTGGGGCCTCCTTCTTTAGCACCATGTTGGCGATCCTGAAGATTGAGCTGGAGCCCTAACCTTTAGCGGCCATACTTTGGGTGTCAGACTTATCAGAGCTGCAAACGGGCGCAGGGGCCAATGGCGTCGCCTTCTCCTTCCTCATTGCTCGGAAGTGAGTTCTGCTGGGATGGAGTTCTCCGCCTCCATCCAATGCCTCGGTTTGGCTTGGGGACCTGATTGTGTTCCTATTCCTTGAAAAAGTCAAAGAAAAGTTGAGGGGAGCAATCGACGGGATTCTATGGGAGATGAAGGCTTTTACTGTCTTTTTCAACGAAATTGTCACCTTTTGTTACTCGGGGTGGGGGGGGGGGGTGTTGACGGGAGGGGAGTGGCAGGTTTCATGAGAGGTTGTTTTATGTTTCTGTTTTTCATATCTGTAGATGTGTTGATTTTTCTTGTTATTTTGAATTTCATAAATGAAATATATTAATGAAAATATTTATTAAAAAAACAAAAATGCATCATCTTTAATCTGATTGTGTATATATTCCCTAGACACAGGACAGGATCCAGATTGTCCATCAGACCCTGCGTCACATCAGCAAGATCTACAGCATGAACCTGGGCTCAGTCACCAAGGACCGGAACAAGGTGGAAAACCTCCGCCTTCTCCTAGACCGACAGCTCAATGAGCTGGAAGAATGTGTCAGGAAACAGGGCTCAGAGGCCAGACTGAGGAAAAACTCCACAATTCAAAAATACTTCAGGAAACTGAGGAAGTTTCTCAAACAGAAGGTGGGACAATTGATAATTGACTGTGTGATTGTTGGATTGTAGTTTATTTGACCGTATTTAGATCTGTTCATTTCCAATTGGGTTTCCTTAAAATATATTCTGTTTTTCCAGACATTCAGCAACTGTGCTTGGGAAATAATCCGCGCTGAGACCAGGGCCCGTTTACAACAGCTCCTTTACTTAATGGCACAAATCCGCAGAAGAAATTGAAAAAAAATCCAATCGCATGTTCAGCAGAGACTGGAATAATTTATTTAAATTGGCTGTTATTTATATAATAACAGAATTCTGTGGTGACTGACAAAGAGCAAAGAATATCTTGATGTAATTTTCTATTTGATTTTTTATTCTAATTTATTAATATTTTTCGCTGCAATATTTTTATGTTGTGAAATCTTCATCATATGTGTGCTAAGCTAAATGGATGACATTTCATACAGACTGAAACAAGAAATAGTTCTTTCAAAGGCTTCACGTTTTTGAGAAGTATTATATTTTATGTCGACAGTACGTCTGGATTACAATTCTGACAGCTTGGCTCGATGATAACACTGATTGGTGGGTCAAACCCCACTTAATTCTCACTGAGCTCCTTATTGTAGCTGCAGAACCTCCAATCACAATTCTGCACTGGGAATGGTCCAGCCAATCCTCAGCTCTGCTTTCCCGGTTTCCTCAGTCTCAAGGGTCGGTTGCAGACAAACGACCCCTGACCTCATTCCTGTTACAGACTCATCTTTACTTTCTGTTCACCACAAGGTCAACATTTCAATTAATTCCTCCTCATTTTAATTTATTGATATTTATCATTGTGTTGGCTTTGTGTCATGGATTGCTTAAGTTTTGTACAATTTATGAAAAATAAATGTTAATTTATTGATTTTTATTAAATTTTGGGAAATAAATAATATTTTTTTATAAACCTGGCAACTTTTTATACTGAATGAAAGCATATTTGTTCAAATCAATTGTTTTTGATATCACGCATTTGCTGGAGTAATATTTATTTTTCATGGGTCTTCTCAGGGTTTCCTCAGTCTCAAGGGTGGGTTGCAGACAAACGACCCCTGACCCCATTCCTGTTTCAGATTCACCTTTACTTTCTGTTCACCACAAGGTCAACATTTCAATTAATTCCTCCTTTTCATAGAATTTACAGGGCAGAAGGAGGCCATTCAGCCCATTGAGTCTGCACCGGCTCTTGGAAAGAGCACCCTACCCAAGGTCAACAACGCCACCCTATCCCCATAATCCAGTAACCCCACCCAACACTAAGGGCAATTTTTGGACACGAAGGACAATTTATCATGGCCAATCCACCTAACCTGTACATCTTTGGACAGTGGGAGGAACCCGGAGCACCCGGAGGAAACCCACGCACACACGGGAGGATGTGCAGACTCCGCACAGACAGTGACCCAAGCCGGAATCGAACCTGGGACACTGGAGCGGTGAAGCGATTGTGCTATCCACAATCCTCATTTTAATTTATTGATATTTATCATTGTGTTGGCTTTGTGTCATGGATTGCTAAAGTTTTGTACAATTTATGAGAAATAAATGTTAATTTATTGATTTTTATTAAATTTTGGGAAATAAATAATATTTTTTTATAAACCTGGCAACGTTTTATACTGAATGAAAGCATATTTGTTCAAATAAATTGTTTTTGATATCACGCACTTACTGGAGTAATATTTATTTTTCATGGGTCTTCTTCACTATATATGTGTTATAATTGAACAAGTTAGCATTAGGATGGAAAAGGTATTAATGATTTTAGTGCACTGAAGAGTGGTGATTATCTGCTTTCACAGCTATCAAAGGAAGGAGAGGGTCTTGGAGTAGGTGAATATTGACTAGGATGGGCACACGGTGTGGATATATTGTTTACCTGGTGTGATTGTGGGTCACAATGGACTCGAAAGATTATTTTTTCAACATGCTGGAGCTGGCAGAGGCCTTCACCAGAGAGAAGAAGCTGGGACTGGTCTGAGGAGCATGATTTGGGATTCTGCGATTGAAGGTGGATGATTTTACAGTGTATTTATGCCTTATTTTAGTATATTTCTTTCTCTTGGGGTTTGGGCTGTAAGAACGTGGGATTGACACATTTCTTGGCTCAGAGACAAGCTTGCTAATAATGTTGGGTTTTGGGTTTTGGGAGTGCGTCAGAAGGGAGTGCGTGGTTGTTGCTTTTAGGGAAGTAATGCAGGGTGACGCTGGGAGGGGGTCACCTTGCTAGCGGAAGGAGACGGTGTGGCTAGTGAATGAGAGAGGAGTGGAGGAAGAGGCTGTTGGGCTAGATCATGTGAGGCACAATCAGTCGAGCTGTTTTACTGTTTGTCTGGTAGGGGCATGGGGCCTGGTATGGTGTTCCTACAAGAAACTCACCTGTGGGTGCCGGACCATCCAGGTTGGGGAAGCCCTGGGTGAGCCAGGTTTTCCACTCAGGGTTTGACGGATGGGTCGGGGGGAGAGTGGATTTCGGTCAGCAAAATGATTCGCTTTCAGTCGGGAACTCTGGCTGATCAGGGGATGGTTCTGTGATGGTTACAGGTATGCTGGGGGGGGGGGGGTCGCCATGGGCTGGTTTAGATCACTCGGCTAAATCGCTGGCTTTTAAAGCAGACCAAGCAGGCCAGCAGCACTGTTCGATTCCCATACCAGCCTCCCCGGACAGGCACTGGAATGTGGTGACTAGGGGCTTTTCACAGTAACGTCATTGAAGCCTACTCGTGGCAATAAGTGATTTTCATTTCATTTCATGGTGTGAGTGAATGTGTATGCCCCAAATTGGAGCAATGTCAAGTCTATGGGGTGCTTGCTGGCTGCAATACCGGGTGTTGGCTGCATTCATGGAGGAGACAACAGACAAACCCTTAGCATGGTTTAGTGACTTGATTGAGCTTTAGTATCTCAAGAAGTTCAAGCTTACAGTGAGGGGGTTGTTAGATGGGTTCCACCGTAGATGACGACTCTTCATATTGTTCTTTAAGGAATGGGTCACTGCTGGCTGTTATTGAGTTTAGGGGTGTGTGTTATTTGGGTTGTATTTCTGTTACTGGGGTTATTGTTATGTGAAGGATGTGATTGCAGTAGAAAGAGTGCAGAGGAGATTCACCAGCATGTTGCCTGGACAGGAGTTATGAAGCGAAGCTGGCCAGACTGGGGTTAGTTTCCTTCGAGCAGAGGAGGCAGAGTGGAACCTGATTGAGCTGTGTAAAATTATGTGGGACACAGACAGGACAAATAGGAAGAAACGTTCCAAAATATTATTGAAAGTATTGGTTTATTTCTTCTCTCTCTTCCGCCTCTGCTCGCTGAACTTGGATTCAAACCATCTGGGCCCACTGCATTTTCTACTTCTAGACACATGCAAAATGTAATCCTTCACTTCCTCTATTCCATTGTTTCTCACTTCAGCCTTTCATTTGGTCGTTCTATTCTACAACTCGATGGCTCACCTTTCACTTTGCTCTGCAAAGCACTGAGCTATGAGTCTGATTGTTGCCGTTTGATCACACTCGAGTATAATTTGTCTTCATTCATCTACAAATGGTGCTAGTATTTTAGAGGATTATGTTTTACTTATTATTATCAAATATCCCCTGTCTTTGTCCTCATCCAATTAATAAATTACCTTTGTTTTACATACAAGATGGAGAGACTTCAAAACTTTTTCTAAAGAATTTTTCTCCATATTCAAAATGTTTTTTTGGAATTATAGAGTAAGTAGTCCTGTCTTGGATTCAGAGGTTGGAGGGTTCAAATGCACTTGAGAGTCATGGTTCAGACATGACCCCTGGCTCTGAATTATGGGTTGTCATCCAACCACACATTTGTGCCCAATGATCAAGATTCTCAGCTCCCCATTGTATTATCTGGACGATTGCATAAAATCTCACTGATTTACAGGATCCTTTCAAATCAGCCTCTCAACTCAGATAAAGATGGTCATGGCCAAGAAAATAATGTACAAGTATGAATGGTTAATTTGCTTGTGACTCCTTCCTTTACTCCGCAGGGGGAGAATATGAGGTTTTGTGTCAACTAGATTAATGTCAGGTTGTCCTTCTGTTTTTTAAAATAAATTTAGAGCACACAATTCATTTTTCCAATTGAGGGGCAATTTTGCGTGGCCAATCCACCTACCCTGCACATCTTTTGGGTTGTGGGTGCAACCCACGCAAACACGGGGAGAACGAGCAAACACCACATGGACAGTGACCCAGAGCTGGGACCACGGTGGCGTGCGCCCGCAGTACTAACCACTGCGCCACCATGCTATGCTATCCATCTGTTTTTTTAATTAACAATCTTTATTGTCACAAGTAGGCTTACATTAATATTGCAATCAAGTCGCTGTGCAGATCCCCTCGTCTCCACTTACCGGCGCCTTTTCAGGTACACGGAGGGAAAATTCAGAACGTCCAAATTACCTAACAGCACGTCTTTCGGAACTTGTGGAAGGAAGCCGGAGCACGCAGAGGGAACCCACGCAGACACTGGGAGAACAGACTGTGCACAGACAGTGATCCAAGCTGGGAATCGAACGTGGGACCTGTCGCTGTGAAAGGAGAGTGCTAACCACTGTTGGTTTTATATTGTTGTCTGTACATTTACATACTTCAAACAGAATACTAATGAAACGTTTAACCCAGGTGCCCTTATATTTGAGATGAACAAAGGACAAACACAAGTGCACACTTAAATCCAAGTTTATTTTCAATCATAATAAAACAGTTATCCCTTAAATTACCCCAGCTATAGTATGGCTTAATACAACATGAGCCGGGGGCAGCAGAGTCTTGCAGTGTTTGGCAATGCTGCCTCAGGGCCCCGGGTCACTGCCCTTGTGGAGTTTACACATTCTCCCCATGTCTGTGTGGGTTAGAAATGGATAGAACCCAGAGATCCTTGTGAAGCTAGATTTGGCGCTCTTGGTGGACAAGGCATTTTGCAAGAAGGTGCGCATGGTGAGAGAGAACTGTGTGGAGTCCAAACAAAAGGGGAGGTCTCGCTCTGCATGTTTCGGGAGGCATTGAAGGAAGTGGTCTGGCAGCAGTAATACCCTATATGGTCCACAGGGACAAGGTTAAGAGCGCAGAGAGACAGAGGTTGGTGGGTGACATTGTGGATGTGGACTGACTGCATTCAGTGGCTCTGACAAGAGAGTTGTTAGCAGAGAGGAAGAACTACAAGTAGCGTTTGATCTATTAATGTCATTCATCGCTCAACAGGGTTATTTTATGAGTATGGGGAGTAGGCCAGCAACCTGCTAACCCATCAGTTGAGGTCATAGGCGGCCATGTGGGACATAATGCAGGTGATGGATGAGGAAGGAGGTTTAGCGACGACACCGGAGAAAACTAATGAAGCATTCAAGGTCTTTTACCCGGGGCTGTATTTGTCCGGGCCCCGAGGGGAGGACGCAGAGCTGCTGCACTTTTATATTCCCGGAGGTGGAAAGGGGGAAGGGACAGGGTTTGGAGGCATCACTGGGACTGCCGGAGATAATGGAGTCCGTTGGGTTGATGCCGTCGGTGAAGGCACCAGGGCTGGATGGCTTTCCGGTTGAGTTTTATAAAACAGTTTTGGCTGCGTTGGCACCCATCTCTAGCGAAAGTATAAAGATTCGCTGGCACGGGGGCAAGCTGCCCACTAGGCTGGCTCAGGCATCAATCTCACTGATCCCAATGAAGAAAAGGGACAAAGTGGAGTGTGGGTCTTACAGGGCCATCTCCCTGCTAAACACTGGTGTGACATTGTCGGCTGTGGTTCTCTTCTCAAGCATTTGCTTGTCACCAGTGGATGGGGCGGGTGGCGGGGGGTTTCTGGAATGGGAGCAGTGGGAGGGGTGATGCAAGGGGGGTTGATTTGGGGAAATGGCTGTGTTAGTCAAGGGGAAAATGGACAAATGACAACCTGTTTGTAATTTGGTTGTATCTTCGGCTGACTCTGTGATTTGTTGATGGTAGAAATAAAATATATATATTTTAAAATACTCACTAACACTTCTTCAACAGCAGCAGCCAAACCCACCACCTCTGTGACTAGTGTGGCATGGTGGCACAATGGTTAGCACTGCTGCCTCATAGCTCCAGGGTCCCAGGTTCAATTCCAGCCTCGGATGACTGTCTATGTGGATTTTCTACTTTCTCCCTGTGTCTGTGTGGGTTTCCTCTGCGTGCTAGGGTTTCCTCCCACAGTCCAAAGATGTGTGGGTTAGGTGGATTGGACCTGCTAAATTGCCCCGAGTGTCTAAAAGGTTAGGTGGGGTTCCTGGGTTACGAGGATGGGGTGGAGTCATTGGCTTAATTAGGGTGCTCTTTCCAAGGGCCGGTACAGACTCAGTGGGCCAAATGGCTTCCTTCTGCACTGTAAATTCTATGATTTTATTGTTCTCGAAGATGAAGGGTAGTAGATATATGTGAACCTGAACTTGCCCTTCAATCTCACATTCAGACTTGGAAATATATCAACTTCCCCTGACTGTCACTGGATAGAAATTCTGGAAATCCCTTCCCAACACGTCTGTCAGTTTAGCGAGACCACATGGACTGCAGGGGTTCAAGAAAGTGGCTCAGACCTGCTTCTGAAGGGCAATTCGAGGGGAGAAACATACCTTGGCCTTGCCAGCAATGTTCACATATCAGCTACAATGTTCTCGAATGGTGGGGTAGAATTGCGAGGCCGTGTGGCTGATCATGCTCCTGATTTATTTGTTGTGGTGTTTGTCTGTTCATGATCACAATGCTGGTTGTTGGTGAGTGAAGCTCAAATTGGCTAACATGTTACCTACATTACTACAGTGACAATACCTCAAAGGTACTTGATCAGCTGTCAACTACTTTGTGATATTCTGTGGTCAAGAAGGTCGCTACATGAATGTAAGTCTGTTTTCAAATCAAAGACATATTGAAAACAGGCTCCACACACAAAACTGACCTCAGCTCAGGATCAATGGATCATCACTGACATTTTTTACAGGCCTTTCAGGAGGCTTCAAAAACTACATTTGACAATTTGGGTGTGGGGACAGTAATACTTTCACAAATTAACTTTTTAATTTGGAAACATAAAGAATATTAAACCCCAGTGTCACCAGAGATTGAGCCAGTATTATTTTCAGTGATGTTCAATTGGGTTTCTAACAGAGGATAAATCGATACTGTAAACATGCTTAAATATATGCATCAATATTTTGAGATCTTTTCAAAAATTCAATTTTACAATTCAGTCTGATTGTGCTGGTTCATGGCAGATGTGACGTTTGGTGATTGGCAATGAATTGCAGTGGCAAATCTTTCAGACGGTTGGTGCAGATTCGATGGGCCGAATGGCTGCCTTCTGCACTCTCAGGATTCTATGATGTGGAGATGCTGGCGTTGGACTGGGTGGGCACAGTAAGAAGTCCAACAAGTTTGTTTCAAATCACTAGCTTTCATACCTCTTAATTCACCGGATGAAGGAGCAGTGCTCCGAAAGCTAGTGTTTGAAACAAACATGTTGGACTTTAACCTGGTGTTTTAAGACTTCTTACTGTGCTCACCGCAGTCCAACGCACGGCATCTCCACATCATGACTAGCTTTTGGTGCATTCCTCCTTCCTCAGGTGAATGGAGAGGTAGGTTCCAGAAACATTTATACAGAAAAAGTCAAAGATGCAAGATGATACTTTGAATGCGGGTAAATAAGTCTTCACAGAGCCAGAGAGAGGGGTAACCCCAGGTAAAAGAGGTGTGAATTGTCTCAAGCCAGGACAGTTGGTAGGATTTCGCAAGCCCAGGCCAGATGGTGGTGGTGGGGGGGGGGGGGGGTTGAATGTAATGCGACATGAATCCCAGGTCCCGGAACTTGGCTATATGTTTCTGCTCTGCAATTCCGCGTTGTTGCGCGTCCTGTGAATTAGAGATGAGAAACCTTGGCCTTGCCCGCGACCCTCACATCCCATCAATGAATTAAAAAAGTCAAATTTTGCAGAGAAATGTGTGAATGAGCATGCGATTTTTATTTGGTGAAGGTGGAAAAGCTGATTTCAATCCGAGTTCCAGCTGAGAGGGATTGGGTGACATTCCCTGTGGAAGCTGGGATATCCCGAATATCCGGAACCCTTTCCCATTTCCCCCTCAGGCCTCTCAGTGGCGAGCGGCTCGCTTCACAAACTCTCCTCCCTCTCGGAAATGACAAAACGCCTTCTCTTTCCCTGAGGCACTTTCGCTTTTGGAACAAACTGACAACAAGGTTCATTTCCAGAGAGAAAGTGAGGCAGCCGCTTTCCCGGGAGACAGAGAGAGAGACAAGAAAGAAACGGGGTGAAAGGAGAGGGAGCGGAATCACTTTCACCCTCGGAATCGGAGCAGATGAAATATTCTTTCAGTCAAACTCTTGAAAACGGCTCCAGAAAGCAGCGGGAAATGAGCAAGTTGTGCCAGTGAAAGAGCAGATTGTGGGACAGCTCAATGGGAGCGGAGTCAGTGTCCATGAAGCGGGGAGCCTGGGCTCTGAGCCGGGCTCTCTGCAATGTTCAAGCTGTGAAGGGTGGAGAGAACAAGCGCGATGTGAACACACCGGGTCCCGGTGCATTTCAGAGGCAATGGGGCCCCGGGTCAGCTCGAGAAGCCGCCGCACCGGATTCCCGCTCTCGGTGTCGCTGTAATCCGGATGATCAAATCCAGCCCCCAATACATGTTCCCCCTGCACCCCCCCCCAGCAATACTGAGCCTCCCTCTACACCACCAAACTGCCCCCCCCCCAAAAACTGACCCTCCCTCTGCACCTCCTTACTGCCCCCCAATACTGAGCCACCCTCTACACCACCATACTGCCCCCCGAATACTCTGCCCCCCTCTACACCAAATTACTGCCCCCACAATACTGAGTCCTACTCTGCACCACCGTACTGCCCCCCCCCCAATACTGAGCCTCCCTCTACACCACCCTACTGCCGCCCCCAAATACAGAGTCCCCCTCTACACCACCTTACTGCCCCACAATACTGAGCCTCCCTCTACACCACCTTACTGCCGCCCCCCAATACTGAGCCTCCCTCTACACCACCTTACTGCCCCCAATATTGACCCTCCCTCTAATCCACCATACTGCCCCCCGGGTGATGAGAAGCTTCACAACACTGAGCTGGAAGCCAGCGCTGCTTGGGATTTTCTCGCAGGGATTCCCCACTCACTGCTTCCGGAGTCTCCAGCTTTCAGCTTCCTGACCTCAAAGAGAAACCGCACAAACTATTGATCTCCTGCAGCTCGAACACAAATCCTCCAGCCCATTTTCACTTTACCAATGTCATGTCCACACCTTAAAGGCGACAGCATGTCAGAGCCAGTGCCAGCTCCCAACAGAGTCCACACTCACACTCACTCCATTCGCTAACAGAGGCGTTCGCTCCCGGATCAGAATCGGCTCCCATTCGACTTTCCCACTTTCATTCGCTTCACAAGAACCTTTCTCGCCGCTGAACCACGAAGCCGCCGCTTACTCATCTTTTACATCGGTGTGTGACTCTGGCTCGGTTGCTCATGGCTCTGGCGAGTATTTGGAGGATTGGGGCGGTGTTGTTCCTCTTGTCCGGGACCCTCAGTCTGGGCTGTGAGAGGCTGCAGTTACAGCAAGTTCTTAACACAGAGACACTCAGCAAACTGAATGAAATGGTGAGTTGAAGCTGGTTTCTGAGCAGCCTGTGAATCACATTGGGTCTAATTGCTGTGAAATGTTATTTCTGGAGAAATAGTTTGGGGTTTTTAATGAGATTTTAATTTACTCCTCTCAGGGTGGTTCCTTTCCCAGACACTGTATAAAACACAGGCACGCGCTGAAAACCAAGCCCTTGAACCTGGTGAAACTTTCGAAGGGATTAGAGGTGAGTGTGACAATGGTAGCAGCTTCTGTCGTTACATTTCACTCTGTAGTTAGAGCAACAACCTGATCGGAACCGGGAACATCAGGAATTTTCAATTGAGAGATTTGCACCCATTGTGATAATGATAGCAGCTTCTGTCGTTATATTTCATTCTGTATCTCACCCATGAACTGTGTCACTCTCTCTTCCCGCATTCACTATCTCACTATCTCTAACCCCAGAAAATATGCCCCTGTCTCTCATCAACTCTTCATTGCAAATTACTTTCTTGTTGCAACTATCGGATTGCTTGAACTATCTTAATCTCCCAATGTCACTGTTTCTGAGCCTGTCATTCCTCTGATCAACAATTTCCTCCCGCAAAATATAATTATACTTAAAATCTGTGGACATATTTTCCAGAGTATTTCCACTTCAGATTGACATTAAGTGCAATCTTACGTGTACAATGCAATTATAATATTCCTAATGTTAACGGAGCACATCTCGTGTCAGATATATAGCTTCAGTGCAAAACCATTCATGATTATTGCTGATAGATAAGATAGACAAGGAAAAACTTCCCATTAGTTCATGGTACAAGGTCCAGGAGACACATATTTAATATCCACTTAAGGACATCATCCCCAAAGCCACTTTTACCAAACCAGTTGGAGTCAGGGAATTCAGAAATTGGACATCCACAAAACAATCTTGTCAGGTTTGTTTCCTGGTTGTTATTATTCGCGCGCGATCTCTGACGTTTCTTGCGGTCTTGGGCCGAGCAGTTGCCATACCAGGCTGTGATGCAGCCAGATATGATGCTTTCTATGGTGCACCTGTAAAAGTTGGTAAGTCATTGTGGACATTCCGAATTTAGGTTCCTGAGGAAGTATAGGCTTCGGTGGGTGGGTTAAAGTGGGTGGACCTGGACAGATTTTTGGTGATGTGCACACCTAGGAATTTGAAGCTGTCAACCATCTCCACCTCAGCTCCGTTGATGCAAACAGGGGTCTGTATAAGACTTTGCTTCCTAAAGTCAATGACCGGCTCTTTTATTTTGCTGGCATTGCGGCAGAGATTGTTGTTGTTACAGCACTCCACTGGATTTTCTATCTCCCTTCTGTATTCTGACTCACTGTTGTTCCAGATCCGACCCACTGTAGTCGTGTCGTCAGCAACACTGTAGATGGCGGTGGAGCCGCATTTTGCCACAATCCTATGTGTATAGGGAATATAGTAGGGGGCAAAGTACGGAGTATTGCGTATTTGAGCATTTTAAGTTTGATTTATTTTTGTTCTTCGAAATAATTTATTCGAATTCTAAAGGTAACAGGTCTCTCTAATATCGTTTTGTATTCTGTACAGAAAGAGGATCAGATCCAGATTCTCCATCAGACCCTGCGTCACATCAGCAAGATCTACAGCATGAACCTGGGCTCAGTCACCTGGGACCGGGACACGGTGGAAAACCTCCGCCTTCTCCTGGACCGACAGCTCAGTGAGCTGGAAGAATGTGTCAGGAATCAGGGATCAGAGCACAAGATGAGGAGAAACTCCACCATTCATAATTACTTTAGGAAACTGGAGAAGTTTCTCAATCAGGAGGTGGGACAATTGACAATTGACTGTGTGATTACTGGCTGGTCGATCATTTCACCCGATCAACATTAATTTATTTTCTAATACACTTTCCTGAATAATTTTCTTTTTCAGAAATTCAGTGACTGTGCCTGGGAAATAATCCGCACTGACACCAGGGCCCGATTACAACAGATGCTTTTCATAATGCTGCAAATCAGCAGAAGAAACTGATAAATACATTGGTCCAGAATGGGAACAAAGAATGTTTATTTTGAAGACTTTTCATGTGCAGCTATATTTTATATGGATATTTGAAATTCATTTTATACTTTATTGTAATGATGAGAGAATAATGAGTGACTTGATGAAATTGTTCACTGTCTTTATTTATTTAATTTATTGATACCTACAGCCGCGTTATTGTGGGTGGTGAGTCTGGTTTGAGAATTGTCTGTCAGGCTTTCAGGATATGGGTTTCCAGACCTTTCCTAAATGGACAACATTTCAAACTATATCAGGCTCTTTAATTGATTGATATTTATTTTCATGATGTTTTTGTAGAATGAAATGTTAGAATTTTATTTAATGTGTAAAATGAGTTAAAAATGTTAATTTATTGATATTTATTAAGAATTGGGTTGTAGAAAATGTTTATCTAAACTGGAAAATTTTATACTGAATGAGAGCATGTATTTATATATTTAATATTTATAATAAATCGTTTTTAATATTACACATTTCTAAAGTTATGTTCATTTTTGATTTCTGTCGGTTTGATTTCCACATTACAAATGGTCTGAATTCTCCTATCTGCTGCCTGTTACTGTTGCTCATTCTCTGCTCCATTTTCCATTCTCTCCATCCTCTGATTTTCCCTCACCTGGCGGAATTGTAAATTCATTTTGAACTCAACTTGCCCAGGTTCTTATATTTTCTAAACTTCTGCACCTCAACAATATAGTATCATGGAATCCCTACAGTGCAGGAGGAGGCCATTCAACCTATCGGGTCTGTCCCGACCCTCTGAAAGAGCATCTTGACGAGGCTCACTGCCCTCACCTATCCCTGTATCCCCGTAACCCTACTTAACCTGCACATCTTTGGACATTGAGGGAAAATTTTAACAGAGCCAATCTACCCAACTTGCATGTTTTTTGACTGTGGGAGGAAACCAGAGGAAACCGAGGCAGACAGGGAGAGAACATGCAAACTCCACACAGACAGTCACCCAAGGCTGAAATTGAAGCAGTGTCATGTGTGCCGCGATACAGTAGCATTAACCACTGTGCCACCATGCCATCCTTTGATGAAATTCTGGCACTGAGGCTGAGAGGACTTGGTATGACATCCAGAATAAGAAAGTGAACTGGGCGGCTAACATAGCCATGATAAGGAAGTTGATGGTGGGCACGGGGTCTATCTGGGAGCGGGTGGAGGCAGCTTTGTGCAGGGGCACCAGTTTGGCAGTCCTGGTCATGGCTCCTCTACCGCTGTCGCCGGCCAAGTACTCCACCAGCATGGTAGTGGGGGCGGCCCTGCGGATATGGGGCCAGTGGACGAGGCATGTAGGGGAGGTAGGTGCGTCGGTCTGGGCTCCTATATGTGATATTGATTTGCCCCGGGAACATGGATGGAGGTTTTCGAACATGGGGTTGGGCGTTGGGAGGAGTGTGGGCGATATGTTCCTGGAGGGGAGCTTTGCGAGTTTGAGGGGCTTGGAAGAGAAATTTGAGCTGGCAAGGGTAAATGACTTTAGGTACTTACAGATGCAGGACTTTGTCCGCAGACAGGTCCCATCCTTCCCACGCCTCCCGCCAACGGGGATTCAGGACAGAATAATCTTTTGGGGAGAAGGAGTCTCGGATATTTACACGGTGCTCATGAAGGGGGAAGAGTCCCAGACGGAGGAACTGAAACTCAAATGGGAGGCGGAGCTGGGTGGGGAGATGGAGGACAGGCTGTGGGCTGAAGCACTGAGTAGGGTAAACTCAACCGCAACATGTGCCAGGCTCGGCCTGATTCAATTTAAGGTCGCACACCGTCCCACATGATGATATCTCAGATGAGCAAATTATTTGGGGTAGAGGACAAGTGCGCTAGATGCGCGGGAGGACCAGCGAACCATGTTCACATGTTTTGGGCATGTCCTAAGCTTAGGGGGTACTGGGAGGAGTTTGCGGGGATCATGTCCCGGGTGCTTAAAACAAGGGTGGTGATGAGTCCAGTGGTGGCAATGTTTGGGGTTTCGGAAGACCTGGGAGTGCAGGGGAGGAAGGAAGCTGATGTTTTGGCCTTTGCTTCCCTCGTACCCCGGCGGCACATACTGCTGGCATGGAGGGTCTCAAAACCCCCGAAGACTGAACTATGGCTTTCAGACATGGCTAGTTTTCTGGGTATGGAAAAAATTAAGTTTGCCTTGAGGGTATCTGTACTGGGGTCTGCCCGAAGTTGGCAACCATTCATCGACTTCTTGACGGGAGAGTGAATGTCAGCAGGGGGTGGGTGGGGGGGGGGGATTAGAGTAGAGTAGTGGCGATAAATAGGCAGGCACTGTCTATGGGAGAGGAGCGGGCCTGTGCAGTATGGGTCGATTGAGGCGTTGATTTTACGTTGGTTTTTGCATATTTTTGTTTTTTTTTACTGTTTGATATCTGTAACTTTTTACAATGCCGAAAAGTACCTCAATAAAATTGTTTGTTTAAAAGAAAAGAATAAGAAAGCGAAAGATGAAGGCATTAATTCAGAAGGGACAGGGAGAAATGGGATTGAGTTTGGAGATGTTGCAGTGTTGAGGTGACAATTTTGCGATCTAATGATGCAGAAGTTCAGGCTTATGCTCAGAGGATGTTGGTGAAAATTACACACTTTGATGGGATTTGAATTTAGTTAATCAATCGCAGTAATAGTAAGCACGATATTGTACAAAACACTTTCCTGATGCACTCATGTCTGTTCGGGAAGGAAATTGATGCCCCATCCCCGCTCTGGCCTACATGTGGCTACAACAATGTTATTGCCTCTTCACAGCCCTCTGATGTGGCCTAGGAGCCATGAACCTCAAGGGCAATTAGGCATGGGCAACAAATGCTGGCCTGACTGGTGATATGGAATTGATACGATAGAATTTTGAATACTGACTGTATGACATCAGAACACAAGGAGGAGCAGACCAATTCTGTTCCACCATTCAATTTTGTCTTAAGTGATCTGATTGTGGCCTTATCCCATTTCCTACTTACCCCCATCACTTTTACTCATTTGTTGATCAGACAACTGTCCAAATCGGGCTTGGATGTATTCAATGATCCTGGCTCTGTGCAGGTTGCAGAATGTGAAAGATTAATGGCACTTGGAGCAATCAGAGTTTACAATCAGATCGGAGAGGATGTTATCGAATGGTGGGATAGGATGGTGAGGACGAGTGGCCTATGATGCTCCTAATTTATATGTTGGGGTGTTTTTCTGTTCATGATCACAACACTGGTTGTTGATAGGTGAAGCACAAATTGGCAAACGTGTTTCATATATTACGACAGTCACAATGCCTCAAATGTACTACATCAGCAGTCGTGTACTTTGTGATGTTCTGTTGTCAGGAAGGGCGCTACATAAATGTAATTCTGTTTTCAAATCAAACACATATTGAAAACTGTCCCCACACAAAAAACCCACCTCAGCTCAGGATCAATGGATCATCGCTGAAATTGTTTACAGGCCTTCGATAGGCTCCAAAAACTAGTTTTGACAATTTGGGTCTGAGGACAGATTTAGTTTCTGAAATTAACTTTTGAATTTGAAAACAGAAAGACAATTACACCCCAGTGTCACCAGACATTGAGCCTGTATTATTTTCAGTAATGTTGAATCAGGTTTCCAACAGAGGTAAAATCGATACTGGCATTAAAGTGCTTCTGCGTTTAAATAAAATTGCGCGTGGCAACAACCTTAAATACATGCATCAATATTCTCAGATATTTTCAAAAATTCAATGTTAATATGCAGTCTGATTTTGCTGGTTCATGGCAGATGTGGCGTTTGGTGATTGGCAATTATTTGGAGTGGAAAATCTTTCAGAGGGTCGGTGCAGATTGGATGGGCTGAATGGCTGCCTTCTGCACTGTAGGGATTGTATGATTTTATGAATTAGAGATGAGAAGCACACAGTGACCTTGCCAGCGAACCTCACATCCCATCAATGAGTAAAATAAGTCAAATTTGGCACAGATTTCAGTGAGTGGACCTGAGATTTTATTTGGTAACGGTGGACATGGTGATTTCTATCCGAGTTCCAGCTGTGAGGGATTGGGTGACATTCCCTGTGGAAGCTGGGATATCCCGAATATCCGGAACCCTTTCCCATTTCCCCCTCAGGCCTTTCAGTGACGAGCCGCTCGCTTCACAAACTCTCCTCCCTCTCGGAAATGACAAAACGCCCTCACTTTCCCTGAGGCACTTTCGCTTTTGGAACAAACTGACAACAAGGTTCATTTCCAGAGAGAAACTGAGGCGGCCGCTTTCCCGGGAGAGAGAGAGAGAGAGAGAAGAAAGAAACGGGGTGAAAGGAGAGGGAAAGGAATCACTTTCACCCTCGGAATCGGAGCAGATGAAATATTCTTTCAGTCAAACTATTGAAAACGGCTCCAGAAAAGCAGCGGGAAATGAGCAAGTTGTGCCAGTGAAAGAGCAGATTGTGGGACAGCTCAATGGGAGCGGAGTCAGTGTCCATGAAGCGGGGAGCCTGGGCTCTGAGCCGGGCTCTCTGCAATGTTCAAGCTGTGAAGTGTGGAGAGGACAAGCGCGATGTGAACACACCGGGTCCCGGTGCATTTCAGAGGCAATGGGGCCCCGGGTCAGCTCGGAAAGCCGCCGCACCGGATTCCCGCTCTCGGTGTCTCTATAATCCGGATGATCAAATCCAGACCCCAATACATGTTCCCCCTGCAAACCCACCCCCCAATACTGAGCCTCCCTCTACACCACCTTATTGCCCCCCCCCAATAATAAGCCTCCCTCTACACCACCTAACTGCCCCCCCAACACTGAGCCTCCCTCTACACCACCTTATTGCCCCCCCCCCAATACTAAGCCTCCCTCTACACCACCTAACTGCCCCCCCAACACTGAGCCTCCCTCTACACCCCCTTACTGCCCCCCAATACAGAGCCTCCCTCTACACCACCTTACTGCCCCCAATACTGAGCCTACCTCTACACCACCTTACTGCCCCCCCCCACCAATACTGAGCCTCCCTCTACACCTTACTGCCCCCCCCCAATACTGAGCCTCCCCCTTCACCACCTTTCTGCCGCAAATACTGAGCCTCCCTCTACACCCCCTTACTGCCCCCCCAATACAGAGCCTCCCTCTCCACCACCTTACTGCCCCCGGGTGATGTGAAGCTTCACAACACTGAGCTGGAAGCCAGCGCTGTTTAGTATTTTCTCGCAGGGATTTCCCTCTCGCTGCTTCCGGAGTCTCCAGTTTTCAGCTTCCTGACCTCAGAGAGAAACCGCACAAACTATTGATCTCCTGCAGCTCGAGCACAAATCCTCCAGCCCATTTTCACTTTTCCAATGTCATGTCCACACGTTAAAGGCGACACCAGTGCCAGCTCCCAGCAGAGTCCACACTCACACTCACTCCATTCGGCAACACAGGCGCTCGCTCCCGGATCACAAGCGGTTCCCATTCGACTTTCCCACTTTCATTCGCTTCACAAGAACCCTTCTCGCCGCTGAACCACGAAGCCGCCGCTTTCTCATCTTTCACATCGGTGTGTGACTCTGGCTCGGTTGCTCATGGCTCTGGCGAGTATTTGGAGGTTTGGGACGGTGTTGCTCCTCTTGTCCGCGACCCTCAGTCTGGGCTGTGAGAGGCTGCAGTTACAGCAAGTTCTCAACACAGAGACACTCAGCAAACTGAATGAAATGGTGAGTTGAACCTACAGCCAGAGCCGGAGTCGAATCAAACAGCGTCTGTATGTTTACAAAGTCATATCAGGAGAGGAAGAGAAATGTGTGAAAAAACACATCAGGTCTGAGCGGTGAATAGAAGCTGGACACTGAGGCGAGGAGGATTTACAGAAAGGAGGGATTGTTATCTGGGGGCGGGGGTGAAAGAGGATTCAGAAACAAGCCATTCACATCAAGAATCTGTGTTTAATGTAACCAAACAATCACAGTGTTATCAGGAACACAGTAAAGTAAATTTGACATCAAGTTACGTAAGAAGGTAAAAGAACAGATGGCTAAAAGCTGGTAAAAGAGGGAACTTTTCAGGAAGGTCTTGCCGTAGGAAGGGGAGGTGGAGAAATGCGGAAGTTTACGGAGGGAATTCCTAATTTTAACGCTGAGATAGCTGAAGACTGCGCCTCAAAAATGAACATTGGAATCCAGGAGGCCAGATCTGGAGGTGGACAGATATGTCAGAGTGTTTTCGAGACTGGAGATGATTACACACACAACAGAAGACTTAAAAACAAGTAGGAGAATTTAAAGATGAAGGCATTGCTTAACTCGGCGTCATAAATCAGCAAATTCAGGTACGATGAGAGAACAAGATTCATGATTTATGCCAAAATCCATCTCAGACATAAATTACTACAGGTTTTGATTGGGGAGAATGTGGAAAGTCGATCAGGCAGGTGTAGGAGTGACCAAACGCGGAGGTAACAAAGCTATGGATGGAAATTTCAGCTTCAGAGTTGCTCAGCCAGAGAGGGGGACAAGTGTGATTGGGGGGGGGGGGGGGGGGGGGGGTGGGCAGTCTTACTTGTGGCGTCGATGTGGTCAGAAACTAATTTCAGGGTCAAATATCACACCTGCACATCTTGGGACTGTGATGTGGAGATTTCGGCGTTGGACTGGGGTGAGCACAGTAAGAAGTCTTACAACACCAGGTTAAAGTCCAACAGGTTTGTTTCAAACACGAGCTTTCGGAGCGCAGCTCCTTCTTCAGGTGACCTGGTGTTGTAAGACGTCTTACTGTGCATCGTGGGACTGTGAGAGGAAACCGGAGCACCGGGAGGAAACCCAAGCAGACACGGGGAGAACGTGCAGACTCCGCACAATCACCAGAGGCTGGAATTGAACCTGGGTGTGAGGCAGCAGTGTTAATTACTGTGCCAGGTGCTGCCTCTATGATCTGCTGGTAACTTTAACCTCACTTTTCCTCTCTGTCCAAAGTAGCACAGTGGTGCAAAGGTCAGCACTGCTGCCTCAGGGCACCGAGGACCCGGGTTCGATACCGGCTCTGGGTCACTGTCTGTGTGGAGTTTGCATATTCTCCCCGTGTCTGCATGGGTCTCATCTCCACAACCAAAAGATGTGCTGGTTAGTTGGATTGGTCACACTAAATTGCCCCTTAATTGAAAAAAAGTAATTGGTACTCTATAGTTCTAAAAAAAACTTTTCCTGTCTGTCCCTCTCCCCCGGGACACACTTTTAGATTCCCCTTGAATATCTGCAATGACCGAGGGGATTGCTTTACTGAGGAAGCGAATTCTAAAGATTAATGAGCCACTGAGACAAACAAATTCCTCCTTACTTCCATCATAAATGGGGAGTCTTTATTTTTAAACTGTGCACCTTAGTTCTAGAATCCTCTGGAAGAGGATGCCCTCCTGTCAGCTTGTATCCAGCCAACCCCCCTCAGATTCTGAGACGTTTCAATATTCGAATTAGTTTGATCAGCACACCGGTGTTTTGAGATGATGTCATTGAGAGGTAGCATGCAGCTGAGAAATGGGAGAGGTCAAGGATTGATTCTTAGGGGACACCAGAGGTAATGCAGCCGTCCTTCAGCAGGAAGAGAAGCCACTGCAGGAAATTCTCTGCCTACGTTGAGATAGATGATAAAAGCAAACGAGGACAGCCCCCTTCCAGCCCCATCCACCCAGCCTAAAACTTGACCATTGTGCAGAGGCCTGACCGACCCGTGTCAAGGTGCAGACATGATATGGAGATGCTGGCGTTGGACTGGGCTGAGCACAGTGAAAAGTCTCAACTGAGGAAGGAGCAGTGCTCCGAAAACTAGTGTTTGAAGCAAACATGTTGGACTTATCCTGGTGTTGTAAGACTTCTTAAGGTGCAGACATATAGAGAAGGATCTGAAGGGGAGGTTAACCTTTGTTACAGCCAAACCGTTCTAACCAACTGCCCCCTTATTGTGCCCTTGATGTGAATCCGTTCAACTTGAAGGAAATCATCTGCTTTTCCAAAATTGATATTAATAATATTGATCCATATTCTTGGAGCTTTGAGTTAGAACCGGCCGCTGTTTGTGTTTTTCTATTTGGGCTCTTCCCGGCCCTGGTTGAGGAATTTCCAGCTTTCAGATTCCTTCCCTCACACTGGGAGCAGACTAACTATTCGCCTTGTAAAAGAAACAACCGAAAGCAGATTTCACTTTCCCAACGTAACACCGCTGATCGCCAGACCCTCCTCTTAACACGGAGAGGATGCTAGAGAGAGATCCTCCCAACACAGTCCAGATACACACAGACACACAGAGAGACAGAGACACACAGAGTGACACAGAGAGACAGAGACACACAGAGTGACACAGACACACAGAGAGACACAGACACACAGAGAGACACATAGAGACACAGACACATAGAGACACACAGAGACACACACACACAGAGACACAGACACAGACACACAGAGAGACACACACACACACAGAGACAGAGAGAGAGAGAGTCACACACACACACACACACACATACTGGCAGATACACACACAGACTCGCAGGAGAGTTTAGGCGGTTACTCCTGCTGCAAGCGGTTGCATTTTCACTCCCGGTGATTCTTTCGGTGAAAATACAACATTTGTCGGAGTTGAACCCGGTTACGGTCAGTGTGTGATCCTCAGCTCCGTGTCTCACTCTGGCTCGGTTGCTCATGCTCTGGCCAGTATTTGGAGCTTTGTGACGGTGTTGTTCCTCTTGTCCGGGACCCTCAGTCTGGGCTGTGAGAGGCTGCAGTTACAGCAAGTTCTCAACACAGAGACACTCAGCAAACTGAATGAAATGGTGAGTTGAAGCTGGAGCCAGAAACAATTCCCCATCGGCACTGGGTCCATTTGTTTTGAAGCATTCTCTCAGGAAATGGTTCTGGGGTTTGCAGCGCTGCACAGTTTATGGTCAGCGAATCTGCAGCATTACTGTTTCTGATCTGGGTTGACACAGTGTTTGTCTTGCTCTCAGGCGGGTCGCTTCCCTCGGCAATGTGTCAGGGAGAGGTTTGCGCTGACAACCAAGACCTTGAATCTGGTGAAACTGTCTGAGGGTTTGCAGGTGAGTGAACACTGGGCTTATTATCATTTATTCCATCAGAAATGTGCGAAAAACACGATAAAGATCAACCACCGTAATCCAGGATGGGACAGAGCAGGTCGTTCATTGAAGTTGTCAGTGGAAATGAGGAGCTCCTGCTTTGAACCTCAAACCCCCGGGTAAAGACTCTCTTCCTCGTTCCCTCAGACTGATGTAGGGAATGGAACCTCATTGAGCTGTGATGCACCCTGTTGGGGAGCCTGCCAAGTCTGCAGCATCATTCAAAGGTTACTTGTGCCTGCTAATCATCTCAATTCCTTCATCACCTCACTACCCATTAGCATCTCTGTCTTCTCCCTCTTACTCCCTCACTGTCTATCCACTTCTTACCATCAATCGTCCTATACAGTTCAGGCAGGGCCCTTTCATCTGTGGATTCCACACACATACCTGTCCACTCTCCATTGCATTCACTCGATGGTCACTGTGTTGATATTGGTGGGCTGGTTAGCTCATTGGCTAGTCCAGGATGCTGCCACCAGCGCTGGTCCAATTCCTGTCTGACTGAGGAGGTGTGAGACCTGCCTCTGCGCCCTTCCCTGAGAGTCGAAGGACAATGACAGACTCCCTCTACAAATAAACAAAAACCAAACTGCCCAGAAAGCAACTCAGGTGAAGCATCAGATTGCCACAGCGGCAGAGGCCCAGGGTGACCGTGTGGAGTTTTCACGTTCGCTCCGTGTGCGTGGGATTCCTCCGGGTGCCCTGGTTTCCTCTCACAGTCCAAAGATGTGCAGGTGAGGTGGATTGGCCATGATAAATTGTCCCTTAGTGCCCAAAGGTTTGGTGGGGTTAGGGGGATGTGGCAGCGGAGTGGAAGGGGAGCTCCATTATTCTAATACTTTCCAGGTGTTCTCATCAATTTATGTCCTCTATAAACTGGAACAGAATCCAATAACTACTGTAATATAACATAACTCAATTATCTCTGGTGCAGGCACGGTGGCACAGTGGTTAGCATTGCTGCCTCAGTGGTGCCGATGGTCCCAACCTTGATCCCGGCTCTGGGTCATTGTCAGTGTGGAGTTTGCGCATTCTTTCCATGTTTGCGTGGATTTCGCTCCCACAATCCAAAGATGTGCACGGCAGGTGATTTGCCGTGCTAAATTGCCACTTAATTCGAAAAAATGAATTGAGTACTCTAAATTTATTTTTTTAAACTCATCATCTCTAAATATTCCAACAACACAAACTCCCAGTCAGCCATCACCTCTGCATTCTCAGATTAGATTCATTCAGATATCACCAAGTTCACAATTTTGCAAAATGGATTTTTCCGATATTCCCCGAGGTGCCACCAAAATCTCGAATGGAGAGAGTTATTTCACTCACAGGGTCCGAGGAAGGAGATATTGATGGATGGGTCTTGTCAGGAGATTGGTGTCAGTGGAGGGGGTTAAGTCGATGTGCGAGGAGGAGATGGGGCCCATATTGAATGACGAGGTGTGAGGCACTTCGCAGGGTGAACTCCACATCCACCTGGGCCAGGTTTGGTTTCATCCAGCCTCGGGTAGTTTTGAGGGCCACTTGACCAATTTCAGAATGAGTCACTTCTTTTTAGGGGGGGGGGGGACGACAGGTTTACAGTGCTGTTTACAGGGTCCGGGTAACAGACGTGCATATGTTCTGGTTTTGTCCCGAGGTCATGGGTTTTGGGGTCTCCTTCTTTAGCACCATGTTGGCGATCCTGAAGATTGAGCTGGAGCCCTAACCTTAGCGGCCATACTTTGGGTGTCAGACTTATCAGAGCTGCAAACGGGCGCAGGGGCCAATGGCGTCGCCTTCTCCTTCCTCATTGCTCGGAAGTGAGTTCTGCTGGGATGGAGTTCTCCGCCTCCATCCAGTGCCTCGGTTTGGCTTGGGGACCTGATTGAGTTCCTA
Source organism: Scyliorhinus canicula (assembly GCF_902713615.1). Classification (NCBI taxonomy): domain Eukaryota; kingdom Metazoa; phylum Chordata; class Chondrichthyes; order Carcharhiniformes; family Scyliorhinidae; genus Scyliorhinus; species Scyliorhinus canicula. The sequence continues at coordinate 40,260,411 of NC_052164.1, forward strand.
TTCCTTGAAAAAGTCAAAGAAAAGTTGAGGGGAGCAACGACGGGATTCTATGGGAGATGAAGCCTTTTACTGTATTTTTCAAGGAAATTGTCACCTTTTGTTACTCGGGGTGGGGGGGGGGGGGAGTTGACGGGAGGGGAGTGGCAGGTTTCATGAGAGGTTGTTTTATGATTCTGTTTTCATATCTGTAGATGTGTTGATTTTTCTTGTTATTTTGAATTTCATAAATGAAATATATTAATGAAATATTTATTAAAAAAAACAAAAATGCATCATCTTAATCTGATTGTGTATATATTCCCCAGACACAGGACAGGATCCAGATTGTCCATCAGACCCTGCGTCACATCAGCAAGATCTACAGCATGAACTGGGTTCAGTCACCTGGGACCGGAACAAGGTGGAAAACCCTCCGCCTTCTCCTAGACCGACAGCTCAGTGAGCTGGAAGAATGTGCCAGGAAACAGGGCTCAGAGGCCAGACTGAGGAAAAACTCCACCATTCAAAAATACTTCAGGAAACTGAGGAAGTTTCTCAAACAGAAGGTGGGACAATTGATAATGACTCTGTGATTAGTTGGATTGTAGTTTATTTGACCGTAATTAGATCTGTTCATTTTCCATTGGGTTTTCCTTAAAATATATTCTGTTTTTCCAGACATTCAGCAACTGTGCTTGGGAAATAATCCGCGCTGAGACCAGGGCCCGTTTACAACAGCTCCTTTACTTAATGGCACAAGTCCGCAGAAGAAATTGAAATAAAAATCAATCGCATGTTCAGCAGAGACTGGAATAATTTATTTAAATTGACTGTTATTTATAGAATAACAGAATTCTGTGGTGACTGACAAAGAGCAAAGAATATCTTGATGTAATTTTCTATTTGATTATTTATTCTAATTTATTAATATTTATCGCTGCAATATTTTTATGTTGTGAAATCTTCATCATATGTGTGCTAAGCTAAATGGATGGCCATGATGTCTTTTGTACAACAGATGTTAGATTTTACGGTTGTGAACTCACAAATGTAAAGAAGGTATATTCGATAACACATTTCATACAGACTGAAACAAGAAATAGTTCTTCAAAGCTTGCCGTTTTTTGAGAAGTATTATATTTTATGTCTACAGTACGTCTGGAATTACAATTCTGACAGGCTTGGCTCGATGATAACACTGATTGGTGGGTCAAACCCCACTTAATTCTCACTGGGCTCCTTATTGTAGCTGCTGAACCTCCAATCACAATTCTGCACTGGGAATGGTCCAGGCCAATCCTCAGCTCTGCTTTCCCGGTTCCTCAGTCTCAAGGGTCGGTTGCAGACAAACGACCCCTGACCTCATTCCTGTTTCAGACTCACCTTTACTTTCTGTTCACCACAAGGTCAACATTTCAATTAATTCCTCCTCATTTTAATTTATTGATATTTATCATTGTGTTGGCTTTATGTCATGGATTTGCTTATGTTTTGTACAATTTATGAAAAATAAATGTTAATTTATTGATTTTTATTAAATTTGGGAAATAAATAATATTTTTTATAAACCTGGCAACTTTTTATACTGAATGAAAGCATATTTGTTCAAATAAATTGTTTTTGATATCACGCATTTGCTGGAGTAATATTTATTTTTCATGGGTCTTCTCAGGGTTTCCTCAGTCTCAAGGGTGGTTGCAGACAACGACCCCTGACCCCATTCCTGTTTCAGATTCACCTTTACTTTTCTGTTCACCACAAGGTCAACATTTCAATTAATTCCTCCTTTTCATAGAATTACAGGGCAGAAGGAGGCCATTCAGCCCATTGAGTCTGCACCGGCTCTTGGAAAGAGCACCCTACCCAAGGTCAACAATGCCACCCTATCCCCATAACCAGTAACCCCACCCAACACTAAGGGCAATTTTGGACACTAAGGACCAATTTATCATGGCCAACCACCTAACCTGTACATCTTTGGACTGTGGGAGGAACCCGGAAGCACCCGGAGGAAACCCACGCACACACGGGAGGATGTGCAGACTCCGCACAGACAGTGACCCAAAGCCGGAATCGAACCTGGGACACTGGAGCGGTGAAGCGATGGTGCTATCCAAAATCCTCATTTTCATTTATTGATATTTATCATTGTGTTGGCTTTGTGTCATGGATTGCTAAAGTTTTGTACAATTTATGAGAAATAAATGTTAATTTATTGATTTTTATTAAATTTTGGGAATAAATAATATTTTTTATAAACCTGGCAACGTTTATACTGAATGAAAGCATATTTGTTCAAATAAATTGTTTTTGATATCACGCACTTACTGGAGTAATATTTATTTTTCATGGGTCTTCTCACTATAATGTGTTATAATTGAACAAGTTAGCATTAGGATGGAAAAGGTATTAATGATTTTAGTGCACTGAAGAGTGGTGATTATCTGCTTTCACAGCTATCAAAGGAAGGAGAGGGTCTTGGAGTAGGTGAATATTGACTAGGATGGGCACCACGGTGTGGAATATATCAGAACATTAGGATTGAGCTGGCGCAGAGCTGTGAGGACTTCAACAAGGTGAAGGTGATGCAATTTGCCATGGTTTACCTGGTGTGATTGTGGTCACAATGGACTCGAAAGATTATTTTTTTCAACATGCTGGAGCTGGCAGAGGCCTTCACCAGAGAGAAGAAGCTGGGACTGGTCTGAGGAGCATGATTTGGGATTCTGCGTTTGAAGGTGGATGATTTTACAGTGTATTTATGCCTCTTTTAGTATATTTCTTTCTCTTGGGTTTGGGCTGTAAGAACGTGGGATTGACACATTTCCTTGGCTCACGAGACAAGCTTGGCTAATAATGTTGGGTTTTGGGTTTTGGGAGTTGCGTCAGAAGGGAGTGGGGTGGTTGTTGCTTTTAGGGAAGTTAATGCAGGGTGACGCTGGGAGGGGGTCACCTTGCTAGCGGGAAGGGACGGTGTGGCTAGTGAATGAGAGAGGAGTGGAGGAAGAGGCTGTTGGGCTAGATCATGTGAGGCACAATCAGTCGAGCTGTTTTACTGTTTGTTGGTAGGGGCATGGGGCCCTGGTATGGTGTTCCTACAAGAAACTCACCTGTGGGTGCCGGGACCATCCAGGTTGGGAAGCCCTGGGGAGCAGGTTTTCCACTCAGGGTTTGACGGATGGGTCGGGGGGGAGAGGGATTTCGGTCAGCAAAATGATTCGCTTTCAGTCGGGGAACTCTGGCTGATCAGGGGATGGTTATGTGATGGTTACAGGTATGCTGGGGGGGGGGGGTGCGCCTGGGCTGGTTTAGATCACTCGGCTAAATCGCTGGCTTTAAAGCAGACCAAGCAGGCCAGCAGCACTGTTCGATTCCCATACCAGCCTCCCCGGACAGGCGCTGGAATGTGTGGAATAGGGGCTTTTCACAGTAACGTCATTGAAGCTACTCGTGCCAATAAGTGATTTTCATTTCATTCATGGTGTGAGTGAATGTGTATGCCCCAATTGGAGCAATGTCAAGTCTATGGGGTGCTTGCTGGCTGCAATACCGGAGATGGACACCCACCAATTGATTTTAGGGGCGTAGATTTTAATTTCGTCTTAGATCCGAAGCTGAACTGTTCCCGATTGAGGTCACTAACCCAATCAGGAATTACAAGGGTGTTGGCTGCATTCATGGAGGAGACAACAGACAAACCCTTAGCATGGTTTAGTGACTTGATTGAGCTTTAGTATCTCAAGAAGTTCAAGTTTACAGTGAGGGGGTTGTTAAATGGGTTCCACCGTAGATGACGACTCTTCATATAGTTTCTTTAAGGAATGGGTCACTGCTGGCTGTTAGTGAGGTTAGGGGTGTGTGTTATTTGGGTTATATTTCTGTTACTGGGGTTATTGTTATAGAAAGGATGTGATTGCAGTAGAAAGAGTGCAGAGGAGATTCACCAGCATGTTGCATGGACAGGAGTTATGAAGCGAAGCTGGCCAGGCTGGGGTTAGTTTCCTTCGAGCAGAGGAAGGCTGAGTGGAACCTGATGAGCTGTGTAAAATTATGTGGGACATAGACAGGACAAATAGGAAGAAACGTTCCAAAATATTATTGAAAGTAGTGGTTTATTTCTTCTCTCTCTTGCGCCTCTGCTCGCTGAACTTGGATTCAAACCATCTGGGCCCACTGCATTTTCTACTTCTAGACACATGCAAAATGTAATCCTTCACTTCCTCTATTCCATTGTTTCTCACTTCAGCCTTTCATTTGGTCGTTTCCATTCTACAAACTCGATGGCTCACCTTTCACTTTGCTCTGCAAAGCACTGAGCTATGATGTCTGATTGTTGCCGTTTGATCACATTCGAGTATAAGTTGTCTTCATTCATCTAAAATGGTGCTAGTATTTTAGAGGATTATGTTTTACTTATTATTATCAAATATCCCCTGTCTTTGTCCTCATTCCAATTAATAAATTACCCTTTGTTTTACATACAAGATGGAGAGACTTTCAAAAACTTTTTCTAAAGAATTTTTCTCCATATTCAAAATGTTTTTTTGGAATTATAGAGTAAGTAAGTCCTGTCTTGGATTCAGAGGTTGGAGGGTTCAAATTGCACTTGAGAGTCATGGTTCAGACATGACCCCTGGCTCTTGAATTATGGGTTGGTCATCCAACCACACATTTGTGCCCAATGATCAAGATTCTCAGCTCCCCATTGTATTATCTGGACGGATTGCATAAAATCTCACTGATTTACAGGATCCTTTCAAATCGGCCTCTCAACTCAGATAAAGATGGTCATGGCCAAGAAATAATGTACAAGTATGAATGGTTAATTTGCTTGTGACTCCTTCCTTTACTCCGCAGGGGAGAATATGAGGTTTGTGTCAACTAGATTAATGTCAGGTGTCCTTCTGGTTTTTAAAAATAAATTAGAGCACACAATTCATTTTTTCCAATTGAGGGGCAATTTTGCGTGGCCAATCCACCTACCCTGCACATCTTTTGGTTGTGGGTGAAACCCACGCAAACACGGGGAGAAGTGCAAAACACCACAGGACAGTGACCCAGAGCTGGGACCACTGGTGGCGTGCGCCGCAGTACTAACCACTGCGCCACCATGCTATGCTATCCATCTGTTTTTTTAATTAACTAATCTTTATTGTCACAAGTAGGCTTACATTAATATTGCAATCAAGTCGCTGTGCAGATCCCCTCGTCTCCACTTACCGGCGCCTTTTCAGGTACACGGAGGGAAAATTCAGAACTGTCCAAATTACCTAACAGCACGTCTTTCGGAACTTGTGGAAGGAAACCGGAGCACGCAGACGGGAACACCACGCAGACACTGGGAGGACATCTGTGCACAGACAGTGTCCAAGCTGGGAATCGAACGTGGGACCTGTCGCTGTGAAAGGAGAGTGCTAACCACTGTTGGTTTTAGATTGTTGTCTGTACATTTACATTACTTCAACAGAATACTAATGAAACGTTTAACCCAGGTGCCCTTATATTTGAGATGAACAAAGGACAAACACAAGTGCACACTTACATCCAAGTTTATTTTCAAATCATAATAAAACAGTTATCCCTTAAATTACCCCAGCTATAGTATGGCTTAATACAACATGAGCCGGGGGCAGCAGAGTCTTGCAGTGTTTGGCAATGCTGCCCTCAGGGCCCCGGGTCACTGTCCCTTGTGGAGTTTACACATTCTCCCCATGTCTGTGTGGGTTAGAAATGGATAGAACCCAGAGATCCTTGTGAAGCTAGATTTGGCGCTCTTGGTGGACAAGGCATTTTGCAAGAAGGTGGCATGGTGACAGAGAACTGTGTGGAGTCCGAAACAAAAGGGGAGGTCTCGCTCTTCATGTTTCGGGAGGGCATTGAAGGAAGTGGTCTGGCAGCAGTAATACCCTATATGGTCCACAGGGACAAGGTTAAGAGCGCAGAGAGACAGAGGTTGGTGGCTGACATTGTGGAATGTGGACTGACTGCATTCAGTGGCTCTGACTAGAGAGTTGTTAGCAGAGAGGAAGAACTACAAGTAGCGTTTGAGTCTATTAATGTCATTCATCGCTCAACAGGGTTATTTTATGAGTATGGGGGATAGGCCAGCAACCTGCTAACCCATCAGTTGAGGTCATAGGCGGCCATGTGGGACATAATGCAGGTGATGGATGAGGAAGGAGGTTTAGCGACGACACGGAGAAAACTAATGAAGCATTCAAGGTCTTTTACCGGGCTGTATTTGTCCGGGCCCCGAGGGAGGACGCAGAGCTGCTGCACTTTTATATTCCCGGAGGTGGAAAGGGGGAAGGACAGGGTTTGGAGGCATCACTGGGACTGCCGGAGATAATGGAGTCCGTGGGTGATGGCCGTCGGTGAAGGCACCAGGGCTGGATGGCTTTCCGGTTGAGTTTATTAAACACAGTTTTGGCTGCGTTGGCACCCATCTCTAGCGAAAGTATAAAGATTCAGCTGGCACGGGGGGCAAGCTGCCACTAGGCTGGCTCCGGCATCAATCTCACTGATCCCAATGAAGAAAAGGGACAAGTGGAGTGTGGGTCTTACAGGGCCATCTCCCTGCTAAACACTGGTGTGACATTGTCGGCTGTTGTTCTCTTCTCAAGCATTTGCTTTTCACCAGTGGATGGGGCGGGGTGGCGGGGGGTTTCTGGAATGGGAGCAGTGGGAGGGGTTGATGCAAGGGGGTTGATTTGGGGAATGGCTGTGTTAGTCAAGGGGAAAATGGACAAATGACAACCTGTTTGTAATTTGGTTGTATCTTCGGCTGACTCTGTGATTTGTTGATGGTAGAAATAAAATATATATATTTTAAAATACTCACTAACACTTCTTCAACAGCAGCAGCCAAACCCACCACCTCTGTGACTAGTGTGGCATGGTGGCACAATGGTTAGCACTGCTGCCTAATAGCTTCCAGGGTCCAGGTTCAATTCCAGCCCGGATGACTGTCTATGTGGATTTTCTACTTTCTCCCTGTGTCTGTGTGGGTTTCCTCTGCGTGCTAGGGTTTCCTCCCACAGTCCAAAGATGTGTGGGTTAGGTGGATTGGACCTGCTAAGTTGCCCCGAGTGTCTAAAGGTTAGGTGGGGTTCCTGGGTTACGAGGATGGGGTGGAGTCATTGGCTTAATTAGGGTGCTCTTTCCAAGGGCCGGTACAGACTCAGTGGGCCAAATGGCTTCCTTCTGCACTGTAAATTCTATGATTTTATTGTTCTCGAAGATTGAAGGGTAGTAGTATATGTGAACCTGAACTTGCCCTTCAATCTCACATTCAGACTTGGAAATATATCAACTTCCCCTGACTGTCACTGGATAGAATTCTGGAAATCCCTTCCCAACACGTCTGTCAGTTTAGCGAGACCACATGGACTGCAGGGGTTCAAGAAAGTGGCTCAGACCTGCTTCTGAAGGGCAATTAGAGGGGAGAAACATACCTTGGCCTTGCCAGCAATGTTCCCATATCAGCTACAATGTTCTCGAATGGTGGGGTAGAATTGCGAGGCCGAGTGGCTGATCATGCTCCTGATTTATTTGTTGTGGTGTTTGTCTGTTCATGATCACAATGCTGGTTGTTGGTGAGTGAAGCTCAATTGGCTAACATGTTACCTACATTACTACAGTGACAATACCTCAAAGGTACTTGATCAGCTGTCAACTACTTTGTGATATTCTGTGGTCAAGAAGGTCGCTACATGAATGTAAGTCTGTTTTCAAATCAAAGACATATTGAAAACAGGGCTCCACACACAAAACTGACCTCAGCTCAGGATCAATGGATCATCACTGACATTTTTTACAGGCCTTTCAGGAGGCTTCAAAAACTACATTTGGACAATTTGGGTGTGGGGACAGTAATACTTTCACAATTAACTTTTTAATTTGGAAACATAAAGAATATTAAACCCCAGTGTCACCAGAGATTGAGCCAGTATATTTTCAGTGATGTTCAATTGGGTTTCTAACAGAGGATAAATCGATACTGTAAACATGCTTAAATATATGCATCTAATATTTTGAGATCTTTTCAAAAATTCAATTTTACTAATTCAGTCTGATTGTGCTGGTTCATGGCAGATGTGACGTTTGGTGATTGGCAATGAATTGCAGTGGCAAATCTTTCAGACGGTTGGTGCAGACTTCGATGGGCCGAATGGCTGCCTTCTGCACTCTCAGGATTCTATGATGTGGAGATGCCTGGCGTTGGACTGGGTGGGCACAGTAAGAAGTCCAACAAGTTTGTTTCAAATCACTAGCTTTCATACCTCTTAATTCACGGATGAAGGAGCAGTGCTCCGAAAGCTAGTGTTTGAAACAAACATGTTGGACTTTAACCTGGTGTTTTAAGACTTCTTACTGTGCTCACCGCAGTCCAACGCACGGCATCTCACATCATGACTAGCTTTTGGTGCATTCCTCCTTCCTCAGGTGAATGGAGAGGTAGGTTCCAGAAACATTTATACAGACAAAGTCAAAGATGCAAGATGATACTTTGAATGCGGGTAAATAAGTCTTCACAGAGCCAGAGAGAGGGTAACCCCAGGTAAAAGAGGTGTGAATTGTCTCAAGCCAGGACAGTTGGTAGGATTTCGCAAGCCCAGGCCAGATGGTGGTGGTGGGGGGGGGGGGGGGTTGAATGTAATGCGACATGAATCCCAGGTCCCGGAACTTGGCTATATGTTTCTGCTCTGCAATTCCGCGTTGTTGCGCGTCCTGTGAATTAGAGATGAGAAACCTTGGCCTTGCCCGCGACCCTCACATCCCATCAATGAATTAAAAAAGTCAATTTTGCAGAGAAATGTGTGAATGAGCATGCGATTTTTATTTGGTGAAGGTGGAAAAGCTGATTTCAATCCGAGTTCCAGCTGAGAGGGATTGGGTGACATTCCCTGTGGAAGCTGGGATATCCCGAATATCCGGACCCTTTCCCATTTCCCCCTCAGGCCTCTCAGTGGCGAGCGGCTCGCTTCACAAACTCTCCTCCCTCTCGGAAATGACAAAACGCCTTCTCTTTCCCTGAGGCACTTTCGCTTTTGGAACAAACTGACAACAAGGTTCATTTCCAGAGAGAAAGTGAGGCAGCCGCTTTCCCGGGAGACAGAGAGAGAGACAAGAAAGAAACGGGGTGAAAGGAGAGGGAGCGGAATCACTTTCACCCTCGGAATCGGAGCAGATGAAATATTCTTTCAGTCAAACTCTTGAAAACGGCTCCAGAAAGCAGCGGGAAATGAGCAAGTTGTGCCAGTGAAAGAGCAGATTGTGGGACAGCTCAATGGGAGCGGAGTCAGTGTCCATGAAGCGGGGAGCCTGGGCTCTGAGCCGGGCTCTCTGCAATGTTCAAGCTGTGAAGGGTGGAGAGAACAAGCGCGATGTGAACACACCGGGTCCCGGTGCATTTCAGAGGCAATGGGGCCCCGGGTCAGCTCGAGAAGCCGCCGCACCGGATTCCCGCTCTCGGTGTCGCTGTAATCCGGATGATCAAATCCAGCCCCCAATACATGTTCCCCCTGCACCCCCCCCCAGCAATACTGAGCCTCCCTCTACACCACCAAACTGCCCCCCCCCCAAAAACTGACCCTCCCTCTGCACCTCCTTACTGCCCCCCAATACTGAGCCACCCTCTACACCACCATACTGCCCCCCGAATACTCTGCCCCCCTCTACACCAAATTACTGCCCCCACAATACTGAGTCCTACTCTGCACCACCGTACTGCCCCCCCCCCAATACTGAGCCTCCCTCTACACCACCCTACTGCCGCCCCCAAATACAGAGTCCCCCTCTACACCACCTTACTGCCCCACAATACTGAGCCTCCCTCTACACCACCTTACTGCCGCCCCCCAATACTGAGCCTCCCTCTACACCACCTTACTGCCCCCAATATTGACCCTCCCTCTAATCCACCATACTGCCCCCCGGGTGATGAGAAGCTTCACAACACTGAGCTGGAAGCCAGCGCTGCTTGGGATTTTCTCGCAGGGATTCCCCACTCACTGCTTCCGGAGTCTCCAGCTTTCAGCTTCCTGACCTCAAAGAGAACCGCACAAACTATTGATCTCCTGCAGCTCGAACACAAATCCTCCAGCCCATTTTCACTTTACCAATGTCATGTCCACACCTTAAAGGCGACAGCATGTCAGAGCCAGTGCCAGCTCCCAACAGAGTCCACACTCACACTCACTCCATTCGCTAACAGAGGCGTTCGCTCCCGGATCAGAATCGGCTCCCATTCGACTTTCCCACTTTCATTCGCTTCACAAGAACCTTTCTCGCCGCTGAACCACGAAGCCGCCGCTTACTCATCTTTTACATCGGTGTGTGACTCTGGCTCGGTTGCTCATGGCTCTGGCGAGTATTTGGAGGATTGGGGCGGTGTTGTTCCTCTTGTCCGGGACCCTCAGTCTGGGCTGTGAGAGGCTGCAGTTACAGCAAGTTCTTAACACAGAGACACTCAGCAAACTGAATGAAATGGTGAGTTGAAGCTGGTTTCTGAGCAGCCTGTGAATCACATTGGGTCTAATTGCTGTGAAATGTTATTTCTGGAGAAATAGTTTGGGGTTTTAATGAGATTTTAATTTACTCCTCTCAGGGTGGTTCCTTTCCCAGACACTGTATAAAACACAGGCACGCGCTGAAAACCAAGCCCTTGAACCTGGTGAAACTTTCGAAGGGATTAGAGGTGAGTGTGACAATGGTAGCAGCTTCTGTCGTTACATTTCACTCTGTAGTTAGAGCAACAACCTGATCGGAACCGGGAACATCAGGAATTTTCAATTGAGAGATTTGCACCCATTGTGATAATGATAGCAGCTTCTGTCGTTATATTTCATTCTGTATCTCACCCATGAACTGTGTCACTCTCTCTTCCCGCATTCACTATCTCACTATCTCTAACCCCAGAAAATATGCCCCTGTCTCTCATCAACTCTTCATTGCAAATTACTTTCTTGTTGCAACTATCGGATTGCTTGAACTATCTTAATCTCCCAATGTCACTGTTTCTGAGCCTGTCATTCCTCTGATCAACAATTTCCTCCCGCAAAATATAATTATACTTAAAATCTGTGGACATATTTTCCAGAGTATTTCCACTTCAGATTGACATTAAGTGCAATCTTACGTGTACAATGCAATTATAATATTCCTAATGTTAACGGAGCACATCTCGTGTCAGATATATAGCTTCAGTGCAAAACCATTCATGATTATTGCTGATAGATAAGATAGACCAAGGAAAAACTTCCCATTAGTTCATGGTACAAGGTCCAGGAGACACATATTTAATATCCACTTAAGGACATCATCCCCAAAGCCACTTTTACCAAACCAGTTGGAGTCAGGGAATTCAGAAATTGGACATCCACAAAACAATCTTGTCAGGTTTGTTTCCTGGTTGTTATTATTCGCGCGCGATCTCTGACGTTTCTTGCGGTCTTGGGCCGAGCAGTTGCCATACCAGGCTGTGATGCAGCCAGATATGATGCTTTCTATGGTGCACCTGTAAAAGTTGGTAAGTCATTGTGGACATTCCGAATTTAGGTTCCTGAGGAAGTATAGGCTTCGGTGGGTGGGTTAAAGTGGGTGGACCTGGACAGATTTTTGGTGATGTGCACACCTAGGAATTTGAAGCTGTCAACCATCTCCACCTCAGCTCCGTTGATGCAAACAGGGGTCTGTATAAGACTTTGCTTCCTAAAGTCAATGACCGGCTCTTTTATTTTGCTGGCATTGCGGCAGAGATTGTTGTTGTTACAGCACTCCACTGGATTTTCTATCTCCCTTCTGTATTCTGACTCACTGTTGTTCCAGATCCGACCCACTGTAGTCGTGTCGTCAGCAACACTGTAGATGGCGGTGGAGCCGCATTTTGCCACAATCCTATGTGTATAGGGAATATAGTAGGGGGCAAAGTACGGAGTATTGCGTATTTGAGCATTTTAAGTTTGATTTATTTTTGTTCTTCGAAATAATTTATTCGAATTCTAAAGGTAACAGGTCTCTCTAATATCGTTTTGTATTCTGTACAGAAAGAGGATCAGATCCAGATTCTCCATCAGACCCTGCGTCACATCAGCAAGATCTACAGCATGAACCTGGGCTCAGTCACCTGGGACCGGGACACGGTGGAAAACCTCCGCCTTCTCCTGGACCGACAGCTCAGTGAGCTGGAAGAATGTGTCAGGAATCAGGGATCAGAGCACAAGATGAGGAGAAACTCCACCATTCATAATTACTTTAGGAAACTGGAGAAGTTTCTCAATCAGGAGGTGGGACAATTGACAATTGACTGTGTGATTACTGGCTGGTCGATCATTTCACCCGATCAACATTAATTTATTTTCTAATACACTTTCCTGAATAATTTTCTTTTTCAGAAATTCAGTGACTGTGCCTGGGAAATAATCCGCACTGACACCAGGGCCCGATTACAACAGATGCTTTTCATAATGCTGCAAATCAGCAGAAGAAACTGATAAATACATTGGTCCAGAATGGGAACAAAGAATGTTTATTTTGAAGACTTTTCATGTGCAGCTATATTTTTATATGGATATTTGAAATTCATTTTATACTTTATTGTAATGATGAGAGAATAATGAGTGACTTGATGAAATTGTTCACTGTCTTTATTTATTTAATTTATTGATACCTACAGCCGCGTTATTGTGGGTGGTGAGTCTGGTTTGAGAATTGTCTGTCAGGCTTTCAGGATATGGGTTTCCAGACCTTTCCTAAATGGACAACATTTCAAACTATATCAGGCTCTTTAATTGATTGATATTTATTTTCATGATGTTTTTGTAGAATGAAATGTTAGAATTTTATTTAATGTGTAAAATGAGTTAAAAATGTTAATTTATTGATATTTATTAAGAATTGGGTTGTAGAAAATGTTTATCTAAACTGGAAAATTTTATACTGAATGAGAGCATGTATTTATATATTTAATATTTATAATAAATCGTTTTTAATATTACACATTTCTAAAGTTATGTTCATTTTTGATTTCTGTCGGTTTGATTTCCACATTACAAATGGTCTGAATTCTCCTATCTGCTGCCTGTTACTGTTGCTCATTCTCTGCTCCATTTTCCATTCTCTCCATCCTCTGATTTTCCCTCACCTGGCGGAATTGTAAATTCATTTTGAACTCAACTTGCCCAGGTTCTTATATTTTCTAAACTTCTGCACCTCAACAATATAGTATCATGGAATCCCTACAGTGCAGGAGGAGGCCATTCAACCTATCGGGTCTGTCCCGACCCTCTGAAAGAGCATCTTGACGAGGCTCACTGCCCTCACCTATCCCTGTATCCCCGTAACCCTACTTAACCTGCACATCTTTGGACATTGAGGGAAAATTTTAACAGAGCCAATCTACCCAACTTGCATGTTTTTTGACTGTGGGAGGAAACCAGAGGAAACCGAGGCAGACAGGGAGAGAACATGCAAACTCCACACAGACAGTCACCCAAGGCTGAAATTGAAGCAGTGTCATGTGTGCCGCGATACAGTAGCATTAACCACTGTGCCACCATGCCATCCTTTGATGAAATTCTGGCACTGAGGCTGAGAGGACTTGGTATGACATCCAGAATAAGAAAGTGAACTGGGCGGCTAACATAGCCATGATAAGGAAGTTGATGGTGGGCACGGGGTCTATCTGGGAGCGGGTGGAGGCAGCTTTGTGCAGGGGCACCAGTTTGGCAGTCCTGGTCATGGCTCCTCTACCGCTGTCGCCGGCCAAGTACTCCACCAGCATGGTAGTGGGGGCGGCCCTGCGGATATGGGGCCAGTGGACGAGGCATGTAGGGGAGGTAGGTGCGTCGGTCTGGGCTCCTATATGTGATATTGATTTGCCCCGGGAACATGGATGGAGGTTTTCGAACATGGGGTTGGGCGTTGGGAGGAGTGTGGGCGATATGTTCCTGGAGGGGAGCTTTGCGAGTTTGAGGGGCTTGGAAGAGAAATTTGAGCTGGCAAGGGTAAATGACTTTAGGTACTTACAGATGCAGGACTTTGTCCGCAGACAGGTCCCATCCTTCCCACGCCTCCCGCCAACGGGGATTCAGGACAGAATAATCTTTTGGGGAGAAGGAGTCTCGGATATTTACACGGTGCTCATGAAGGGGGAAGAGTCCCAGACGGAGGAACTGAAACTCAAATGGGAGGCGGAGCTGGGTGGGGAGATGGAGGACAGGCTGTGGGCTGAAGCACTGAGTAGGGGTAAACTCAACCGCAACATGTGCCAGGCTCGGCCTGATTCAATTTAAGGTCGCACACCGTCCCACATGATGATATCTCAGATGAGCAAATTATTTGGGGTAGAGGACAAGTGCGCTAGATGCGCGGGAGGACCAGCGAACCATGTTCACATGTTTTGGGCATGTCCTAAGCTTAGGGGGTACTGGGAGGAGTTTGCGGGGATCATGTCCCGGGTGCTTAAAACAAGGGTGGTGATGAGTCCAGTGGTGGCAATGTTTGGGGTTTCGGAAGACCTGGGAGTGCAGGGGAGGAAGGAAGCTGATGTTTTGGCCTTTGCTTCCCTCGTACCCCGGCGGCACATACTGCTGGCATGGAGGGTCTCAAAACCCCCGAAGACTGAACTATGGCTTTCAGACATGGCTAGTTTTCTGGGTATGGAAAAAATTAAGTTTGCCTTGAGGGTATCTGTACTGGGGTCTGCCCGAAGTTGGCAACCATTCATCGACTTCTTGACGGGAGAGTGAATGTCAGCAGGGGGGGGGGGGGGGGGGGGGGATTAGAGTAGAGTAGTGGCGATAAATAGGCAGGCACTGTCTATGGGAGAGGAGCGGGCCTGTGCAGTATGGGTCGATTGAGGCGTTGATTTTACGTTGGTTTTTGCATATTTTTGTTTTTTTTACTGTTTGATATCTGTAACTTTTTACAATGCCGAAAAGTACCTCAATAAAATTGTTTGTTTAAAAGAAAAGAATAAGAAAGCGAAAGATGAAGGCATTAATTCAGAAGGGACAGGGAGAAATGGGATTGAGTTTGGAGATGTTGCAGTGTTGAGGTGACAATTTTGCGATCTAATGATGCAGAAGTTCAGGCTTATGCTCAGAGGATGTTGGTGAAAATTACACACTTTGATGGGATTTGAATTTAGTTAATCAATCGCAGTAATAGTAAGCACGATATTGTACAAAACACTTTCCTGATGCACTCATGTCTGTTCGGGAAGGAAATTGATGCCCCATCCCCGCTCTGGCCTACATGTGGCTACAACAATGTTATTGCCTCTTCACAGCCCTCTGATGTGGCCTAGGAGCCATGAACCTCAAGGGCAATTAGGCATGGGCAACAAATGCTGGCCTGACTGGTGATATGGAATTGATACGATAGAATTTTGAATACTGACTGTATGACATCAGAACACAAGGAGGAGCAGACCAATTCTGTTCCACCATTCAATTTTGTCTTAAGTGATCTGATTGTGGCCTTATCCCATTTCCTACTTACCCCCATCACTTTTACTCATTTGTTGATCAGACAACTGTCCAAATCGGGCTTGGATGTATTCAATGATCCTGGCTCTGTGCAGGTTGCAGAATGTGAAAGATTAATGGCACTTGGAGCAATCAGAGTTTACAATCAGATCGGAGAGGATGTTATCGAATGGTGGGATAGGATGGTGAGGACGAGTGGCCTATGATGCTCCTAATTTATATGTTGGGGTGTTTTTCTGTTCATGATCACAACACTGGTTGTTGATAGGTGAAGCACAAATTGGCAAACGTGTTTCATATATTACGACAGTCACAATGCCTCAAATGTACTACATCAGCAGTCGTGTACTTTGTGATGTTCTGTTGTCAGGAAGGGCGCTACATAAATGTAATTCTGTTTTCAAATCAAACACATATTGAAAACTGTCCCCACACAAAAAACCCACCTCAGCTCAGGATCAATGGATCATCGCTGAAATTGTTTACAGGCCTTCGATAGGCTCCAAAAACTAGTTTTGACAATTTGGGTCTGAGGACAGATTTAGTTTCTGAAATTAACTTTTGAATTTGAAAACAGAAAGACAATTACACCCCAGTGTCACCAGACATTGAGCCTGTATTATTTTCAGTAATGTTGAATCAGGTTTCCAACAGAGGTAAAATCGATACTGGCATTAAAGTGCTTCTGCGTTTAAATAAAATTGCGCGTGGCAACAACCTTAAATACATGCATCAATATTCTCAGATATTTTCAAAAATTCAATGTTAATATGCAGTCTGATTTTGCTGGTTCATGGCAGATGTGGCGTTTGGTGATTGGCAATTATTTGGAGTGGAAAATCTTTCAGAGGGTCGGTGCAGATTGGATGGGCTGAATGGCTGCCTTCTGCACTGTAGGGATTGTATGATTTTATGAATTAGAGATGAGAAGCACACAGTGACCTTGCCAGCGAACCTCACATCCCATCAATGAGTAAAATAAGTCAAATTTGGCACAGATTTCAGTGAGTGGACCTGAGATTTTTATTTGGTAACGGTGGACATGGTGATTTCTATCCGAGTTCCAGCTGTGAGGGATTGGGTGACATTCCCTGTGGAAGCTGGGATATCCCGAATATCCGGAACCCTTTCCCATTTCCCCCTCAGGCCTTTCAGTGACGAGCCGCTCGCTTCACAAACTCTCCTCCCTCTCGGAAATGACAAAACGCCCTCACTTTCCCTGAGGCACTTTCGCTTTTGGAACAAACTGACAACAAGGTTCATTTCCAGAGAGAAACTGAGGCGGCCGCTTTCCCGGGAGAGAGAGAGAGAGAGAGAAGAAAGAAACGGGGTGAAAGGAGAGGGAAAGGAATCACTTTCACCCTCGGAATCGGAGCAGATGAAATATTCTTTCAGTCAAACTATTGAAAACGGCTCCAGAAAAGCAGCGGGAAATGAGCAAGTTGTGCCAGTGAAAGAGCAGATTGTGGGACAGCTCAATGGGAGCGGAGTCAGTGTCCATGAAGCGGGGAGCCTGGGCTCTGAGCCGGGCTCTCTGCAATGTTCAAGCTGTGAAGTGTGGAGAGGACAAGCGCGATGTGAACACACCGGGTCCCGGTGCATTTCAGAGGCAATGGGGCCCCGGGTCAGCTCGGAAAGCCGCCGCACCGGATTCCCGCTCTCGGTGTCTCTATAATCCGGATGATCAAATCCAGACCCCAATACATGTTCCCCCTGCAAACCCACCCCCCAATACTGAGCCTCCCTCTACACCACCTTATTGCCCCCCCCCAATAATAAGCCTCCCTCTACACCACCTAACTGCCCCCCCAACACTGAGCCTCCCTCTACACCACCTTATTGCCCCCCCCCCAATACTAAGCCTCCCTCTACACCACCTAACTGCCCTCCCAACACTGAGCCTCCCTCTACACCCCCTTACTGCCCCCCAATACAGAGCCTCCCTCTACACCACCTTACTGCCCCCAATACTGAGCCTACCTCTACACCACCTTACTGCCCCCCCCCACCAATACTGAGCCTCCCTCTACACCTTACTGCCCCCCCCCAATACTGAGCCTCCCCCTTCACCACCTTTCTGCCGCAAATACTGAGCCTCCCTCTACACCCCCTTACTGCCCCCCCAATACAGAGCCTCCCTCTCCACCACCTTACTGCCCCCGGGTGATGTGAAGCTTCACAACACTGAGCTGGAAGCCAGCGCTGTTTAGTATTTTCTCGCAGGGATTTCCCTCTCGCTGCTTCCGGAGTCTCCAGTTTTCAGCTTCCTGACCTCAGAGAGAAACCGCACAAACTATTGATCTCCTGCAGCTCGAGCACAAATCCTCCAGCCCATTTTCACTTTTCCAATGTCATGTCCACACGTTAAAGGCGACACCAGTGCCAGCTCCCAGCAGAGTCCACACTCACACTCACTCCATTCGGCAACACAGGCGCTCGCTCCCGGATCACAAGCGGTTCCCATTCGACTTTCCCACTTTCATTCGCTTCACAAGAACCCTTCTCGCCGCTGAACCACGAAGCCGCCGCTTTCTCATCTTTCACATCGGTGTGTGACTCTGGCTCGGTTGCTCATGGCTCTGGCGAGTATTTGGAGGTTTGGGACGGTGTTGCTCCTCTTGTCCGCGACCCTCAGTCTGGGCTGTGAGAGGCTGCAGTTACAGCAAGTTCTCAACACAGAGACACTCAGCAAACTGAATGAAATGGTGAGTTGAACCTACAGCCAGAGCCGGAGTCGAATCAAACAGCGTCTGTATGTTTTACAAAGTCATATCAGGAGAGGAAGAGAAATGTGTGAAAAAACACATCAGGTCTGAGCGGTGAATAGAAGCTGGACACTGAGGCGAGGAGGATTTACAGAAAGGAGGGATTGTTATCTGGGGGCGGGGGTGAAAGAGGATTCAGAAACAAGCCATTCACATCAAGAATCTGTGTTTAATGTAACCAAACAATCACAGTGTTATCAGGAACACAGTAAAGTAAATTTGACATCAAGTTACGTAAGAAGGTAAAAGAACAGATGGCTAAAAGCTGGTAAAAGAGGGAACTTTTCAGGAAGGTCTTGCCGTAGGAAGGGGAGGTGGAGAAATGCGGAAGTTTACGGAGGGAATTCCTAATTTTAACGCTGAGATAGCTGAAGACTGCGCCTCAAAAATGAACATTGGAATCCAGGAGGCCAGATCTGGAGGTGGACAGATATGTCAGAGTGTTTTCGAGACTGGAGATGATTACACACACAACAGAAGACTTAAAAACAAGTAGGAGAATTTAAAGATGAAGGCATTGCTTAACTCGGCGTCATAAATCAGCAAATTCAGGTACGATGAGAGAACAAGATTCATGATTTATGCCAAATCCATCTCAGACATAAATTACTACAGGTTTTGATTGGGGAGAATGTGGAAAGTCGATCAGGCAGGTGTAGGAGTGACCAAACGCGGAGGTAACAAAGCTATGGATGGAAATTTCAGCTTCAGAGTTGCTCAGCCAGAGAGGGGGACAAGTGTGATTGGGGGGGGGGGGGGGGGGGGAGTGGGCAGTCTTACTTGTGGCGTCGATGTGGTCAGAAACTAATTTCAGGGTCAAATATCACACCTGCACATCTTGGGACTGTGATGTGGAGATTTCGGCGTTGGACTGGGGTGAGCACAGTAAGAAGTCTTACAACACCAGGTTAAAGTCCAACAGGTTTGTTTCAAACACGAGCTTTCGGAGCGCAGCTCCTTCTTCAGGTGACCTGGTGTTGTAAGACGTCTTACTGTGCATCTTGGGACTGTGAGAGGAAACCGGAGCACCGGGAGGAAACCCAAGCAGACACGGGGAGAACGTGCAGACTCCGCACAATCACCAGAGGCTGGAATTGAACCTGGGTGTGAGGCAGCAGTGTTAATTACTGTGCCAGGTGCTGCCTCTATGATCTGCTGGTAACTTTCACCTCACTTTTCCTCTCTGTCCAAAGTAGCACAGTGGTGCAAAGGTCAGCACTGCTGCCTCAGGGCACCGAGGACCCGGGTTCGATACCGGCTCTGGGTCACTGTCTGTGTGGAGTTTGCATATTCTCCCCGTGTCTGCATGGGTCTCATCTCCACAACCAAAAGATGTGCTGGTTAGTTGGATTGGTCACACTAAATTGCCCCTTAATTGAAAAAAAGTAATTGGTACTCTATAGTTCTAAAAAAAACTTTTCCTGTCTGTCCCTCTCCCCCGGGACACACTTTTAGATTCCCCTTGAATATCTGCAATGACCGAGGGGATTGCTTTACTGAGGAAGCGAATTCTAAAGATTAATGAGCCACTGAGACAAACAAATTCCTCCTTACTTCCATCATAAATGGGGAGTCTTTATTTTTAAACTGTGCACCTTAGTTCTAGAATCCTCTGGAAGAGGATGCCCTCCTGTCAGCTTGTATCCAGCCAACCCCCCTCAGATTCTGAGACGTTTCAATATTCGAATTAGTTTGATCAGCACACCGGTGTTTTGAGATGATGTCATTGAGAGGTAGCATGCAGCTGAGAAATGGGAGAGGTCAAGGATTGATTCTTAGGGGACACCAGAGGTAATGCAGCCGTCCTTCAGCAGGAAGAGAAGCCACTGCAGGAAATTCTCTGCCTACGTTGAGATAGATGATAAAAGCAAACGAGGACAGCCCCCTTCCAGCCCCATCCACCCAGCCTAAAACTTGACCATTGTGCAGAGGCCTGACCGACCCGTGTCAAGGTGCAGACATGATATGGAGATGCTGGCGTTGGACTGGGCTGAGCACAGTGAAAAGTCTCAACTGAGGAAGGAGCAGTGCTCCGAAAACTAGTGTTTGAAGCAAACATGTTGGACTTTATCCTGGTGTTGTAAGACTTCTTAAGGTGCAGACATATAGAGAAGGATCTGAAGGGGAGGTTAACCTTTGTTACAGCCAAACCGTTCTAACCAACTGCCCCCTTATTGTGCCCTTGATGTGAATCCGTTCAACTTGAAGGAAATCATCTGCTTTTCCAAAATTGATATTAATAATATTGATCCATATTCTTGGAGCTTTGAGTTAGAACCGGCCGCTGTTTGTGTTTTTCTATTTGGGCTCTTCCCGGCCCTGGTTGAGGAATTTCCAGCTTTCAGATTCCTTCCCTCACACTGGGAGCAGACTAACTATTCGCCTTGTAAAAGAAACAACCGAAAGCAGATTTCACTTTCCCAACGTAACACCGCTGATCGCCAGACCCTCCTCTTAACACGGAGAGGATGCTAGAGAGAGATCCTCCCAACACAGTCCAGATACACACAGACACACAGAGAGACAGAGACACACAGAGTGACACAGAGAGACAGAGACACACAGAGTGACACAGACACACAGAGAGACACAGACACACAGAGAGACACATAGAGACACAGACACATAGAGACACACAGAGACACACACACACAGAGACACAGACACAGACACACAGAGAGACACACAGACACACAGAGACAGAGAGAGAGAGAGTCACACACACACACACACACACATACTGGCAGATACACACACAGACTCGCAGGAGAGTTTAGGCGGTTACTCCTGCTGCAAGCGGTTGCATTTTCACTCCCGGTGATTCTTTCGGTGAAAATACAACATTTGTTCGGAGTTGAACCCGGTTACGGTCAGTGTGTGATCCTCAGCTCCGTGTCTCACTCTGGCTCGGTTGCTCATGGCTCTGGCCAGTATTTGGAGCTTTGTGACGGTGTTGTTCCTCTTGTCCGGGACCCTCAGTCTGGGCTGTGAGAGGCTGCAGTTACAGCAAGTTCTCAACACAGAGACACTCAGCAAACTGAATGAAATGGTGAGTTGAAGCTGGAGCCAGAAACAATTCCCCATCGCACTGGGTCCATTTGTTTTGAAGCATTCTCTCAGGAAAATGGTTCTGGGGTTTGCAGCGCTGCACAGTTTATGGTCAGCGAATCTGCAGCATTACTGTTTCTGATCTGGGTTGACACAGTGTTTGTCTTTGCTCTCAGGGCGGTCGCTTCCCTCGGCAATGTGTCAGGGAGAGGTTTGCGCTGACAACCAAGACCTTGAATCTGGTGAAACTGTCTGAGGGTTTGCAGGTGAGTGAACACTGGGGCTTATTATCATTTATTCCATCAGAAATGTGCGAAAAACACGATAAAGATCAACCACCGTAATCCAGGATGGACAGAGCAGGTCGTTCATTGAAGTTGTCAGTGGAAATGAGGGAGCTCCTGCTTTGAACTCAAACCCCCGGGTAAAGACTCTCTTCCTCGTTCCCTCAGACTGATGTAGGGAATGGAACCTCATTGAGCTGTGATGCACCCTGTTGGGGGAGCCTGCCAAGTCTGCAGCATCATTCAAAGGTTACTTGTGCCTGCTAATCATCTCAATTCCTTTCATCACCTCACTACCCATTAGCATCTCTGTCTTCTCCCTCTTACTCCCTCACTGTCTATCCACTTCTTACCATCAATCGTCCTATACAGTTCAGGCAGGGCCCTTTCATCTGTGGATTCCACACAACATACCTGTCCACTCTCCATTGCATTCACTCGATGGTCACTGTGTTGATATTGGTGGGCTGGTTAGCTCATTGGCTAGTCCAGGATGCTGCCACCAGCGCTGGTCCAATTCCTGTCTGACTGAGGAGGTGTGAGACCTGCCTCTGCGCCCTTCCCTGAGAGTCGAAGACAATGACAGACTCCCTCTACAAATAAACAAAAACAAACTGCCCAGAAAGCAACTCAGGGTGAAGCATCAGATGCCACAGCGGCAGAGGCCCAGGGTGACCGTGTGGAGTTTTCACGTTCGCTCCGTGTGCGTGGGATTCCTCCGGGTGCCCTGGTTTCCTCTCACAGTCCAAAGATGTGCAGGTGAGGTGGATTGGCCATGATAAATTGTCCCTTAGTGCCCAAAGGTTTGGTGGGGTTAGGGGGATGTGGCAGCGGAGTGGAAGGGGAGCTCCATTATTCTAATACTGTCCAGGGTGTTCTCTCAATTTATGTCCTCTATAAACTGGAACAGAATCCAATAACTACTGTAATATAACATAACTCAATTATCTCTGGTGCAGCACGGTGGCACAGTGGTTAGCATTGCTGCCTCAGGGTGCCGAGGTCCCAACCTTGATCCCGGCTCTGGGTCATTGTCAGTGTGGAGTTTGCGCATTCTTTCCATGTTTGCGTGGATTTCGCTCCCACAATCCAAAGATGTGCACGGCAGGTGATTTGCCGTGCTAAATTGCCACTTAATTCGAAAAAATGAATTGAGTACTCTAAATTTATTTTTTTTAAACTCATCATCTCTAAATATTCCAACAACACAAACTCCCAGTCAGCCATCACCTCTGCATTCTCAGATTAGATTCATTCAGATATCACCAAGTTCACAATTTTGCAAAATGGATTTTTCCGATATTCCCCGAGGTGCCACCAAAATCTCGAATGGAGAGAGTTATTTCACTCACAGGGTCCGAGGAAGGAGATATTGATGGATGGGTCTTGTCAGGAGATTTGGTGTCAGTGGAGGGGGTTAAGTCGATGTGCGAGGAGGAGATGGGGCCCATATTGAATGACGAGGTGTGAGGCACTTCGCAGGGTGAACTCCACATCCACCTGGGCCAGGTTTGGTTTCATCCAGCCTCGGGTAGTTTTGAGGGCACACTTGACCAATTTCAGAATGAGTCACTTCTTTTTAAGGGGGGGGGGGGACGACAGGTTTACAGTGCTGTTTACATGGTCCGGGTAACAACGTGCATATGTTCTGGTTTTGTCCCGAGGTCATGGGTTTTGGGGTCTCCTTCTTTAGCACCATGTTGGCGATCCTGAAGATTGAGCTGGAGCCCTAACCTTTAGCGGCCATACTTTGGGTGTCAGACTTATCAGAGCTGCAAACGGGCGCAGGGGCCAATGGCGTCGCCTTCTCCTTCCTCATTGCTCGGAAGTGAGTTCTGCTGGGATGGAGTTCTCCGCCTCCATCCAGTGCCTCGGTTTGGCTTGGGGACCTGATTGAGTTCCTATTCCTTGAAAAAGTCAAAGAAAAGTTGAGGGGAGCAAACGACGGGATTCTATGGGAGATGAAGCCTTTTACTGTATTTTTCAAGGAAATTGTCACCTTTTGTTACTCGGGGTGGGGGGGGGGGGAGTTGACGGGAGGGGAGTGGCAGGTTTCATGAGAGGTTGTTTTATGATTCTGTTTTTCATATCTGTAGATGTGTTGATTTTTCTTGTTATTTTGAATTTCATAAATGAAATATATTAATGAAAATATTTATTAAAAAAACAAAAATGCATCATCTTTAATCTGATTGTGTATATATTCCCCAGACACAGGACAGGATCCAGATTGTCCATCAGACCCTGCGTCACATCAGCAAGATCTACAGCATGAACCTGGGTTCAGTCACCTGGGACCGGAACAAGGTGGAAAACCTCCGCCTTCTCCTAGACCGACAGCTCAGTGAGCTGGAAGAATGTGCCAGGAAACAGGGCTCAGAGGCCAGACTGAGGAAAAACTCCACCATTCAAAAATACTTCAGGAAACTGAGGAAGTTTCTCAAACAGAAGGTGGGACAATTGATAATTGACTCTGTGATTATTGGATTGTAGTTTATTTGACCGTAATTAGATCTGTTCATTTTCCAATTGGGTTTCCTTAAAATATATTCTGTTTTTCCAGACATTCAGCAACTGTGCTTGGGAAATAATCCGCGCTGAGACCAGGGCCCGTTTACAACAGCTCCTTTACTTAATGGCACAAGTCCGCAGAAGAAATTGAAATAAAATCCAACCGCATGTTCAGCAGAGACTGGAATAATTTATTTAAATTGACTGTTATTTATAGAATAACAGAATTCTGTGGTGACTGACAAAGAGCAAAGAATATCTTGATGTAATTTTCTATTTGATTATTTATTCTAATTTATTAATATTTATCGCTGCAATATTTTTATGTTGTGAAATCTTCATCATATGTGTGCTAAGCTAAATGGATGGCCATGATGTCTTTGTACAACAGATGTTAGATTTTTACGGTTGTGAACTCACAAATGTAAAGAAGGTATTTCGATAACACATTTCATACAGACTGAAACAAGAAATAGTTCTTTCAAAGCTTGACGTTTTTGAGAAGTATTATATTTTATGTCTACAGTACGTCTGGAATTACAATTCTGACAGCTTGGCTCGATGATAACACTGATTGGTGGGTCAAACCCCACTTAATTCTCACTGGGCTCCTTATTGTAGCTGCTGAACCTCCAATCACAATTCTGCACTGGGAATGGTCCAGCCAATCCTCAGCTCTGCTTTCCCGGTTTCCTCAGTCTCAAGGGTCGGTTGCAGACAAACGACCCCTGACCTCATTCCTGTTTCAGACTCACCTTTACTTTCTGTTCACCACAAGGTCAACATTTCAATTAATTCCTCCTCATTTTAATTTATTGATATTTATCATTGTGTTGGCTTTATGTCATGGATTGCTTATGTTTTGTACAATTTATGAAAAATAAATGTTAATTTATTGATTTTTATTAAATTTTGGGAAATAAATAATATTTTTTTATAAACCTGGCAACTTTTTATACTGAATGAAAGCATATTTGTTCAAATAAATTGTTTTTGATATCACGCATTTGCTGGAGTAATATTTATTTTTCATGGGTCTTCTCAGGGTTTCCTCAGTCTCAAGGGTGTGTTGCAGACAACCGACCCCTGACCCCATTCCTGTTTCAGATTCACCTTTACTTTCTGTTCACCACAAGGTCAACATTTCAATTAATTCCTCCTTTTCATAGAATTTACAGGGCAGAAGGAGGCCATTCAGCCCATTGAGTCTGCACCGGCTCTTGGAAAGAGCACCCTACCCAAGGTCAACAATGCCACCCTATCCCCATAACCCAGTAACCCCACCCAACACTAAGGGCAATTTTTGGACACTAAGGACAATTTAT
The DNA here is from genome assembly GCF_902713615.1 of Scyliorhinus canicula. Lineage (NCBI taxonomy): Eukaryota > Metazoa > Chordata > Chondrichthyes > Carcharhiniformes > Scyliorhinidae > Scyliorhinus > Scyliorhinus canicula. The sequence goes on from NC_052164.1 coordinate 40,285,814, forward strand.
CATGGCCAATCCACCTAACCTGTACATCTTTGGACTGTGGGAGGAACCCGAAGCACCCGGCGGAAACCCACGCACACACGGGGAGGATGTGCAGACTCCGCACAGACAGTGACCCAAGCCGGAATCGAACCTGGGACACTGGAGCGGTGAAGCGATGGTGCTATCCACAATCCTCATTTTCATTTATTGATATTTATCATTGTGTTGGCTTTGTGTCATGGATTGCTAAAGTTTTGTACAATTTATGAGAAATAAATGTTAATTTATTGATTTTTATTAAATTTTGGGAAATAAATAATATTTTTTTATAAACCTGGCAACGTTTTATACTGAATGAAAGCATATTTGTTCAAATAAATTGTTTTTGATATCACGCACTTACTGGAGTAATATTTATTTTTCATGGGTCTTCTTCACTATAAATGTGTTATAATTGAACAAGTTAGCATTAGGATGGAAAAGGTATTAATGATTTTAGTGCACTGAAGAGTGGTGATTATCTGCTTTCACAGCTATCAAAGGAAGGAGAGGGTCTTGGAGTAGGTGAATATTGACTAGGATGGGCACACGGTGTGGATATATCAGAACATTAGGATTGAGCTGGCGCAGAGCTGTGAGGACTTCAACAAGGTGAAGGTGATGCAATTTGCCATGGTTTACCTGGTGTGATTGTGGGTCACAATGGACTCGAAAGATTATTTTTTCAACATGCTGGAGCTGGCAGAGGCCTTCACCAGAGAGAAGAAGCTGGGACTGGTCTGAGGAGCATGATTTGGGATTCTGCGTTTGAAGGTGGATGATTTTACAGTGTATTTATGCCTCATTTTAGTATATTTCTTTCTCTTGGGGTTTGGGCTGTAAGAACGTGGGATTGACACATTTCTTGGCTCAGAGACAAGCTTGCTAATAATGTTGGGTTTTGGGTTTTGGGAGTGCGTCAGAAGGGAGTGGGTGGTTGTTGCTTTTAGGGAAGTAATGCAGGGTGACGCTGGGAGGGGGTCACCTTGCTAGCGGAAGGAGACGGTGTGGCTAGTGAATGAGAGAGGAGTGGAGGAAGAGGCTGTTGGGCTAGATCATGTGAGGCACAATCAGTCGAGCTGTTTTACTGTTTGTTTGGTAGGGGCATGGGGCCCGGTATGGTGTTCCTACAAGAAACTCACCTGTGAGTGCCGGACCATCCAGGTTGGGGAAGCCCTGGGTGAGCCAGGTTTTCCACTCAGGGTTTGACGGATGGGTCGGGGGGGGAGTGGATTTCGGTCAGCAAAATGATTCGCTTTCAGTCGGGGACTCTGGCTGATCAGGGGATGGTTATGTGATGGTTACAGGTATGCTGGGGGGGGGGGGGGGGTCGCCATGGGCTGGTTTAGATCACTCGGCTAAATCGCTGGCTTTTAAAGCAGACCAAGCAGGCCAGCAGCACTGTTCGATTCCCATACCAGCCTCCCCGGACAGGCGCTGGAATGTGGCGACTAGGGGCTTTTCACAGTAACTTCATTGAAGCCTACTCGTGCCAATAAGTGATTTTCATTTCATTCCATGGTGTGAGTGAATGTGTATGCCCCAAATTGGAGCAATGTCAAGTCTATGGGGTGCTTGCTGGCTGCAATACCGGAGATGGACACCCACCAATTGATTTTAGGGGCGAGATTTTAATTTCGTCTTAGATCCGAAGCTGGACTGTTCCCGATTGAGGTCACTAACCCAATCAGGAATTACAAGGGTGTTGGCTGCATTCATGGAGGAGACAACAGACAAACCCTTAGCATGGTTTAGTGACTTGATTGAGCTTTAGTATCTCAAGAAGTTCAAGTTTACAGTGAGGGGGTTGTTAAATGGGTTCCACCGTAGATGACGACTCTTCATATAGTTCTTTAAGGAATGGGTCACTGCTGGCTGTTAGTGAGGTTAGGGGTGTGTGTTATTTGGGTTATATTTCTGTTACTGGGGTTATTGTTATAGAAAGGATGTGATTGCAGTAGAAAGAGTGCAGAGGAGATTCACCAGCATGTTGCATGGACAGGAGTTATGAAGCGAAGCTGGCCAGGCTGGGGTTAGTTTCCTTCGAGCAGAGAAGGCTGAGTGGAACCTGATTGAGCTGTGTAAAATTATGTGGGACATAGACAGGACAAATAGGAAGAAACGTTCCAAAATATTATTGAAAGTAGTGGTTTATTTCTTCTCTCTCTTGCGCCTCTGCTCGCTGAACTTGGATTCAAACCATCTGGGCCCACTGCATTTTCTACTTCTAGACACATGCAAAATGTAATCCTTCACTTCCTCTATTCCATTGTTTCTCACTTCAGCCTTTCATTTGGTCGTTCCATTCTACAACTCGATGGCTCATCTTTCACTTTGCTCTGCAAAGCACTGAGCTATGAGTCTGATTGTTGCCGTTTGATCACATTCGAGTATAATTTGTCTTCATTCATCTAAAAATGGTGCTAGTATTTTAGAGGATTATGTTTTACTTATTATTATCAAATATCCCCTGTCTTTGTCCTCATTCAATTAATAAATTACCTTTGTTTTACATACAAGATGGAGAGACTTCAAAACTTTTTCTAAAGAATTTTTCTCCATATTCAAAATGTTTTTTTGGAATTATAGAGTAAGTAATCCTGTCTTGGATTCAGAGGGTGGAGGGTTCAAATGCACTTGAGAGTCATGGTTCAGACATGACCCCTGGCTCTGAATTATGGGTTGTCATCCAACCACACATTTGTGCCCAATGATCAAGATTCTCAGCTCCCCATTGTATTATCTGGACGATTGCATAAAATCTCACTGATTTACAGGATCCTTTCAAATGTGCCTCTCAACTCAGATAAAGATGGTCATGGCCAAGAAAATAATGTACAAGTATGAATGGTTAATTTGCTTGTGACTCCTTCCTTTACTCCGCAGTGGGAGAATATGAGGTTTTGTGTCAACTAGATTAATGTCAGGTTGTCCTTCTGTTTTTTAAAATAAATTTAGAGCACACAATTCATTTTTCCAATTGAGGGGCAATTTTGCGTGGCCAATCCACCTACCCTGCACATCTTTTGGGTTGTGGGTGAAACCCACGCAAACACGGGGAGAATGTGCAAACACCACACGGACAGTGACCCAGAGCTGGGACCATGGTGGCGTGCGCCCGCAGTACTAACCACTGCGCCACCATGCTATGCTATCCATCTGTTTTTTTAATTAATAATCTTTATTGTCACAAGTAGGCTTACATTAATATTGCAATCAAGTCGCTGTGCAGATCCCCTCGTCTCCACTTACCGGCGCCTTTTCAGGTACACGGAGGGAAAATTCAGAATGTCCAAATTACCGAACAGCACGTCTTTCGGAACTTGTGGAAGGAAACCGGAGCACGCAGAGGGAACCCACGCAGACACTGGGAGGACAGTCTGTGCACAGACAGTGGTCCAAGCTGGGAATCGAACGTGGGACCTGTCGCTGTGAAAGGAGAGTGCTAACCACTGTTGGTTTTAGATTGTTGTCTGTACCTTTACATACTTCAAACAGAATACTATTGAAACGTTTAACCCAGGTGCCCTTATATTTGAGATGAACAAAGGACAAACACAAGTGCACACTTACATCCAAGTTTATTTTCAAACATAATAAAACAGTTATCCCTTAAATTACCCCAGCTATAGTATGGCTTAATACAACATGAGCCGGGGGCAGCAGAGTCTTGCAGTGTTTGGCAATGCTGCCTCAGGGCCCCGGGTCACTGTCCTTGTGGAGTTTACACATTCTCCCCATGTCTGTGTGGGTTAGAAATGGATAGAACCCAGAGATCCTTGTGAAGCTAGATTTGGCGCTCTTGGTGGACAAGGCATTTTGCAAGAAGGTGGGCATGGTGACAGAGAACTGTGTGGAGTCGAAACAAAAGGGGAGGTCTCACTCTTCATGTTTCGGGAGGCATTGAAGGAAGTGGTCTGGCAGCAGTAATACCCTATATGGTCCACAGGGACAAGGTTAAGAGCGCAGAGAGACAGAGGTTGGTGGCTGACATTGTGGAAGTGGACTGACTGCATTCAGTGGCTCTGACTAGAGAGTTGTTAGCAGAGAGGAAGAACTACAAGTAGAGTTTGATCTATTAATGTCATTCATCGCTCAACAGGGTTATTTTATGAGTATGGGGATAAGGCCAGCAACCTGCTAACCCATCAGTTGAGGTCATAGGCGGCCATGTGGGACATAATGCAGGTGATGGATGAGGAAGGAGGTTTAGCGACGACACCGGAGAAAACTAATGAAGCATTCAAGGTCTTTTACCCGGGGCTGTATTTGTCCGGGCCACGAGGGGAGGACGCAGAGCTGCTGCACTTTTATATTCCCGGAGGTGGAAAGGGGGAAGGCACAGGGTTTGGAGGCATCACTGGGACTGCCGGAGATAATGGAGTCCGTTGGGTTGATGCCGTCGGTGAAGGCACCAGGGCTGGATGGCTTTCCGGTTGAATTTTATAAAACAGTTTTGGCTGCGTTGGCTCCCATCTCCAGCGAAAGTATAAAGATTCACTGGCCCGGGGGAAAGCTGCCCACTAGGCTGGCTCCGGCATCAATCTCACTGATCCCAATGAAGAAAAGGGACAAAGTGGAGTGTGGGTCTTACAGGGCCATCTCCCTGCTAAACAATGTGTGACATTGTCGGCTGTTGTTCTCTTCTCAAGCATTTGCTTGTCACCAGTGGATGGGGCGGGTGGCGGGGGGTTTCTGGAATGGGAGCAGTGGGAGGCGTGATGCAAGGGGGGTTGATTTGGGGGAATGGCTGTGTTAGTCAAGGGGAAAATGGACAAATGACAACCTGTTTGTAATTTGGTTGTATCTTCGGCTGACTCTGTGATTTGTTGATGGTAGAAATAAAATATATATATTTTAAAATACTCACTAACACTTCTTCAACAGCAGCAGCCAAACCCACCACCTCTGTGACTAGTGTGGCATGGTGGCACAATGGTTAGCACTGCTGCCTCATAGTTCCAGGGTTCCAGGTTCAATTCCAGCCTCGGATGACTGTCTATGTGGATTTTCTACTTTCTCCCTGTGTCTGTGTGGGTTTCCTCTGCGTGCTAGGGTTTCCTCCCACAGTCCAAAGATGTGTGGGTTAGGTGGATTGGACCTGCTAAGTTGCCCCGAGTGTCTAAAAGGTTAGGTGGGGTTCCTGGGTTACGAGGATGGGGTGGAGTCATTGGCTTAATTAGGGTGCTCTTTCCAAGGGCCGGTACAGACTCAGTGGGCCAAATGGCTTCCTTCTGCACTGTAAATTCTATGATTTTATTGTTCTCGAAGATGAAGGGTAGTAGATATATGTGAACCTGAACTTGCCCTTCAATCTCACATTCAGACTTGGAAATATATCAACTTCCCCTGACTGTCACTGGATAGTAATTCTGGAAATCCCTTCCCAACACGTCTGTCAGTTTAGCGAGACCACATGGACTGCAGGGGTTCAAGAAAGTGGCTCAGACCTGCTTCTGAAGGGCAATTAGAGGGGAGAAACATACCTTGGCCTTGCCAGCAATGTTCACATATCAGCTACAATGTTCTCGAATGGTGGGGGTAGAATTGCGAGGCCGAGTGGCTGATCATGCTCCTGATTTATTTGTTGTGGTGTTTGTCTGTTCATGATCACAATGCTGGTTGTTGGTGAGTGAAGCTCAAATTGGCTAACATGTTACCTACATTACTACAGTGACAATACCTCAAAGGTACTTGATCAGCTGTCAACTACTTTGTGATGTTCTGTGGTCAAGAAGGTCGCTACATGAATGTAAGTCTGTTTTCAAATCAAAGACATATTGAAAACAGGCTCCACACACAAAACTGACCTCAGCTCAGGATCAATGGATCATCACTGACATTTTTTACAGGCCTTTGAGGAGGCTTCAAAAACTACATTTGACAATTTGGGTGTGGGGACAGTAATACTTTCACATATTAACTTTTTAATTTGGAAACATAAAGAATATTAAACCCCAGTGTCACCAGAGATTGAGCCAGTATTATTTTCAGTGATGTTCAATTGGGTTTCTAACAGAGGATAAATCGATACTGTAAACATGCTTAAATATATGCATCTATATTTTGAGATCTTTTCAAAAATTCAATTTTACTATTCAGTCTGATTGTGCTGGTTCATGGCAGATGTGACGTTTGGTGATTGGCAATGAATTGCAGTGGAAAATCTTTCAGACGGTTGCTGCAGACTCGATGGGCCGAATGGCTGCCTTCTGCACTCTCAGGATTCTATGATGTGGAGATGCCGGCGTTGGACTGGGTGGGCACAGTAAGAAATCCAACAAGTTTGTTTCAAATCACTAGCTTTCATACCTCTTCATTCACGGGATGAAGGAGCAGTGCTCCGAAAGCTAGTGTTTGAAACAAACATGTTGGACTTTAACCTGGTGTTTTAAGACTTCTTACTGTGCTCACCCCAGTCCAACGCACGGCATCTCCACATCATGACTAGCTTTTGGTGCATTCCTCCTTCCTCAGGTGAATGGAGAGGTAGGTTCCAGAAACATTTATACAGACAAAGTCAAAGATGCAAGATGATACTTTGAATGCGGGTAAATAAGTCTTCACAGAGCCAGAGAGAGGGGTAACCCCAGGTAAAAGAGGTGTGAATTGTCTCAAGCCAGGACAGTTGGTAGGATTTCGCAAGCCCAGGCCAGATGGTGGGGTGGGGGGGGGGGGGTAAATGTAATGCGACATGAATCCCAGGTCCCGGAACTTGGCTATAAGTTTCTGCTCTGCAATTCCGCGTTCTTGCGCGTCCTGTGAATTAGAGATGAGAAACCTTGGCCTTGCCCGCGACCCTCACATCCCATCAATGAATTAAAAAAGTCAAATTTTGCAGAGAAATGTGTGAATGAGCATGCGATTTTTATTTGGTGAAGGTGGAAAAGCTGATTTCAATCCGAGTTCCAGCTGAGAGGGATTGGGTGACATTCCCTGTGGAAGCTGGGATATCCCGAATATCCGGAACCCTTTCCCATTTCCCCCTCAGGCCTCTCAGTGACGAGCCGCTCGCTTCACAAACTCTCCTCCCTCTCGGAAATGACAAATCGCCTTCACTTTCCCTGAGGCACTTTCGCTTTTGGAACAAACTGACAACAAGGTTCATTTCCAGAGAGAAAGTGAGGCGGCCGCTTTCCCGGGAGACAGAGAGAGAGACAAGAAAGAAACGGGGTGAAAGGAGAGGGAGCGGAATCACTTTCACCCTCGGAATCGGAGCAGATGAAATATTCTTTCAGTCAAACTCTTGAAAACGGCTCCAGAAAAGCAGCGGGAAATGAGCAAGTTGTGCCAGTGAAAGAGCAGATTGTGGGACAGCTCAATGGGAGCGGAGTCAGTGTCCATGAAGCGGGGAGCCTGGGCTCTGAGCCGGGCTCTCTGCAATGTTCAAGCTGTGAAGTGTGGAGAGGACAAGCGCAATGTGAACACACCGGGTCCCGGTGCATTTCAAAGGCAATGGGGCCCCGGGTCAGCTCGAGAAGCCGCCGCACCGGATTCCCGTTCTCGGTGTCGCTGTAATCCGGATGATCAAATCCAGCCCCCAATACATGTTCCCCCTGCACACCCCCCCCCCCCAGCAATACTGAGCCTCCCTCTACACCACCAAACTGCCCCCCCCCCCAAACTGACCCTCCCTCTGCACCTCCTTACTGCCCCCCGAATACTGAGCCCCCCTCTACACCACCTTACTGCCCCACAATACTGAGTCCTACTCTACACCACCGTACTGCCCCCCCCTCCAATACTGAGTCCCCCTCTACACCACTTTACTGCCCCACAATACTGAGCCTCCCTCTACACCACCTTACTGCCGCCCCCCAATACTGAGCCTCCCTCTACACCACCTTACTGCCCCCAATATTGACCCTCCCTCTAATCCACCTTACTGCCCCCCGGGTGATGAGAAGCTTCACAACACTGAGCTGGAAGCCAGCGCTGCTTGGGATTTTCTCGCAGGGATTTCCCACTCGCTGCTTCCGGAGTCTCCAGCTTTCAGCTTCCTGACCTCAGAGAGAAACCGCACAAACTATTGATCTCCTGCAGCTCGAAAACAAATCCTCCAGCCTATTTTCACTTTTCCAATGTCATGTCCACACCATAAAGGCGACAGCATGTCAGAGCCAGTGCCAGCTCCATTCGCCAACAGAGGCGTTCGCTCCCGAATCACAATCGGCTCCCATTCGACTTTCCCACTTTCATTCGCTTCACAAGAACCTTTCTCGCAGCTGAACCACGAAGCCGCCGCTTTCTCATCTTTTACATCGGTGTGTGACTCTGGCTCTGTTGCTCATGGCTCTGGCGAGTATTTGGAGGTTTGTGACGGTGTTGTTCCTCTTGTCCGGGACCCTCAGTCTGGGCTGTGAGAGGCTGCAGTTACAGCAAGTTCTTAACACAGAGACACTCAGCAAACTGAATGAAATGGTGAGTTGAAGCTGGTTTCTGAGCAGCCTGTGAATCACATTGGGTCTAATTGCTGTGAAATGTTATTTCTGGAGAAATAGTTTGGGGTTTTTAATGAGATTATATTTTACTCCTCTCAGGGTGGTTCCTTTCCCAGACACTGTATAAAACACAGGCACGCGCTGAAAACCAAGCCCTTGAACCTGGTGAAACTTTCGAAGGGATTAGAGGTGAGTGTGACAATGGTAGCAGCTTCTGTCGCTACATTTCACTCTGTAGTTAGAGCAACAACCTGATCGGAACCGGGAACATCAGGAATTTTCAATTGAGAGATTTGTACCCATTGTGATAATGAAAGCAGCTTCTGTCGTTATATTTCACTCTCTATCTCACCCATGAACTGTGTCACTCTCTCTTCCCGCATTCACTATCTCACTATCTCTAACCCCTGAAAATATGCCCGTCTCTCATCAACTCTTCATTGCAAATTACTTTCTTGTTGCAACTATCGGATTGCTTGAACTATCTTCATCTCCCAATGTCACTGTTTCTGAGCCTGTCATTCCTCTGATCAACAATTTCTTCCCGCAAAATATAATTATACTTAAAATCTGTGGACATATATTCCAGAGTATTTCCACTTCAGATTGACATTAAGTGCAATCTTACGTGTGCAATGCAAATATAATATTCCTAATGTTAACGAAGCGCATCTCGTGTCAGATATATAGCTTCAGTGCAAAACCATTCATGATTATTGCTGATAGATAAGATAGACAAGGAAAAACTTCCCATTAGTTCATGGTACAAGGTCCAGGAGACACAGATTTAATATCCACTTAAGGACATCATCCCCACAGCCACTTTTACCAAACCAGTTGGAGTCAGGGAATTCAGAAATTGGACATCCACAAAACAATCTTGTCAGGTTTGTTTCCTGGTTGTTATTATTCGCGCGCGACCATCTCCACCTCAGGTCCGTTGATGCAAACAGGGGTCTGTATAAGACTTTGCTTCCTAAAGTCAATGACCGGCTCTTTTATTTTGCTGGCATTGTGGCAGAGATTGTTGTTGTTACAGCACTCCACTGGATTCTCTATCTCCCTTCTATATTCTGACTCACTGTTGTTCCAGATCCGACCCACTGTAGTCGTGTCGTCAGCAACACTGTAGATGACGGTGGAGCCGCATTTTGCCACAATCCTATGTGTATTGGGAATATAGTAGGGGGCAAAGTACGGAGTATCGCGTATTTGAGCATTTTAAGTTTGATTTATTTTTGTTCTTCGAAATAATTTATTCGAATGCTAAAGGTAACAGGTCTCTCTAATATCGTTTTGTATTCTGTACAGAAAGAGGATCAGATCCAGATTGTCCATCAGACCCTGCGTCACATCAGCAAGATCTACAGCATGAACCTGGGCTCAGTCACCTGGGACCGGGACACGGTGGAAAACCTCCGCCTTCTCCTGGACCGACAGCTCAGTGAGCTGGAAGAATGTGTCAGGAATCAGGGATCAGAGCATAAGATGAGGAGAAACTCCACCATTCATAATTACTTTAGGAAACTGGAGAAGTTTCTCAATCAGGAGGTGGGACAATTGACAATTGACTGTGTGATTACTGGCTGGTCGATCATTTCACCCGATCAACATTAATTTATTTTCTAATACACTTTCCTGAATAATTTTCATTTCAGAAATTCAGTGACTGTGCCTGGGAAATAATCCGCACTGACACCAGGGCCCGATTACAACAGATGCTTTTCATAATGCTGCAAATCAGCAGAAGAAACTGATAAATACATTGGTCCAGAATGGGAACAAAGAATGTTTATTTTGAAGACTTTTCATGTGCAGCTATATTTTTATATGGATATTTGAAATTCATTTTATACTTTATTGTAATGATGAGAGAATAATGAGTGACTTGATGAAATTGTTCACTGTCTTTATTTATTTTAATTTATTGATACCTACAGCCGCGTTATTGTGGGTGGTGAGTCTGGTTTGAGAATTGTCTGTCAGGCTTTCAGGATATGGGTTTCCAGACCTTTCCTAAATGGACAACATTTCAAACTATATCAGGCTCTTTAATTGATTGATATTTATTTTCATGATGTTTTTGTAGAATGAAATGTTAGAATTTTATTTAATGTGTAAAATGAGTTAAAAATGTTAATTTATTGATATTTATTAAGAATTGGGTTGTAGAAAATGTTCATCTAAACTGGAAAATTTCATACTGAATGAGAGCATGTATTTATATATTTAATATTTATAATAAATCGTTTTTAATATTACACATTTCTAAAGTTATGTTCACTTTTGATTTCTGTCGGTTTGATTTCCACATTACAAATGGTCTGAATTCTCCTATCTGCTGCCTGTTGCTGTTGCTCATTCTCTGCTCCATTTTCCATTCTCTCCACCCTCTGATTTTCCCTCACCTGGCGGAATTGTAAATTCATTTTGAACTCAACTTGCCCAGGTTCTCATATTTTCTAAACTTCTGCACCTCAACAATATAGTATCATGGAATCCCTACAGTGCAGGAGCAGGCCATTCAACCTATCGGGTCTGCCCCGACCCTCTGAAAGAGCATCTTAACGAGGCTCACTGCCCTCACCTATCCCTGTATCCCCATAACCCGACTTAACCTGCACATCTTTGGACATTAAGGGAAAATTTTAACAGAGCCAATCTACCCAACTTGCATGTTTTTGGACTGTGGGAAGAAACCAGAGGAAACCGAGGCAGACAGGGAGAGAACATGCAAACGCCACACAGACAGTCACCCAAGGCTGAAATTGAAGCAGTGTCATGTGTGCCGCGATACAGTAGCATTAACCACTGTGCCACCATGCCATCCTTTGATGAAATTCTGGCACTGAGGCTGAGAGGACTTGGTATGACATCCAGAATAAGAAAGTGAACTGGGCGGCTAACATAGCCATGATAAGGAAGTGGATGGTGGGCACGGGGTCTATCTGGGAGCGGGTGGAGGCAGCTTTGTGCAGGGGCACCAGTTTGGCAGTCCTGGTCATGGCTCCTCTACCGCTGTCGCCGGCCAAGTACTCCACCAGCATGGTAGTGGGGGCGGCCCTGCGGATATGGGGCCAGTGGACGAGGCATGTAGGGGAGGTAGGTGCGTCGGTCTGGGCTCCTATATGTGATATTGATTTGCCCCGGGAACATGGATGGAGGTTTTCGAACATGGGGTTGGGCGAGGGGAGGAGTGTGGGCGATATGTTCCTGGAGGGGAGCTTTGCGAGTTTGAGGGGCTTGGAAGAGAAATTTGAGCTGGCAAGGGTAAATGACTTTAGGTACTTACAGATGCAGGACTTTGTCCGCAGACAGGTCCCATCCTTCCCATGCCTCCCGCCAATGGGGATTCAGGACAGAATAATCTTTTGGGGAGAAGTAGGAGATGGTAGAGTCTCGGATATTCACACGGTGCTCATGAAGGGGGAAGAGTCCCAGACGGAGGAACTGAAACTCAAATGGGAGGCGGAGCTGGGTGGAGAGATGGAGGACAGGCTGTGGGCTGAAGCACTGAGTAGGGTACACTCAACCGCAACATGTGCCAGGCTCGGCCTGATTCAATTTAAGGTCGCACACCGTCCCACATGATGATATCTCGGATGAGCAAATTATTTGGGGTAGAGGACAAGTGCGCTAGATGCGCGGGAGGACCAGCAAACCATGTTCACATGTTTTGGGCATGTCCTAAGCTTAGGGGGTACTGGGAGGAGTTTGCGGGGATCATGTCCTGGGTGCTTAAAACAAGGGTGGTGATGAGTCCAGTGGTGGCAATGTTTGGGGTTTCGGAAGACCTGGGAGTGCAGGGGAGGAAGGAAGCTGATGTTTTGGCCTTTGCTTCCCTCGTACCCCGGCGGCACATACTGCTGGCATGGAGGGTCTCAAAACCCCCGAAGACTGAACTATGGCTTTCAGACATGGCTAGTTTTCTGGGTATGGAAAAAATTAAGTTTGCCTTGAGGGGATCTGTACTGGGGTCTGCCCGAAGGTGGCAACCATTCATCGACTTCTTGACGTGTGAGGGAATGTCAGCAGGGGGGTGGGGGGGGGGGGGGGGATTAGAGTAGGATAGTGGCGATAAATAGGCAGGCACTGTCTATGGGAGAGGAGCGGGCCTGTGCATTATGGGTCGATTGAGGCGTTGATTTTACGTTGGTTTTTGCATATTTTTGTCTTTTTTTACTGTTTGATATCTGTAACTTTTTACAATGCCGAAAAATACCTCAATAAAATTGTTTGTTTAAAAGAAAAGAATAAGAAAGCAAAAGATGAAGGCATTAATTCAGAAGGGACAGAGAGAAATGGGATTGAGTTTGGAGATGTTGCAGTGTTGAGGTGACAATTTTGCGATCTAATGATGCAGAAGTTCAGGCTTATGCTCAGAGGATGTTGGTGAAAATTACACAATTTGATGGGATTTGAATTTAGTTAATCAATCGCAGTAATAGTAAGCACGATATTGTACGAAACACTTTCCTGATACACTCATGTCTGTTCGGGAAGGAAATTGATGCCCCATCCCCGCTCTGGCCTACATGTGGCTACAACAATGTGATTGCCTCTTCACAGCCCTCTGATGTGGCCTAGGAGCCATGAACCTCAAGGGCAATTAGGCATGGGCAACAAATGCTGGCCTGACTGGTGATATGGAATTGATACGATAGAATTTTGAATACTGACTGTATGACATCAGAACACAAGGAGGAGCAGACCAATTCTGTTCCACCATTCAATTTTGTCTTAAGTGATCTGATTGTGGCCTTATCCCGTTTCCTACTTACCCCCATCACTTTTGCTCATTTGTTGATCAGACAACTGTCGAAATCGGGCTTGGATGTATTCAATAATCCTGCCTCTGTGCAGGTTGCAGAATTTGAAAGATTAATGGCACTTGGAGCAATCAGAGTTTACAATCAGATCGGAGAGGATGTTATCGAATGGTGGGATAGGATGGTGAGGGCGAGTGGCCTATGATGCTCCTAATTTATATGTTGGGGTGTTTTTCTGTTCATGATCACAACACTGGTTGTTGATAAGTGAAGCACAAATTGGCTAACGTGTTTCCTATATTACAACAGTCACAATGCCTCAAATGTACTACATTAGCTGTTGAGTACTTTGTGATGTTCTGTTGTCAGGAAGGGCGCAACATAAATGTAATTCTGTTTTCAAATCAAACTCATATTGAAAACTGTCCCCACACAAAAAACCCTCCTCAGCTCAGGATCAATAGATCATCGCTGAAATTGTTTACAGGCCTTCGATAGGCTCCAAAAACTAGTTTTGACAATTTGGGTCTGAGGACAGTTTTAGTTTCTCAAATTAACTTTTGAATTTGAAAACAGAAAGACAATTACACCCCAGTGTCACCAGACATTGAGCCTGTATTATTTTCAGTAATGTTGAATCAGGTTTCCAATAGAGGTTAAATCGATACTGGCATTAAAGTGCTTCTGCATTTAAATAAAATTGCGCGTGGCAACAACCTTAAATACATGCATCAATATTCTCATATATTTTCAAAAATTCAATGTTAATGTGCAGTCTGATTTTGCTGGTTCATGGCAAATGTGGCGTTTGGTGATTGGCAATTAATTGGAGTGGAAAATCTTTCAGAGGGTCGGTGCAGATTGGATGGGCTGAATGGTTGCCTTCTGCACTGTAGGGATTGTATGATTTTATGAATAATAGATGAGAAGCACACAGTGACCTTGCCAGCGAACCTCACATCCCATCAATGAGTAAAATAAGTCAAATTTGGCACAGATTTCAGTGAGTGGACCTGAGATTTTTATTTGGTGACGGTGGACATGCTGATTTCTATCCGAGTTCCAGCTGTGAGGGATTGGGTGACATTCCCTGTGGAAGCTGGGATATCCCGAATATCCGGAACCCTTTCCCATTTCCCCCTCAGGCGTCTCAGTGACGAGCCGCTCGCTTCACAAACTCTCCGCCCTCTCGGAAATGACAAAACGTCCTCACTTTCCCTGAGGCACTTTCGCTTTTGGAACAAACTGACAACAATTTTCCTTTCCAGAGAGAAACTGAAGCGGCCGCTTTCCCGGGAGAGAGAGAGAGAGACAAGAAAGAAACGGTATGAAAGGAGAGGGAGAGGAATCACTTTCACCCTCGGAATCGGAGCAGATGAAATATTCTTTCAGTCAAACTCTTGAAAACGGCTCCAGAAAAGCAGCGGGAAATGAGCAAGTTGTGCCAGTGAAAGAGCAGATTGTGGGACAGCTCAATGGGAGTGTAGTCAGTGTCCATGAAGCGGGGAGCCTGGGCTCTGAGCCGGGCTCTCTGCAATGTTCAAGCTGTGAAGTGTGGAGAGGACAAGCGCGATGTGAACACATCGGGTCCCGGTGCATTTCAGAGGCAATGGGGCCCCGGGTCAGCTCGGAAAGCCGCCGCACCGGATTCCCGCTCTCGGTGTCTCTATAATCCGGATGATCAAATCCAGACCCCAATACATGTTCCCCCTGCAACCCCCCCCCCCAATACTGAGCCTCCCTCTACACCACCTTATTGTCCCCCCCATACTAAGCCTCCCTCTACACCACCTAACTGCCCCCCAACACTGAGCCTCCCCCTACACCCCCTTACTGCCCCCCCATACAGAGCCTCCCTCTACACCACCTTACTGCCCCCAATACTGAGCCTCCCTCTACACCATCTTACTGCCCCCCCCACCAATACTGAGCCTCCCTCTACACCTTACTGCCCCCCCCCCCATACTGAGCCTCCCCCTACACCACCTTTCTGCCGCAAATACTGAGCCTCCCTCTACACCCCCTTACTGCCCCCCCCCCCCCAATACAGAGCCTCCCTCTACACCACCTTACTGCCCCCGGGTGATGTGAAGCTTCACAACACTGAGCTGGAAGCCAGCGCTGTTTAGTATTTTCTCGCAGGGATTTCCCTCTCGCTGCTTCCGGAGTCTCCAGTTTTCAGCTTCCTGACCTCAGAGAGAATCCGCACAAACTATTGATCTCCTGCAGCTCGAGCACAAATCCTCCAGCCCATTTTCACTTTTCCAATGTCATGTCCACACGTTAAAGGCGACACCAGTGCCAGCTCCCAGCAGAGTCCACACTCACACTCACTCCATTCGGCAACACAGGCGCTCGCTCCCGGATCACAAGCGGCTCCCATTCGACTTTCCCACTTTCATTCGCTTCACAAGAACCCTTCTCGCCGCTGAACCACGAAGCCGCCGCTTTCTCATCTTTCACATCGGTGTGTGACTCTGGCTCGGTTGCTCATGGCTCTGGCGAGTATTTGGAGGTTTGGGACGGTGTTGCTCCTCTTGTCCGGGACCCTCAGTCTGGGCTGTGAGAGGCTGCAGTTACAGCAAGTTCTCAACACAGAGACACTCAGCAAACTGAATGAAATGGTGAGTTGAACCTACAGCCAGAGCCGGATTCGAATCAAACAGCGTCTGTATGTTTTACAAAGTCATATCAGGAGAGGAAGAGAAATGTGTGAAAAAACACATCAGGTCTGAGCGGTGAATAGAAGTTGGACACTGAGGCGAGGAGAATTTACAGAAAGGAGGGATTGTTATCTGGGGGCGGGGGTGAAAGAGGATTCAGAAACATGCCATTCACATCAATAATCTGTGTTTAATGTAACCAAACAATCACAGTGTTATCAGGAACACAGTAAAGTAAATTTGACATCAAGTTACGTAAGAAGGTAAAAGAACAGATGGCTAAAAGCTGGTAAAAGAGGGAACTTTTCAGGAAGGTCTTGCCGTAGGAAGGGGAGGTGGAGAAATGCGGAAGTTTACGGAGGGACACAGACACATAGAGACACACAGAGACACACACACACAGAGACACAGACACAGACACACAGAGAGACACACAGACACACAGAGACAGAGAGAGAGAGACACACACACACAGACAGACTGGCAGATACACACACAGACGCGCAGGAGAGTTTAGGCGGTAGCTCCGGCTGCAAGCGGTTGCATTTTCACTCCCGGTGATTCTTTCGGTGAAAATACAACAATTGTTCGGAGTTGAACCCGGTTACGGTCAGTGTGTGATCCTCAGCTCCGTATCTCACTCTGGCTCGGTTGCTCATGGCTCTGGCCAGTATTTGGAGGTTTGGGACGGTGTTGTTCCTCTTGTCCGGGACCCTCAGTCTGGGCTGTGAGAGGCTGCAGTTACAGCAAGTTCTCAACACAGAGACACTCAGCAAACTGAATGCAATGGTGAGTTGAAGCTGGAGCCAGAAACAATTCCCCATCGCACTGGGTCCATTTGTTTTGAAGCATTCTCTCAGGAAAATGGTTCTGGGGTTTGCAGCGCTGCACAATTTATGGTCAGCGAATCTGCAGCATTACTGTTTCTGATCTGGGTTGACACAGTGTTTGTCTTTGCTCTCAGGGCGGTCGGTTCCCTCGGCAATGTGTCAGGGAGAGGTTTGCGCTGACAACCAAGACCTTGAATCTGGTGAAACTGTCTGAGGGTTTGCAGGTGAGTGAACACTGGGGCTTATTATCATTTATTCCATCAGAAATGTGCGAAAAACACGATAAAGATCAACCACCAGGATGGACAGAGCAGGTCGTTCATTGAAGTTGTCAGTGGAAATGAGGGAGCTCCTGCTTTGAACTCAAACCCCCGGGTAAAGACTCTTCCTCGTTCCCTCAGACTGATGTAGGGAATGGAACCTCATTGAGCTGTGATGCATCCTGTTGGGGGAGCCTGCCAAGTCTGCAGCATCATTCAAAGGTTACTTGTGCCTGCTAATCATCTCAATTCCTTTCATCACCTCACTACCCATTAGCATCTCTGTCTTCTCCCTCTTACTCCCTCACTGTCTATCCACTTCTTACCATCAATCGTCCTATACAGTTCAGGCAGGGCCCTTTCATCTGTGGATTCCACACAACATACCTGTCCACTCTCCATTACATTCACTCGATGGTCACTGTGTTGATATTGGTGGGATGGTTAGCTCATTGGCTAGTCCAGGATGCTGCCACCAGCGCTGGTCCAATTCCTGTCTGACTGAGGAGGTGTGAGACCTGCCTCTGCGCCCTTCCCTGAGAGTCGAAGACAATGGCAGACTCCCTCTACAAAGAAACAAAAACAAACTGCCCAGAAAGCAACTCAGGGTGAAGCATCAGATGCCACAGCGCCAGAGGCCCAGGGTGACCGTGACGAGTTTTCACGTTCGCTCCGTGTGCGTGGGATTCCTCCGGGTGCTCTGGTCTCCTCTCACAGTCCAAAGATGTGCAGGTGAGGTGGATTGGCCATGATAAATTGTCCCTTAGTGCCCAAAGGTTTGGTGGGGTTATGGGGATGTGGCAGCGGAGTGGAAGGGGAGCTCCATTATTCTAATACTGTCCAGGGTGTTCTCTCAATTTATGTCCTCTATAAACTGGAACAGAATCCAATAACTACTGTAATATAACATAACTCAATTATCTCTGGTGCAGCACGGTGGCACAGTGGTTAGCATTGCTGCCTCAGGGTGCCGAGGTCCCAACCTTGATCCCGGCTCTGGGTCATTGTCAGTGTGGAGTTTGCGCATTCTTTCCATGTTTGCGTGGAATTCGCTCCCACAATCCAAACATGTGCAGGGTAGGTCATTTGCCGTGCTAAATTGCCACTTAATTGGAAAAAATGAATTGAGTACTCTAAATTTATTTTTTTTAAACTCATCATCTCTAAATATTCCAACAACACAAACTCCCAGTCAGCCATCACCTCTGCATTCTCAGATTAGATTCATTCAGATATCACCAAGTTCACAACTTTGCAAAATGGATTTTTCCGATATTCCCCGAGGTGCCACCAAAATCTCGAATGGAGAGAGTTATTTCACTCACAGGGTCCGAGGAAGGAGATATTGATGGATGGGTCTTGTCAGGAGATTTGGTGTCAGTGGAGGGGGTTAAGTCGATGTGCGAGGAGGAGTTGGGGCCCATATTGAATGACGAGGTGTGAGGCACTTCGCAGGGTGAACTCCACATCCACCTGGGCCAGGTTTGGTTTCATCCAGCCTCGGGTAGTTTTGAGGGCGCACTTGACCAATTTCAGAATTAGTTACTTCTTTTTAGGGGGGGGGGGGGACGACAGGTTTACAGTGCTGTTTACATGGTCCGGGTAACAACGTGCATATGTTCTGGTTTTGTCCCGAGGTCATGGGTTTTGGGGTCTCCTTCTTTAGCACCATGTTGGCGATCCTGAAGATTGAGCTGGAGCCCTAACCTTTAGCGGCCATACTTTGGGTGTCAGACTTATCAGAGCTGCAAACGGGCGCAGGGGCCAATGGCGTCGCCTTCTCCTTCCTCATTGCTCGGAAGTGAGTTCTGCTGGGATGGAGTTCTCCGCCTCCATCCAGTGCCTCGGTTTGGCTTGGGGACCTGATTGAGTTCCTATTCCTTGAAAAAGTCAAAGAAAAGTTGAGGGGAGCAATCGACGGGATTCTATGGGAGATGAAGGCTTTTACTGTCTTTTTCAAGGAAATTGTCACCTTTTGTTACTCGGGGTGGGGGGGGAGGGTGGGGAGTTGACGGGAGGAGAGTGGCAGGTTTCATGAGAGGTTGTTTTATGATTCTGTTTTTCATATCTGTAGATGTGTTTATTTTTATTGTTATTTTGAATTTCATAAATGAAATATATTAATGAAAATATTTATTAAAAAAACAAAAATGCATCATCTTTAATCTGATTGTGTATATATTCCCCAGACACAGGACAGGATCCAGATTGTCCATCAGACCCTGCGTCACATCAGCAAGATCTACAGCATGAACCTGGGTTCAGTCACCTGGGACCGGAACAAGGTGGAAAACCTCCGCCTTCTCCTAGACCGACAGCTCAGTGAACTGGAAGAATGTGTCAGGAAACAGGGCTCAGAGGCCAGACTGAGGAAAAACTCCACCATTCAAAAATACTTCAGGAAACTGAGGAAGTTTCTCAAACAGAAGGTGGGACAATTGATAATTGACTGTGTGATTATTGGATTGTAGTTTATTTGACCGTATTTAGATCTGTTCATTTTCCAATTGGGTTTCCTTAAAATATATTCTGTTTTTCCAGACATTCAGCAACTGTGCTTGGGAAATAATCCGCGCTGAGACTAGGGCCCGTTTACAACAGCTCCTTTACTTAATGGCACAAGTCCGCAGAAGAAATTGAAATAAAATCCAACCGCATGTTCAGCAGAGACTGGAATAATTTATTTAAATTGGCTGTTATTTATATAATAACAGAATTCTGTGGTGACTGACAAAGAGCAAAGAATATCTTGATGTAATTTTCTATTTGATTATTTATTCTAATTTATTAATATTTATCGCTGCAATATTTTTATGTTGTGAAATCTTCATCATATGTGTGCTGAGCTAAATGGATGGCCATGATGTCTTTGTACAACAGATGTTAGATTTTTACGGTTGTGAACTCACAAATGTAAAGAAGGTATTTCGATAACACATTTCACACAGACTGAAACAAGAAATAGTTCTTTCAAAGGCTTCACGTTTTTGAGAAGTATTATATGTTATGTCTACAGTACGTCTGGAATTACAATTCTGACAGCTTGGCTCGATGATAACACTGATTGGTGGGTCAAACCCCACTTAATTCTCACTGGGCTCCTTATTGTAGCTGCTGAACCTCCAATCACAATTCTGCACTGGGAATGGTCCAGCCAATCCTCAGCTCTGCTTTCCCGGTTTCCTCAGTCTCAAGGGTCGGTTGCAGACAAACGACCCCTGACCCCATTCCTGTTTCAGACTCACCTTTACTTTCTGTTCACCACAAGGTCAACATTTCAATTAATTCCTCCTCATTTTAATTTATTGATATTTATCATTGTGTTGGCTTTGTGTCATGGATTGCTAAAGTTTTGTACAATTCATGAAAAATAAATGTTAATTTATTGATTTTTATTAAATTTTGGGAAATAAATAATATTTTTTTATAAACCTGGCAACTTTTTATACTGAATGAAAGCATATTTGTTCAAATAAATTGTTTTTGATATCACGCATTTTCTGGATCTTCTTCACTATAAATGTGTTATAATTGAACAAGTTAGCATTAGATGGAAGAGGTATTAATGATTTTAGTGCACTTAAGAGTGGTGATTATCTGCTTTCACAGCTATCAAAGGAAGGAGAGGGTCTTGGAGTAGGTGAATATTGACTAGGATGGGCACACGGTGTGGATATATCAGAACATTAGGATTGAGCTGGTGCAGAGCTGTGCGGACTTCAACAAGGTGAAGGTGATGCAATTTGCCATGGTTCACCCGGTGTGATTGTGGGTCACAATGGACTCGAAAGATTATTTTTTCAACATCCTGGAGCTGGCAGAGGCCTTCACCAGAGAGACGAAGCTGGGACTTGTCTGAGGAGCATGATTTGGGATTCTGTGTTTGAAGGTGGATGATTTTACAGTGTATTTATGCCTCATTTTAGTATATTTCTTTCTCTTGGGTTTGGGGCTGTACGAACGTGGGATTGACACATTTCTTGGCTCAGAGACAAGCTTGCTAATAATGTTGGGTTTTGGGTTTTGGGAGTTCGTCAGAAGGGAGTGGGTGGTTGTTGCTTTTAGGGAAGTAGTGCAGGGTGACGCTGGGAGGGGGTCACCTTGCTAGCAGAAGGAGAAGGTGTGGCTAGTGAATGAAAGAGGAGTGGAGGAAGAGGCTGTTGGGCTAGATCATGTGAGGCACAATCGGTCGAGCTGTTTTACTGTGTGTTTAGTAGGGGCATGGGGCCCGGTATGGTGTTCCTACAAGAAACTCACCTGTGAGTGCCGGACCATCCAGGTTGGGGAAGCCCTGGGTGAGCCAAGTTTTCCACTCAGGGTTTGACAGATGGGTCGGGTGGGAGTGGATTTCGGTCAGCAAAATGATTCGCTTTCAGTCGGGGACTCTGGCTGATCAGGGGATGCTTATGTGATGGTTACAGGTATGCTGGGGGGGGGGGGGGGTCGACATGGGCTGGTTTAGCTCACTCGGCTAAATCGCTGGCTTTTAAAGTAGACCAAGCAGGCCAGCAGCACTGTTCGATTCCCATACCAGCCTCCCCGGACAGGCGCTGGAATGTGGTGACTAGGGGCTTTTCACAGTAACTTCATTGAAGCCTACTTGTGGCAATAAGTGATTTTCATTTCATTTCATGGTCTGAGTGAATGTGTATGCCCCAAATTGGAGCAATGTCAAGTCTATGGGGTGCTTGCTGGCTGCAATACCGGAGATGGACACCCACCGATTGATTTTAGGGGCGAGATTTTAATTTCGTCTTAGATCCGAAGCTGGACTGTTCCCGATTGAGGTCACTAACCCAATTCGGAATTACAAGGGTGTTGGCTGCATTCATGGAGGAGACAACAGATGGTTTAGTGACTTGATTGAGCTTTAGTATCTCAAGAAGTTCAAGTTTACAGTGAGGGGGTTGTTAGATGGGTTCCACCGTAGATGACGACTTTTCATATAGTTCTTTAAGGAATGGGTCACTGCTGGCTGTTAGTGAGGTTAGGGGTGTGTGTGATTTGGGTTATATTTCTGTTACTGGGGTTATTGTTATAGAAAGGATGTGATTGCAGTAGAAAGAGTGCAGAGGAGATTCACCAGCATGTTGCATGGACAGGAGTTATGAAGCGAAGCTGGCCAGGCTGGGGTTAGTTTCCTTCGAGCAGAGAAGGCTGAGTGGAACCTGATTGAGCTGTGTAAAATTACGTGGGACATAGACAGGACAAATAGGAAGAAACATTCCAAAATATTATTGAAAGTAGTGGTTTATTTCTTCTCTCTCTTGCGCCTCTGCTCGCTGAACTTGGAATCAAACCATCTGGGCCCACTGCATTTTCTACTTCTAGACACATGCAAAATGTAATCCTTCACTTCCTCTGTTCCATTGTTTCTCACTTCAGCCTTTCATTTGGTCGTTCCATTCTACAACTCGATGGCTCATCTTTCACTTTGCTCTGCAAAGCACTGAGCTATGAGTCTGATTTTTGCCGTTTGATCACACTCGAGTATAATTTGTCTTCATTCATCTACAAATGGTGCTAGTATTTTAGAGGATTATGTTTTACTTAGTATTATCAAATATCCCCTGTCTTTGTCCTCATTCAATTAATAAATTACCTTTGTTTTACATACAAAGATGGAGAGACTTCAAAACTTTTTCTAAAGAATTTTTCTCCATATTCAAAATGTTTTTTTGGAATTATAGAGTAAGTAATCCTGTCTTGGATTCAGAGGTTGGAGGGTTCAAATGCACTGGAGAGTCATGGTTCAGACATGACCCCTGGCTCTGAATTATGGGTTGTCATCCAACCACACATTTGTGCCCAATGATCAAGATTCTCAGCTCCCCATTGTGTTATTTGGGCGATTGCATAAAATCTCACTGATTTACAGGATCCTTTCAAATCAGCCTCTCAACTCAGATAAAGATGGTCATGCCAAGAAAATAATGTACAAGTATGAATGGTTAATTTGCTTGTGACTCCTTCCTTTACTCCGCAGGGGGAGAATATGAGGTTTTGTGTCAACTAGATTAATGTCAGGTTGTCCTTCTGTTTTTTAAAATAAATTTAGAGTACACAATTCCTTTTTCCAATTGAGGGGCAATTTTGCGTGGCCAATCCACCTACCCTGCACATCTTTTGGGTTGTGGGTGCAACCCACGCAAACACGGGGAGAATGTGCAAACACCACACGGACAGTGACCCAGAGCTGGGACTATGGCGGCGTGCGCCCGCAGTTCTAACCACTGCGCCACCGTGCTGTGCTATCCATCTGTTTTTTTAATTAATAATCTTTATTGTCACAAGTAGGCTTATATTAATATTGCAATCAAGTCACTGTGCAAAGCCCCTCATCTCCACTTACCGGCGCCTTTTCAGGTACACGGAGGGAAAATTCAGAATGTCCAAATTACCTAACAGCATGTCTTTCGGAATTTGTGGAAGGAAACCGGAGCACGCAGAGGGAACCCACGCAGACACTGGGAGAACAGACTGTGCACAGCCAGTGATCCAACCTGGGAATCAAACCTGGGACCTGTCGCTGTGAAAGGAGAGTGCTAACCACTGTGTTTTATATTGTTGTCTGTACCTTTGCATACTTCAAAAAGAATACTATTGAAACGTTTAACACAGGTGCCCTTATATTTGAGATGAACAAAGGACAAACACAAGTGCTCACTTAAATCCAAGTTTATTTTCAATCATAATAAAACAGTTATCCCTTAAATTACCCCAGCTATAGTATGGCTTAATACGACATGAGCCAGGGGCAGCAGAGTCTTGCAGTGTTTGGCAATGCTGCCTCAGGGCCCCGGTTCACTGTCCTTGTGGAGTTTACACATTCTCCCCATGTCTGTGTGGGAGGTTGGTGGGTGACATTGTGGAAGTGGACTGACTGCACTCAGTGGCTCTGACTAGAGAGTTGTTAGCAGAGAGGAAGAACTACAAGTAGAGTTTGATCTATTAATGACATTCATCTCTCAACAGGGTTATTTTATGAGTATGGGGAGTAGGCCAGCCACCTGCTAACCCATCAGTTGAGGTCATAGGCGGCCATGTGGGACATAATGCAGGTGATGGATGAGGAAGGAGGTTTAGCGACGACACCGGAGAAAACTAATGAAGCATTCAAGGTCTTTTACCCGGGGCTGCATTGGTCTGGGCCCCGAGGGAGGATGCAGAGCTGCTGCACTTTTATATTCCCGGAGGTGGAAAGGGGGAAGGGACAGAGTTTGGAGGCATCACTGGGACTGCCGGAGATAATGGAGTCCGTTGGGTTGATGCCGTCGGTGAAGGCACCAGGGCTGGATGGCTTTCCGGTTGAATTTTATAAAACAGTTTAGGCTGTGTTGGCACCCATCTCCAGTGAAAGTATAAAGATTCGCTGGCACGGGGGCAAGCTGCCCACTAGGGTGGCTCAGGCATCAATCTCACTGATCCCAATGAAGAAAAAGGACAAAGTGGAGTGTGGGTCTTACAGGGCCATCTCCCTGCTAAACACTGGTGTGACATTGTCGGCTGTGGTTCTCTTCTCAAGCATTTGCTTGTCACCAGTGGATGGGGCGGGTGGCGGGGGGTTTCTGGAATGGGAGCAGTGGGAGGGGTGATGCAAGGGGGGTTGATTTGGGGGAATGGCTGTGTTAGTCAAGGGGAAAATGGACAAATGACAACCTGTTTGTAATTTGGTTGTATCTTCGGTTGACTCTGTGATTTGTTGATGGTAGAAATAAAATATATATATTTTAAAATGCTCACTAACACTTCTTCAACAGAAGCAGCCAAACCCACCACCTCTGTTCCTAGTGTGGCATGGTGGCACAATGGTTAGCACTGCTGCCTCACAGCTCCAGGGTCCCAGGTTCAATTCCAGCCTCCGATGACTGTCTATGTGAATTTTCTACTTTCTCCCTGTGTCTGTGTGGGTTTCCACTGCGTGCTAGGGTTTCCTCCCACAGTCCAAAGATGTGTGGGTTAGGTGGATTGGACCTGCTAAATTGCCCCGAGTGTCTAAAAGGTTAGGTGGGGTTCCTGGGTTACGAGGATGGGGTGGAGTCATTGGCTTAATTAGGGTGCTCTTTCCAAGGGCCGGTACAGACTCAGTGGGCCAAATGGCTGCCTTCTGCACTGTAAATTCTATGATTTTATTGTTCTCGAAGATGAAGGGTAGTAGATATATGTGAACCTGAACTTGCCCTTCAATCTCACATTCTGACTTGGAAATATATCAACTTCCCCTGACTGTCACTGGATAGTAATTCTGGAAAGCCCTTCCCAACACGTCTGTCAGTTTAGCGAGACCACATGGACTGCAGGGGTTCAAGAAAGTGGCTCAGACCTGCTTCTGAAGGGCAATTAGAGGGGAAAAACATACCCTGGCCTTGCCAGCAATGTTCACATATCAGCTACAATGTTCTCGAATGGTGGGGTAGAATTGCGAGGCCGAGTGGCTGATCATGCTCCTGATTTATTTGTTGTGGTGTTTGTCTGTTCATGATCACAATGCTGGTTGTTGGTGAGTGAAGCTCAAATTGGCTAACATGTTACCTACATTACTACAGTGACAATACCTCAAAGGTACTTGATCAGCTGTCAACTACTTTGTGATATTCTGTGGTCAAGAAGGCCGCTACATGAATGTAAGTCTGTTTTCAAATCAAAGGCATATTGAAAACAGGCCCCACACACAAAACTGACCTCAGCTCAGGATCAATGGATCATCACTGACATTTTTTACAGGCCTTTGAGGAGGCTCCAAAAACTACATTTGACAACTTGGGTGTGGGGACAGTAATACTTTCACAAATTAACTTTTTAATTTGGAAACATAAAGAATATTAAACCCCAGTGTCACCAGAGATTGAGCCAGTATTATTTTCAGTGATGTTCAATTGGGTTTCTAACAGAGGATATATCGATACTGTAAACACTCTTAAATATGTGCATCAATATTTTGAGATCTTTTCAAAAATTCAATTTTACTATTCAGTCTGACTGTGCTGGTTCATGGCAGATGTGACGTTTGGTGATTGGCAATGAATTGCAGTGGAAAATCTTTCAGAGGGTTGGTGCAGACTCGATGGGCCGAATGGCCGCCTTCTGCACTCTCAGGATTCTATGATGTGGAGATGCCGGCGTTGGACTGGGGTGGGCACAGTAAGATGTCTTAAAAAACACCAGGTTAAAGTCCAACAAGTTTGTTTCAAATCACTAGCTTTCATACCTCTTCATTCACCGGATGAAGGAGCAGTGCTCCGAAAGCTAGTGTTTGAAACAAACATGTTGGACTTTAACCTGGTGTTTAAAGACTTCTTACTGTGCTCACCGCAGTCCAACGCCCGGCATCTCCACATCATGACTAGCTTTTGGTGCATTCCTCCTTCCTCAGGTGAATGGAGAGGTAGGTTCCAGAAACATTTATACAGACAAAGTCAAAGATGCAAGATGATACTTTGAATGCGGGTAAATAAGTCTTCACAGAGCCAGAGACAGGGGTAACCCCAGGTAAAAGAGGTGTGAATTGTCTCAAGCCAGGACAGTTGGTAGGATTTCGCAAGCCCCCCAGGTGGGGGGGGGGGGGGGGGTGAATGTAATGCGACATGAATCCCAGGTCCCGGAACTTGGCTATAAGTTTCTGCTCTGCAATTCCGCGTTCTTGCGCGTCCTGTGAATTAGAGATGAGAAACCTTGGCCTTGCCCGCGACCCTCACATCCCATCAATGAATTAAAAAATCAAATTTTGCAGAGAAATTTGTGAATGAGCATGCGATTTTTATTTGGTGAAGGTGGAAAATCTGATTTCAATCCGAGTTCCAGCTGAGAGGGATTGGGTGGCATTCCCTTTGGAAGCTGGGATATCCCGAATATCCGGAACCCTTTCCCATTTCCCCCTCAGGCCTCTCAGTGACGAGCGGCTCGCTTCACAAACTCTCCTCCCTCTCGGAAATGACAAAACGCCTTCACTTTCCCTGAGGCACTTTCGCTTTTGGAACAAACTGATAACAAGGTTCATTTCCAGAGAGAAACTGAGGCGGCCGCTTCCCCGGGAGACAGAGAGAGAGACAAGAAAGAAACGGGGTGAAAGGAGAGGGAGCGGAATCACTTTCACCCTCGGAATCGGAGCAGATGAAATATTCTTTCAGTCAAACTCTTGAAAACGGCTCCAGAAAAGCAGCGGGAAATGAGCAAATTGCGCCAGTGAAAGAGCAGATTGTGGGACAGCTCAATGGGAGCGGAGTCAGTGTCCATGAAGCGGGGAGCCTGGGCTCTGAGCCGGGCTCTCTGCAATGTTCAAGCTGTGAAGTGTGGAGAGGACAAGCGCGAGGTGAACACACCGGGTCCCGGTGCATTTCAGAGGCGATGGGGCCCCGGGTCAGCTCGAGAAGCCGCCGCACCGGATTCCCGCTCTCGGTGTCGCAATAATCCGGATGATCAAATCCAGTCCCCAATACATGTTCCCCCTGCACCCCCCCCCCCCGCAATACTGAGCCTCCCTCTACACCACCAAACTGCCTCCCCCCCCCCCAAAACTGACCCTCCCTCTACACCACCTTACTGCCCCCCCAATACAGAGCCTCCCTCTGCACCACCTTATTGTCCACCCAACACTGAGCCTCCCTCTACACCACCTTACTGCCCCCAATACAGAGCCTCCCTCTACACCACCTTACTGCCCCCAATACTGAGCCTCCCTCTACACCACCTTACTGCCCCCCAATACTGAGCCCCCCTCTACACCACCTTACTGCCCCCAATACTGAGCCCCCCCTCTACACCACCTTACTGCCCCCAATACTGAGCCTCCCTCTACACCACATTACTGCTCCCCAATACTGAGCCTCCCTCTCCACCACCTTACTGCCCCCCAATACTGAACCTCCCTCTACACCAACTTACTGCCCCACAATACTGAGCCTCCCTCTACACCACCTTACTGCCCCAATACTGAGCCTCCCTCTACACCACCTTACTGCCCCAATACTGAGCCTCACTCTACACCACCTTACTGCCCCCCAATACTGAGCCTGCCTCTACACCACCTGACTGCCCTCCCCATACTGAGCCTCCCCCTACACCACTTCACTGCCCCCCCAATACTGACACTCCCTCTACACCACCTTACTGCCCCACCCAATAGTAGCCTCCCTCTACACCACCTTACTGCCCCACCCAATACTGAGCCTCCCTCTACACGACCTTACTGCCCCCCCCAATACTGACCCTCCCTCTACACCACCTTACTGCCCGCTCCCCAATAGTGAGCCTCCTCTACACCACCTTACTGCCCCACCCAATACTGAGCCTCCCTCTACACCATCTTACTGCCGTGCAATACTTAGACTCCCTCTACAACACCTTACTGCCCCCCAATACTGAGCCTCCCTCTACACCACCTTACTGCCCCCCCCATAGCGAGCCTCCCTTTACACCACCTTACTGCCCCCCCAATACCGAGCCTCCCTCTGCACCACCTTACTGCCCACCCAATACTGAGCCTCCCTCTACATCACCTTACTGCCCCCATTACTGACCCTCCCTCTACACCACCTTACTGTCCCCCAATACTGAGCCTCCCTCTACACCACCTCACTGCCCCCCAATACTGAGCCTCCCTCTACACCACCTTACTGCCCCCTCCAATACTGAGCTACCCTCTATACCACCTTACTGCTCCCAATACTGAGCTTCCCTCTACACCACCTTACTGCTCCCCAATACTGAGCCACCCTCTGCACCACCTTACTGCCCCCCCCCCCCAATACTGAGCCTCCCTCTACACCACAGTACTGCCCCCCCAATACTGAGCCTCCCTCTACACCACCTTACTGCCCCCAATATTGACCCTCCCTCTAATCCACCTTACTGCCCCCCGGGTGATGTGAAGCTTCAAAACACTGAGCTGGAAGACAGCACTGTTTGGGATTTTCTCGCCGGGATTTCCCACTCGCTGCTTCCGGAGTCTCCAGCTTTCAGCTTCCGACCTCAGAGAGAAACCGCACAAACTATTGATCTCCTGCAGTTCGAGCACAAATCCTTCAGCCCATTTTCACTTTTCCAATGTCATGTCCACACATTAAATGCGACAGCATGGCAGAGCCAGTGCCAGTTCCCAGCAGAGTCCACAATCACACTCACTCCATTCGCCAACACAGGCGCTCGCTACCGGATCACAAGCAGCTCCCATTCGACTTTCCCACATTCATTCGCTTCACAAGAACCCTTCTCGCCGCTGAACCACGAAGCCGCCGCTTTCTCATCTTTTACATCGGTGTGTGACTCTGGCTCGGTTGCTCATGGCTCTGGCGAGTATTTGGAGGTTTGTGACGGTGTTGTTCCTCTTGTCCGGGACCCTCAGTCTGGGCTGTGAGAGGCTGCAGTTACAGCAAGTTCTCAACACAGAGACACTCAGCAAACTGAATGAAATGGTGAGTTGAAGCTGGTTTCTGAGCAGCCTGTGAATCACATTGGGTCTACTTGCTGTGAAATGTTATTTCTGGAGAAATAGTTTGGGGTTTTTAATAAGATTTTATTTCACTCCTCTCAGGGTGGCCCCTTTCCCAGACACTGTATAAAACACAGATACTCGCTGAAAACCAAGCCCTTGAACCTGGCGAAACTTTCGAAGGGATTAGAGGTGAATGTGACAATGGTAGCAGTTTCTGTCGTTACGTTTCACTCTGTAGTTAGAGCAACAACCTGCTCTCAACAAGCTTTCGAAGGGATTAGAGGTGAGTGAAAACTCGGTCATTTCATTCAGACGCGGGGTTTTATAGAAAGTTCGTGGAACAACCTGATCAGAACCGGGAACACATGAATTTTCAATAGAGATATTTGCACCCATTGTGATAATGAAAGCAGCTTCTGTCGTTATATTTCACTCTGTGTCTCACCCATGAAATGTGTCACTCTCTCTTACCGCATTCACTATCTCATTATCTCTAACCCCTGATATTACGTACCTCCCTTTAACCAACTCTTCCCCTCAAATTACTTTGCTTGCTGCAACTAATGGATTTGCTCGAACTATCTTAATCTCCCTATCTCACTGACTCTTAAAATTTCATTCCTCTGATCAACGACTTTCTGCCCCAAAATACAATTTATTCTTAAAATCTGTAGAAATATATTCAAAAACAATCCAGTTCAAATTGACAAGAGGACAGTGCAATGAAATTCGACATGCCTCCATGTCACAAATCCTAATCTTACGCAATCAATGCAATTGTAATTTTCTGAATGTTAACAATGCACATTCCATATCAGATATATAGCTTCAATGCAAAACAATTCAAGATTATGGCTGATTTCAACAAGATAAACAAGGGAAAACTGTTCACAGTAGCCAATGGTACAAGGTCCTGGAGATACAGGTTTAATGCACGCATAAGGACATCATCCCCACAGCCATTTTTACAAACCAGTTGGAGTCAGAGAATTCAGCGATGGGAATCCAAAAATCAATCTTGTCAGGTTTGTGTCCTGGTTGCCAATGATACAGGTGGGGTCAGAGGAAGTTGTGTCGATGTCTCTCGTTCAACAGCAGTCAGTACCTGTTCAAGTAACCTTACATCTGGAAGAGTGCAGTGTGTGCTGAAAGTACCACAAACTCATGATTCCGACCACATTCCCCCATCTCCCACAATGCATGACTTCCATCCAGCTATCACTGACTGTAAAATGTAGCCCCTCTTTCATCCTGGGGATTGAGAACAGTCCGCACTTCCAAGTGGCACTGCCACAGTGCTACCTCCTCTTTATCTATTATTATTCGTTTCTAAATCATTTAAAAAAATTTGGACGACCTAATTATTTTTTTAGAATTAAGGGGAAATTTGGCGTGGCCAATCCACCTCCCCCGCACATCTTTGTGTTTTGGGACTGAGACCCATGAAGACATGAGGAGAGTGTACAAACTCCACACGGATAATGACCCAGGGCTGGGATCGTGCCTGGGTCCTTGGTGCCGTGAGGCAGCAATGCTAAGCACTACGCCACCATGCCACCCTTATCTATTTTTACCATATCCAAATTTTCGTCATGTTTTACTCTGACATTTGAAGTATCTCCTTCTGAACTGGAGACAAATACAAATTCCTGATTTATTTCCTCAGCTTTTTCTTCTATCTTCTCGGGAATGTATTGTTTTCCCACTAATCACCCACCCTTCCTTTTATTTTTATGCTTATAAGTGATTTTTAGCTTCCTTTTTCATTTTGATGTCATCAATTCTGAGGCATACTTTTGACTCCACAATTCTTTTGAGATAATCTTTGTGGATGGTCTGCATTCAGTAGGGGGCTGGTTCAGCACAGTGGGATAAACAGCTGGCTTGTATTGCTGAACAAGGCCAGCAGCGCAGGTTCAATTCATGTACCGGCCTCCCCAAACAGGTGCCGGAATGTGGCGACTAGGGACTTTTCACAGTAACTTAATTGAAGCCTACTTGTGACAGTAATCTATTATTATTATTCAACTTGGTTCCATGCTGCACCAAGAGTCTAAATTTTATCAGAAGGTTTCAGTTTCTGCATTTTTATTATCGCCTCATATTTAGTCGGTTTGATCATCCAAATTTAGATATCCTTTGTCTCTGCTTCTTCGAAAGGAACCCAGTCTTTAGTTCAAACATCTCCACTTTTAAATACTCGCTGACATTTGTTAGGCCACAGCTAGAGCACTGGAATGGCTGCAATGGAGATTTACCGGGATGTTGTCTGGGCTGGAGAGAGTTAGCTAAAAAGAGAGATTGGATAGACTGGAGTTGTTTTCTTGGATCAGAGGAGACAGAGGGAGGACATGATAGTGATGTATAAAATTACGAGAGGCATAGATGTGAAGACAGGAAGAAACATTTCCCCTTGAAGGAGATATCAAGGACCGGGGACATGGATTTCAGATAAGGAGCAGCAAGTTTAGGGGGGGTGTGAGGAAAAACTTTTTAACCCATTGGGTGATGGGAGTGTGGAACTCACTGCCTGAAAGGGTGGTGGAGGTAGAGACTCTCATGACATTTAAGATGTATTTAGATGTGCACCTGAGATGACAAGGCACACATGGCTATGGGTCAAATGGAAACTGGGATTATAATGCTGATGTAATTATTTTTGTCTGGCGCAGACACGACGTGCCAATCGGCTTTTGCTGTGACTCTATCACTCTATTCCCTTATAACCCAATAATATTTATAGGAATTGGCTGCATAATGGTGATGCCACATGACTAATAATCCCGACGCTGAGTGTAATGGTGTGGGAACATGTCTTCAAATCCCACCATGGCAGCTGGTACCATTCATGCTCAGTTCATCAATCTGGAATGGGCAACTAGTCCCAGTGATGGGACTATCATTGATTGTTTTAAAGATACATCTGATTCATTAACGTCTTTTTAGGAATGTAAACCTGCTGCCCTTAAGCAGTCTGGCCTACAGCTAACCCCTGATCCACAGCCATGTGGTTGTCTCTTCAACCTCCTCTGAAATATTCACTTTAAAGGCAATTAAGGATGAGCAACACATTTAGATTGGCCAGTGATGCCCACATCCTATGAAAGAAGAAAAAATAATATTAAATTCAACACACATGATCCAGATCCCCTTTAAAGTCACTAAATTAAGCATCTCCCAAATTAACATTTTTGGTTTGATTTATTTTTGTTCTTTGGCAGAATTGATTCTAATGCTAAAGGTAACACGTCTCCCTAATGTCATTTTGTATTTTATACAGACACAGGATCGGATCCAGATTCTCCATCAGACCCTGCGTCACATCAGCAAGATCTACAGCATGAACCTGGGCTCAGTATAGGGAATATAGTAGGGGGCAAAGTACGGAGTATTGCGTATTTGAGCATTTTAAGTTTGATTTATTTTTGTTCTTCGAAATAATTTATTCGAATGCTAAAGGTAACAGGTCTCTCTAATATCGTTTTGTATTCTGTACAGAAAGAGGATCAGATCCAGATTCTCCATCAGACCCTGCGTCACATCAGCAAGATCTACAGCATGAACCTGGGCTCAGTCACCTGGGACCGGGACACGGTGGAAAACCTCCGCCTTCTCCTGGACCGACAGCTCAGTGAGCTGGAAGAATGTGTCAGGAATCAGGGATCAGAGCACAAGATGAGGAGAAACTCCACCATTCATAATTACTTTAGGAAACTGGAGAAGTTTCTCAATCAGGAGGTGGGACAATTGATAATTGACTGTGTGATTACTGGCTGGTCGATCATTTCACCCGATCAACATTAATTTATTTTCTAATACACTTTCCTGAATAATTTTCTTTTTCAGAAATTCAGTGACTGTGCCTGGGAAATAATCCGCACTGACACCAGGGCCCGATTACAACAGATGCTTTTCATAATGCTGCAAATCAGCAGAAGAAACTGATAAATACATTGGTCCAGAATGGGAACAAAGAATGTTTATTTTGAAGACTTTTCATGTGCAGCTATATTTTTATATGGATATTTGAAATTCATTTTATACTTTATTGTAATGATGAGAGAATAATGAGTGACTTGATGAAATTGTTCACTGTCTTTATTTATTTTAATTTATTGATACCTACAGTCGCGTTATTGTGGGTGGTGAGTCTGGTTTGAGAATTGTCTGTCAGGCTTTCAGGATATGGGTTTCCAGACCTTTCCTAAATGGACAACATTTCAAACTATATCAGGCTCTTTAATTGATTGATATTTATTTTCATGATGTTTTTGTAGAATGAAATGTTAGAATTTTATTTAATGTGTAAAATGAGTTAAAAATGTTAATTTATTGATATTTATTAAGAATTGGGTTGTAGAAAATGTTTATCTAAACTGGAAAATTTTATACTGAATGAGAGCATGTATTTATATATTTAATATTTATAATAAATCGTTTTTAATATTACACATTTCTAAAGTTATGTTCATTTTGATTTCTGTCGGTTTGATTTCCACATTACAAATGGTCTGAATTCCCCTATCTGCTGCCTGTTGCTGTTGCTCATTCTCTGCTCCATTTTCCATTCTCTCCATCCTCTGATTTTCCCTCACCTGGTGGAATTGTAAATTCATTTTGAACTCAACTTACCCAGGTTCTCATATTTTCTAAACTTCTGCACCTCAACAATATAGTATCATGGAATCCCTACAGTGCAGGAGGAGGCCATTCAACCTATCGGGTCTGTCCCGACCCTCTGAAAGAGCATCTTAACAAGGTTCACTGCCCTCACCTATCCCTGTATCCCCGTAACCCTACTTAACCTGCACATCTTTGGACATTAAGGGAAAATTTTAACAGAGCCAATCTACCTAACCTGCATGTTTTTGGACTGTGGGAGGAAACCAGAGGAAACCGAGGCAGACACGGAGAGAACATGCAAACTCCACACAGACAGTCACCCAAGGCTGAAACTGAGCAGTGTCATGTGTGCCGCGATACAGTAACATTAACCACTGTGCCACCATGCCATCCTTTGATGAAATTCTGGCACTGAGGCTGAGAGGACTTGGTATAACATCCAGAATAAGAAAGTGAACTGGGCGGCTAACATAGCCATGATAAGGAAGTGGATGGTGGGTACGGTGTCTATCTGGGAGCGGGTGGAGGCAGCTTTGTGCAGGGGCATCAGTTTGGCAGTCCTGGTCATGGCTCCTCTACCGCTGTCGCCGGCCAAGGACTCCACCAGCACGGTAGTGGGGGCGGCCCTGCGGATATGGGGCCAGTGGAGGAGGCATGTAGGGGAGGTAGGTGTGTCGGTCTGGGCTCCTATATGTGATATTGATTTGCCCCGGGAACATGGATGGAGGTTTTCGAACATGGGGTTGGGCGGGGGGAGGAGTGTGGGCGATATGTTCCTGGAGGGGAGCTTTGCGAGTTTGAGGGGCTTGGAAGAGAAATTTGAGCTGGCAAGGGTAAATGACTTCAGGTACTTACAGATGCAGGACTTTGTCCGCAGACAGGTCCCATCCTTCCCACGCCTCCCGCCAATGGGGATTCAGGACAGAATAGTCTTTGGGGGAGAAGGAGGAGATGGTAGAGTCTCGGATATTTACACAGTGCTCATGAAGGGGGAAGAGTCCCAGACGGAGGAACTGAAACTCAAATGGGAGGCGGAGCTGGGTGGGGAGATGGAGGACAGGCTGTGGGCTGAAGCACTGAGTAGGGTAAACTCAACCGCAACATGTGCCAGGCTCGGCCTGATTCAATTTAAGGTCGCTCACCGTCCCACATGATGATATCTCGGATGAGCAAATTATTTGGGGTAGAGGACAAGTGCGCTAGATGCGCGGGAGGACCAGCGAACCATGTTCACAAGTTTTGGGCATGTCCTAAGCTTAGGGGGTACTGGGAGGAGTTTGCGGGGATCATGTCCCGGGTGCTTAAAACAAGGGTGGTGATGAGTCCAGTGGTGGCAATGTTTGGGGTTTCGGAAGACCTGGGAGTGCAGGGGAGGAAGGAAGCTGATGTTTTGGCCTTTGCTTCCCTCGTACCCCGGCGGCAAATATTGCTGGCATGGAGGGACTCAAAACCCCCGAAGACCGAACTATGGCTTTCAGACATGGCTAGTTTTCTGGGTTTGTAAAAAATTAAGTTTGCCTTGAGGGTATCTGTACTGGGGTCTGCCCGAAGATGGCAACCATTCATCGACTTCTTGACGGGAGAGTGAACGTCAGCAGGGGGGTGGGGTGGGGGGGGATTAGAGTAGAGTAGGGGGGATAAATAGGCAGGCACTGTCTATGGGAGAGGAGCGGGCCTGTGCAGTATGGGTCGATTGAGGCATTGATTTTACGTTGGTTTTTGCATATTTTTGTCTTTTTTTACTGTTTGATATCTGTAACTGTTTACAATGCCGAAAAATACCTCAATAAAATTGTTTGTTTAAAAAAAAAGAATAAGAAAGTGAAAGATGAAGGCATTAATTCAGAAGGGACAGAGAGAAATGGGATTGAGTTTGGAGATGTTGCAGTGTTGAGGTGACAATTTTGCGATCTAATGATGCAGAAGTTCAGGCTTATGCTCAGAGGATGTTGGTGAAAATTACACAATTTGATGGGATTTGAATTTAGTTAATCAATCGCAGTAATAGTAAGTACGATATTGCACGAAACACTTTCCTGATGCACTCATGCCTGTTCGGGAAGGAAATTGATGCCCCATCCCCGCTCTGGCCTACATGTGGCTACAACAATGTGATTGCCTCTTCACAGCCCTCTGATGTGGCCTAGGAGCCATGAACCTCAAGGGCAATTAGGCATGGGCAACAAATGCTGGCCTGACTAGTGATATGGAATTGATACAATAGAATTTTGAATACTGACTGTATGACATCAGAACACAAGGAGGAGCAGACCAATTATGTTCCACCATTCAATTTTGTCTTAAGTGATCTGATTGTGGCCTTATCCCATTTCCTACTTACGCCCATCACTTTTACTCATTTGTTGAACAGACAACTGTCCAAATCGGGCTTGGATGTATTCAATGATCCTGCCTCTGTGCAGGTTGCAGAATTTGAAAGATTAATGGCACTTGGAGCAATCAGAGTTTACAATCAGATCAGAGAGGATGTTATCGAATGGTGGGATAGGATGGCGAGGGCGGGTGTCCTATGATGTTCCTAATTTATATGTTGGGGTGTTTTTCTGTTCATGATCACAACACTGGTTGTTGATAAGTGAAGCACAAATTGGCTAATGTGTTTCCTATATTACGTCAGTCACAATGCCTCAAATGTACTACATCAGCTGTCGAGTACTTTGTCATGTTCTGTTGTCAGGAAGGGCGCTACATAAATGTAATTCTGTTTTCAAATCAAACTCATATTGAAAACTGTCCCCACACAAAAAACCCACCTCAGCTCAGGATCAATGGATCATCGCTGAAATTGTTTACAGGCCTTCGATAGGCTCCAAAAACTAGTTTTGACAATTTGGGTCTGAGGACAGTTTTAGTTTCTGAAATTAACTTTTGAATTTGAAAACAGAAAGACAATTACACCCCAGTGTCACCAGACATTGAGCCTGTATTATTTTCAGTAATGTTGAATCAGGTTTCCAACAGAGGTAAAATCGATACTGCCATTAAAATGCTTCTGCGTTTAAATAAAATTGCACGTGGCAACAATCTTAAATAAATGCATCAATATTCTCAGATATTTTCAAAAATTCAATGTTAATGTGCAGTCTGATTTTGCTGGTTCATGGCAGATGTGACGTTTGGTGATTGGCAATGAATTGGAGTGGAAAATCTTTCAGAGGGTCGGTGCAGATTGGATGGGCTGAATGGCTGCCTTCTGCACTGTAGGGATTGTATGATTTTATGAATTAGAGATGAGAAACACACAGTGGCCTTGCCAGCGAACCTCACATCCCATCAATGAGTAAAATAAGTCAAATTTGGCACAGATTTCAGTGAGTGGACCTGAGATTTTTATTTGGTGACGGTGGACATGCTGATTTCAATCCGAGTTCCAGCTGTGAGGGATTGGGTGACATTCCCTGTGGAAGCTGGGATATCCCGAATATCCGGAACCCTTTCCCATTTCCCCCTCAGGCGTCTCAGTGACGAGCCGCTCGCTTCACAAACTCTCCTCCCTCTCGGAAATGACAAAACGCCCTCACTTTCCCTGAGGCACTTTCGCTTTTGGAACAAACTGACAACAAGGTTCATTTCCAGAGAGAAACTGAGGCGGCCGCTTTCCCGGGAGAGAGACAGAGAGATAAGAAAGAAACGGGGTGAAAGGAGACGGAGCGGATTCACTTTCACCCTCGGAATCGGAGCAGATGAAATATTCTTTCAGTCAAACTCTTGAAAACGGCTCCAGAAAAGCAGCGGGAAATGAGCAAGTTGTGCCATTGAAAGAGCCGATTGTGGGACAGCTCAATGGGAACGGAGTCAGTGTCCATGAAGCGGGGAGCCTGGGCTCTGAGCCGGGCTCTCTGCAATGTTCAAGCTGTGAAGTGTGGAGAGGACAAGCGCGATGTGAACACACCGGGTCCCGGTGCATTTCAGAGGCAATGGGGCCCCGGGTCAGCTCGAAAAGCCGCCGCACCGGATTCCCGTTCTCGGTGTCTCTATAACCGGATGATCAAATCCAGCCCCCAATACATGTTCCCCCTGCAACCCCACCCCCCCAATACTAAGCCTCCCTCTACACCACCTTATTGCCCCCCCAATACTCAGCCTCCATCTACACCAACTTACTGCCCCCCAATACTGAGCCTCCCTCTACACCACCTTATTGCCCCCCCCAATACTGAGCCTCCCTCTACACCACTTTACTGCCCCCAATACTGAGCCTCCCTCTACACCACCTTACTGCCCCCCAATACTGTGCCTCCCTCTACACCACCTTACTGCCCCCCAATACTGAGCCTCCCTCTACACCCCCTTACTGCCCCCCCAAATACAGAGCCTCCCTCTACACCACCTTACTGCCCCCAATACTGAGCCTCCCTCTACACCACCTTACTGCCCCCCCCCCCCCCCACCAATACTGAGCCTCCCTCTACACCTTACTGCCCCCCCCCCCCAATACTGAGCTTCCCTCTACAACACCTTTCTGCCCCCAATACTGAGCCTCCCTCTACACCACCTTACTGCCCCCGGGTGATGTGAAGCGTCACAACACTGAGCTGGAAGCCAGCGCTGTTTCGGATTTTCTCGCAGGGATTTCCCTCTCGCTGCTTCCGGAGTCTCCAGCTTTCAGCTTCCTGACCTCAGAGAGAAGCCGCACAAACTATTGATCTCCTGCAACTCGAGCACAAATCCTCCAGCCCATTTTCACTTTTTCAATGTCATGTCCACACATTAAAGGCGACACCAGTGCCAGCTCCCAGCAGAGTCCACACTCACACTCACGCCATTCGGCAACACAGGCGCTCGCTCCCGGATCACAAGCGGCTCCCATTCGACTTTCACCACTTTCATTCGCTTCACAAGAACCCTTCTCGCCGCTGAACCACGAAGCCGCCGCTTCCTCATCTTTCACATCGGTGTGGGACTCTGGCTCGGTTGCTCATGGCTCTGGCGAGTATTTGGAGGTTTGGGACAGTGTTGCTCCTCTTGTCCGGGACCCTCAGTCTGGGCTGCGTGAGGCTGCAGTTACAGCAAGTTCTCAACACAGAGACACTCAGCAAACTGAATGAAATGGTGAGTTGAACCTACAGACAGAGCCGGATTCGAATCAAACAGCGCCTGTATGTTTTACAAAGTCATATCAGGAGAGGAAGATTTACAGAAAGGAGGGATTGTTATCTGGGGGAGGGTGTGAAAGAGGATTCAGAAACAAGCCATTAACATCAATAATCTGTGTTTAATATAACCAAACAATCACAGTGTTATCAGGAACACAGTAAAGTAAATTTGACATCAAGTTACGTAAGAAGGTAAAAGAACAGATGGCTAAAAGCTGGTAAAAGAGGGAACTTTTCAGGAAGGTCTTACCGTAGGAAGGGGAGGTGGAGAAATACGGAAGTTTACGGAGGGAATTCCTAATCTTAACGCTGAGATAGCTGAAGACTGCGCCTCAAAAATGAACATTGGAAACCAGGAGGCCAGATCTGGAGGTGGACAGATATGTCCGAGTGTTTTCGAGGCTGGAGATGATTACAGACACAACAGGAGACTTAAAAACAAGTAGGAGAATTTAAAGATGAAGGCATTGCTAAACACGGAGTCAATATAAATCAACAAACTCAGGTACGATGAGAGAACAAGATTCATGATTTATGCCAAATCCATCTCAGACATAAATTACTTCAGTTTTCGATTCGGGAGAATGTGGAAAGTCGATCAGGCAGGTGTAGGAGTGACCAAACCCGGAGGTAACAAAGCTATGGATGGAAATTTCAGCTTCAGAGTTGCTCAGCCAGAGAGGGGGACAAGTGTGTTTGGGGGAGGGGGGGGGGGGGGGGGGGAGTGGGCAGTCTTACTTGTGACGTCGATGTGGTCAGAAACTCATTTTAGGGTCAAATATGACACCTGCACATCTTGGACTGTGATGTGGAGATGCCGGCGTTGGACTGGGGTGAGCACAGTAAGAAGTCTTACAGCACCAGGTTAAAGTCCAACAGGTTTGTTTCAAACACGAGCTTTCCGAGCGCAGCTCCTTCTTCAGGTGACCTGGTGTTGTAAGACTTCTTACTGTGCATCTTGGGACTGTGAGAGGTAACCGGAGCACCGGGATGAAAACCCAAGCAGACACGGGGAGAACGTGCAGACTCCGGACAATCACCAGAGGCTGGAATTGAACCTGGGTGTGAGGCAGCAGTGTTAATTACTGTGCCAGGTGCTGCCTCTAAAAACTGCTGGTAACTTTAACCTCACTTTTCCTCTCTGTCCAAAGTAGCACAGTGGTGAAAAGGTTAGCACTGCTGCCTCAGGGCACCGAGGACTCGGGTTCGACCCCGGCTCTGGGTCTGTGTGGAGTTTGCACATTCTCCCCGTGTCTGCATGGGTCTCATCTCCACAACCAAAAGATGTGCTGGTTAGTTGGATTGGTCACACTAAATTGCCCATTAATTGGAAAAAAGTAATTGGTACTCTATAGTTAAAAAAAAAACGTTTCCTGTCTGTCCCTCTCCCCCGGGACACACTTGTAGATTCCCCTTGAATATCTGCAATGACCGAGGGGATTGCTTTACTGAGGAAACGAATTCTAAAGACTAATGAGCCACTGAGACAAACAAATTCCTCCTTACTTCCATCATAAATGGGAGAGTCTTTATTTTTAAACTGTGCACCTTAGTTCTAGAATCCTCTGGAAGAGGGTGCCCTCCTGTCA
This sequence comes from Scyliorhinus canicula, assembly GCF_902713615.1. Lineage (NCBI taxonomy): Eukaryota > Metazoa > Chordata > Chondrichthyes > Carcharhiniformes > Scyliorhinidae > Scyliorhinus > Scyliorhinus canicula. The sequence goes on from NC_052164.1 coordinate 40,326,554, forward strand.
GCTTGTATCCAGCGAACCCCCCTCAGATTCTGACATGTTTCAATATTCGAATTAGTTTGATCAGCACACTGGGTGTTTTGAGATGATGTCATTGAGAGGTAGCATGCAGCTGAGAAATGGGAGAGGTCAAGGATTGATTCTTAGGGGACACCAGAGGTAATGCAGCCGTCCTTCAGCAGGAAGAGAAGCCACTGCAGGAAATTCTCTGCCTACGTTGAGATAGATGAAAAAAGCAAACGAGGACAGCCCCCCTTCCAGCCCATCCACCCAGCCTAAAACTTGACCATTGTGCAGAGGCCTGACCGACCCGTGTCAAGGTGCAGACATGATATGGAGATGCTGGCGTTGGACTGGGCTGAGCACAGTGAAAAGTCTCAACTGAGGAAGGAGAAGTGCTCCGAAAGCTAGTGTTTGAAGCAAACATGTTGGACTTTATCCTGGTGTTGTAAGACTTCTTAAGGTGCAGACATATAGAGAAGGATCTGAAGGGGAGGTTAACCTTTGTTACAGCCAAACCGTTCTAACCAACTGCCCCCTTATTGTGCCCTTGATATGAATCCGTTCAACTTGAAGGAAATAATCTGCTTTTCCAAAATTGATATTAATAATATTGATCCATATTCTTGGAGCTTTGAGTTAGAACCGGCCGCTGTTTGTGTTTTTCTATTTGGGATCTTCCCGGCCCTGGTTAAGGAATTTCCAGCTTTCAGATTCCTTCCCTCACACAGGGAGCAGACTAACTATTCGCCTTCTAAAAGAAACAGCCGAAAGCAGATTTCACTTTCCCAACGGAACACCGCACATCGCCAGACCCTCCTCTTAACACGGAGAGCATGGCAGAGAGAGATCCTCCCAACACAGTCCAGATACACACAGAGAGACAGAGACACACAGAGTGACACAGAGAGACAGAGACACACAGAGTGACACAGACACACAGAGAGACACAGACACACAGAGAGACACACAGAGATACAGATACATAGAGACACACAGAGACACACACACAGAGAGACACAGACACACAGAGAGACACACAGACACACAGAGACAGAGAGAGAGAGACACACACACACACACACAGACAGACTGGCAGATACACACACAGACGAACAGGAGAGTTTAGGCGGTTGCTCCTGCTGCAAGCGGTTGCATTTTCACTCCCGGTGATTCTTTCGGTGAAAATACATTTGTTCGGAGTTGAACCCGGTTACGGTCAGTGTGTGATCCTCAGCTCCGTGTCTCACTCTGGCTCGGTTCCTCATGTCTCTGGCCAGTATTTGGAGGTTTGGGACGGTGTTGTTCCTCTTGTCCGGGACCCTCAGTCTGGGCTGTGAGAGGCTGCAGTTACAGCAAGTTCTCAACACAGAGGCACTCAGCAAACTGAATGAAATGGTGAGTTGAAGCTGGAGCCAGAAACAATTCCCCATCGCACTGGGTCCATTTGTTTTGAAGCATTCTCTCAGGAAAATGGTTTTGGGGTTTGCAGCGCTGCACAATTTATGGTCAGCGAATCTGCAGCATTACTGTTTCTGATCTGGGTTGACACAGTGTTTGTCTTTGCTCTCAGGGCGGTCGCTTCCCTCGGCAATGTGTCAGGGAGAGGTTTGCGCTGACAACCAAGCCCTTGAATCTGGTGAAACTGTCTGAGGGTTTGCAGGTGAGTGAACACTGGGGCTTATTATAATTTATTCCATCAGAAATGTGCGAAAAACACGATAAAGATCAACCACCGTAATCCAGGATGGACAGAGCAGGTCGCTCATTGAAGTTGTCAGTGGAAATGAGGGAACTCCTGCTTTGAACTCAAACCCCCGGGTAAAGACTCTCTTCCTCGTTCCCTCAGACTGATGTAGGGAATGGAACCTCATTGAGCTGTGATGCACCCTGTTCGGGGAGCCTGCCAAGTCTGCAGCACCATTCAAAGGTTACTTGTGCCTGATAATCATCTCAATACCTTTCATCACCTCACTACCCATTAGCATCTCTGTCTTCTCCCTCTTACTCCCTCACTGTCTATCCACTTCTTACCATCAATCGTCCTATACAGTTCAGGCAGGGCCCTTTCATCTGTGGATTCCACACAACATACCTGTCCACTCTCCATTGCATTCACTCGATGGTCACTGTGTTGATATTGGTGGGATGGTTAGCTCATTGGCTAGTCCAGGATGCTGCCACCAGCGCTGGTCCAATTCCTGTCTGACTGAGGAAGTGTGAGACCTGCCTCTGCGCCCTTCCCTGAGAGTCGAAGACAATGACAGACTCCCTCTACAAATAAACAAAAAGAAACTGCCCAGAAAGCAACTCAGGGTGAAGCATCAGATGCCACAGCGCCAGAGGCCCAGGGTGACCGTGACGAGTTTTCACGTTCGCTGCGTGTGCGTGGGATTCCTCCGGGTGCTCTGGTTTCCTCTCACAGTCCAAAGATGTGCAGATGAGGTGGATTGGCCATGATAAATTGTCCCTTAGTGCCCAAAGGTTTGATGGGGTTATGGGGATGTGGCAGCGGAGTGGAAGGGGAGCTCCATTATTCTGATACTGTCCAGGGTGGCCTCTCAATTTATGTCCTCTATAAACTGGAACAGAATCCAATAACTACTGTAATATAACATAACTCAATTATCTCTGGTGCAGCACGGTGGCACAGTGGTTAGCATTGCTGCCTCAGGGTGCCGAGGTCCCAGGCTTGATCCCGGCTCTGGGTCATTGTCAGTGTGGAGTTTGCGCATTCTTTCCATGTTTGCGTGGATTTCGCTCCCACAATCCAAAGATGTGCAGGGTAGGTGATTTGCCGTGCTAAATTGCCACTTAATTCGAAAAAATGAATTGAGTACTCTAAATGTATTTTTTTTAAACTCATCATCTCTAAATATTCCAACAACACAAACTCCCAGTCAGCCATCACCTCTGCATTCTCAGTTTAGATTCATTCAGATATCACCAAGTTCACAACTTTGCAAAATTGATTTTTCCGATATTCCCCGTGGTGCCACCAAAAATCTCGAATTGAGAGAGTTCTCTCACTCACAGGGCCCGAGGAAGGAGATATTGATGGATAGGTCTTGTCAGGAGATTTGGTGTCAGTGGAGGGGGTTAAGTCTATGTGCGAGGAGGAGTTGGGGCCCATATTGAATGACGAGGTGTGAGGCACTTCGCAGGGTGAACTCCACATCCACCTGGGCCAGGTTTGGTTTCATCCAGCCTCGGGTAGTTTTGAGGGCGCATTTGACCAATTTCAGAATGAGTCACTTCTTTTTAGGGGGGGGGGGGGGACGACAGGTTTACAGTGCTCTTTACATGGTCCGGGTAACAACGTGCATATGTTCTGGTTTTGTCCCGAGGTCATGGGTTTTGGGGTCTCCTTCTTTAGCACCATGTTGGCGATCCTGAAGATTGAGCTGGAGCCCTAACCTTTAGCGGCCATACTTTGGGTGTCAGACTTATCAGAGCTGCAAACGGGCGCAGGGGCCAATGGCGTCGCCTTCTCCTTGCTCATTGCTCGGAAGTGAGTTCTGCTGGGACGGAGTTCTCCGCCTCCATCCAGTGCCTCGGTTTGGCTTGGGGACCTGATTGAGTTCCTATTCCTTGAAAAAGTCAAAGAAAAGTTGAGGGGAGCAATCGACGGGATTCTGTGGGAGATGAAGCCTTTTACTGTCTTTTTCAAGGAAATTGTCACCTTTTGTTACTCGGGATGGGGGGGGGGGGGAGGTGACGGGAGGGGAGTGGCAGGTTTCATGAGAGGTTGTTTTATGTTTCTGTTTTTCATATCTGTAGATGTGTTTATTTTTCTTGTTATTTTGAATTTCATAAATGAAATATATTAATGAAAATATTTATTAAAAAAACAAAAATGCATCATCTTTAATCTGATTGTGTATATATTCCCTAGACACAGGACAGGATCCAGATTGTCCATCAGACCCTGCGTCACATCAGCAAGATCTACAGCATGAACCTGGGTTCAGTCACCTGGGACCGGAACAAGGTGGAAAACCTCCGCCTTCTCCTAGACCGACAGCTCAGTGAGCTGGAAGAATGTGTCAGGAAACAGGGCTCAGAGGCCAGACTGAGGAAAAACTCCACCATTCAAAAATACTTCAGGAAACTGAGGAAGTTTCTCAAACAGAAGGTGGGACAATTGATAATTGACTGTGTGATTATTGGATTGTAGTTTATTTGACCGTATTTAGATCTGTTCATTTTCCAATTGGGTTTCCTTAAAATATATTCTGTTTTTCCAGACATTCAGCAACTGTGCTTGGGAAATAATCCGCGCGGAGACCAGGGCCCGTTTACAACAGCTCCTCTACTTAATGGCACAAGTCCGCAGAAGAAATTGAAATAAAATCCAACCGCATGTTCAGCAGAGACTGGAATAATTTATTTAAATTGGCTGTTATTTATATAATAACAGAATTCTGTGGTGACTGACAAAGAGCAAAGAATATCTTGATGTAATTTTCTATTTGATTATTTATTCTAATTTATTAATATTTATCGCTGCAATATTTTTATGTTGTGAAATCTTCATCATATGTGTGCTAAGCTAAATGGATGGCCATGATGTCTTTGTACAACAGATGTTAGATTTTTACGGTTGTGAACTCACAAATGTAAAGAAGGTATTTCGATAACACATTTCATACAGACTGAAACAAGAAATAGTTCTTTCAAAGCTTCACGTTTTTGAGAAGTATTATATTTTATGTCTACAGTACGTCTGGAATTACAATTCTGACAGCTTGGCTCGATGATAACACTGATTGGTGGGTCAAACCCCACTTAATTCTCACTGGGCTCCTTATTGTAGCTGCTGAACCTCCAATCACAATTCTGCACTGGGAATGGTCCAGCCAATCCTCAGCTCTGCTTTCCCGGTTTCCTCAGTCTCAAGGGTCGGTTGCAGACAAACGACCCCTGACCTCATTCCTGTTTCAGACTCACCTTTACTTTCTGTTCACCACAAGGTCAACATTTCAATTAATTCCTCCTCATTTTAATTTATTGATATTTATCATTGTGTTGGCTTTGTGTCATGGATTGCTTAAGTTTTGTACAATTTATGAAAAATAAATGTTAATTTATTGATTTTTATTAAATTTTGGGAAATAAATAATATTTTTTTATAAACCTGGCAACTTTTTATACTGAATGAAGGCATATTTGTTCAAATAAATTGTTTTTGATATCACGCATTTGTTGGAGTAATATTTATTTTTCATGGGTCTTCTCAGGGTTTCCTCAGTCTCAAGGGTGGGTTGCGGACAAACGACCCCTGACCCCATTCCTGTTTCAGATTCACCTTTACTTTCTGTTCACCACAAGGTCAACATTTCAATTAATTCCTCCTTTTCATAGAATTTACAGGGCAGAAGTAGGCCATTCAGCCCATTGAGTCTGCACCGGCTCTTGGAAAGAGCACCCTACCCAAGGTCAACAATGCCACCCTATCCCCATAATCCAGTAACCCCACCCAACACTAAGGGCAATTTTTGGACACTAAGGACAATTTATCATGGCCAATCCACCTAACCTGTACATCTTTGGACTGTGGGAGGAACCCGGAACACCCGGAGGAAACCCACGCACACACGGGGAGGATGTGCAGACTCCGCACAGACAGTGACCCAAGCCGGAATCGAACCTGGGACACTGGAGCGGTGAAGCGATTGTGCTATCCACAATCCTCATTTTAATTTATTGATATTTATCATTGTGTTGGCTTTGTGTCATGGATTGCTAAAGTTTTGTACAATTTATGAGAAATAAATGTTAATTTATTGATTTTTATTAAATTTTGGGAAATAAATAATATTTTTTTATAAACCTGGCAACGTTTTATACTGAATGAAAGCATATTTGTTCAAATAAATTGTTTTTGATATCACGCACTTACTGGAGTAATATTTATTTTTCATGGGTCTTCTTCACTATAAATGTGTTATAATTGAACAAGTTAGCATTAGGATGGAAAATGTATTAATGATTTTAGTGCACTTAAGAGTGGTGATTATCTGCTTTCACAGCTATCAAAGGAAGGAGAGGGTCTTGGAGTAGGTGAATCTTGACTAGGATGGGCACACGGTGTGGATATATCAGAACATTAGGATTGAGCTGGCGCAGAGCTGTGCGGACTTCAACAAGGTGAAGGTGATGCAATTTGCCATGGTTTACCTGGTGTGATTGTGGGTCACAATGGACTCGAAAGATTATTTTTTCAACATGCTGGAGCTGGCAGAGGCCTTCACCAGAGAGAAGAAGCTGGGACTGGTCTGAGGAGCATGATTTGGGATTCTGCGTTTGAAGGTGGATGATTTTACAGTGTATTTATGCCTCATTTTAGTATATTTCTTTCTCTTGGGGTTGGGGCTGTAAGAACGTGGGATTGACACATTTCTTGGCTCAGAGACAAGCTTGCTAATAATGTTGGGTTTTGGGTTTTGGGAGTGCGTCAGAAGGGAGTGGGTGGTTGTTGCTTTTAGGGAAGTAATGCAGGGTGACGCTGGGAGGGGGTCACCTTGCTAGCGGAAGGAGACGGTGTGGCTAGTGAATGAGAGAGGAGTGGAGGAAGAGGCTGTTGGGCTAGATCATGTGAGGCACAATCAGTCGAGCTGTTTTACTGTTTGTTTGGTAGGGGCATGGGGCCCGGTATGGTGGTCCTACAAGTAACTCACCTGTGAGTGCCGGACCATCCAGGTTGGGGAAGCCCTGGGTGAGCCAGGTTTTCCACTCAGGGTTTGACGGATGGGTCGGGGGGGGGGGGGAGTGGATTTCGGTCAGCAAAATGATTCGCTTTCAGTCGGGGACTCTGGCTGATCAGGGGATGGTTATGTGATGGTTACAGGTATGCTGGGGGGGGGGGGGGGTCGCCATGGGCTGGTTTAGATCACTCGGCTAAATCGCTGGCTTTTAAAGCAGACCAAGCAGGCCAGCAGCACTGTTCGATTCCCATACCAGCCTCCCCGGACAGGCGCTGGAATGTGGCGACTAGGGGCTTTTCACAGTAACTTCATTGAAGCCTACTCGTGGCAATAAGTGATTTTCATTTCATTTCATGGTGTGAGTGAATGTGTATGCCCCAAATTGGAGCAATGTCAAGTCTATGGGGTGCTTGCTGGCTGCAATACCGGAGATGGACACCCACCAATTGATTTTAGGGGCGAGATTTTAATTTCGTCTTAGATCCGAAGCTGGACTGTTCCCGATTGAGGTCACTAACCCAATCAGGAATTACAAGGGTGTTGGCTGCATTCATGGAGGAGACAACAGACAAACCCTTAGCATGGTTTAGTGACTTGATTGAGCTTTAGTATCTCAAGAAGTTCAAGTTTACAGTGAGGGGGCTGTTAAATGGGTTCCACCGTAGATGACGACTCTTCATATAGTTCTTTAAGGAATGGGTCACTGCTGGCTGTTAGTGCGGTTAGGGGTGTGTGTTATTTGGGTTATATTTCTGTTACTGGGGTTATTGTTATAGAAAGGATGTGATTGCAGTAGAAAGAGTGCAGAGGAGATTCACCAGCATGTTGCATGGACAGGAGTTATGAAGCGAAGCTGGCCAGGCTGGGGTTAGTTTCCTTCGAGCAGAGAAGGCTGAGTGGAACCTGATTGAGCTGTGTAAAATTATGTGGGACATAGACAGGACAAATAGGAAGAAACGTTCCAAAATATTATTGAAAGTAGTGGTTTATTTCTTCTCTCTCTTCCGCCTCTGCTCGCTGAACTTGGATTCAAACCATCTGGGCCCACTGCATTTTCTACTTCTAGACACATGCAAAATGTAATCCTTCACTTCCTCTATTCCATTGTTTCTCACTTCAGCCTTTCATTTGGTCGTTCCATTCTACAACTCGATGGCTCATCTTTCACTTTGCTCTGCAAAGCACTGAGCTATGAGTCTGATTGTTGCCGTTTGATCACACTCGAGTATATTTGTCTTCATTCATCTACAAATGGTGCTAGTATTTTAGAGGATTATGTTTTACTTATTATTATCAAATATCCCCTGTCTTTGTCCTCATTCAATTAATAAATTACCTTTGTTTTACATACAAGATGGAGAGACTTCAAAATTTTTTCTAAAGATTTTTTCTCCCTATTCAAAATGTTTTTTTGGAATTATAGAGTAAGTAATCCTGTCTTGGATTCAGAGGTTGGAGGGTTCAAATGCACTTGAGAGTCATGGTTCAGACATGACCCCTGGCTCTGAATTATGGGTTGTCATCCAACCACACATTTGTGCCCAATGATCAAGATTCTCAGCTCCACATTGTATTATCTGGACGATTGCATAAAATCTCACTGATTTACAGGATCCTTTCAAATCAGCCTCTCAACTCAGATTAAGATGGTCATGGCCAAGAAAATAATGTACAAGTATGAATGGTTAATTTGCTTGTGACTCCTTCCTTTACTCCGGAGGGGGAGAATATGAGGTTTTGTGTCAACTAGATTAATGTCAGGTTGTCCTTCTGTTTTTTAAAATAAATTTAGAGCACACAATTCATTTTTCCAATTGAGGGGCAATTTTGCGTGGCCAATCCACCTACCCTGCACATCTTTTGGGTTGTGGGTGCAACCCACGCAAACACGGGGAGAATGTGCAAACACCACATGGACAGTGACCCAGAGCTGGGACCACCGTGGCGTGCGTCCGCAGTACTAACCACTGCGCCACCATGCTATGCTATCCATCTGTTTTTTTAATTAATAATCTTTATTGTCACAAGTAGGCTTACATTAATATTGCAATCAAGTCGCTGTGCAGATCCCCTCGTCTCCACTTACCGGCGCCTTTTCAGGTACACAGAGGGAAAATTCAGAACGTCTAAATTACCTAGCAGCACGTCTTTCGGAACTTGTGGAAGGAAACCGGAGCACGCAGAGGGAACCCACGCAGACACTGGGAGAACAGACTGTGCACAGACAGTGATCCAAGCTGGGAATCGAACGTGGGACCTGTCGCTGTGAAAGGAGAGTGCTAACCACTGTTGGTTTTATATTGTTGTCTGTACCTTTACATACTTCAAACAGAATACTATTGAAATGTTTAACCCAGGTGCCCTTATATTTGAGATGAACAAAAGACAAACACAAGTGCACACTTAAATCCAAGTTTATTTTCAATCATAATAAAACAGTTATCCCTTAAATTACCCCAGCTATAGTATGGCTTAATACAACATGAGCCGGGGGCAGCAGAGTCTTGCAGTGTTTGGCAATGCTGCCTCAGGGCCCCGGGTCACTGTCCTTGTGGAGTTTACACATTCTCCCCATGTCTGGGTGGGTTAGAAATGGATAGAACCCAGAGATCCTTGTGAAGCTAGATTCGGCGCTCTTGGTGGACAAGGCATTTTGCAAGAAGGTGGGCATGGTGACAGAGAACTGTGTGGAGTCCAAACAAAAGGGGAGGTCTCGCTCTTCATGTTTCGGGAGGCATTGAAGGAAGTGGTCTGGCAGCAGTAATACCCTATATGGTCCACAGGGACAAGGTTAAGAGCGCAGAGAGACAGAGGTTGGTGGGTGACATTGTGGAAGTGGACTGACTGCATTCAGTGGCTCTGACGAGAGAGTTGTTAGCAGAGAGGAAGAACTACAAGTAGAGTTTGATCTATTAATGTCATTCATCGCTCAACAGGGTTATTTTATGAGTATGGGGAGTAGGCCAGCAACCTGCGAACCCATCAGTTGAGGTCATAGGCGGCCATGTGGGACATAATGCAGGTGATGGATGAGGAAGGAGGTTTAGCGACGACACCGGAGAAAACTAATGAAGCATTCAAGGTCTTTTACCCGGGGCTGTATTTGTCCAGGCCCCGAGGGGAGGACGCAGAGCTGCTGCACTTTTATATTCCTGGAGGTGGAAAGGGGGAAGGGACAGGGTTTGGAGGCATCACTGGGACTGCCGGAGATAATGGAGTCCGTTGGGTTGATGCCGTCGGTGAAGGCACCAGGGCTGGATGGCTTTCCGGTTGAATTTTATAAAACAGTTTTGACTGCGTTGGCACCCATCTCCAGCAAAAGTATAAAGATTCACTGGCACAGGGGCAAGCTGCCCACTAGGCTGGCTCAGGCATCAATCTCACTGATCCCAATGAAGAAAAGGGACAAAGTGGAGTGTGGGTCTTACAGGGCCATCTCCCTGCTAAACACTGGTGTGACATTGTCGGCTGTGGTTCTCTTCTCAAGTATTTGCTTGTCACCAGTGGATGGGGCGGGTGGCGGGGGGTTTCTGGAATGGGAGCAGTGGGAGGGGTGATGCAAGGGGGGTTGATTTGGGGGAATGGCTGTGTTAGTCAAGGGGAAAATGGACAAATGACAACCTGTTTGTAATTTGGTTGTATCTTCGGCTGACTCTGTGATTTGTTGATGGTAGAAATAAAATATATATATTTTAAAATACTCACTAACACTTCTTCAACAGCAGCAGCCAAACCCACCACCTCTGTGACTAGTGTGGCATGGTGGCACAATGGTTAGCACTGCTGCCTCATAGCTCCAGGGTCCCAGGTTCAATTCCAGCCTCGGATGACTGTCTATGTGGATTTTCTACTTTCTCCCTGTGTCTGTGTGGGTTTCCTCTGCGTGCTAGGGTTTCCTCACACAGTCCAAAGATGTGTGGGTTAGGTGGATTGGACCTGCTAAATTGCCCCGAGTGTCTAAAAGGTTAGGTGGGGTTCCTGGGTTACGAGGATGGGGTGGAGTCATTGGCTTAATTAGGGTGCTCTTTCCAAGGGCCGGTACAGACTCAGTGGGCCAAATGGCTTCCTTCTGCACTGTAAATTCTATGATTTTATTGTTCTCGAAGATGTAGGGTAGTAGATATATGTGAACCTGAACTTGCCCTTCAATCTCACATTCGGACTTGGAAATATATCAACTTCCCCTGACTGTCACTGGATAGAAATTCTGGAAATCCCTTCCCAACACGTCTGTCAGTTTAGCGAGACCACATGGACTGCAGGGGTTCAATAAAGTGGCTCAGACATGCTTCTGAAGGGCAATTAGAGGGGAGAAACATACCTTGGCCTTGCCAGCAATGTTCACATATCAGCTACAATGTTCTCGAATGGTGGGGTAGAATTGCGAGGCCGAGTGGCTGATCATGCTCCTGATTGATTTGTTGTGGTGTTTGTCTGTTCATGATCACAATGCTGGTTGTTGGTGAGTGAAGCTCAAATTGGCTAACATGTTACCTACATTACTACAGTGACAATACCTCAAAGGTACTTGATCAGCTGTCAACTACTTTGTGATGTTCTGTGGTCAAGAAGGTCGCTACATGAATGTAAGTCTGTTTTCAAATCAAAGACATATTGAAAACAGGCCCCACACACAAAACTGACCTCAGCTCAGGATCAATGGATCATCACTGACATTTTTAACAGGTCTTTGAGGAGGCTTCAAAAACTACATTTGACAATTTGGGTGTGGTGACAGTAATACTTTCACAAATTAACTTTTTAATTTGGAAACATAAAGAATATTAAACCCCAGTGTCACCAGAGATTGAGCCAGTATTATTTTCAGTGATGTTCAATTGGGTTTCTAACAGAGGATAAATCGATACTGTAAACATGCTTAAATATATGCATCAATATTTTGAGATCATTTCAAAAATTCAATTTTACTATTCAGTCTGATTGTGCTGGTTCATGGCAGATGTGACGTTTGGTGATTGGCAATGAGTTGCAGTGGAAAATCTTTCAGACGGTTGGTGCAGACTCGATGGGCCGAATGGCTGCCTTCTGCACTCTCAGTATTCTACGATGTGGAGATGCTGGCGTTGGACTGGGTGGGCACAGTAAGAAGTCCAACAAGTTTGTTTCAAATCACTAGCTTTCATACCTCTTCATTCACCGGATGAAGGAGCAGTGCTCCGAAAGCTAGTGTTTGAAACAAACCTGTTGGACTTTAACCTGGTGTTTTAAGACTTCTTACTGTGCTCACCCCAGTCCAACGCCCGGCATCTCCACATCATGACTAGCTTTTGGTGCATTCCTCCTTCCTCAGGTGAATGGAGTGGTAGGTTCCAGAAACATTTATACAGACAAAGTCAAAGATGCAAGATGATACTTTGAATGCGGGTAAATAAGTCTTCACAGAGCCAGAGAGAGGGGTAACCCCAGGTAAAAGAGGTGTGAATTGTCTCAAGCCAGGACAGTTGGTAGGATTTCGCAAGCCCAGGCCAGATGGTTGGGGGGGGGGGGGGGGGGGTGAATGTAATGCGACATGAATCCCAGGTCACGGAACTTGGCTATAAGTTTCTGCTCTGCAATTCCGCGTTGTTGCGCGTCCTGTGAATTAGAGATGAGAAACCTTGGCCTTGCCCGCGACCCTCACATCCCATCAATGAATTAAAAAAGTCAAATTTTGCAGAGAAATGTGTGAATGAGCATGCGATTTTTATTTGGTGAAGGTGGAAAAGCTGATTTCAATCCGAGTTCCAGCTGAGAGGGATTGGGTGACATTCCCTGTGGAAGCTGGGATATCCCGAATATCCGGAACCCTTTCCCATTTCCCCCTCAGGCCTCTCAGTGACGAGCCGCTCGCTTCACAAACTCTCCTCCCTCTCGGGAATGACAAAACGCCTTCACTTTCCCTGAGGCACTTTCGCTTTTGGAACAAACTGACAACAAGGTTCATTTCCAGAGAGAAAGTGAGGCGGCCGCTTTCCCGGGAGACAGAGAGAGAGACAAGAAAGAAACGGGGTGAAAGGAGAGGGAGCGGAATCACTTTCACCCTCGGAATCGGAGCAGATGAAATATTCTTTCAGTCAAACTATTGAAAACGGCTCCAGAAAAGCAGCGGGAAATGAGCAAGTTGTGCCAGTGAAAGAGCAGATTGTGGGACAGCTCAATGGGAGCGGAGTCAGTGTCCATGAAGCGGGGAGCCTGGGCTCTGAGCCGGGCTCTCTGCAATGTTCAAGCTGTGAAGTGTGGAGAGGACAAGCGCGATGTGAACACACCGGGTCCCGGTGCCTTTCAGAGGTAATGGGGCCCCGGACAGCTCGAGAAGCCGCCGCACCGGATTCCCGCTCTCGGTGTCGCTATAATCCGGAGGATCAAATCCAGCCCCCAATACATGTTCCCCCTGCACACCCCCCCCCCCCAGCAATACTGAGCCTCCCTCTACACCACCAAACTGCCCCCCCCCCCAAACTGACCCTCCCTCTGCACCTCCTTACTGCCCCCCCAATACTGAGCCACCCTCTACACCACCATACTGCCCCCCGAATACTGAGCCCCCCTCTACACCACCTTACTGCCCCACAATACTGAGTCCTACTCTACACCACCTACTGCCCCCCCCCCCCAATACTGAGCCTCCCTCTACACCACCCTACTGCCGCCCCCAAATACAGAGTCCCCCTCTTCACCACCTTACTGCCCCACAATACTGAGCCTCCCTCTACACCACCTTACTGCCGCCCCCCAATACTGAGCCTCCCTCTACACCACCTTACTGCCCCCAATATTGACCCTCCCTCTAATACACCTTACTGCCCCCCGGGTGATGAGAAGCTTCACAACACTGAGCTGGAAGCCAGCGCTGCTTGGGATTTTCTCGCAGGGATTTCCCACTCGCTGCTTCCGGAGTCTCCAGCTTTCAGCTTCCTGACCTCAAAGAGAAACCGCACAAACTATTGATCTCCTGCAGCTCGAGCACAAATCCTCCAGCCCATTTTCACTTTTCCAATGTCATGTCCACACCTTAAAGGCGACAGCATGTCAGAGCCAGTGCCAGCTCCCAACAGAGTCCACACTCACACTCACTCCATTCGCCAACACAGGCGTTCGCTCCCGGATCACAATCGGCTCCCATTCGACTTTCCCACTTTCATTCGCTTCACAAGAACCTTTCTCGCCGCTGAAACACGAAGCCGCCGCTTTCTCATCTTTTACATCGGTGTGTGACTCTGGCTCGGTTGCTCATGGCTCTGGCGAGTATTTGGAGGTTTGTGACGGTGTTGTTCCTCTTGTCCGGGACCCTCAGTCTGGGCTGTGAGAGGCTGCAGTTACAGCAAGTTCTCAACACAGAGACACTCAGCAAACTGAATGAAATGGTGAGTTGAAGCTGGTTTCTGAGCAGCCTGTGAATCACATTGGGTCGAATTGCTGTGAAATGTTATTTCTGGAGAAATAGTTTGGGGTTTTTAATGAGATTTTATTTTACTCCTCTCAGGGTGGTTCCTTTCCCAGACACTGTATAAAACACAGGCACGCGCTAAAAACCAAGCCCTTGAACCTGGTGAAACTTTCGAAGGGATTAGAGGTGAGTGTGACAATGGTAGCAGCTTCTGTCGTTACATTTCACTCTGTAGTTAGAGCAACAACCTGATCGGAACCGGGAACATCAGGAATTTTCAATTGAGAGATTTGTACCCATTGTGATAATGAAAGCAGCTTCTGTCGTTATATTTCACTCTCTATCTCACCCATGAACTGTGTCACTCTCTCTTCCCGCATTCACTATCTCACTATCTCTAACCCCTGAAAATATGCCCGTCTCTCATCAACTCTTCATTGCAAATTACTTTCTTGTTGTAACTATCGGATTGCTTGAACTATCTTAATCTCCCAATGTCACTGTTTCTGAGCCTGTCATTCCTCTGATCAACAATTTCCTCCCGCAAAATATAATTATACTTAAAATCTGTGGACGTATATTCCAGAGTATTTCCACTTCAGATTGACATTAAGTGCAATCTTACGTGTGCAATGCAAATATAATATTCCTAATGTTAACGAAGCGCATCTCGTGTCAGATATATAGCTTCAGTGCAAAACCATTCATGATTATTGCTGATAGATAAGATAGACAAGGAAAAACTTCCCATTAGTTCATGGTACAAGGTCCAGGAGACACAGATTTAATATCCACTTAAGGACATCATCCCCACAGCCACTTTTACCAAACCAGTTGGAGTCAGGGAATTCAGAAATTGGACATCCACAAAACAATCTTGTCAGGTTTGTTTCCTGGTTGTTATTATTCGCGCGCGACCATCTCCACCTCAGGTCCGTTGATGCAAACAGGGGTCTGTATAAGACTTTGCTTCCTAAAGTCAATGACCGGCTCTTTTATTTTGCTGGCATTGCGGCAGAGATTGTTGTTGTTACAGCACTCCACTGGATTCTCTATCTCCCTTCTATATTCTGACTCACTGTTGTTCCAGATCCGACCCACTGTAGTCGTGTCGTCAGCAACACTGTAGATGACGGTGGAGCCGCATTTTGCCACAATCCTATGTGTATTGGGAATATAGTAGGGGGCAAAGTACGGAGTATCGCGTATTTGAGCATTTTAAGTTTGATTTATTTTTGTTCTTCGAAATAATTTATTCGAATGCTAAAGGTAACAGGTCTCTCTAATATCGTTTTGTATTCTGTACAGAAAGAGGATCAGATCCAGATTCTCCATCAGACCCTGCGTCACATCAGCAAGATCTACAGCATGAACCTGGGCTCAGTCACCTGGGACCGGGACACGGTGGAAAACCTCCGCCTTCTCCTGGACCGACAGCTCAGTGAGCTGGAAGAATGTGTCAGGAATCAGGGATCAGAGCATAAGATGAGGAGAAACTCCACCATTCATAATTACTTTAGGAAACTGGAGAAGTTTCTCAATCAGGAGGTGGGACAATTGACAATTGACTGTGTGATTACTGGCTGGTCGATCATTTCACCCGATCAACATTAATTTATTTTCTAATACACTTTCCTGAATAATTTTCTTTTTCAGAAATTCAGTGACTGTGCCTGGGAAATAATCCGCACTGACACCAGGGCCCGATTACAACAGATGCTTTTCATAATGCTGCAAATCAGCAGAAGAAACTGATAAATACATTGGTCCAGAATGGGAACAAAGAATGTTTATTTTGAAGACTTTTCATGTGCAGCTATATTTTTATATGGATATTTGAAATTCATTTTATACTTTATTGTAATGATGAGAGAATAATGAGTGACTTGATGAAATTGTTCACTGTCTTTATTTATTTAATTTATTGATACCTACAGTCGCGTTATTGTGGGTGGTGAGTCTGGTTTGAGAATTGTCTGTCAGGCTTTCAGGATATGGGTTTCCAGACCTTTCAAAAATGGACAACATTTCAAATTATATCAGGCTCTTTAATTGATTGATATTTATTTTCATGATGTTTTTGTAGAATGAAATGTTAGAATTTTACTTAACGTGTAAAATGAGATTAAAATGTTAATTTATTGATATTTATTAAGAATTGGGTTGTAGAAAATGTTCATCTAAACTGGAAAATTTTATACTGAATGAGAGCATGTATTTATATATTTAATATTTATAATAAATCGTTTTTAATATTACACATTTCTAAAGTTATGTTCACTTTTGATTTCTGTCGGTTTGATTTCCACATTACAAATGGTCTGAATTCTCCTATCTGCTGCCTGGTGCTGTTGCTCATTCTCTGCTCCATTTTCCATTCTCTCCACCCTCTGATTTTCCCTCACCTGGCGGAATTGTAAATTCATTTTGAACTCAACTTGCCCAGGTTCTCATATTTTCTAAACTTCTGCACCTCAACAATATAGTATCATGGAATCCCTACAGTGCAGGAGGAGGCCATTCAACCTATCGGGTCTGCCCCGACCCTCTGAAAGAGCATCTTAACGAGGCTCACTGCCCTCACCTATCCCTGTATCCCCATAACCCGACTTAACCTGCACATCTTTGGACATTAAGGGAAAATTTTAACAGAGCCAATCTACCCAACTTGCATGTTTTTGGACTGTGGGAGGAAACCAGAGGAAACCGAGGCAGACAGGGAGAGAACATGCAAACTCCACACAGACAGTCACCCAAGGCTGAAATTGAAGCAGTGTCATGTGTGCCGCGATACAGTAGCATTAACCACTGTGCCACCATGCCATCCTTTGATGAAATTCTGGCACTGAGGCTGAGAGGACTTGGTATGACATCCAGAATAAGAAAGTGAACTGGGCGGCTAACATAGCCATGATAAGGAAGTGGATGGTAGGCACGGGGTCTATCTGGGAGCGGGTGGAGGCAGCTTTGTGCAGGGGCACCAGTTTGGCAGTCCTGGTCATGGCTCCTCTACCGCTGTCGCCGGCCAAGTACTCCACCAGCATGGTAGTGGGGGCGGCCCTGCGGATATGGGGCCAGTGGACGAGGCATGTAGGGGAGGTAGGTGCGTCGGTCTGGGCTCCTATATGTGATATTGATTTGCCCCGGGAACATGGATGGAGTTTTTCGAACATGGGGTTGGGCGAGGGGAGGAGTGTGGGCGATATGTTCCTGGAGGGGAGCTTTGCGAGTTTGAGGGGCTTGGAAAAGAAATTTGAGCTGGCAAGGGTAAATGGCTTTAGGTACTTACAGATGCAGGACTTTGTCCGCAGACAGGTCCCATCCTTCCCACACCTCCCGCCAATGGGGATTCAGGACAGAATAATCTTTTGGGGAGAAGTAGGAGATGGTAGAGTCTTGGATATTTACACGGTGCTCATGAAGGGGGAAGAGTCCCAGACGGAGGAACTGAAACTCAAATGGGAGGCGGAGCTGGGTGGGGAGATGGAGGACAGGCTGTGGGCTGAAGCACTGAGTAGAGTAAACTCAACCGCAACATGTGCCAGGCACGGCCTGATTCAATTTAAGGTCGCACACCGTCCCACATGATGATATCTCGGATGAGCAAATTATATGGGGTAGAGGACAAGTGCGCTAGATGCACGGGAGGACCAGCGAACCATGTTCACATGTTTTGGGCATGTCCTAAGCTTAGGGGGTACTGGGAGGAGTTTGCGGGGATCATGTCCCGGGTGCTTAAAACAAGGGTGGTGATGAGTCCAGTGGTGGCAATGTTTGGGGTTTCGGAAGACCTGGGAGTGCAGGGGAGGAAGGAAGCTGATGTTTTGGCCTTTGCTTCCCTCGTACCCCGGCGGCACATACTGCTGGCATGGAGGGTCTCAAAACCCCCGAAGACTGAACTATGGCTTTCAGACATGGCTAGTTTTCTGGGTATGGAAAAAATTAAGTTTGCCTTGAGGGGATCTGTCCTGGGGTCTGCCCGAAGGTGGCAACCATTCATCGACTTCTTGACGGGAGAGTGAATGTCAGCAGGGGGTGGGGGGGGGGGGGGGATTAGAGTAGAGTAGGGGGGATAAATAGGCAGGCACTGTCTATGGGAGAGGGGCGGGCCTGTGGAGTATGGGTCGATTGAGGCATTGATTTTACGTTGGTTTTTGCATATTTTTGTCTTTTTTACTGTTTGATATCTGTAACTTTTTATAATGCCGAAAAATACCTCAATAAAATTTTTTGTTTAAAAGAAAAGAATAAGAAAGTGAAAGATGAAGGCATTAATTCAGAAGGGACAGAGAGAAATGGGATTGAGTTTGGAGATGTTGCAGTGTTGAGGTGACAATTTTGCGATCTAATGATGCAGAAGTTCAGGCTCATGCTCAGAGGATGTTGGTGAAAATTACACAATTTGATGGGATTTGAATTTAGTGAATCAATCGCAGTAATAGTAAGCACGATATTGTATGAAACACTTTCCTGATGCACTCATGTCTGTTCGGGAAGGAAATTGATGCCCCATCCCCGCTCTGGCCTACATGTGGATACAACAATGTGATTGCCTCTTCACAGCCCTCTGATGTGGCCTAGGAGCCATGAACCTCAAGGGCAATTAGGCATGGGCAACAAATGCTGGCCTGACTGGTGATATGGAATTGATACGATAGAATTTTAAATACTGACTGTATGACATCAGAACACAAGGAGGAGCAGACCAATTCTGTTCCACCATTCAATTTTGTCTTAAGTGATCTGATTGTGGCCTTATCCCGTTTCCTACTTACCCCCATCACTTTTGCTCATTTGTTGATCAGACAACTGTCCAAATCGGGCTTGGATGTATTCAATGATCCTGCCTCTGTGCAGGTTGCAGAATTTGAAAGATTAATGGCACTTGGAGCAATCAGAGTTTACAATCAGATCGGAGAGGATGTTATCGAATGGTGGGATAGGATGGTGAGGGCGAGTGGCCTATGATGCTCCTAATTTATACGTTGGGGTGTTTTTCTGTTCATGATCACAACACTGGTTGTTGATAAGTGAAGCACAAATTGGCTAACGTGTTTCCTATATTACAACAGTCACAATGCCTCAAATGTACTACATTAGCTGTCGAGTACTTTGTGATGTTCTGTTGTCAGGAAGGGCGCAACATAAATGTAATTCTGTTTTCAAATCAAACTCATATTGAAAACTGTCCCCACACAAAAAACCCACCTCAGCTCAGGATCAATGGATCATCGCTGAAATTGTTTACAGGCCTTCGATAGGCTCCAAAAACTAGTTTTGACAATTTGGGTCTGAGGACAGTTTTAGTTTCTGAAATTAACTTTTGAATTTGAAAACAGAAAGACAATTACACCCCAGTGTCACCAGACATTGAGCCTGTATTATTTTCAGTAATGTTGAATCAGGTTTCCAAAAGAGGTTAAATCGATACTGGCATTAAAGTGCTTCTGCGTTTAAATAAAATTGCGCGTGGCAACAACCTTAAATACATGCATCAATATTCTCATATATTTTCAAAAATTCAATGTTAATGTGCAGTCTGATTTTGCTGGTTCATGGCAGATGTGGCGTTTGGTGATTGGCAATGAATTGGAGTGGAAAATCTTTCAGAGGGTCGGTGCAGATTGGATGGGCTGAATGGCTGCCTTCTGCACTGTAGGGATTGTATGATTTTATGAATTAGAGATGAGAAGCACACAGTGACCTTGCCAGCGAACCTCACTTCCCATCAATGAGTAAAATAAGTCAAATTTGGCACAGATTTCAGTGAGTGGACCTGAGATTTTTATTTGGTGACGGTGGACATGCTGATTTCTATCCGAGTTCCAGCTGTGAGGGATTGGGTGACATTCCCTGTGGAAGCTGGGATATCCCGAATATCCGGAACCCTTTCCCATTTCCCCCTCAGGCGTCTCAGTGACGAGCCGCTCGCTTCACAAACTCTCCGCCCTCTCTGAAATGACAAAACGCCCTCACTTTCCCTGAGGCACTTTCGCTTTTGGAACAAACTGACAACAATTTTCCTTTCCAGAGAGAAAGTGAGGCGGCCGCTTTCCCGGTAGAGAGAGAGAGAGACAAGAAAGAAACGGTGTGAAAGGAGAGGGAGAGGAATCACTTTCACCCTCGGAATCGGAGCAGATGAAATATTCTTTCAGTCAAACTCTTGAAAACGGCTCCAGAAAAGCAGCGGGAAATGAGCAAGTTGTGCCAGTGAAAGAGCAGATTGTGGGACAGCTCAATGGGAGCGGAGTCAGTGTCCATGGAGCGGGGAGCCTGGGCTCTGAGCTGGGCTCTCTGCAATGTTCAAGCTGTGAAGTGTGGAGAGGACAAGCGCGATGTGAACACACCGGGTCCCGGTGCATTTCAGAGGCAATGGGGCCCCGGGTCAGCTCGGAAAGCCGCCGCACCGGATTCCCGCTCTCGGTGTCTCTATAATCCGGATGATCAAATCCAGACCCCAATACATGTTCCCCCTGCAACCCCACCCCCCCCCCCCCAATACTGAGCCTCCCTCTACTCCCCCTTACTGCCCCCCCCCAATACAGAGCCTCCCTCTACACCACCTTACTGCCCCCAATACTGAGCCTCCCTCTACACCATCTTACTGCCCCCCCCCACCAATACTGAGCCTCCCTCTCCACCTTACTGCCCCCCCCCCCAATACTGAGCCTCCCCCTACACCACCTTTCTGCCGCAAATACTGAGCTTCCCTCTACACCCCCTTACTGCCCACCCCCCCCCCCCCCCCAATACAGAGCCTCCCTCTACACCACCTTACTGCCCCCGGGTGATGTGAAGCTTCACAACACTGAGCTGGAAGCCAGCGCTGTTTAGGATTTTCTCGCAGGGATTTCCCTCTCGCTGCTTCCGGAGTCTCCAGTTTTCAGCTTCCTGACCTCAGAGAGAATCCGCACAAACTATTGATCTCCTGCAGCTCGAGCACAAATCCTCCAGCCCATTTTCACTTTTCCAATGTCATGTCCACACGTTAAAGGCGACACCAGTGCCAGCTCCCAGCAGAGTCCACACTCACACTCACTCCATTCGGCAACACAGGCGCTCGCTCCCGGATCACAAGCGGCTCCCATTCGACTTTCCCACTTTCATTCTCTTCACAAGAACCCTTCTCGCCGCTGAACCACGAAGCCGCCGCTTTCTCATCTTTCACATCGGTGTGTGACTCTGGCTCGGTTGCTCATGGCTCTGGCGAGTATTTGGAGGTTTGGGACGGTGTTGCTCCTCTTGTCCGGGACCCTCAGTCTGGGCTGTGAGAGGCTGCAGTTACAGCAAGTTCTCAACACAGAGACACTCAGCAAACTGAATGAAATGGTGAGTTGAACCTACAGCCAGAGCCGGATTCGAATCAAACAGCGTCTGTATGTTTTACAAAGTCATATCAGGAGAGGAAGAGAAATGTGTGAAAAAACACATCAGGTCTGAGCGGTGAATAGAAGTTGGACACTGAGGCGAGGAGAATTTACAGAAAGGAGGGATTGTTATCTGGGGGCGGGGGTGAAAGAGGATTCAGAAACATGCCATTCACATCAATAATCTGTGTTTAATGTAACCAAACAATCACAGTGTTATCAGGAACACAGTAAAGTAAATTTGACATCAAGTTACGTAAGAAGGTAAAAGCTGGTAAAAGAGGGAACTTTTCAGGAAGGTCTTGCCGTAGGAAGGGGAGGTGGAGAAATGCGGAAGTTTACGGAGGGAATTCCTAATCTTAACCCTGAGATAGCTGAAGACTGCGCCTCAAAAATGAACATTGGAAACCAGGAGGCCAGATCTGGAGGTGGACAGATATGTCAGAGTGTTTTCGAGGCTGGAGATGATTACAGACACAACAGAAGACTTAAAAACAAGCAGGAGAATTTAAAGATGAAGGCATTGCTTAACTCGGCGTCAATATAAATCAGCAAACTCAGGTACGATGAGAGAACAAGATTCATGATTTATGCCAAATCCATCTCAGACAAAAATTACTACAGGTTTTGATTGGGGAGAATGTGGAAAGTCCATCAGGCAGGTGTAGGAGTGACCAAACGAGGAGGTAACAAAGCTATGGATGGAAATTTCAGCTTCAGAGTTGCTCAGCCAGAGAGGGGGACAAGTGTGATGGGGGGGGGGGGGGGGGCAGTCTTACTTGTGGCGTCGATGTGGTCAGAAACTCATTTCAGGGTCAAATATCACACCTGCACATCTTGGGACTGTGATGTGGAGATTTCGGCGTTGGACTGGGGTGAGCACAGTAAGAAGTCTTACAACACCAGGTTAAAGTCCAACAGGTTTGTTTCAAACACGAGCTTTCGGAGCGCAGCTCCTTCTTCAGGTGACCTGAAGAAGGAGCTGCGCTCCAAAAGCTTGTGTCTGAAACAAACCTGTTGGACTTTAACCTGGTGTTGTAAGACGTCTTACTGTGCAGCTTGGGACTGTGAGAGGATACCGGAGCACCGGGAGGAAACCCAAGCAGACACGGGGAGAACGTGCAGACTCCGGACAATCACTAGAGGCTGGAATTGAACCTGGGTGTGAGGCAGCAGTGTTAATTACTGTGCCAGGTGCTGCCTCTATGATCTGCTGGTAACTTTAACCTCACTTTTCCTCTCTGTCCAAAGTAGCACAGTGGTGCAAAGGTCAGCACTGCTGCCTCAGGGCACCGAGGACCCGGGTTCGATCCCGGCTCTGGGTCACTGTCTGTGTGGAGTTTGCATATTCTCCCCGTGTCTGCATGGGTCTCATCTCCACAACCAAAAGATGTGCTGGTTAGTTGGATTGGTCACACTAAATTGCCCCTTAATTGAAAGAAAGTAATTGGTACTCTATAGTTCTAAAAATAACTTTTCCTGTCTGTCCCTCTCCCCCGGGACACACTTTTAGATTCCCCTTGAATATCTGCAATGACCGAGGGGATTGCTTTACTGAGGAAGCGAATTCTAAAGACTAATGAGCCACTGAGACAAACAAATTCCTCCTTACTTCCATCATAAATGGGAGAGTCTTTATTTTTAAACTGTGCACCTTAGTTCTAGAATCCTCTGGAAGAGGGTGCCCTCCTGTCAGCTTGTATCCAGCCAACCCCCCTCAGATTCTGAGACGTTTCAATATTCGAATTAGTTTGATCAGCACACCGGGTGTTTTGAGATGATGTCATTGAGAGGTAGCATGCAGCTGAGAAATGGGAGAGGTCAAGGATTGATTCTTAGGGGACACCAGAGGTAATGCAGCCGTCCTTCAGCAGGAAGAGAAGCCACTGCAGGAAATTATCTGCCTACGTTGAGATAGATGATAAAAGCAAACGAGGACAGCCCCCCTTCCAGCCCCATCCACCCAGCCTAAAACTTGACCATTGTGCAGAGGCCTGACCGACCCGTGTCAAGGTGCAGACATGATATGGAGATGCTGGCGTTGGACTGGGCTGAGCACAGTGAAAAATCTCAACTGAGGAAGGAGCAGTGCTCCGAAAGCTAGTGTTTGAAGCAAACATGTTGGCCTTTATCCTGGTGTTGTAAGACTTCTTAAGGTGCTGACATATAGAGAAGGATCTGAAGGGGAGGTTAACCTTTGTTACAGCCAAACCGTTCTAACCAACTGCCCCCTTATTGTGCACTTGATGTGAATCCGTTCAAATTGAAGGAAATCATCTGCTTTTCCAAAATTGATATTAATAATATTGATCCATATTCTTGGAGCTTTGAGTTAGAACCGGGCGCTGTTTGTGTTTTTCTATTTGGGATCTTCCCGGCCCTGGTTGAGGAATTTCCAGCTTTCAGATTCCTTCCCTCACACAGGGAGCAGACTAACTATTCGCATTGTAAAAGAAACAACCGAAAGCAGAATTCACTTTCCCAACGTAACACCGCACATCGCCAGACCCTCCTCTTAACACGGAGAGCATGGCAGAGAGAGATCCTCCCAACACAGTCCAGATACACACAGACACACATAGAGACAGAGACACACAGATTGACACTGAGAGACAGAGACACACAGAGTGACACAGACATACAGAGAGACACAGACACACAGAGAGACACAGAGAGACAGAGACACACAGAGTGACACAGAGAGACACAGACACACAGAGAGACACAGACACACAGAGAGACACATAGAGACACAGACACATAGAGACACACAGAGACACACACACACAGAGACACAGACACAGACACACAGAGAGACACACAGACACACAGAGACAGAGAGAGAGAGAGACACACACACACACACAGACAGACTGGCAGATACACACACAGACGCACAGGAGGGTTTAGGCGGTTGCTCCTGCTGAAAGCGGTTGCATTTTCACTCCCGGTGATTCTTTCGGTGAAAATACATTTGTTCGGAGTTGAACCCGGTTACGGTCAGTGTGTGATCCTCAGCTCCGTGTCTCACTCTGGCTCGGTTCCTCATGTCTCTGGCCAGTATTTGGAGGTTTGGGACGGTGTTGTTCCTCTTGTCCGGGACCCTCAGTCTGGGCTGTGAGAGGCTGCAGTTACAGCAAGTTCTCAACACAGAGACACTCAGCAAACTGAATGAAATGGTGAGTTGAAGCTGGAGCCAGAAACAATTCCCCATCGCACTGGGTCCATTTGTTTTGAAGCATTCTCTCAGGAAAATGGTTTTGGGGTTTGCAGCGCTGCACAATTTATGACGTGGAGATGCCGGCGTTGGACTGGGGTGAGCACAGTAAGAAGTCTTACAACACCAGGTTAAAGTCCAACAGGTTTGTTTCAAACACGAGCTTTCGGAGCACGGCTCCTTCTTCAGGTGAATGGAAAGGCTTGTTCCAGAAATGTTTATATAGACACAGTCAGAGATGCCCCGGAATGCGAGCACCTGCAGGCAATCAAATCATCAAAGATGCAGAGAGAGAGGTAACTCCAGGTTAAAGAGGTGTGAATTGTCCCAAGCCAATTGTCCCAAGCCAAGCCAATGTGTCTATATAAACATTTCTGGAACAAGCCTTTCCATTCACCTGAAGAAGGAGCCGTGCTCCGAAAGCTCGTGTTTGAAACAAACCTGTTGGACTTTAACCTGGTGTTGTAAGACTTCTTACTGTGCACAATTTATGGTCAGCGAATCTGCAGCATTACTGTTTCTGATCTGGGTTGACACAGTGTTTGTCTTTGCTCTCAGGGCGGTCGCTTCCCTCGGCAATGTGTCAGGGAGAGGTTTGCGCTGACAACAAAGCCCTTGAATCTGGTGAAACTGTCTGAGGGTTTGCAGGTGAGTGAACACTGGGGCTTATTATCGTTTATTCCATCAGAAATGTGCGAAAAACACGATAAAGATCAACCACCGTAATCCAGGATGGACAGAGCAGGTCGCTCATTGAAGTTGTCAGTGGAAATGAGGGAGATCCTGCTTTGAACTCAAACCCCCGGGTAAAGACTCTCTTCCTCGTTCCCTCAGACTGATGTAGGGAATGGAACCTCATTGAGCTGTGATGCACCCTGTTGGGGGAGCCTGCCAAGTCTGCAGCACCATTCAAAGGTTACTTGTGCCTGCTAATCATCTCAATTCCTTTCATCACCTCACTACCCATTAGCATCTCTGTCTTCTCCCTCTTACTCCCTCACTGTCTATCCACTTCTTACCATCAATCGTCCTATACAGTTCAGGCAGGGCCCTTTCATCTGTGGATTCCACACAACATACCTGTCCACTCTCCATTGCATTCACTCGATGGTCACTGTGTTGATATTGGTGGGATGGTTAGCTCATTGGCTAGTCCAGGATGCTGCCACCAGCGCTGGTCCAATTCCTGTCTGACTGAGGAAGTGTGAGACCTGCCTCTGCGCCCTTCCCTGAGAGTCGAAGACAATGACAGACTCCCTCTACAAATAAACAAAATCAAACTGCCCAGAAAGCAACTCAGGGTGAAGCATCAGATGCCACAGCGTCAGAGGCCCAGGGTGACCGTGAGGAGTTTTCACGTTCGCTGCGTGTGCGTGGGATTCCTCCGGGTGCTCTGGTTTCCTCTCACAGTCCAAAGATGTGCAGATGAGGTGGATTGGCCATGATAAATTGTCCCTTAGTGCCCAAGGGTTTGGTGGGGTTATGGGGATGTGGCAGCGGAGTGGAAGGGGAGCTCCATTATTCTAATACTGTCCAGGGTGGCCTCTCAATTTATGTCCTCTATAAACTGGAACACAATCCAATAACTATTGTAATATAACATAACTCAATTATCTCTGGTGCAGCACGGTGGCACAGTGGTTACCATTGCTGCCTCAGGGTGCCGAGGTCCCAGGCTTGATCCCGGCTCTGGGTCATTGTCAGTGTGGAGTTTGCGCATTCTTTCCATGTTTGCGTGGATTTCGCTCCCACAATCCAAAGATGTGCAGGGTAGGTGATCTGCCGTGCTAAATTGCCACTTAATTCGAAAAAATGAATTGAGTACTCTAAATTTATTTTTTTTAAACTCATCATCTCTAAATATTCCAACAACACAAACTCCCAGTCAGCCATCACCTCTGCATTCTCAGATTAGATTCATTCAGATATCACCAAGTTCACAACTTTGCAAAATGGATTTTTCCGATATTCCCCGTGGTGCCACCAAAATATCGAATGGAGAGAGTTCTTTCACTCACAGGGTCCGAGGAAGGAGATATTAATGGATAGGTCTTGTCAGGAGATTTTGTGTCAGTGGAGGGGGTTAAGTCTATGTACGAGGAGAAGTTGGGGCCCATATTGAATGACGAGGTGTGAGGCACTTCGCAGGGTGAACTCCACATCCACCTGGGCCAGGTTTGGTTTCATCCAGCCTCGGGTAGTTTTGAGGGCGCATTTGACCAATTTCAGAATGAGTCACTTCTTTTTAGGGGGGGGGGGGGGGGGGACGACAGGTTTACAGTGCTGTTTACATGGTCCGGGTAACAACGTGCATATGTTCTGGTTTTGTCCCGAAGTCATGGGTTTTGGGGTCTCCTTCTTTAGCACCATGTTGGCGATCCTGAAGATTGAGCTGGAGCCCTAACCTTTAGCGGCCATACTTTGGGTGTCAGACTTATCAGAGCTGCAAACGGGCGCAGGGGCCAATGGCGTCGCCTTCTCCTTGCTCCTTGCTCGGAGGTGAGTTCTGCTGGGATGGAGTTCTCCGCCTCCATCCAGTGCCTCGGTTTGGCTTGGGGACCTGATTGAGTTCCTATTCCTTGAAAAAGTCAAAGAAAAGTTGAGGGGAGCAATCGACTGGATTCTATGGGAGATGAAGCCTTTTACTGTCTTTTTCAAGGAAATTGTCACCTTTTGTTACTGGGGGTGGGGGGGGGGGGGGGGGAGTTGACGGGAGGGGAGTGGCAGGTTTCATGAGAGGTTGTTTTATGTTTCTGTTTTTCATGTCTGTAGATGTGTTTATTTTTCTTGTTATTTTGAATTTCATAAATGAATTATATTAATGAAAATATTTATTAAAAAAACAAAAATGCATCATCTTTAATCTGATTGTGTATATATTCCCTAGACACAGGACAGGATGCAGATTGTCCATCAGACCCTGCGTCATATCAGCAAGATCTACAGCATGAACCTGGGTTCAGTCACCTGGGACCGGAACAAGGTGGAAAACCTCCGCCTTCTCCTGGACCGACAGCTCAGTGAGCTGGAAGAATGTGTCAGGAAACAGGGCTCAGAGGCCAGACTGAGGAAAAACTCCACCATTCAAAAATACTTCAGGAAACTGAGGAAGTTTCTCAAACAGAAGGTGGGACAATTGATAATTGAATGTGTGATTATTGGATTGTAGTTTATTTGACCGTATTTAGATCTGTTCATTTTCCAATTAGGTTTCCTTAAAATATATTCTGTTTTTCCAGACATTCAGCAACTGTGCTTGGGAAATAATCCGCGCTGAGACCAGGGCCCGTTTACAACAGCTCCTTTACTTAATGGCACAAGTCCGCAGAAGAAATTGAAATAAAATCCAACCGCATGTTCAGCAGAGACTGGAATAATTTATTTAAATTGGCTGTTATTTATATAATAACAGAATTCTGTGATGACTGACAAAGAGCAAAGAATATCTTGATGTAATTTTCTATTTGATTATTTATTCTAATTTATTAATATTTATCGCTGCAATATTTTTATGTTGTGAAATCTTCATCATCTGTGTGCTGAGCTAAATGGATGGCCATGATGTCTTTGTACAACAGATGTTAGATTTTTACGGTTGTGAACTCACAAATGTAAAGAAGGTATTTCGATAACACATTTCATACAGACTGAAACAAGAAATAGTTCTTTCAAAGCTTCACGTTTTTGAGAAGTATTATATTTTATGTCTACAGTACGTCTGGAATTACAATTCTGACAGCTTGGCTCGATGATAACACTGATTGGTGGGTCAAACCCCACTTAATTCTCTCTGGGCTCCTTATTGTAGCTGCTGAACCTCCAATCACAATTCTGCACTGGGAATGGTCCAGCCAATCCTCAGCTCTGCTTTCCCGGTTTCCTCAGTCTCAAGGGTCGGTTGCAGACAAACGACCCCTGACCTCATTCCTGTTTCAGACTCACCTTTACTTTCTGTTCACCACAAGGTCAACATTTCAATTAATTCCTCCTCATTTTAATTTATTGATATTTATCATTGTGTTGGCTTTGTGTCATGGATTGCTTAAGTTTTGTACAATGTATGAAAAATAAATGTTAATTTATTGATTTTTATTAAATTTTGGGAAATAAATAATATTTTTTTATAAACCTGGCAACTTTTTATACTGAATGAAAGCATATTTGTTCAAATAAATTGTTTTTGATATCACGCATTTGCTGGAGTAATATTTATTTTTCATGGGTCTTCTCAGGGTTTCCTCAGTCTCAAGGGTGGGTTGCAGACAAACGACCCCTGACCCCATTCCTGTTTCAGATTCACCTTTACTTTCTGTTCACCACAAGGTCAACATTTCAATTAATTCCTCCTTTTCATAGAATTTACAGGGCAGAAGGAGGCCATTCAGCCCATTGAGTCTGCACCGGCTCTTGGAAAGAGCACCCTACCCAAGGTCAACAACGCCACCCTATCCCCATAACCCAGTAACCCCACCCAACACTAAGGGCAATTTTTGGACACTAAGGACAATTTATCATGGCCAATCCACCTAACCTGTACATCTTTCGACTGTGGGAGGAACCCGGAGCACCCGGAGGAAACCCACGCACACACGGGGAGGATGTGCAGACTCTGCACAGACAGTGACCCAAACCGGAATCGAACCTGGGACACTGGAGCGGTGAAGCAATTGTGCTATCCACAATCCTCATTTTAATTTATTGATATTTATCATTGTGTTGGCTTTGTGTCATGGATTGCTAAAGTTTTGTACAATTTATGAAAAATAAATGTTAATTTATTGATTTTTATTAAATTTTGGGAAATAAATAATATTTTTTTTATAAACCTGGCAACGTTTTATACTGAATGAAAGCATATTTGTTCAAATAAATTGTTTTTGATATCACGCACTTACTGGAGTAATATTTATTTTTCATGGGTCTCTTCACTATAAATGTGTTATAATTGAACAAGGTAGCATTAGGATGGAAAAGGTATTAATGATTTTAGTGCACTTAAGAGTGGTGATTATCTGCTTTCACAGCTATCAAAGGAAGGAGAGGGTCTTGGAGTTGGTGAATATTGACTAGGATGGGCACACGGTGTGGATATATCAGAACATTAGGATTGAGCTGGCGCAGAGCTGTGCGGACTTCAACAAGGTGAAGGTGATGCAATTTGCCATGGTTTACCTGGTGTGATTGTGGGTCACAATGGACTCGAAAGATTATTTTTTCAACATGCTGGAGCTGGCAGAGGCCTTCACCAGAGAGAAGAAGCTGGGACTGGTCTGAGGAGCATGATTTGGGATTCTGAGTTTGAAGGTGGATGATTTTACAGTGTATTTATGCCTCATTTTAGTATATTTCTTTCTCTTGGGGTTTGGGCTGTAAGAACGTGGGATTGACACATTTCTTGGCTCAGAGACAAGCTTGCTAATAATGTTGGGTTTTGGGTTTTGGGAGTTCGTCAGAAGGGAGTGGGTGGTTGTTGCTTTTAGGGAAGTAATGCAGGGTGACACTGGGAGGGGCTCACCTTGCTAGCGGAAGGAGACGGTGTGGCTAGTGAATGAGAGAGGAGTGGAGGAAGAGGCTGTTGGGCTAGATCATGTGAGGCACAATCAGTCGAGCTGTTTTACTGTTTGTTTGGTAGGGGCATGGGGCCCGGTATGGTGTTCCTACAAGAAACTCACCTGTGAGTGCCGGACCATCCAGGTTGGGGAAGCCCTGGGTGAGCCAGGTTTTCCACTCAGGGTTTGACGGATGGGTCGGGGGGGAGTGGATTTCGGTCAGCAAAATTATTCGCTTTCAGTCGGGGACTCTGGCTGATCAGGGGATGGTTATGTGATGGTTACAGGTATGCTGGGGGGGGGGGGGGGGTGGGGTCGCCATGGGCTGGTTTACATCACTCGGCTAAATCGCTGGCTTTTAAAGCAGACCAAGCAGGCCAGCAGCACTGTTCGATTCCCATACCAGCCTCCCCGGACAGGCGCTGGAATGTGGCGACTAGGGGCTTTTCACAGTAACTTCATTGAAGCCTACTCGTGGCAATAAGTGATTTTCATTTCATTTCATGGTGTGAGTGAATGTGTATGCCCCAAATAGGAGCAATGTCAAGTCTATGGGGTGCTTGCTGGCTGCAATACCGGAGATGGACACCCACCAATTGATTTTAGGGGCGAGATTTTAATTTCGTCTTAGATCCGAAGCTGGACTGTTCCCGATTGAGGTCACTAACCCAATCAGGAATTACAAGGGTGTTGGCTGCATTCATGGAGGAGACAACAGACAAACCCTTAGCATGGTTTAGTGACTTGATTGAGCTTTAGTATCTCAAGAAGTTCAAGTTTACAGTGAGGGGGTTGTTAGATGGGTTCCACCGTAGATGACGACTCTTCATATTGTTCTTTAAGGAATGGGTCACTGCTGGCTGTTAGTGAGGTTAGGGGTGTGTGTTATTTGGGTTGTATTTCTGTTACTGGGGTTATTGTTATGTTGCCTGGACAGGAGTTATGAAGCGAAGCTGGCCAGGCTGGGGTTAGTTTCCTTCGAGCAGAGAAGGCAGAGTGGAACCTGATTGAGCTGTGTAAAATTATGTGGGACATAGACAGGACAAATAGGAAGAAACGTTCCAAAATATTATTGAAAGTTGTGGTTTATTTCTTCTCTCTCTTCCGCCTCTGCTCGCTGAACTTGGATTCAAACCATCTGGGCACACTGCATTTTCTACTTCTAGACACATGCAAAATGTAATCCTTCACTTCCTCTATTCCATTGTTTCTCACTTCAGCCTTTCATTTGGTCGTTCCATTCTACAACTCGATGGCTCATCTTTCACTTTGCTCTGCAAAGCACTGAGCTATGAGTCTGATTGTTGCCGTTTGATCACACTCGAGTATAATTTGTCTTCATTCATCTACAAATGGTGCTAGTATTTTAGAGGATTATGTTTTACTTATTATTATCAAATATCCCCTGTCTTTGTCCTCATTCAATTAATAAATTACCTTTGTTTTACATACAAGATGGAGAGACTTCAAAACTTTTTCTAAAGAATTTTTCTCCATATTCAAAATGTTTTTTTGGAATTATAGAGTATGTAATCCTGTCTTGGATTCAGAGGTTGGAGGGTTCAAATGCACTTGAGAGTCATGGTTCAGACATGACCCCTGGCTCTGAATTATGGGTTGTCATCCAACCACACATTTGTGCCCAATGATCAAGATTCTCAGCTCTCCATTGTATTATCTGGACGATTGCATAAAATCTCACTGATTTACAGGATCCTTTCAAATCAGCCTCTCAACTCAGATAAAGATGGTCATGGCCAA
Source organism: Scyliorhinus canicula (assembly GCF_902713615.1). Lineage (NCBI taxonomy): Eukaryota > Metazoa > Chordata > Chondrichthyes > Carcharhiniformes > Scyliorhinidae > Scyliorhinus > Scyliorhinus canicula. The sequence goes on from NC_052164.1 coordinate 40,358,539, forward strand.
GAAAATAATGTACAAGTATGAATGGTTAATTTGCTTGTGACTCCTTCCTTTACTCCGGAGGGGGAGAATATGAGGTTTTGTGTCAACTAGATTAATGTCAGGTTGTCCTTCTGTTTTTTAAAATAAATTTAGAGCACACAATTCATTTTTCCAATTGAGGGGCAATTTTGCGTGGCCAATCCACCTACCCTGCACATCTTTTGGGTTGTGGGTGCAACCCACGCAAACACGGGGAGAATGTGCAAACACCACACGGACAGTGACCCAGAGCTGGGACCACGGTGGCGTGCGCCCGCAGTACTAACCACTGCGCCACCATGCTATGCTATCCATCTGTTTTTTTAATTAACAATCTTTATTGTCACAAGTAGGCTTACATTAATATTGCAATCAAGTCGCTGTGCAGATCCCCTCGTCTCCACTTACCGGCGCCTTTTCAGGTACACGGAGGGAAAATTCAGAATGTCCAAATTACCTAACAGCACGTCTTTCGGAACTTGTGGAAGGAAACCGGAGCACGCAGAGGGAACCCACGCAGACACTGGGAGAACAGACTGTGCACAGTGATCCAAGCTGGGAATCGAACGTGGGACCTGTCGCTGTGAAAGGAGAGTGCTAACCACTGTTGGTTTTAGATTGTTGTCTGTACCTTTACATACTTCAAACAGAATACTATTGAAACGTTTAACCCAGGTGCCCTTATATTTGAGATGAACAAAGGACAAACACAAGTGCACACTTAAATCCAAGTTTATTTTCAATCATAATAAAACAGTTATCCCTTAAATTACCCCAGCTATAGTATGGCTTAATACAACATGAGCCGGGGGCAGCAGAGTCTTGCAGTGTTTGGCAATGCTGCCTCAGGGCCCCGGGTCACTGTCCTTGTGGAGTTTACACATTCTTCCCATGTCTGTGTGGGTTAGAAATGGATAGAACCCAGAGATCCTTGTGAAGCTAGATTTGGCGCTCTTGGTGTACAAGGCATTTTACAAGAAGGTGGGCATGGTGACAGAGAACTGTGTGGAGTCCAAACAAAAGGGGAGGTCTCGCTCTTCATGTTTCGGGAGGCATTGAAGGCAGTGGTCTGGCAGCAGTAATAACCTATATGGTCCACAGGGACAAGGTTAAGAGCGCAGAGAGACAGAGGTTGGTGGGTGACATTGTGGAAGTGGACTGACTGCATTCAGTGGCTCTGACTAGAGAGTTGTTAGCAGAGAGGAAGAACTACAAGTAGAGTTTGATCTATTAATGTCATTCATCGCTCAACAGGGTTATTTTATGAGTAGGCCAGCAACCTGCTAACCCATCAGTTGAGGTCATAGGCGGCCATGTGGGACATAATGCAGGTGATGGATGAGGAAGGAGGTTTAGCGACGACACCGGAGAAAACTAATGAAGCATTCAAGGTCTTTTACCCGGGGCTGTATTTGTCCGGGCCCCGAGGGGAGGACGCAGAGCTGCTGCACTTTTATATTCCCGGAGGTGGAAAGGGGGAAGGGACAGGGTTTGGAGGCATCACTGGGACTGCCGGAGATAATGGAGTCCGTTGGGTTGATGCCGTCGGTGAAGGCACCAGGGCTGGATGGCTTTCCGGTTGAATTTTATAAAACAGTTTTGGCTGCGTTGGCACCCATCTCCAGCGAAAGTATAAAGATTCACTGGCACGGGGGCAAGCTGCCCACTAGGCTGGCTCAGGCATCAATCTCACTGATCCCAATGAAGAAAAGGGACAAAGTGGAGTGTGGGTCTTACAGGGCCATCTCCCTTCTAAACACTGGTGTGACATTGTCGGCTGTTGTTCTCTTCTCAAGCATTTGCTTGTCACCAGTGGATGGGGCGGGTGGCGGGGGGTTTCTGGAATGGGAGCAGTGGGAGGGGTGATGCAAGGGGGGTTGATTTGGGGGAATGGCTGTGTTAGTCAAGGGGAAAATGGACAAATGACAACCTGTTTGTAATTTGGTTGTATCTTCGGCTGACTCTGTGATTTGTTGATGGTAGAAATAAAATATATATATTTTAAAATACTCACTAACACTTCTTCAACAGCAGCAGCCAAACCCACCACCTCTGTGACTAGTGTGGCATGGTGGCACAATGGTTAGCACTGCTGCCTCATAGCTCCAGGGTCCCAGGTTCAATTTCAGCCTCGGATGACTGTCTATGTGGATTTTCTACTTTCTCCCTGTGTCTGTGTGGGTTTCCTCTGCGTGCTAGGGTTTCCTCCCACAGTCCAAAGATGTGTGGGTTAGGTGGATTGGACCTGCTAAATTGCCCCGAGTGTCTAAAAGGTTAGGTGGGGTTCCTAGGTTACGAGGATGGGGTGGAGTCATTGGCTTAATTAGGGTGCTCTTTCCAAGGGCCGGTACAGACTCAGTGGGCCAAATGGCTTCCTTCTGCACTGTATATTCTATGATTTTATTGTTCTTGAAGATGAAGGGTAGTAGATATATGTGAACCTGAACTTGCCCTTCAATCTCACATTCTGACTTGGAAATATATCAACTTCCCCTGACTGTCACTGGATAGAAATTCTGGAAATCCCTTCCCAACATGTCTGTCAGTTTAGCGAGACCACATGGACTGCTGGGGTTCAAGAAAGTGGCTCAGACCTGCTTCTGAAGGACAATTAGAGGGGAGAAACATACCTTGGCCTTGCCAGCAATGTTCACATATCAGCTACAATGTTCTCGAATGGTGGGGTAGAATTGCGAGGCCGAGTGGCTGATCATGCTCCTGATTTATTTGTTGTGGTGTTTGTCTGTTCATGATCACATTGCTGGTTGTTGGTGAGTGAAGCTCAAATTGGCTAACATGTTACCTATATTACCACAGTGACAATACCTCAAAGGTACTTGATCAGCTGTCAACTACTTTGTGATGTTCTGTGGTCAAGAAGGTCGCTACATGAATGTAAGTCTGTTTTCAAATCAAAGACATATTGAAAACAGGCCCCACACACAAAACTGACCTCAGCTCAGGATCAATGGATCATCACTGACATTTTTTACAGGCCTTTGAGGAGGCTTCAAAAACTACATTTGACAATGTGGGTGTGGGGACAGTAATACTTACACAAATTAACTTTTTAATTTGGAAACATGAAGAATATTAAACCCCAGTGTCAGCAGAGATTGAGCCAGTATTATTTTCAGTGATGTTCAATTGGGTTTCTAACAGAGGATAAATCGATACTGTAAACATGCTTAAATATATGCATCAATATTTTGAGATCTTTTCAAAAATTCAATTTTACTATTCAGTCTGATTGTGCTGGTTCATGGCAGATGTGACGTTTGGTGATTGGCAACGAATTGCAGTGGAAATTCTTTCAGACGGTTGGTGCAGTCTCGATGGGCCGAATGGCTGCCTTCTTCACTCTCAGGATTCTATGATGTGGAGATGCCGGCGTTGGACTGGGGTGGGCACAGTAAGAAGTCCAACAAGTTTGTTTCAAATCACTAGCTTTCATACCTCTTCATTCACCGGATGAAGGAGCAGTGCTCCGAAAGCTAGTGTTTGAAACAAACATGTTGGACTTTAACCTGGTGTTTTAAGACTTCTTACTGTGCTCACCGCAGTCCAACGCCCGGCATCTCCACATCATGACTAGCTTTTGGTGCATTCCTCCTTCCTCAGGTGAATGGAGAGGTAGGTTCCAGAAACATTTATACAGACAAAGTCAAAGATGCAAGATGATACTTTGAATGCGGGTAAATAAGTCTTCACAGAGCCAGAGACAGGGGTAACCCCAGGTAAAAGAGGTGTGAATTGTCTCAAGCCAGGACAGTTGGTAGGATTTCGCAAGCCCCCCAGGTGGGGGGGGGGGGGGGGGGGGGGGGGGGGTGAATGTAATGCGACATGAATCCCAGGTCCCGGAACTTGGCTATAAGTTTCTGCTCTGCAATTCCGCGTTGTTGCGCGTCCTGTGAATTAGAGATGAGAAACCTTGGCCTTGCCCGCGACCCTCACATCCCATCAATGAATTAAAAAAGTCAAATTTTGCAGAGAAATGTGTGAATGAGCATGCGATTTTTATTTGGTGAAGGTGGAAAAGCTGATTTCAATCCGAGTTCCAGCTGAGAGGGTGACATTCCCTGTGGAAGCTGGGATATCCCGAATATCCGGAACCCTTTCCCATTTCCCCCTCAGGCCTCTCAGTGACGAGCCGCTCGCTTCACAAACTCTCCTCCCTCTCGGAAATGACAAAACGCCTTCACTTTCCCTGAGGCACTTTCGCTTTTGGAACAAACTGACAACAATGTTCATTTCCAGAGAGAAAGTGAGGCGGCCGCTTTCCCGGGAGACAGAGAGAGAGACAAGAAAGAAACGGGGTGAAAGGAGAGGGAGCGGATTCACTTTCACCCTCGGAATCGGAGCAGATGAAATATTCTTTCAGTCAAATTCTTGAAAACGGCTCCAGAAAGCAGCGGGAAATGAGCAAGTTGTGCCAGTGAAAGAGCAGATTGTGGGACAGCTCAATGGGAGCGGAGTCAGTGTCCATGAAGCGGGGAGCCTGGGCTCTGAGCCGGGCTCTCTGCAATGTTCAAGCTGTGAAGTGTGGAGAGGACAAGCGCGATGTGAACACACCGGGTCCCGGTGCATTTCAGAGGCAATGGGGCCCCGGGTCAGCTCGAGAAGCCGCCGCACCGGATTCCCGTTCTCGGTGTCGCTGTAATCCGGATGATCAAATCCAGCCCCCAATGCATGTTCCCCCTGCCCCCCCCCCCCCCCCAGCAATACTGAGCCTCCCTCTACACCACCAAACTGCCCCCCCCCCCACAAAACTGACCCTCCCTCTGCACCTCCTTACTGCCCCCCCCAATACTGAGCCACCCTCTACACCACCATACTGCCCCCCGAATACTCTGCCCCCCTCTACACCACCTTGCTGCCCCCACAATACTGAGTCCTACTCTACACCACCGTACTGCCCCCCCAATACTGAGCCTCCCTCTACACCACCCTACTGCCGCCCCCAAATACAGAGGCCCCCTCTACACTACCTTACTGCCCCACAATACTGAGCCTCCCTCTACACCACCTTACTGCCCCCAATATTGACCCTTCCTCTAATCCACCATACTGCCCCCCGGGTGATGAGAAGCTTCACAACACTGAGCTGGAAGCCAGCGCTGCTTGGGATTTTCTCGCAGGGATTTCCCACTCACTGCTTCCGGAGTCTCCAGCTTTCAGCTTCCTGACCTCAAAGAGAAACCGCACAAACTATTGATCTCCTGCAGCTCGAACACAAATCCTCCAGCCCATTTTCACTTTTCCAATGTCATGTCCACACCTTAAAGGCGTCAGCATGTCAGAGCCAGTGCCAGCTCCCAGCAGAGTCCACACTCACACTCACTCCATTCGCCAACAGAGGCGTTCGCTCCCGGATCACAATCGGCTCCCATTCGACTTTCCCACTTTCATTCGCTTCACAAGAACCTTTCTCGCCGCTGAACCACGAAGCCGCCGCTTTCTCATCTTTTACATCGGTGTGTGACTCTGGCTCGGTTGCTCATGGCTCTGGCGAGTATTTGGAGGTTTGTGACGGTGTTGTTCCTCTTGTCCGGGACCCTCAGTCTGGGCTGTGAGAGGCTGCAGTTACAGCAAGTTCTGAACACAGAGACACTCAGCAAACTGAATGAAATGGTGAGTTGAAGCTGGTTTCTGAGCAGCCTGTGAATCACATTGGGTCTAATTGCTGTGAAATGTTATTTCTGAAGAAATAGTTTGGGGTTTTTAATGAGATTTTATTTTACTCCTCTCAGGGTGGTTCCTTTCCCAGACACTGTATAAAACACAGGCACGCGCTGAAAACCAAGCCCTTGAACCTGGTGAAACTTTCGAAGGGATTAGAGGTGAGTGTGACAATGGTAGCAGCTTCTGTCGTTACATTTCACTCTGTAGTTAGAGCAACAACCTGATCGGAACCGGGAACATCAGGAATTTTCAATTGAGAGATTTGTACCCATTGTGATAATGATAGCTGCTTCTGTCGTTATATTTCATTCTGTATCTCACCCATGAACTGTGTCACTCTCTCTTCCCGCATTCACTATCTCACTATCTCTAACCCCTGAAAATATGCCCGTCTCTCATCAACTCTTCATTGCAAATTACTTTCTTGTTGCAACTATCGGATTGCTTGAACTATCTTAATCTCCCAATGTCACTGTTTCTGAGCCTGTCATTCCTCTGATCAACAATTTCCTCCCGCAAAATATAATTATACTTAAAATCTGTGGACATATATTCCAGAGTATTTCCACTTCAGATTGACATTAAGTGCAATCTTACGTGTACAATGCAATTATAATATTCCTAATGTTAACGAAGCACATCTCGTGTCAGATATATAGCTTCAGTACAAAACCATTCATGATTATTGCTGATAGATAAGATAGACAAGGAAAAACTTCCCATTAGTTCATGGTACAAGGTCCAGGAGACACAGATTTAATATCCACTTAAGGACATCATCCCCAAAGCCACTTTTACCAAATCAGTTGGAGTCAGGGAATTCAGAAATTGGACATCCACAAAACAATCTTGTCAGGTTTGTTTCCTGGTTGTTATTATTCGCGCGCGATCTCTGACGTTTCTTGCAGTCTTGGGCCGAGCAGTTACCATACCAGGCTGTGATGCAGCCAGATATGATGCTTTCTATGGTGCACCTGTAAAAGTTGGTAAGTCATTGTGGACATTCCGAATTTAGGTTCCTGAGGAAGTATAGGCTTCTGTGGGAGGGTTAAAGTGGGTGGACCAGGACAGATTTTTGGTGATGTGCACACCTAGGAATTTGAAGCTGTCAACCATCTCCACCTCAGGTCCGTTGATGCAAACAGGGGTCTGTATAAGACTTTGCTTCCTAAAGTCAATGACCGGCTCTTTTATTTTGCTGGCATTGCGGCAGAGATTGTTGTTGTTACAGAACTCCACTGGATTCTCTATCTCCCTTCTGTATTCTGACTCACTGTTGTTCCAGATCCGACCCACTGTAGTCGTGTCGTCAGCAACACTGTAGATGGCGGTGGAGCCGCATTTTGCCACAATCCTATGTGTATAGGGAATATAGTAGGGGGCAAAGTACGGAGTATTGCGTATTTGAGCATTTTAAGTTTGATTTATTTTTGTTCTTCGAAATAATTTATTCGAATGCTAAAGGTAACAGGTCTCTCTAATATCGTTTTGTATTCTGTACAGAAAGAGGATCAGATCCAGATTCTCCATCAGACCCTGCGTCACATCAGCAAGATCTACAGCATGAACCTGGGCTCAGTCACCTGGGACCGGGACACGGTGGAAAACCTCCGCCTTCTCCTGGACCGACAGCTCAGTGAGCTGGAAGAATGTGTCAGGAATCAGGGATCAGAGCACAAGATGAGGAGAAACTCCACCATTCATAATTACTTTAGGAAACTGGAGAAGTTTCTCAATCAGGAGGTGGGACAATTGATAATTGACTGTGTGATTACTGGCTGGTCGATCATTTCACCCGATCAACATTAATTTATTTTCTAATACACTTTCCTGAATAATTTTCTTTTTCAGAAATTCAGTGACTGTGCCTGGGAAATAATCCGCACTGACACCAGGGCCCGATTACAACAGATGCTTTTCATAATGCTGCAAATCAGCAGAAGAAACTGATAAATACATTGGTCCAGAATGGGAACAAAGAATGTTTATTTTGAAGACTTTTCATGTGCAGCTATATTTTTATATGGATATTTGAAATTCATTTTATACTTTATTGTAATGATGAGAGAATAATGAGTGACTTGATGAAATTGTTCACTGTCTTTATTTATTTTAATTTATTGATACCTACAGTCGCGTTATTGTGGGTGGTGAGTCTGGTTTGAGAATTGTCTGTCAGGCTTTCAGGATATGGGTTTCCAGACCTTTCCTAAATGGACAACATTTCAAACTATATCAGGCTCTTTAATTGATTGATATTTATTTTCATGATGTTTTTGTAGAATGAAATGTTAGAATTTTATTTAATGTGTAAAATGAGTTTAAAATGTTAATTTATTGATATTTATTAAGAATTGGGTTGTAGAAAATGTTTATCTAAACTGGAAAATTTTATACTGAATGAGAGCATGTATTTATATATTTAATATTTATAATAAATCGTTTTTAATATTACACATTTCTAAAGTTATGTTCATTTTTGATTTCTGTCGGTTTGATTTCCACATTACAAATGGTCTGAATTCCCCTATCTGCTGCCTGTTGCTGTTGCTCATTCTCTGCTCCATTTTCCATTCTCTCCATCCTCTGATTTTCCCTCACCTGGCGGAATTGTAAATTCATTTTGAACTCAACTTACCCAGGTTCTCATATTTTCTAAACTTCTGCACCTCAACAATATAGTATCATGGAATCCCTACAGTGCAGGAGGAGGCCATTCAACCTATCGGGTCTGTCCCGACCCTCTGAAAGAGCATCTTAACGAGGTTCACTGCCCTCACCTATCCCTGTATCCCCGTAACCCTTCTTAACCTGCACATCTTTGGACATTAAGGGAAAATTTTAACAGAGCCAATCTACCTAACCTGCATGTTTTTGGACTGTGGGAGGAAACCAGAGGAAACCGAGGCAGACACGGAGAGAACATGCAAACTCCACACAGACAGTCACCCAAGGCTGAAACTGAAGCAGTGTCATGTGTGCCGCGATACAGTAACATTAACCACTGTGCCACCATGCCATCCTTTGATGAAATTCTGGCACTGAGGCTGAGAGGACTTGGTATAACATCCAGAATAAGAAAGTGAACTGGGCGGCTAACATAGCCATGATAAGGAAGTGGATGGTGGGTACGGGGTCTATCTGGGAGCGGGTGGAGGCAGCTTTGTGCAGGGGCACCAGTTTGGCAGTCCTGGTCATGGCTCCTCTACCGCTGTCGCCGGCCAAGTATTCCACCAGCACGATAGTGGGGGCGGCCCTGCGGATATGGGGCCAGTGGAGGAGGCATGTAGGGGAGGTAGGTGTGTCGGTCTGGGCTCCTATATGTGATATTGATTTGCCCCGGGAACATGGATGGAGGTTTTCGAACATGGGGTTGGGCGGGGGGAGGAGTGTGGGCGATATGTTCCTGGAGGGGAGCTTTGCGAGTTTGAGGGGCTTGGAAGAGAAATTTGAGCTGGCAAGGGTAAATGACTTTAGGTACTTACAGATGCAGGACTTTGTCCGCAGACAGGTCCCATCCTTCCCACGCCTCCCGCCAATGGGGATTCAGGACAGAATAGTCTTTGGGGGAGAAGGAGGAGATGGTAGAGTCTCGGATATTTACACAGTGCTCATGAAGGGGGAAGAGTCCCAGACGGAGGAACTGAAACTCAAATGGGAGGCGGAGCTGGGTGGGGAGATGGAGGACAGGCTGTGGGCTGAACCACTGAGTAGGGTAAACTCAACCGCAACATGTGCCAGGCTCGGCCTGATTCAATTTAAGGTCGCTCACCATCCCACATGATGATATCTCGGATGAGCAAATTATTTGGGGTAGAGGACAAGTGCGCTAGATGCGCGGGAGGACCAGCGAACCATTTTCACATGTTTTGGGCATGTCCTAAGCTTAGGGGGTACTGGGAGGAGTTTGCGGGGATCATGTCCCGGGTGCTTAAAACAAGGGTGGTGATGAGTCCAGTGGTGGCAATGTTTGGGGTTTCGGAAGACCTGGGAGTGCAGGGGAGGAAGGAAGCTGATGTTTTGGCCTTTGCTTCCCTCGTACCCCGGCGGCACATATTGCTGGCATGGAGGGACTCAAAACCCCCGAAGACCAAACTATGGCTTTCAGACATGGCTAGTTTTCTGGGTTTGTAAAAAATTAAGTTTGCCTTGAGGGTATCTGTACTGGGGTCTGCCCGAAGGTGGCAACCATTCATCGACTTCTTGACGGGAGAGTGAACGTCAGCAGGGGGGTGGGGGGGGGGGGGGTGGGGATTAGAGTAGAGTAGGGGGGATAAATAGGCAGGCACTGTCTATGGGAGAGGAGCGGGCCTGTGCAGTATGGGTCGATTGAGGCGTTGATTTTACGTTGGTTTTTGCATATTTTTGTCTTTTTTTACTGTTTGATATCTGTAACTGTTTACAATGCCGAAAAATACCTCAATAAAATTGTTTGTTTAAAAAAAAAGAATAAGAAAGTGAAAGATGAAGGCATTAATTCAGAAGGGACAGAGAGAAATGGGATTGAGTTTGGAGATGTTGCAGTGTTGAGGTGACAATTTTGCGATCTAATGATGCAGAAGTTCAGGCTTATGCTCAGAGGATGTTGGTGAAAATTACACAATTTGATGGGATTTGAATTTAGTTAATCAATCGCAGTAATAGTAAGCACGATATTGTACGAAACACTTTCCTGATGCACTCATGTCTGTTCGGGAAGGAAATTGATGCCCCATCCCCGCTCTGGCCTACATGTGGCTACAACAATGTGATTGCCTCTTCACAGCCCTCTGATGTGGCCTAGGAGCCATGAACCTCAAGGGCAATTAGGCATGGGCAACAAATGCTGGCCTGACTGGTGATATGGAATTGATATGATAGAATTTTGAATACTGACTGTATGACATCAGAACACAAGGAGGAGCAGACCAATTCTGTTCCACCATTCAATTTTGTCTTAAGTGATCTGATTGTGGCCTTATCCCATTTCCTACTTACCCCCATCACTTTTACTCATTTGTTGATCAGACAACTGTCCAAATCGGGCTTGGATGTATTCAATGATCCTGCCTCTGTGCAGGTTGCAGAATTTGAAAGATTAATGGCACTTGGAGCAATCAGAGTTTACAATCAGATCGGAGAGGATGTTATCGAATGGTGGGATAGGATGCTGAGGGCGGGTGGCCTATGATGTTCCTAATTTATATGTTGGGGTGTTTTTCTGTTCATGATCACAACACTGGTTGTTGATAAGTGAAGCACAAATTGGCTAATGTGTTTCCTATATTACGACAGTCACAATGCCTCAAATGTACTACATCAGCTGTCGAGTACTTTGTGATGTTCTGTTGTCAGGAAGGGCGCTACATAAATGTAATTCTGTTTTCAAATCAAACTCATATTGAAAACTGTCCCCACACAAAAAACCCACCTCAGCTCAGGATCAATGGATCATCGCTGAAATTGTTTACAGGCCTTCGATAGGCTCCAAAAGCTAGTTTTGACAATTTGGGTCTGAGGACAGTTTTAGTTTCTGAAATTAACTTTTGAATTTGAAAACGGAAAGACAATTACACCCCAGTGTCACCAGACATTGAGCCTGTATTATTTTCAGTAATGTTGAATCAGGTTTCCAACAGAGGTAAAATCGATACTGGCATTAAAATGCTTCTGCGTTTAAATAAAATTGCACGTGGCAACAATCTTAAATATATGCATCAATATTCTCAGATATTTTCAAAAATTCAATGTTGATGTGCAGTCTGATTTTGCTGGTTCATGGCAGATGTGACGTTTGGTGATTGACAATGAATTGGAGTGGAAAATCTTTCAGAGGGTCGGTGCAGATTGGATGGGCTGAATGGCTGCCTTCTGCACTGTAGGGATTGTATGATTTTATGAATTAGAGATGAGAAACACACAGTGGCCTTGCCAGCGAACCTCAAATCCCATCAATGAGTAAAATAAGTCAAATTTGGCACAGATTTCAGTGAGTGGACCTGAGATTTTTATTTGGTGACGGTGGACATGCTGATTTCTATCCGAGTTCCAGCTGTGAGGGATTGGGTGACATTCCCTGTGGAAGCAGGGATATCCCGAATATCCGGAACCCTTTCCCATTTCCCCCTCAGGCCTTTCAGTGACGAGCCGCTCGCTTCACAAACTCTCCTCCCTCTCGGAAATGACAAAACGCCCTCACTTTCCCTGAGGCACTTTCGCTTTTGGAACAAACTGACAACAAGGTTCATTTACAGAGAGAAAGTGAGGCGGCCGCTTTCCCGGGAGACAGAGAGAGAAGAAAGAAACGGGGTGAAAGGAGAGGGAGCGGATTCACTTTCACCCTCGGAATCGGAGCAGATGAAATATTCTTTCAGTCAAACTCTTGAAAACGGCTCCAGAAAAGCAGCGGGAAATGAGCAAGTTGTGCCAGTGAAAGAGCAGATTGTGGGACAGCTCAATGGGAGCGGAGTCAGTGTCCATGAAGCGGGGAGCCTGGGCTCTGAGCTGGGCTCTCTGCAATGTTCAAGCTGTGAAGTGTGGAGAGGACAAGCGCGATGTGAACACACCGGGTCCCGGTGCATTTCAGAGGCAATGGGGCCCCGGGTCAGGTCGGAAAGCCGCCGCACCGGATTCCCGCTCTCGGTGTCTCTATAATCCGGATGATCAAATCCAGACCCCAATACATGTTCCCCCTGCAACCCCAGCCCCCCCCCCCCAATACTGAGCCTCCCTCTACTCCCCCTTACTGCCCCCCCCCAATACAGAGCCTCCCTCTACACCACCTTACTGCCCACAATACTGAGCCTCCCTCTACACCATCTTACTGCCCCCCCCACCAATACTGAGCCTCCCTCTACACCTTACTGCCTCCCCCCCAATACTGAGCCTCCCCCTACACCACCTTTCTGCCGCAAATACTGAGCCTCCCTCTACACCCCCTTACTGCCCCCCCAAAACAGAGCCTCCCTCTACACCACCTTACTGCCCCCTGGTGATGTGAAGCTTCACAACACTGAGCTGGAAGCCAGCGCTGTTTAGGATTTTCTCGCAGGGATTTCCCTCTCGCTGCTTCCGGAGTCTCCAGTTTTCAGGTTCCTGACCTAAGAGAGAATCCGCACAAACTATTGATCTCCTGCAGCTCGAGCACAAATCCTCCAACCCATTTTCACTTTTCCAATGTCATGTCCACACGTTAAAGGAGACACCAGTGCCAGCTCCCAGCAGAGTCCACACTCACACTCATTCCATTCGGCAACACAGGCGCTCGCTCCCGGATCACAAGCGGCTCCCATTCGACTTTCCCACTTTCATTCGCTTCACAAGAACCCTTCTCGCCGCTGAACCACGAAGCCGCCGCTTTCTCATCTTTCACATCGGTGTGTGACTCTGGCTCGGTTGCTCATGGCTCTGGCGAGTATTTGGAGGTTTGGGACGGTGTTGCTCCTCTTGTCCGGGACCCTCAGTCTGGGCTGTGAGAGGCTGCAGTTACAGCAAGTTCTCAACACAGAGACACTCAGCAAACTGAATGAAATGGTGAGTTGAACCTACAGCCAGAGCCGGATTCGAATCAAACAGCGTCTGTATGTTTTACAAAGTCATATCAGGAGAGGAAGAAAAATGTGTGAAAAAACACATCAGGTCTGAGCGGTGAATAGAAGTTGGACACTGAGGCGAGGAGAATTTACAGAAAGGAGGGATTGTTATCTGGGGGCGGGGGTGAAAGAGGATTCAGAAACAAGCCATTCACATCAATAATCTGTGTTTAATGTAACCAAACAATCACAGTGTTATCAGGAACACAGTAAAGTAAATTTGACATCAAGTTACGTAAGAAGGTAAAAGAACAGATGGCTAAAAGCTGGTAAAAGAGGGAACTTTTCAGGAAGGTCTTGCCGTAGGAAGGGGAGGTGGAGAAATGCGGAAGTTTACGGAGGGAATTCCTAATCTTAACGCTGAGATAGCTGAAGACTGCGCCTCAAAAATGAACATTGGAAACCAGGACGCCAGATCTGGAGGTGGACAGATATGTCAGAGTGTTTTCGAGGCTGGAGATGATTACAGACACAACAGAAGACTTAAAAACAAGTAGGAGAATTTAAAGATGAAGGCATTGCTTAACTCGGCGTCAATATAAATCAGCAAACTCAGGTACAATGAGAGAACAAGATTCATGATTTATGCCAAATCCATCTCAGACATAAATTACTACAGGTTTCGATTGGGGAGAAAGTGGAAAGTCGATCAGGCAGGTGTAGGAGTGACCAAACGAGGAGGTAACAAAGCTATGGATGGAAATTTCAGCTTCAGAGTTGCTCAGCCAGAGAGGGGGACAAGTGTGATTGGGGGGGGGGGGGGGGGGGAGTGGGCAGTCTTACTTGTGGCGTCGATGTGGTCAGAAACTCATTTCAGGGTCAAATATCACACCTGCACATCTTGGGACTGTGATGTGGAGATTTCGGCGTTGGACTGGGGTGAGCACAGTAAGAAGTCTTACAACACCAGGTTAAAGTCCAACAGGTTTGTTTCAAACACGAGCTTTCGGAGCGCAGCTCCTTCTTCAGGTGACCTAGTGTTGTAAGACGTCTTACTGTGCATCTTGGGACTGTGAGAGGAAACCGGAGCACCGGGAGGAAACCCAAGCAGACACGGGGAGAACGTGCAGACTCCGCACAATCACCAGAGGCTGGAATTGAACCTGGGTGTGAGGCAGCAGTGTTAATTACTGTGCCAGGTGCTGCCTCTATGATCTGCTGGTAACTTTCACCTCACTTTTCCTCTCTGTCCAAAGTAGCACAGTGGTGCAAAGATCAGCACTGCTGCCTCAGGGCACCGAGGACCCGGGTTCGATACCGGCTCTGGGTCACTGTCTGTGTGGAGTTTGCATATTCTCCCCGTGTCTGCATGGGTCTCATCTCCACAACCAAAAGATGTGCTGGTTAGTTGGATTGGTCACACTAAATTGCCCCTTAATTGGAAAAAAGTAATTGGTACTCTATAGTTCTAAAAAAAACTTTTCCTGTCTGTCCCTCTCCCCCGGGACACACTTGTAGATTCCCCTTGAATATCTGCAATGACCGAGGGGTTGCTTTACTGAGGAAGCGAATTCGAAAGACTAATGAGCCACTGAGACAAACAAATTCCTCCTTACTTCCATCATAAATGGGAGAGTCTTAATTTTTAAACTGTGCACCTTAGTTCTAGAATCCTCTGGAAGAGGGTGCCCTCCTGTCAGCTTGTATCCAGCCAACCCCCCTCAGATTCTGAGACGTTTCAATATTCGAATTAGTTTGATCAGCACACCGGGTGTTTTGAGATGATGTCATTGAGAGGTAGCATGCAGCTGAGAAATGGGAGAGGTCAAGGATTGATTCTTAGGGGACACCAGAGGTAATGCAGCCGTCCTTCAGCAGGAAGAGAAGCCACTGCAGGAAATTCTCTGCCTACGTTGAGATAGATGATAAAAGCAAACGAGGACAGCCCCCTTCCAGCCCCATCCACCCAGCCTAAAACTTGACCATTGTGCAGAGGCCTGACCGACCCGTGTCAAGGTGCAGACATGATATGGAGATGCTGGCGTTGGACTGGGCTGAGCACAGTGAAAAGTCTCAACTGAGGAAGGAGCAGTGCTCCGAAAACTAGTGTTTGAAGCAAACATGTTGGACTTTATCCTGGTGTTGTAAGACTTCTTAAGGTGCAGACATATAGAGAAGGATCTGAAGGGGAGGTTAACCTTTGTTACAGCCAAACCGTTCTAACCAACTGCCCCCTTATTGTGCCCTTGATGTGAATCCGTTCAACTTGAAGGAAATCATCTGCTTTTCCAAAATTGATATTAATAATATTGATCCATATTCTTGGAGCTTTGAGTTAGAACCGGGCGCTGTTTGTGTTTTTGTATTTGGAATCTTCCCGGCCCTGGTTGAGGAATTTCCAGCTTTCAGATTCCTTCCCTCACACAGGGAGCAGACTAACTATTCTCCTTGTAAAAGAAACAACCGAAAGCAGATTTCACTTTCCCAACGTAACACCGCTGATCGCCAGACTCTCCTCTTAACACGGAGAGCATGGCAGAGAGAGATCCTCCCAACACAGTCCAGATACACACAGACACACAGAGAGACAGAGACACACAGAGTGACACAGAGAGACAGAGACACACAGAGTGACACAGACACACAGAGAGACACAGACACAGAGAGAGACACAGAGAGACAGAGACACACAGAGTGACACAGAGAGACACAGACACACAGAGAGACACAGACACACAGAGAGACACATAGAGACACAGACACATAGAGACACACAGAGACACACACACACAGAGACACAGACACAGACACACAGAGAGACACACAGACACACAGAGACAGAGAGAGAGAGACACACACACACACACAGACAGACTGGCAGATACACACACAGACGCGCAGGAGAGTTTAGGCGGTTGCTCCTGCTGCAAGCGGTTGCATTTTCACTCCCGGTGATTCTTTCGGTGAAAATACAACAATTGTTCGGAGTTGAACCCGGTTACGGTCAGTGTGTGATCCTCAGCTCCGTATCTCACTCTGGCTCGGTTGCTCATGGCTCTGGCCAGTATTTGGAGGTTTGTGACGGTGTTGTTCCTCTTGTCCGGGACCCTCAGTCTGGGCTGTGAAAGGCTGCAGTTACAGCAAGTTCTCAACACAGAGACACTCAGCAAACTGAATGAAATGGTGAGTTGAAGCTGGAGCCAAGAAACAATTCCCCATCGCACTGGGTCCATTTGTTTTGAAGCATTCTCTCAGGAAAATGGTTTTGGGGGTTGCAGCGCTGCACAGTTTATGGTCAGCGAATCTGCAGCATTACTGTTTCTGATCTGGGTTGACACAGTGTTTGTCTTTGCTCTCAGGGCGGTCGCTTCCCTCGGCAATGTGTCAGGGTGAGGTTTGCGCTGACAACCAAGACCTTGAATCTGGTGAAACTGTCTGAGGGTTTGCAGGTGAGTGAACACTGGGGCTTATTATCATTTATTCCATCAGAAATGTGCGAAAAACACGATAAAGATCAACCACCAGGATGGACAGAGCAGGTCGTTCATTGAAGTTGTCAGTGGAAATGCGGGAGCTCCTGCTTTGAACTCAACCCCCCGGGTAAAGACTCTCTTCCTCGTTCCCTCAGACTGATGTAGGGAATGGAACCGCATTGAGCTGTGATGCACCCTGTTGGGGGAGCCTGCCAAGTCTGCAGCATCATTCAAAGGTTACTTGTGCCTGCTAATCATCTCAATTCCTTTCATCACCTCACTACCCATTAGCATCTCTGTCTTCTCCCTCTTACTCCCTCACTGTCTATCCACTTCTTACCATCAATCGTCCTATACAGTTCAGGCAGGGCCCTTTCATCTGTGGATTCCACACAACATACCTGTCCACTCTCCATTGCATTCACTCGATGGTCACTGTGTTGATATTGGTGGGATGGTTAGCTCATTGGCTAGTCCAGGATGCTGCCACCAGCGCTGGTCCAATTCCTGTCTGACTGAGGAGGTGTGAGACCTGCCTCTGCGCCCTTCCCTGAGAGTCGAAGACAATGACAGACTCCCTCTACAAATAAACAAAAACAAACTGCCCAGAAAGCAACTCAGGGTGAAGCATCAGATGCCACAGCGCCAGAGGCCCAGGGTGACCGTGTGGAGTTTTCACGTTCGCTCCGTGTGCGTGGGATTCCTCCGGGTGCTCTGGTTTCCTCTCACAGTCCAAAGATGTGCAGGTGAGGTGGATTGGCCATGATAAATTGTCCCTTAGTGCCCAAAGGTTTGGTGGGGTTATGGGGATGTGGCAGCGGAGTGGAAGGGGAGCTCCATTATTCTAATACTGTCCAGGGTGTTCTCTCAATTTATGTCCTCTATAAACTGGAACAGAATCCAATAACTACTGTAATATAACATAACTCAATTATCTCTGGTGCAGCACGGTGGCACAGTGGTTAGCATTGCTGCCTCAGGGTGCCGAGGTCCCAGGCTTGATCCCGGCTCTGGGTCATTGTCAGTGTGGAGTTTGCGCATTCTTTCCATGTTTGCGTGGATTTCGCTCCCACAATCCAAAGATGTGCAGGGTAGGTGATTTGCCGTGCTAAATTGCCACTTAATTCGAAAAAATGAATTGAGTACTCTAAATTTATTTTTTTAAAACTCATCATCTCTAAATATTCCAACAACACAAACTCCCAGTCAGCCATCACCTCTGCATTCTCAGATTAGATTCATTCAGATATCACCAAGTTCACAACTTTGCAAAATTGATTTTTCCGATATTCCCCGAGGTGCCACCAAAATCTCGAATGGAGAGAGTTATTTCACTCACAGGGTCCGAGGAAGGAGATATTGATGGATGGGTCTTGTCAGGAGATTTGGTGTCAGTGGAGGGGGTTAAGTCGATGTGCGAGGAGGAGTTGGGGCCCATATTGAATGACGAGGTGTGAGGCACTTCGCAGGGTGAACTCCACATCCACCTGGGCCAGGTTTGGTTTGATACAGCCTCGGGTAGTTTTGAGGGCGCATTTGACCAATTTCAGAATGAGTCACTTCTTTTTAGTGGGGGGGGGGGGGGGGGGGGGGACGACAGGTTTACAGTGCTGTTTACATGGTCCGGGTAACAACGTGCATATGTTCTGGTTTTGTCCCGAGGTCATGGGTTTTGGGGTCTCCTTCTTTAGCACCATGTTGGCGATCCTGAAGATTGAGCTGGAGCCCTAACCTTTAGCGGCCATACTTTGGGTGTCAGACTTATCAGAGCTGCAAACGGGCGCAGGGGCCAATGGCGTCGCCTTCTCCTTGCTCATTGCTCGGAAGTGAGTTCTGCTGGGATGGAGTTCTCCGCCTCCATCCAGTGCCTCGGTTTGGCTTGGGGACCTGATTGAGTTCCTATTCCTTGAAAAAGTCAAAGAAAAGTTGAGGGGAGCAATCGACGGGATTCTATGGGGGATGAAGCCTTTTACTGTCTTTTTCAAGGAAATTGTCACCTTTTGTTACTCGGGATGGGGGGGGGGGGAGTTGACGGGAGGGGAGTGGCAGGTTTCATGAGAGGTTGTTTTATGTTTCTGTTTTTCATATCTGTAGATGTGTTTATTTTTCTTGTTATTTTGAATTTCATAAATGAAATATATTAATGAAAATATTTATTAAAAAAACAAAAATGCATCATCTTTAATCTGATTGTGTATATATTCCCCAGACACAGGACAGGATCCAGATTGTCCATCAGACCCTGCGTCACATCAGCAAGATCTACAGCATGAACCTGGGTTCAGTCACCTGGGACCGGAACAAGGTGGAAAACCTCCGCCTTCTCCTAGACCGACAGCTCAGTGAGCTGGAAGAATGTGCCAGGAAACAGGGCTCAGAGGCCAGACTGAGGAAAAACTCCACCATTCAAAAATACTTCAGGAAACTGAGGAAGTTTCTCAAACAGAAGGTGGGACAATTGATAATTGACTCTGTGATTATTGGATTGTAGTTTATTTGACCGTATTAGATCTGTTCATTTTCCAATTGGGTTTCCTTAAAATATATTCTGTTTTTCCAGACATTCAGCAACTGTGCTTGGGAAATAATCCGCGCTGAGACCAGGGCCCGTTTACAACAGCTCCTTTACTTAATGGCATAAGTCCGCAGAAGAAATTGAAATAAAATCCAACCGCATGTTCAGCAGAGACTGGAATAATTTATTTAAATTGACTGTTATTTATAGAATAACAGAATTCTGTGGTGACTGACAAAGAGCAAAGAATATCTTGATGTAATTTTCTATTTGATTATTTATTCTAATTTATTAATATTTATCGCTGCAATATTTTTATGTTGTGAAATCTTCATCATATGTGTGCTAAGCTAAATGGATGGCCATGATGTCTTTGTACAACAGATGTTAGATTTTTACGGTTGTGAACTCACAAATGTAAAGAAGGTATTTCGATGACACATTTCAGACAGACTGAAACAAGAAATAGTTCTTTCAAAGCTTCACGTTTTTGAGAAGTATTATATTTTATGTCTACAGTACGTCTGGAATTTCAATTCTGACAGCTTGGCTCGATGATAACACTGATTGGTGGGTCAAACCCCACTTAATTCTCACTGGGCTCCTTATTGTAGCTGCTGAAACTCCAATCACAATTCTGCACTGGGAATGGTCCAGCCAATCCTCAGCTCTGCTTTCCCGGTTTCCTCAGTCTCAAGGGTCGGTTGCAGACAAACGACCCCTGACCTCATTCCTGTTTCAGACTCACCTTTACTTTCTGTTCACCACAAGGTCAACATTTCAATTAATTCCTCCTCATTTTAATTTATTGATATTTATCATTGTGTTGGCTTTGTGTCATGGAATGCTTAAGTTTTGTACAATTTATGAAAAATAAATGTTAATTTATTGATTTTTATTAAATTTTGGTTAATAAATATATATTTTTCATAAACCTGGCAACGTTTTATACTGAATGAAAGCATATTTGTTCAAATAAATTGTTTTTGATATCACGCATTTGCTGGAGTAATATTTATTTTTCATGGGTCTTCTCAGGGTTTTCCTCAGTCTCAAGGGTGGGTTGCAGACAAACGACCCCTGACCCCATTCCTGTTTCAGATTCACCTTTACTTTCTGTTCACCACAAGGTCAACATTTCAATTAATTCCTCCTTTTCATAGAATTTACAATGGAGAAGGAGGCCATTCAGCCCATCGAGTCTGCACCGGCTCTTGGAAAGAGCACCCTACCCAAGGTCAACAACTCCACCCTATCCCCATAACCCAGTAACCCCACCCAACACTAAGGGCAATTTTTGGACACTAAGGACAATTTATCATGGCTAATCCACCTAACCTGCACATCTTTGGACTGTGGGAGGAACCCGGAGCACCCGGAGGAAACCCACGCACACACGGGGAGGATGTGCAGACTCCGCACAGACAGTGACCCAAGCCGGAATCGAACCTGGGTCCCTGGAGCGGTGAAGCGATTGTGCTATCCACAATCCTCATTTTAATTTATTGATATTTATCATTGTGTTGGCTTTGTGTCATGGATTGCTAAAGTTTTGTACAATTTATGAAAAATAAATGTAAATTTATTGATTTTTATTAAATTTTGGGAAATAAGTAATTTTTTTTATAAATCTGGCAACTTTTTATACTGAATGAAAGGATATTTGTTCAAATAAATTGTTTTTGATATCACGCATTTTCTGGAGTAATATTTATTTTTCATGGGTCTTCTTCACTATAAATGTGTTATAATTGAACAAGTTAGCATTAGGATGGAAGAGGTATTAATTATTTTAGTGCACTTAAGAGTGGTGATTATCTGCTTTCACTGCTATCAAAGGAAGGAGAGGGCCTTGGAGTAGGTGAATATTGACTAGGATGGGCACACGGTGTGGATATATCAGAACATTAGGATTGAGCTGGCGCAGAGCTGTGCGGACTTCAACAAGGTGAAGGTGATGCAATTTGCCATAGTTTACCCGGTGTGATTGTGGGTCACAATGGACTCGAAAGATTATTTTTTCAACATGCTGGAGCTGGCAGAGGCCTTCACCAGAGAGAAGAAGCTGGGGCTGGTCTGAGGAGCATCATTTGGGATTCTGCGTTTGAAGGTGGGACGATTTTATAGTGTATTTGTGCCTCATTTTAGTATATTTCTTTCTCTTGGGGTTGGGGCTGTAAGAACGTGGGATTGACACATTTCTTGGCTCAGAGACAAGCTTGCTAATAATGTTGGGATTTGGGTTTCGGGAGTGCATCAGAAGGGAGTGGGTGGTTGTTGCTTTTAGGGATGTAATGCAGGGTGATGCTGGGAGGGGGTCACCTTGCTAGCGGAAGGAGACGGTGTGGCTAGTGAATGAGAGAGGAGTGGAGGAAGAGGCTGTTGGGCTAGATCATGTGAGGCACAATCGATCGAGCTGTTTTACTGTTTGTTTGGTAGGGGCATGGGGCCCGGTATGGTGTTCCTACAAGAAACTCACCTGTGGGTGCCGGACCATCCAGGTTGGGGAAGCCCTGGGTGAGCCAGGTTTTCCACTCAGGGTTTGACAGATGGGTCGGGGGGGAGTGGATTTCGGTCAGCAAAATGATTCGCTTTCAGTCGGGAATTCTGGCTGATCAGGGGATGGTTATGTGATGGTTACAGGTATGCTGGGGGGGCGGTTTCGCCATGGGCAGGTTTAGCTCACCAGGCTAAATCGCTGGCTTATAAAGCAGACCAAGCAGGCCAGCACTGTTCGATTCCCATACCAGCCTCCCTGGACAGGCGCTGGAATGTGGCGACTGGGGGCTTTTCACAGTAACTTCATTGAAGCCTACTCGTGGCAATAGGTGATTTTCATTTCATTTCATGGTGTGAGTGAATGTGTATGCCCCAAATTGGAGCAATGTCAAGTCTATGGGGTGCTTGCTGGCTGCAATACCGGAGATGGACACCCACCAATTGATTTTAGGGGCGAGATTTTAATTTCGTCTTAGATCCGAAGCTGGACTGTTCCCGATTGAGGTCACTAACCCAATCAGGAATTACAAGGGTGTTGGCTGCATTCATGGAGGAGACAACAGACAATGTTTTAGTGACTTGATTGAGCTTTAGTATCTCAAGAAGTTCAAGTTTACAGTGAGGGGGTTGTTAGATGGGTTCCACCGTAGATGACGACTCTTCATATTGTTCTTTAAGGAATGGGTCACTGCTGGCTGTTAGTGAGGTTAGGGGTGTGTGTTATTTGGGTTGCATTTCTGTTACTGGGGTTATTGTTATGGGAAGGATGTGATTGCAGTAGAAAGAGTGCAGAGGAGATTCACCAGCATGTTGCCTGGACAGGAGTTATGAAGCGAAGCTGACCAGGCTGGGGTTAGTTTCCTTCGAGCAGAGAAGGCTGAGTGGAAGCTGATTGAGCTGTGTAAAATTATGTGGGACATAGACAGGACAAATGCAATCCTTCACTTCCTCTATTCCATTGTTTCTCACTTCAGCCTTTCACTTGGTCGTTCCATTCTACAACTCAATGGCTCATCTTTCACTTTGCTCTGCAAAGCACTGAGCTATGATTCTGATTGTTGCCGTTTGATCACACGCGAGTATAATTTGTCTTCATTCATCTACAAATAGTGCTAGTATTTTAGAGAATTATGTTTTACTTTTTATTATCAAATATCCCCTGTCTTTGTCCTCATTCAATTAATAAATTACCTTTGTTTTACAGACAAGATGGAGAGACTTCAAAACTTTTTCTAAAGATTTTTTCTCCATATTCAAAATGTTTTTTTGGAATTATAGAGTAAGTAATCCTGTCTTGGATTCAGAGGTTGGAGGGTTCAAATGCACTGGAGAGTCATAGTTCAGACATGACCCCTGCCTCTGAATTATGGGTTGTCATCCAACCACACATTTGTGCCCAATGATCAAGATTCTCAGTTCCCCATTGTATTATTTGGGCGATTGCATAAAATCTCACTGATTTACAGGATCCTTTCAAATCAGCCTCTCAACTCAGATAAAGATGGTCATGCCAAGAAAATAATGTACAAGTTTGAATGGTTAATTTGCTTGTGACTCCTTCCTTTACTCCGCAGGGGGAGAATATGAGGTTTTGTGTCAATTAGATTAATGTCAGGTTGTCCTTCTGTTTTTTAAAATAAATTTAGAGCACACAATTCATTTTTCCAATTGAGGGGCAATTTTGCGTGGCCAATCCACCTACCTTGCACATCTTTTGGGTTGTGGGTGCAACCCACGCAAACACGGGGAGAATGTGCAAATACCACACGGACAGTGACCCAGAGCTGGGACCACCGTGACGTGCGCCCGCTGTACTAACCACTGCGCCACCATGCTGTGCTATCCATCTGTGTTTTAAATTAATAATCTTTATTGTCACAAGTAGGCTTACATTAATATTGCAATCAAGTCGCTGTGCAGATCCCCTCGTCTCCACTTACCGGCGCCTTTTCAGGTACACGGAGGGAAAATTCAGAATGTCCAAATTACCCAACAGCACGTCTTTCGGAACTTGTGGAAGGAAACCGGAGCACGCAGAGGGAACCCACGCAGACACTGGGAGAACAGACTGTGCACAGACAGTGATCCAAGCTGGGAATCGAATCTGGGACCTGTCGCTATGAAAGGAGAGTGCTAACCACTGTGTTTTATACTGTTGTCTGTACCTTTGCATACTTCAAACAGAATACTATTGAAACGTTTAACACAGGTAACTTTATATTTGAGATGAACAAAGGACAAACACAAGTGCACACTTAAATCCAAGTTTATTTTCAATCATAATAAAACAGTTATCCCTTAAATTACCCCAGCTATAGTATGGTTTAATACAACATGAGCCGGGGGCAGCAGAGTCTTGCAGTGTTTGGCAATGCTGCCTCGGGGCCCTGGGTCACTGTCCTTGTGGA
Organism: Scyliorhinus canicula; assembly: GCF_902713615.1. Lineage (NCBI taxonomy): Eukaryota > Metazoa > Chordata > Chondrichthyes > Carcharhiniformes > Scyliorhinidae > Scyliorhinus > Scyliorhinus canicula. Next base: position 40,382,645 of record NC_052164.1, read on the forward strand.
GTTTACACATTCTCCCCATGTCTGTGTGGGTTAGAAATGGATACAGCCCAGAGATCCTTGTGAAGTTAGATTTGGCGCTCTTGGTGGACAACGCATTTTGCAAGAAGGTGGGCATGGTGACAGAGAACTGTGTGGAGTTCAAACAAAAGGGGAGGTCTCGCTCTGCATGTTTCGGGAGGCATTGAAGGCAGTGGTCTGGCAGCAGTAATACAATATATGGCCCACAGGGACAAGGTTAAGAGCACAGAAAGACAGAGGTTGGTGGGTGACATTGTGGAAGTGGACTGACTGCACTCAGTGGCTCTGACTAGAGAGTTGTTAGCAGAGAGGAAGAAGCTACAAGTGGAGTTTGATCTATTAATGACATTCATCTATCAACAGGGTTATTTTATGAGTATGGGGAGTAGGCCAGCCACCTGCTAACCCATCAGTTGATGCCATAGGCGGCCATGTGGGACATAACACAGGTGATGGATGAGGAAGCAGGTTTAGCGATGACACCGGAGAAAACTAATGAAGCATTCAAGGTCTTTTACCCGGGGCTGTATTGGTCCGGGCCCCAAGGGGAGGATGCAGAGCTGCTGCACTTTTATATTCCCGGAGGTGGAAAGGGGGAAGGGACAGGGTGTGGAGGCATCACTGGGACTGCCGGAGATAATGGAGTCCGTTGGGTTGATGCCGTCGGTGAAGGCACCAGGGCTAGATGGCTTTCCGGTTGAATTTTATAAAACAGTTTTGGCTGCGTTGGCATCCATCTCCAGCGAAAGTATAAAGATTCGCTGGCACGGGGGCAAGCTGCCCACTTGGCTGGCTCAGGCATCAATCTCACTGATCCCAATGAAGAAAAAGGATAAAGTGGAGTGTGGGACTTACAGGGCCATCTCCCTGCTAAACGCTGGTGTGACATTGTCGGCTGTGGTTCTCTTCTCAAGCATTTGCTTGTCACCAGTGGATGGGGCGGGTGGCGGGGGGTTTCTGGAATGGGAGGAGTGGGAGGGGTGATGCAAGGGGGGTTGATTTGGGGGAATGGCTGTGTTAGTCAAGGGGAAAATGGACAAATGACAACCTGTTTGTAATTTGGTTGTATCTTCGGCTGACTCTGTGATTTGTTGATGGTAGAAATAAAATATATATATTTTAAAATACTCACTAACACATCTTCAACAGCAGCAGCCAAACCCACCACCTCTGTGACTAGTGTGGCATGGTGGCACAATGGTTAGCACTGCTGCCTCACAGCTCCAGGGTCCCAGGTTCAATTCCAGCCTCGGATGACTGTCTATGTGGATTTTCTACTTTCTCCCTGTGTCTGTGTGGGTTTCCTCTGCGTGCTAGGGTTTCCTCCCACAGTCCAAAAATGTGTGGGTTAGGTGGATTGGACCTGCTAAATTGCCCCGAGTGTCTAAAAGGTTAGGTGGGGTTCCTGGGTTACGAGGATGGGGTGGAGTCATTGGCTTAATTAGGGTGCTCTTTCCAAGGGCCGGTACAGACTCAGTGGGCCAAATGGCTTCCTTCTGCACTGTAAATTCCATGATTTTGTTGTTCTCGAAGATGAAGGGTAGTAGATATATGTGAACCTGAACTTGCCCTTCAATCTCACATTCTGACTTGGAAATATATCAACTTCCCCTGACTGTCACTGGATAGAAATTCTGGAAATCCCTTCCCAACACGTCTGTCAGTTTAGCGAGACCACATGGACTGCAGGGGTTCAAGAAAGTGGCTCAGACCTGCTTCTGAAGGACAATTAGAGGGGAGAAACATACCTTGGCCTTGCCAGCAAATTTCACATATCAGCTACAATGTTCTCGAATGGTGGGGTTGAATTGCGAGGCCGAGTGGCTGATCATGCTCCTGATTTATTTGTTGTGGTGTTTGTCTGTTCATGATCACAATGCTGGTTGTTGGTGAGTGAAGCTCAAATTGGCTAACATGTTACCTACATTACTACAGTGACAATACCTCAAAGGTTCTTGATCAGCTGTCAACTACTTTGTGATGTTCTGTGGTCAAGAAGGTCTCTACATGAATGTAAGTCTGTTTTCAAATCAAAGACATATTGAAAACAGGCCCCACACACAAAACTGACCTCAGCTCAGGATCAATGGATCATCACTGACATTTTTTACAGGCCTTTGAGGAGGCTTCAAAAACTACATTTGACAATTTGGGTGTGGGGACAGTAATACTTTCACAAATTAACTTTTTAATTTGGGAACATAAAGAATATTAAACCCCAGTGTCACCAGAGATTGAGCCAGTATTATTTTCAGTGATGTTCAATTGGGTTTCTAACGGAGGATAAATCGATCATGTATACACTTTTAAATATATGCATCAATATTTTGAGATATTTTCAAAAATTCAATTTTAATATTCAGTCTGATTGTGCTGGTTCATGGCAGATGTGACGTTTGGTGATTGGCAATGAGTTGCAGTGGAAAATCTTTCAGACGGTTGGTGCAGACTCGATGGGCCGAATGGCTGCCTTCTGCACTCTCAGGATTCAATGATGTGGAGATGCCGGCGTTGGACTGGGGTGGGCACACAAAGAAGTCTTACAACACCAGGTTAAAGTCCAACAAGTTTGTTTCAAATCACTAGCTTTCATACCTCTTCATTCACCGGATGAAGGAGCAGTGCTCCGAAAGCTAGTGTTTGAAACAAACATGTTGGACTTTAACCTGGTGTTTTAAGACTTCTTACTGTGCTCACCCCAGTCCAACGCCCGGCATCTCCACATCATGACTAGCTTTTGGTGCATTCCTCCTTCCTCAGGTGAATGGAGAGGTAGGTTCCAGAAACATTTATACAGACAAAGTCAAAGATGCAAGATGATACTTTGAATGCGGGTAAATAAGTCTTCACAGAGCCAGAGACAGGGGTAACCCCAGGTAAAAGAGGTGTGAATTGTCTCAAGCCAGGACAGTTGGTAGGATTTCGCAAGCCCAGGCCAGATGGTGGGGGGTGAATGTCATGCGACATGAGTCCCAGGTCCCGGTTGAGGCCGTACTCATGTGTGCGGAACTTGGCTATATGTTTCTGCTCTGCAATTCCGCGTTGTTGCGCGACCTGTGAATTAGAGATGAGAAACCTTGGCCTTGCCTGCGACCCTCACATCCCATCAATGAATTAAAGCCGCTCGCTTCACAAACTCTCCTCCCTCTCGGAAATGACAAAACGCCTTCACTTTCCCTGAGGCACTTTCGCTTTTGGAACAAACTGACAACAAGGTTCATTTCCAGAGAGAAACTGAGGCGGCCGCTTTCCCGGGAGAGAGAGAGAGAGACAAGAAAGAAACGGGGTGAAAGGAGAGGGAGCGGAATCACTTTCACCCTCGGAATCGGAGCAGATGAAATATTCTTTCAGTCAAACTCTTGAAAACGTCTCCAGAAAGCAGCGGGAAATGAGCAAGTTGTGCCAGTGAAAGAGCAGATTGTGGGACAGCTCAATGGGAACGGAGTCAGTGTCCATGAAGCGGGGAGCCTGGGCTCTGAGCTGGGCTCTCTGCAATGTTCAAGCTGTGAAGTGTGGAGAGGACAAGCGCGATGTAAACAAACCGTGTCCCGGTGCATTTCAGAGGCAATGGGGCCCCGGGTCAGCTCGAAAAGCCGCCGCACCGGATTCCCGTTCTCGGTGTCTCTATAATCCATATGGTCAAATCCAGCCCCCAATACATGTTCCCCCTGCACCCCACCCCCCAATACTGAGCCTCCTTCTACACCACCTTACTGCCCCCCAATACTGAGCCTCCCGCTACACCACCTTACTGCCCCCCCCCCCAATACTGACTCTCCCTCTACACCACCTTACTGCTCCCCAATACTGAGCCACCCTCTACACCACCTTACTGCCCCCCCCCCCCCCCACCCCCAATACTGAGCCCCCTCTACACCAACTTGCTGCCCCCGGGTGATGTGAAGCTTCACAACACTGAGCTCGAAGCCAGCGCTGCTTGGGATTTTCTCGCAGGGATTTCCCACTCGCTGCTTCCGGAGTCTCCAGCTTTCAGCTTCCTGACCTCAAAGAGAAACCGCACAAACTATTGATCTCCTGCAGCTCGAACACAAATCCTCCAGCCCATTTTCACTTTTCCAATGTCATATCCACATATTAAAGGCGACAGAATGTCAGAGCCAGTGCCAGCTCCCAGCAGAGTCCTCATTCACACTCACTCCATTCGCCAACACAGGCGCTCGCTCCCGGATCACAAGCGACTTTCCCACTTTCATTCGCTTCACAAGAATCTTTCTCGCCGCTGAACCACGAAGCCTCCGCTTTCTCATCTTTCACATCGGTGTCTCACTCTGGCTCGGTTGCTCATGGCTCTGGCCAGTATTTGGAGGTTTGTGACGGTGTTGTTCCTCTTGTCCGGGACCCTCAGTCTGGGCTGTGAGAGGCTGCAGTTACAGCAAGTTCTCAACACAGAGACACTCAGCAAACTGAATGAAATGGTGAGTTGAAGCTGGTTTCTGAGCAGCCTGTGAATCACATTGGGTCTACTTGCTGTGAAATGTTATAACTGGAGAAATAGTTTGGGGTTTTTAATGAGATTATATTTTACTCCTCTCAGGGTGGTTCCTTTCCCAGACACTGTATAAAACACAGGCACGCGCTGAAAACCAAGCCCTTGAACCTGGTGAAACTTTCGAAGGGATTAGAGGTGAGTGTGACAATGGTAGCAGCTTCTGTCGTTACATTTCACTCTGTAGTTAGAGCAACAACCTGATCGGAACCGGGAACATCAGGTATTTTCAATAGAGTAATTTGCACCCATTGTGATAATGATAGCAGCTTCTGTCGTTATATTTCATTCTGTATCTCACCCATGAACTGTGTCACTCTCTCTTCCCGCATTCACTATCTCATTATCTCTAACCCCTGAAATTATGCCCCTGTCTCTCATCAACTCTTCATTGCAAATTACTTTCTTGTTGCAACTATCGGATTGCTTGAACTATCTTAATCTCCCAATATCACTGTTTCTGAGCCTGTCGTTCCTCTGATCAACAATTTCCTCCCGCAAAATATAATTATACTTAAAATCTGTGGACATATATTCCAAAGTATTTCCACTTCAGATTGACATTAAGTGCAATCTTACGTGTACAATGCAATTATAATATTCCTAATGTTAACGAGGCGCATCTCGTGTCAGATATATAGCTTCAGTGCAAAACCATTCATGATTATTGCTGATTTCAGTAAGATACAGTAAGAAGTCTTACAACACCAGGTTAAAGTCTAACAGGTTTGTTTCAAACACGAGCTTTCGGAGCACGGCTCCTTCGGCTCCTTCTTCAGGTGGAGAAGGAGCCGTGCTCCGAAAGCTCGTGTTTGAAACAAACCTGTTGGACTTTAACCTGGTGTTGTAAGACTTCTTACTGTGCTCACCCCAGTCCAACGCCGGCATCTCCACATCATGGCTTCAGTAAGATAGACAAGGAAAAACTTCCCATTAGTTCATGGTACAAGGTCCAGGAGACACAGATTTAATACCCTCTTAAGGACATCATCCCCACAGCCACTTTTACCAAACCAGTTGGAGTCAGGGAATTCAGCAATTGGACATCCACAAAACAATCTTGTCAGGTTTGATTCCTGGTTGTTATTATTCACGATCTCTGACGTTTCTTGCGGTCTTGGGCCGAGCAGTTGCCATACCAGGCTGTGATGCAGCCAGATATGATGCTTTCTATGGTGTACCTGTAAAATTTGGTAAGTCATTGTGGACATGCCGAATTTAGGTTCCTGAGGAAGTATAGGTGTTGTTGTGCTTTCTTGGTGGTGGTGTTAAAGTGGGTGGACCAGGACAGATTTTTGGTGATGTGCTCACCTAGGAATTTGAAGCTGTCAACCATCTGTAGGCAGCACGGTAGCATTGTGGATAGCATAATCGCTTCACAGCTCTAGGGTCCCAGGTTCGATTCCGGCTTGGGTCACTGTCTGTGCGGAGTCTGCACATCCTCCCTGTCTGTGCGTGGGTTTCCTCCGGGTGCTCCGGTTTCCTCCCAGAGTCCAAAGATGTGCAGGTTAGGTGGATTGGCCATGATAAATTGCCATTAGTGACCAAAATTGCCCTTAGTGTTGAGTGGGATTACTGGGTTATGGGGATAGGGTGGAGATGTTGACCTTGGGTAGGGTGCTCTTTCCAAGAGCAGGTGCAGACTCGATGGGCCGACTGGCCTCCTTCTGCACTGTAGATTCTATGTAATCTCCCCCTCAGCCCTGTTGATGCAAACAGGGGTCTGTATAAGACTTTGCTTCCTAAAGTCAATGACCGGCTCTTTGATTTTGCTGGCATTGCGGCAGAGATTGTTGTTGTTACAGCACTCCACTGGATTCTCTATCTCCCTTCTGTATTCTGACTCATTGTTCGAGATCCGACCCACTGTAGTCGTGTCGTCAGCAACCCAATAGATGGCGCTGGAGCCGCATTTTGCCACAATCCGATGTGTATCGGGAATATAGTCGGGGGCGAAGTACGGAGTATTGCGAGACCACTGCCATTTGAGCATGTTTAGTTTGATATATTTTTGTTCTTCGAAATAATGTGTGCGAATGCTAAAGGTAACAGGTCTCTCTAAAATCATTTTGTATTCTGTACAGAAAGAGGATCAGATCCAGATTCTCCATCAATCCCTGCGTCACATCAGCAAGATCTACAGCATGAACCTGGGCTCAGTCACCTGGGACCGGGACACGGTGGAAAATCTCCGCCTTCTCTTGGACCGACAGCTCAGTGAGCTGGAAGAATGTGTCAGGAAACAGGGATCAGAGCACAAGATGAGGAGAAACGCCGCCATTCATAATTACTTTCGGAAACTGGAAAGGTTTCTCAATCAGGAGGTGGGACAATTGATAATTGACTGTGTGATTACTGACTGGTCGATTGTTTCACCCGATCAACATTAGTTTATTTTCTAATACACTTTCCTGAATAATTTTCTTTTTCAGAAATTCAGTGACTGTGCCTGGGAAATAATCCGCACTGAGACCAGGGCCCGATTACAACAGATGCTTTTCATAATGCTACAAATCAGCAGAAGAAACTGATAAATACATTGGTCCAGACTGGGAACAAAGAATGTTTATTTTGAAGACTTTTCATGTGCAGCTATATTTTTATATGGATATTCGAAATTCATTTTATAATTTTATACTTTGTTGTAATGATGAGAGAATAATGAGTGACTTGATGAAATTGTTCATTGTCTTTATTTTAATTTATTGATACCTAGAGCGGTGTCACTGTGGGTAGTGAGTCTGGTTTGGAATGTTCTGTCAAGCTTTCAGGATATGGGTTCCCAGACCTTTCGTCAATGGACAACATTTCAAACTATTTCAGGCTCTTTAATTGATTGATATTTATTTTCATGATGTCTTTGTATAATAAAATGTTACAATTTTATTTAATGTGTAAAATGAGTTAAAATGTTAAGTTATTGATATTTATTAAGAATGAGGTAATAGACAATGTTTATCTAAACTGGAAAATGTTATACTGAATGAGAGCATGTATTTATATATTTACTATTTATAATAAATAGTTTTTAATATCACACATTTCTAAAGTTATGTTCACTTTTGATTTCTGTTGGTTTGATTTCCTCAGTACAAATGGTCTGAATTCTCCTATCTGCTGCCTGTTGCTGTGGCTCATTCTCTGCTCTATTTTCCATTCTCTCCATCCTCTGATTTTCCCTCACCTGGCGGAACTGTGAATCAATTTTCTATATATTTATTCTGGATGTCATACCGAGTCCTCTCAGCCTCGGTGCCAGAATGTAATCAAAGGCTGGCTTGGTGGCACAGTGGTTAACACTAGTGCCTCACGGCACCCGTGACACAGCTTCAATTCCAGCCCTGGGTGACTATCTGTGTGGAGTTTGCATGTTCTCTCCGTTTCTGCCCGGATTTCCTCTGGTTGCTCCGGCTTCCTCCCACAGTCAGAAAACATGCAGGTTAGGTCGATTGGCTCTGCGAAAATTGGCTCTAAATGTCCAAAGCTGTGTAGGTTAAGTCAGGTTATGGGGTTATAGCGATACGTGAGGGGAGTGAGCCGAGGTACGTTGTTCTTTCAGAGGGTCAGTGCGGACTCGATAGGTTGAATGGCCTCCTTCTCTACAGTAGGAATTCTATGATACTAGATTGTTGAGGAGCAGAAGGGTTTTATTTTAATAAACATTTTATTGAGGTATTTTTGGTTTTACAACAATGACAAAATAAACAATGTACATGAGTCTATAAACATAGTGCAAAACGCCTGCTTCCTCCCTTACAGGTCCCACCTTTATTAACTCCCTACTCTAAGCTAAACTAACCCCCCCCCCCCCCCCCCCCCCCCCCGCCCCTCTGCTGACGATTAATTTTCCACAAAGATGTTGAAAGGTTGCCACCTCTGGGCGAACCCTAACAGTGACTCTCTCAAGGCAAACTTGCTTTTCTCCAAACAGAAAAAGCTAGCCATGTCAGATAGCCAGGTCTCCAACCTCGGGGGCTTTGAGTCCCTCCAAGCTGATAATATCCGTCTCCGGGTTCCCAGTGAAGCAAAGGCCAGAACGTCTGCTTATTTTTCCTTCTTGATTCCCGGATCGTCCGACACTCCCAAAATTGCCACCTCCGGACTCGGTGCCACCCTTGTTTTTAACACCGTCGACATGACTTCTGCAAAACCCTACCAGAATCCCCTGAGCTTTGGGCATGTCCAAAACATGTGGACATGGTTCACTGCCCCCCCCCCCCCCCCCCCACAGCCTCCACCCACACCTTGCGCACCTATCTTCTACCCCAAAGAACCTGCTCATCCGGGCCACTGTCATGTGAGCCCGCTGAATGACCTTAAACTGTATCAGGCTGAGCCTGGCGCATGTTGTGGATGCGTTGTCTCTACTCAACGCATCTGCCCAGAGACCCTCCTCTATCTCTCCTCCTAACTCCTCTTCCCACTTGCTCATCAGCTCCTCAGTCTGCTTGTCCCCTGACCCTATGAGTTCCTTATAGATGTCAGAGACCTTCCCTTCTCCCACCCACACTCTGCAAACTACCCTATCCTGTATCCCCCTTGGTGGTAGGAGTGGGAAGGTTGAGACCTGCCTACATAGGAAGTCCCTCACCTGCAGGTACCTGAATTTGTTTCCCCTCGCCAATCCAAATTTCTCCTTCAGCTCCCTCAAGCTAGGAAAGCTCCTCTCTATAAACATATCCCCCATCCCCTCAATTCCTGCCCTCTGCCATCTCCTAAACCCGCCGTCCATCCTTCCCGGGGCAACCGGCGATTATTACAGATTGGAGACCAGACCGATGCTCCCTCCACTCCCACATGCTTCCTCCATTGCCCCCAGGATCTCAGGGCCGCCACAACCACGGGGCTGTTGAAGGACCATGCCGGCAGGAATGGCAGAGGCGCCGTTATCAACACTCCCAAGCTGCTGCCCTTACATGAGGCCGCCTCCATGCGCTCCCATGCCGACACTTCCCCCCACCACCCACTTCCTAATCATGACTATATTCGCTGCCCATTAATAGTTACTGAAGTTTGGCAGCACCAGCCCGCCCTCCCCCCGGCTCTGCTCAAGCATCCCCTTTTTTATTCGCAGGGTCTTACCCACCATACAAAGCCAGTGATAACTTTGTTACCCCGTTTTAAAAAGGACCGCCGAATATTGATGGGGAGACACTGGAATACAAACAGGAATCTAGGAAGGACCGTCATTTTCACCATCTGGATCCTCCCAGCTAATGACAACGGGAGCGCGTCCCACCTTCGGAAATCATCCTTCAGTTGGTCTACTAGTCGGGCCAGATTAAGTTTGTGCAACCGTTCCCATTCCTGTGCCACTTGGATGTATATATACCTAAAGTTCCCCTCTACCACTCTAAACGACACTTCACCCAGCCGCCTCTCCTGTCCCCTTGCCTGGATCACAAACATCTCGCTTTTCCCCATATTTAGTTTGTACCCCGAAAACTGGCCAAATTCCCCCAGAATCCTCATGATTTCTTCCATCCCTCTACTGGGTCCAATGTATACAGGAGCAGGTCGTCTGCATCAAGCAAGACTCTGTGTTCCACTCACACCCCGGACCACCCCCTTGAGGCTCTTAGTGCAATTACCAACAGCTCTTTTGCTAACGCAAACAACAGTGGAGAGAGGGAGCATCGCTGTCTCTTCCCCTGAGAAGCCGAAAATATCCCAATGTTTTCCTATTTGTCTGTACGCTCGCCACAGGAGCCTGATACAGCAACCTGACCCAGTCAATAAAGCCCCGCCCAAACCCGAACCATCCCAGTACCTACCAAAAACATTCCCATTCCACTCTAACAAAACCCTTCTCTGCATCCATTACAACCACTACCTCCAACTCCCTACCTTCTGGGGGCATCATGCTCACATTTAACAACCTTCTTACATTGGCCACCAACTGCCTTCCCTTAACGAAGCCCGTCTGGTCCTGCCCAATCACGTCTGGAAAACAGTCTTCAATCCTACAGGATAAAAATTTGGCCAGCTGTTTGACATCCACATTCAATAGGGATATTGGCCTGTAGGACTCACACAGCTACCAATCCTTGTCCCGCTTCAGGATCAGCGAGACCGTGGCCTGTGACATCGTCAGGGGACGTACCCCTCTCTCCCTTGCCTCATTGAATGTCCTCATCAACAGCGGTCCCAATATTGCAGATAACTTTTTATAGAACGCCACAGGGTACCCATCCAGCCCCAGGGCTTTAGCCAACTGCATGGTCTTCAGCCCCTCCGCTATCTCTTTGATCCCGATCGGGGCCCCCAGCCCTTCTACCAGCTCCCCATCCACATTCGGGAAATTCAGCCCCCCCCCTAGGAAGTGCCTCATCCCCTCCGGCCCAGGTGGGGGTTCCGACCCGTACAACCTATTATAAAACTCCTTAAATGCCTTATTCAACCCTGCTGAATCTCCAACCAGGTTCCCGTCTCCATCCTTTACTTTCCCAATCTCCCTGGCTGCCTTCCTCTTTCTAAGCTGCTGTGCAAGCATTCTGCTGGCCTTCTCTCCATGCTCATAAATTGCCCCACTCGCCATTCTCAGCTCCTCCACCGCCCTCCCTGTGGTTAACAAGCCGAACTCCGCCTGTAGCCTCCGCTGTTCCTTAAAAGCCCTGCCTCTGGAGTCTCCGCATACCTCCTGTCGACCTGTAGTATCTCCATTACCAGTCAGTCCATCTCTGCCCTGCCCACCTACTCCCTATGGGCCCGTATTGAGATCAGCTCCCCTCTAACCACCGCCTTCAATGCCTCCCAGACAACAGCTGCTGAAATTTCCCCCATGTCATTGACCTCCAGGTAGTTCTGAATACATTTCCTCAACCGCCCGCACACCTCCTCGTCAGCTACAAGTCCCATGTCTAACCTCCAGTGCGGGCGCTGGTTACTGTCTTTAATAACCTGTAGGTCAACCCAGTGTGGGGCATGGTCTGAGATTGTGATTGCGGAGTACCCCATGTCCACCATCCCCGTCAGTAGAACCCTGCTCAGAATAAATAAATAAATCCGGGAGTACATGTTTATGCACGTGTGAGTAGAAGGAGAACTCCTTCACACTTGGCTGCCCAAATCTCCATGCTTCCACCCCCCACATCTGCTCCATGAACCCATTTAGCTCCTTAGCCATTGCTGGCACCCTGCCCATTTTTGAACTTGACCGGTCAAAACCAGGATCAATAACTGTGTTGATATCCCCTCCCATGACCAGTTTATGCAAATCCAGGTCAAGTATCTTCCCCAGCATGCTCTTTATAAACTACACGTCGTCTCAGTTTGGCGCATATACATTTACTAGTACCACCTGCATCCCCTCCAATTTCCCACTGACTATAATGTACTGGCCTCCCACATCCAAAACTATTCTTCCCGCCTCAAACACCACTCATCTGTTGATCAGGATCGCGAACCCTCTAGTCTTCAGGCCCAGTCCCGAGTGAAAAACCTGTCCGACACAACCTTTCCTTAATCTAATCTGGTCAGCTACTCTAAGGTGCGTCTCCTGCAGCATTACCACGTCTGTCATCATTCCTCTCAAATGCGCAAACACGTTTGCCCTCTTGACCGGCCCATTGAGCCCTCTCACATTCCAGGTGATCAGTCTAGTTGAGGGGCTCATCGCTCACCCCCTTGAATGATCAGCCATCCCCTCTCTTGGGCCAGTCGTCAGCCCGCGTCCCAAGCCTCCACTGGCCCGCCCCCAGGCGAGGTGACTCGAAATAGAAATGTTGCTCCTCGTTTGTGATCCAGAGGCGGGCCGGATACAACAGCCAAACTTCACCTTTTTCTTGAAAAGGGTCGACCTGATCTGGTTAAACCCCGCTCTTCTCCTTGCCTCCTCCGCACTCCTGATAGATCCGCAGGATACAGTTGTCCCAGCTACAGCTCCGTGTCTGCTTGGCCCACTGTAAAATACGCTCCTTATCCAAATACCTGTGGAATCCCACCACCATTGTCCTCGCGGGCTTCCCATTTGCGGTTTCCTCGCGAGCGCTCTGTGAGCCCTGTCCACCTCCAAGCATCGGGGGAATGCCCCATCCCCAGCAGCTTCTCGAACATGGCCAGTATGTATGCCTCATACATACTGTGCCCGCTCCTTCGGATCCCCCTGGGAGCCCAATGATTCTCAGGTTCTGCCGGCGGGACCAGTTCTCTAGGTCCTCCACCTTCTCCAGGAGCCTTTTCTGCTGGTCACTCAGCATCCCCACCTCCAACTTCACTGATGTTTGATGTTCCTTCTGGTCAGCCAGCGTCTTCTCTACTTTCTGGATCGCCGATCTTGGGCACACAATCTAAGCTCCAGCCGTGCAATTGCCTCTTTAATCGGGTCCAAGCAGTCCTGCTTCTGCTTGGCAACGCCCTCCTGGATAACTTGCATCAGCTCCTCCATTGACCGCTGGGTCGAGAAGCCAGAGGTCCGGTTCTCCACCATGCTTAATCCCGGTGCAGCTTCAGCCCAAGCCTTCTCTGTCCTTCTGTTTCTGCCTTTATGAGCACTTCTAGTCCTCCTCTACATGCACCAATGTTGGAATCCAGTACACAATTGCCTCTGTCATTGATTTTTCAAATCAAGTCCGGTAAAAAATCGGGATAAAAGCTCCAAAAGTCCGACCCGAGCGGGATCCACCAAATGTGCGACTTACTCCTTCATAGCCACCACTGGAAGTGGAGCAGAATGTTTAAAGATACGAGAATCTGGGCAAGTTGAGTTCAAAATGAATTCACAGTTCTGCCGGGTGAGGGAAAATCTGATGATGGGGAGGATGGAAAACAGAGCAGAAAAGGAGCAACAGCAACAGGCAGCAGGGAGGAGAATCAGACCACTTGCAATCTGGAAAACTAACTGACAGAAATGAGAAGTGAACACAATTTGAGTAAATGTGTAATATCAAAAAGTATTTATTAGAAATATGAAATATATAAATACATGCTCTCATTCAGTATAACATTTTCCAATTTAGAAAAATATTGTCTATTACCCAGCTCTTAATAAATATTAATAATTTAATATTTTTTACTCATTTTACACATTGATTAAAATTGTAACATTTCATTATACAAAGACATCACAAAAATAAATATCAATCAATTAAGGAGGCTGAAATAGTTTGGAATATTGTCCATTGAGGAAAGGTCTGGAAACCCATATCCTGAAAGCCTGACAGAACATTCCTAACCAGACTCACGACCCACAGTGACACCGCTCTAGGTATCAATAAATTAAAATAAATAAAGACAATGAACAATTTCATCAAGTCACTCATTGTTCTCTCATCATTACAATAAAGTATAAAATGAATTTCAAATATCCATATAAAAATATAGCTGCATATGAAAAGTCTTCAAAATAAACATTCTTTGTTCCCAGTCTGGACCAATGTATTTATCAGTTTCTTCTGCTGATTTGCAGCATTATGAAAAGCATCTGTTGTAATCGGGCCCTGGTCTCAGTTCGGATTATTTCCCAGGCACAGTCACTGAATTTCTGAAAAAGAAAATTATTCAGGAAAGTGTATTAGAAAATAAACTAACGTTGATCGGGTGAAATGATCAACCAGCCAGTAATCACACAGTCAATTATCAATTGTCCCACCTCCTGATTGCGAAACTTCTCCAGTTTCCGAAAGTAATTATGAATGGCGGTGTTTCTCCTCATCTTGTGCTCTGATCCCTGTTTCCTGACACATTCTTCCAGCTCACTGAGCTGTCGGTCCAGGAGAAGGCGGAGGTTTTCCACCATGTCCCGGTCCCAGGTGGCTGAGCCCAGGTTCATGCTGCAGATCTTGCTGATGTGATGGAGGGTCTGATGGAGAGTCTGGATCCGATCCTGTGTCTGAACAGAATACAAAATGACATTTTGGAGACCTGTTACCTTTAGCATTAGAATATATTCTGCCAATGAACGAAAATAAATCAAACTAAAAATCTTCAAATGGGAGATCCTTAATTTAGTAACTGTAAATCGGAATTTAATATTATTATTTCTTCTTTCATAGGTTGTGGGCATCACTGGCCAATCTAAATGTGTTGTTCATCCTTAATTGCCTTTAAAGTTAATATTTCAGAGGAGGTTTTAGAGACAACCACATGGCTGTGGATCAGGAGTCACATGTAGGCTAGATTAGCTAAGGGCAGCAGGTTTTCATTCTTAAAAGGACGTTAATGAATCAGATGGATCTTTACAACAATCAATGATAGTCCCATCACAGGGACTAGTTGCCCATTCCAGATTGATGAACTGAGCATGAATGGCACCTTGGCTGCCATGGTGGGATTTGAAGACATGTTCCCACACCATTACACTCAGCGTCGGGATTATTAGTCCACTGGCATTACCATTATGCTGCCAATTCCTCTGAAATATTATTGGGTTCACATGGAATAGAGTGATAAGGTCAAAGAAAAACACTTTGGCACATCATGTCTGCACCAGACAAAAATAATTACATCAGCATTATAATCCCAGTTTGCATTTGACCCATAGCCATGTGTGCCTTGTCATCTCACGTGCACATCTAAATACATCTTAAATGGCATGAGGGTCCCTACCTCCACCACCCTTTCAGGCAGCGAGTTCCAGACTCCCACCACCCACTGGGTGAAAACGTTTTTCCTCCCATCCCCTCTAAACTTCCTGCTCCTTTTCTTAAATCTATGTCCCCGGTCCTTGATATCTCCATCAAGGGGAAATGTTTCTTCCTGTCTTCACATCCATGCCTCTCACAATTTTATGCATCACAATCATGTCCTCCCTCTGTCTACTCTGATCTAATAAAACAACTCAAGTCTATCCAATCTCTCTTTGTAGCTAACTCTCTCCAGCCGAGACAACATCTTGGTAAATCTCCTCTGCAGCCTTTTCAGTGCGCTAGCTGTGGCCTAACAAATGTCAGGGAGTATTTAAAAGTGGAGATGTTTGAGATAATGACTGGGTGCCTTTCGATGAAGCAGAGACAAAGGATACTTCTATTTGGATGACCAGACTGACTAAAGATGGAGCAATAATAATGATGTAGAAAATAAAACATTCTCATAAAAATTAGACACTTTGTGCAGCATGGAACCAAGCTGAATAATAATAATAACAATAGCTTATTGTCACAAGTAGGCTTCAATGAAGTTACTGTGAAAAGCCCCTAGTAGCCACATTCTGGCGCCTGTTTGGGGAGGCCAGTACGTGAATTGAATCCATGCTGCTGGCCTTGTTCAGCATTACAAGCCAGCTGTTTAGCCCACTGTGCAAAACCAACACATAGTGAATGCAGACCATACACAAAGAAAATATCAAAAGAATTGTGGAGTCAAAAGTATGATTCAGAATTGATGACAGAGAACTGAAAAAGGAACCTAAAAATCACTTATAAGCATAAAAATTAAAGGAAGGGTGGGTGATTACTGCAACAACAATACATTTCCTTGGAGATAGAAGAAAAAGCTGAGGAAATGAATCAGGAATTTGTATTTCTCTTCAGTTCAGAAGGAGATACTTCAAATGTCAGAGTAAAGGGGGTGGAAAATTTGGATAGGGTAAAAGTAGATACGGGTGGCATGGTGGCACAGTGCAGAGCACTGGTGCCTCACGGCACCGAGGATCCAGGCTCGATCCCAGCCCCAGATCATTATCCGTGTGGAGTTTGCATATTCACGTTGTGTCGTCATGGGTCTCACCCCCAAAACACAAAGATGTGCTGGGGAGGTGGATTTGCCACGCTAAATGGGAAACAGGAGACAAAACCTGACAAGATTGATTTTTGGATTCCCATTGCTGAATTCTGTGACTCCTACTGGTTTGGTAAAAGTAGCTGGTGGGATGATGTCCTTATGTGTGTATAAACCTGTATCTCCAGGACCTTGTACCATTGACAACTGTGAACAGTTTTCCCTTGTCTATCTTATTGAAATCAGGCAGAATCTTGAATTGTTTTGCATTGAACTATACATCTGATATGGAATGTGTATTGTTAACGTTAAGAATATTACAATTACATTGAATGCGTAAGATTAGGATTAGTGACATGGACGCATGTTGAATTTCATTGCACTGTACTCTGTCAATTTGAACTGGAATGTTTTTAATATAGAACATAGATACATAGAACAGTACAGCACAGAACAGGCCCTTCGGCCCTCGATGTTGTGCCGAGCAATGATCACCCTACTTAAACCCACGTAACCCGTATACCCGTAACCCAACAATCCCCCCATTAAGCTTACACTACAGGCAATTTAGCATGGCCAATCCACCTAACCCGCACATCTTTGGACTGTGGGAGGAAACCGGAGCACCCGGAGGAAACCCACGCACACACGGGGAGGACGTGCAGACTCCCCACAGACAGTGACCCAGCCGGGAATCGAACCTGGGACCCTGGAGCTGTGAAGCATTGATGCTAACCACCATGCTACCGTGAGGCCCCTAAATATATATTTTTACAGATTTTAAGAATAAATTATATTTTGGGGCAGAAAGTCGTTCATCAGAGGAATGAAAGGTTAAGAGAGAGTGAGATAGGGAGATTAAGATACTTCGAGCGGGCCCGATAGTTGCAGCAGGGAAAGTAATTTGAGAGGAAGAGTTGGTCAGAGGGAGGGACATAGTATCAGGGGTTAGAGATAATGCGATAGTGAATGCGATAAGAGAGTCACACGGTTAATGGGTTCGAGCTCAGTGTTGTGAAGCTTCACATCACCCGGGGGCAGCAAGTTGGTGTAGAGGGAGGCTCAGTATTGGGGGTGCAGTAAGGTGGTGTAGAGGGAGGCTCAGTATTGGGGGTGGGGGGGGGGGGGTTGCAGGGGGAACATGTATTTGGGGCTGGATTTGATCATACGGATTATAGAGACACCTAGAGCGGGAATCCAGTGCGGCGGCTTTTCGAGCTGACCCGTGGCCCATTGCCTCAGAAATGCACCGCGACCCGGTGTGTTCACATCGCGCTTGTCCTCTCCACACTTCACAGCTTGAACATTGCAGAGAGCCCGGCTCAGAGCCCAGGCTCCCCGCTCCATGGACACTGACTCCGCTCCCATTGAGCTGTCCCACAATCTGCTCTTTCACTGGCACAACTTGCTCATTTCCCGCTGCTTTTCTGGAGCCGTTTTCAATAGTTTGACTGAAAGTATATTTCATCTGCTCCGATTCCGAGGGTGAAAGTGATTCCGCTCCCTCTCCTTTCACCCCGTTTCTTTCTTGTCTCTCTCTCTCTCTCCCGGGGAAGCGGCCGCCTCAGTTTCTCTCTGGAAGTGAACCTTGTTGTCAGTTTGTTCCAAAAGCGAAAGTGCCTCAGGGAAAGTGAAGGCGTTTTGTCATTCCCGAGAGGGAGGAGAGTTTGTGAAGCCAGCAGCTCCTCACTGGTCTCCCCGTGTGTGCGTGGGTTTCCTCCCACAGTCCAAAGATGTGCAGGTTCGGTGGATTGGCCATGATAAATTGCCCTTAGTGTTGGGTCGGGTTACTGGGTTATGGGGATAGGGTGGAGGTGTGGGCTTGGGTGGGGTGCTCTTTCAAAGAGCCGGTGCAGACTCGGTGGGCCGAATGGCCTCCGTCTGCACTGTAATTCTATGATTCTATGAGAGGCCTGAGGGGGAAATGGGAAGCGGTTCTCGATATTCGGGATATCCCAGATTCCACAGGGAATGTCACCCAATCGCTCTCAGCTGGAAGTCGGATAGAAATCAGCATTTCCAGCTTCACCAAATAAAAATCTCTGGGCACTCACTGATATCTGTGCCAAGTGTGACCTATTTTACTCATTGGTGGGATGAAAAGATTTTCCACTCCAATTCATTGCCAATGACCAAAAGGGACATCTGCCATGTACCAGCACAATCAGTCTGAATATTAAAATTGAATTTGTAAAAATATCTCAAAATATTGATGCATATATTTAAGGGTGTTACCAGGTGCAATTTGACTTAAACGCAGAGGCATTTTAAGGACATGATCGATTTATTGTCTGTTAGAAACCTGATTGAACATTATTGAAAGTAACACAAGCTCAATCTTTGGTGACAGTGTGGTGGAATAGTCTTTTTGTTTTCAAATTAAAATGTTATTTTATGCAACTATTACTGTCATCACACCCAAATTGTCAAATGTAGTTTTTGGAGCCTATCGAAGGCCTGTAAATTTTTCTAGTGATCATCCATTGATCCTGAGCTGAGATCAGTTTTGTGTGTGGGGCCAGTTTTCAATATGAGTTTGATTTGAAAACAAACCTACATTCATGCAGTGCCCTTCCTGACCACAGAACATCACAAAGTACTCGACAGCTGATGAAGTACATTTGAGGTATTGTGACTGTAGTAATATAGGAAACACGTTTGCCAAATTTGTGCTTCACTTATCAACACCAGTGTTGTGATCAAGAACAGACAAACGCCCCAACACATAAATTAGGAGCATCATAGGCCACTCGGCCTCACCATCCTATCCCACCATTCAATAGAATCCTATTTGATCTGATTGTAAACTCTGATTGCTCCAAGTGTCATTAATCTTTCAAATTCTCCACGCTGCACAGAAGCAGGATCATTGAATACATCCAAGCCTGAGTTGGATAATTGTCTGATCAATAAGTGAGTCAAAGGTTATGGGGGTAAGTAGGAAAGTGGATAAGGCCACAATCAGATCACTTAAGACAAAATTGAATGATGGAGCAGAATTGGTCTACTCCTCCTTCTTGTGTACTGATGTAATACAGTCAGCATTTAACATGCATATTTCAGGAAAGTGCAAATCATGATGCCACGTAAGCGATTTTCAGCCACACTCTCTACCCATTCTCTTTCTTACTCGTTGCCTGATATCTCTCCCAACCAGTTGTTTGGATTTCCCAATCTTATTCTTTTGCTTTTTCAAAATTCTATCAGATGAATTGCACATCACTAGTCAGGCCAGCATTTGTTGCCCATCCCTATTTGCCCTTGAGGTACATTGATTCCAGGCCATATCAAGGGGCTGTGCAGCTGTTAAAAGGCAACCACATTGTTGTTGGTCTGCAGCCACATGTAAGCCAGAGCGGGGATGGAGTACCGATTTCCTTCCCTAACAGACATGAGTGAATCAGGCCGGTTTTTCAAACAATGTCATGCTTACCATTACTGCGATAAAAAAAATTATTCCACATTGATTAACTAAATTTAAATCCCATCAAATACCATTGTGTGATTTGTACCAACATCCCCTGAGTATAAGCCTGGGTTTCTGCATCATTAGATCGCAAAATTGTCACCTTAGCTCTGCAACTGCAATTTTACAGGCCTACGAGGAGGCTCCAAAAAGTAAATTTGACAATTTGGCTGTGAGGACAGTAATTGTTTCACAAATTAACTTTTTAATTTGGAAACAAAAAGACTAATACACCCCAGTGTCACCAGACATTAAGCCTGTTTCATTTTCAGTAATGTTTAAATAGGTTTCTAACAGAGAATGAAGCAATGCTGTCATTAAAATGCATCTGCGTTTAAAACAAATTGCACCTGGTAACACCCTTAAATATATGCATCAAAATTTTGAAATATTTGTACAAATTCAATTTTAATATTCAGTCTGATTGTGCTGGTTCATGGCAGATATCACGTTTGTTGATTGGTAATGAATTGCAGTGGAAAATCTTTCAGATGGTCGGCGCAGACTCGATGGGCTGAATGGCCATCTTCTGCTCTGTCGGGATTGTATGATTTTATGAATTAGAGATGAGAAACGCACCGTGGTCTTCCCAGCGACCCTCATATCCCATCAATGAATAAAATAAGTGAAATTTGTTCCAGTGGCGGCTACGTAGGAGTAAGTCGCACATCTGGTGGCTCCTGCTCTGGTCGGACATTTGGACCTTTTCCCCCGATATTTATAACGGACTTGAATTGTAGAACGGATGTTGGTGGCAATTCTCTACTCAATTCCCACTTCGGTGAATGGAGAAAAGGACTATACGTGTTTGTAAGGGCAGAAACAAGAAGACAGAGAAGACTTGGGCTGTAGTTGCAAAACGGGCAGCATGGTGGAGGGGCGAACCTCTAGCTTGTTGACCCAGCAGTCTATGGAGCAGCTGAAGCAAGTCATCCAGGAGGGCTTGGTGCCACAGAAACAGGACTGCTTGGATCCGATAAAAGCATTGATTGAGCGGTTGGAGCTCAGGTTGGACGCCCAGGATTGGGTTATCCAGAAGGTGGTGAAGGCGGTGGCTGAGCAGGAGGGGCATCAGAATGCAGTGGAGCTGGAGGTAGGGATGCTGAGGGACCAGCAAAGAAAGCTACTGGAGAAGATGGAGGACCTAGAGAATAGGTCGCGCTGACAGAAACTAACAATTGTCGGGCTCCCAGAGGGGTCCGAAGGAACAGACACTGGGGCATGCATCGCAGGCATGTTTGAGAAGCTGCTGGGGGATGGGGCATTCTCCCAGCCCTTGGAGGTGGAGAGGCCTCACAGAGCACCTGCAAAGAAGCTGCAAATGGGAGACCCCCCCCCCCCCCCCGAGGGCTATGGTGGTGAGATTCCACAGGTTCTCAGATAAGGAGTGCATTCTGCAGTGGGCCAAGCAGACACGGAGCTGTAAGTGGGACAATAGCATCCTGCGGGTTTGCCAAGACCTGAGTGTGGAGGTGGCCAGGAGGAGAGCGGGCTTCAATCAGATCAGGGTGATCCTTTTCAAGAAAAAGGTGAAGTTTGGACTGTTATACCCAGCCCTTCTCTGCATGAGGATCAGCACTTTTACTTTGAGTCACCTGAGGACACGTTAGACTTTGCAAGAAAGAAAGGGCTGATGAAGGACTGGGAATTTTTTGAACTTGGCTGCAGCGTTTGTGTTTCTGTTTTCTCTGTTTCGTTTCTCTGTTTTTGTAAAAAGTTTCTTGTTTTGCTTGGAACCAGCAGTAGGGCTGAGTGAGTTTAGGTTTTCATTTGCACTGTTGGGAGATGGAGGTAGAACATAGAACATAGAACAGTACAGCACAGAACAGGCCCTTCGGCCCTCGATGTTGTGCCGAGCAATGATCACCCCACTTAAACCCACGTAACCTGTACACCCGTAACCCAACAATCCCCCCATTAACCTTACACTACGGGCAATTTAGCATGGCCAATCCACCTAACCCGCACATCTTTGGACTGTGGGAGGAAACCAGAGCACCCGGAGGAAACCCACGCACACACGGGGAGGACGTGCAGACTCCACACAGACAGTGACCCAGCCGGAAATCGAACCTGGGACCCTGGAGCTGTGAAGCATTGATGCTAACCACCATGCTACCGTGGTGTGCTTGTTTTGATCTTGATGCTTTTCTGTTGGGAAATTGTGTGGAGTTTAATGTTTGATGCTGGATGTTGTAGTTTGTTTGCATGAGTGGAGGAGGAGGGTGGGGAGGGAACAATAGGTGGAAGACTATCTGGCGCCGGGGGTGGGGGCCACCAAGCTAGCTGGGCGAGCTAGCTCTCTGATGCTCAGTGGGGGTGTGCATATGTTTTGTTTAGGAAAGGGATTGGGTTACACGGTGTTGTTGCTAGGGGGGAGGGGGTGAATGTTTTGCTGTTGAGGGAGGGACTTGGACTGAGGGACAGAGAGGAGGTTGGTGTGGGGACTGCCTGGGGATGGACCAGTGGAGGCGCGGATCAAGGGCTGGTGGCAGGCCTAAAGAAAGGGGATAACTGATCGGCAGGGGGGTGGGGGGGGGCAATGAGCCCCCCAACTAGGATGATCACCTGGAATGTTTGAAGTTTATATGGGCTGGTGAAAAGGGCGCGTGTGTTTGCACATTTTAGGGGCTTGAAGGCGGATGTGGTAATGTTGCAGGAGATGCACATGAAGGTAATGGACCAGGTTAGACTGAGGAAAGGCAGGGTCAGCCAGGTGTTGCATTCGGGACTAGATTCAAAGACTAGAGGGGTTGCAATCCTGATCAGTAAGCGGGTGGTGTTTGAGGCAGGTAGAATAGTTTTTTCGGACGTGGGAGGGTGGTATATTATGGTCAGTGGGAAACTGGAGGGGGTGCAGGTGGTATTAGTGAATGTATACATGCCAAATTGGGATGATGTGGAGTTTATAAAGAGGATGCTGGGGAAGATACCGGATCTGGACTCACACAGGTTGGTCATGGGAGGGGACTTCAATACAGTTATGGACCCAGACTTAGACCGGTCAAGCTCGAAAATGGACTGGGTGCCAGCAATGGTAAAGGAACTAAGAAGGTTCATGGAGCTGATGGGGCACTGGATCCATGGAGGTTTGGGCAGCCGAGGGCGATGGAGCTCTCCTTCTACTCATATGTGCATAAAATGTACTCCCGGATTGATTTCTTTATTTTGAGCAGGGTCTTTCAGGGTGGGGAACTGCACACGGGGTACTCGGCGGTTACAATCTCAGACCATGCACTGCACTGGGTTGACCTGCAGGTTATTACAGACATTAATCAGTGCCCGCACTGGAGGTTGGTTGTGGGACTTTTGGTGGATGAAATGGTGTGTGAGTGGCTGAGGAAATGCATTCAGAGCTACCTGCAGGTCAATGATATGGGGGAAATTTCGGCAGCAGTGGTTTGGGAAGCACTGAAGGTGGTGGTAAGGGGGGAGCTGATCTCAATCCGAACTCATAGGGAGAATGTTGACAGGGCAGAGATGGACAGGCTGGTAAAGGAGATATTACAGATCGATAGGAGGTATATGGAGACCCCAGAGGCAGGGCACCTGAGGGAAGGATGGAGGCTGCAGGTGGAGTTTAGTTTGCTGACTACAGGGAGGGGCAATGGAGCAGCTGAGAATGGCGAGGGGACGATTTATGAACCTGGGTAGAAGGCCAGCAGAATGCTTGCACAGCAGCTTAGGAAGAGGGAGGCAGTTCGGGAGATAGGGAAAGTAAAGGATGGTGAGGGGAACCTGGTTGGTGAGTCGATAGGGGTGAATATGGCGTTTAGAAATGTTTACAGCAGGCTGCACAGGTCGGAACCTCCTATGTGGCCAGAGGGGATGAGGCACTTCTTGGAGGGCCTGAAGTTCCCAACAGTGGACGTAGAGCAGGTAAAAGGCCTGGGGGCCCCAATTGGGCTGGAAGAGATAGTGGAGGGCTTGAAGGCCATGCAGGTGGGTAAGGCCCCGGGTCTGGACGTGTACCCAGTCGGGTTTTATTAAAAATTCTCAGGGAAACTGGGGCCAGTGTTGTTGAGGATGTTCAATGAGGCAAGGGAAAGAGGGGTGCTGCCCCTAACAATGTTGCAGGCAATGATTTAGTTGATTCTTAAGTGGGACAAGAACCCAGAGCTGTGTGGGTCCTACAAGCCGATCTCCCTGTTGAATGTGGATGCCAAGTTGCTGGTCAAAATCTTGACCTCCAGGATTGAGGGCTGTGTTCTAGACGTTATTGGGGAGGACCAGACGGGATTTGTTATGGGGAGGCAGTTGGTGGCCAATGTAAGAAGGCTGTTAAATGTGATCATGATGCACCCGGAAGGTAGGGAGGTTGAGGTAGTGATCACAATGGATGCAGAAAAGGCTTTTGATCGGGTGAATGGGATTATCTGTGGGATGGTTTGGATTCGGGCTGGGTCAGGTTACTATATCAAGCTCCTGTGGCAAGTGTGCAGATGAACAGGACAACTTCGGACAATTTTTGACTGCCCAGGGGGCGAAACAGGGATGCCCCCTCTCCCCACTGTTGTTTGTGCTGGCTACAGAGCCGTTGGCAATTGCTCTGCGAGCTGCAAGGGGCTGGAGAACAGGGTTTCACTCTATGCGGATGAGCTGCCTCTGTACATTTCGGACCCAGTAGAAGGGATGGAGGAAACCATGAAGATCTTTGGGAAATTAGGCCGGTTGGCGGGGTGTAAGCTAAACATGGATAAGAGTGAGATATTTGAGGTTCAGGCAAGGGGATAGGAGGGGCAACTGGGGGGGCTGCCGTTTAGGTCAGTAGGGGGTAGTTTTAGGTTCCTGGGCATCCAAGTGGTGCGGGAATGGGATCGGCTGCATAAATTGAATCTGGCCTTTCTAGTGGACCAAATGAAGGACGATTTCCGGAGATGGGATGGGCTCCCGCTGTCGTTGGCCTGGAGGATACAAATGCTGAAAATGATGGTCCTGCCGAGGTTCCTATTTGTATTTCAATGTCTCCCCATTTTAATTCCGCATACCACTTTTAAGCGAGTCAACAGGGTGATCACAGGCTTTGTCTGTGTAGGCAAGACCCCGTGCGTAAGGAACATAATGCTCGAGCGGAGCCGGGAGATGGTGGGCTGGCGCTGCCAAGTTTTAGCAACGATTACTGGGCGGCTAACATAGCCATGATCAGCAAGTGGGTAGTGGGGGAGGGGTTGGCATGGGTGTGTATGGAGGTGACTTCTTGTAAGGGCACCAGTCTGGGGGCATTGGTAACTGTGCCTCTGCTGCACCCGCCGGCACAGTCTCCACCAGCCCCATGGTGGTGGCGGCCCTGAGAATTTGGGGCCAATGGAGGCGGCATGTGGGAGCAGTGGGAGCATCGGACTGGGCCCCAATTTGTGATAACTGTTGGTTTTCCCCGGGTAGTATGGATGGGGGGTTCTGGGTATGGCGGAGAGTGGGGATTGAGAGGATGGGGGATGTATTCATTAGAGGGGAGCTTTCCGGGTATGAGGGCGATGGAGGAAAAGTTTGGTCTTGCAAGGGGAAACAAATTCAGATATCTGCATGTGCGGGACTTCCTTCGTTAAACAGGTGGCAACCTTC
The DNA here is from genome assembly GCF_902713615.1 of Scyliorhinus canicula. Taxonomy (NCBI): domain Eukaryota; kingdom Metazoa; phylum Chordata; class Chondrichthyes; order Carcharhiniformes; family Scyliorhinidae; genus Scyliorhinus; species Scyliorhinus canicula. The sequence goes on from NC_052164.1 coordinate 40,407,853, forward strand.
CTGCTCCTACCGCTGAGGGGGATTCAGGACAGGCTAATTTCCAGAGTGGGGATAGGGGAGGGGAGCATCTCAGACATCTATAAGGAGCTTATGGGCTCGGAGGAGATGCAGACTGAGGAGCTGAAGTGTAAGTGGGAGTAGGAGCTGGGAGGTGAGATAGAGGATGATTTATGGGCAGACACGTGGAGTAGAGTCAATGCATCCGCAACATGTGCCAGGCTCAACCTGATACAATTTAAGCTTGTGCACTGGGCTCACATGACAGTGGAAGTCAAATGTGCAAAATGTGCGGGAGGACCAGCGAAGCATGTGCACATGTTTTGGACATGTCCAAAGCTTCGGGGATTTTGGCAGGGGTTTGCAGGTGTCATGTCCAAGGTTTTGAAAACAAGGGTGGCGCTGGGTCCAGAGGTTGTAATTTTTGGGGTGTCGGATGAGCCGGAAATCCAGGAAGAGAGAGAGGCAGATGTTTTGGCCTTTGCTTCCCTGGTAGCCCGGAGACGTATACTATTGGCATGGAGGGTCACAAAGCCCCGAAGTCGGAGACCTGACTATAGGACTTGGGTAGCTTTCTCTGTATGGAGAAAATTAAGTTCACCTTGAGAGGTTCGCTGTTAGGGTTCCCCCGGAGGTGGCAACCGTTCGTCAACTTTCTTGCGGAAAATTAATCGTCAGCAGACGGGGGAGTAATTTAGGTTAAAGTAGGGTTGTAATAAGGGTGGGGCCTGTACAACAGGTAAGCGCATTTTGCACAATGTTTATGGTTTCATGTATGTTGTCGATTTTGTTGTTGTTTCTATACCAAGGTGCTACTGAAGGAGGCTCGGCGAGAAACTGCAGTGCATCTAATGGATGGTTCGCATTGCTGCCACTGTGCACCAGTGTGGAGGGAGTGAATGTTTAAGGTTAGTGGACAGGGTGCCAATCAAGCGAGCTGATTTGCCCAGCGTGGTGTGGGATGCTTCAGTGTTGTTGGTAGCCGCACTCATCCAGGCAAGTGGAGAGTATTCCACCATCATTCCTGCACCTTGTAGTTAGGAGACAGACGTTGGGGAGACATGAGGTGAGTCATTCGTTGCAGAATTCCCAGCTTCTGCCCTGCTCTTGTAGCCACAGTGTTTATAATGATGGTCTAGTTCTGTTTCTGGTCTGTGGTGCAACATTTTTGAATTCAACACACTAACATTCCTAATCTCAATGCTAGATTGTCATCTGCAAAATAAATGCGATGTAAAAAATGAAAAAATGTGGCAGAGATATCAGTGAGTGGAGAATATTATTTGGTGACGGTGGACATGCTGATTTCTGTCCGAGTTCCAGCTGAGAGGGATTGGGTGGCATTCCCTGTGGAAGCTGGGATATCCCGAATATCCGGAACCCTTTCCCGCCCCTCCCCCAAGCCTCTCAATGACGAGCCGCTCGCTTCACAAACTCTCCTCCCTCTCGGAAATGACAAAACGCCCTCACTTTCCCTGAGGCACTTTCGCTTTTCGAACAAACTGACAACAAGGTTAATTTCCAGAGAGAAACTGAGGCGGCCGCTTTCCCGGGAGAAAGAGAGAGAGACAAGAAAGAAACGGGGTGAAAGGAGAGAGAGCGGAATCACTTTCACCCTCGGAATCGGAGCAGATGAAATATTCTTTCAGTCAAACTCATGAAAACGGCTCCAGAAAAGCAGCGGGAAATGAGCAAGTTGTGCCAGTGAAAGAGCAGATTGTGGGACAGCTCAATGGGAGCGGAGTCAGTGTCCATGAAGCGGGGAGCCTGGGCTCTGAGCCGGGCTCTCTGCAATGTTCAAGCTGTGAAGTGTGGAGAGGACAAGCGCGATGTGAACACACCGGGTCCCGGTGCATTTCAGAGGCAATGGGGCCCCGGGTCAGCTCGGAAAGCCGCCCGGATTCCCGCTCTCGGTGTCTCTATAATCCGGATGATCAAATGCAGCCCCCAATACATGATCCCCCTGCACTCCCCCCCCCCAATACTGAGCCTCCCTCTACACCAGCTTACTGCTCCCCAATACTGAGCCTCCCTCTACAACGCCTTACTGCTCCCCCCAATCCTGAGCCTCCCTCTACACCACCTTACTGCCCCCCCCCCCAACACGAAGCCTCCCTCTACACCACCTTACTGCTCCCCAATACTGAGCCTCCCCCTATACCTCCTTACTGCCCCCCAATACTGAGCCTCCTCTACACCACCTTACTGCCCCCAATACTGAGGCTCCCTCCACACCACCTTACTGCCCCCCCAATACTGAGCCTCCCTCTACACCACCTTACTGCCCCCCAATACTGAGCCTCCCTCTACACCACCTTACTGCCCCCCAATACTGAGCCTCCCTCTACACCACCTTACTGCCCCCAATACTGAGCCTCCCTCTACACCACCTTACTGCCCCCCAATACTGAGCCTCCCTCTACACCACCTTACTGCCCCCAATACTGAGCCACCCTCTACACCACCTTACTGCCCCCCCCCCAATATTGAGCCTCCCTCTACACCACCTTACTGCCCCACCCCAATACTGAGCCTCCCTCTACATCACCTAACTGCCCCCCCAATACTATGCCTCCCTGTACGCCACCTTACTGACCCCCCCCCCCCCCAATACTGAGCCTCCCTCTACACCACCTTTCTGCCCCCAATACTGAGCCTCCCTCTAATCCACCTTACTGCCCCCCGGGTGATGTGAAGCTTCACAACACTGAGCTCGAAGCCAGCGCTGCTTGGGATTTGCTCCCAGGGATTTCCCACTCGCTGCTTCCGGAATCTCCAGCTTTCAGCTTCCGACCTCAGAGAGAAACCGCACAAACTATTGATCTCCTGCAGCTCCAGCACAGATCATCCAGCCCATTTTCACTTTTCCAATGTCATGTCCACACATTAAAGGCGACAGCATGGCAGAGCCAGTGCCAGCTCCCAGCAGAGTCCACACTCACACTCACTCCATTCCCCAGGCGTTCGCTCCCGGATCACAAGCGGCTCCCATTCGAATTTCCAACTTTCATTTGCTTCACAAGAACCCTTCTCGCCGCTGAACCACAAAGCCGCCGCTTTCTCATCTTTCACATCGTTGTGTGACTCTGGCTCGGTTGCTCATGGCTCTGGCGAGTATTTGGAGGTTTGGGACGGTGTTGTTCCTCTTGTCCGGGACCCTCAGTCTGGGCTGTGACAGGCTGCAGTTACAGCAAGTTCTCAACACAGAGACACTCAGCAAACTGAATGAAATGGTGAGTTGAACCTACAGCCAGAGCCGGATTCGAATCAAACAGCGTCTGTGTGTTTTACAAAGTCAGGAGAGGGAGAGAAAACAATCCTCTGGGGGAGATAGAATCTAAATGTGTGAAAAAACACATCAGGTCTGACGGGTGAATGGAAATTGGACACTGAGGCGAAGAGGATGGACAGAAAGGACGGATTGTGATCTGGGGACGGGAGTGAAAGAGGATTCAGAAACAAGCCATTAACATCAATAATCTGTGTTTAATGTAATCAAACAATCACAGTGTTATCAGGAACACAGTAAAGTAAATTTGACATCAAGTTACGTAAGAAGGTAAAAGAAGAGATGGCTAAAAGCTGGTTAAAGAGGGAACTTTTCAGGAAGGTCTTACCGTAGGAAGGGGAGCTGGAGAAATGCGGAGGTTTACTGAGGGAATTCCTGATCTTAATGCTGAGATAGCTGAAGACTGCGCCTCAAAAATGAACATTGGAAACCAGGAGGCCAGATCTGGAGGTGGACAGATATGTCAGAGTGTTTTCGAGGCTGGAGATGATTACAGACACAACGGAAGATTTAAAATCAAGTAGGAGAATTTAAAGATGAAGGCATTGCTTAACTCGGCGTCAATATAAATCAGCAAACTCAGGTACGATGAGAGAACAAGATTTAGGATTTATGACAAATCCATCTCAGACTTAAATTACTTCAGGTTTAGGTTGGGGAGAATGTGGAAAGTCGATCAGGCAGGTGTAGGAGTGACCAAACCCGGAGGTAAAAGTGGATGAACATTTCAGCTTCAGAGCTGCTCAGCCAGAGAGGGGGACAAGTATGTTTGGGGGGATGGGAGTGGGCAGTCTTACTTGTGGGGCGGAATGGTCAGAAACTTATTTCAGGGTCAAAGATGACACCAAACCCAGGCAGTTTCCAGGGAGAGGGTTGGTGTCAGTGACTGGCAAAGATACATTGTATCGGGGACCATAGACAATCGTATCAGTGGTCTTAGAAGAACATGAGGAGCAGGAGCAGCCCATTCGGCCCATAGAACCCGCTGTGGCATTCAGTAAAATCCATAGAATAGCATTCCTACAGTGCAGGAGGCCATTCGGCCCATCGAGGTACACCGACCCTCTGAAGAAGCATTGCCCTGATCTAACCCCATAACCTCACATGATCTGCGCATCTTTGGCACACAGGGGCAATTTAGTATGCCCAATCCACCTAACCTGCACAAAACCGGAGCGCCTGGAGGAAACCCATGCAGACACGGGGAGAATGAGCAAACTCCACACAGACAGTGACCCGAGGCTGGCATTGAACCGGGGTGTGAGGCAGCAGTGTTAATCGCTATGCCACCGGCTGCCCCTATGGTCTGCTGGTAACTTGAACCTCACTTTTCCTGTCTGTCCATGGTGGCACGGTGGCCCAGTGGTTAGCACTGCTGCCTCACTCGCTGAAGACCTGAGTTCGACCTGGTCCTGGATCACTGTCCGTGTGGAGTTTGCACATTCTCCCCATGTCTCTGCGGCTTTCAGCCCCATAACCCAAAGATTTGAAGATTAGGCAGATTAGTCACACTAAATTGCCCCTTAATGGAAAAAAATAATTGGGTACTCTGAATATATTTTAAGAATCTTTTCCTGTCTGTCCCTCTCCCCCGTGACTCACTTGTAGATTCGCCTTGAATATCTGCAATGACCGAGGGGATTGCTTTTCTGGGGAAGCGAATGCCAAAGACTAATGAGCCGCTGAGACAAAGAGATTTGTCCTTACCTCCACCTTAAATGGCAGACTCTTTATTTTTAAACTGTGCACCTTAGACTTAGATCCTGCACAAGGGGGCATTCTCCATTCAGCCTGTATCCAGACAACCACCCTCATATTCTGAGATGTTTCAATAGATTCACCTCGAATTAGTTTGACCAGCACACCGGATGTTTTGAGATGATGTCATTGAGAGGTAGCATGTAGCTGAGAAATGGGAGAGGTCAAGGACTGATCCTTGGGGGACACCAGAGGTAATGCAGCCGTCCTTCAGCAGGAAGAGAAGCCACTGCAGGAAACTCTCTGGCTACTTTAGATGTATAATAAAACCAAGTGAGTACAGCCCCCCCCCCACCCCCCCCTCCAGCTCCACCCACCCAGCCTAAAACTGGACCATGGTGCTGAGACATGACGGAACCATGTCAGGGTGCAGACAGATAGAGAAGGACCTGGAGAGGATGTTAACCTTTGTTACAGTCAGACCATTCAAACCAACTGTCCATTTATTGTGCCCTTGATGTGAATCCGTTCAACTTGAAGGAAATCATCTGCTTTTCCAAAATTTATTTGAATAATATTGATTCATATTCTTAGGGCTTTGAGTTGGAACCGAGGGCTGTTTGTGATTTTCTATTTGGGATCTTCCCGTCCCTGATTGAGGAATTTCCAGCTTTCGGATTCCTTCCCTCACACAGGGAGCAGACTAACTATTCGCCTCCTGAAAAAAAACTCCCGCAAGCAGATTTCACTTTTCCAACGTAACACCGCACATCGCCAGGCCCTCCTCTTAACACGGAGAGCATGGCAGAGAGAGATCCTCCCAACACAGTCCAGATACACACACAGACACACAGAGAGACACAGGCACAGACACACAGAGACACAGACACGCAAAGGGACACACAGAGACACAGACACACAGGGAGACACACAGAGACACAGACACACAGAGACATAGAGAGACACAGACGCACAGAGACAGAGAGAGACACAGACACACACACACATACACACGCAGACTGGCAGATACACACACAGACGCACAGGAAAGTTTAGGCGGTTGCTCCTGCTGCAAGCGGTTGCATTTTCACTCCCGGTGATTCTTTCGGTGAAAATAAAACATTTTTTCGGATTTGAACCCGGTTACGGTCAGTGTGTGATTCTCAGCTCCGTGTCTGACTCTGGCTCGGTTGCTCATGGCTCTGGCCAGTATTTGGAGGTTTGGGACGCTGTTGCTCCTCTTGTCCGGGACCCTCAGTCTGGGCTGTGAGAGGCTGCAGTTGCAGCAAGTTCTCAACACAGAGACACTCAGCAAACTGAATGAAATGGTGAGTTGAAGCTGGAGCCAGAAACAATTCCCCTTCTCACTATGTCCATTTGTTTTGAAACATTCTCTAAAGAAAATGGTTTTGGGGTTTGCAGCGCTGCATGGTTTATTGTTTGAATCAAACCTGTTGGACTTTAACCTGGTGTTGTAAGACTTCTTACTGAGCATGGTTTATGGTCAGCGAATCTGCAGCATTACAGTTTCTGATCTGGGTTGACACAGTGTTTGTCTTTGCTCTCAGGGCGGTCGCTTCCCTCGGCAATGTGTCAGGGAGAGGTTTGCGTTGAAAACCAAGCCCTTGAATCTGGTGAAACTGTCGGAGGGTTTGCAGGTGAGTGAACACTGGGGCTTATTATCATTTATTCCATCAGAAATGTGCGAAAAACACGATAAAGATCAACCACCGTAATCCAGGACGGGCAGAGCAGGTCGTTCATTGAAGTTGTCATTGGAAATGAGGGAGCTCCTGCTTTGAACTCAGACCCCCGGGTAAAGACTCTCTTCCACGTTCCCTCAGACTGATAGCAGTCATGATGTGGAGATGCTGGCGTTGGACTGGAGTGAGCACAGTAAGAAGTCTTACAACTCCATGTTAAAGTCCAACAGATTTATTTTGAATCACTAGCTTTCGGAGCACAGCTCCTTCCTCATTTCACCCGAGGAAGCTAATGATTCGAAACAAACATATTGGACTTTAACTTGGTGTTATAAGATTTCTTACTATGCCCTCAGACTAATATAGGGAGTTGTAATGCACCCTGTCAGGGGGAGCGTGCCAAGTCTGCAGCACCATTCAAAGATAACTTGTACCTGCTGATCATCTCAATTCCTTTCACCACCTCACTCCCCATTACCATCTCCATCTCCTCGCTCTTACTCCCTCACTATCTATATCCATTTCTTACCACCAATCATCCTATACAGTCCAGACAGGGCCTTTCATCTCTGGATTCCACACAATGTACCACTTTTCTTTGCCTCACTCTATGGCCACTGCTACGATGTGCAGGTGAGGTGTATTAATAATGCTAAATTCCCCTTTAGAATCCAAAGGTTAGTTCTGGTTACGGGGATGTGGCAGGTGAGTGGGAGGAGAGTGGGCCTGGGTGAGAACCTCTTTCAGAATGTCGGTGCAGACACAGTGGGTCAAAATACCCTCCTTCGGCACTGTGGGGGTTCTATGATTCTTTAATTACCTGCCTCCTGGTTGAGTACATCTACCACTGACATGGGCACAATCAACTCATTGGCTGTGAACTAAATATTGAGAAGACCAAAGCTCCATCATTCCACCCACCTCCACCCATCCACTGACTCCAAAGCTCCATCCAGCCAAGTGTCTGAGATGCAGGCAGAACATTGACAATGTTACCTTTCTGTTGACCCGCAGCCCAGATTTCAGCTTCATCAGCAAGTTTCTCTACTTCAGCATCTCATTGGATGGTGGAGCACACTCGGTGGGCCAAATGGTCTACTTCTGCTACTACATCTAATAGCCTTAACTGCCATAACTTCAGCCATCTCAACACTTGCCAAAGCTCACCTGACCCTGAAATGTGGATCCTTGTGTTTTTTTGACCCAAGGCTCCATTATTCTAATATTGTCCAGGTTGGCCTCCCAATTTGTACCCTCTATAAACTGGAACTCACTCAAATAACTACTGCAATATAACCTAACTCTATCATTTCTAAATATTCTAACAACACAAAATCTCACTCAGCCATCACCTCTGCATTCTCAGAGGGTCATTCACTCTCAGTGTGCAGTAACAACCCTTTTATTTATATTCTTTTTTAAAAAAATAATTTTTATTGGAATTTTTTACAGAAAATATGACAACAAACAATGAAAAGCAACAATATAACCCCATAATAACTGTAACAACCCCAAGACCGTATCAACGCATATATCACACCCCACCCCCCCAAACCCAGTAAATAACAAGAGAACTTAAAAATAAATTAAAATTAAATAAGCAAACATAGTCATCGTCTCCCCCCCCCCTTTCCCCCCCCCCTCTTCCCCCCCCCCCCCCCCCCCCCCCCCCCCGGGTTACTGCTGCTGGAAAGGTTGCCACCGCCTAAAGAACCCTTGTACCGATCCTCTCAGGGCGAATTTGACCTTCTCTAGCTTAAAAAAACCCGCCATGTCGTTGATCCAGGTCTCCACGCTTGGGGGTCTCGCATCCTTCCACTGTAGCAAGATCCTCCACCGGGCTACTAGGGACGCAAAGGCCAGCACACTGGCCTCTTTCGCCTCCTGAACTCCCAGCTCCACCCCAACCCCAAAAATCGCGAGTCCCCAGCCTGGCTTGACCCTGGATCCTACTACCCTCGACACCGTCCTCGCCACCCCCTTCCAGAACTCCTCCAGTGCCGGGCATGCCCAGAACATATGGGCATGGTTCGCTGGACTCTCCAAACACCTGACACACCTGTCTTCGCCCCCAAAGAATTTACTCATCCTAGACCCGGACATGTGGGCCCGGTGCAGCACCTTGAATTGGATGAGGCTAAGCCGTGTCTTTCTGTAACTTCCTCCAGGCATATTATCTTTACAGATGTCAGTTGCAATTTTCACATGATGCTCATTCTGGCTGTCCACTACTCCATCATTGGTGGCCATGCCTTCAGCTCCCTGGCCTAGCTGCCTGGCCCAGCAAGGCATTAACTCCTCCCCGACACTTCTCTTCACTTTTAGTTTCCTCCTAAAGATCTAACTCTTTAACAAGTCTCCAGTTCTATAAACTCCTTATTTTTGGCTGAGTATAAATTGTGCTGGATGACGCTCCCGTGAACCTTCTCAAGATTGTTCACTGTGTTAAATTTGTTGTATAAATACAATTGTAGGTGTCCTGGAGAAAATTGAACAGTGCATTGACTGAGCGAAATGCGGTGTGAGGTCTCAAAGTGCTTGTGCAAGTGAGAGATCTTCAGTAAGATAAAAGCAAATAACCGCAGATGCTGGAATCTGAAACATAAAGAGAAAATACTGGACAATCTCAGCAGTTCTGACAGCATCTGGGGAGAAGGAAGGGAGCTAACGTTCCGAGTCTGGATGACTCTGTCAAAGGTGACAAAGAATCATACAGAGTCGAAATGTTGCGACCTTCTCTTTCCACAGATGATGTCAGACCTTCTGAGATTTCCTAGTGTTTTCTCTTTTTGTGACAGGTCTTCAGTGTCAAGAGTTGTAAAATTTGCATCAGTGCAAGCCTGAATCGCCCCATAATTACATTTCAGGGCATGTAATAGTCAATTAGATGGAACAACAACTTCATTGATGTTATGTAAATAGTCAGTTTCTCCTCAGTAGCAGTGAAGGATTAACTGTGGATTTTGCACCAACTGTGGCTGATTAAACAGGAACAGATCCATCTGTTCAAGGCTGCGAGATGTGATGCCAGGTCCGGGGATGGGAAGGGAAGGGGCTGGATTGAGTGGCCGATTTATTCCTGGAGGGGCAGTTTGCCAGTCTCGAGAAATTAATGGAAAGGTTTGGCCTCTCGAGTTCAGATTCACCTTGCTCATTGCTCGGAAGGGCATTCCATTGGGATGGAGGTCTCCATCTCCACCCAGTGGCTGGGGATCCTGAATGAGTTCCTATTCCTCGAAAAAGTCAAGTTCATGGTGATGGGAGCATTGAAGTGGTTTCTGTGGGAGATGACAGCCTTTTATTGTCCATTTCAAGGATTTGGACACCATTAATTACTAAGGGGGGAGCTGGGGGGTGGGGGGGGGGGGGGGAAGTCAGGCTTTATGAGTAGTTTTATGCTTGTAAATGTGTTGATATTTGCTGTTATTTTGAATTTTAAAGTTAAAAATATTAATGAAAATATTTATTAAAGAAACAAAAAGCATCATCTTTAATCTGATTGTGTATATATTCCCCAGACACAGGATGGGGTCCAGATTGTCCATCAGACCCTACGTCACATCAGCAAGATCTACAGCATGAACCTGGGCTCAGTCACCTGGGCCCGAGACAAGGTGGAACATTTCCGGCTTCTCCTGGACCGACAGCTCAGTGAGCTGCAAGAATGTGTCAGGAAACAGGGCTCAGAGGCCAGACTGAGGAAAAACTCCACCATTCAAAAATACTTCAGGAAACTGAGGAAGTTTCTCAAACAGAAGGTGGGATAATTGACTGTGTGATTATTAGATTGTAGTTTATTTGACCGTATTTCGATCTGTTCATTGTCCAATGGGGTTTCCTTAAAATATCTTCTGTTTTTCCAGACATTCAGCATCTGTGCTTGGGAAATAATCCGCACTGAGACCAGGGCCCGTTTACAACAGCTCCTTTACTTAATGGCACAAGTCCGCCGAAGAAATTGAAAAAATATCCAACCGCATTTTCAGCAGAGACTGGAATATCTATTTAAATTAGCTGTTATTTATATGAAAACATAATTCTCTGGTGACTGACAAAGAGCAAAGAATATCTTGATGTAATTTTGTATTTGATTAGTTATTCTAATTTATTAATATTTATCGGTTCAGGGCAGCACGGTGGCGCAGTGGTTAGCATTGCTGCCTCACGGCGCCGAGGTCCCAGGTTCGATCCTGACTCAGGGTCACTGTCCATGTGGAGTTTGCACAGTCTCTCTGTATTTGCATGGGTTTTGCCCCCACAACCCAAAGATGTGCAGGCTAGGTGGATTGGCCTTGATAAATTGCCCCTTAATTAGAAAAACTGAATTGGGTACTCTAAATTTATAAAAAAAAATAAAAAATATATATTTATCGTTTCAACATTTTTCTGTTATGAAATTTTCATCATATGTGTGCTAAGCTAAATTGATGGTCATGATCATAGAATTTACGGTCCAGAAGGAGGCCATTTGGCCCATCGAGTCTTCACTGGCCCGGAGCACCCGGAGGAAACCCATGCAGACACGAGGAGAACATGCAGACTCTGCACAGACAGTGACCCAGCCGGTAATCGAACCTAGGACCCTGGACCTGTGAAGCAACTGTTCTAACCACTATGCTACCGTATTGCCCTTTGTACAACACATTTTTAAGGTTGTAAAATCACTAATGTAAAAAAAGATATTTCAAAGACACTTTTTATACAGACTGAAACAAGAAAAAGGTATTTTAAAGGCCTCACTTTATTGAAAAGTATTATATTTTATGTCTACAGTGTGTCTGCAATTGAACAATTCTGTCAGCTTGGCTTGACAATAACACTGATTGGTGAGTCAAAACCTCACTTAATTTTCACTGAGCTCCTTATTGTAGCTGCCGAACCTCCAATGACAATTCTGCACTGGGAATGGTCGAGCCAAACCTCAGCTCTGCTTTTCTTTTGGTTTCTTCAGTCTCAAGGGTGGGTTGCAGACAAACAACCCCTGACCCCATTCCTATTCCAGACTTACCTTTACTTTCTGTTCACCACAAGGTCAACATTTCAATTAATTCCGCCTCATTTTAATTTATTGATATTTATCATTGTGTTGGCTTTGTGTAATGGAGTGCTGCAGTTTCATACAATTTGTGAATAATAAGTGTTAATTTATTGATATTTATTAAATGTTGGGAATCAAGAATAGTTTTTTCTAAAACTTAAAACTTTTTATACTGAACGAAAGCATATTTTTGCAAATAAATTATTTTCAATATCACACCTTGCTGGATTAATATTTATTTTTCATGGCTTTTCTTCACTCTAAATGTGATATCATTCAACAAGTTAGCATTGGGAGGGAGGAGGCATTAGTGGTTTTAGTGGGCTTAAGAGTGGTGATTATCTGCTTTCACAGCTATCAAAGGAAGGAGAAGGTCTTGGAGTAGGCGAATATTGACTGGGATGTGCTCACGGTGAGGATAAGTCAGGACATTGGGACTGAGCTGGGGTAGAGGGGTGCGGCCTTCAATAAGGTGAAGGTGGTGTTTTATAGTAAACGGGTGTGAGTCGGGATCGTGTACCCGGTGTGACTGCCGGTCACATTAGACTCGAAAGATTATTTGTTTGACGTGTCTGAGCAGGCGGAGGCCTTCGTCAGAGATAAGAAGCTGGGGCCAGTCTGAGGACAGATTTGTTGATTTGTTGAAGTTCTTGTAATTAATTTAAAATACTATGCAATTGCAAGAGTTAATATTTCAAGTGGAAGTCTGCGATTTCTTTTATTCCTTTGTGGGATGTGGGCTTCGCTGGTTAGGCCAGCATTATTGCCCATCCCTATATCTACCCTTGAGAAGGTGGCGGCGAGCTGCCTACTTGAACTCCTGTAGTCTATGTGATGCACCCACAGTGCTGTTAGAGAGGAGGTTCCCGGATTTTGACCCAGAGACACTGAAGGGACGGTGATATGTTTCTGAGTCAAGATGGTGAGTGCATGACCGATAATGATCATGCTGATCATGCGTGAGATAATATCCTAAACCTTAAGGCCAACCAGGCGTGAGATAAGATTCCAAATGCATAAGGGGCTTCCGAAAATGTTAAAATGGGGATAAGATCCCCAGAAAGAATTGCTTAGAGAGAGAACATTCATATTTTGTGTGGATAACTCGCTCAAGGAGCTGATATAGGCAAGATGGACGAAAGGCCTCCAGAGTCGTAATATTTTATGATTCCATGAATTTCATTACTTCAGTAACGTTGAGGTGCACCTGTGTGGTTCCTTTCTGTCTTTTCAGTTTCAATGTTATTTTCTCAGCTTTTTTAAAAAAGTTGCTGATGCTCAATCTATGAAATACAGAACAAAACACAGCTTTTTTTTCTTTTTTTTCTGATATGTTTGGAGTACCCAATTCATTTTTTGCAATTAAGGGGCAATTTAGCCTGGCCAATCCATCTACCCTGCACATCTTTGGGTTGTGGAGGTGAAACCCACTCAAACACGGGAAGGATGTGCAAACTCCACACGGACAGTGACCCAGGGCCGGGACAGAACTTTGGACCTTGGTGCCTTGAGGCAGCAGTGCTAACCACTGCGCCACCATGCCATCCGAAACACTGAGCTTTAGTGAATGCCCCTCAATGAACTAACTCTAGAAAGTGCATTAGGGAAGTGTAGTGTCATGATCCCCAACAAGAACCCAACTATTCTCAATTTGTAAAACTCTGAGAAAATGCGACTGCACCGCAGGAATGATAACACTGACTAATGGGCATCTTTTATGTTAAAGCAAACTTTGATTTAAACACAGAACTAACCATGTTAACAACAAAGAAGCAGCATTACAGTTGACGGTTGCAACAGTTCTTAAATAAAAGAAGAAACATTAATTTACTTCCAAAAGCTGTATGCATCTTAACCCAGGTTTTAATAACCCGACTGCGAAAAAATAAAATATGACAATTTCTTACAGTCATCGCAATAGCTTCATAAATTTCTGGATGCTGTAAAATTGGATTTACCTTTTTTAAAAATATTTTTATTCTTCATTTTCACATTTTCCTTCAAATTTACCCCCCCCCCCCCCTCTCTCCCCCCCCCCCCCCCCCCCCCCCCCCCCCTCCAACAAGCAGTATACGGTAGGACTTATCTTTTATATTCTGGAAAGGCATTTAATAATATTGCTGATCCTTTTCCTAATAGGTGTGCATCTCAGTGAAGGACTTTGACTCCAAAAAGTACTTCCCCAATGTTTGTGCTAAGTTTGGTTATTTGGTGGAAATTAATGGAGCCATGAACGTGAACCGTACAGGAAACACATTGGAATGATAAACTCCACACATAATGGGCTGGATTCTCCGTTTTTGTGACTATGTCCACACGCCGTCGTAAAAACTGTGGCCTTTCACAACAGAGAAACTGGCGTGAAAGGGCCACATATTCATAGCCCTGCAGGAGGCTATCAGTGAACCATCAGGAATCCCGCAGCTTTTGCTGCAAATATGGGACCCCGCACTTCTGGGTCAGAGGCCGTGCATGCGCATGGTGGCGCATCCAGTGGCCACACCATGCTCCATGGTGGACTCAGACCGCAGAGCTGGACCTCCCAAATAGTGCCCCCGATTGGCTATGTGTCCGACCGGACCGCCTGCCCAAAATTAGCCCGGTGCCGTACAAGGCCACCCCCTGCCACCGATCAGCCCACCCCCGACCATGGCGGCTGCCGACTGAGTCTGCTACAACCACGCTAGTGTCCCGGCCAGCAGGATCACATTAGATCCACACCATTGGGACTTCGGCTGGTCGGGAGCGGAGAAGGGCGGGGTGGGCCTCCAGCAATGGCTGCAGGTAGGTAATACATGGCGCGGCGAACTCACTGCGTACGCCGCTTTTCGGGGCCTGGAGAATCAGGGAACTGGCGCCGGTTCTGATTTTGTGCATGGAAGTAGATTCTCCGCCCCATCGCCGGCAGTGATTTCGGCATGTGGGGGGAGGAGAATCCAACCCAATGGGTACTGGTTAACCATGTACTGCCTGCATCTTTCCAGATGTCAAGATCCTCCAATACATCTTCAAAATGGCCATTGGTCAGATGGCCTAGAATTTGAAGTATTCCCAGTTGTGACCTCACCCAAAATAGGAAGGCATGCCAGCTCGAGTAGACAAAGTGGGAGAATAATCAGACCTGGGAAGTCTTGCTGATTTCAAACCTGATAAACTCAGGGTACGCAGAATGTTATCCCAGGTTAGATAACCCAATGAAGGGATGGAGATCAACCTCTCCACCCTGTGCCCTGTCATGGCGGGAGGATCTTCTGGAATTCTTGACTCTTGAGAAGGTCAAATTTGAACTGAGGAAAGGATGAAGGTGTTCTAAAATTCATGGGCGTTATTCTTTTTTTAATTATAAATTTAGAGTACCCAATAATGTTTTTCCAATTAAGGGGCAATTTAGCATGGCCAATCCACCTACTCTGCACATCTTTGGGTTGTGGGGGTGAAACCCATGCAAACATGCGGAGAATGTGCAAACTCCACACGGACAGTGACCCAGAACCGGGATCGAACCTGGAACCTCGGCGCCGTGAGGCTGCAGGGCTAACCCATTGTGCCACCGTGCTGCCCCATGGGCGTTATTCATTATGCACTTTCGAGAATTGGATTACGTCAAACATTAGGCGGA
Organism: Scyliorhinus canicula; assembly: GCF_902713615.1. NCBI lineage: Eukaryota > Metazoa > Chordata > Chondrichthyes > Carcharhiniformes > Scyliorhinidae > Scyliorhinus > Scyliorhinus canicula. Next base: position 40,423,197 of record NC_052164.1, read on the forward strand.
GGTTTGGGGTGAGGGGGACTGTATGTGTTAATGGTGAGTATGAGTGGTTCCTGATTCCTTTTTGTTATTTGTTTATGTTAACACGTGGGCTGCTGTTTGGGAGTTTGGTGGGAGGATGGGTTTGTTGTTATTGAAATGGGGATTGACATTGCATTCGTTACTGATTATTGTTTATTGTTGGTGAGTGTAAATTTGGGAGAAAATGTGAAAAAGGAGGAGAATAAAAATATTTTTAAAAAGGATAACCCAATGAAAGATTAAATCCAATATATTCTTGGTCTCGTTGGTAGTAGTATCTGAAAAAGAGCACTTCCATCGCATAAAATCACAAAACAATATAACACTTATATTGTCAACAGAAACATCATAAATGGACTATTAAAAACATTTTAATTATCCTATATAATCATGAATTAATAGTGCAGGTGAGCCACCAACAAACCCCTACGGCCTGCTTATGCATTGTCATTGATTCAGTATCAGCAAGCAACACTTGACCTCAACAAACTGCTAGTTAGATTTCCCAGACAGCAATCACTGGCAAAACCATAGGATGGACATATTGGATTGGAGCTTGGCGTGCACTCTGCCACATCACTGCAGCTCCAACACATTTTGTGTGTAATATCAGCATAGTTTCTTCTTTTTTTAACCCTCTCTCGCTGTGCAGTGAAACAAGCCACTGATCTCTGCGCAACACCTGCAACTTTCATAGTCGTTTTCAGACTCAGTTTCGCTTTCAATTTCATTACCGTAGAATCTGGAGAGTGAGATTTCCACTGTGTGTGGTCGGCTGATGAGAAACCTCCTATGTGGATAGCTCACTTGATAAGGGAGGCAGTGCAAACATTCGATGTGATATGATGTAGGGGATCACTTGAACATTTGTGGGATTCCCAGTAGAAAGTTCCCCCAGTTCAGCATAAAATTGCAAATTTCACAGAGAATGATGGATGTAGGAATAATGTACTGACAGTGTAACAAATGGCTTAAAAGACATTGGCTGGATTTTCCACTGCAAACCTCCCTGACACGATGCAAAATCCGATGATGAGGCCTTGCAACAACTCAGCAGCCCATCCTAAATTGAATACAGTGAATATTACATACATCACAATTGCATTGCAGCACCTCAGGGTGCAACATGACCTAAGTCGAAAACTTGAATAATATTACACTTTCTGTTTTGGGAATTTTGAAATGTTTGCAATATTCTTCCTGATATTTTATGATTAAAGTATATTTTTGCATTTTAGTCCATTGTATTAGTATTAGTATTAAAGTCCATTGAAGATTTCCATTTCTCCCACTCCCCAACGCAATCACAGCCCCATGGCCTCAGAAATAATGTTTCTGGTTGTGTTCAGGGAAGAATATTATTCCTAAATATAATAAGGTCCACAGATTATTATTGACAATATTTAAACATAAATTTGACCACATCACCTATGACAAGCTGTTGCAAAATTTAGTGGGACAATTTGCAATTTGTGTTCTCTTCTAATATAAATGATTGATCATCTGACCAGACCATCAATTGCCCATGTATTTGTTCTAATAATCACTTTTATACTCTGTAGCCCAATGATCCAATATCCCAACCACTTATCTCACACGCAGGCTTCAACATTGATTTGTTTATACTGTCATACAATCATAAATACAAGCCTAACTGATCTGGATGAATGTCACACCCACGTTTAATTGTGAATTGCCTGTGCCAGAGAGGTTGACTGGCAGTAATTCATAGTTATGCTATTAAAATGGTCTTAGACTAAAAAGGGCAAGCTTTAACTGTCCATGGTGAGTTTAGTTTGTATCTAGCATGACAATATAGCAACTGTACATCATTCAACTTATTTCCATTCAAAGGCAGACAGCAATTATCCAACAGCAACCTTTCATTTTTTGAATTTTCCTCATATCTGCTTTAGTCTAACGTTGTTGTGCTCTTTGCACATAAGTAGCAATGAGTGCTATCAGTCTCAATGTAATCTTGACAGCAATTTATGGCCCAATGTTTCCCAACTGGAAATACCCAGCCGAGGAAACCTTTGCCCACATGTCAAAGCTGTAATTATTATTTTTCTGGGATATTCACTGGTTCCAAATTTTGATACATTGAAGTTATTTACATCCTTCACTATGGATATAGCAATCAACTATGAACCTCTGGTTCTAAAATTTGTCTCAACTTTATGAAGGGTTCCTCAATTTCCTCATCAGAGTCTGACAGATTCCCAGGATGGACAGTAAAGAACTGCTAATTTGATCCAATATTTGACAGATAGCCAGGATCTTGTCCTCGACCTATAGAAAACACACAGTTTCTCCAAGGGAAATTTGACACTGTTAAAATATAAAAGGTTAACTGTGTTCTGCTGCCAAGTTATTTACTCATTGAAAAACTGATCAATTTGTCAGGCATGTCAGAATAGAAATGCATACTGAAATAAATACTTACTTTGAAGGTTCTTGCAGTCGAATCATATCATGGGACTGGATCAGAGGTGTTCCTTTCTTAGCTGTCTATTACAGTAGCAGTCCACCCTATGGGAACACAGATATTTTGGGATCCCAACGGTGTATCCCTTCTGAGATACAAGATTGAATCAATCCTACTCCAGACTAAAACCAGAATAATTGCTAGTGTTCATCAATGATCCTGGTGTTCTACATTGCATGATAAAGTTATTGAAGAGGGGCAAAGTACTGGCATGAATTTCCTTGTGGGTTTACCAAGAAGATGGGGAAAGCGTTTCAAAACAAAGAACAGAAAATAATGTCAGCCTTTAGTTTGACATACCTTATGTTCACCTGCAGCATTGACTCTATTAGGATTAATTTGGTGATTTTGTCAAATGTAAATAATGGCCAAGTTGTCAGGATGATATGTGCAATTGTAACAAACACCAAGTGTCTAAACAGGGTGCTCACCTTTTACAGTCTGTTTAGAATTGTGTAAGTACATCCTGAGGTGTTACTCTTCTCTGGGTTCCCATCCTCCCTGAAGAGAAATGGTAGGCATCAATTTGCTGCTGTTTCATAGTAGGACCGCTGGAATAGGGAAGCAATCAGGGAGGAAGATTATATGAGTGCATCCACATCCAACCAAATCCTCCTGGTCCACGTTTGAGCCACAATTAATTCCAAGCATCTTTGCCAACTGTATCCTCACGTGTTGAAACATGAGAACTTGAAAATAAATCATGATAAAAATAGGGTGAAAGATTTAGAAGCCAGAAGAGAGAGAACAACATCTAATACAATTCAGAATAAAAAGGAGATGTGTACATATATCCATGTGACCGTGTCAAAATACTTTGCTGTTCTTAGGCAGTAGATGCTGAGTTTTGAATTTTATTTTATGTCAGTTGCATTTTCAATAAAAATGTCATTCTGATTCAGTTCCTTATGATTGCTCCCTAACTTATAGATGCAAGACAATGTGAGAGCCCAACTTCTAAGTATATACTCAGTAGGTTTTGTAGACAACTTGTTGCATAAGGCAAAAATCCTATCAGGCCTCATTCATATTGTTTTACATCATTCAAACTGCTTTATAACCCAGTGTAAAAAGATTTATTACAAGAGGAATTGAACATAGCAGTAAGGAGATTATGCTTCAGTTACACATGACATTGGTGAGACAGCATCATAAAAACTGTGTGCAGTTTTGGGATCCTTATTTAAAGAAGATGTAAGTGTGTTACAGGTGGTTCCGAGGAGGTTTACTGGATTGACATCTGGAATGAGCACGTTGTCTTATGAGGAATGGTGGGGCAGACTGGGCTTGTTTCCACTGGAGTTTCGAAGAGTGAGGGGTGGCCTGATTGAAGTATATAATATCACAAATAGTCTTGACTAGGTGGATGATGAAATGATATTCCCTTTTGTGAGTGATTTCAGAACTAGGGGGCACTGTTCTAAAATTAGGGGTCACCCTTATAGGACAGAGATGAGGCGAAATGTTTTGTCTCAGGTTGTGTGACTTTGGAACTCTCTGCCTCAGAAATTGATGGAATTGGAGTCACTAAATATTTTAAAGGTGGGGTTAGATAGATTCACTTTACACAAGGGAAGCACAGATTATCAGGGCGGATGGGAATGTGGACTCAACACAGTTCGACCATGATCTTATTGAATGGCAAAGAAGGCTCGAGGCACTGAATGGGCTCATTTTGTTCCTTTTACATATGTTAATATTCTCCCAAATATTTGAAAAATCTGTCCAATTTAAACCCGCATGCCAGTTTATTCCCCATAATTCATCATGTGCTCCCCTTCCAATATCTGTCCAATTGCGTTTTGAAGGTTCCTGATCTTAAGGAAACTGTGTGACAAAACGTTGATTCGCCTGATGAAGGAGCGATGCTCTGAAAGTTCGTGATTCCAAATAAACCTGTTGGACTTTAACCTGGTGTTGTAAGACTTCTTACTCTGCCCACCCCAGTCCAACACCGGCACCTCCACATCATGCCAAAATGTTGTTTCACTTTTCCTTTAGTTCTTCACTGACTGTGACCAGAGTAGTTTCTGATAGTTTTACATTAACTTCATTGCAGTATTACTGTAAGCCTACTTTTGACCAATACTAAAGATAATAGTAATTTTGGGATATTTTACCAATTACTTTTCTGAGCCGTGTGAGTTTGGGGGACAACAGATGTGGCATTTTGGGTAAATGTTTCCTTTTTAAAAACGGGTGAATAAATGTGTATCCCAGTTTATCAGCGAGGATTATCCTTCTTAATTAGGCAGAAAGTGAAAAAGGTTTCAAATTGAAGAAGTCACTTTTGGAATCAAGATAAGATTGCCTGAAAACAAACCGCGGTTAGAATCAAAACCCTTCCGTTTTTGTCACGTCAAAGGAATACCCTGGTGCATGCCTTAAAATTGATACATCTCTCCCAGGAGGAATATTCCTCAGTGCAACAGTGCACAGTTGAGAGCCGAGCCTCCAGTCCGTTCGGGAGATTTCAGGTCGCTGCTCTCTGTAACCCTGTGTTGCTGAACATGTTTTTCCCAAGTGTGCGGGGACTATGGATTTTCTTCGGCCTGTTGCCCGCGATCCTGAGCCAGGACTGTCAGAAGATGCTGGGTTTGGGAAACAAGCAAAGTCTAAAATTAACATTTGATTCGGTGAGGTTATTGAGTAATCCGGGAATGATAGAAACGAACTGGAGCCAGCGGGTTCTCGGGATAAACGGGGATACCGAGAATTAATGGATTTTGCTTTACAAAAAGCTGGGGTAGTATTTTCTTGGTAGAATTCACTCTGGAGTGTGCAAGTGACGCGGGAATTGTTCAGGGACTGGAAAACACTTTGCAGGAAAAGTGACGGATTCAGTTGGGCGGTCAGCTGAATAGATTACAGGTGACTCAAGTTCTTCAATGGCAATGGATAAACTTAGTGGGTGACACGAGAAATGTTTGGATGGATGACTATGCACTGTGAAGCGCGGGCTAGTAGTTCATTCTGACAGTCATTCTCTCCTGTGTACAGGCAAGGTTTCCCAGCAAGTGCGTATTCATGCAGGCATCACTAAAAACCAAACGCTTGAATCTGTACCAGCTTACTGAAGGCTTAATGGTAAGTGTAAACGTTATGTATTGAAGAATAACGTAGACGGGTACATGAGAAATATATCCCAAATCACCTAGATTAAACTAATTTGGCGGCATGGTGGCACAATGGTTAGCACTGCTGCCTTACTGTTCCAGGGACCCGGGTTCGATTCCGACCTTGGGTGTGGAGTTTGCACTTTCTCCCCGTGGGTTTCCTCCGGGTGCTCCAGTTTCCCCCCACAGTCCAAAGATGTGCATGTTAGGTGGATTGGCCATGCTAACTAAATTGCCACTTGGTGTCCAAAGGTTAGGTGGGGTTACTGGGTTACAGGGATAGAGTGGTCTCCACGTCTCGTGGGTTTAGGTAGGGTGCTCTTTCAATGGCCGATGTAGACTCGATGAGCCGAATGGCCTCCTTCTGCACTGTTGATTCTATGGTTTTTAAAAATAAATCATTTTAATTATGCCCGCGTTATTCTGTTCATTTTCGTTCGATGGAAAATGTACTGTTGGGAATTGAGTGGATTAATTTACACAGCCGAATAGTTTGTCTGCTCGGGTGAAAGCGATAGCCTGTCAGGATGTAGAGGGCCAAGTTCATGCACTGTGGAATGTTGACAGGAAGAGGTTAGGTCTTCGCATTGGCACAGCGATCATTATTTAGGGTTTGCCACTAAAGATTCCGCTTTACAACGCCCGCCACTGCCTATAGATGACATTGAAAATGAGACGGAGCTGAGCTTCAGAGACCATCTGTGAGTTCAGTGGGAAAACCGTTTAAATGGAAACGTTTCCTCTTTAATGTTCCCCATTTTTGCACAGGATCAGGAGAAGTTCGAGGTTGTCTGTCAAACCCTGTTTCACACCAGTCAGATCTACAGCATGAACCCGGGCTCAGTCCCATGGGCCCAGGACAAGGTGGCGGATTTCCAGCAGGTCCTTAACCTGCATGAATGTGTCGGGCAACCGTTCGTTCGGATAAACGCCGCCATTCGTCAGTATTTCAAAGATCTGGAGACGTTCCTCAAAGAGAAGGTGGGTCAATTGGTATTTCACTCAGCGCCCTCCGGTCACAGGCACCACATTCCACTCTCTTTAAATACATTCAGCCACTAACTAGTTTCCCTCATTCTATATTTTTAGGATTACAGTGCCTGCGCCTGGCAAGTAATCGGCCTTAGGACCACAGAGACTTTACAGCGGATCCCTTCTATACTGGCAACAATCTGCAAAAAAATATGATTGCTCGAAGGTCACTGGGATTTGTGATCATTTATTTATTTTAAAAACGTTCAAATATTATTTGAAACGTTCCTATGTTCAACCAATAGCTAAAACGGGCGAGAAGACTTTCTAATGCATCTTGATTGAAAACATTGAATAATGATTATTTATTTTTCAAATGTAGTTCCAATGGAAATATATTTATTATAATATTATTATTTATGCCAAAAATATACTGGTTGGAAATCTTTATTTTTGTAGAGTGTATTCATTCAAATGCTTTGTTCGAAATTGCAATGAAATAATAAATGTTTGTGAATTTGATCACTTTTTAGCTATCCTTTATTTTTAGAGTGGTTTGCCTCATTTGTCAATTAATATGTGTTGAAATGGGTAGACAAATGGTAGTCGAATGGAATACAAAGAAATTGGAAGCTTTGGAATTCCCTCCCTAAATGTCTCTGTTCTTTTCTCCTCTCTCTCCTTTAAGATAATCCTTAATAGCATCTCTTTGCAAAGTTTGGAGGCCTGGTCTTATACCTTCTCTTTCAAATGTTCATTGATCACGCTCCCAGAGATAGTTTCCGAAGACTGGAATTGAACCTGATCCCTGACACTGTGAGGCAGCAGTGCCAACCAATGTTCCACCAAATGTTTACTTTATCTTTAGCATATCTATCCAACTCTTTTAATAATCTGTTTCCTCACCACAGTCTCCCTAAACTTTAAATCATCCAAAATTATTCTACCTGTTTCTTAACTAATTTCACTAACCCACCAACCCTCTGCTTGATGTCTTAATGAAACAATAGATTAATTTTTAAATTATCATTGCTGTTTGGAAATCTCTTCAGAACCCCAACCCTCCCCATTGTTGTAATTCCCTCCATTGCTGCAGCTCTCTGAGATATCTGTACTCCTCTAATTCTGGTCTCTTGTGCATCCTGATTTCCGTCAAGCCACCATCAGTGAGCGTGCCTTCAGGTGTCAAGGTCCCAAGTATGAAATTTCCTCCTTAAACCACTCTGTTTCTTTTCCCTCATTTAAGCTGCTGCTCAAAATCTGTCTCTTTGACCAAGCATTTGGTCATCTTCCCGAATACCTCCTAGTCTGTCTTGATGTCAAGTTTGTTTTATAATGTTCCTGTTATGATGATCCAAATTGAGATGTTTTATTACCTTAAAGGAACTGCAAAAACACAAATAGTTGTTGCAACACTAATGTAGAAAATGGAGGACCTAATTTTTTGTATCTCAAAATAATTAATTTAATCTGTGGATTGTGTGGCAATTTGGAAATAGAAAGCCAGCAACAATTCCACCTAACCATTTTTTTCCATGTCAACCTTCAATTTCAAGACTACTTGAAACCACTTCATGGGTTTTCTGAAGTGTGAGTAATTTCCTACCTTCTCACCTCTTTTTCTATTGTTATTGATATCAGTGCTCGTGCACTCTACATTAGCTAGATCCACAGCACTGAAATTGCAGAGCATCACATAGAATTTGTACCACCAATACAGGTCATCCAGTCCAACTTGTTCTACAGAAGTTTTCTTCCACTGCTTCCCTCTAATTCTATCAGCGAACGATAAATTCCTTTCTCCCTCATGTGTTTATCAGCGTTCTCTCAATAATCTGTACTATTCACCATATCTACTTTATGGTCCAACAAGGGATGGTGCAGTGCTGGACCTAATTCTGGGGAATTAAACTAGACAGGTGGTTGATGTGTTGGTGGGGGAGCATTTTAGTGTAAGCAACCACAACATAGTACAACTTAAGTTTGGACAAATAAATAGACAAGTTGCAAAAAAAGGTTTTGGATTGGGGAGAGCGGATTTTAGTAAAATAAGGCAGGATCTGACCAAGGTAGACTGAAGAACAGTGAGGGACATTCAACAGGAAATGGGGGAGGGTAAAAAGGTAACGGACAGGTCCAATATGTTCCCTCTAAGATGCAGGAAGGAGTAATAAGTCCAGAGTAGCATGGATGACCAGAGGCTTTCAGGATATGAGAAGGAAAAGAGAGGCTTTTATCACGTACATTAGGAGCAAATCAACGGAGGCATGATTGGAGTATAGAAAGTGTGCGATGGAGTTTAAGAAAGTAATTAGGAGAGCAAAGAGGGGTTATGACAAAACTCTGGCTGATAAAAGTAGGGAAAATCCCAAGATATTCTGTAAGTGTATTAATGGGAACAGGGTAACAGGGAATGAGTAGGGCCCACAAGGGACCAAGGAGAAACCTGTGGGTAGAGCCAGAGGATATTGGTAAGGTGTTGAACAAATACTTCACATCTGTTTTCACCCAAGAGAATGAGGAGGTCGATATGGAATTCAGGGAGGGAGATCGTGAGGTTCTTGAGCAAATTGTCATAGGGAGTAACATGGTATTGGAGGAGTTGGCAGGTTTAAAAGTGGACAAGTCTCCAGGTCCGGATGAATTGAGTCCCAGGATGCTGTGGGAGGCAAGGTAGGGGATTGAAGGGAGCTTGATTCAAATTTTTAATTCTTCTCTGGCCATGGTGAAGATACCAGTGGCCTGGAAAACAGCTAATATGGTGTAACAATTTAAGAAAGGTTGTAGAGATAAGCCAGGGAACTACAGACCAGTGAGTCTTACGTCAGTGGCAGGGAAACTATTGGAGAAAATTCTGAAGAACAACATCTATCTTCACATGGTGAGGCAAAGTTTTGATCAGGAATTGTCAACATGGTTTTGTCAGAAGGAGATCATGTCAACAAAATTGAATTTTTTGAGCATGTGACCAGGTATGTAGATGAAGGTAGTGCAGTTGATGTAGTTTACATGAATTTCAGTAAAGTCTTTGACAAGGTCCCACATGGGATTTATAAAGAAGGCAAATGCACATGGGATACAGAGTGACTTGATAAGGTGGATTCAAAATTGGCTTAGCTGTAGGAGACAGAGGGTGATGACAAACGGCTGCTTTAGTGACTGGAAGCCAGTGTCCAGTGGCATACTACAGGAATCTGTGCTGGGTCCCCTATTGTTTGTCATTTATATAAATCACATAGATGACTATGTGCGGGGTAGGATCAGTACGTTTGCAGATGATACAAAGATTGGTCAGGGAGTTAACAGTGAGGTTAACAGTGGGGCAGCACGGTAGCATGGTGGTTAGCATAAATGCTTCACAGCTCCAGGGTCCCAGGTTCGGTTCCCGGCTGGGTCACTGTCTGTGCGGAGTCTGCACGTCCTCCCCGTGTGTGCGTGGGTTTCCTCCGGGTGCTCCGGTTTCCTCCCACAGTCCAAAGATGTGCGGGTTAGGTGGATTGGCCATGCTAAATTGCCCGTAGTGTCCTAAAAAAGTAAGGTTGGGGGGGGGGGGGGGGGTTGTTGGGTTACGGATATAGGGTGGATACGTGGGTTTGAGTAGGGTGATCATTGCTCGGCACAACATCGAGGGCTGAAGGGCCTGTTCTGTGCTGTACTGTTCTATGTTCTATAGGTTGAGTGTCTTGGTTACAGGGAGATATAGATGGGATGGTCAAATGGGCAGAAAAGTGGCAGATGGAATTTAGCCCTGAAAACTATGAGGTGATATACTTTGGAAGGAGTAATTTGACAAGAAAGTGTTGAATGAATGGCCTGGGATGTTCCAAGGAACAAAGGAACCTTGGTGTGTTTGTTCATAGATTCCTGAAGGTAGAAGGGCAGGTTAATACGGTGGTGAAAAAGGCATATGAGACACTTTCCTTTATCGATAGATGACAAAAGCAGGGATGTCATGCTGGAGTTGTATGGAACTTTGGGGAGGCCACATCTGGAGCACTGCTTGCAATTCTGGTCTCCACATTATAGGAAGGATGTGATTGCACTGGAGGTGGTGCAGAGACAATTCACCAGGATGTTACCTGGGATGAAACATTTAAGCTACAAAGAAAGGTTGGATAGGCTTGGGTTATTTTTGCTGGATCAGAGAAGGCTGAGGGACGACCTGATCAAGATGTATAAGATTATGAGGGACATGGACAGGGTGGATAGGGAGCAGCTGAAGGGTCAGTTACCAGGGTACCCAAGTTCAAGCTAAGGGGCAGGAGGTTTAGGGGGATTGAGGAAAAACACTTTTACCCAGAGGGTGCTGACGATCTGGAATGCACTGCCTGAGAGGGTGGTAGAGGCGGGTTGCCTCAAATCCTTTAAAAAATACCTGGATGAGCACTTGGCTCATCATAACATTCAAGGCTGTGGGCCAAGTAATAATAATAATCACTTATTGTCACGAGTAGGCTTCAATGTAGTTGCTGTGAAAAGCCCCTAGTCGCCACATTCCGGTGCCTGTTCGGGGAGGCTGGTATGGGAATTGAACCCGCGCTGCTGACAAATGGGATTAGATAAGCAGGTCATGTGTCTTTTATGTATCAGTGCACACTCGATTGGCTGAAGGGCCTCTTCTGCTCTAAATTATTCAGTGGTTCTGTGATATGGTAGCAAGTTCCGCTTACTAGTCACTCCATATTGGAATCCAGATTGAATGCATCAGACAGTGACTGTCTTGTTTTTATGTGTTCTAGTCCATAGAATCCTACAATACAGAAGGAGGCCTTTTGGCCCATTGAATCTGCACCGACCCTCTGAAAGATCACGCTAATGTGGCCCACGCCCCCACCCTATGCCCTTAATCACCCCCCACGCCTCTACTTGCACATCTTTGTATACTAAGGGTCAATTTAGCATGGCCAAACCACCTACCCTGCACATCTTTGGACTGTGGGAGGAAACCAGGCTACCAAGGGAAACCCACGCAGCCACAAGGACAACATGCAAAGTCCACACAGACAGTTACCCAAGGCAGTAATCAAACCCAGGTCCCTGGTGCTGTGAGTCAGTAGCACAAAACACTGCAACCATGCCTCTAACACAAGTGTACACTTTAGCTGTTGAATCCTTGTTGTTATTCAATTCATTTCACTGTTTAATAGTTTTTAACAGTTCATTTGAGTTTCCTCACTGGCAGAAAAGGATGCAGCTGTGTACTGGTATCCATGCAACCTCAGATTTGGTGGGTTACTGGTTCCCACAGGTCAGCCACCATTTCCTGTTTTACAAAAAGTAGAAATTGTGATACTTTGCTTTTTCTTCACAGCAGATCTTTTGGTTTTCTGTTCTAGTGAAGTGTGTTCCATGGAATTCTCTTCAGTTGTCTTTATTGCACTTACTGCACTTACCATGGCAGCAATGTTGATTCACAAAAGCAAAATACTGCAAAGGCTGGAATCTGAAATCAAATCAGAGATTCCTGGATATGCTCAACAGGACTGGTAGCATCTGTGGAGACAGAAATAGTTAAAAAATAATTAGAGTGCATGATTGCGCATTCATCCTTCATTGCCGTGTCATTTTGTCTCTATCACACTAGTAACAGCCAAAAACAAAAAGGGATGAAGTTCTTCCTTTTTCAAAAACACAACTTAAGTCCAACATGTATTTGCTTGCAAGACATGTTGGGAAAATCAGGTGAAATAGGCTTGAATTTACTGATCCAAAGTGAACCTGTGGCGAACTGGGAGGTGACAACCATGGGCAGTTGGAGAAGATATGAAGGGAAAACCCAACTGGAAGTAAGCAGAAGGCCCAGAAAACCTTAACACTCAGATGGATCTTTGGAACAGTACTCAGATCATGGCGCAATCTTCACATTGGAGCTTTGTGTGGGTGTGAGTCAAATGAGTGTGGAAGGAAATTTGAAGCTCAATTTGGAGTAAAGTAACTATGTAAACTGTACTTTGAAGAGCTTTACCCCAGGGATCATAAATTATAGCACAGAGTCAGAGTGACTGAAAAGTGAGGAAACAATATTGTAACTGGTATTGCCAACAGCCAATGGGCAGGCAGAGCAATGGGAGCTTAGAGGCTATTCCTCAGAGGTTAAGAGCCTCGTGACTTGAGTTAGGCACCCTGACCAAGGGACAGGCAGGTGGGACTATTTAACGGGCGTTCCCAAAGGTGAAGAGCCTTATGCATGTGGTTAAAAACCCAGGATAAGAGACGGGTTTACAAGCTGTAGCCACCTGGGGTGGCCACTGCCCAACACAAAATGGAAGATTACAAGGAATGCAGGGAAAATGGACATGTTGTAAAGCAAGCAGTTTGCAAAGCGATTGTATATTGGGACGACTGCAGAAACCAGTTTTGACTGTTGCAGAAACCAGACAGCACTGTGAAAAGAAACCAGTTAACATACTAATGAGGCGATACTGGGTGATCCCCAGATACAATGGAAACAAGTTAAACACAGATCGATACATTCTATGGAAGGCCAGACCCTTTGGCGCCAGAGGAGCCCAAAATAATAAGTCCCAAGAACCGCCCCAGCGACCGAGGAACTGCCCCATGATTGGGTGGTTCAAACATATCGATTGGGAAGAGACCTAATCGATTCCAAGCAGGTAAAGGAGTCCGCCCAAAGGGGCGCGGATCCCCTGGGACCTATAAAAGAAAGGTCCCACACATGGTTCAGTCTCCTGTCTCCTGTCTCCTGATCCAGCCTTCGGACAGCAGCCACCAACAAGTAAGTGCCTCCCAACGACCGCTACCAGAGATAGGCACTCCTGACTCCCTTTTTAATTGATACCAACCTGAAGTCTGCAGACCAGAGCAGAGCAAGAGGCCTTGTTCCCTGACCCAGCAGTTCCTTCGAGATAAGTATTAGTTATTTAGCGGTAGGAATAAGTTTAATCCTTTTAGCGTGTGCATGGGTAGTTATTATAATTGTATTATAATAAACTCAGTTGTTTGGACTTACTAATTGGTGTACGGTTTTATTGCTTTGAACTTCACCTTGAAGCTTGTGGCGGTGTCTTAACGACACCTGGCGACTCCAGAGCTTAGAACAGAAACAGAGTCAAATCGAGTGTTCAGCACACTCACATAGAAGTCACAACAAAGCGCTCGACAGGCAGCAGCCAGCCGGCTGACAGGATATAACCTGAGAGCATGGCAGAATTAGAAAATAGGCCCCTGGGACCCACCACTGAATAATAACTAGGGTGGGAGTTAGTTAACTCTGTTGGCTCGATTGGCTGGTTCATGATGTGGGGCGATGTCAACAGCGTGGGTTCAATCCCCATATCAGCTGAGGTTCTCAACTTTGCCCCTCGCCTGAGGTGTGGTGACCGTCAGGTTAAATCACCACCAGTCAGCTCTCTCTCTCTCAAAGGGTAGAGCAGCCTATGGTCCTCTGGGATTGTGGCAACATTTACATTTACTCGGGAAATGTGACAAAGAATCAGAGAGGTCGCACAGAAAAGGCCTTGACCCATCTGCGCCAGTCAAAAACAACCACCTCAGTATTCTCATCCCATTTTCCAGCACGTGGCCCATAGCTGTGTATGCCTTGGCATCACAAGTGCACATCTAAACACTTCTTAAATGTTATGAGGATCTCGGCCTCCACCACTCTTTCAGGCAGCGAGTTCCAAACTCCCACCAACCTCTGGGGGGAAAAGGTTTTTCCTCAGATCCCCTCTAAACCTCCTGCCTCTTACCTTGATTCTATGTCCCCTGGTCATTGATCCCTCCACCAAGGGGAAATGTTTCTTCCTGTCTACACTACCTATGCCCCTCATAATTTTATACAACTGAATCATGTCCCCACCTTAGTCTCCTCTGCTCCAAGAAAAACGATCCCAGTCTATCCAACCTCTCTTCATAGTTAAAAATCTCCAGCCAAGAAACATCCTGGTAAATCTCTGCACCTTTCCCAGTGGTACCACATCTCTCCTGCAATGTGGATTCCAGAACTGCACACAATACTCTCGCTGTGGCCTAACCATGTTTTATACAGTTCCAACATAGCCTGTCTGCTCTTAAGCTCTATGCCTCAGCTAATAAAGGCAAGAATATCATATGCCTTCTTCGCCACTGTATCTACCGAGGACCAGTGCACATGCACACCAAGGCCCCTCTGACCCTCGGTGCTTCCCAAGGTCATGCTTTTTATAATGTGTTCCCTTCCCTTGCCTCACACTTATCCAGATTGAATTCCATTTGCGACTAATCAGCCTATCTGACTAGCTCGTCTATATCCTCCACTTATCTAAGGCCATCCAACTCATTATTTACTACACCACCAATGTTTGTATCATAGAACATAGAACATAGAACACTACAGCGCAGTACGGGCCCTTCGGCCCTCGATGTTGCGCCGACCTGTGAAACCATCTGAAGCCGATCTGACCTACACTATTCCATTTCCATCCATATGTCTATCCAGTGACCACTTAAATGCCCTTAAAGTTGGCGAGTCTACTACTGTTGCAGGCAGGGCGTTCCACACCCCTACTACTCTCTGAGTAAAGAAACTGCCTCTGATATCTGTCCTATATCTATCACCCCTCAATTTAAAGCTATGTCCCCTCGTGTTGGTCATCACCACCCGAGGAAAAAGACTCTCACTGTCCACCCTATCTAACCCTCTGACTATCTTATATGTCTCTATTAAGTCACCTCTCAGCCTTCTCCTCTCTAACGAAAACAACCTCAATTCCCTGAGCCTTTCCTCTTAAGACCTTCCCTCCATACCAGGCAACATCCTATTAAATCTCCTCTGAACCCTTTCCAAAGCTTCCACATCCTTTCTATAATGTGGTGACCAGAACTGCACGCAGTACTCCAGGTGCGGCCGCACCAGAGTTATGTACAGCTGCAGCATGACCTTGTGGTTCCGAAACTCAATCCCCCTGCTTATAAAGGCTAGCACACCATATGCCTTCTTAACAGCCCTATTAACCTGGGTGGCAACTTTCAGGGATTTATGTACCTGGATGCCGAGATCTCTCTGTTCATCTACACTACCAAGAATCTTGCCATTCGCCCAGTACTCTGCATTCCTGTTACTCCTTCCAAAGTGAACCACCTCATACTTTTCCGCATTAAACTCCATCTGCCAGCTCTCAGCCCAGCTCTGCAGCTTATCTATGTCCCTCTGTATCCTACAACATCCTTCAGCACTATCCACAACTCCACCGACCTTCGTGTCATCTGCAAATTTACTAACCCATCCTTCTACACCCTCTTCCAGGTCATTTATAAAAATGACAAACAGCAGTGGCCCCAAAACAGATCCTTGCGGTACACCACTAGTAACTGAACTCCAGGATGAACATTTGCCATCAACCACCACCCTCTGTCTTCTTTCAGCTAGCCAATTACTGATCCAAGCCGCTAAATCACCTTCAATTTCATACTTCCTTATTTTCTGCAATGACCTACCGTGGGGAACCTTATCAAACGCCTTACTGAAATCCATATACACCACATCAACAGCTTTAACCTGATTCACCTGTTTGGTCACCTTCTCAAAAAACTCAATAAGGTTTGTGAGGCATGACCTACCCTTCACAAAACCGTGTTGACTATCGCTAATCAACTTGTTCTTTTCAAGATAATTATAAACCCTATCTCTTATAACTTTTTCCATCATTTTACCCACAACCGAAGTAAGGCTCACAGGTCTATAATTACCAGGATTGTCGCTACTCCCCTTCTTGAACAAGGGGACAACATTTGCTATCCTCCAGTCTTCCGGCACTATTCCTGTCGACAAAGACGACATAAAGATCAAGGACAAAGGCTCTGAAATCTCCTCCCTGGCTTCCCAGACAATCCTAGGATAAATCCCATCATATAGTACATATAGTTGATCATCCACAGACTTACTGATCAACCATCCTACATTCATGTCTAAATCATTTATATAAGCCACAAACAGCTAGGGCCCCAACACTGATCCTTGTTAGATTGTACTGAGCACAGGCTTCCAGTCAGAAAAACACCACTTGACCATCACCCTTAGCTTCCTGCCACTCAACCAATTCTGGATCCAATTGCTAAATTTCCTTGGATCCCATGGGCTCTTAACTTCACAATCAGTATTCCATGTGGTACCTTATCAAAATCCTTGCTGAAGCCCAAGTAGGCGACGTTAAATGCATTGCCCTCATCCAAAAGCATGGTCACCTCTTCAAAAAATTCAATCACGTTGGTCAGACATGACCTCCCGTTAACAAAACCATGTTGACTACTCTTGATTAATCCCTGCCTCTCTAAGTGCAGATTGATTCTGTCGCTCAGAATTGCTTCCAATAGTTTCCCCACCATTGAGGTTTGACAGATTGTCCTGCAGTTTCCGGGTATATCTCTTCCTCCCTCCTTGGTTAATGGCACCACATTGGCTATCCTCCTGGCCCCTTTTCTATGGCCAGAGAGAAATTGAAAATTATTGCCAGTGCCCCTGCCGTTTTCTCCCTTGCCCCATTCAACTGCCTGGAATACATTTCAACTGGTCCTGGAGACTTTTCTACTTTTAAACATGAAAAACCACTCTGAACCACCTCTCTGCCTATGCTAATTTATTTGATTTTATCACAGTCTTTCTTCCTGATTTCTATACTCACACTGGCCCTTTCACTACAGAACACCAACATAAAGTATTAATTTAGAACCTATCGACATCCTCCGGCTCCACACACACACATTACCACAGTGGTCCTTAATGGGCCGTACTCTTTCCCCAGTTATCCTTTTGTCCTTAATGTACTTGTTCAAAACTTAGGAACTTTTAAAGTTCCCTCTTACGCATTCTATATGCTTCTAGGCTTCTGCAATATCTGTCATAGCCGTTCCTTTATCTCCTTATCACATGTTGCATATCCCTCGATATCCAAGGTTCACTGGATGTTTTGTTCCCTCTCTTTTTCTTGACGGGAGAATGTTGGTCCTGTCCTCTCCCTACTTCCTTCTTGAATACATCCCACTGTTCTGACACAGATTTACCTAAACGTGTCTGCTCCATCCATTCTGATCAAATTAGATTGGATCTTATTAAAATCGACCTTCCCCCAGTTTTGAATTTTGATTTTAGGTGCATCCTCGAACTTTTCCAGAACAATTTTGTATCTAATTGAGTTATGATCACTGTCTGCAAAATGCTCCCCCACTGATACTTCAACCACTTGCCCAGCTTTGTTGCCTAAAATTAAGTCCAGGACCTCCCCTCTCTTGTATGACCTTCTATGTACTGGCTTAAAAAGTTCTCCTGGAGGCCTTTTAAGAACTCCGCTCCCTTTCACACTATGAATACACAAGTTAACCCCCACACTCTCTACCCGATTACTTTTATACTTCTCTGAAATTTGCTCTTCTATTCCTATAAGACTATTTGGGGGCCTATAGAACACTCTCAACAATGTGATTGCTCCTTTTGGTTTTCAAATTCAACACATATGGCTTCAGTTGAAGAGCTTACTAAGATGCCAGCCCTCCTACTGCTATAATTGATAGCTTGGTGAAAATTATGACACCCCCTCCTCTTTTACTTCCTTCCCTGTCTCATCTGAACATCCTATATCCTGGAATATTGAGTTGCCAATCCTTCTCCTCTCTCAGCCATGTCTCAATGACAACAATGACATCATACCCCCCTGTTTTAATTTGTTCCCTCAATTCATCAAAGTGCCCTCAATAGGCAGCACGGTAGCACAGTGGTTGGCATAGTTGCCTCACAGCTCCAGGGTCCCAGGTTCAATTGCCGACTTGGGTCACTGTCTGTGCAGAGTCTGTACATTCTCCCCGTGTCTGTGTGGGTTTCCTCCGGGTGCTTCAGTTTCCTCCCACAGCACAAAGATGTGCAGGTTAGGTGGATTGGCCATGATAAATTGCCTTTAGTGTCCCAAAATTGTTAGCTGGGGTTACTGGGTTTCGGGAATAGAGTGGAGGTGTGGACTTAAGTAGGGTGCTCTTTCCAAGAGCCGGTGCAGACTTGATGGGCCGAAATGCCTCCCTCTGCACTGTAAATTCTATGATATCTGCCTTGTTCATCAAACTCCTTGCTTTAAAATAAGTACCATCTAATCTTGCCAATCTCTCTTGTGGCTTAACTGGTCTAGAAATTCTGTGCCTACCTGACTCACTTGATGCCTCTTCTAGTTTTGGCTGTGCATCTCTCCCGGCTGAACCTTCTCGCAGGATCGAGATTCCTGCCAAGTTAGTTTGAACCCTCCCCATCAGCACTAGCAAACCTCCAGGAAGGACGTTGGTCCCACATCTGTTCAGGTGCAATCACCTTGTACAATCCCACCATCCCCAAAAATGGTTCCAATGTCCCAGAAATCTAATGTCCTTCCTCCTGCACTATCTCTCCAGTCACGCAGTCATCTGGACTAACCTCCTATTTCTATACTCACTAGCATGTGGCACCAGAGCAATTAATCCAGAGATTACTATCTTCTGGGTCCTGTTTTTAATCTACTTCCTAGCTCCCTAAATTCTGCTTGCTGCATCTTATCCCTTTTTCTGCCTATAACATTGGTGCCAATGTGTACCACGATATGTGCCCATGACCCTCCCCCTTCAGTATGCCCTGCATCCTTTCAGTGACATCTCTGACCCTGGCACCAGGGAGGCAACATACCATCCTGGAGTCTCTTTTGTGGACGGGAAAAGCCTGTCTTTTCCCCTTACAATTGAATCCAGTACCACTATAACCCGGACATTTTTCCTTGCCCTCTCTTGTGCAATAGACCCCACCATGATGCCAAGAAGTTGGATGCCACTGCTTTCCCGTACACAGTCATCTCCACCAACAGTATCCAAACAGTATATCTGTTAAAAAGGGGTATGGCCTCAGGGGGCTCCTGTGTTACCTGCCTTCCTCTACTCTGCCTGCTAGTAACGCATGCTCTTTTTTGCCTGTTCAATCGTCAGCTGCGATGTGACCACATCACTGAATATGCTATCTACGACTTGCTCAGCATTGCGGATGCTTCGCAGTGAATCTACTCTCAGACCCAGCTCTGAAATGTGGTTGCAGTAGCTGCAGTTGGACGCACTTGCTGCACACATGGTCACAAGGGAGAACTGAAGCTTCCATGATTTGCCATATAGTACAGGAGGAGCATATTGCAGATGCAAGTTCTCCTGCCATGACTATACTCAAGCCCCCCCTTTTTTTATCCAAATATTATGCTTATATAACAATACTAATAACTTACCCCCATTACCATAAGACCATAAGACCATAAGACATAGGAGTGGAAGTAAGGCCATTCGGCCCATCGAGTCCACTCCGCCATTCAATCATGGCTGATGGGCATTTCAACTCCACCTCCCAGCATTCTCCCCATAGCCCTTAATTCCTCGCGACATCAAGAATTTATCTATCTCTGCCTTGAAGCCATTTAGCGTCCCGGCCTCCACTGCACTCTGCGGCAATGAATTCCACAGGCCCACCACTCTCTGGCTGAAGAAATGTCTCCGCATTTCTGTTTTGAATTTACCCCCTCTAATTCTAAGGCTGTGCCCACGGGTCCTCGACTCCTCGCCTAACGGAAACAGTTTCTTTGCGTCCATCCTTTCTAAGCCATGTATTATCTTGTAAGTTTCTATTAGATCTCCCCTTAACCTTCTGAACTCCAATGAATACAATCCCAGGAACGCCAGCCGTTCCTCATATGCTAGACCCGCCATTCCAGGGATCATCCGTGTGAATCTCCGCTGGACACGCTCCAGTGCCAGTATGTCCTTCCTGAGATGTGGGGCCCAAAACTGGACACAGTACTCCAAATGGGGCCTAACCAGAGCCTTATAAAGGCTCAGTAGCACATCGCTGCTTTTATATTCCAACCCTCTTGAGATAAATGACAACATAGCATTCGCTTTCTTAATCACGGATTCAACCTGCATGTTTACCTTTAGGGAATCCTCGACTAGCACTCCCAGATCCCTTTGTACTTTGGCATTATGAATTTTCTCACCGTTTAGAAAGTAGTCTATGCTTGGATTCTTTTTTCCAAAGTGCAAGACCTCACATTTTCTCACGTTGAAATGCATCAGCCATTTCCTGCACCACTCTCCCAAACTGTCTAGATCCTTCTGCAGCCTCCCCACTTCCTCAGCACTACCTGCCTGACCACCTAACTTCGTATCATCAGCAAACTTCGCTAGAATGCCCCCAGTCCCTTCATCCAGATCATTAATATATATGGTGAACAGCTGCGGCTGTTTACGCTAAATTTACTTTTCTTACCCTACTTTGTTTACTTGTATTACTTTAAATTTCACTTTTATGTGTTGTTCCTCAGTTAATCTCTTCTTCCAAAAGTAAACACTTTTTAAGCTCATGCTTGCTTTACTGTGATGCTGACTGCGAGGCCAATAAGAAAAGGAATCTGACCTCAGTGTTTATGAAGCTCATTGCGCTCCACTCCTGCCAGGACTGAGACTGCGCTCCAACTCAGCTTCACCTTCTCTCAGTTTCCCCTAACTCCCTACAAACACCGGCTTACTCACCAATAAGGCAGTTGGAATTACAGGCAGCATAAGGGAAAAAGCACAGATGAAGGATAGGAACGGCTAACGAGTCGCAGCACCAGACGAGTTCAATGAGGCGTTTGCGACTTCCAACCAAGAACTGTACACCTCTGAGCCCCCGAGGGGGACTCAAATATGAAGAAGTTGCTCGACCGGCCGGACATATCAGCTGTGGGGAGGGAAAAAAGACAGGGCTTGGAAGCTCCATTGGAACTAGGGGCAGTCATGGAGAGTATCAACTCCAAACAGGTAGGGAAGGCACTGGGCCCAGACAGGTTCCCAATTGACTTTATTGAAAAAAAATGGGCCCCTCCCCCACCTGTGGGAAATGTTCAATGACTCACTTTTGAGGGAGACTCTGTCATGCATGCTGCCCCAGCCCTCGATATCACTGATCCCAAATTAGGGCAAAGACCTGACGGAGTACGAGACAGACACACTCATCTCACTCATAAGCATTGGCGCCAATGTGCTGCCGAAGACTCTGGTGAGGCGATTGGAAAGTTGCACGACAGATTTGGCTGCAGACGACCAGGCGGGCTTTGTCAAGGGCTGACAGGAAACATCAGGCACCTGCTGAACATGATCATAACCTCACCAAAGGGAGAGACATCAGAAGTGATCATCTCCCTAGACGCAGAGAAGGCCTTCAACATGGTCGAATGAAGGTACCTCACAGAGGTACTGGAATGGTTTAGGTTTGGGCTAGGATCGGGCTTACCCCCTCCACAATCATCAGCTGGTGTGTAAAACTGCCTATTCTGATGGGACCCTAAATACAAGAGTCAATAGCTGCTACTGCTACCGAATTTATATGGAATCAAGCAGTGCCATTCATCCCATTGAGTCTCCACTGCCCCTCTAAAGGAGCACCCTACCTAGCACCACATGCCTACCAGTAACCTCACCGAACCTTTTGGACACTAAGGGGCAATTTACCATGACCAATCCACCTAACCTGCACATCTTTCGACCGTGGGATGAAACAAGAGCACCAAGGAGGAAGCCTATGCAGACACAGGAAGAACTTACAAACTCCACACAGTCACCCAAGGCTGGAATTGAACCAGGGACCCTGGCGCAGTGATGCAACAGTGCTAACCTCTGTGCCGCCTTGCAGCACTATATTACATCTACACATTATATTCACATATTTATATATAAATGCATTAGAGGTTGTTCAGAGAACGTACATTAGATTGATTCCAGGGATGGAAGACTTGGCTTATGAAAAGAAATTGAGCAGTTTTGGCCTATTATCTCTGGAGTTTAGAAGAATGAGATAAGATCTAATTAAAGCCTATAAGATGCTAAAGGGGATGGTCGGACAGAGGTAGACCGGATGGACCCTTGCTGGACATTCCAGAATGAGAGATCAGGGGCGGAATTGTCTGTTGGCCGACCCCGAAATCGAGAAAGGCGACTGGGTGGAGAATCAGTTCTGACGCCAAAAATTCAGCATGCGCCAATTTGACGCCAAACCGCAATTCACCGCCACCTCGACAGTGGCGTCAATGCGTAACAGAATGCACGTACAATAGACACTGTTTGCATATCATTAGCGGGCCCGACCCAGTATTCTCCAGGGCCTCTGCAATTCTGTTCCTCCGATGGGCCAAGTCCCCGATGGCTCGGTTCACTTATGTTTTTAAAAATCATGAAATCGGCGTGCTGGCTGATGTAGGACCCGAAGAGGAGCGACTGCGGGCTGCTGGGCTGGACACTGGCCGTGATGGCTGGGGTGAGCACCTGCCAGGACTAGGGGAGATTGGGGGACACGGGCAACAAGCCGAATGGCCGGGGTGAGCCCCCCCCCACTGGACTGTGGCGGTGTACATGCTTGGACCGCCATTACAGTGGCCATCCTGCTGTGCACCCACCTTGGCCCCTGGATCTGCAGAGTGACACCAGCCATATGGGTGCCCCCACCCCTCCCACCCATGCACCCCACTCTCGCCAAACAACCCCTTCTGCGTCAATCCTCCCGCCAATCCATTGGCCCCAGGCTGCTCCATTGGACAGGGGTGCGAGGGGAGCTACCCCCTGAGGCTCCCCCATCACCTTGCATTTCCAGTACTGGAGATCTGCTGTAGTCTCGACCAGGGTCTGCATGCTTGGAGCATGGAGCACATGGAGCACATGGAGCACACATCGCCATCTGGGGTTGTGCCACATCACACTGCGACTGTGCCACCACCTTCTGGGTCTCTGTCACATCAGCTAGTGATGGCGCCATCTCCCTCTGGGACTGGACAACCTCCCTCTGTATCTGCGCCACGTCATCCAGCATCTGGGCAATGCCCCCGATGTTCCCAGCCATGGCCTGCTGTGACTGGGTCATGTTCAGGAGCTCCACTGCGATTTCCATGTGGCTCTGGCACATGGATGCCTGTGTGGCCTTGGCCAGCACCCACGCAGAATGCTCCAAGTCTTGGACATGCTGATCCACAGCCAATACCATCATCCCCAATGCCTCCACCGCGGACACGCCTGACCGGTGTTGGCCTGGGTAGCACGCATCGTCGGCACCACCTCCTGCTGCTGCACAGAGTTGAACTCCTCCAGCTGTGCCTGCTGGTGCTGGATGCTCGGCGACAGCCCATCATGTAGTCCCTGGCTCCGCAACTGCATCTCCACAGTCGATGGCACTGTCAGTGTCAGAAGCCCGAGTCCCATCTGGACAACAGCTTGTTCCAGGGGTTGGCCATCCACCCACTAAGGTGTTCCCATCTCCACCTGCTGCACTAAGTGGTGTGGACCAGAGAGTGTCCCAAGAGCCTCTTCACTACAGTGCCCAACCAAGGTGAGAGTCTCTGGCATGGTGGAGGGTGCTGGAGACAGCTGTTGTGGGGAATCTGTGTCATCCACCGACACGATTTCTGGGGTGACCTGATTCTCAGGTGGAGGGCTGGTGTCCAAACTGCTCCCATCACTGCTCAGATCAGGGATGCGCTCTGGCTGTGGCACTGGCTAGGGGTGGTGGACGTTAGATGGAGCCACCCCATCTCCAGGAAGTCCTGCAAGGCACAAGACAAGACATGATCAGACAGCGGGCTGTCGGTAGTTGGGATGGGCGTGGGGTGGGGGATGGTGGGGTTCAGGTGGAGTAGGCTGAGGGTGTGGGTGGGGGTGAGGATGATGTTGGGGTGAGGGTGGAGGTGAGTGTGATGGGGGGTGATGTTGGGGGAGGGGGTTGACACATGTGTCACAGGGGACCGCAACTCAGCAGGGTCTCACTTCCTCACCTGTGGCCGATTGCCACCTCAACGACCTCCCTTTCTTCTGGACAACCAGCCACGTCCAGGGCCCGCTGCTCTGCCACAGTCAGGGGCCACAGGACCCCCTCCTGTCTTCTCCCGCTCCTGGCGGTTGTGCACGGCCTTCTCCTGGGGGGATGGGAGAGACACAGAAAATGGCAGTGTTAGAAAATCCGGCAAATGCAGCACAGGGGGTGGGTAGATGATGGCCTCCGTGGCCAGGGCACCCAGGGCCTCTGGGAGGGGTGTGTGGGATGGGGGTTGGTGGCAGGGGCACACTCTTGCCTACTCAGCCTGGCCGCCCTAAGAAGTCGTGCAGTTTTTTTTCCGGCATTGCTGGCCTGTGAATGGTGTTGCTGGTGGCGCTCACGGCCACTTTCTGCCACCTGTACCCAGGCACTGGAATGGCAGTGGCTGGCAGCCTCTTCACAGGCCGAGTACAGGGTCATCTGCTTCCCCTCCACTGCATCCAACAGGGTCTCCAGCTTGGCCTCGGGGCTGTTCTCCCCTCTGCCATTCTGTTGGCTGTGATGGTGCGTGTGTGGGAGAATTGTTTAAATGTGGCTGCAGTTTGTCAGCCTTTGAGTGTCAATCATGAAACAGGCGAATCCGGCGAATCCGGCACCCTTTCTCATTGGAATCGATTGTGTTCCACCTGGCACCGGTGCTAGCCCCTTAACAGTAGCGGAGTCCAGCTGTGACACCATTTGTTCTGTCGTAATAGTTATTGGATTCTGCGTTGGGGTTAACGCCAGTCTCAAAAATGGAGAATCCTGTCCCTTAGATTTAGGCTAAGGGGTAGCAGATTTAAAACAAAAAGGAAGCGGAATTACTTCACTCCGCGGGTGGCGAATCTGTGAAATTCTCTAGCCCAGAGTGCAGTTGACGCAGGAATGCTCAACAAATTTAATAAGGAGATAGACAGGTTTTTAGTATGTAGCATGATGAAGGGGCACAGGCAGGAAGGTGAAGGTGAGGCAGAGGTTATTTCAGTCATTTTGTGTTAAATGGTGGAGCGGGCTCGAGGGGTTGAATGGCTACTCCTGTTCCTGGTTCTTAGGTTTCGCTGTCTTTGGAGGCAATTACTGATTTTTAGTTGCTCAGATGTAACAGTTTTAGCCACAATATTGTTTTTACTTTTCTTTCCATGCAGTGGAATTGAAGATGGTGAATAATTTGATTATAATTGTCTATTGTAGGGCAGCACGATGGCGCAGTGGATAGCACTGCTGCCTCAGGGCACCAAGTCCCGGGTTCGATCCCTGCCCTGGGTCACTGACCGTGTGGATTTTGCACATTCTCCCCGTGCTTGCATGAGTTTCACCCCAACAACCCAAAGATGTGCAGGCTAGGTGGATTGGCCACTCTAAATTGGAAAAAATTAATTGGGTACTCTAAGTTTATGTAAAAAAAATAATTGTCTGTTGTTAAACAAAAAGTAAAATATTCAATTTTTAAATTCCTAATTTTGAACTTGGTCCACAATGTCGGGGTGTTCTTCATTTCTGGAGTCGCCACTAGATATTTGTTTTCCTTTATACATTATTTCCAGATCTCAAACTATTAACACATTCAAACAAGGACGCTGGTCAACAATTAAGTGGATGAACGAATAAAACTTTAACAGTAAGAAAGGTCCCATTGTACACTGTTTTGTAACCTGGTCTAATGATCGTTAATGATCGCTACATATTTACTCCAATTATTCACAATGACAGCACTGGAGCATTCCAACTACAATTTGGGCTGTTTCGGGCCGGAGTACATCCCAGCAGGGACTCACAGGAATGAAATCACCTCCAACATTTGACTTAATTTCACGGCAATATGCCAGATTTCAGTGTCACATTCATGTGTTGGAATGCACACCATGCAATCTGCTCTGGGTGACCTGAGAGAGGGCATTTGAACTGCAGAGAGAGGCAGATAGATTTCTAAATATCAGTGAGGTGTTGATAAGAGATGAATTGTGATTACGAATTCAAAATCATATATAAGATCAACACATACAGATGCAAAGGACATCAACACGAACCTAGAAAGCAAGGTGACTCGAACGATATCAACGTATAAAGTATTTATAGCGAAACTGCAATTTGAGATGGACATTATGCCAATAAGTACGGCCAATAATGATGCAGAACTTGTATCAGTATATGTCTGGCAGCCCCTCTCGAATGCATTATCTTTTTCTATTTGAATAATGTTCATACAATACATATAGAAATAAATATTAACATCACAAAGTACATTTGGAAAGTTCATAATCTGCACAGATGTCATACTGGTAAACTCGTTTGCACGGCTGGTCGAACAATAATAATCCTTCTACGGCAGCATGGTGGCCTAGTGGTTAGCACAACCGCCTCACGGCGCTGAGGTCCCAGGTTCGATCCCAGCTCTGGGTCACTGTCCGTGTGGAGTTTGCACATTCTCCCCGTGTCTGCGTGGGTTTCGCCCCCACAACACAAAAATGTGCAGAGTAGGTGGATTGGCCACGCTAAATTGCCCCTTAATTGGAAAAAATAATTGGGTAATAATAATCCTTCTAGAAAATTCCAATAGTGTTGAAATAAATAATAATTGTTCCCAGTCTTCATTAAATATATCGATGGGAAATCTTTAATTCCTTCTGCTGATTTGTGCCGATATGAAAAGGAGCTGTTGTAATCGGGCCCTGGTCTCAGTGCGGATTATTTCCCAAGTACAGTCACTGAATCCCTAAAAAATGGAAACATTGGGGAAAATGTATTAGAGGATGAACAGATTCCAATGGGTTGAAATGATCTACAAGTCAGCAATCACTCAGGCAATTATCAATTGTCCCACCTCCTGATTGAGAAACTTTTCCAGTTTCCGAAATGTGAATGGCGGCATTTCTCCTCAGACTGGATCCCGGTTTCCTGACACATTCTTCCACCTGACTGAGCTGTCGGTCCAGGAGAAGCCGGAAATGTTCCACCTTGTCCCGGGCCCAGGTGACTGAGCCCAGGTCATGCTGTAGATCTTGCTGATGTGACGTAGGGTCTGATGGACACTGGATCCTGTCCTGTTACTGCGGAATATATACACAATCACATTAGAGAGGATATTTCTACTTGAACTGGTTATTTTAATTGACATATGCAGCTGTAAATCGACAAGAAACTTAAATTTAAAAAGTTGGCACCATTATTGCTGGACGATGATATTGATCTCTCTCAAATTGGTTATTGGTAACCTCCCCTTTGATTAGCTAACCTGATACTGTTAGCAATGTGAGGTAAATGGAGAGAAGAATATCAAACTGTTCAGCAGCTGGTCAGTCTGTCCTCCCAAAGGGTTCAACATTCGAATTTTCGTTTGATGAAAATCACTATTGTTCTCATTGTTGAGGATATTGTTACATTCCCCACTTAACTCTTGCAGTATTAGCAGGATGGTCGGAGAGTTTGCAAAGTCAACACTCACTTGTAACCTCTTGACGAGCTGGTGCAGGTTCAAGGATTTGGTTCTCAGAGATTCTCTTGTTGTTGTACACTCCAATGGAAAGGGTCCTCCCCAGAACAAGACAGAATGATTGTCAGAACCAGCTCCAAGTACAAACGATCGTTACTCCCAGACATTATTCCCCCCAAAACTGGGACAGACATTCAACAATTTGCTTCAAGATTTTACCTCCAAAATATTGAACTGGAACTGAATCACTCTTAGTAGAAAGTGTTAGATGCATTTCACACGATTTCTTCCATATCTGAATACTACATTGCATCACAGAAAGTTCGACATTTTTCTAGGAAAGTTTTAATCTCAGTAATTCCTCCACCGGGGATTATCCCGAGGATCTTCGAGTTAAAATTTGTTACTCTAATCACCGAAACTCTGTACAAACTCAACATGATCTTCAGGGAAATTTGTGCATCCTTGTTGAAGACTTCCTGTAACTGCAGCCTCTGGCAGTCCTGGCTCAGGACCCTGCGTAATAAGATTAACAAAATCCACATGCCCCACTCACTTGGAAAAATCATGTTTAAACAACAGCTGTATCAGAAATGATAGAAAGTGGCTGGGCCGGGGTTCAGCGCCGAATGCAATTTTTTTTTTTTATAAATGTTTTTTATTCAGTTTTCATGTTTTATATTGAACAAATTACAAATTGTTAGAGAGAGAAAAAAAAAAGAACACGCAAAAATTAACATATATATTTACAGGTGAGCATCTTCGTAGTAATAACTGTGGCCTCCCCTTTTTCGCCGGCATACATATTTTACATTCCCCAACATGTTAATTGGCATTTATTTAGTTTGGTTTTGGGCCTTAGCTAGCCATCAAACCCCCGTAACGAGCCCGTAGCCCCCCCCCCCCCCCCCCCCCTCCCCGCCGGCTACCTTCCCCCGACTATTCTTCCTCTTGTACGTTGGCCACAAACAGGTCCCGGAACAATTGCATGAATGGCTCCCACGTTCTGTGGAAACCGTCGTCCGACCCTCGGATGGCGAATTTGATTTTCTCCATTTGGAGAGAATCCGAGAGGTCGGACAGCCAGTCTGCAGCTCTGGGCGGTGCTGCTGACCGCCAGCCAAACAGGATTCTACGGCGGGCGATCAGGGAGGCAAAGGCAAGGGCGTCCGCCCTCCTCCCCAGGAATAGATCTGGCTGGTCTGAAACCCCGAAGACCGCCACTATCGGGCATGGCTCCACCCTCACCCCCACCACTTTGGACATAGCCTCGAAGAAGGCTGTCCAGTACTCCACAAGTCTGGGGCAAGACCAGAACATGTGGGCGTGGTTGGCCGGGCCTCTTTGGCACCGCTCACATCTGTCCTCCACCTCCGGGAAGAACCTACTCATACGGTTTCTCGTTAAGTGGGCTCTATGTACCACTTTTAGTTGCATCAGGCTGAGTCTTGCGCACATGGTGGTGGAGTTGACCCTATGCAGTGCTTCGCTCCAGAGTCCCCACCCTATCTCCATCCCCAGGTCGTCCTCCCATTTCCTTCTTGTTGCGTCCAGTACGGTGTCGTCCCTATCTACCAGTCGGCCATACATGTCACTACAGTTCCCTTTCTCTAGGATACTTGCGTCCAGTAGGTCTTCCAGTAGTGTCTGTCGTGGCGGTTGTGGGTACGTCCTTGTCTCCTTTCGTAGGAAGTTTTTGAGCTGCAGGTACCGTAGCTCGTTCCCCCCAGCTAGCTGAAATTTCTCTGTCAGTTCGTCCAGTGTTGCGATCCTGTCGTCCGTGTATAGGTCCCTGACTGTCAGTGTCCCCCCGTCCTGTCTCCACCTTTTGAAGGTGGCGTCAGTCAGTGCTGGTTTGAACCTATGGTTGTTGCAGATGGGAGCCTTGTCCGACATTTTGTTCAGGCCAAATTGCTGCCGCAGTTGGTTCCAGGATTGGAGGGTGGCTGTCACCACTGGGCTGCTGGAGTGTTTTTTGGGTGGGGATGGGAGTGCTGCCGTGGCGAGGGCCCAGAGGGAGGTCCCCATGCAGGAGGCCTCCTCCGCATGCACCCACTCGGCTTCTGGCTCCTGGATCCGTCCCCTTACTCGCTCGGCTGTTGCCGCCCAGTGGTAGAATTGTAGATTCGGGAGGGCTAGCCCCCCCCTGGATTTTGTTTTCTGTAGGACCTTCTTTGGGATCCTAGCATTTTTACCCCCCCCCCATACGAACGCCATGATAAATTTGTCCAGCGCTATGAAGAAGGCCTTGGGGATGTAGATCGGAATGGATCTAAACAGGAAGAGGAACCTGGGCAATACGTTCATTTTGATCGTCTGGACTCTTCCTGCGAGGGAGAGTGGGAGTGTGTTCCATCTTTGCAGGTCCTTTTTTACTTCCTCCGCCAGGCTGGTGAGGTTCCATTTGTGGATCCCTTTCCAGTCATGGGCTATTTGGATCCCCAGGTAGAGGAATTTATGTCGGGCTTGTTTGAACGGCAGCCCCTTTAGTGCTGTCCCCCCCCCCCCCCCCCCTTGCTGGTGTACTGGGAAGATCTCGCTTTTGCTCATGTTGAGTTTTTAGCCCGAGAAGGCTCCAAACTCTTTCAGGAGCGCGATGATTCCGTCCATGCTGCTTTGTGGGTCCGAGATGTAGAGGAGCAGATCATCTGCATAGAGTGAGACTCTGTGCTCTCTGCCTCCCCTTCGGATCCCCCTCCAATTTTTTGCTGCCCTGAGCGCAATTGCTAGCGGTTCGATTGCTAGTGCGAACAGCAGTGGGGACAGTGGGCATCCTTGTCTGGTGCCCCTGTGCAGCTGGAAGTATTGGGAGTTGGTATTGTTGGTCCGTACACTCGCCATGGGGGCGTTGTATAGGAGTTTTACCCACGCAGTGAACCCTGTTCCAAGCCCGAACCGCTCCAGTACCTCTATGAGGTATTTCCATTCGACTCTGTCGAAGGCCTTTTCTGCGTCCAGGGAGATGATCACCTCTTGTGTTCTCTCCCCGGAGGGGGTCATTATCACGTTCAGCAGGCGCCTGATGTTCGAGGTGAGCTGTCTACCTTTGACGAAGCCCGTCTGGTCCTCTGTGACCACCTCAGGTACACAGTCTTCTAGCCTTTTGGCTAGGATTTTGGCCAGTATTTTGGCATCTACGTTCAGCAGAGATATGGGTCTGTATGACCCACATTCCGTTGGGTCTTTGTCTTTCTTAGGTATCAGCGAGATTGAGGCCTGTGCTAACGTGGGTGGCAGTGTGCCCCTAGCTAGCGAGTCTGTGAACATCTCCCGCAGGTGCGGGGCCAGCGCTGTCGCAAATTTTTTGTAGAAGTCCGCCGGGAATCCGTCCGGTCCCGGCGCCTTCCCCGTCTGCATGGAGCTGATACTGTCCATGATCTCTCCCAGTGCTAGTGGTGCTTCCAGGTCCCGTTTCCTGCCCTCTCCCACGACTGGTGTGACCAGTCCATCAAGGAACCGGTTCATCCCAGCCTTCCCCATTGGGGGCTCTGAGGTGTACAGCTCTTGGTAGAAGGCCTTGAAGGTTTTGTTAATCCTCTCTGGTTCTGTTTCCAACATGCCTCTGGTACCCCTGATTTGCCCAATTTCTCTGGTGGCTGTCTGCTTTCTCAGCTGGTGTGCCAACAGGCGGCTGGCTTTGTCTCCGTGTTCGTACAGGGTCCCGCGTGCCTGGCGGAGTTGGTGCACTGCTTTCCTGGTGGAGAGCAGGTCAAAGTTCCTTTGTAGTTCTTTTCTCTCCGCCAGGAGCTCTACGGTCGGGGCCTCGGAGTATTTACGGTCTACCTCCAGTATGGAGTCGACCAGCTTCTGCCCAGCCACCCTTTCCTCCCTATCTCTTTGCGCTTTGAAGGCAATGATTTCCCCTCTTAGTACGGCCTTAAGCGCTTCCCAGAACGTGGAGGATGATACCTCCCCGTTTTGGTTGTTCTCCGTGTACTCCGCTATGGCCCGCGCTATCCTTTCGCTGAAGGCCTTGTCAGCTAGTAAGGCACCGTCCAACCTCCATGTGGGGCGCTGGGCCCTTCCCGTCTCCAGCCGCACGTCCATGTAGTGTGGGGCATGGTCTGATATCACAATTGCGGAGTATTCCACCTTGTCTATCTCTGGAAGCACCGTTTTCCCCACCACAAAGAAGTCAATTCTGGTGAACACGTTGTGTACTGGGGAGAAGAAGGAGAATTCTTTCTCCCCCGGGTGGGCGAACCTCCAGGGGTCCACAGCTCCCATCTGCTCCATAAAGTGACCGAGTTCCCTTGCCATGCTTGAGGTTTTCCCCGTTTTGGGGTTTGATCTGTCCGTCTTTGGGTCCTGTACACAGTTGAAGTCCCCCCCCCCCCATGATTAGTCGATGCGTCGCTATGTCCGGGATTTCTGCCATGGTCTTTTGGATGAAGCTCGTGTCGTCCCAGTTGGGCGCGTACACGTTGACTAGGACTACCGGCGCCCCATCCAGGGCCCCGCTGACCATGACATATCGCCCCCCTGGGTCTGTAACCGTCTTTGTCGCCCTAAACATTGTCCTCTTGCCGATCAGTATCGCCACCCCCCTGGCCCTTGTCCCATAGCAGGAATGGTAGGTTGCCGAACGCAATTTTTACAGGAACTGAACTTCTTCGCTGTTGGACTGAGAGGAATATTCCTCCTGGGTGAGCTGTGTCCATTTTAAGGTGTAAACCAGGATATTCCTTTGACGTTACAGAAAGGGATCGATTTTGCTTCTAACCGCGGTGTGTTTTCACGGAATCTTTTAACCTCTTTCCATCAGCGACTTCTTCAATTTGAAACCTTTTTCACTTTCTGCCTAATGAAGAGGGATAATTCGCTCTGATAAATTGGGATGAAAAATATTTACCGACAATTTTTAAAAACGCACAGATGTTGACTAAAATAACACATCTGTTTCCCCAATTCTGGCAAGACTGAGATAAACAATTCGTAAAAATTAATTTCATAAGATCCTAAGTTTTAAGATTGTACAACCACGGAACCACCTTACATCAGAAACTACTCCGGTCACAGTGAGCGTAAACTGTGAGGAATTTGATTGTGGAATTTAAGTATCAGGCTGGGCTCTAACAGGTAAAATTTACTATTTGCTGGGTCTGGGGGAGGTGACAAGTAAATGGCTTCAATGTCGTTATGGAAGCTGCACTAAAAATGCGAGAATCACATTTTAATGGTTGCATTTTGACTGTAATGTCCCGATTATCTAATTCATCAGCAACTCGTCAGATTCAATGTTCAATAAACATTTTGATGGAATGGTGCAACTTGACTTCCACTGTAACTAATCCAATGGGCCTGCTAATCGGAGTTTGCGGGTTTCAGTTGTTTCCCATCTTCCATTGCATCCCTGTCCTTGTCTCCCTCATCTCTCGCCAGCAGGCAATCATTTATTGGGAGCTGCGCCGACCCTGATGTTTCACAAACACAGGCCATTGCGGATCAGCATGACTGGTCAGTGAGTATGGAGGCTGCGGGCCCTGAATTATCCTCATACTACTCACTGCACATTCGACAGTAAAACGTATTCGATAGATAGATAATGAGCGAGCAGCAACTGTGTATTCGACTGACTGATTTCCCCTCTTTACCTCACAGGTCACTGCACACAATTATAACTCCTCCGCCACAATCTCAGCGGAGAGCTGTAATCTTATTGGAGATGGTTCTGGAAATAGTCCTCACAAGGTTAGCACTGCTGCCTCACAGCGCGAGGGATCCCGGTTCGATTCCGGCCTTGGGTGACTATGTGGAGTCTTCACATTATCTTCGTGTCTGCGTTGCTTTTCTCCGGGTGCTCCAGTTTCCCACAGTCCAAAGATTTGCAGGTTAGTTGGATTGGCCGTGCTAAATAAATAAAGTTCGAAATTTGAATAGTGTCTCACAGGTACAGTACATGTCGTAAAAACCATAAAATGACAAAACTGTCCTTGCCGATACACGGAATAGATCCGTGTGCAGAATGTAAGAAATCTTTACACCTTCCGGGACCTTATAGTATTTTTTTTGCATTGAAAAATTAATCCAATCAAACTGACACAGTTCATAATCTCAGCTATGAGTCACCGCACAACATAGCATTCAACGAAAAACAGCTGGATAATGAACAAAGTACAGATTTTGTTAATTTATTAATGTCCAATACAGTACCTGTATTGGATGTCGATTGTTAATGATTTTCCCCGTGTTCCTTCAACACTGTCCTTTGGAGTATTTGGAGATCTCCTATTACGCTGCTCTTGCCGGGCGCGGTCTTGATTCTGCATTGTGAGAGGCAGCAGTTACATCACCTTCACAACACAGAAACTCTGGGCAAACTGAATTCAATCGCGATTTGGAGCTGATCTTGATCTAACTCATCGCCATGATTTCAGTATGTGGTCAATTGTTTTTCTCGGAATGAGGTTTCAGGGATGGGGCTGCGGAGTGTGACGAAGAGAGCAGCACCGGAGACCCCGTTTCTCCATGCGATTGTACGTTCAAACATCTGGAAATGAAGGATCCAGTGTAGAATGTATTTCTATTGCAAATGGGTTTGCCATAATGCTCAGACTAGCCATTGTATTAATAATTCGAGGTACAGATACAATAGTCTATCTTGTTCTTTGACAAGCTATGGAAAATAGGTGAATAGTGACATATTTGTGAAGTAACTTTCTGTATCAAATAGAGAGAGGACAACATGCTGGCCATCCACCAAACACTAAATCAAATCAGCAGGACTTTCAATCAGAACCTCAGTATCGCGCCCAGGGTCGCTGCCCTGCTAGAAGGATTTCTGCTTAACACCAATCAACAGCTTAATGATCTGATCGCATATGTCAGAAAGTCCGTGTCAGACTCCAGCAGCCAGGAAACTCAGCAATACTTCAGGAAGTTGAACTGTTAGATCTTCCATCATTTTGCCGTTGATCGATCGCAGACCAATATGACCCGAATTGCGTTTGTCCGGCTTCTGGGGGACAAGGGCACACACTGTCCCCAGGTTGTTGGATGAATAGCAGTGTGATACTGAATATGTAGCAACCTATCTCGGGCCATGGCTAACTCCGGAAGATCGAACCTTCAGTCCTCTTGAGTCGTTATGTTATCCCGGACACATAGCTTTTGCGTTACACGTGCATTCAGCCTCCAGTGGATGGATTTGACTGAAGACTGACATCTGTGGTGCGCGGAACCTCAGGAAGAGGCAAAAATTGATTATCCACTTGGCATTTCTGGCTGACAATGACAGCAATTTTAGCTCTTTATTTCGCTCTCACACACCTTCTTGCTTCACAATTAAGTACTTGGATGTTTGCGGAGTACCGCCCTTCGGTTGGTTGTACAACTGTCCAATACTATTCATGAGCACCCCCTCCCTTCTCAACCGTGCCACCTGCCTGAGGTGTGGTGGCCCACAGGTGAAATCACCACCAGCCAGCTCCCCCCTCAAACAGGAAAGCAGCCTGTGGTCATCTGAGGCTATAGCGACTATACTTCACTATTCTGGACTGCAGAGGGCAAATACCTTTCCATAAACCCACCCTGCATTGTTGTGTAGATGATGGGGGGGGGGGGGGGGGGGAGGGGCAACTAGCAGTGAAAATTCTAGTTGGCCAAAATCAATGGAAAATGACAATAATATGGTATTGCCGATTTCTCTATTCACTAAATGTATGGTTACACTGTCAGGCGATACTGCACCAAAATTGCCAAGAAAACAATCAGTTGACATCTAGACGTCTGATGGCAACAAAACAATTTAGTTCCCCCGTAACATCTGCTGCTTCTGTTGGACTGCCCGCACTGAATGGAAATCTAAGATTCACAGCCAGTATCTCTGATCAATTCTGGTCATACTTGTATTTCCCGAAATATTGAGGTTGTTATTGGTTATAATGGGCTCTGAATTTGTTACTTTTTATCGATAACAATTTTGCTTTCTTCATATTTAGTTAACCTCGTGTTGTGAGTAATACAATCGCTTTGCCGCGGGTAAAATGTAGCCAAAGTGTTTAATTCTGAATCATAATTCAACGAACCGTTAAAAATCGAATTTTTCATAAAATATGAAAACTCAATAAAAAACATTTCCAAAAAAAAATCTAATTTTTCAATGGTCTGGATCTCTCCAAAACATGTCTGTTTGCCTTTACACTTAATTTCAATAAATCAAATTTTGCAGAGTGAAACAAGAAAACTGACAGGAGGTGGACTTGAACCCCGGGACATCAGGCTCGGAGCTATTGGTGCTCCCTCCTGTGCCGCACAGCCTTCATCATCCAATGAATTGAAAATCTCTAACAAAATCAACAAAAACACACCGGAGGGGCACGACCATTGATGTGGAAATGAAGACTACATCATAAAATTCGAAGTTCTAAATATTTATTGTGAAACTGCAATTCGGGGCACAACTTTGCCATCAGATACAGTCGATTGTGCAACAAAAACTGCTTTAAATATATTTCTCACAACGCCTCTCCCATTTACCATGTTTTAAAAAAATGTAATGTGAACACACAGTGCATCCAGATATAAATATTAGACTCATAACTTAAATATTAAAAGGTTTTTTAAATAATATTTGAATAAATATTAATTTCTTCCAGTCTTCATTAAATATATCGATGGGAAATCTTTAATTCCTTCTGCTGATTTGTGCCGTTATGAAAAGGAGCTGTTGTAATCGGGCCCTGGTCTCAGTGCGGATTATTTCCCAGGCACAGTCACTGAATCCCTGAAAAATGGAAACATTGGGGAAAATGTATTAGAGGATGAACAGATTCCAATGGGTTGAAATGATCTACAAGCCAGTAATCACTCAGTCAATTATCAATTGTCCCACCTCCTGATTAAGAAACTTTTCCAATTTCCGAAAGTAGTTGTGAATGGCGGCGTTTCTCCTCAGACTGGATCCCGGTTTCCTGACACATTCTTCCAGCTGACTGAGCTGTCGGTCCAGGAGAAGCCGGAAATGTTCCACCTTGTCCCGGGCCCAGGTGACTGAGCCCAGGTTCATGCTGTAGATCTTGCTGATGTGACGCAGAGTCTGATGGAGAATCTGGATCCTGTCCTGTGTCTGGGGAAAATATACACAATGACATTAGAGAGGATATTTCTCCTTGAACTGGTCATTTTAATTGACATGTGCAGCTGTAAATAGATAAGAACTGGTGACAATATTGATCACTCTCAAATTAGTTACAGGTATCTACCTCTACTCAGCAGCTTGTCAGTCTATCCCCCCCCCCCCCCCCACCCGCCTCCCCCCCCCCCCCCCCCCCCACCCACCCAAGATCAACATTAAAATTTCTGACTTTTGAAAATCAATATTGTTCTTATTGTTGGGGATGTGGACAGCAACACCCCCCCCCCCCCCACCTCCTCCCCCCTCCCACACGCACACACCTATGACGTCTGCCAGTATGAGCAGGATTACAGTTTACAAAGTCCGGCCCCCAAAAGAGACAACATTAAAATTTCTTCGAGGCACAGTGGCCACCACAGGAACCTGGCTTCGATTCGGGCCTTGGGTGACTGTGGTGTTTGACTTGCTATCCGTATCTGTGTCTGGTTCCCCTGGGTGCTCCGGCTTCCTCCCACAGTCCAAAGATGAGCAGGTTATGTGGATTGACCATGCTACATTACCCCTTAATGTCCAGGGAAGTGCAGTATAGGTGGGGTTATGGGGCTGGAGAGTGGAACTGGGTGGGGCGCTCTTTCAGAAGATTAGCGCACACTCCTTGGACAAAATGGCCCCTTTCTGCACTATAGGATTTTATGGAAATCAACATTGTTCTCATTGTTGAGGATCGCGCTCCATTCCCCACAAAACTATTACGCCTGACAGTATTAGCAGGATGGTCAGAGTTTACAACGTGCACACTCACCTGTAACCTTTTGGCGAGATGGTGCAGGTTCAGAGATTTGGTTCTCAGAGATTCTCTCGTTGTTTTGCACTCCAATGGAAAGGGTCCTCCCTGCAACAGGACAGAATGATTCTCAGAACCAGATCGAAGCACAAACTTACTCTCGTTACTCTCAGAAATTACTCCCCCAAAACCGGGACAGACATTCAGCAATTTGCTTCAAGTCTTTATCTCTCACATATTTAACTGACCAGAGAACGGAATCACTCTCAGTACAAAGTGTTAGATACTTTTCACACGATTTCTTCCACATTTGCACACTACATTGTATATTCCATCACAGAGATGTTCCATATTTTTCTAAGAAAGCGCATTCAATCTCAGTAATCATCCTCCACCGGGGATTATCCCGAGAATCTGCTAGTTAAAATTCGTTACTCTAATCATAGGACCTCTGCAGAAACTCACCATGGCCCTCAGGGAATTTTGAGCATCCTTGTTGAAGACTTCCTGTAACTGCAGCCTCTGGCAGTCCTGGCCCAGGACCCCTGGTAACAAGATTAACAAAATCCACATGCCCGAAACACTTGGGAAAATCATGTTTAAACAACAGCAGTGATCAGAAATGATAGAAAGTGGCTGGGCCAGGTTCAGCACCGAACGCAATTTTAACACGAGCTGAACTCCTTCGCTGTTGGACTGAGAAGAATATTTCTCCTGGGTGAGCTGTGTCCATTTTAAGGTGTAAACCAGGATATTCCTTTGACGTTACAGAAGGGGATCGATTTTGCTTCTAACCGCGGTGTGTTTTCAGGGAATCTTTTAACCTCTTTCCATCCGTGACTTCTTCAATGTAAAACCGTTTTCACTTTCTGCTTTTCACTTTCTGCTTAATTAAGAGAGAAAATTCTCTCTGATATATTAGGATGCAAATATATCCATCGATATTAAAAGCTGTTACCCACAAGTTCACATCAGTTGCCCCATTGCTTTCCCGGCTCTGATTAGGAATTCGTTGAAAGAATCAGTTCAGATGTTTTCAGATCTTAAAATGCGGAACACTCTTTCATGGGAAACTGCTCAGGTCACTGCCAGCATGCGAATTTACTAGAATGTTTAAAGTATTAGTTTCTGTCTCTTTGCCTAAGCACGAATACACCCGCAAACCTACTTCCGGGGTTGAAGGATTGAGAAGATGCACATACAAACCGTTCAATTTAAGAGAATGAGAGGTGATACCTTTGGAACTTGTAAAATGTTTAAGCCTTTGATGGGGCAAATGTTGAGCAAACATCTCCCTGTTGGAAAATTTAGAACAAAGTGCAACTGTCGCAGTTATAAATAAGATGAGGGGGAATTTATAGGGTACTAAACGTTGGGGGGAATTGCTGTGCGCTGGCAATTTCTGTGGTGCAGTAATCTAGAGGGTCAGACTAATGAACTGCGGACATGATGGAATTTAAATTAAATTAATTCACCTGAAAGTGAAAGGCCACAGCAACGTTGCCGACTCTGAACAACCCTATGAAATGGCCTAGCCATCACCTTTACGGGCTATTAAGGATGGACAACACATGATCGACACATTCCATGGAAGAAATAAAATTTTGCAGAACTTTGGGATTTTCTACCACAGAGGCATCTGGATGTTGAGTCATCGATCTAATATATGTTATATGTTCGGATATTATGGAATATGGAATTAAGGAAGATCAGATATAGACGATCTTCCATGAACAAATTGAAATGCAGAGTCGACCGAAAGGACTAAAGCACAACACAAAAAGGTGTCCAGGGGAGGTGGATTGGCCAAGCTAAATTGACGCTTAATTGGGAAAAAAGAAATGGGGTATTCTAAAAAAAAAGGGGGAGGAGGATATAGTTACAGTATAACTACTGTTAAAATATTAACTTTTTCTACGTTTCAAAAATAAATTGCTCAATGTGTGTTATGTGTTGGCAGTGTCTTCCAACTGTTCTACCTCAGGCATTTCATGCATAAGAATGGTTGTGGCCAAGTATTCCATTTTATTTATATTCGTTACATAAAAGTAAATGATGAATTTGGCATTATAAACTTATTCGTGTTCCCCAAAACAGGTAATTTAAAAACGTTTCATCATGAGAAACCAGTTCCTTATGGTTCAGTGATGTAGCTGGCAGATACGGCACAACAATTTGCATTTTGTCATTCATTTAAAGTGTAAATGTCTAAAGTCAAAGACACCTTTATAAATTGACAAACTATGTAGGAAAATGAATGCCCAATCATAGGGTTGAGAAGAGCAGGGTGACTGCAAGCTTGATGAGGGGATGTGTGAGATTGAGATGCATAGGAATTTCAGGATTGAGGTGCAGACAGAGGGAGCCTAAAGGAGCTTGCAGTTCTATCACCAGTAGTGAAATGACAGGAAGGGCAGTCCCAATTCAGAAGACCAACGAATCCATATAAGGCAATGGAAAGCCATGGTGAAGTGTAGATGAGGTAAGGATTATAAACACGGTGCAAGATGGTGCAGGAATTGTTTGAGGTCAACAGAGATGGAGATGATGGGTTACTGGACGTACTGCACACAATTGTGGGATGAAGATAGAGAATATCTATTCAGTCAGTTGCACCATAGTGTCACATAAATAGAAATAGATATGTCTCTGTTGGTGATCAGGTGAGAGTTTCCTCTGCGAACTGATTAGTTTCGAATTTGAGGAATAATTGGCATAACCCCAGAGCATAGAGTACAGCATTTAAACCAAATGTTCAACCTGTGCACTTCAGCAACAAACTGGGGGATAATCAGCCGAGTCAGAAATCAGTGCTTACTGAACGCTGAGATAACTTCATTACAGGTCTCGTCAATGATTTATGACACTTTCCATGAAGGTCAACGGTAAGATCGTATGGAGCAAGCTGCAATCAACAGGACGTAATCCAAGAACACATACATTTTTTGACTCTGACCTCCAAACTCTCCAACGGGAGGTGTTAAGAGGACTGGATAGTTGTTGAAGAAAGGGTGTAAGAACAGTCCTAACGATCACAGGCCAAGTAGTTCCAAAAAATTGAGCTTCAAGCAGGAGTTACCCAATGGGTGACTTCCTCCTACATTCCGCTACCGGAAGACACCCTATGTTTGCTCAACACTGTACTTTGGTGTATTTGGAGAACTCCTATTGTCTTGCTCTTGTAGGATGCGAACTTCAGTCTGGTTTGTGAGAGGCAGCAATTACATCACCGTCACAACACAGAAGGGCAGCATGCTGGAGCAGTGGTTAGCACTGGTGCCTCACAGCGCCATTGTCCCAGGTGCTATCTCAGTCTTGGGTAACTGTCCGTGTGGAGTTTGCACATTCTCTCCATGTCTGGGTGGGTCTCACCCCCACAACTTAATATATGTGCATGGTAGGTGATTTGGCCACTCTAACTTGGCCCTTCATTGGAAAAAAAATATTGGGTATTCTAAATGGAAACAAAATCCTCACAATGCTGAAACTCTGGGCAAACTGGCCGTAATCGTATTTTTGACCAGATCTTGATCTAACTCATCACCATGGTTTCAGTATGTGGTAAACTGTTTAACCGGAATGAGGTTCCAGGGAGCAGGCTGCAGAGTGTGACCAAGAGAGCAGCCAGCAGACCCCGTTTCACCCTGTGATTGTACTTTCAAACATCTGGAAATGAGGGATCCAGTGTGGAATGTATTTCTATTGCATCTGGGTGTGCCGTAATGGTCAGACTATCCAATGTATTAATTATTCGAGGGACAGATATAATAGTCTATGTTGTTCTTTGACAGTGTGAATAGTGACATATTTGTGACGTAACTTTCTGTATCAAATAGGGCGAGAACAACATCCTAGTTATCCACCAAACACTGAATCAAATCAGAAGGACTTTCAACCAGAACCTCAGCATGGTACCCACGTTGCTGCCCTGCTGGAAGGATTTTTGCTTAACACAAATCTGTGTTGTGAAGGTGAGGTCAATTGCTGCCTCTCACAAACCAAACTGAAGTTTGCGTCCTCCAACAGCAACACAGTAGGAGATCTCCAAATACACCAAAGAACAGTGTTGAAGAAACATGGGGCAGGACCTCCGGTGGCGGCATACAGGAGGAAGTCGCATTCTTTGCTTACTTGAATGTAATGAACATAAATAAAATGGGGTACTTGACCACAACAATTCTTATGCATAATATGCCATATATAGTATACTTGTAAGACACTGCTAACACATGACACACATTGAGCAATTCATTTTTGAAATGTAAAAAGGTTATTTTCATAAAAGTCATTATACTGCGACTATTTTGATCCCGTTTTCTTTAGAATACCCAATTACCTTTTTATTTCACTTCACCTACCCTGTACATCTTTTTGTGTTGTGGCGGTGATACCCATACAGACACGGGGAGGATGTGTAAACTCCACATGAACAATGAACAGAGTGACTAAGATATACTTGATAAAGAGTCAAGTTAGCAGTTTGATTGATTGTTGTGCTCAGTTGCTGTTCTTGACGTATGGAAATGGTTTCCCATTTGTTTATAGTATAAAATAAACAATTACAAATTGTGATTTGAAATGAGGTAGCTGCAGTTGCAATCATCTCTCTAGAGATTCTATGGTATCCTGGTTTTGAGTCCCTTACAATTCTTTCAGGTGTATTTTCCAATATCTCAACACTTCCACGTGTTTGGCCATGGGAAAGGGAAGAATGGAAGAAAGAAGAGTCGTGAAAGACAACGTTCATTGAATAGTTTCTATTGGGGAAGAGGGGAGAAGCATTATTGATGAGACCCAGGAGATAGAAGACACATATTGTGTAAATGTGGGACAAAAACTGTCACAATGATTCGGAAACAGAGTAACATTGGCTAATTACATTGTGTAATTGAAACTATAAAATATGTTTTTTTAACTAAGATGTCAAATACAAGCAATGTTAGCAGGAGCCATCCATTGAGTCCTTTCAGTCGACTATATATTTCTATTTGTTCATGCCAGATCTTTTATGTCTGATCTTCCTTGACGAACCCAATATTCCGTAATATCCTAAAATCTAACATATAATAGTTCCATGATTCAACATCCACAAGCATCTAAGGTACAAAATTCCAAAGTTCTGCAACATTTTCATACTTCCATGGGATGTGTCCATCGTCAGTTGTGCATACTTAATTGCCTTTGAAGGTGGTGGTGGTGAAAATTGAATGGCCGACTAGGCCATTTCACAGGGTTGTTCAGAGTCGTCCACATTGCTCTGGGTCAGGAGAAACATGTAGGCTACACCACCTGAGAATACCAAATTCCCGCTTCCCTGAAGAACATTCGTCTGTCAGATATGATTTTATGACAACCATTGATAGGTTAATGCTGACCCTTACTGAGTTTGCCTTTCAATTTCAGGTGAATTAATTGAATTTAAATTCCATCATGTGCCCAGTTCATTAGCCGAGCCCTCGGATTTACTGCTCCAGAGATATTACCGGCACGCCGCAGTTCCCCCGGACGTTTAGTACCTTATATATTTCCCCTCATCTCATTCAAAACTGCGACAGTTACACCTTGTTCTAGATTCTCCAACAGGCAGATACTTTCCAACATTAACCCTATCAAAGGCTTAAACATTTTATAAGCTCCAATGGTATCACGTCTCATTCTCTTAAATTCCAAGGATTGTATTTGAATTTTCTCAATGCTTCAACCCCGGAAGTAGGTTTGCTAGTGTATCT
Organism: Scyliorhinus canicula; assembly: GCF_902713615.1. Taxonomy (NCBI): domain Eukaryota; kingdom Metazoa; phylum Chordata; class Chondrichthyes; order Carcharhiniformes; family Scyliorhinidae; genus Scyliorhinus; species Scyliorhinus canicula. The sequence continues at coordinate 40,466,610 of NC_052164.1, forward strand.
GCTTCGGTAAAGAGACAGAAACTAATACATTAAACATTCTAGTAAATGCACACGCTGACAGTGACCTGAGCAGTTTCCTATGAAAGACCGTTCCGCATTTTAGGATCTTAAAACTATGAACTGATTTTGTTTTTCCACAAATAATTAATCAGAGCCTGAAGTGCAACGGGGCAACGGATGTGAACTTTTGGGTAACAGCTTTTAATATCGATGAATATATTCGCATCCTAATTTATCAGAGAGAATTCCCTCTCATAATTAAACAGAAAGTGAAAAGCAGCAAGTGAAAAAAGTTTCAAATTGAAGAAGTCGATGATGGAAAGAGGTTAAAAGATTCCCTGAAATCACACCGCGGTTAGAAACAAAATCGACCCCTTTCTGTAACGTCAAAGGAGTATCCTGATTTACACCTTAAAATGGACACAGCTCACCCAGGAGAAATATTCCTCAGTCCAACAGCGGAGGAGTTCAGCTCGTATTGAAATTGCGTTCGGTGCTGAACACAGCCCAGCCACTTTCTATCATTTCTGATTACTGCTGTTGTTTAAACATGATTTTCCCAAGTGTTTGGGGCATGTGGATTTTGTTAATCTTGTTACCCGGGGTCCTGAGCCAGGACTGCCAGAGGCTGCAGTTACAGGAAGTCTTCAACAAGGATGCACAAAATTCCCTGAGGGCCATGGTGAGTTTCTACAGAGGTCCGATGATTAGAGAAACGAATTTTAGCTCGCAGACCCTCCGGAGATATTTAATCCGCTTTCTTCGAAAAATGTATATCTCTGTAACGGAATAAAGAAATGTAGTGTTTAAATGTGGAAGAAATCGTGAGAAAAGCATCTAACACTTTGTCCTGAGGGTGATTCAGATCCATGGCCACTACAATATGTGAGGTAAAATCTTGAAGCAAACTATTGAATGTCTGTTCCGGTTTTAGAGGGAATAATTTCTGAGAAATTGTGCTTTAAGCTGGTTCTGACAATCATTCTGTCCTATTGTAGGGAGGACAATTTCCATTGGAGTGCAAAGCAGCGAGACAATCACTGAGAACCAAATCCCTGAACCTGCACCATCTCGTCAAGAGGTTACAGGTGAGTGTGCACGTTGTAAACTCTCTGACCATCCTGCTAATACTGTCAGGCGTAATAGTTATGTGGGGAATGTAGCGAGATCCTCAACAATGAGAACAATTTTGATTTTCATAGAATTCCTGCAGTGCAGAAGGGGGCCATTCTGCCCAAGGAGTCTGCATCGACCCCTCTGAAAGAGCGCCTCACCCAGGCCCACATGCCAGCCCCAAAATCCCCCTAAACTGCACATCCCTGGACATTAAGGGTCAATGTGGCATGGCCAATCCACCTAACCTGTACATATTTGGACTGTGGGAGGAAACAGGAGCACCCAGAGGATCCCAGACGCAGATACGGGTACAACGTGCAAATTGCAGTCACCCAAGTTCGGAATCGAACCCAGGTTCCTGTGCTGACCAATGTGACACTGAGAAATTTTAGAATTGTGCCTTTTCTGGGATGGACTTTGGAAACTGTAATCCTGCTAATACTGGCAGGCGTAACAGTTATGTTTGTGTGTGTGTTGGGGGGTGGGGGGGGGGGGGGGGGGGGCGATGTTTCCACACCCCAACAATATGAACAATGTTGATTTTCAAAAATCCGAAATTTTTATGTTGAACCTTGTTTTTGTTTGGGTGGGGGGGGGGGGGGGGGGAAGGAGAATCTGCCGAACAGTTTGATATTATTCTCTCACTTTATCCAAAATTGCGAATAGTATCAGGTTAGCTAATCAAAGGGAAGATACCAGTAACCAATTTGAGACTGATCAATATTGTCACCAGCAATAGCGATGCCGACTTTTTAAAATCGAGCTTCTGACAGATTTACCGATGCACATGTCAATTAAAATGTCCAGTTCAAGGAGAAATATCCTCTCTAATGTCATTATGTATATTTTCCCCAGACACAGGACAGGATCCAGATTCTCCATCAGACCCTGCGTCACATCAGCAAGATCTACAGCATGAACCTGGGCTCAGTCACCTGGGACCGGGACAAGGTGGAACATTTCCGGCTTCTCCTGGACCGACAGCTCAGTCAGCTGGAAGAATGTGTCAGGAAACCGGGATCCAGTCTGAGGAGAAACTCCGCCATTCAAAATTACTTTCGGAAACTGGAAAAGTTTCTCAATCAGGAGGTGGGACAATGGATAATTGACTGAGTGATTACTGGCGTGTAGATCATTTCAACCCATTGGAATCTGTTTCTTCACTAATATATTTTCCCCAATGTTTACATTTTTCAGGGATTCAGTGACTGTGCCTGGGAAATAATCCGCACTGAGACCAGGGCCCGATTACAACAACTCCTTTCCATAACGGCACAAATCAACAGAAGGAATTAAAGATTTCCCATCGATATATTTAATGAAGATTGGGAGCAATTGTTATTTATTTAAACATTATATAAACAACCTTTTAATATTTAAGTTATGATTCCAATATTTATTTCTGGATGCACTATATGTTCATGTTTAATTTTTTTTAAATATTGGTAAAATGCGAGAGGCGGTGCGAGAAATATATTTATAGCAGTTTTTGTTCCACAATAGTCTGTATCTGATGTCAAAGATGTGCCCCGAATTGAAGTTTCACAATAAACATTTTGTACTTTGAATTTTATGATGTAGTCTTCGTTTCCACATCTATGTTCGTGCCCCTCCGATGTTGTTTTGTTCATCTTGTCTGAGATTTTCGATTCATTGGATGATGGAGGCTGTGCTGCCCAGGAGGGAGCACCAGTAGCTCCGAGCCTGATGTCCCGGGGTTCAAGTCCACCTCTTGTCAGTTTCCTTGTTTCACTCTGCAATGTTTGATTTCTTGAAATCATGTGTAAAGGCAGTCAAACATTTATGGGAGAGATCCAGACAACTGGAAATTGTGATTTTTAACTGTTCGTTGAATATTGATTCAGGATGAAACACTTTGGCTAAATTTAGAAAGCAACATTGTTGCCGACAAAAAGTAACAAAATCAGAGCCTATTTCAACCAGTAACAGCCTCAATATATCGGGAAATACAAGTGTGACTAGTAAAGATCAAAGATACTGGCTGTGAATCTTAGATTTCCATTCAGTGGGGGCAGACGAACAGAATCAGCAGATGTTAAGCGGGAGCTAAATTGTTTTGTTGCCATTAGTTGTCCAGATGTGAACGGATTGTTTTTGGGAGAATGTTGGCTAAGTATCGCCTGACAATGTGCCCATTCTTATTATGGTGGGAGGGATTTCCATTGGGAATTCATCTCATTGCCATGCCCACACACTTCGCAATAAATGTCATCGTGCAAGCATTTTGTGAAAACTAGTGAAACGCTGTATAACTGCCGTCTGCACTAATTCTCGAATTTTCCTCCAGCGCGACATTGTTTTGCTTAATTTGATCTTTTTGGAGCACATGCAAACATTATGCGTAACATTAAAGCAACATCATTTTAAAATATGTACACTATTGTGAATACATATAGTGAATAGAAATTCGGCACTGCCACATTATTGTCATTTTCCATCTATTTTAGACATCTAGAATTTCACTGCTTGTTGCCCATTCCCCCACATCGACACAACAATATAGGACTGGTTTATGGAAAGATATTTGCCCTTTGCAGTCCAGAACAGTGAAGTAAAGTCGCCATAGCCTCAGATGACCACAGGCTGCGTTGAGGGGGAGAGCTGGCTGGTGGTGATTTAACCTGAGGATCACTACATCTCAGTTAGCGGCAAGGTTGAGAAAGGAGGTGGTGGTGGGGAGAAGGGGAGGGGGGTTAATGAATAGTGTTGGACTACAACCAACCAAAGGACGCTGCTCCGCAACCATCCCTGGACTCAATGATGAAGCAAGCAGGTGAGTCAGAGCGAAATAAAGGTCTGAAAATGTTGCCACGTTCAGCCAGAACTACCAAGTGGATGATCCGTTTTGGCCTCTCCCCGAGGTCCCCAGCACCACAGATGTCAGTCTTCAACTAATTCCATCCACTGGAGGCTGAAAGTACTGTGTACAGCAAAGGCAATGAGTCCCGGATAACATCCCGAACGAAGAGGACTGAAGGTTCGATCCTCCGGAGCTAGTCACGGTCCTAGCCAGGATGCTCCACGTTCACTATCATCGCACTAACCCATCATCCCCATCTCTGTTGACCTCAATGGGTTCCTGTCCCCTCATATACCATGTTTAAAACGCTTGTCTCATCCATACTTCCTCAGTGGCTTTTCCTTGCCTTATATGGATTCGTTGGACTTCTGAGATGGAACTGCCCTTCCTGTCACTTCACTACTGGCGATAGAACATCAAGCTCCCTTCCGCTCTCTGTTTCCACACTCCAATCCTGAAATTCCTGTGCATCTGAATCGCACACGTCCCCTCATCAAATTTGTCATTACCCTCCTCTTCCGCACCCCTCTGATTGGGCATTCATTTTTCTACATAGTGTGTCAAGTTGTAAAGATGCCTTAGGGGCCATTTATATCTTAAATTAATCACAAAATGCAAATTGTTGTGCTGTACCTGCCAGCTGACATCACTGAACCATAAGGAACTGGTTTCTCACTATTAAACTTTTTAAAATTACCTATTTAGGGGAACACCAATGAGTTTATATTGTCAAATTCTTCACTTACTTTTTTGTAATGAACATAAATAAAATGGAATATTTGACCATAATCATCCTTATGCATGAAATGCCTTACGTAGTACACTTGAAAGACACTGCAAACATATAACACACATTGAGGAATTTATTTTTGAAACGTAAAACAAATTCATATCTTGACAGTAGTTCTACTCTGGCTATTTTTTCCCGTTTCATTTAGAATACGCAATTACTTTTTTCCCAAGTAAGGGCAATTTAGCTTGGCTAATCCACCTACCTTGGACATCTTTTTGTGTTGTGCGGGTGAGACCTACCCAGACACGGAGAGAACGTGTAAACTCCATATGGACAGTGAATGCTGTGACTAAGATGCATTTGATAAATAGTCAAGCTAGCTGCTTGATTAGGTGGTGTGCCCAGTTGCTATTCTTGACGTGTGGAAATGGTTTCCCATTTGCTTGCAGGATAAAATAAACAATTACTAATTGTGACTTGAAATGAGGTAGCTGCATTGCAATCATCTCTCCAGAGATTCAATGATACCCTCGTTTTGAATCCCTTACAATTCTCTTAAATGTATTTTTCAATATCTCAACACTTCCAAGCGTTTGGCCATGATGAAAGGCAAAGAATGGAGAAATAAGAGTCGTGAAAGACAATGTTCATTGAATAGTTTCTACTGGAGAGAAACGGGGAGCATCAATGATGAGACCCAAGAGATAGAAGACACATATCGTGTAAATGTGGTGCAAAAACTGTCACAATGATTCAGAAACACAGTAACATTGGCTAATTATATTATGTAATTGAAACTATTAAATATGTTTATTTGACTAAAATGTAGAATATAGCAAGATTAGCAGGAGACATCCATTTAGTCCTTTCAGTCAACTGTTTATGGCAGATCTTCTATGTCTCATCTCCCTTAACGATTCCCACATTCCATAATATCGTAAAATCTAACATATAATTGATCAATGGCTCAACATCCAGAAACTCCTTAGGTAGAACATTTCAAAGTTTTGCAGCATTTTCATTATTTCATGGGAAGTGTCCATAATTTGTTGTTCATCCTTAACTATCCTTGGATGTGGTGGTACTGACAATTGAATGGGCTGCGAGGCCATTTCACAGGGCAGTTCAGAGCCGACCACATTGCTGTCGGTCAGGAGTCACATGCAGGCCGCACCAGCTGAGAATAGCAAATTCTCGCTTCCATGAAGGACATTGGTGTATCTGATGTGATTTTATGACAACTAAGGACAGGTTAATGGTGACCCTTAATGCGATTGCCTTTCAATTTCAGATGCATTAATTGAATGTATATTCCATTATGTCCCCAGTTCTTTGGCCTGGCCCTCTAGATTACTGCTCCAGAGAAATTGCCACCACACAATCATTCCCCGTACGTTTCGTACTTTAGAAATTTCCCCTCAACTTCTTTATAACTGCGGCAGTTACACGTCGTTCGAGATTCTCCGGCAGGGAGATACTTGCCCAATATTTATCTTATCAAAGGCTTAAACAATTTACAAGTTCCAATGGCATCACCTCTCATTCTCTTAAATTCCACGGATTGTATCTGCATCTTCTCAATCTCCCATGCCAGGAGTAGGTTTGCTCGTGTATCCTTGCTTAGGTAAAGAGACAAAAACTAATACTTTAAACAGTCTAGTAAATGCGCACGCTGGCAGTGACCTGAGCAGTTTCCCATGGAAGATTGTTCCGCATTTTAGGGTCTTAAAATATATGAACTGATTTTTTAAAAGCAATTCCTTATCATTGCCTGGAGTTCAACAGATGTGAACTTTTGGGCAAAAGCTTTTGATATCTATGAATATTTTCGAATCCTAATTTATCAGAGAGAATTCCCTCCCTGTTAATTAAGCAGAAAGTGAAAAAGATTTCAAATTGAAGAAGTCACTGATGGAAAGAGGTTAAAAGATTCCCTGAAAACACATCGCGGTTAGAAGCAAAATCGATCCCTTTCTGTAACGTCAAAGGAATATCCTGGTTTACACATTAAAATGGACACAGCTCACCCAGGAGGAATACTCCTCAGTCCAACAGCGAAGGAGTTCAGCTCGTGTTAAAATTGCGTTCGGCGCTGAACCCGGTCCAGCCACTTTCTATAATTTCTGATCTTTGCTCTTGTTTAAACATGAATTTTCCAAGTGTTTGGGGCGTGTGGAGTTTGTTAATCCTGTCAGCCGGGGTACTGAGCCAGGACTGCCAGAGGCTGCAGTTACAGGAAGTCTTCAACAAGGATGCTCAAAATTCACTGAAGATCATGGTGAGTTTGTGCAGAGATCCGGTGATGGGAGTAACGAATTTTAACTCGCAGATCCTTGGGAGAATCCCCGATTCAATCCGCGTTCTTAGAATAATGTAGAACATCTTCGTAATGGAATACACCATGTAGTATTCAAATGTGGGAGAAATAGTGTGAAAATGATACTAAGAATGATTCGGTTCAATGGCCAGTTAAATATGTTGTAGGTCAAATCTTTAAGCAAATTGTTGAATGTCTGTTCCGCTTTTGGGGAGAATAATTTCTGAGAAAGTGTGCTTCGAGGTTCTTCTGACATAATTCTGTCCTGTTGTAGGGAGGACCCTTTCCATTGGAGTGCAAAACAACGAGAGAATCTCTGAGAACCAAATCCCTGAACCTGCACCATCTCGTCAAGAGGTTACAGGTGAGTGTGCACGTTGTAAACTCTCTGACCATCCTGCTAATACTGTCAGGCGTAACAGTATGTGGGGAATGCGCGTGATCCCCAACAATGAGAACAATGTTGATTTCCGTAAAATTCCTACAGTGCAGAAGGGGGCCATTCTGCCCAATGAATCTGCACTGACCCTCCGAAAGAGCGCCCCACCCAGGTGCACAATCCCAGCCCGATAACATCCCTGGACACCAAGGGATAATTTAACGGCCAATCCACCTAACCTGCATATTTTAGGACTGTGGGGGAAACCAGAGCACCCAGAGGAACCCCACCCACATACCGAAAGAACATTCAAACTCCACACAGTCAACCAACGTCGGAATCGAACCCAGGCTCCCGTGGTAACCACTGCGCCACTGAGAAATAATATTGTTGTGCCTTTTGGGGGATGAACTTTGTAACCTGTAATCCTGCTCAGACTGGAAGGTGTAATAGTTATGTGTGTTTGTGTGGTGGTGGTAGTGGGCGCGCCGGGGTGGGGGTGGTGGGTGGGGTGGTGTACCCACCTCCGCAAAAATAAGAACCATAAATTCAACATTTTAGCGTTGAGCCATTGGGGGGACAGATCGACCAGCTGCTGACCAGTTTGATATTATTCTCTCTATTTACCCCAAATTGCTAACAGTATCAGGTTAGCTAATCAAAGGGGAAGATACCAGCAACCAATTTGAGACTGATCAATATTGTCACCAGCAATAACGATGCCGACTTTTTAAAATCGAGCTTCTTACTGATTTACCGATGCACATGTCAATTAAAATGACCAGTTCAAGGAGAAATATCCTCCCTAATGTCGTTATGTATATTTTCCTCAGACACAGGACAGGATCCAGATTGTCCATCAGACCCTACGTCACATCAGCAAGATCTACAGCATGAACCTGGGCTCAGTCACATGGGCCCGTGACAAGGTGGAACATTTCCGGCTTCTCCTGGACCGACAGCTCAGTGAGCTGCAAGAATGTGTCAGGAAACCGGGATCCAGTCTGAGGAGAAACTCCGCCATTCACAATTACTTTCGGAAACTGGAAAAGTTTCTCAATCAGGAGGTGGGACAATTGATAAGTGCCTGAGTGATTACTGGCTTGTGGAACCATTTCAACCTATTGGAATCTGTTCATTCTCTAATACATTTTCCCCAATGTTTCCATTTTTCAGGGATTCAGTGACTGTGCCTGGGAAATAATCCGCACTGAGACCAGGGCCCGATTACAACAGCTCCTTTTCATAACGGCACAAATCAGCAGAAGGAATTAAAGATTTCCCATCGATATATTTAATGAAGATTGGGAGCAATTGTTATTTATTTAAACATTATTTAAACAACCTTTTAATATTTAAGTTATGATTCCAATATTTATTTCTGGATGCACTGCATGTTCATGTTTAATTTTTTTAAATATTGGTAATTGCGACAGGCGGTGCGAGAAATATATTTATCGCAGTTTTTGTTCCATAATAGTCTGTATCTGGTGTCAAAGTTGTGCCCCGAATTGAAGTTTCACAATAAATATTTTGTACTTTGAATTTTATGATGTAATCTTCGTTTCCACATCTATGTTCGTGCCGCTCCGGTTTTGTTTTGTTCATCTTGTCTGAGATTTTCAATTCATTGGATGATGGAGGCTGTGCTACCCAGGAGGGAGCATCAATAGCTCTGAGCCTGATGTCCCGGGGTTCAAGTCCCAACTCCTGTCAGTTTCCTTGTTTCACTCTGCAATGTTTGATTTCTTGAAATCATGTGTAAAGGCAAACAAACATTTATTGGACAGACCCCGACCATTGAAAATTGTGATTTTTTTAACGGTTCGGTGAATTTTGATTCAGGATGAAACACTTTGGCTAACTTTTACCCGCTACAAAGCGATTGAATTATTCACAACACAAAGTCAACTGAATAGAAAGAAAGCAAAATTATTGTCGATAAAAAGTAACAAAATCAGAGCCCATTTAAACCAGTAACGGCCTCAATATATCGGGAAATACAAGTATTACCAGAAAAAATCAGAGAAACAGGCTGCGAATCTCAGATTCCCTTTCAGTCGAAGGCAGTCTAACAGAATCAACAGATATTAAGCGGGAGCTAAATTGTTTTGTTGCCATCAGTCGACCAGATGTGAACTGATAGTTTTCGGGAGAATGTTTGCCCAGTGTTTTCTGAAAATGTAACTATTCTTTTTATGGTGGGAGGGATTTCCATTGGGAATTCATCTCATTGCCATGTCCACACACTGGTGATCATCTCTTCGCAATAAATGTCATCGTGCAAGCATTTTGTGAGATCCAGTGAAACGCAGTATAACTGCCGTCTGCACTAATTCTCGAATTTCCCTCCAGCGCGACATTGTTTTGCTTAATTTGATCTTTTTGGAGCACATACAACAATGCGTAACATTAAAGCAACATCATTTTTAAATATGTATACTATTGTGAATACATATAGTGAATAGAAATTCGGCACTGCCACATTATTGTCATTTTCAATCTGATTTGGCCATCTAGAATTTTCACTGCTTGTTGCCCCTTCCCCATCATCGACACAACAATATAGGATTGGTCTATGGAAAGATATTTGCCCTCTGCAGTCCAGAATAGTGAAGTAAAGTCGCTATAGCCTCAGATGACCACAGGCTGCTTTGAGGGGTAGAGCTGGCTGTTGGTGATTTAAGCTGAGGATCACTACATCTCAGTTAGCGGCAAGGTTGAGAAGGGAGGTGGTTGTGGGGGAAGGGGAGGGGGTTAATGAATAGTGTTGGACTACAATCAACCAAAGGACGCTGCTCCGCAACAATCCCTGGACTAAATGATGAAGCAAGCAGGTGAGTCAGAGCGAAATAAAGGTCTGAAAATGGTGCCACTTTCAGCCAGAACTACAAAGTGGATGATCCGTTTTGGCCTCTCCCCGAGGTTCCCAGCACCACAGATGTCAGTCTTCAACTAATTCCATCCACTGCAGGCTGAACGTACTGTGTACAGCAAAGGCTATGAGTCCCGGATAACATCCCGAATGAAGAGGACTGAAGGTTCGATCCTCCGGAGCTAGGCACGCTCCTCGCCAGGATGCTCCACGTTCACTATCATCGCACAAACCCATCATCCCCATCTCTGTTGACCTCAATGGGTTCCTGTCCCCTCATATACCATGTTTAAAACGCTTGTCTCATCCACACTTCCTCAGTGGCTTTTCCTTGCCTTATATGGATTCGTTGGTCTTCTGAGATGGGACTGCCCTTCCTGTCACTTCACTAATGGGGATAGAACTTCAAGCTCCCTTCCGCTCTCTCTTTCCACACTCCAATCCTGAAATTCCTGTGCATCTCAATCTCACACATCCCCTCATCAAATTTGTCATCACCCTCCTCTTCTGCACCCCTCTGATTGGGCATTCATTTTTCTACATAGTGCGTCAAGTTGTAAAGGTGTCTTGGGGGCATTTATATCTTAAATGAATCACAAAATGCAAATTGTTGTGCTGTACCTGCCAGCTGACATCACTGAACCATAAAGAACTGGTTTCTCACGATGAAACTTTTAAAAAGTACCTTTTTAGGGGAACACTAATGAGTTTATATTGTCAAATTCTTCACTTACTTTTTAGTAATGAACATAAATAAAATGGAACATTTGACCATAACCATCCTTATGCATGAAATGCCTTACATTGTACACTTGTAAGGCACTGCGAACATATAACACACATTGAGGAATTTATTTTTGAAACGTAAAACAAATTCATATCTTGACAGTAGTTCTACTCTGGCTATTTTTTCCCGTTTCATTTGGAATACGCAATTTGTTTTCCAAGTAAGGGCAATTTAGCTTGGCTAATCCACCTACCTCGACATCTTTTTGTGTTGTGCGGGTGAGACCTACCCAGACACGGAGAGAACATGTAAACTCCATATGGACAGTGAATGCTGTGACTAAGATGCACTTGATAAATAGTCAAGCTAGCTGCTTGATTAGGTGGTGTGCCCAGTTGCTATTCTTGACGTGTGGAAATGGTTTCCCATTTGGTTGCAGTATAAAATAAACAATTACTAATTGTAACTTGAAATGAGGTAGCTGCATTGCAATCATCTCTCCAGAGATTAAATGATACCCTCGTTTTGAATCCCTTACAATTCTCTTAAATATATTTTTCAATATCTCAACACTTCCAAGCGTTTGGCCATGATGAAAGAGAAGGAATGGAGAAATAAGAGTCGTGAAAGACAATGTTCATTGAATAGTTTCTACTGGAGAGAAAAGGGGAGCATCAATGATGAGACCCAAGAGATAGAAGACACATGTTGTGTAAATGTGGTGCAAAAACTGTCACAATGATTCAGAAGCACAGTAACATTGGCTAATTGTATTATGTAATTGAAACTATTAAATATGTTTATTTGACTAAAATGTAGAATAGAAGCAAGATTAGCAGGAGACATCCATTTAGTCCTTTCAGTCAACTGTTTATGGCAGATCTTCTGTGTCTAATCTTCCTTAACGATTCCCCTATTCCATAATATCGTAAAATCTATCACATAGATCTAACACTCTAACCAAAAAAAAAACCCACGGTCGTTGGGAAGCGGGTGCAGGGGCCTGTTGGGAAGGTGGGTGAGTGCCTTTAAATTTGCTTACCTTTCAGCGGGAGCAGGGTTTGAGGGAATATCAGGTAAGCTCTTCCTTTCTTTTTCTTTTTCTTGTTTTTTTTTTAAATCTAGAGGTGATGTCAGGGAAGGCAGTACAGTGCTCCTCCTGCAGAATGTTTGCGGTGAGGGACACCGTCAGTGTCCCTGCTGATTTCAGCTATGGGAAGTGCACCCAACTCCAGCTCCTCAAAAACCATGTTAGGGACCTGGAGCTTGAGCTGGATGAACTTCGGATCATTCGGGAGGCAGAGGGGGTCATAGATAGAAGCTTCAGGGAGGTAGTTACGCCAAAGAATAAAGATAGATGGGTGACGGTGAGAGGGGCTGGGGGTAAGCAGTCAGTACAGGGATCCCCTGTGGTCGTTCCCCTTAGTAACAAGTATACCGTTTGGATACTTGTGGGGGGGGGGGGACTTACCAGGGATAAGCCATGGGGTACGGGCCTCTGGCACGGAGTCTGTCCCTGTTGCTCAGAAGGGAAGGGGGGAAAGGAGTAGAACATTAGTAATTGGGGACTCAATAGTCAGGGGCACAGATAGGAGATTTTGTGGGAGCGAGAGAGACTCACGTTTGGTATGTTGCCTCCCAGGTGCAAGGGTACGTGATGTCTTGGATCATGTTTTCCGGGTCCTTAAGGGGGAGGGGGAGCAGCCCCAAGTCGTAGTCCACATTGGCACTAACGACATAGGTAGGAAAGGGGATTAGGATGTCAGGCAGGCCTTTATGGAGCTAGGTTGGAAGCTCAGAGCGAGAACAAACAGACTTGTTATCTCTGGGTTGTTGCCCATGCCACGTGATAGTGAGACGAGGAATAGGGAGAGAGAGCAATTAAACACGTGGCTACAGGGATGGTGCAGGCAGGAGGGATTCAGATTTCTGGATAACTGGGGCTCTTTCTGGGGAAGGTGGGACCTCTATAGACCGGATGGTCTACATCTGAACCTGAGGGGCACCAATATCCTGGGGGGGGGGGGGAGATTTGTTAGTGCTCTTTGGGGGGATTTAAACTCATTCAGCAGGGGCATGGGAACCTGGATTGTAGTTTTGGGGTACGGGAGATTGAGAGTATAGAGGTCAGGAGCACAGATTTGACTTTCCAGGAGGGTGCCAGTGTTCAGGTAGGTGGTTTGAAGTGTATCTTCTTCAATGCCAGGAGTATACGAAATAAGGTAGGGGAACTGGCAGCATGGGTTGGTACCTGGGACTTCGATATTGTGGCCATTTCAGAGACATGGATAGAGCAGGGACAGGAATGGTTGTTGCAGGTTCCGGGGTTTAGGTGTTTTAGTAAGCTCAGAGAAGGGGGCAAAAAAGGGTGAGGTGTGGCGCTGCTAGTCAAGGACAGTATTATGGTGGCGGAAAGGATGCTAGATGGGGACTCTTCTTCCGAGGTAGTATGGGCTGAGGTTAGAAACAGGAAAGGAGAGGTCACCCTGTTGGGAGTTTTCTATAGGCCACCTAATAGTTCTAGGGATGTAGAGGAAAGGATGGTGAAGATGATTCTGGAAAAGAGCGAAAGTAACAGGGTAGTTGTTATGGGAGACTTTAACTTTCCAAATATTGACTGGAAAAGATATAGTTCGAGTACATTAGATGGGTCGTTCTTTGTACAATGTGTGCAGGAGGGTTTCCTGACACAATATGTTGACAGGCCAACAAGAGGCGAGGCCACATTGGATTTGGTTTTGGGTAATGAACCAGGCCAGGTGTTAGATCTGGAGGTAGGTGAGCACTTTGGAGACAGTGACCACAATTCGGTGACCTTTACGTTAGTGATGGAAAGGGATAAGTGTACCCCGCAGGGCAAGAGTTATAGCTGGGGGAAGGGCAATTATGATGTCATTAGACATGACTTAGGATGTGTAGGTTGGAGAAGTAGGCTGCAAGGGTTGGGCACACTGGACATGTGGAGCTTGTTCAAGGAACAGCTATTGCGTGTTCTTGATAAGTATGTACCAGTCAGGCAGGGAGGAAGGGGTAGAGCGAGGGAACCGTGGTTTACCAAAGAATTGGAATCTCTTGTTAAGAGGTAGAAGGCCTATGTGAAGATGAGGCGTGAAGTTTCAGTTGGGGCGCTTGATAGTTACAAGGAAGCGAGGAAGGATCTAATGAGAGAGCTAAGACGAGCAAGGAGGGGACATGAGAAGTCTTTGGCAGGTAGGATCAAGGAAAACCCAAAAGCTTTCTATAGGTATGTCAGGAATAAAAGAATGACTAGGGTAAGAGTAGGGCCAGTCAAGGACAGTGGTGGGAAGTTGTGTGTGGAGGCTGAGGAGATAATCGAGATACTAAATGAATACTTTTCGTCAGTATTCACTCAGGAAAAAGATAATGTTGTGGAGGAGAATGCTGAGACCCAGACTATTAGAATAGATGGCATTGAGGTGCGTAGGGAAGAGGTGTTGGCAATTCTGGACAAGATGAAAATAGATAAGTCCCCGGGGCCTGATGGGATTTATCCTAGGATTCTCTGGGAAGCCAGGGAAGAGATTGCTGAGCCTTTGGCTTTGATTTTTATGTCATCATTGGCTACAGGAATAGTGCCAGAGGACTGGAGGATAGCAAATGTGGTCCCTTTGTTCAAGAAGGGGAGTAGAGATAACCCCGGTAACTATAGGCCGGTGAGCCTCACATCTGTTGTGGGTAAAGTCTTGGAGAGGATTATAAGAGATACGATTTATAATCATCTAGACATGAATAATATGATTAGGGATAGTCAGCATGGTTTTGTGAAGGGTAGGTCATGCCTCACAAACCTTATCGAGTTCTTTGAGAAGGTGACTGAACAGGTAGACGAGGGTAGAGCAGTTGATGTGGTGTATATGGATTTCAGTAAAGCATTTGATAAGGTTCCCCACGGTCGGCTATTGCTGAAAATACGGAGGCTGGGGATTGAGGGTGATTTAGAGATGTGGATCAGAAATTGGCTAGTTGAAAGAAGACAGAGGGTGGTGGATGATGGCAAATGTTCAGAATGGAGTTCAGTTATGAGTGGCGGACAACAAGGATCTGTTCTGGGGCCGTTGCTGTTTGTCATTTTTATAAATGACCTAGAGGAGGGCACAGAAGGTTGGGTGAGTAAATTTGCAGACGACACTAAAGTCGGTGGAGTTGTAGACAGTGTGGAAGGATGTTGCAGGTTACAGAGGGACATATATAAGCTGCAGAGCTGGGCTGAGAGGTGGCAAATGGAGTTTAATGTAGAGAAGTGTGAGGTGATTCACTTTGGAAAGAATAACAGGAATGCGGACTATTTGGCTAATGGTAAAATTCTTGGTAGTGTGGATGAGCAGAGGGATCTCGGTGTCCATGTACATAGATCCCTGAAAGTTGCCACCCAGGTTGATAGGGTTGTGAAGAAGGCCTATGGTGTGTTGGCCTTTATTGGTAGAGGGATTGAGTTCCGGAGCCCTGAGGTCATGTTGCAGCTGTACAAAACTCTGGTACGGCCGCATTTGGAGTATTGCGTACAGTTCTGGTCGCTTCATTATAGGAAGGACGTGGAAGCTTTCGAACGGGTGCAGAGGAGATTTACCAGGATGTTGCCTGATATGGAGGGAAAATCTTATGAGGAAAGGCTGATGGACTTGAGGTTGTTTTCGTTAGAGAGAAGAAGGTTAAGAGGTGACTTAATAGAGGCATACAAAATGATCAGAGGGTTAGATAGGGTGGACAGTGAGAGCCTTCTCCCGCGGATGGAGGTGGCTAGCACGAGGGGACATAGCCTTAAATTGAGGGGTAATAGATATAGGACAGAGGTCAGAGGTGGGTTTTTTACGCAAAGAGTGGTGAGGCCGTGGAATGCCCTACCTGCAACAGTAGTGCACTCGCCAACATTGAGGGCATTTAAAAGTTTATTGGATAAGCATATGGGTGATAATGGCATAGTGTAGGTTAGATTGCCTTTAGTTTTTGACTTCCCATGTCGGTGCAACATCGTGGGCCAAAGGGCCTGTACTGCGCTGTATCGTTCTATGTTCTATGTTCTATAGTTGATCAATGGCAAAACATCCACAAGCTCCTTAGGTAGAAAATGTCAACGTTTTGCACCATTTTCTTTCTTTCATGGGATGTGTCCATCATTTGTTTTTCATCCTTAACTATCCTTGGATGTGGTGGTACTGACAATTGAATGGGCTGCGTGGCCATTTCAGAGGGCAGTTCGGAGCCGACCACATTGCTGTCGGTCAGGAGTCACATGCAGGCCGCACAAGCTGAGAATAGCAAATTCCCGCTTCCATGAAGGCCATTGGTGTATCTGATGTGATTTTATGACAACTAAGGACGGGTTAATGGTGACCCTTAATGCGATTGCCTTTCAATTTCAGATGCATTAATTGAATGTATATTCCATTATGTCTCCAGTTCATTAGTCTGGCCCTCTAGATTACTGCTCCAGAGAAATTGCCACCACACAATCATTCCCCGTACGTTTCGTACTTTAGAAATTTCCCCTCAACTTCTTGATAACTGCGGCAGTTACACTTCGTTCGAGATTCTCCGGCAGTGAGATACTTGCCCAATGTTTACCTTATCAAAGGCTCACACATTTTACAAGTTCCAATGGTAACACCTCTCATTCTCTTAAATTCCACGGATTGTATGTGCATCTTCTCAATCTCCCATGCCAGGAGTAGGTTTGCTCGTATATCCTTGCTTAGGTAAAGAGACAGAAACTAATACTTTAAACATTCGAGTCAGTGCGCACGCTGGCAGTGACCTGAGCAGTTTCCCATGAAAGATTGTTCCGCATTTTAGGGTCTTAAAATATATGAACTGATTTTTAAAAAGCAATTCCTTATCATTGCCTGGAGTTCAAAGGAGCAACAGATGTGAACATTTGGGCAAAAACTTTTGATATCTATGAATATTTTCGAACCCTAATTTATAAGAGAGAATTCCCTCCCTGTTGATTAAGCAAAAAGTGAAAAAGGTTTCAAATTGAAGAAGTCACTGATTGAAAGAGGTTAAAAGAGTCCCTGAAAACACATCGCGGTTAGAAGCAAAATCGATCCCTTTCTGTAACGTCAAAGGAATATCCTGGTTTACATCTTAAAATGGACACAGCTCACCCAGGAGGAATATTCCTCAGTCCAACAGCGAAGGAGTTCAGCTCGTGTTAAAATTGCGTTCGGCGCTGAACCCGGCCCAGCCACGTTCTATCATTCCTGATCTTTGCTCTTGTTTAAACATGAATTTTCCAAGTGTTTGGGGCGTGTGGACTTTGTTAATCTTGTTACCCGGGGTCTTGAGCCAGGACTGCCAGAGGCTGCAGTTACAGGAAGTCTTCAACAAGGATGCTCAAAATTCCTTGAAGATCATGGTGAGTTTGTGCAGAGATCCGGTGATGAGAGTAACGAATTTTAACTCGCAGATCCTCGGGAGAATCCCCGATTCAATTCGCGTTCTTAGAAAAATGTAGAACATCTCCGTAATGGAATACACCATGTAGTATTCAAATGTGGGAGAAATAGTGTGAAAATGATACTAAGAATGATTCAGTTCAATGGCCAGTTAAATATGTTGTAGGTCAAATCTTTATGCAAATTGTTGAATGTCTGTTCCGCTTTTGGGGAGAATAATTTCTGAGAAAGTGTGCTTCGAGCTTGTTCTGACATCATTCTGTCCTGTTGTAGGGAGGACCCTTTCCATTGGAGTGCAAAACAACGAGAGAATCGCTGAGAACCAAATCCCTGAACCTGCACCATCTCGTCAAGAGGTTACAGGTGAGTGTGCACGTTGTAAACTCTCTGACCATCCTGCTAATACTGTCAGGCGTAATAGTCATGTGGGGAAGGCAGCGAGATCCTCAACAATGAGAACAATGTTGATTTCCGTAAAATTCCTACAATGCAGAAGGGGGCCATTCATCCCAAGGAATCTGCACTGACCAGCTGAAAGAGCGGCCCACCCTGGTCCACTCCCCAGCCCCATAACATCCCTGGACAGCAAGAGGTAATTTAACGGTCAATCCACCTAACCTGCACACCTTTGGACTGTGGGAGGAAACTGGAGCACCCAGAGGAACCCCACGCACATACCGGGAGAACATGCAAACTCCACACAGCCAAAGTCGAAATCGAACCCAGGTTCCTGTGCTAACCACTGTGCCACTGAGAAATTCTAATGTTGAGCCTTTTGGGGATGAACTTTGTAACCTGTAATCCTGCTAATACTGGAAGGCGTAATAGTCATGTGTGTGTGTGGTGGTGGTGGTGGTGGGGGCGCCGGGGTGGGGTGGGGGGAGGAGGGCGGTGTACCCACCTCCGCAAAAATACGAACCATGAGTCCAAAATTTTAATGTTGAATGATTGGGGGGGGGGGGGGGGGGCAGACGGACCAGCTGCCGAACAGTTTAATATTCTTCTCTCCATTTACCCCAAATTGCTAACAGTATCAGGTTAGCTAATCAAAGGGGAAGATACCAGTAACCAATTTGAGATTGATCAAATTGTCACCAGCAATAGCGATGCCGACCATTTCAAATCGAGCTCCTTACAGATTTACCGATGCACGTGTCAATTAAAATAACCAGTTCAAGGAGAAATATCCTCTCTAATGTCATTGTGTATATTTTCCTCAGACACAGGACAGGATCCAGATTGTCCATCAGACCCTACGTCACATCAGCAAGATCTACAGCATGAACCTGGGCTCAGTCACCTGGGCCCGGGACAAGGTGGAACATTTCCGGCTTCTCCTGGACCGACAGCTCAGTGAGCTGGAAGAATGTGTCAGGAAACCGGGATCCAGTCTGAGGAGAAACTCCGCCATTCATAATTACTTTCGGAAACTGGAAAAGTTTCTCAATCAGGAGGTGGGACAATTGATAAGTGCCTGAGTGATTACTGGCTTGTCGATCATTTCAACCCATTGGAATCTGTTCATTCTCTAATACATTTTCCCCAATGTTTCCATTTTTCAGGGATTCAGTGACTGTGCCTGGGAAATAATCCGCACTGAGACCAGGGCCCGATTACAACAGCTCCTTTTCATAACGGCACAAATCAGCAGAAGGAATTAAAGATTTCCCATCGATATATTTAATGAAGATTGGGAGCAATTGTTATTTATTGAAACATTATTTAAACAACCTTTTAATATTTAATTTATGATTCCAATATTTATTTCTGGATGCACTGTATGTTCATGTTTAATTTTTTTTAAATATTGGTAATTGCGACAGGCGGTGCGAGAAATATATTTATGGCAGTTTTTGTTCCACAATAGACTGTATCCGATGGCAAAGATGTGCCCCGAATTGAAGTTTCACAATAAATATTTTGAACTTTGAATTTTATGATGTAATCTTCGTTTCCACATCTATGTTCGTGCCCCTTCGATGCTGTTTTGTTCATCTTGACTGAAATTTTCAATTCATTGGATGATGGAGGCTGTGCGACCCAGGAGGGAGCATCAATAGCTCCGAGCCTGATGTCCCGGTGTTCAAGTCGCACCTCCTGTCAGTTTCCTTGTTTCACTCTGCAATGTTTGATTTCTTGAAATCATGTGTAAAGGCAAACAAACATTTATTGGACAGGTCCCGACCATTGAAAATTGTGATTTTTTTACGGTTCGGTAAATTTTGATTCAGGATGAAACACTTTGGCTAACTTTTACCCGCTACAAAGCGATTGAATTATTCACAACACAAAGTCTACTAAATAGAAAGAAAGCAAAATTATTGTCGATAAAAAGTAACAAAATCAGAGCCCATTTAAACCAGTAACAGCCTCAATATATCGGGAAATACAAGTATGACCAGAAAACATCAGAGAAAACTGGCTGTGAATCTTAGATTCCCTTTCAGTCGAGGGCAGTCTAACAGAATCAACAGATATTAAGCGGGAGCTAAATTGTTTTGTTGCCATCAATCGACCAGATGTGAACTGATCGTTTTCGGGAGAATGTTTTCCCATTGTTTTCTGACAATGTAACCATTCTTTTTATGGTGGGAGGGATTTCCATTGGGAATTCATCTCATTGCCATGTCCACACACTGATGATCATCTCTTCGCAATAAATGTCATCGTGCAAGCATTTTGTGAGATCCAGTGAAACGCAATATAACTGCCGTCTGCATTAATCCCCGAATTTCCCTCCAGTGTTACATTATTTTGCTTAGAAAATGAAATGAAAATCGCTTATTGTCACGAGTAGGCTTCAATGAAGTTACTGTGAAAAGCCCCTAGTCGCCACATTCAGGCGCCTGTTCGGGGAGGCTGGTCCGGGTATGTGGTCTTTATGGACCACATACAACAATGCGTAACATTAAAGCAACAGCATTTTAAAATATGTATACTATTGTGAATACATATAGTGAATAGAAATTCGGCACTGCCACATTATTGTCATTTTCCATCTATTTTGGCCATCTACAAGTTTCACTGCTTGTTGCCCCTCCCCCCATTATCGACACAACAATATAGGATTGGTTAATGGAAAGGTATTTGCCCTCTGCAGTCCAGAATAGTGAAGTAAAGTCGCCATAGCCTCAGATGACCACAGGCTGCTTTGAGGGGGAGAGCTGGCTGGTGGTGATTTAAACTGAGGACCACTACATCTCAGTTAGCGGCAAGGTTGAGAAGGGAGGTGGTGGTGGGGGAAGGGAAGGGTGGTTAATGAATAGTGCTGGACTGCAACCAACCAAAGGACGCTGCTCCGCAACCATCCCTGGACTCAATGGTGAAGCAAGCAGGTCAGTCAGAGCGAAATAAAGGTCTGAAAATTTTGCCACTTCCAGCCAGAACTACCAGGTGGATGATCCGTTTTGGCCTCTCCCCGAGGTTCCGAGCAACACAGATGTCAGTCTTCAACTAATTCCATCCACTGCAGGCTGAACGTACTGTGTACAGCAAAGGCTATGAGTCCCGGCTAACATCCTGAACGAAGAGGACTGAAGGTTCGATCCTCCGGAGCTAGTCACGGTCCAAGCCAGGATGCTCCATGTTCACTATCATCGCACTAACCCATCATCTCCATCTCTGTTGTCCTCAATGGTTTCCTGTCCCTTCATATACCATGTTTAAAACCCATGTCTCATCCACACTTCCTCCGTGGTTTTTCCTTGCCTTATATGGATTCGTTGCTCTTCTGAGATGGGACTGCCCTTCCTGTCACTTCAGTACTGGCGATAGAACATCAAGCTCCCTTCGGCTCTCTCTTTCTACACTCCAATCCTGATATTCCTGTGCATCTCAATCTCACACATCCCCTCATCAAATTTGTCATCACCCTCCTCTTCCGCAACCCTATGATTGGGCATTCATTTTTCTACATAGTGTGTCAATTTGTAAAGGTGCCTTAGGGGGCATTTATATCTTAAATGTATCACAAAATGCAAATTGTTGTGCTGTACCTGCCAGCTGACATCACTGAACCATAAGGAACTGGTTTCTCACGAAGAAACTTTAAAAAATTACATTTTTAGGGGAACACTAATGAGTTTATATTGTCAAATTCTTCACTTACTTTTTTGTAATGAACATAAATAATATGGAATATTTGACCATAACCAACCTTATGCATGAAATGCCTTACGTAGTACAGTTGTAAGGCACTGCGAACACATAACACACATTGAGGAATTTATTTTTGAAACGTAAAACAAATTCATATCTTAACAGTAGTTCTACCCTGGCTATTTTTTCCCGTTTCATTTAGAATACGCAATTACTTTTTTTCCAAGTAAGGGCAATTTAGCTTGGCTAATCCACCTACCCTGGACGTCTTTTTGTGTTGTGCGGGTGAGACCTACCCAGACACGGAGAGAACATGTAAACTCCATATGGACAGTGAATGCTGTGAACAAGATGCTGTGACTAAGTCAAGTTAGCTTTTTGATTAGGTGGTGTGCCCAGTTGCTATTCTTGACGTGTGGAAATGGTTTCCCATTTGCTTGCAGGATAAAATAAACAATTACTAATTGTGACTTGAAATGAGGTAGCTGCATTGCAATCATCTCGCCAGAGATTCAATGATACCCTCGTTTTGAATCCCTTACAATTCTCTTAAATGTATTTTTCAATATCTCAACACTTCCAAGCGTTTGGCCATGATGAAAGGCAAAGAATGGAGAAATAAGAGTCGTGAAAGACAATGTTCATTGAATAGTTTCTACTGGAGAGAAACGGGGAGCATCAATGATGAGACCCAAGAGATAGAAGACACATATCGTGTAAATGTGGTGCAAAAACTGTCACAATGATTCAGAAACACAGTAACATTGGCTAATTATATTATGTAATTGAAACTATTAAATATGTTTATTTGACTAAAATGTAGAATATAGCAAGATTAGCAGGAGACATCCATTTAGTCCTTTCAGTCAACTGTTTATGGCAGATCTTCTATGTCTCATCTCCCTTAACGATTCCCACATTCCATAATATCGTAAAATCTAACATATAATTGATCAATGGCTCAACATCCAGAAACTCCTTAGGTAGAACATTTCAAAGATTTGCAGCATTTTCATTATTTCATGGGATGTGTCCATAATTTGTTGTTCATCCTTAACTATCCTTGGATGTGGTGGTACTGACAATTGAATGGGCTGCGAGGTCATTTCAGAGGGCAGTTCGGAGCCGACCACATTGCTGTCGGTCAGGAGTCACATGCAGGCCGCACCAGCTGAGAATAGCAAATTCCCGATTCCATGAAGGACATTGGTGCATCTGATGTGATTTTATGATAACTAAGGACAGGTTAATGGTGACCCTTAATGCGATTGCTTTTCAATTTCAGGTGCATTAATTGAATGTATATTCCATTATGTCTCCAGTTCTTTAGCCTGGCCCACCAGATTACTGCTCCAGAGAAATTGCCACCACACAATCATTCCCCGTACGTTTCGTACTTTGGAAATTTCCCCTCAACTCTTTTATAACTGCGGCAGTTACACTTTGTTCGAGATTCTCCGGCAAGGAGATACTTGCCCAATATTTATCATATCAAATGCTTAAACATTTTACAAGTTCCAATGGTATCACCTCTCATTCTCTTAGATTCCACGGATTGTATGTGCATCATCTCAATCTCCCATCCCAGGAGTAGGTTTGCTCGTGTATCCCTGCTTAGGAAAAGAGACAGAAACTAATACTTTAAACATTCTAGTAAATGCGCACGCACGCAGTGACCTGAGCAGTTTCCCATGAAAGATTGTACCGCATTTTAGGGTCAAAAATATATAAAATGATTTTTAAAAAACAATTCCTATCAGAGCCTGGAGTGCAAAGGGGCAACAGATGTGAACTTTTGGGCAAAAGCTTTTGATATCGATGAATATTTTCGCATCCTAACTTATAAGAGAGAATTCTCTCCCTGTTAATTGAGCAGAAAGTGAAAAAGATTTCAAATTGAAGAAGTCACTGATGGAAAGAGGTTAAAAGATTCCCTGAAAACACATCGCGGTTAGAAGCAAAATCGATCCCTTTCTGTAACGTCAAAGGAATATCCTGGTTTACACCTTAAAATGGACACAGCTCACCCAGGAGGAATACTCCTCAGTCCAACTGCGAAGGAGTTCAGGTCGTGTGAATATTGCGTTCGGCGCTGAAGCCGGTCCAGCCACTTTCTATCATTTCTGATCTTTGCTCTTGTTTAAACATGAATTTTCCAAGTGTTCGGGGCGTGTGGACTTTGTTAATCTTGTTACCCGGGGTCTTGAGCCAGGACTGCCAGAGGCTGCAGTTACAGGAAGTCTTCAACAAGGATGCTCAAAATTCCCTGAAGATCATGGTGAGTTTGGACAGAGATCCGGTGATTAGAGTAACGAATTTTAACTCGCAGATCCTCGGGAAAATCCCGGATTCAACCGTTCTGAGAAAAATGTAGAACATCTCCGTGATGGAATACACCATGTAGTATTCAAATGTGGGAGGAATCGTGTGAAAATTATATGAAGAGTGATTCAGTTCTATGGCCAGTTAAATATGTTGTAGGTCAAATCTTTAAGCAAATTGTTGAATGTCTGTTCCGCTTTTGGGGAGAATAATTTCTGAGAAAGTGTGCTTCGAGCTTGTTCTGACATTATTCTGCCCTGTTGTAGGGAGGACCCTTTCCATTGGAGTGCAAAACAACGAGAGAATCGCTGAGAACCAAATCCCTGAACCTGCACCATCTCGTCAAGAGGTTACAGGTGAGTGTGCACGTTGTAAACTCTCTGACCATCCTGCTAATACTGTCAGGCGTAATAGTCATGTGGGGAAGGCAGCGAGATCCTCAACAATGAGAACAATGTTGATTTCCGTAAAATTCCTACAATGCAGAAGGGGGCCATTCATCCCAAGGAATCTGCACTGACCAGCTGAAAGAGCGGCCCACCCTGGTCCACTCCCCAGCCCCATAACATCCCTGGACAGCAAGAGGTAATTTAACGGTCAATCCACCTAACCTGCACACCTTTGGACTGTGGGAGGAAACTGGAGCACCCAGAGGAACCCCACGCACATACCGTGAGAACATGCAAACTCCACACAGCCAAAGTCGAAATCGAACCCAGGTTCCTGTGCTAACCACTGTGCCACTGAGAAATTCTAATGTTGAGCCTTTTGGGGATGAACTTTGTAACCTGTAATCCTGCTAATACTGGAAGGCGTAATAGTCATGTGTGTGTGTGGTGGTGGTGGTGGTGGGGGCGCCGGGGTGGGGTGGGGGGAGGAGGGCGGTGTACCCACCTCCGCAAAAATACGAACCATGAGTCCAAAATTTTAATGTTGAATGATTGGGGGGGGGGGGGGGGGGCAGACGGACCAGCTGCCGAACAGTTTGATATTCTTCTCTCCATTTACCCCAAATTGCTAACAGTATCAGGTTAGCTAATCAAAGGGGAAGATACCAGTAACCAATTTGAGATTGATCAAATTGTCACCAGCAATAGCGATGCCGACCATTTCAAATCGAGCTCCTTACAGATTTACCGATGCACGTGTCAATTAAAATAACCAGTTCAAGGAGAAATATCCTCTCTAATGTCATTGTGTATATTTTCCTCAGACACAGGACAGGATCCAGATTGTCCATCAGACCCTACGTCACATCAGCAAGATCTACAGCATGAACCTGGGCTCAGTCACCTGGGCCCGGGACAAGGTGGAACATTTCCGGCTTCTCCTGGACCGACAGCTCAGTGAGCTGGAAGAATGTGTCAGGAAACCGGGATCCAGTCTGAGGAGAAACTCCGCCATTCATAATTACTTTCGGAAACTGGAAAAGTTTCTCAATCAGGAGGTGGGACAATTGATAAGTGCCTGAGTGATTACTGGCTTGTCGATCATTTCAACCCATTGGAATCTGTTCATTCTCTAATACATTTTCCCCAATGTTTCCATTTTTCAGGGATTCAGTGACTGTGCCTGGGAAATAATCCGCACTGAGACCAGGGCCCGATTACAACAGCTCCTTTTCATAACGGCACAAATCAGCAGAAGGAATTAAAGATTTCCCATCGATATATTTAATGAAGATTGGGAGCAATTGTTATTTATTGAAACATTATTTAAACAACCTTTTAATATTTAATTTATGATTCCAATATTTATTTCTGGATGCACTGTATGTTCATGTTTAATTTTTTTTAAATATTGGTAATTGCGACAGGCGGTGCGAGAAATATATTTATGGCAGTTTTTGTTCCACAATAGACTGTATCCGATGGCAAAGATGTGCCCCGAATTGAAGTTTCACAATAAATATTTTGAACTTTGAATTTTATGATGTAATCTTCGTTTCCACATCTATGTTCGTGCCCCTTCGATGCTGTTTTGTTCATCTTGACTGAAATTTTCAATTCATTGGATGATGGAGGCTGTGCGACCCAGGAGGGAGCACCAATAGCTCCGAGCCTGATGTCCCGGTGTTCAAGTCGCACCTCCTGTCAGTTTCCTTGTTTCACTCTGCAATGTTTGATTTCTTGAAATCATGTGTAAAGGCAAGCAAACATTTATTGGACAGGTCCCGACCATTGAAAATTGTGATTTTTTTTTACGGTTCGGTGAATTTTGATTCAGGATGAAACACTTTGGCTAACTTTTACCCGCTACAAAGCGATTGAATTATTCACAACACAAAGTCTACTAAATAGAAAGAAAGCAAAATTATTGTCGATAAAAATAACAAAATCAGAGCCCATTTAACAGCCTCAATATATCGGGAAATACAAGTATGACCAGAAAAAATCAGAGAAAACTGGCTGTGAATCTTAGATTCCCTTTCAGTCGAGGGCAGTCTAACAGAATCAACAGATATTAAGCGGGAGCTAAATTGTTTTGTTGCCATCAATCGACCAGATGTGAACTGATCGTTTTCGGGAGAATGTTTGCCCATTGTTTTCTGACAATGTAACCATTCTTTTTATGGTGGGAGGGATTTCCATTGGGAATTCATCTCATTGCCATGTCCACACACTGATGATCATCTCTTCGCAATAAATGTCATCGTGCAAGCATTTTGTGAGATCCAGTGAAACGCAGTATAACTGCCGTCTGCATTAATCCCCGAATTTCCCTCCAGTGCTACATTATTTTGCTTAGAAAATGAAATGAAAATCGCTTATTGTCACGAGTAGGCTTCAATGAAGTTACTGTGAAAAGCCCCTAGTCGCCACATTCAGGCGCCTGTTCGGGGAGGCTGGTACGGGTATGTGGTCTTTATGGACCACATACAACAATGCGTAACATTAAAGCAACAGCATTTTAAAATATGTATACTATTGTGAATACACATAGTGAATAGAAATTCGGCACTGCCACATTATTGTCATTTTCCATCTATTTTGGCCATCTACAAGTTTTACTGCTTGTTGCCCCTCCCCCCATTATCGACACAACAATATAGGATTGGTTTATGGAAAGGTATTTGCCCTCCGCAGTCCAGAATAGTGAAGTAAAGTCGCCATAGCCTCAGATGACCACAGGCTGCTTTGAGGGGGAGAGCTGGCTGGTGGTGATTTAAACTGAGGACCACTACATCTCAGTTAGCGGCAAGGTTGAGAAGGGAGGTGGTGGTGGGGGAAGGGAAGGGTGGTTAATGAATAGTGCTGGACTGCAACCAACCAAAGGACGCTGCTCCGCAACCATCCCTGGACTCAATGGTGAAGCAAGCAGGTCAGTCAGAGCGAAATAAAGGTCTGAAAATGTTGCCACTTTCAGCCAGAACTACCAGGTGGATGATCCGTTTTGGCCTCTCCCCGAGGTTCCGAGCAACACAGATGTCAGTCTTCAACTAATTCCATCCACTGCAGGCTGAACGTACTGTGTACAGCAAAGGCTATGAGTCCCGGCTAACATCCTGAACGAAGAGGACTGAAGGTTCGATCCTCCGGAGCTAGTCACGGTCCTAGCCAGGATGCTCCACGTTCACTATCATCGCACTAACCCATCATCTCCATCTCTGTTGTCCTCAATGGTTTCCTGTCCCTTCATATACCATGTTTAAAACCCATGTCTCATCCACACTTCCTCCGTGGCTTTTCCTTGCCTTATATGGATTCGTTGGTCTTCTGAGATGGGACTGCCCTTCCTGTCACTTCAGTACTGGCGATAGAACATCAAGCTCCCTTCGGCTCTCTCTTTCTACACTCCAATCCTGATATTCCTGTGCATCTCAATCTCACACATCCCCTCATCAAATTTGTCATCACCCTCCTCTTCCGCAACCCTATGATTGGGCATTCATTTTTCTACATAGTGTGTCAATTTGTAAAGGTGCCTTAGGGGGCATTTATATCTTAAATGAATCACAAAATGCAAATTGTTGTGCTGTACCTGCCAGCTGACATCACTGAACCATAAGGAACTGGTTTCTCACGAAGAAACTTTAAAAAATTACATTTTAGGGGAACACTAATGAGTTTATATTGTCAAATTCTTCACTTACTTTTTTGTAATGAACATAAATAATATGGAATATTTGACCATAACCAACCTTATGCATGAAATGCCTTACGTAGTACAGTTGTAAGGCACTGCGAACACATAACACACACTGAGAAATTTATTTTTGAAACGTAAAACAAATTCATATCTTGACAGTAGTTCTACTCTGGCTATTTTTTCCCGTTTCATTTAGAATACGCAATTACTTTTTTTCCAAGTAAGGGCAATTTAGCTTGGCTAATCCACCTACCCTGGACGTCTTTTTGTGTTGTGCGGGTGAGACCTACCCAGACACGGAGAGAACATGTAAACTCCATATGGACAGTGAATGCTGTGAACAAGATGCTGTGACTAAGTCAAGCTCGCTTTTTGATAAGGTGCTGTGCCCAGTTGCTATTCTTGACGTGTGGAAATGGTTTCCCATTTGCTTGCAGGAGAAAATAAACAATTACAAATTGTGACTTGAAATGAGGTAGCTGCATTGCAATCATCTCGCCAGAGATTCAATGATACCCTCGTTTTGAATCCCTTACAATTCTCTTAAATGTATTTTTCAATATCTCAACACTTCCAAGCGTTTGGCCATGATGAAAGGCAAAGAATGGAGAAATAAGAGTCGTGAAAGACAATGTTCATTGAATAGTTTCTACTGGAGAGAAACGGGGAGCATCAATGATGAGACCCAAGAGATAGAAGACACATATCGTGTAAATGTGGTGCAAAAACTGTCACAATGATTCAGAAACACAGTAACATTGGCTAATTATATTATGTAATTGAAACTATTAAATATGTTTATTTGACTAAAATGTAGAATATAGCAAGATTAGCAGGAGACATCCATTTAGTCCTTTCAGTCAACTGTTTATGGCAGATCTTCTATGTCTCATCTCCCTTAACGATTCCCACATTCCATAATATCGTAAAATCTAACATATAATTGATCAATGGCTCAACATCCAGAAACTCCTTAGGTAGAACATTTCAAAGATTTGCAGCATTTTCATTATTTCATGGGATGTGTCCATAATTTGTTGTTCATCCTTAACTATCCTTGGATGTGGTGGTACTGACAATTGAATGGGCTGCGAGGTCATTTCAGAGGGCAGTTCGGAGCCGACCACATTGCTGTCGGTCAGGAGTCACATGCAGGCCGCACCAGCTGAGAATAGCAAATTCCCGATTCCATGAAGGACATTGGTGCATCTGATGTGATTTTATGATAACTAAGGACAGGTTAATGGTGACCCTTAATGCGATTGCTTTTCAATTTCAGGTGCATTAATTGAATGTATATTCCATTATGTCTCCAGTTCTTTAGCCTGGCCCACCAGATTACTGCTCCAGAGAAACTGCCACCACACAATCATTCCCCGTACGTTTCGTACTTTGGAAATTTCCCCTCAACTCTTTTATAACTGCGGCAGTTACACTTTGTTCGAGATACTCCGGCAGGGAGATACTTGCCCAATATTTATCTTATCAAATGCTTAAA
This sequence comes from Scyliorhinus canicula, assembly GCF_902713615.1. NCBI lineage: Eukaryota > Metazoa > Chordata > Chondrichthyes > Carcharhiniformes > Scyliorhinidae > Scyliorhinus > Scyliorhinus canicula. The sequence continues at coordinate 40,496,001 of NC_052164.1, forward strand.
CATTTTACAAGTTCCAATGGTATCACCTCTCATTCTCTTAAATTCCACGGATTGTATGTGCATCTTCTCAATCTCCCATCCCAGGAGTAGGTTTGCTCGTGTATCCCTGCTTAGGTAAAGAGACAGAAACTAATACTTTAAACATTCTAGTAAATGCGCACGCACGCAGTGACCTGAGCAGTTTCCCATGAAAGATTGTACCGCATTTTAGGGTCAAAAATATATGAAATGATTTTTAAAAAACAATTCCTATCAGAGCCTGGAGTGCAAAGGGGCAACAGATGTGAACTTTTGGGCAAAAGCTTTTGATATCGATGAATATTTTCGCATCCTAACTTATAAGAGAGAATTCTCTCCCTGTTAATTGAGCAGAAAGTGAAAAAGGTTTCAAATTGAAGAATTCACTGATGGAAAGAGGTTAAAAGATTCCCTGAAAACACATCGCTGTTAGAAGCAAAATCGATCCCTTTCTGTAACGTCAAAGGAATATCCTGGTTTACACCTTAAAATGGACACAGCTCACCCAGGAGGAATACTCCTCAGTCCAACTGCGAAGGAGTTCAGGTCGTGTGAATATTGCGTTCGGCGCTGAACCCGGTCCAGCCACTTTCTATAATTTCTGATCTTTGCTCTTGTTTAAACATGCATTTTCCAAGTGTTTGGGGCGTGTGGACTTTGTTAATCTTGTTACCCGGGGTCTTGAGCCAGGACTGCCAGAGGCTGCAGTTACAGGAAGACTTCAACAAGGATGCTCAAAATTCCCTGAAGATCATGGTGAGTTTGGACAGAGATCCGGTGATTAGAGTAACGAATTTTAACTCGCAGATCCTCGGGAAAATCCCGGATTCAACCGTTCTGAGAAAAATGTAGAACATCTCCGTGATGGAATACACCACGTAGTATTCAAATGTGGGAGGAATCGTGTGAAAATTATATGAAGAGTGATTCAGTTCTATGGCCAGTTAAATATGTTGTAGGTCAAATCTTTAAGCAAATTGTTGAATGTCTGTTCCGCTTTTGGGGAGAATAATTTCTGAGAAAGTGTGCTTCGAGCTTGTTCTGACATTATTCTGTCCTGTTGTAGGGAGGACCCTTTCCATTGGAGTGCAAAACAACGAGAGAATCTCTGAGAACCAAATCCCTGAACCTGCACCATCTCGTCAAGAGGTTACAGGTGAGTGTGCACGTTGTAAACTCTCTGACCATCCTGCTAATACTGTCAGGCGTAATAGTCATATGGGGAAGGCAGCGAGATCCTCAACAATGAGAACAATGTTGATTTCCGTAAAATTCCTACAATGCAGAAGGGGGCCATTCATCCCAAGGAATCTGCACTGACCAGCTGAAAGAGCGGCCCACCCTGGTCCACTCCCCAGCCCCATAACATCCCTGGACAGCAAGAGGTAATTTAACGGTCAATCCACCTAACCTGCACACCTTTGGACTGTGGGAGGAAACCGGAGCACCCAGAGGAACCCCACGCACATACCGGGAAAACATGCAAACTCCACACAGCCAAAGTCGAAATCGAACCCAGGTTCCTGTGCTAATCACTGTGCCACTGAGAAATTCTAATGTTGAGCCTTTTGGGGATGAACTTTGTAACCTGTAATCCTGCTAATACTGGAAGGCGTAATAGTCATGTGTGTGTGGTGGTGGTGGTGGTGGTGGGGGCGCCGGGGTGGGGTGGGGGGAGGAGGGCGGTGTACCCACCTCCGCAAAAATAAGAACCATGAGTCCAAAATTTTAATGTTGAATGATTGGGGGGACAGACGGACCAGTTGCCGAACAGTTTGATATTCTTCTCTCCATTTACCCCAAATTGCTAACAGTATCAGGTTAGCTAATCAAAGGGGAAGATACCAGTAACCAATTTGAGACTGATCAAATTGTCACCAGCAATAGCGATGCCGACCTTTTCAAATCGAGCTCCTTACAGATTTACCGATGCACGTGTCGATTAAAATAACCAGTTCAAGGAGAAATATCCTCTCTAATGTCATTGTGTATATTTTCCTCAGACACAGGACAGGATCCAGATTGTCCATCAGACCCTACGTCACATCAGCAAGATCTACAGCATGAACCTGGCCTCAGTCACCTGGGCCCGGGACAAGGTGGAACATTTCCGGCTTCTCCTGGACCGACAGCTCAGTCAGCTGGAAGAATGTGTCAGGAAACCGGGATCCAGTCTGAGGAGAAACTCCGCCATTCATAATTACTTTCGGAAACTGGAAAAGTTTCTCAATCAGGAGGTGGGACAATTGATAAGTGCCTGAGTGATTACTGCTTGTCGATCATTTCAACCCATTGGAATCTGTTCATTCTCTAATACATTTTCCCCAATGTTTCCATTTTTCAGGGATTCAGTGACTGTGCCTGGGATATAATCCGCACTGAGACCAGGGTCCGATTACAACAGCTCCTTTTCATAACGGCACAAATCAGCAGAAGGAATTAAAGATTTCCCATCGATATATTTAATGAAGATTGGGAGCAATTGTTATTTATTTAAACATTATTTAAACAACCTTTTAATATTTAATTTATGATTCCAATATTTATTTCTGGATGCACTGTATGTTCATGTTTAATTTTTTTTTAATATTGGTAATTGCGACAGGCGGTGCGAGAAATATATTTCTGGCAGTTTTTGTTCCACAATAGACTGTATCCGATGGCAAAGATGTGCCCCGAATTGAAGTTTCACAATAAATATTTTGAACTTTGAATTTTATGATGTAATCTTCGTTTCCACATCTATGTTCGTGCCCCTTCGATGCTGTTTTGTTCAACTTGTCTGAAATTTTCAATTCATTGGATGATGGAGGCTGTGCGACCCAGGAGGGAGCACCAATAGCTCCGAGCCTGATGTCCCGGTGTTCAAGTCACACCTCCTGTCAGTTTCCTTGTTTCACTCTGCAATGTTTGATTTCTTGAAATCATGTGTAAAGGCAAACAAACATTTATTGGACAGGTCCCGACCATTGAAAATTGTGATTTTTTTTACGGTTCGGTGAATTTTGATTCAGGATTAAACACTTTGGCTAACTTTTACCCGCTACAAAGCGATTGAATTATTCACAACAGAAAGTCTACTAAATAGAAAGAAAGCAAAATTATTGTCGATAAAAAGTAACAAAATCAGAGACCATTTAAACCAGTAACAGCCTCAATATATCGGGAAATACAAGTATGACCAGAAAAAATCAGAGAAAACATTGCTGTGAATCTTAGATTCCCTTTCAGTCGAGGGCAGTCTAACAGAATCAACAGATATTAAGCGGGAGCTAAATTGTTTTGTTGCCATCAATCGACCAGATGTGAACTGATCGTTTTCGGGCCAATGTTTGCCCATTGTTTTCTGACAATGTAACCATTCTTTTTATGGTGGGAAGGATTTCCATTGGGAATTCATCTCATTGCCATGTCCACACACTGATGATCATCTCTTCGCAATAAATGTCATCGTGCAAGCATTTTGTGAGATCCAGTGAAACGCAGTATAACTGCCGTCTGCACTAATTCCCGAATTTCCCCCCAGTGCTACATTATTTTGCTTAGTTTGGTCTTATTGGAGCACATACAACAATGCGTAACATTAAAGCAACATCATTTTAAAATATGTATACTATTGTGAATACATATAGTGAATAGAAATTCGGCACTGCCACATTATTGTCATTTTCCATCTATTTTGGCCATCTACAATTTTCACTGCTTGTTGCCCCTCCCCCCATTATCGACACAACAATATAGGATTGGTTTATGGAAAGGTATTTGCCCTCTGCAGTCCAGAATAGTGAAGTAAAGTCGCCATAGCCTCAGATGACCACAGGCTGCTTTGAGGGGGAGAGCTGGCTGGTGGTGACTTAACCTGAGGATCACTACATCTCAGTTAGCGGCAAGGTTGAGAAGGGAAGTGGTGGTGGGGGAAGGGGAGGGTGGTTAATGAATAGTGCTGGACTACAACCAACCAAAGGACGCTGCTCCGCAACCATCCCTGGACTCAATGGTGAAGCAAGCAGGTCAGTCAGAGCGAAATAAAGGTCTGAAAATGTTGCCACTTTCAGCCAGAACTACCAGGTGGATGATCCGTTTTGGCCTCTCCCAGAGGTTCCGAGCACCACAGATGTCAGTCTTCAACTAATTCCATCCACTGCAGGCTGAACGTACTGTGTACAGCAAAGGCTATGAGTCCCGGATAACATCCTGAACGAAGAGGACTGAAGGTTCGATCCTCCGGAGCTAGTCACGGTCCTAGCCAGGATGCTCCACGTTCACTATCATCGCACTAACCCATCATCCCCATCTCTGTTGTCCTCAATGGTTCCCTGTCCCTTCATATACCATGTTTAAAACCCATGTCTCATCCACACTTCCTCAGTGGCTTTTCCTTGCCTTATATGGATTCGTTGGTCTTCTGAGATGGGACTGCCCTTCCTGTCACTTCAGTACTGGCGATAGAACTACAAGCTCCCTTCGGCTTTCTCTTTCTACAGTCCAATCCTGATATTCCTGTGCATATCAATCTCACACAACCCCTCATCAAATTTGTCACCACCCTCCTCTTCCGCAACCCTATGATTGGGCATTCATTTATCAACATAGTGTGTCAATTTGTAAAGGTGCCTGAGGGGGCATTTAAATCTTAAATGAATCACAAAATGCAAATTGTTGTGCTGTACCTGCCAGCTGACATCACTGAACCATAAGGAACATGTTTCTCACGAAGAAACTTTTAAAAATTACATTTTTAAGGGAACACTAATGAGTTAATATTGTCAAATTCTTCACTTACTATTTTGTAATGAACATAAATAATATGGAATATTTGACCATAACCAACCTTATGCATGAAATGCCTTACGTAGTACAGTTGTAAGGCACTGCGAACACATAACACACATTGAGGAATTTATTTTTGAAACGTAAAACAAATTCATATCTTGACGGTAGTTCTACTCTGGCTATTTTTTCCCGTTTCATTTAGAATACGCAATTACTTTTTTCCCAAGTAAGGGCAATTTAGCTTGGCTAATCCACCTACCCTGGACATCTTTTTGTGTTGTGCGGGTGAGACCTACCCAGACACGGAGAGAACATGTAAACTCCATATGGACAGTGAATGCTGTGAACAAGATGCTGTGACTAAGTCATACTGGTGTGCCCAGTTGCTATTCTTGACGTGTGGAAATGGTTTCCCATTTGCTTGCAGGATAAAATAAACAATTACTAATTGTGACTTGAAATGAGGTAGCTGCATTGCAATCATCTCTCCAGAGATTCAATGATACCCTCGTTTTGAATCCCTTACAATTCTCTTAAATGTATTTTTCAATATCTCAACACTTCCAAGCGTTTGGCCATGATGAAAGGCAAAGAATGGAGAAATAAGAGTCGTGAAAGACAATGTTCATTGAATAGTTTCTACTGGAGAGAAACGGGGAGCATCAATGATGAGACCCAAGAGATAGAAGACACATATCGTGTAAATGTGGTGCAAAAACTGTCACAATGATTCAGAAACACAGTAACATTGGCTAATTATATTATGTAATTGAAACTATTAAATATGTTTATTTGACTAAAATGTAGAATATAAGCAAGATTAGCAGGAGACATCCATTTAGTCCTTTCAGTCAACTGTCTATGGCAGATCTTCTATGTCTCATCTCCCTTAACGATTCCCACATTCCATAATATCGTAAAATCTAACATATAATTGATCAATGGCTCAACATCCAGAAACTCCTCGGGTAGAACATTTCAAAGTTTTGCAGCATTTTCATTATTTCATGGGAAGTGTCCATAATTTATTGTTCATCCTTAGCTATCCTTGGATGTGGTGGTACTGACAATTGAATGGGCTGCGTGGCCATTTCAGAGGGCAGTTCGGAGCCGACCACATTGCTGTCGGTCAGGAGCCACATGCAGGCCGCACCAGCTGAGAATAGCAAATTCCCGCTTCCATGAAGGACATTGGTGCATCTGATGTGATTTTATGATAACTAAGGACAGTTTAATGGTAACCCTTAATGCGATTGCTTTTCAATTTCAGGTGCATTAATTGAATGTATATTCCATTATGTCTCCAGTTCTTTAGCCTGCCCCACCAGATTACTGCTCCAGAGAAATTGCCACCACACAATCATTCCCCGTACGTTTCGTGCTTTAGAAATTTCCCCTCAACTTCTTTATAACTGCGGCAGTTACACTTTGTTCGAGATTCTCCGGCAGGGAGATACTTGCCCAATATTTATCTTATCAAATGCTTAAACATTTTACAAGTTCCAATGGTATCACCTCTCATTCTCTTAAATTCCACGGATTGTATGTGCATCTTCTCAATCTCCCATCCCAGGAGTAGGTTTGCTCGTGTATCCCTGCTTAGGTAAAGAGACAGAAACTAATACTTTAAGCATTCTATTAAATGCGCACGCACGCAGTGACCTGAGCAGTTTCCCATGAAAGATTGTTCCGCATTTTAGGGTCATAAAATATATGAAATGATTTTTAAAAAACAATTCCTATCAGAGCCTGGAGTGCAAAGGGGCAACAGATGTGAACTTTTGGGCAAAAGCTTTTGATATCGATGAATATTTTCGCATCCTAACTTATAAGAGAGAATTCTCTCCCTGTTAATTGAGCAGAAAGTGAAAAAGGTTTCAAATTGAAGAAGTCACTCATGGAAAGAGGTTAAAAGATTCCCTGAAAACACATCGCGGTTAGAAGCAAAATCGATCCCTTTCTGTAACGTCAAAGGAATATCCTGGTTTACACCTTAAAATGGACACAGCTCACCCAGGAGGAATACTCCTCAGTCCAACTGCGAAGGAGTTCAGGTCGTGTGAATATTGCGTTCGGCGCTGAACCCGGTCCAGCCACTTTCTATAATTTCTGATCTTTGCTCTTGTTTAAACATGAATTTTCCAAGTGTTTGGGGCGTGTGGACTTTGTTAATCTTGTTACCCGGGGTCTTGAGCCAGGACTGCCTGAGGCTGCAGTTACAGGAAGTCTTCAACAAGGATGCTCAAAATTCCCTGAAGATCATGGTGAGTTTGGACAGAGATCCGGTGATTAGAGTAACGAATTTTAACTCGCAGATCCTCGGGAAAATCCCGGATTCAACCGTTCTGAGAAAAATGTAGAACATCTCCGTGATGGAATACACCATGTAGTATTCAAATGTGGGAGGAATCGTGTGAAAATTATATGAAGAGTGATTCAGTTCTATGGCCAGTTAAATATGTTGTAGGTCAAATCTTTAAGCAAATTGTTGAATGTCTATTCCGCTTTTGGGGAGAATAATTACTGAGAAAGTGTGCTTCGAGCTTGTTCTGACATTATTCTCCCCTGTTGTAGGGAGGACCCTTTCCATTGGAGTGCAAAACAACGAGAGAATCGCTGAGAACCAAATCTCTGAACCTGCACCATCTCGTCAAGAGGTTACAGGTGAGTGTGCACGTTGTAAACTCTCTGACCATCCTGCTAATACTGTCAGGCGTAATAGTCATGTGGGGAAGGCAGCGAGATCCTCAACAATGAGAACAATGTTGATTTCCGTAAAATTCCTACAATGCAGAAGGGGGCCATTCATCCCAAGGAATCTGCACTGACCAGCTGAAAGAGCGCCCCCCCCCCCTGGTCCACTCCCCAGCCCCATAACATCCCTGGACAGCAAGAGGTAATTTAACGGTCAATCCACCTAACCTGCACACCTTTGGACTGTGGGAGGAAACCGGAGCACCCAGAGGAACCCCACGCACATACCGGGAAAACATGCAAACTCCACACAGCCAAAGTCGAAATCGAACCCAGGTTCCTGTGCTAATCACTGTGCCACTGAGAAATTCTAATGTTGAGCCTTTTGGGGATGAACTTTGTAACCTGTAATCCTGCTAATACTGGAAGGCGTAATAGTCATGTGTGTGTGGTGGTGGTGGTGGTGGGGGCGCCGGGGTGGGGTGGGGGGAGGAGGGCGGTGTACCCACCTCCGCAAAAATAAGAACCAGGAGTCCAAAATTTTAATGTTGAATGATTGGGGGGACAGACGGACCAGCTGCCGAACAGTTTGATATTCTTCTCTCTATTTACCCCAAATTGCTAACAGTATCAGGTTAGCTAATCAAAGGGGAAGATACCAGTAACCAATTTGAGACTGATCAAATTGTCACCAGCAATAGCGATGCCGACCTTTTCAAATCGAGCTCCTTACAGATTTGCCGATGCACGTGTCAATTAAAATAACCAGGTCAAGGAGAAATATCCTTTCTAATGTCATTGTGTATATTTTCCTCAGACACAGGACAGGATCCAGATTGTCCATCAGACCCTACGTCACATCAGCAAGATCTACAGCATGAACCTGGCCTCAGTCACCTGGGCCCGGGACAAGGTGGAACATTTCCGGCTTCTCCTGGACCGACAGCTCAGTCAGCTGGAAGAATGTGTCAGGAAACCGGGATCCAGTCTGAGGAGAAACTCCGCCATTCACAATTACTTTCGGAAATTGGAAAAGTTTCTCAATCAGGAGGTGGGACAATTGCTAATTGACTGAGTGATTACTGGCTTGTAGATCATTTCAACCCATTGGAATCTGTTCATTCTCTAATACATTTTCCCCAATGTTTCCATTTTTCAGGGATTCAGTGACTGTGCCTGGGAAATAATCCGCACTGAGACCAGGGCCCGATTACAACAGCTCCTTTTCATAACGGCACAAATCAGCAGAAGGAATTAAAGATTTCCCATCGATATATTTAATGAAGACTGGGAGCAATTGTTATTTATTTAAACATTATTTAAACAATTTTTTGATATTGAAGTTTTGATTCCAATATTTATATCTGGCTGCATTGTGTATTCATATTTATTTTTTTAAATAATATTGGTAATTGCGAGAGACGGTGCGAGAAATATATTTATAACCGTTTTTGTTCCACAATAGGCTGTATCTGATGGCAAATTTGTGCCCCGAATTACAGTTTCACAATAAATATTTCGAACTTTGAATTTTATGATGTAGTCTTCGTTTCCACATCTATATTCGTGCTCCTCCGGTGTGTTGTTGTTGATTTTGTCTGAGATTTTCAATTAATTGGATGATGGAGGCTGTGCGGCCCAGGAGGGAGCACCAATAGCTCCGAGCCTGATGTCCCGGGGTTCAAGTCCCACCTCCTGTCAGTTTTCTTGTTTGACTCTGCAAAGTTTGATTTGTTGAAATGATGCGTAAATATAAACAAACATTTATTGGAGAGACGCCGACAATTGAAAAGTTAGATTTTTAACGGTTGTTTAATTTTGATTCAGAATTAAACACTTTGGCTAAATTTTACCCGCTGCAAAGCGATTGAATTATTCACAACACGAAGTCAACTAAATGTAAAGAAAGTAAAATTATTGTCGATAAAAGGTAATAAATTCAGAGCCCATATAAACCAGTAAGAACTTCAATATGTCGAGAAATATAAGTATGATCAGAATAGATCAGAGATACTGGCTGTGAATCTTAGATTTGCATTCAGTGCGGGCAGTCTAACAGAATCAGCAGATGTTAAGAGGGAACTAAATTGTTTTGTTGTCGTCAGTCATTACTGATGTGAACGGATTGTTTTTGGGAGAATGTTGTCCCAGTATCTCCTGACAATGTAACCATTCTATTTGTGCTGAGAGAGATTTCCATTGGGGATTCATCGCATTGCCCTGTCCACACACAGTTGATCATCTCTTTGCAATACATGTCACCGCACAAGCATTTTGTGAAATCCAGCGAAACGCTGTATAACTCGTCTGCACTAATTCTCGAATTTCCCTCCAGTGCGACATTGTTTTGCTCAATTTGATCTTTTTGGAGCACATACAACAATGCGTAACATTAAAGCAACATCATTTTTAAGTGTGAGAAATCTGCACTGCCATTTTAGTCTAACTTTCCATATATTTTGGCCATCTCGGATTGTTCGCTGCTTGGTGCCCCCCTCCCCCCCCCCCCCCACCCCCGCCCTCTCCCCCCATCGACACAACAATGTAGGATTTGTTATTCGATGTTAAAAGCTGTTACCCAAAAGTTCACATCAGTTGCCACTTTGCTTTCCCGGCACTCAAGTCCCTCTGCTCCTGCAACCTCTTAAGATTTGTGCCTCTTATTTTATATTGTCTGCCCATGATCTTCTTACCAAAATGCAGCACCTCATACATTTCTGCACTGAACTTAATTTGCCACATATCTGCCCATTCCACCAACCTTTCTATGTTCTTTAGAATTTTAAACTCTAATAATAATCTTTGTTGTTACAAGTAGGCTTATATTAACACTGCAATGAAGTTATTGTGAGAAGCCCCGAGTCGTCAAACTCTGGTGCCTCTTCGGGTACACAGAGGGAGAATTTAGAATGTCCAAATTACCGAACAGCACATCTTTCGGGACTTGTGGGAGGAAACCGGAGCACCCAGAGGATACCCACTCAGACACAGGGGGAATGTACAGACTCGGCACAGAGGGTGACCCAAACTGAGAATCGAACCTGGAACCCTGGAGCTGTGAAGCAAAGATGCATAGTTTACAATGCTTCCAAGTTTCATGACATCCACACACCTTGAAATTGCCCCTTGCACAGGAAGTTCTAGATCATTAATATATATCAGGGAAAGTAAGTGTCCCAATACCAGCCTCTAGGGAATCCCTGTTCCAACCTTCCACCAGCCAGAAGAATATCCATTGACCATTACTCTCTGCTTTCAAGTATTCAGCCAATTTTGTATCCATGTTGCTACAGACCCTTTTATTCCATGACCTATACCTTTTCTCACAAGTTTGTTGTGCGGCACTGTATCAAAAACTTTTTGAAAGTCCATGTACACCAAACCAACAGCATTACCGTCATTAACCCTTTGTGTTACCACTTCAAAAATTCTAGCACGTTAGTTTTTTAAAAAATAATTTTTATTGGAAAATTTTGAATTTAGACAACAACAACGAACCATAATAAAATACCAAAAATAACAATAATATTAGCAATCATAAACATTCGCCCCCACCTCCATGAACAACACAGCATTTTAACCACAACGCAAATTAACACAATATTAAGTTACATAATAGAAACTACACCTCCCCGGTTTGCTGCTGCTATTGACCAAGATACCTATCTTTGAGCCAGGAAGTCCAGAAAAGGCTGCCATTGTTTATAGAACCCTTGTATTGATGCTCTCAGGGAAAATTTGACCCTTTCCAATTTTATAAATCCCGCCATGTCACTGATCCAGGTCTCCACACTTGGGGGCCTCGCATCCTTCCACTGTAGCAAGATCCTTCGTCGGGCTACTGGGGCGCAAAGGCCAGGACACCGGCCTCTTTCACCTCCTGCACTCCCGGCTCTACCGCAACTCCAAAAATCGCGAGTCCCCACCCTGGTTTGACCCTGGATCCAACCACCCTCGACACCGTCCCCGCCACCCCCTTCCAGAATTCTTCCAGTGCTGGGGATGCCCAGAACATATGGGCGTGGTTCGCTGGACTCCCTGAACATCTGGTGCACCTGTCCTCACCCCCAAAGAACCTACTCATCCTAGTCCCGGACATGTGGGCCCGGTGCAGCACCTTAAATTGGATGAGACTAAGCCTCGCACATGAGGAGGAAGAGTTGACTCTCTCCAAGGCATCTGCCCAAGTTCCGTCCTCTATCTGCTCCCCGAGTTCCTCCTCCCATTTAGCCTTCAGGTCCTCCACTGACGACTCCTCCACCTCCTGCATTACCTTATAGATGTCAGACACCTTCCCCTCTCCGACCCACACCTCCGAAAGCACTCTGTCCATCGTCACCCTGCGAGGGCAGCAAAGGGAATCCTGTCGCCTAGCAAACGCCTTTACCTGCAAGTATCTGAACATGTTCCCTTGGGGAAGCCCAAATTTATCTTCCAGTTCCCCCAGGCCCGCAAACCTCCCGCCAATAAACAGGCCCCTCAATTTACTGATGCCACCCTTTGACACCCCCTAAATCCCCCATCCCTGTTCCCTGGGATGAACCGATGATTGCCACCCAATGGAGCCTCTATCGAGCCCCCTGTTTCCCCCTTATGCTGTCTCCACTGTCCCCAGATTCTTAGGGTCGCCGCCACCACCGGGCTTGAGGTAAACCTCTTAGGGGAGAGCGGCAACAGCGCCGTTACCATGGCCCCCAGGCTCGTACCTCTACATGACGCCATCTCCATTCTTTTCCATGCCGCCCCTCCCCCCTCCATCACCCATTTACGCACCATTGACACATTGGCCGCCCAATAGTACCCCAGAAGGTTGGGCAGCGCCAGCCCGCCTCTATCCCTCCCTCGCTCCAGGAGCACCCTCTTCACTCTCGGAGTCCCATGTGCCCACACAAAGCTCAAAATACTGCTAGTCACTCTCCTAAAGAAGGCCCTGGGGATAAAGATGGGCAGGCACTGAAAGAGGAACAAGAACCTCGGAAGCACCGTCATTTTGACGGACTGCACCCTCCCCGCCAACGACAATGGCAGCATGTCCCACCTCTTGAACTCCTCCTCCATCTGATCTACAAGTCTGGTGAAATTATGTTTGTGAAGAGTCCCCCAGTCCCTGGCCACCTGCATCCCCAGGTACCTAAAGCTCTCCCCTGCCCGCCTAAGCGGGAGCCTACCAATTCCTTCCTCCTGGCCTCCAGGGTGCACCACAAACATCTCACTCTTGCCTAGATTTAGTTTATAGCCTGAAAAGATCACAAACTCAGCTAGCAGCTCCATCACCCCTGGCATCCCTCCCACCGGGTCCGCCATATACAGTAACAGGTCATCGGCATACAATGACACCCTATGTTCCTCCCCACCTCGCACCAAACCTCTCCACCTCTCTGAATCCCTCAACGCCATTGCCAGCGGCTCGATTGCCAGTGCAAACAACAAGGAGGACAGGGGGCAACCCTGCCTGGTCCCTCGGTAAAGCCGGAAGTACTTAGACCTCCTCCCATTCGTGGCCACGCACGCCATCGGGGCCTCATATAGCAGCCTTACCCATCTAATGAACCCTTCACCAAATCCAAACCTCCCCAACACCTCCCATAAGTACCCCCACTCCACTCTATCGAAGGCCTTCTCCGCATCCAGCGCCACCACTATCTCTGCCTCCCCCTCAATCGCCGGCATCATGATGACAATCAACAATCTCCGCACATTTGTGTTCAGCTGCCTTCCCTTCACAAAACCTGTCTGGTCCTCGTGTGTAACCCCTGGCACACAGTCCTCTATCCTGGTGGCCAGGATTTTTGCCAGCACCTTGGCATCTACGTTGAGGAGAGATATGGGCCTGCATGAACCACACTGCTGGGGGTCCTTGTCCCTCTTTAAAATTAACGAGATCAGCACCCGCGACATCGTCGGGGGCAAAGTCCCCCCTTCCCACGCTTCATTAAGTGTCCGCACCAGCAAGGGGCCCACTAGGTCCACAAACTTTTTATAAAATTCCACCGGGAACCCATCTGGCCCCGGTGCCTTCCCTGACTGCATCTGCCGGATCCCCTTAACTAGCTCCTCCAGCTCAATCGGCGCACCCAACCCCCTCCTCCTGCACCTTCGGGAAAGAAAGGCCATCGAGGAACCTCTCCATTCCCCCCCTCTCCCCCGTTGGCTCCGACCAGTACAGTTCCCCATAAAAGTACTTGAAGACCTCATTCACCTTTACCCCCTTCCGCACCACATTCCCACTCTTGTCTCTCACTCTAGCAATTTCCTTAGCCGCATCCCGCTTGCAGAGCTGATGAGCCAGCATCCTACTCGCCTTTTCACCATGTTCGTACACTGCCCCTTGTGCCTTCCTCCACTGTGCCTCTACCTTTCTAGTGGTCAGCAAATCAAATTTAGCCTGCAGGCTGCGCCTCTCCCCCAACAGTCCCTCCTCTGGTGCCTCTGCGTACCTCCTGTCTACCTCCAGCATCTTTCCCACCAGTCTATCCCTCTCGCTCCTCTCGCTGTGTGCCCGGATGGGTATCAGGTCCCCAGGAATCACTGCCTTCAGGGCTTCCCAGACCACCCCCACCTGAACCTCCCCCGTATCATTCACCTCGAGGTACCCCTCAATACTTGCCCGGACCCTCCTACACACCTCCTCCTCTGCCAACAACCGCACATCCAACCGCCACAACGGGCGCTGGTCCCGCACCTCCCCCATCTCCAAGTCTATCCAATGCGGAGTGTGGCCGGAGATTGCAATGGCCGAATACTCGGCCTCCTCCACTCTTGGAATCAGTCCCCTACTCACCATGAAGAAGTCTATCCGAGAGTAGACCTGATGCATGTGGGAGAAAAAAGAGCTCTCCCGTGCCCTCGGCCTCACAAACCTCCATGGATCCACCCCACCCATCTGGTCCATAAACCCTCTGAGTACCTTGGCCGCCGCTGGCCTCTTACCCATCCTAGAGCTGGACCGATCCAGTGAACGACCCAACACCGTATTGAAGACCCCCCCATGATCAGACCTCCCGTCTCCAGATTCGGGACCCGTCCCGACATACGCCTCATAAAGCCCGCATCGTCCCAATTTGGGGCATACACACTAGCAAGTACCACCTTCTATCCTTGTAGCCTGCCCCTAACCATAACATACCTACCCCCCTTATCCGCCACCACCCTCCGATGCCTCAAACGACACATTTTTCCCCACCAGAATCACCACTCCCTGGTTCTTCACATCCAACCCAGAGTGGAAAACCTGCCCCACACATCCCTTCCTCAGACGGACCTGGTCCGCCACCTTCAGGTGGGTCTCCTGAAGCATTGCCACATCTGCCTTTAGCCACTTCAGATGAGCAGGTACCCTTGACCGCTTCACCGGCCCATTCAATCCTCTTGCATTCCAGGTGACCAACCGAATCAGAGGGCGTCCCGGCCCCCTCCCCCGTCGACTAGCCATAGGCCATCGACTGCCCGCCCCAGGCCAGCACCCCCTGCCCGACCCAGTCCCCACAGCGACAACACCTCACCTCTGTCCCCCCAGCCCCCACCAGCTCCTTCCTGACCCTACCAGCAGCAACCCGGTATTCCTCTTTCCTCCCCTCCCTTCCCCCCCAGGCTAGGAACCCTCCTAGCCGTGAACCGTCCTCCATTGTACTTCCGTGGGTCAGCTAACTTCTGCTGACCCCGGAAACTCCCGCCAATAACCCGACCCCTCGCAAAGTGGGATCATCCCCCAATCTATCCCTCCTCCAGGCACCGCTCCAGCGCGGGGAAGAACCAGTAAAGGCCCCGCCTCCCCCCGCCATCGTCTCCACCCCCCAGCCCCACAGCGTGGGAAACCAGAGGAAAGCCCGCGCTTTCACACTGCCCCACCACACCCTTCTGACGCAGCTCCCAAATACCAGCCCCACTCCATACCACCAACCCGACATAGAATACAACAAACCCCCCCCAACCCCCCCCGCAAGATACAAAACTCAAACAATGCCCCACAGCAAAAAAACATAACAGAACAACACCCCCATAAATAACCATATCAAAATTGCAAAAGTACAAAAAAAGAGAACACAGCAACAGCAGAATCCAGCAATAAAGTATCACAACCGACCCCGCAACTCCCAACCCCTAG
Source organism: Scyliorhinus canicula (assembly GCF_902713615.1). Lineage (NCBI taxonomy): Eukaryota > Metazoa > Chordata > Chondrichthyes > Carcharhiniformes > Scyliorhinidae > Scyliorhinus > Scyliorhinus canicula. The sequence continues at coordinate 40,511,590 of NC_052164.1, forward strand.
TTCAAGTCCAGTTTGTCCATCCGCACGAAGGCACACGCCTCCGCCGGGGAATCAAAATAATAATGCCGGTCCGAATAAGTTACCCACAGGCGCGCGGGCTGCAACATTCCGAACGTTATCTTTTTCTTGCAAAGCACCTCTTTCATCCGATTAAATCCGGACCGCCGCTTAGCCACCTCCGCACTCCAATCCTGGTAGGTCTGTACTACCCCATTCTCCCAATTGCTGCTCTTCACCTTCTTGGCCCAGCGCAGCACACATTCCCGATCACTGAACCGGTGGAACCTCACCAGCACCGCACGCGGGGGTTCATTCTCCTTAGGCCTCCTGGCCAGTACTCTGTGTGCTCCATCCAGCTCCATGGGCAGATGGAAAGACCCGGCCCCCACTAGCGAGTTCAGCATCGTAGCCACGTAGGTTGTCAGGTCCGACCCCTCCAGCCAGGGCCGGCTCAAGGCACCGGCAACTCGGGCTGTTGCCCGGGGCGCCATGTGCTAGGGGGCGCCAGACTCGGGTCCCGCGCATGCGCAGTTGGGCCGGCGCCAACCAGCGCATGCGCGGTGGCCGCACTCCCCCAGGGCGGCCCCCCCCCCGGTCCGTCCCCCCCCCGGTCCGTCCCCTCGGTCCGCCCCCCCGCTCGGTCCGCTCGCCCGCTCGGTCCCCGCCCCCCCCCCCCCCCCTTCGGGTCCGCCCGCCCCACCCCCCCTCGGGTCCGCCCCCCCCCCCGCCCCCCCCTCGGGTCCGCCCCCCCCTCGGGTCCGCCCCCCCGCCCCGCCCCCCCCTCGGGTCCGCTCCCCCCCTCGGCCCCGCCCCCCCTCTCGGCCCCGCCCCCCCCGCGGCCCCCTCGGCCCCGCCGCCCCCTCGGCCCCGCCCCCCTCTCGGCCCCGACCCCGCCCCCCCCCAAGGGCGCCGAAGTTCAGCTTGCCCGGGGCGCCAGCAACCCTAGGGTCGGCGCTGCCTCCAGCCCCTCCGCAAGGCCCAAGATCTGCAGATTTTTCCGCCTCATGCGGTGATCAAGCTCCTTGAAGCGTTCCTGCCACTTCTTGTGGAGTGCCTCATGTCCCTCCACCTTACTCACGAGGATCCCGGCCTCCTCCTCTCGTTCAGTGGCCTGCGTCTGCAACTCCTTGATGGCAGCACCCTGGGTCGTCTGAATCTCCGAGAGCCTTCTGTTCGTTTCCTGCAAAGAGCTCAGTACCTCAGCCTTGAAGCCTGCAAAACAGCACAGGAGAGCAGCTTGTTGCTCCAGGGCCCACTGCTTCCAATCCTCTGGAGCTCCGCCGGCCGCCATCTTGGATTCCTTTCCCCATTTTTTCTGGGGAGCTGCTGCCGTTTTTTTCTCCCTTTCCACTCCGAGTTCGAGTCATGGACTGCGGGGAAAGTCGACCAGCACACCTTCTCCCACCAGGGGACGTCGAAAAATTTCCGTTTTGGGCTCTAAAAAGAGCCGAAAAGTCCGTTTAAAACGGGAGCTCCCAAATGTGCGGCTTCCTACGTCATCGCCGCCACCGGACGTCCCTAGCACGTTAGTTAAGTATGATTTCCCCTTTAGAAATCCTTGCTGGCTATTCCTAATCAAGCCACATTTTTCCATGTGACTACTAATTCTATCCTGAATAATAGTTTCTAGAAGCTTCCCCACCACTGAGTTAAGCTGACTGGTAATTTTCCAGTCCTCAGGCACCTCCCGTGAGTCAAGAGAAGATTGGAGGAATATGACCAGTGCCCCTGCAATCTCCAATCTCATTTCATTCATTATGCTTGGATGCGCCTCATCTGGACCAGATGCCTCGCCAACTTTAAGTAGCAACATTTTATTCAACACTTCCTCCTTATCAATTCTGAACCTGACTAGTGACAAAGTTAACTTCTCTGTCAACATAGTCTGGATAATATCTACCTCTTGGTAAAGGCAGATGCAAAGTATTCATTTAATACCTCAGCCAAGTTCCCCGCCTCCTTGTTTAAATTCCCTTTTCGGTCATTAATTGGTCCTATTACTCCTTTTACTATATATATCCTTATAGAAGGCTTTAGGAGTCCCCGTTATATTGACAACCAATCTTTTCTCATAATCCCTTTTTGTTTCTCTAATGGGCTTTTTCATCTCCCCTCTGAACCTTCTGTGTTCCTCTTGGGTCTCAATTGCATTTTCTACCAGACACCTGTCATCAGCACACTTTATCTTCTTTACATTAATTTCTATTTCCTTTTTATCCAGAGAGTTCTGGAAAGGGATACTTTTCCCTTTTAAGGGAATATACCTTGATTGTGCCTGAACCACTTCTTTTTTGATGGCAGCCCATTATTCAGTTTTATCAGCCAACGTTTTGTTGTAGTCTAATTGGCCCATTCCGTTCTTGTCCCGTTGAAGTTGGTTCCCCAGTTAATTATTTTTACTCTGGATTGCCCATTGTTCTTTTGTATCATCATCCTATACCTTATGGTACAATGATCACCATCTCCTAAATATTCCCCACTGCCACTTGATCTACTTGGCCCACCTCCTTTCCAAAAGCCAGTTCCAATATTGCATCCTTTCCTCTTGTCCTGAACACATTCTGCTATAGAAAACTATCCTGAACACAATTTGGAACTTTTGCCTCCCGCCTCCCTTTACACCATCATGTCCCAGTCTACATTTGGATAATTAAAGTCCCCTATTATAACTGCTCTAATATCTGCATTTCTGTGTAGTTTCCCTGCAGATTTGATCATCTTGTTACTCTGTTTCGGTCCCAACAGCGCCGCCAATACTGTGGGTATTTCTATTGATCTTAGTGAACCACAAGCCTTCCCTTAGATCGATCAAATGACCACACAACTAGTTAGTTAGATCAAAAGATGATTTATTTACATACTGTGGTGAATTCATACTGCATTGTAATTCACACTGTATTGCATTGCATTGTATTATGTCCTTGTGGGCTCTGTATGTGAACCGTTGCGTGGCTCTGCCCATAGGGGGAGATGAGGAGCTTGTACGGGGCTCCACCCTTGGCTCCACCCATGGCTCCGCCCATGGCTCCTCCACTACCGGAAGTATAAAGTGCTGCAGCCGTAAGCCTGTTCTCAGTTTCTCTGGTCGCAGGCAGGCTCAGTTGTAAGATTATTAAATCCACAGTTTACTTCCAATCGTGTGTCTAGTGAATTGATGGTCACATCAATTTAATAGTCTTAGAAAACTTGAAGAAAACTACTATGGAATCGGCCCTCAAACCTGATCGACTAGAACTCGACCCACAGGCTGCAGAGGCGAAGGAAATCTTCCTACACTGGCTTCGATGTTTCAAGGCCTACCTGGCTGAATTAAGCACATCCAAAACTACAGAGAAGCAGAAACTCAGCCTACTGCATGCACGGTTGAGCCATCATATCTCTACGCAACTCAATTGTACCACCTCATATACAGAGGCACTGGCTATGCTTGACCGATTGTACGTGCGGCCGATTAACGAGGTCTACGCGCGGCACATTTTCACAACCCGCCGCCAGTGCCCCGCAGAGTCGCTGGAAGACTTCCTGCGTGACTTAAAAGCCCTTGCTCGGGACTGCAATTTTCAGGCTGTAACGGCCTCCCAACACATGGAACTCGCTGTCCGTGATGTATATGTTGCAGGGCTCAGGTCTAACTATGTGTGCCAGCGACTACTTGAAAAAGGGGCCCAGAACATGGAGGACACTGTAAAGTTAGCTACGACTATGGAGATCGCATTCCGCAGTCTGAACTCATTCCCCGCGGACCAAGCGACCCCATCGGGGGCCCCCGACCAGGTCTGCGCCGCGCGGCCACCCACCCACTACGGAGCACCAGCGTGCCATTTTTGTTGCCAGACCCAACACACACGGCAGCACTGCCCGGCCCACAACGCGACCTGCAGCAGCTGAGGTCGCAAAGGACACTATGCCCAGGTCTGCCTGGCAAAATCTAAACTTTCTAACTCCCCCGCAGTCCAGAGCACTCGCCTCCCAAACTCGCAGGACCGCAGACCCCGTAATGCTGCAGCGTGTCTGCCGACTCCGCCTCCTCCCGACACGTGCGACTCATGGGGGCCGCCATCTTGGCAATCCTCCCCCACGCGGCCGGCCAAGTTCGAGTCATGGGGGCCGCCATCTTGGACGCCATCTCCTTCGCCGCCCGCCACGTGCGATCCATGGGGCGGCCATCTTGGACTCCATCTTCTTCATCACCCGCCATGTGCGATCAACGGGGGCCACCATCTTGGCCATCAACCGAACCGAACCTCAACGACTACGACCTCAGCGGACAGTCATCATGGGGCCATTCCAGCACTGCTGATTGAGCCGCCGACTACCCGCAACTCAACGCAGTCACGCTGGACCAGACGCGTCCGAAGCACCTCCAGAGCTCGATGATGTCTGTTAAAATCAACGGGTACAGGACACCGTGCCTCTTCGACTCCGGGAGTACCGTGAGCTTTGTACATCCTGACCTGGTAAGACGCTGTTCACTCCCTATCTTACCTGCATGGCAAACTATCTCCCTTGCCTCAGGCTCGCACTCAGTCCACATACAAGGGCACACCGTTGCGACCCTAACGATTTAGGGTGCCAGCTACTCTAATTTCCAGTTGTATGTACTCCCCAAACTCTGCACCCCACTCTTACTTGGGCTCGATTTCCAATGCAACCTGAAGAGCCTCACACTCAGCTTCGGCGGACCCCTACCTCCACTCACTATCTGCAGTCTAGCGACTCTGAAAATCGATCCCCCTCCACTCTTTGCTAATCTCGCGGCTAATTGCAAACCCGTAGCCACTCACAGCAGGCGGTATAGCCTGCAGGACAGGGTATTTATTAGAACCGAGGTCCAGCGGCTCCTACGTGAGGGAGTCATAGAAGCCAGTAACAGCCCCTGGAGAGGTCAGGTGGTGGTCGGCAAGACCGAGGAAAAGTTCCGAATGGTAGTCGATTATAGCCAAAGCATGAACCGGATCACGCACCTCGATGCGTACCCCCTCCCCAGAATTGCAGACGTGGTCAATCAGATCGCACAGTACCGCATATTATCCACGGTGGATCTGAAGTCTGCTTACCACCAGTTCCCAATCCGCCTGGAGGATCGCCACTACAGCACGGTAGCATGGTGGTTAGCATAAATGCTTCACAGCTCCAGGGTCCCAGGTTCAGTTCCCAGCTGGGTCACTGTCTGTGCGGAGTCTGCACGTCCTCCCCGTGTGTGCGTGGGTTTCCTCCGGGTGCTCCGGTTTCCTCCCACAGTCCAAAGATGTGCGGGTTAGGTGGATCGGCCATGCTAAATTGCCCGTAGTGTCCTAAAAGTAAGGTGGGGGGGGGGGGGGTTGTTGGGTTACGGGTATAGGGTGGATATGTGGGTTTGAGTAAGGTGATAATTGCTCGGCACAACATCGAGGGCCGAAGGGCCTGTTCTGCGCTGTACTGTTCTATGTTCTATGTACACGGCAGACAGCCGCCTCTTACACTTCCTCCGGGTCCCCTTCGGCATCACGAATGGGGTCTCTATGTTCCAACGAACAATGGACCGAATGGTGGACCAGTACAGACTGCGGGCCACGTTTCCGTACTTGGGCAATGTCACCATCTGCGGCCATGATCAACAGGACCACGACGCAAACCTCCACCGATTTCTCCAAACCGCCCAGAAACTCAAACTCACTTACAATATGGAGAAATGAGTTTTCCGCACTACCAGACTAGCCATCCTCGGCTATGTCATGGAAAATGGAGTCCTGGGCCCCGACCTGGGCCGTATGCCCCCTCTTACAACTCCCTCTTCCCCATTGTCCCAGGGCCCTCAAGAGGTGCCTGGGATTTTTCTCTTATTATGCCCAGTGGGTCCCCCAGTATGCGGACAAAGCCCACCCACTATTTAAGACCACCCGAAGCGGCTGCAACCCCGGTGCTCCGCCGATCCCAAAGGACGACTCGGCCACCGGACTGACTCAACTTGTAAACCTGTCACCCCCGCCAGACTTGATTTTTTTTACAGGGGGTGAATGTGGTGAATTCATACGGCATTGTAATTCACACTGTATTGCATTGCATTGTATTATGTCCTTGTGGGCTCTGTATGTGAGCCGTTGAGCGGCTCTGCCCATAGCGGGAGACGAGGAGCTTGTACAGGGCTCCACCCATGGCTCCTCCCACTACCGGAAGTATAGAGTGCTGCAGCCGTAAGCCTGCTCTCAGTTCCTCTGGTCGCAGGCAGGCTCAGTTGTAAGACTATTAAAACAACAGTTTACTTCCAATCGTGCCTCTAGTGAATTGATGGTCACATCACATACGCAAGAGTTATCTCAACATGCCAACACAATATCTACTACGAGGTAAACTACACCTATCAGCTACAATAACCTATACTTAACTTCAGGGCGACCTGCACTGTGCAAATGGATAAGGCCTTTATCGGATTTCACCTGGCTGGTTCGAAGAAAGTGGCTTTGTCTCTGTTGGGCTCATCCATCAGGTAGCAATTGTTGGTCTTGAACTTAGCTGGCTGTTCCTGTCGGCACAGGCCGGATCAAAAAGAGACAGAACACATGGCTGTGTCCTCTTTTATCCCTCTGGGATTTCGGGCTCTTTGGAGCGGTCGTGATCCTTGGACCCAATAGTTCGACAGGACTCTGATCACTCTCTTCGATTTCAGGCAATAATGGGGTGGATGCCTTGGTAGCTGGGTGGGTCCTTAGCGATCATTGACCTTGGCAGTTGGGCTTTCTGAGTATGGGGAGTGGCGGCAATCAGTCTGTGGCTGTACCAGTTGCTTGATTGGAGTTCTATTGTCCTGGGAAAATGGGCCATTAAAATGCAAATGAGTGGGTTTCGATCAGGTCCGGTTACCTGTGTTTTAGATACACATAGGCTGTGTATCTGTCTGAGTCCTGGATTGGCCATAATTCCCATGGTCCTTTGCAGGTGATCATGTTAGATGGCTACAATCTGCATCCTTCCACCAGTTGGCAGTTGAGAGATTACATTGAGCAATGTAATTGCACCATTTTTGTTCCTTAGCTCTTGCCAAATAAATTCTGTCTTTGAATCCTCACAATTTTTAAAAAGTACTTGGATGGGTACCTGAAATGTCAAATCATTCAAGGCTATAGGCCAAGCACTGGGAAGTGGTATCTGTGTAAATTAGAGAAGGGTGTTTTTTTTGTCTATGCGGACTCGATGGGCTGAAGACCTCTTCTGTGCTGTATGATCCTATGATTCTAATATTGAACAACCAGACCTGTCCTTCCTTGAGCCAAGTTTCGGTTAATGTCACTACATCCTGGCTGGAATTCTCCATCTGTTTGCTGGCGACAGATTTCTCTCTGTTCAATATTAGAATCATAGAATCATACAGCACAGAAGAAGTCTTCAGCCCATCGAGTCTGCATAGACAAAAAAACACCCTTCTCTAATCTACACAGATACCACTTCCCAGTGCTTGGCCTATAGCCTGAGGGTTTCCTGGTGCCATTCCCCAGCTTCAATGGGAAATCTCATTGGCCACCAGCAAATTTCACTTCGCCACTCACTGCCAAAAAACACATGGCTAGGAGGCAGAAGAATCACATCCTACAGGCACGATCTCCCAGCCACATTGTGCCTGAAAGTAGCGCGCCATGATGCAACATGGACATAGATGCAGGGGGACACTGCTCCCAGGATCTACCCAGCTCGTTATGCCTCGCAAGATCAGACAGCTAGTCTCACTCTAATATACATTCCCTGAAGTAATTGAGCTTTAGTTTCTATTTCCTTCTCCTCAGAGACCTTGGGTAAGTGCCATTCTGTATTGGTCTCCACAAACAGGCAGCAGGCAGAATGGAACTCGTGGGTGTCTCCACAGTGATTGGAAGCACCCAGGTGCTTGCCCTCTAGGCAGAGTGGCAGCCTGACACTGCTGGTGCCAGCCTAACACCTTGGTATTGCAAACCTAGCACCCAGGCACTGCCAGCCTGGCAAATCGAGCCCTGGGGCTGTAATGTGCACATGAGGTGGGGTGTGGCGTGTCCTCCGGCCTCCTTATAGGTGAGTTGGGGCTTTGGGGGGGGCGGGGGGGGGGGGGTGTTTAGGGGTTGTATCATTCGAAAATGGCGTCTCGGTCTATCCCTACACTGAGGAGTTCCAGTGAGCGGGGCACCTCACTGCAGAAAATTAGACTAAGTGTAGCCTCATCCATGCATTCCCCACTGAGGCCCTCTTTTTAACCAGAGCTGCTTTAGATAGTGTTGTGTTTCTCGGCGCTGCAAGGACCAGGAAACAGGTGGCTAAACGCGCTCACTATATGATTCTGTTCCCATTTGGCAGTTCGGGCCCTTTTCCTAAATTTTTTATTCATTAACCGGATGTGGGCGCTGCTGGCTAGGCAGCATTTATTAACCATACCTGGTTGCCCTTCAGAAGATGGTGGTGAGTTGCTTTCTTGAACAGCTGCAGTCCTTGAAGTGTAAGTGTACCCACTCTGCTGATCGGGAGAGAGTTCCAGGATGTTGTCCCAGCGACAGTGAAGGAACGGCGATATAATTTCAAGTCAGGGTGGTGAGCGACTTGGGAGGGGAACCTCCAGGTGGTGGGGTTCCCAAGTATCTGCTGCTCTTGTCCTTCTAGATGGTAGTGGTTGTGGATTTGGAAGGTGCTGTTTAAGGAACGGTAGATAGAAGCTCGTGAGTTCTGCAGTGCATCTTGTAGATGGTACACACGGCTGTCACTGTTCGTCGGTAGTGGACGGATTGAATGCTTGTGGAAGGGGGAGCAATCAAGCAGGCTGCTTTGTCCTGGATGGTGTCAAGCTTCGAGAGCGCTGGTGGAGAAATCTGTACCTGAAACTCCCCAGTTGTATTTGCTACATTCTGTGCATTCACATACATGCACAGTAACCCTGAATCAGATATCATTACTTTCTCCCTTACTACAATCACCTATCAACTCACTATTCTCTACGCTAGTGCTTTCTGTCTCCCAGTGTTTTGTGCATCCTGGTATTCATCTCTGGTATTTCCACTTTGTTCCCACACCCCTGTTGAGTTTATTCAAAGCCCTCCTGACAGCACATGCGAAACATCCCAAAGGAGCATGGGCAAGGAACTCAGGTGTAACCTGTCTGGTTTGTACAGGTGCCATCTCCATCAGAGCCAGTCCTGATTTCCCTGGAATATAAAGCTGTCCCTCCTGCACCATCTTTCCAACAACACATTCTTCTGCCTTATCCTCCTATTTCTGCACTCACTTTTAACTAAAAATTGATTATCGGAATTGTGGAAAGGAATTGTGAGGGGCTGGTGATCTGGAGGAGGACCGTGAGGGGCTCGATGGAGTCTTCGTACCGTGGAAATTAAGAAAAAAACAGTTTAGATATAATTTTCATTTTCGTATTTGATCTTTTCCAGCCGAAGAAAGTAATACAAGTCATCCAGCCTGGTCGCTACCCTCGGTGGCATTGCTGACCGTCACTCCATTAAAATTATTCACCAGACAATCAGCGAGGCAAAGGCCACAACGTCGGCTCCTCCATCAGCTCCAGCTTCTCTGATATCCCAAATATCATCAACAAAGGATTCAGCTCAACCTCCCCCCCGCCCCCCCCACCCTCCCCCCCCCCCCCCCGGCCCCTCCCCCCCCCCCCCCCCCCCCCCCCCACCCACACCATCCTTGTTAGCATCATGAAGAATCCCACCCAGAATCTCTCCAACATGTTGCAGCCCCAGAATATAGGTGCATGATTCACTGGACCCTGCCCACACTTGTCACACTTGTCTGCCATCCCCTGGAAGAACCCACTCATTCTTGCCTGGGCCATATGTACCCTGTGTACCACTTTGAACTGTATCAGGCTCATTCTTGCACATGAGGAAGTCGTATTTACACTTTGGAGCGCCTCACTCCATACTCACCAGTTTATCTCACCTCCCAGCTCCCACTTCTTCTTAATCTTCACCACCTACTCATCTCCCTGCTTTCCCAGCCACCTGTGAATGTCCCCGATCCTGCCCTCACCTTCCACATCTGGAAGCAGCAAAAGCTCCAACAGAGTGTACCTCAACAACCTGGGGCACACTATCCAAACATTCCGCACAAAGTCCCTTACCTGCAGGTACCTGAAATCACCTTCTCTCAGGAGCTCTACCTTCTCCTTCAGTTTCTCTGTACTGACAAACCCCTCTTCCAGGTATAGATCCCTCATCCTAACCAGCCCACTTCTCTCCACTTCCTATACATGCTGTCTATCCTCCCTCAGTTCGAAACCACGGTTTTTGCACACTGGCGCCAACACCGACATCCCTTCTATTCTGAAATGTCTCCTCAGCTGGTTCCAGACTGCACCAAGGGGCTCTCTGCATATTTCTTTGGTGTCACTGGAAATGCCGCCATCACCATAGCCCTCAACTTGGACCCACTTCAGGATTCTTCTTCCATCCGAACCCTTTCTGCCCCCTCTCCTTCCCATCATTGCCCACCTTCTCCATATTCACCACCCAGTAATAATGCAGCAGGTTTGGCAACGCCAATCCTCCCTTCTGCCTCTGTTTCTGTAACAGGGTCCTCTTAACCCTTGCACCTTCCCTGGCCACACAAAGCCTGAGAAAATCATATCCAGTTTTCGAAAGAAGGCCTTCGGTACAAAGATCGGAAGTGTCTGGAATTGAACAGGAACCTCAACAAAATGTTCATCTTGACCGTTTGGACCCTCCCTGCCAGAGTCAAGTGCAGCATGTCCCACCTCTTCAGATCCTCCCTGACCTCCTCCACCAGCTTTGTTAGATTCCATTCATTTAGCATCGCCCAATCCCTCGCTACCTGAATCCCCAGGTATCTAAACCTGTCTATGGCTATCTTAAATGGCAACCTCCCTTGGTTGGCTTGCAAACCCAGCTCATTCACGGGGAACATTTCACTTTTCCCTACATTTAGCTTATATCCTGAGGATGCCTCGAACATCACCAACAGGCCCATGATCCTCTCCGTGTTCTCCGGTGGGTCCGACACATACAATATTAAGTCGTTCATATATAGCGATACCCAATGCTCCCTTCATCCCCTCATAATCCCTTGACACTCTGTCAACCCCTTAAGAGCAATTGCCAGAGGCTCTATCACAAGCACAAACAGCAATAGCGACAGTGACCCCCTCCCCCCCCCCACCCACCCCCCCCCCACCCGACCCCCCGCTGCCTTGTTCCCCTGTGCAGTTCAATGCTTTGTGAGCCTATATTGTTGGTCCATACACTTGACAACGGTGCCATGTACAATAGGCACCCGTGCCACAAACTTCGGTTCAAACTCAAACCTTCCCAGAACGACAACCTTCCATCCTTCTTTCCATCAACTTAGCCAGCACTTTCACACCTTTATTTAACAGTGACATGGGCCTTTACAACCCACATTCCAATGGGTTCTTCCCTTTCTTTGGTATCAATGTGATCGTTGTCTGTGCCATCGTCTCTGGCAGCTCTCCCTTCTCCAATGCCTCATTAATTGCTCCCATGAGATGTGGAGCTAGGTCCATCGCAAACTCCTTGCATAATTCCACCGGGTAACCATCGGGCCCCAGAGTCTTCCCCGATATCATACCCCAACATTCTCCAATACCTCCCTCAGCCCCAAGCGCGCCTCTAGCACCTGCCTCTTCTTTTTCTCCAGTTCGTTGAAAAACTGTCCCATATCCCCCTCTTCACCCCCTGGGTTTGCCCCATACAGCTCCTTATAATAATCCCAAAATGTCTCATTTATCTTCCCCGGCTCTGACAACACCTAACCTGTATCAGTCCGTATCTTCAATATTCCCCAGGATGCGGCTTGCCTCCGTAGCTAATGCGCTGACATTCAACTTACCTTCTCCCCGTATTTGTACTGCACACCCTTGCCCTATGCAGCTGTCCAACCACCCTCCCATCGGCAACCTATCGAAGTGCCCCTGCAAGCTTTTCCTCCTCGCCAATCCCTCCATGGTGGGCACACTTGAGTACTCCCTATCTACCTCAACTACCTTGTTCATTAACCGTTCACATTCCTCCCACCTTTCCCTATCCGCATGTGCCTTGAACAAGAACATCTCCCCTGGGACTACCGCTTTCAGTATTTCCCAAAATGCAGCTGCACCTCCCTTTTTGGTTCAATTCTCCATAATCTTTAATCACAGCCCGCACTTGATCACAAAACCCTCCATCTGCCAACAACCCCGAATCGAGCTTCCACCCCTGCTCCCGTCCCGATCTAAGCTGAAACATCATTCAGTGGGGCACATGGTTCGAGGTTGCTATCCCCACTTACTTTGCCTCCTCCACCCCAACCAAAACCTCCCGGCCCACCACAAAAGAGTCGATTCTTTAATGCACACTATAAACATGTGAGAAAAAGGAACATTCCCTTCCCTCTGGGTTCTTCAAGCGCTACGGGTCCACCATACCCATGTTTTCATTTGCAGATGATACAAAGTTGTGTGGAAGGTAAGCTGTGAGGAGGATGCAGAGATGATTCAGTGGGATTTGGACAGACTGAGTGAGCGGGCATATGCATGGCAGGTGCAGTAAAATGTGGATAAATGTGAAGTTATCCACTTCAGTAGCAAAAATAGGAAGGCAGATTATTATTTGAATGGGTGCAAATTGAGAGATGTGGATACTCAGCGAGACCTTGGTGTCCTCGTGCAACATTTGCTGAAAGTAAGTGTGCATGTACAACAGACAGTAAAGAAGGCAAATGGTATGTTGGCCTTCATAGCAAGAGGGTTTGAGTATAGGAATAGAGATGTTTTACTGCAATTGTATAGGGCATTGGTGAGGCCACACCTAGAGTATTGCATGCAGTTTTGATGTCCTTATCTGAGGAAGGATGTTCTTTCTATGGAGGGAGTGCAGCAAAGTCCTTGGCTGAATCTTAGGATGGCAGGACTGTCATATGAAGAGAGACTACGTCGGTTAAGGTTATATTCATTGGGGTTTAGAATAGTGAGAGGGGATCTCATACAAATTTACAACATTCTCACAGGATTAGACAGGATACATTCAGAAAGTATGTTCCCAGTGAAGGAGTCCAGAACTAGGAGTCATAGTTTGAGGATAAGTAGTAAACTTTTTAGGACTGTGGTGAGGGGAAATCTCTTCACCCAGAGAGTGGTAAATCTGTGGAATTCAGTACCGCAGAAAGTTGTTAAAGCTAAAACGTTGCGTAATAGCAAGAAGGAATTAGATATAACTTTTGGAACTGAAGGGATCAAGGGATATGGGGGAAGGCAGGATCAGGGTATTGAACTTCACTATCAGACATGATCATAATGAATGGCAGAGCAGACTCAAAGGACCAAATGGCATCCTCCTGCTTCTATTTTCTATGTATGTTGCTGTGTATGTTAATACTGTAGAGTAAAAGTTTAAATATTGTTTTATTTTAATAAAGTTTTGTTGATAAAATACCCAAGCCATATTTCTTATATCCTAACCTAACACTATTGTGCAGTATATTTGCTGAAACAATACAGAAGTAATGCTGCTCTACCGCCAGCACCTTGAGTTTAAGGTAGGTATCCACACTCGTCTCACGAGAGACAATGGCTCCTGCCTCAACTATCAGCTGGCAAAAGCACTCCAGCCGTTCTTTCCCACCTCTGGGAGTAAGCCACACCAGGAAACGTTGCAAATGTGCAACAACTTGAACACTTCCGAGAGACAAGTTCACGTTTTAACCCGCGAATTCTTCAGACTTTTGAATACAGGAGAACCGCTGTCCCCGGGAAAGGGACCTCACTGAATCAGGAGGAAGGATTGGGGTTTAGAACTTACACCAGACAATAACCATGATGTGGAAACAATAACAGGGGAGGAGGGAGGCTGGGCGGGGAGCAAAGGGCTTTCATAACTCTATCCATCTGCTTTCCTATTGATCCAGAACATAATAAAGAATCGAGCTCGAGGGCGGAGTTTGTGATGGGCAGCTGGGGGAGTGATGGAGCCCTGGTCAGCAGCCATACCTGGAGCACCAGGAGGTCGGAGACAGTGAGGAACCTGAGCGATCAGAATGAATGCGGAGATAAAGTTTTCATGGAACGGTTAGTGTAATGTCCCTATCCGATCCTCCACAGCTTCTTCCGAAGTTAGGAAAAAACAATTATTTCAATTTCTCTTTGGACGCATTGAACAATAAAAGATGGTTGGGAGGTGGAGGGGGGGGGGGGGGGGGGGGGGGAATCTCCCATTCAACCAGTGCACTTTTGTTTTTGATTCAGATTGAATGAGAAATATCTTCATCAGCGCTCAGCACCGCAGTTCGCGGATGCGGTTTGGTTGAAAGTGAAAATCGGAGACAAGCTTTTACCAGGCGACAGCCGATTTACTCGCTTTACCTTTTATTTGTCACATTTTCTACGGTGAATTCCTCGCATTTCAAAAATGAATGTGGCCAGAAAGATTCTGATGACAATGAAAATCCAGTTTTTTTTTCACTTTAATCATGTCAACAGCAAATCCTTTATATAGGGCGCCGGCTTCTCTGAAACTTCACTATCGAATCTGAGAAGGACTGTGTGACTCTGTCAGAAGATTCATCTTGAACAGGTAAGTGTCACTGTTGGAGGGAGTTGATTTGCTGGGGGGGGGGGACGCTTTGAGTGTCTTTTGCCTGTTGTTGGCCTCTAATGGTTGTATCTGTTACAGATCTCTGCTCTAAGCTGCCCATGGCTCTCCCGTGCATCTGGAGATTTTGCACAGCTTTGGTCTTGCTGTCAGGGGGCCTCAGTCTGGGCTGCGAGAGGCTGATCGTTCACAATGCAGCGGCCCGCGCCGAACTGAGAAGAATGGTGAGTTTGAACTGATCTCCCCCCATCCAAATTTGCCAGGATTTGTTAAATGTGGCTAAATTGATTTACCCGGAATTTCCTCAGTTGCAGGAAGGCGGACTGACCTTAGACTGTGCGAAAAACACAGGAACACTTCAGATCCCCCGCATCTCTCTCGTCCACCTAACAGCCAACTTGGATGTAAGTATTAAGTTCAGAAAATAGCTGCGGCGATCACAATACTTGGCCTTTTCAATGTCTGAACCACATTGAGGCACTGTGCCATCCTCTATACGGCTCCCGGGGTGGGGGAAGTGGTGTTGCAAAATGGATCCAGTGCCCAAGGCACCGCTGGGGATCTTGGTTCGAATCCCAACACAGCTTGTGGTGAAGTTATCTTCAATTAAAAACAATTTCTTTTAGAGAAGAAAATCTACCATCTCGGCCTATATTTGATAGATAGCAAGCTAAGCCATTAAGGATGGGCAATTAATACTGGTGCAGCATCTAATGAATTATTTTGGGTTTTTAAAAAAAGCGTTTCGACTCATTTCCCAGGAACTAATTTTCTGTGTCTAACAGGTCCAGGGCAAGACGCAGGTTATCCGTCAAACACTGGATCAAATCAACAAGACTTTCAGTCAGAACGTTAACACGGCGCCCTGGGACCATGCCCTCCTGGCAATATTTCGGCTTCACTTGAACAAACAGCTGGATGATCTGAACGAATGTGCCGGAGAACCCGTGTCAAACTTCAGAAGCCAGGAAATTCAGCAATACTTCCAGGAGTTGAGGAAGATCTTAGAACGGGAGGTATGTTTGACGGGTCTATCCTTCGGCAAGTTCTATGTGAATCATACTCCTGTAGCACAAAGTCCCCATCCTGTAAATGCCCGGGGTAAGAATCACTCCAGTCACTGCGTGTAAGCAGCAGAAGTATATTTGGGAAGGTTTCATGAGAAATGTTGAGAACCTGGATGGGAATTATTAATCATTTAACACTAACGCGCTTGCAGCAATTGAGCAGGAAAATATTTGTAATTTCCCAAATCTCTGAGACCAAATTAATACTAATATCCCCGCGTGAGAAAACTATAGAGTGTCCTTAAAATAGTATATAGATTTTTAAAAATAAAGCATCTCAGTTAAACACGGTATAGTCCTAGTAATACATTTCAATATTTCTGCCTTTTAGAGATTTAGTGCCTGTGCCTGGAAATTAATCGGATCTCGCACCAGGGCCAGTTTACAGATGATCCCGGCCATAGCGAGGACCCTGATGTCCAAATAGCTGAAATGACCACGGAACGATCATTTTACATTTCATTTTTGTAATTCGCATCTATTTATTATTGACAACAATCGCTGTTACAGCTCTCACTGCCAGAGGTAATCATTAAATTGTCATAGACCATAAATTAATTTTATACATGTTCATAAGATAATGTTAAGCGATCATTAAATAACCGTGTAATGGTGACCTTAAATTAATTTTATTTATTATGTCCATAAGGTAATGTTAAACAGTCATTAAATTATTATGTAACGGTTACTTAAATTATTTTTATTTATTAAATCCATATATTTTGTTAGTGTTGCATAGGGAGGAAAGGACCTTAAAGGGACGTTTTATTCATACAATCATTTTTTATAACTGGATCAGAAAATTATTGTTCAAAACGATTTTTATATTCAAAACAATGTGCTTTAATAAAACATTTTTGCAACTTCTCATCTGCCTCACCATTTTATCCATTGCTGCATTCGGCTATACGGTTATTTTTCTTGTAAGATTGTTCAGTTATTAACAATATTATTAAAATGTAACATTATTAGCTACCCGTCTCTGTAAAATAATATAAAATGATGCTGCTGTGTTATTATAATAATATAACACGCTGGATTTATTTATTGTGCAAGATGAAAGGCACCAATCACTCATAAGGTATTGGGTAAACATGTTGTGGGTTCATTTATTAAGATGAGACACATAAGAACAGTTATACATAGGGTTAAAACTGGAAGACATCAGAGTTGTGTGTGTGTGTTCTGCTCAAAGCAAAAGTGAAACTAAGACTGGGTCATATTTCCCCGATGACATGCTGATACCACTTAAAGGTGTATTTCAACAGATGCCAGGTTGACAAGATTATGTGTCATAATATTAAGCTTTAAAATGAAGTTTAGGGCAGCTGAAAGCTAAATCTTGAACCTGTTTTTGTAAATGAATAATAATGACATTTATTAGTATTACAAGTAGGCTTACTTTAACACTTGCAATGAAGTTACTGTGAAAATCCCCTAATCGTCACAGGTTCAGGTACACTGAAGGAGAATTCAGAATGTCCAATTTACCTAACAAGCATGTCTTTCGAGACTTGTGGGAGGAAACCGGAGCACCCGGAGGAAATCTACGCAGACATGGGGAGAACGTGCAGATTCCGCACAGACAGTGACCCAAGCCAGCAATCGAATCCGGGTCTCTTGCGCTGTGAAGTAACAGTGCTGACCATTGTGCTGCCGTGCCATCTTTGGAGGGGGAGGGTGGGTGGAGCATGTTTGACATAAAGAACAACATGAGACAGCAGCTCTGAGATGAGAGGAGATGGGACAATAAGGAAAATGCAGACCAGGGCATCATTATGTAAGGTGATTAAATGGTTTCTCACATGAACTATGGCTGGGCACAGAGAATGGTTAATAAGATGAGATGATCCCGAGTGCACAGAAAATTAGAAACCAAAACAAGAGTCGAAAAGAGACAGAAACAAGAACCCAGAGAGCAAACAAGGAAGTAGTTGTGCATTCCTCTGGTTCCCCATCCAGTCTTCATGTAGTGAGTGTATACTTTGCACTTCCAGACGTTATTGCTGTGGTTTACCTAAAGACTTAGCAAACTTGTTCTGACTTCATCTCATTGAAGTAAATGTCTTGTGACTGAACTCTGTGGCCAGTCAACCCACATAATAATTAGAGGTTCAAAATGACTTTAAAAAAACCTATGTGCTGGATATATTTGTTTGAACTTTGTCATTGTGGACAAGTCACCCCAAATAATATTGATATTTCAGAAAAACTTAAAACCAACGGACAGATTTCCCAAAGTATTGTCTAATTGTGGAGAAAGGATGACCTGGTTACCAGTGGCAATGCTGGGTATCAATTTCCACGAAAGCAATTCAAGAGATGAATGTATTAACAATGAGGAGACTGTGAAATGTTTTTATTTGGTTCCTGAATTTCCCTCAACTTCTACATCTATATAAATATATATAATGGTGCAGGTTTCATGGAGAATAGGAATGTTCATATATCTGCCATGAATCTAGATTGTAGCCAGGTTTATTTTGCCTGAATAGATGATGTAAAAGTTCCAAAGGTTCTACTTTTTGAAAAGAAGTGCAGCAAATACTCCCAGTACCCTGGCCAACATCCTTCCCTTGGCATCACCAAACCCGATTAATCAGGCACTCTTTTCTCAGCTCTTTGCAGGAATGCATTGTGTGCTGAATGAATACCATGTTTATCTACAAGCTTTAATCACCTTTAAAACACATCCTTTCTTCCGCAAATGAGCTAGATAAGGTCAAACTGTAAAGTTTTACCCAACTGCAGAAGGCCCATCATTACTAGCTATGAGCTACGACATCAAATTAGCAAAAAGACATTGGTGATAAATGACCAGGCAAAGTGCCTCAATGACTAGCGTCCGGTGGCACTGACATTAATCATAATGAAGTGCTTTGAGAGGTTGCCCGTGAAACGCTTCAATTCCATACTCCCAGAACGCCTAGATCCACTGCAACTCACATACTGCTGCAACTGGTCCACAGCAGATGCCATCTCCCTGGCCCTACACTCATCCCTAGAGCATTTCAAAAACAAGGACTCCTACATCAGACTCCTATTTATTGACTATAGCTCCGCCTTCAACACTATAATCCCAGCAAAGCTCATATCAAAGCTCCAAAAACCTAGGACTTGGCTCCTCACTCTACAACTGAATCCTCGACTTCCTGTCCCATAGACCACAATCAGTAAGAATAAGTAACAACACCTCCTGCACGAGATCTGCTCAGCCCAAGACCACCAGAAACTTAGAGAGTCGTGAACACAGCCCAGTCCATCACACAAACCTGCCTCCCATCCATTGACTCTATCTACACCTCCTGCTGTCTGGAAAAAGCGGGCAGCATAATCAAAGACCCCTCCCACCCGGCTTACTCACTCTTCCAACTTCCTCCATTGGGCAGGAGATACAAAAGTCTGAGAACATGCACAAACAGATTTAAAAAGAGCTTCGTCCCCACTGTTACCAGACTCCTAAATGACCCTCTTATGGACTGACCTGATTAACACCACATTATTGTATGCTTCACCCGATGCCGGTGTCTATGTGTACCTTGTGTTGCCCTATTTGTATTTTCTTTTCATTTTATTTTATTTTCATGTACTAAATGATCTGTTTGAGCTGCTCGCAGAAAAATACTTTTCACTGTACCTCGGTACACATGGCAATAAATAAATCCAAATCCAAATGTGACTATTACTTGTTTGAATGTAATGTTACTCAAGAGATTGATATATTTTCCTAAAGTTCTGATGTGATTCCTTACTAAATGCAACATAATAAACACTCCATTTTCTGCAATATTACGAAAGCCCTTGTTCCAAAAGTTCAAGTGTGAATTATTATCTTCAGCATTAAGAGATATGAAGCTGATGCAAAGATTAAATTAATTTGCATCAGTCGTTCTTTGCCATTGGACATAAATAGGTCACATGGTGCTGGATGATTGCAGAAGCGCTTCACTACTTATCCCATAGAATCACTACAGTGCAGAAGGACGACATTCAGCCCATCAAGACTGCACCCTATCTGGGCCCACACCCTGCCTATTTCCGCAACCCCAAAACCTCACCTAACCTACACATCCTTGGACACTAAGGGTTAATTTAACATGGCCAATCCACCTACCCTGCACATCTTTTTAAAAATGAATTTATGGTAGCCAATTATTTTCTTTTCCAATTAGAGGCAATTTAGTGTGGCCAATCCACCTACCCTGCACATCTTTGGGTTGTGGGGGTGGCACCCATTTAGACACAGGGAGAATGTGCAAACTCCACATGGACAGTGACCTGGGCCGGGATTGAACCTTGTTCCTCAGCACTGTAAGGCGACAGTGCTTATCATGCCACCCAGCTAACCTGCACATCTTTGGACTATGGGAGGAAACCGAGCACCCAGTGGAAAGCCCATGCAGGCATGAGGAGAACATGCAAACTCCACACATAGTCACCCAAAGCCAGAATTGAACCCGGATCCCTAACCATTGTACCACCGTGTCACCTTGACGCTTGTCAATAGGATTTCCCATTGAAGCTACCCCATGCCATCGGGAAACCCCATAAGACCATAAGACATAGGAGCAGAATTAGGCCACTCTGCCCATCGAGTATGCTCTGCCATTCAATCATGGCTGACACTTTTCTTATCCCCATTCTCCTGCCTTCTCCCCATAACCCCTGGTCCCTTATTAATCAAGAACACATCGCTCTCTGTCTTAAAGGCACTCAGTGATTTGGTCTCCACAGCCTTCTGCGGCAAAGAGTTCCACAGATTCACCACCCTTTGGCTGAAGAAATTCCTCTTCATCTCTGTTTTGAAGTAACCCCCCTTTAGCCTGAGATTTTGTCCTCTGGTTCTGGAAACATTCTCTCCTCACCCACTCTATCCATCCTCGCAGTATCATGTAAGTTTCAAAAGAACCCCCCCTCATCCTCCTAAACTCCGACGAGTAGAGACTCAGAGTCCTCAACCGTTCCTCATGGAAGCTTTTCATTCCAGGGATCATTCTTGTGAACCTCCTCTGGACCCTGTCCAAGGCCAGCACATCCTTCCTTAGATATAGGGCCCAAAACTGCTCACAATACTCCAAATGGGGTCTGACCAGAGCCTTATACAGTCTCAGAAGTACATCCCTGGTCTTGTATTCTAGCCCTTTCAACGTGAATGCTAACATTGCATTTGCCTTCCTAACTGCCGACTGAACCTGCACATTAACCTTAAGATAATCTTGAACAAGGACTCCCAAGTCCCTTTGTGCTTCTGATTTCCTAAGCATTTCCCCATTTAGAAAATAGTCTGTCTCCATTCCTCTTTCCAAAGTGCATAACTTCACACTTTTCCACATTGTATTCCATCTGCCACTTCTTTGCCCACTCTCCTAGCCTATCCAAGTCATTCTGTAGCCTCCGCTTCCTCAATACTACCTGTCCCGCTATAGATCTTTGTATCATCTGCAAACGTAGCAACAATGCCTTCAGTTCCTTCTTCCAGGTCATTAATGTACATTGTGAAAAGTTGTGGTTCCAGCACAGACCCCTGAGGGACACTACTGGCCTCGGCTGCCATCCTGAAAAAGACCCCTTTATCCCCACCCTCTGCCTTCAGCCAGCCAACCAATCCTCCATCCATGCCAGGATCTTACCTTAACACAATGGGCTCTTAACTTATTTAACAGTCTCCTACGCGGAACCTTGTCAAAAGCCTTCTGGATATCTAAATAAATCACATCCACTGGTTCTCCTTTGTCTAACTTCCTTGTTACTTCCTCAAAGAACTCTAACAGATTTGTCAAACATGACCTTCCCTTGACAAAGTCCCATTTTATCCTGCACTTCCAAGTACTCGGCGATCTCATTTTTAATAATGGCCTGTAAAATCTTGCCAATGATCGAAGTCAGGCTAAACGGCCTATAATTTCCCATCTACTGCCTCCCTCCCTTCTTAAACAGCGGTACTACATTAGCCACTTTCCAGTCCTCTGGGACGGTCCCTGCCTCCAGTGATTCCTGAAAGTTTACCACCAATGCCTCCACAATCTCCTCAGCTATCTCTTTTAGAATCCTGGGATATAGTCCATCCTGTCCAGGTGATTTATCCACCTTCAGACCTTCCAATTTCCCCAAAACCTTCTCCTTTGTGATGGCCACTGCACTCAACTCTGCCGCCTGATTCTCCTGGAGCTCTGGCATCTCACTGGTTTCTTCCACCGTGAAGACTGATGCAAAGTAACTATTCATT
Organism: Scyliorhinus canicula; assembly: GCF_902713615.1. Classification (NCBI taxonomy): domain Eukaryota; kingdom Metazoa; phylum Chordata; class Chondrichthyes; order Carcharhiniformes; family Scyliorhinidae; genus Scyliorhinus; species Scyliorhinus canicula. The sequence continues at coordinate 40,533,438 of NC_052164.1, forward strand.
CCTCTGTCATTTCTTTGTTTCCTATTATTACTTCTCCAGCCACATTTTCCAGTGGTCCAATGTCTATTTTTGCCTCTCTCTTACCTTTTATATATTGAAAAGGCTCTTCCTATCTTCTTTCATATTACTAACTAGCTTGCACTCATATTTCACCTTCGACGCCCTTATTGCTTTTTTAGTTGCCCTCTGATCGCATTTAAAGGCTTCCCAATCCTCTGGCTCCCCATTAATCCTCGCCATTTTGGATGCTTTTTCTTTTGCTTTTATGCTGTCTTTGACGTCCCTCGTCAGCCATGGATGCCTTGTCCTCCCACCCCTTAGCATGTTTCCTCCTCCTTGGAATGAATTTCTGTTGTGCCTCCTGAATAACTCCCAAAAACCCCTGCCATTGCTGTTCCACTGCCTTCCCTGCTAGGTTTATTTTCCAATCAACTCTGACCAGCTCCTCCCTCATGCCTTTGTAGTTACTATTATTTAATTGTAATATTGTGACATCTGATTCCAGCTTCTCCCTCTCAAACTGCAGGATAAATTCTGTCATATTGTGGTCACTGCTCCCTGAGGGTTCCTTCACCCTAAGTTGCCTAATCAAGTCTGCCTCATTACACATCACCAAATCCAGAACCTCTTGGTCCCTTGTAGGCTCTGTCACAAGCTGCTCCAAATAGAATCTTAGATATTCCACAAATTCCTTTTCTTGGAGTCCACTACCAACCTGATTTCCCCAGTCCACCTGCATATTGAAGTCCCCCATGATTATTGTAATAGTGCCTTTGTAAAATGCCTTTTCTATCTCCTGATTTATTTTTTGCCCCACATCCTGAATACTGCTAGGGGGCCTGTAAATAACTCCCATCAGGGTCTTTTTACCTTTGCGATTCCTCAACTCTACCCACAGAGATTCTATGCCTTCAGATCCTATATCGCTCCTTGCTATCAATTTAACTTCATTCCTTACTAACAATGCAATCCCATTCCCATTTACCCATCTGCCTGCTCTTCTGATAGGACACATATCCTTGTATATTTAGATCCCAGCCCTGATCCCCTTGCAGCCACGTCTCAGTGATGTCCACAGCATCATACCGGCCAATTTCAATGTGTGCAACAAGCTCATTTACCTTGTTCCATATACTGCATGCATTTAGGTTGAACACCCTCAATCCTGCATTGACCACCTCCCTTCGCACACTTGTCATCTGCTTTGCTCTACCCGAACGTGATGTTGCTCTCTTATTTTTGTTCTCTATTTTCTCATCAGTTAAGACACCTTCTAAGCTAACGGTCTGATTCCCACTCCCCTGCCATACTAGTTTAAATTCTCCAGAGTGACTCTAAATAAATAAATAACCTTTATTGTCACAAGTTGGCTTACATTAACACTGCAATGAAGTTACTGTGAAAAGCCCCTAGTCACCACATTCTGGCGCCTGTTCGGCATAAACCTCCCAGCCACTATATTGGTGTCCCTCCAGTTTCGATGCAACCCGTCCATCTTGTACAGGTCCCATCTGCCCCAGATGAGATCCCAATTGTCCAGAAATCTGAAATCCTTCCTCCTACACCACCAGTTTAGCCATGTGTTAATCTGCACTACCCTCTTATTTCTAGCCTCACTGGCACATGGCACAGGGAGTAATCCTGTGATTACAACACTGGACATTCTGCTTATTAGCTTACTACCTTAACTCCCTGAACTCCTTCTGCAGGACCTCATCACTCTTCCTGCCTATGTCATCAGTACCTATGTGTACTACGACCTCTGGTTGTTCACCCTCCCCCTTCAGGATGTCCTGTGTTTGTTCAGAGGCATCCTTGACCCTGGCACCAGGAAGGCAACATACCATCCTGGAGTCTCTTTCACTTCCACAGAACCGCCTATCTGTGCCCCTTACTATAGAGTTCCCTATAACTATTGCTCTCCTGCACTTTTCCCTCCCCCGCTGAAGAACAGAGCCAGTTGTGGTGCGACTGTTCTGGCTGTTTTTGTTTTCCCCTGATAGGCTATCCCCCCCCAACAGTCTCCAAAATGTTAGAAAGGGGGTCAGCCACAGGGGATTTGTGCACTGACTGCCTGCCCTGTCTAGCGGTCACCCATCTGTCTATCTATACTTTGGGTGTGACCACGTCTCTATAACTCCTATCTATGATGCTTTCCACCACCTGCATTCTCCTAAGTACATCCAACTGCTGCTCCAACTGAACCAGTGAGGAGCTGTCATTGGTTACACTTCCTGCAGATGTAGTCGACCAAAATGCTGGAAGCGTCACAGATCTCCCACATCTCAAAGTTAGAGCACTGCACCCCACTGAGTGACATTTATGGACTAGTTAATTAATTCAAAATAAATATTAAATTGTTATTAGATTAAGTTACAATTACTATACGGCCCTGGCGCTAGATTTTTACTGTAAAATAAATGCTAAATACTAATCTCTGCCCTCAGGTTTAGTTACTCCTCTACCTAGTTAATTAATTTGTTTTAATTAGTTTTTTCAATGTTTTTTTTTCAAATTTAACAGGTTCCCTACCAGCCAATCAGGTCACAGCATTACGGTGATGTCACTTCAGTGTATTCCCCCCACAATTTGAAAAGGTCTTTATATCACTTATCTTCCCAGGATGTTCTCTGGCTCTCTCCCTGCAGGTTACCACTTACGAAGCCAGAGGAAAGAAAACAAAACGAAAGCGAAGAAGCACCTCCTCCCACTCTGCACTGAATGACTATACTGCTCCAAATGACCAAGTTTCAATCCTCACTCGGGCTTTCTCACTCAGGCTGTCTCTTCTTCACATGCGCAAAGCTTACTGAGGATGCGCTTTATGCCTCTCTCTTATATAGAGCCCAGCTAAACTGAGATGACTTACACTAGTTAAGCTTCAAACAGAAGAATGCAATTTACACCTTTGCCTCTAATCAGGCTTCAGGCGATTGATAGATCACTGCCACTCAGCAATTACGATGGGGGCAGCTCCAGCTAACTAGGCCATTAAACTTTTAACTGAAAAACAGAAACATTAAATTCACCACTTACCTCTTTAAATACCACACTGCTCCAAACGAACAAGTTTCAACCTTCACTCGGGCTTTCTCATTTAGGCTGTCTCTACTTCACATGCGCAAAGCAGGAGAGGTGCGTTGCCTGTGGGACCAGAGAATTCCACCACCAGCGAATGGCCAGAAAATTCTGGCCTGAGTCTGGACTTCTGTGCTGGAGGCACTGAAAAGAATTCTAGGGAGTCAGGAGCTGAGTCACTCACTAAAGAATATTCAGTCACTGACCGAGTCATAGCTACAGTGTTTATGTGGCTGGTCCAGTTAAATTTCTGGTTAATTGTGATTCCCAGGATATTGAAGGTAAGGGATTTGATGATGGGAATGAATTGAATATTGAGGTGAGATGGTTAGTCTTTGTCTTATTGGAGACTGTCATTGCCTGCAGCTTGAGAGTTATAAATGTTCATTTTTAGTGATGTGATTAAAGGTAAAATGAGTACCAGGGCACTGGGACACATCCCTTCCCTTCTTTGATGAATGCCATGGTTTATTTTTGATGATCTGAGTAAGGAAGCAAGCCTTAATTTAATATTTGATCTGAAGGGTGATATTTTCATAAAAAGTAGCATTCCTTCATTAATCCATGGAGGTGTCAGCCTAGCATTGAGTAATTAATGCTGTGTGATTACATACCTGCATTATGTGGAGATGCCGGCGTTGGACTGGGGTGAGCACAGTAAGAAGTCTTATAACACCAGGTTAGAGTCCAACAGGTTTGTTTCAAACACTAGCTTTCGGAGCACTGCTCCTTCCTCAGGTGAATGAACAGGTATGTTCCAGAAGCATATATAGACGCAAATTCAAAGATGCCAGACAATGCATAGAATGCGAGCATTTTCAGGTAATCAAGTCTTTACAGATCCAGAGATAGGGGTAACCCCAGGTTAAAGAGGTGTGAATTGTCTCAAGCCAGGACAGTTGGTAAGATTTTGCAAGCCCAGACCAGATGGTGGGGGATGAATGTAATTCGACATGAATCACAAGTCCCGGTTGAGGCCGCACTCATGTGTGCAGAACTTGGCGATAAGTTTCTGCTCAGCGATTCGGCGTTGTCGCGTGTCCTGAAGGCCGCCTTGGAGAACGCTTACTTGGAGATCAGAGGCTGAATGCCCTTGACTGCTGAAGTGTTCCCTGACTGGAAGGGAACATTCCTGCCTGGTGATTGGATTGGATTGGATTGGATTTGTTTATTGTCACGTGTACCGAGGTACAGTGAAAAGTATTTTTCTGCAAGCAGCTCAACAGATCATTCAGTACATGGAAGAAAAGGGAATTAAACAATTCAAGAAAATACATGAGAATACATAATATGGCAACACAAGATATACAATGTAACTACATAAGCATTGGCATCGGATGAAGCGTACAGGATGTAGTGTTAATGAGGTCAGTCAATAAGAGGGTCATTTAGGAGTCTGGTGACAGTGGGGAAGAAGCTGTTTTTGAGTCCGTTCGTGCGTGTTCTCAGACTTCTGAATCTCCTGCCCAATGGAAGAAGTTGGAAAAGTGAGTAAGCCGGGTGGGAGGGATCCTTGATTATGCTGCCCGCTTTCCCCCGGCAGCGGGAGGTGTAGATGGAATCAATGGATGGGAGGCAGGTTCGTGTGATGGACTGGGCGGTATTCACAACTCTCTGAAGTTCCTTGCGGTCCTGGGCCGAGCAGTTGCCATACCAGACTGTGATGCAGCACGATAGGATGCTTTCTATAGTGCATCTGTAAAAGTTGGTAAGGGTTAATGTGGACATGCCGAATTTCCTTAGTTTCCTGAGGAAGTATAGGCGCTGTTGTGCTTTCTTGGTGATAGCGTCGACGTGAGTGGACCAGGGTAGATTTTTGGTGATGTGCACCCCTAGGAATTTGAAACTGCTCACCATCTCCACTTCAGCTCCGTTGATGCTGACAGGGGTGTGTACAGTACTTTGCTTCCTGAAGTCGATGACCAGCTCTTTAGTTTTGCTGGCATTGAGGGAGAGATTGTTGTCATTACACCACTCCACTAGGTTCTCTATCTCCCTCCTGTATTCGGACTCGTCGTTATTCGAGATCCGGCCCACTATGGTCGTATCGTCAGCAAACTTGTAGATGGAGGTGGAACCAAGTTTTGCCACGCAGTCGTGTGTGTACAGGGAGTGTGTGTACAGGGATTGTCATGCGATGTCCATTCGTTCGTTGTCACAGCATCTGCATGGTCTCGCCAATGTACCACGCTTCGGGACATCCTTTCCTGCAGCGTATGAGGTAGACAACGTTGGCCGAGTCGTACGAGTATGTACCGCGTACCTGGTGGGTGGTGTTCTCATGTGTAATGGTGGTATCCATGTCGATGATCTAGTACGTCTTGCAGAGATTGCCATGGCAGGGTTTTGCGGTGTTGTGGTCGCTGTTCTGAAGGCTGGGTAGTTTGCTGCAAACAATGGTTTGTTTCAGATCACGCAGTTGTTTGAAGGCAAGTAATGGGGGTGTAGGGATGACCTTGGCTAGATGTTCATCTTCATCAATGATGTCTTGAAGGCTGCGAAGAAGATGTCGTAGTTTCTCCGCTCCGGGAAAGTACTGGACGACGAAGGGTATTCTGTCAGTTGTGTACCGTGTTTGTCTTCTGAGGAGGTCGGTGCGATGTTTTGCTGTGGCGCGTTGGAGCTGTCGATCGATGAGTCGAGCGCCATATCCCGTATGTACAAAGAAATCTTTCAGCGTCTGTGGATGTCTGCTACCCTCCTCCTCGTCTGAGCAGATGCTGTGTATATGGAGGACTTGTCCATAGGGGAAGGCTGCTTTAATGTGTTTAGGGTGGAAGCTGGAGAAGTGGAGTATCGTGAGGTTATCCGTGGGCTTGCGGTGAAGCGAAGTGCTGAGGTGACCGTCCTTGATGGAGATGAGTGTGTCCAAGAATGCAACTGATTTTGGAGAGTAGTCCTTGGTGAGTCTGATGGTGGGATGGAACTTATTGATGTCATTGTGTCGTCGTTTCAGTGATTCTTCGCCATGGATCCAAAGGAATGTATCTGGTGTATAACGTCGGTTGAAGGTCCTGTGCGGTGAGGAGGTCTTGTTCAAACTTGTGCATGAAGATGTTGGCATATTGAGATGCAAATTTGGTTCCTATGGCTGTTTCGTTTGTCTGGATGAAGAACTTGTTGTCGAAGGTGAAGATGTTGTGATCCAGAATGAAGTAGATGAGTTGCAGAATTGCGTCTGGAGATTGGCAGTTGTCGGTGTTGAGTACTGAGGCTGTTGCAGCAATGCCATCATGGGGGATGCTGGTGTAGAGTGCCGAGACATCCATTGTGATGAGAAATGTTCCTGGTTCAACTGGTCCATGGGTGCTGAGTTTCTGTAGGAAGACCGTCGTGTCACAACAGAAGCTGGACGTACCTTGTACGATGGGTTTCAAGATTTCATAGAATTTACAGTGCAGAAGGAGGCCATTTGGCCCATCGAGACTGCACCAGCTCTTGGAAAGAGCACCCTACCCAAGCCAACACATCCACCCTATCCCCATAACCCAGTAACCCCACCCAACACTAAGGCAATTTTGGACACTGAGGGCAATTTATAATGGTCAATCCACCTAACCTGCATATCTTTGGACTGTGGGAGGAAACCGGAGCACCCGGAGGAAACCCACGCACACACGGGGAGGGTGTGCAGACTCCGCACAGGCAGTGACCCAAGCCGGAATCGAACCTGGGCCCCTGGAGCTGTGAAGCGATTGTGCTATCCACAATACTACTGTGCTGCCCTTGATGTAGTCAGAGAGGTTCTCACACGGTCCCATTGCCTGAAACGATAGGACGGCCTGGTGTTTTGGCCTTGTGTATTTTCGGGAGGCAGTAGAGATCTCCAATGCGGGGAGTACGTGGGATGAGAGCACATAGGGTGCTCTGAAGGTCTGGATCCAAGGTCTTGATCAGTCTGTTGAGTTGGCGGATGTGTTCCTTGGTTGGATCTGTGGGTAGTGTTCCTGGTTGTTGAGTTGGCGGTATACTTCTTTGCAGTAGTGCGTTCTATTCAGTATGACAGTGGCCCTTCCTTTGTCTGCTGGTTTGATGACGATGTTGCGGTTGGTCTTGAGAGCATGGATGGCATTGCGTTGCGCTTGGGTGACGTTCGGGGCTGTCTTGTGAATGCGATTGATGAATCTGGCATTGACACGACTCCTGACAGCTTGAGCATACATGTCGAGTCTAGGGCCGCGGCCTTCCGGAAGGGCCCAAGTCGACTCTTTCCTCTTTGCTTGCCGCACCGCAGACCTCTCGGTCTGCTGTTCCGGTTCATTGGTAGTCTCCTTGGGATCGCTGTCGGCCTCTTGGGGTCTGTGGAAGAATTCCCAGAGCCTCATTCGCCTGATGAATTCCTCCGTGTCTGCCGCGAGACTGATGGGGTTCATTTTGGTGATGGTGCAGAAATTGAGCCCTCTGCTGAGGACTTCACTTTTATCTGGTTGAAGGGTGTAGTCCGAAAAGTTGATAATAGATTTCCCTGTATTGTTTTCTACTGTTGTACTGGGGGAGGCTTGGTTGCTGCTGGTGGTGATGCCGAATTTCTCATGCTTCCTGTTCTTGGTGTGCATATCGGTGGCATAGTATCGTTGTCTCATCTGTTTGGTGGTGTTCCGCAGCTGGTCTGCTGTGTCCTGAGAGCAAGTTGAGAATATGGCCTCTATCTTGGTTTCCAGGTTGCGTCGTCTGCTGTAGAGCTGGCGTATGAGGTGGTTGAGGAGTGTGATAGAGGTTCGACAGCAGAATCTCTCAGCGTAGTCTGTGTTGTAGCTCGACATGAGTGGGTTTATGATCTGTAGCCCTTATGGGATCTTGTCTGCTTTCTTGCATCTTTGTAGAAACTTAATGTCAGTGTCTATATGTGCAACCTTCCTGGAGATCCTCTCCACTTTGAGCCGGCGGTTTGCAGTGTCGATGGTAGCCATGATGTGGAGATGCCGGCGTTGGACTGGGGTGAGCACAGTAAGAAGTCTTACAAAACCAGGTTAAAGTCCAACAGGTTTGTTTCAAACACTAGCTTTCAGAGCACTGCCGTATACACAGGATCTGCTCAGATGAGGTGGAGCGTAACAGACATCTACAGATGCTGAAAGATGCCCTCGTACAAACGGGATATGGCGCTCGACTCATCGATCGACAGTTCCAACGCGCCACAGCAAAAAACCGCACCGACCTCCTCAGAAGACAAACACGGGACACAACCGACAGATTACCCTTCGTCATCCAGGACTTTCCCGGAGCAGAGAAACTACAACATTGTCTCCCAGTCTTCAACACATCATCGATGAAGATGAACATCTAGTCAAGGTCATCCCCACACCCCCACTACTTGCCTTCAAACATCCGCGCAACCTCAAACAAACCACTGTTTGCAGCAAACTACCCAGCCTTCAAAACAGCGACCACAACACCACACAACCCTGCCATGGCCATCTCTGCAAAACGTGCCAGATCATCAACATGGATACCACCATTACACGTGAGAACACCACCCCCCCAGGTACGCGCTACATACTCGCGCGACTTGGCCAATGTTGTCTACCTCATATGCTGCAGGAAAGGATGTCACGAAGCGTGGTACATTGGCGAGACCATGCAGGCGCTGCGACAACGAATGAATGGACATCACGCGACAATCACCAGGCAGGAATGTTCCCTTCCAGTCGGGGAACACTTCAGCAGTCAAGAGCATTCAGCCTCTGATCTCCGAGTAAACGTTCTCCAAGGCGGCCTTCAGGACGCGCGACAACGCTGAATCGCTGAGCAGAAACTTATAGCCACGTTCCGCACACATGAGTGCGGCCTCAACCGGGACCTGGGATTCATGTCACATTACATTCATCCCCCACCATCTGGCCTGGGCTTGCAAAATCCTACCCACTGTCCTGGTTTGAGACAATTCACACTTCTTTAACCTGGGGTTACCCCAATCTCTGGATCTGTAAAGACCTGATTACCTGCAAATTCTCGCATTCTAAGCATTGTCTGGCATCTTTGAATTTGTCTATATATATGTTTATATGTTTCTGGAACATACCTGTTCATTCACCTGAGGAAGGAGCAGTGCTCCGAAAGCTAGTGTTTGAAACAAACCTGTTGGACTTTAACCTGGTGTTGTCAGACTTCTTACCATACCTGCATTACTTTTGTAACTCCTTGTTTGGGGGGGTTGAATCCACAAGCTTCTGACTCAGAGACTCAGGGCAGCATGGTAGCATTGTGGATAGCACAATTGCTTCACAGCTCCAAGGTCCCAGGTTCGATTCCGGCTTGGGTCACTGTCTGGGCGGAGTCTGCACATCCTCTCTGTGTGTGCGTGGGTTTCCTCCGGGTGCTCTGGTTTCCTCCCACAGTCCAAAGATGTGCAGGTTAGGTGGATTGGCCATGATGAATTGCCCTTAGTGTCCAAAATTGCCCTTAGTGTTGGGTGGGGTTACTCGGTGATGGGATAGGGTGGAGGTGTTGACCTTGGGTAGGGTGCTCTTTCCACGAGCCGGTGCAGACTCGATGGGCCGAATGGCCTCCTTCTGCACTGTAAATTCAATGAAAAGATGAGTGATCCCATTTCACTCATTTCACATTTAAAGGCCAGCTCTGTGCCTCTGGTGGCAATAGAGGAGTCCACAGCAGAGATTGCCAGAGGACCACAATGCATTGATGTTCAGGAGAAGGAAGAGGGGCAATTGCAGACTTTGGGATTGGTGAGAGCGGAACAAACTTGGGAAAGGGTCGATAAAGTGAAATTTAGATGAGAGATGATGGAGAAGTATGGTATGGTGATTCCTGTCAAACAACCTGGACAAGACCAGTCAGAAGAAGTACTCCAGCACACTGTTGCAGTCACAAAGGGTTGGTGACTTTGACAGAACAGGCTAAACTCTGCTGGACATGTGGAAGCCAGACAAGAGGCAAAAAAAGTGAAATCAGGATGATTGAGTAGATAGAGGAACTGGATTTACAAGGAGAGATTATCTAAATTAGACATGCTCTCACTAGAATAGAGAGATTGTTCTGATTGCCATTATTAAGACTTCAAAGGTACTAGCTAATGTTGAAAAATGGGAAGTTATTTTCCATTCTTTAGAATAATAAAATGACAGGACATGATCTGACCTTCGACGGAGCAATTGCAAAACAAATCTGTCGAAACAATATTTCAGTACCGAGGTGGACAGCAACAGGTTGTTAGCAAGACAATGGAAGCTGTTAGCATTGATTCATTTGAATTCAAATTATATAGGTTTAAAAATATATATAATTTGAGATTATGTATATTTGAAATTTGGATAAACTGTAATTTAAAAATATTTGCTAAACGTAGTTGTCTGGGCGTTGGAAGAATTCATGGCTAGATTGTTTGAGGTTTGTATTAACCAGTACAAGCTGAGCAATGACCTAAACCATGTTGAATAGTAGTGATTCTATTGAATGTATCTTTCAGTTTCACATGAACTTTACAAAACCTCCGTTTTGTGCATTTTGCAGTGAGATTGTCAGATGTGCTTATTTCTTGCTAATATCTAGGTTTGATTTAACTGATTATGAAGTCGGGACAGTTTTTTTTCTAGAATGAGATTTTTGGAATTGACTAGAAAACAGATTAAGAAACTACAGCAAACTAGAATGAACTGTTAATGAGTAAACCCACAAACAAACCATGGAGAGTATTCAATAGGCGGCACGGTAGCACTGTTGCTTCACAGCGCCAGGGTCCTAGGTTGGATTCCCCGCTTGGGTCATTGTCTGTGTGGAGTCTGCACGTTCTCTCTGTGTGGGTTTCCACCCGGTGCTCCAGTTTCCTCCCAAAAGACGTGCTTGTTAGATGGACATGCTGAATTCTCCCTCTGGCGCCCGAATGTGGCGACTTGAGGCTTTTCACAGTAACTTCATTGCAGTGTTACTTAGTAAGCCTACTCGTGACAATAAAGATTAATATTATTAAAGTTTACTTTGGATCAATATCTTCCAAAGATCTCTACAACTGCGATTTCCCCTCCCCCACATGTCAATTGTAGGATATTTGAAAGTGACTGGTTGCTACAATTAGCCAACAACTCCATTATCTTCACCGCATATAACCAATTGGCGAATTAACAGGGAAAATGACTGGTTCTTCTCTTGCAATGTTCCCGAGTGTAAAGGTAGATCGCCACCCAGAGGAATTGAGGAGTTCTGCAGCCTGGCCACTGCGCTGAGGTTCCCTGTGAGAAACAGTGACAAAGGCATGCCTAGGCCACGGCATTTAACTTTTTTCCCGAACCGCAGACGAAAGGACAAATTTCCCTCTCCCCACACCGGCCGCTTTCACAGTGAATTCTCTCTGCTCAGCCTTCACTCGCTCCATAAAGAGCCAGGGGAAAGTGGAGCAGAGATTCCCCACTTCTGAAACTCCACCCAAGTCGGGTACAGTCCTTTGCACGTCCGGTTCCACTCCCCCCCCCCCGGGGGGGGAGGGGGGGGGAACCTTTACTCACTTGCTAGACTGATTTTGTCTTGTGCCGCTTTCTAATAGTCTCATTTAGACCGACACATGTCCAATCTCATAAAAAAAACCTGATCGGCCGGTACTTTCTAATTATTCATGATTACACATGACGTGCGTTCGGTACTTTTTCCTCCTCGAAATTACTTTTTGTCATCTCAGACCTGAAAATGAATGTGGCTTTTTTCACTTTTGTGATGTAAACAGTTGAGTATCCGAAACGCGGTTTATCTTGGGGGACCAGTTGCCATTCCTGCCCAGTTATTCACTGCACAGACTTCTATCACCAGCCGGTAAGAGAAACTCTTGATATCTATCGCTTGGCCGAGAGGCAGATGCTGTATGATTTTCCCCCCTCACTTTTTGTCTCCCTCAATGCTGAACATGGATCTTTTATTCACTGCTGTGGTCTTTCAGGTTGGATTTGCTTTTGGGAACGTTCATGGCTTGGCTTGGAATCTGGCAACTTCTCCTCCCATTTCTCCTGTTGCCCGGCGCCTTGTGTCGTTTCCAGGTGAACTTGCAGCTGCAGCAGAGGTTCAACAGCGATGCTCTGCAAATGTTGGACGCAGTGGTAAGTTAAGGCACAACGCTCCCCCCCCCCCCCCCCCCCCCCGCAGCGTCGCATACACACTAACAAAATCTCGCCTGTGTTTCAGGGGGGCGGCTTTCCCGTGGATTGCAGGGCGCTAGGAATGAGTATCGAGAGCCTCGACCTGACTGGGATCACAGCAAATGCAAAGGTAAAGTAATTTTCCTTGGATGAGCCGCAATCCGGGCCAAGGTAGGGGCTACCAAAGAAGGAAAGTGGCTTTGAAGTTCGTTTAAGCAGTTAACAAATTATACTGAATCTTGCATTTTATTTTATAAATTTTAAGTGCCCAATTCATTTTTTCCAATTGAGGGATAAATTAGCGTGACCAATCCACCTACCCCACAACATTTTGGCGTTGTGGGGGTGAGACCCATGCAGACACAGGCAGAATGTGCAAACGTCACCAAGACAGTGAGCTGGGGCCGGGATCGAACCCGGGTCCTCAGTGCAGTGAGGCAGCAGTGCTAAAAACTGCGCCACCGTGCCGCCCCAATCTTGAGTTTTATGAATTCGGGGTACAGAATACAAAAGCAAGTAGGTTATGAGCCTTCATAAAAACTGGTTTGGCCTCAATGGAAAGGATGGGAAGGTTTTAGAACGGGTGCAGAAGAGCTTTATGAGAGGATTTGGGTTTCATCTTGGCTCTGGATCACTGTCTGTGTGGAGTTTGCACATTCTCCCAGTTTCTGCGTGAGATTCACCCCACAGCCCAAAAGATGTGCAGAGTTGGTGGATTGACCATGCTAAATTGCCCCTTAATTGGAAACATTTTTTTAAATTAAAAAAGAAGAGATTTATGAGAATGGCACCAAGCATGAGAGACTTCAGTTGAGTGGATAGTAGATCAGTAAAGCTGGGTCTGCTCTCCTGGGAGAAGAGAAGGTTGAGAGGAGATTTGTTAGATGTGTTCAAAATCACGAGGTGCCTGGTGGGGGTAAATGGAAGAAGCTGTTCCCAGTGGCAGAAATGTGAGAGCCCTAAGGAGATTAACAAAAGAACCAGAAGTGAGATGCAATGGATGGTTTTGACCTGGAATGCACTGCCTGAACATGTCATGGAGACAGATTCAATTTTAGTTTTCAAAAAGGAACTGACTAATTATCTGAAGAGACAGATTTTACTGGACTACAAGGAAATAGGTTGAGGAGTGGGAGCCGCTGGGGTGGTGTTGCAGAGAGCTGGCACTGAGACAATAGAGTCATTGTCCTTTACAGCACACAACGAGGCCATTCAGCCCATCATGACCATGCTAGTCAATACAGATCTGGCTGCACTAGTCCCATTTTCCAGTGCATGGCCCATAACCATGGAGGTTACAGAAGCATAAGTGAATATTTAAGTACTTAGAGCACAGCTCCAGGATTCCCGGCTTGGATCACTGTCTGTGCATAGTCTGCACCTTCTCCGCGTGTCTGCATGGGTTTCCTCCAGGTGCTCCGGTTTCCTCACACAAGTCCCGAAAGACATGCTGTTAGGTAATTTGGACCTTCTGAATTCTCCCTTAGTGTACCCGAACAGGTGCCAGAATGTGGCGATTAGAGCTTTTCACAGTAACTTAATTGCAGTGTCAATGTAAGCCAACGTGTGACAATAAACATAATAATTATTATTACTATAGAATCATAGAAGTTTACAGCATGAAAACAGGCCATTCAGCCCAACTTGTCCATGCTACCCAGTTTTTACCACTATCTAGTCCCAATTGCCCGCATTTGGCCCACATTGCTCTACACCCAGCTTTCCGATATAACTGTCTAAATGCTTTTTAAAAGACAAAATTGTACCGGCCTCTGCAACTGCCTCTGGCAGCTTGTTCCAGATACTCACCACGCTCTGTGTAAAACAATTGCCCCTCTGGACCATTTTGTATCTCTCCCCTCTCAACTTAAACCTATGTCCTCTAGTTTTAGACTCCCCTAACTTTGGGAAAAGATGTTGACTATCTACCTTATCTATGCTCCTCATTGTTTTATGGACCTCTATAAGATCACCCCTAAGCCTTCTATGCTCCAGGGATAAAAGTCTCAGTCTATCCAGCTTCTCCTTATAACTCAAACTATCAACTCCCGGTAGCATCCCAGTAAGTCATTTCTGCATTCTTTCTAGTTTAAAAATATCCTTTCTAAAATGTTACAAGAGTTTCTGCCTCAACTGCCCTTTCAGGCAGTGAGTTCCAGACTCCCACCACCATTTGAGTGAAAATATTTCTCTTCAAATCCCCTCTTAGCCTTCTACCTCTTACCTTAAATTTATGCCCCTGGTTATGGACTCCTTTACTAATGGAAAACGTGCCTCCCATTCCAACCTATCTATGCCCCTAATAATTGTATACAACGCTATTCGGACCCCTCTCAAGTTTTGTTGCTCCAAGGAAAACAGCTCCAGCCTATTCAACCTTTCCTCATCACTTACACCCTCCAGCCCAGGTAGCATCCAGGTAAATCTCCTCTGCACCCTCTCCAGTGCAATCAAATCCTTCCTATAATCCTTCCTTGACCTGCATGCAGTACTTTAGTTGTGGTCCAAGCGTTCTATACAGTTCCAGCATGAAGTCCCAGCTCTTGTATTTTATGTCTCGACAAATAAAAGCAAGTATCCAATATGCACTCTTAACCACCTTATCTACCTGCCCTCCCACCTTCAGGGATCTATGGATATGCATTCCAAGTACTTGGAATGCATATCCATTAATGGAGTGGATCCCACAGAGATCAGTGGAAAGAAAAATAAAGTGGGGCACGTAACAAGTACTCTGATCTTCAGTACTTTTCAGGGTCCTACCATTTATACTGTAATCCTTTGCATTGTCAGCCCTCCCCAATTGCATTAACTCACACTGTTCCGGGTTGAATTCCATTTCACTGCTCTGCCCACCTGACCAGACAACATACTGAATGGCCCTTTCTGTGTTATAATAAAATCTGGTAAGAGGCTGAAGGCTACCCCGATAGTGTGATCAGGAAGGATGGGAGGAGTCTTATGTAGAACATAAACAGCAACATAGATGAGGTAGACAACTGGCTAGTTTCTGTGCTATAAATTTTGTGCTGTAAATTTTATGTAGAGCAAGGAATACCAACAGTATACCACATTTCACATCCTAGAGCCGTCACAGTTAAGGAATTAAAAGTAAATGCAGCAGGGTGTTTGGAATGTTGATGCTGGCCAACATTTTCGAGCCGTTTCCGCCAACCCGTCAGCCGGTCCCGCCGAGCCCGTGCCGTCGGCTGCACCCCGACGGAGGGTGCGTAAAACGGGGAAACCCGTTGACAGCAGTGGGACCAGAAGAACCTGCTGCTTGGCAACAGTGGCCTGCCTCCGCTGGTGCAAAACACACTACGGGGAGTCCGGTGGTGAGGAGGAAGGGGGAGGGGTTACAAAACCCTGCCTGCTGCTTTAGCTCCCAGGAACCTTGAGCTTTAAGCACCCTGAAATGCCTGTTTCTGGGGAAACTGAGTTACAAAGGAACTGCATAGGAGGGTGACTGCTGCTATTGCTGCTGTTGTACAACAGCAGCAGCGCAAGGCCGGACTCTGGATTCACAGCCACACCACAAGCTCCGGATATTCTGGTCAACTCTGATTGTCCAGCCTGAATTCAAACTCCAGAAACCCATGGCCAAATTTCCCTCTGATCCTCATCTAATACCACAGGTAGAATTCAATCAACGAGGTCCTCCTGTCGGCCGCCTCTGCATCACAAGTCTCACAGCCCCATGTGGTAGTGAGAAGATTTAGCTCCAGTTTTGATTGTTGCCATGAATGAGCCATATCCCTCTCCCTGTGTTACTCCTGGGAACAAGTAATGAAGGTATTGCAGGCAGTGAGGATTTAAACTCCAACCAATTAATGGAGTGGATCCCACAGAGATCAGTGGAAAGAAAAATAAAGTGGGGCACGTAACAAATGGCCAATCAGCAAAGGAGAGTTTACCATCCAGCAGGGTGTGATCTACTGGCCACACTGCACCTGAAAAGCAGTGCGCCGCAGTGCAATGTGGCCAGTAAATGTCGGGGTCCCTGCTCCCGGGATCTTCCTGGCTCGCCACGCCTCGCGATCTCTTGAGATGTCACGATGTGAAGCCCACCCTTTGTGGATGGAATCACTTTCTGGCAAATTTGCATATTAGAGCGATACAGCTAGTCTCACTTTAATATCCCTGAGGTAACCAAGGCGTGGGAACTATCCCCTTCATGTTGGAGACCTTTGGGCGAGCACTGGTCAGTACTGGTCTCCACAAATGGGGACCAGATGGAACAGCACTTTTGAGGGACTCCCAGGGGATTGGAGACCCCATGTGCATGCCCTCTAGGCAGGGTGGTACACTGGCACTGCTGGTGCCACTGGACACTGGCAGTGCCATATGGGTGCCAGCTTGGAACTGCCAAGTTGCCCTGGTTGTGCTAGCAGGGGCACTGCCATGGTGCCAGGCTGGCATTGCCAAGGTGCCACGCTGGAATTTTTGCACGGTGGTGATCGGGTGGGAGGGTGTCTGGTGGGGAGGGGGAGTGGGGAAGAGGGAAGGGGGAGGGACTTGGGAAACCCCTTACAGTGAGTTGGGGCCTGGGGGGATTCGGAGGTTGCATCCCAATCTCTCCCTGCACTGAGGAGTTGCAGCAAGCGGGACTGCTCGGTGCAGGAAATGGGACTAAGTGTGGCCTCGTGTTCCCCGCTGAGGCCCCATATCTAACCAGAATTGGGTTACATAGCATTGTGTTTCTCGGCGCTCGCTATGGGACGTAGTTCCCATTTGGTTAAATTGCGCCCTAAAGCCTATATATAGAGGGTGTCGATGCAGCGCTCCGATGCACCCCAGCAGCAATGGACCCCTGGTGCAGAGGAATCTTTTTATATCCACCGGAGAGGGCAGTAAACCTGAAAATCAGGCGGTAAGGCAACCAACCTATTTTGAACCTGTTTTACAGGGGCTGTTTAGCACAGGGCTAAATCACTGGCTTTGAAAGCAGACCACGGCAGGCCAGCAGCACGGTTCAATTCCCATACCTGCCTCCTCGAACAGCCACCAGAATGTGGCGACTAGGGGCTTTTCACAGTAACTTAATTTGAAGCCTACTTGTGACACAAGCAATTTTCATTTCATTTTGCCCCATTAATGACAGGTAACGGCACTCACAATTGAAACTCATAAATTTATAATTCCTCCTTTGTTGCCAGTGTGAGTTGCAAAGTGGATAAGTGATATTCTGGGGAATGACAGTCAGATTTTACCTCTTCTTTCAAATTAGATGAAGAGATTTTTCAATATCGAGAAGTTGGGATAAAGGGGCAAGACCAACTTGCCCAGGTTTAGGGCATAAAAGTCAGATTTTACCTCTTCTTTCAAATTAGATGAAGAGATTTTTCAATATCGAGAAGTTGAGATAAAGGGGCAAGACCAACGTGCCCAGGTTTAGAGCATAAAACAAT
Organism: Scyliorhinus canicula; assembly: GCF_902713615.1. Taxonomy (NCBI): domain Eukaryota; kingdom Metazoa; phylum Chordata; class Chondrichthyes; order Carcharhiniformes; family Scyliorhinidae; genus Scyliorhinus; species Scyliorhinus canicula. The sequence continues at coordinate 40,551,004 of NC_052164.1, forward strand.
GTGGAAAAGAGACAAGGAAAATTGATACCTTAGATGTCAGTGTCACTGCGGCCTCACAGCACGATGGTCCTGAGTAAAATTCTGGCCTAGGGTGACTGTGAGTGGAGTTTACACTTTCCCTCCCGTGTCTGCGTGGGTTTACTCTGGGTGCTTTGGTTTATTCCAACAGGGCAAAGATGTGAAGATTAGGTGGATTAGCCATAGGTGGCATCATGGGGTTACGGGGATAGAGCAGAGGAGTGGGCCTAGATAGGGTGCACTTTCAGAGGGTTGGTGCAGACTCAATGGGCTGAATGGCCTCCTTCTACACTGTAGGAATTCTATGCTTTAAAATGTATCGTTAATAGGAAGATGATAAGACTTGCAAATATTTGACAGTTTTGAAAGCACAAAAGTGGGCGACAGTATAATGTATCCTGATTGAAACACAGTGACAATGTAGGGAGTAGGAACGTGAGAAATGAACAAGAATGCAAAGTTCCAGGAAGATCTTACAAGGTCTAAGCTCAGAACTCAAGGAAGGATTATATCAAGTTAGAGGCAGATTAAGGATGCTTTTTTGGCGCCTGTGCAACCCAGTAAAACATTCCTCTAGCACCAGTGTGATATTTCCAATTCCCACATCAGTATTCCTTATGGACCTTCTGAGTAAATTGATAACGTTTGTGTCAATTTCATATATTTGGGTTTTTTCTTTTCTATGAAGTTATACCTAATGCGATGATTTGGGTGTGTTTGATTCCGTTTCACTTATCGTCCTGCCAACCAGCAGAAAGAAAAACGTTTCACCCTTCATCCTTGCACTAAATTAAAACTCCTGTCCTGACAGTATAAAAACTTTACTCTTCCTCCCTAATATGGAATTGTTATGATGCAAATTGAGTAAAATAACTTTACAATCAATGTAGGTTGTATGACTGATTATATTTTCTGTTTCGTACAAAGCATTGTCCATCATGCCAAACGTAATTATCTTCACTGCATTTATCAATAATAACTGAAAGCAAAAGGAAAACAGTTCCTGCTTCAAATATTTATTCAGTGATTTTGCTGAAAAATCTGAGGGTTTGGCTCATTTGCGATGCTGCAAAACCAGCTATCCTTCAACATTCATCATCAAGGTTCAGACATGTAACTTTCCACCAGAGGGCTATCAGTCTCTGTGATACTGTACCCTGATGAGTGGCAGCAACCGCAGAAAAAGAGGGATTGGAAAATTGAGATGGGGAAATTGGCAACTGTGAGAAGAATGTATTGTTTATAATATTAGAGCAAATAAAAAACAGACGATTTGACCCAAATGGTCCATGCCAGACTTCATGTTCCACATAAACATCTTTCCACCTAATTCACCTCAGTTTACCATCATACCCTTCTATTCCTTTCTCCTCATGTAGGTATCCAGCTTCTCCTCAAATCCATCACACAAAGGGTGGCCGAGTGGTATAGTCACTGACATAGTATTCTAGATGCTGAGGGTAATGCTCTGGGGACCCAGGTTCAAATCCACCCATGCCTGATGGTGAAATTTGGATTCAAATACATATAAATCTGGGTTAAAATGTCTAATGATGGCTGTGACACCATTAGTGATTATTATAAAAATTGATCAGGTTCATTAATGCCCTTTAGGGAAGGAAATCTGCTGCCCTTACCTGGCCTATGGCCTACATGTGACTCCAGACCCCTAGCACTGTGGTTGACTCTTAAATGCCCTCTAAACAAGGGCAATTAGGGATGGGCAATAAATGCTGGCCTAGTCAGGGACGCCCACATCCCATGAACAAAGACGAATAAATGTAGGTTATTTGCTTCAAGCATTCCATCTCGTAGTGAGTTCAAGCTTCTGGCTGAGTAGTGTGTTGTGTGCTTTCTACAGTGTGAAGACAAAATTATGATCTTCTATCAAATACTGCATCATACCAGCAAGATTTACAGAACAAACGTTTGCCCCAAAACATGGAACAAAAATAGAATGGAAAAATTTGAAACACTTCTCTATCGGCAACTTAAGGAACTGAGTCAAGACCTAGGAGGACAACGGTTAGACTCCAAGGTGGCTGGGAAGAAACAAATTCGCAAATATTTCAGAAAACTGAGAATGTTTCTACAGAAGAAGGTATATTTATATTTCATCATACCTCTAGCTAAGGAAAACCAATTAAAAGCCTTTATATTGCTTAATTCTGTGAATACAGTATATGATCTCCTCAATATTAATTTTCATTCTGTTTTCAGGGATACCATAGATGTGCCTGGGAAATTATTCGCTTTGAAAGCAGAAGAAACTTGGAACAAGCCATAAACTTACTGGGATAATCTAATGAAGTCCTGCAAAATTCCTGCTATGGTTGCTTTTTTTAAATTTGCAAAGTCTTTAATTGGACCATTATAACTAGGATCACTTACTTCTTTATATTTTACTAATCTGACAAGCCAGTGAGGGTAAAAACAAACTACTGCAGAAATAGAAACAGATAATGCTGCAAGTACTCAGCAGGTCAAGCAGCATCAGTGGGGAGAGAAACAGAGCAAATGGCTGGGATTTTCTGGCCTTGCGCATTGGGTTCCCTTGTGACAGATGCAGTGAGCCATTCAAATGCCCGCAGACTTGGGTGGGACCGGAAGATCCTGCCAGCAGGAGGGGCTGGAAAATTCTCATGAACGGTTGAGGTCGATGATCTTTTCATTCCAGATGCTTGTAATCTGAACTAAGAACAGGAAATGCTGGGTCAGTCAGGTAGTTTTTGTGGAAGGTAAAATGTTTCAGGTGCAAGAGGTCAGCTGAAAGGTCATCGACCTTCACAGCATGTGGGCGTCAGTGGCAAGGCCAGCATTTATTGCCCATTCCTGATTGTCCTTGAGAGGGCCGGGATGTACCACCTTCTTGAGTGCAATTAAATGGCTTTTTAGTTATTTCATACGGGCAGTGAAGAGTCAACCACAGGACTGTGGGATCTGTTGTCGTATATCGATCAAACTGAGTAAGGGCAGCAGATTGAATAATAATAATCTTTATTAGTGTCACAAGTAGGCTTACATTAACACTGTAATGAAGTTACTGTGAAAAGCCCCTCGTCGCCACACTCAGGCGCCTGTTCGGGTACACAGAGGGAGGACACAGAATGTCCAAATCACCTAGCAAGCACGTCTTTTGGGACTTGCGTCAGGAAACCGGAGCACCCGGAGGAAATCCACGCAGACACGGGGAGAACGTGCAAACTCCGCATAGACAGTGACCCAAGCTGGGAATTGAACCTGAGTCCCTGACGTGTAAAGCAACAGTGCTAACCACTGTGCTACCATGCTGATTTTCTTCCCTGAAAGATACAAGTGAACCCAGGTAGCTTTTTACACCAATGTCCTCCATTACTGCTGCTTGATTTAGTTAAATCTGAATTCTGCAATGTCTGAGGTGGGGATTGAACCCACATCTCTTAGCTACTAGCCTAGGCCTCAGGATTACTAGCCCAGTAACATAACCACACTGTCACCATACACCTATAGTAGCTTGGATTTTACCTCCACAGATGCTGCCTGACTTGCTGAGTATTTTCCAGATTCTGACTTGTTTTTATTCACGTTACCAAGCGTTATGTGTCATCTCTTTTAGTATCAGAGGTTCACTAAAAAAATAAAGTTGCTTTTTTATACTAGTTCATTTTTGTAAATTAGATGGCTGCTTCCAAAATTCCAATCTCTGACTGGGGCTTAGCACTTGTCAGAAGTGTACTGTGAGAAATCACGGCTACGCTATCTGTGATTGTCCACCCATTAATTTATTCCATAGAATCCCTACAGTGCAGAAGGAGGCCATTCTGCCCATCAAGTCTATACTGGCCCTCCGAAAGAACACCCTACCGAGGCCCACTCCCCCACTGTATCCCCATAACCATAACCCCACCTAATCTGCACATCTTTGTACACTAAGGGGCAATTTAGCATGGCCGATCCACCTAACTTGCACATCCTTAGACTGTGGGAGGAAACCAGAGCATCCAGAAGAAACTCACACAGACATGGAGAATATGCAAACTCCACGGAACCTTCATGGAAAATCAAGGTTGCAGGCCAGTGGTCTCTTAGATCCCTGGAATACAACCATAGAATCCATGTGCAGAGGGAGGCTTTTCGGCCCATCGCGTCTTCAACAACCTAAGAGCACCCTATCTAGGCCCACTGCCCCACCCTATCCCCACAGCCCCACCTAACCTACACATCTCTGGACACTAAGGAGGAATTGTTTTTATCATGGCCAATCCACCTAACATGCACATCTTTGGGACAAAACTAGAGCACCCAGAGGAAACCCACGCAGACACAGGTAGAAAGTGCAAACTTCACACAGACAGTCACCCAAAGCTGGAAATGAACCAGGGTCCCTGGTGCCATGAGGCATCAGTGCCAACCAATTGGCCACCTTGCCATCCTTTTGTAATGCCTCATGTCTCACATTTGGCATATCATCAGTATCCTTAATGGCCTATTGGATAAAGATAATACCCAGTGCTTTGGTTGTTACAACACATGTAGATGCAACTCCAGCAGGCATCAACTTAAAGGCTCACCTCAAGTTTAGGACTGGCAAGCTATGCATTCTCTAATCAAATTAAGGGCGGTACGCTGGAACCGCGGTTCGCATTCCTGCCTAACAGCACCAGGGACCCGGGTTCGATCCCGACCTTGGGTGATTGTATGTGTGGAGTTTGCACATTCTCCCCGTGTTTATGTGGGTTTCCTTCGGGTGCTCTGCTTTCCTCACACAGTTCAAAGATGTGCAAGTCAGGTGGATTGGCCATGCTAAATTGGCCCTTCTTGTCCAAAAGGTTAGATGGTGTTACAGGGATAGTGTGGGGCTTGTGCCCAGGCAGGGTTTTCTTTCGGAAGGTCGGTGCAGACTAGATGGGCTGAATGGCATCCTTCCTGACTGTAGGGTGTCTATGGTTTCTAAGAGAAATAACCTGTGTTAATTTATTAAAATAATATTTAATGATATTTAAACCCAAAGTACTTTGTTCAGTATGTGTATATGTGTATGTATTTATAATCCAAGTAAGAATTCATGCTCATTGAAACACAACCCCCCCTATAAGAAGCTGTTTTGAAATGTTTGCAAGTTATTTCAATTGAGAATCATTTTGCACCCTGTTTATCTATAAACACTAACGTGAAACCCTACCAACTGAAGTTTTCCTGTAAAATTGTATTTTTGCCTGACTTGTTACATAGTAAACTGTCAGAAACAAAATAAAACCTAAAAGAGCAAAGCTTTCAATATATGTTTAGAGGCAATATTTTGTTTAGTATTTGTATTTAAGTGATGTGCTATGTTAGTGTATGCTTCTCTCATTATTTTGGCCATTTCTGGATGATTTTCATGATTCTCCTGCACCGGTGAATGTTTTAATCATTGCTGTAAAACTATCATCTCTCTGAACAACTTGGGTGTAGGCATTGCACAAAGACTTAGAAAACAGCAGACCCAAGTTCAATGCCTGACATGCAGAGAGCTATTGGGAGAGGGCAGATGAAGCACTAAAATTGTCCTCAACACCCTGAGCATTGCTTCTTCCAGTGAGATGTGTGTCTTGGCATTCCCCTGAGTCAGGGTGAAGATGGCGTGATGCGATGTTACCTCCTGGAGCCCACCTCACATCAGCTGCAGAAACTTGAACTCAGGCTGGTTTCTTTATCAGTTATGCTGTACGTCTGAGTCACAACCAAGCCGAAACTATTTCTCAGTGATACAAAATATGCAGAATAGTTAACATATATATACTGACTGTTGCACACAAGTGGGAGGCTGGTCTTTTCCCCACAGGAGAAAGAGAAAACAGGCAGTCAAGTTGTAATCCGTTCTTCTTAATCTTCCCCTTATAAGCCCCATCACAATACTGTACTTTGAACCGACGAGATGGCAAGAGGCTGCATTCACTTTCAATTCCTGTTCTATGACTCATAATAAAAAGCCACAAGCTTAGAGCAGACACTACAAATACCAGTAGCTTATTACAATTTCAGGGGTGGTACGGTGGCACAATGGTTATCATTGCTGCCTCACGATGCCGAGGACCAGTGTAGCCACCGAAGTTGGCTATTCCCTGAATACAAACTGGAGGAACGCAAAGCATATAGGATAAAAAGGACAATGTTTGCAGCGCCAGCAGGCTGCACCTAGCAGGTGTGGATTCTGTCTGCTAAGAAAGCAGACAGCACCGAAACGAACATTCCGCATACTAATGAGGCAATCACTGGGATAGTTTACATGTTAATGGAACGATTCCAGAGACAATGGGCACAAATGGGGAAGCAACTGCAACATTGTAAAGCATACTAGACACTCAGGCACCAGCAAGGTTCGAAAACAAAGAGCCTGAAAGCCCGCCTAGTAGCTAAGGAACAGCCTCAGTATTGGGGGGGATTAAAACATATCGATTGGGAAGAGACCCAATCGATTCCAAGCAGGTAAGGGAGTCCGCCCAAAGGGGCGCGGATCCCTGGGACCTATAAAAGACAGGTCCCACACATGGTTCAGTCTTCTTACCAGCCCTCCTCTCTCCTTGACCAGCACTCCTCCGTGGACCAGCACCTCGACCAGCTTTTGGCAAAGAGACCCTGAAGGAGAGAGAGGAGAGGGTTCGGACAGCAGCCGCCAGCAAGTAAGTGTCTCACAACGATCGCTACCAGAGATAGACACTCCTGACCCCTTTTAACTTATACCAACCTGAAGTCTGCAGACCAGAGCAGAGCAAGAGGCCTTGTTCCCTGACCTGGCAGTTCCTTCGAGATAAGTATTAGTTTATTTAGCGGTAGGAATAGCTTAATCCTTTTAGCGTGTGCATGGGTAGTTATTATAATTGTATTATAATAAACTCAGTTGTTTGAACTTACTAATTGGTGTATGGTTTTATTGCTTTGAACTTCACCTTGAACTTGTGGCGGTATCTTAATGATACCTGGCGACTCCAGAGCTAAGTAAAGAAACAGAGCCAAATTGAGTGTTAAGCACACTCACCCAGAACGACCAACACACGGATTCAATCCCGGGCCGGTCACTGTCCGTGTGAAGTTTGCACATTCTCCCTGTGTCTACGTGGGTCTACATGCCCACAACCAAAAGATGTGCAGGGTAGGTGGATTGGTCACGCTAACTTGCCCCTTAATTGGAAAGGCAAAAGAAGCTTACAGAGATTTAAGTCTAGAGAGTGAATTGCACACTTAAGCAAAGGGGCAAACTAAACTTTGGACTCCAATGGGCAGTTGCCATATCTGTAAAACTATCTGGGTGTGATTCGACTTTATGCATTTAATGTAGGTATTAGAAAGGTGCACAATTCAAGCATTTGTACAGACTAGAATGAGTTGGACATCTCAAATCAAAACAGGAAATTCTGGAAATACTCAACTGATCAGGCAATATCTGTGGAGAGAAAAGCACAGTTAATGTTTCTGGTCTGTGACCGTATTTTGAAAAGCTAGGAAACCATCTGCCCCCAGTTCATTACATAACTACTCCAATATGCAGCCCCTCATACTAATTCATTTCTATCATTTTGACTCTTCAGGGCAAAAATACTTTAAAAACTGAGATTTCCTTCATATTATTAGCTACAAAACTAAGAAGCTTCACATAGTCTGGAGATTTGAAGATTCTTTCCACCATAGAATCATAGAATGGTACATACAACACAGATTCTTTGGCTCATTGTGCACGTGCCAGGGATTTGGTAAAGGTCTCCACTTAATCCCACTCTCTCTTCATAGCTCTCGAAACTTTCCCTTCCAGTGTTTAACCAATTCTCTTTTGCTTTGCATCTTACCATCAAATTTTCTGCCACTAACCTTTCAGATTGCAATAACCAACTGGGTAGAACAACGGCCCAGAACTTCTGATTTCCAGGTGGTAATTTCCTGGAGATACCCTCTAAAGATGGTTTTGGGGAGGCATGCACTGATCACGCAGGGATTGCTGGGGAAGTTTGAACTCATATTAGGTAATTCCCCTGAGTCTCAAACCCACTGAAACTCTGAGGTAAAGTCAGAGACTTCGGATGGTTTCGACTCACCAGAAGAGTTACCCAAGAAAAGTTCTAACTCCTGGGTCACTATCCTACTGACACCTGATTCCCCACTAGATCAACTGACTAATGCTCTTGACCACCCAACTACCTCCCAGCCTCCCAACTACCTCTCTGCTGAACAGCTAGCCAACCTCCACCCCAACAGGACCCGCCTGCAAGCAATCCGTGAGGCAAAGATTAAAACATCCGCCCCCACCACCTTCCGCAGCTCCGGTAGTTCCGACACCCCAAATTGGGCCCCCCCAGGGACTGGGCTCAATGCCCAAGTGCAAGATCGCTGACATGGCGGTTAAGACTAAACCCCATAACCTTTCCAACTTCGGACAGCAGAGGCTGACCGGGTTTCTCCCTCGCTGCTCACAAGTGTCCTCCACCCCTTTAAACAACCGGCTCATCCTTGATCTCATGTGCACCACCTCCTACAGGAGGTTGGGGCATTCAGCCTCCGCAGACCTCACACCAGAACCTCTCCTCCAGCGCCACCCCCCGCTCCTCCTCCCCCTTGACTTTAACCCCTCCAACAATGCTTTATCCTCCTCCAGAATTCTCCCGTAAATCGCTGAGACGACCCCCCTCCAACCCTATCACCAACACCCCTTCCAAAAACAGAAAAGTCGGGGAATCCTTCCTTGCAAAATCCCGCACCTGCATACACCTAAAGGCCTCTCTCTGTGGAATCCTAAACTTCTGCTCAACTCCTCCAAGCTCACAAACCGCCCCTCCAGAAATAGGTGCTTAATTTCCACCACGTCCCGATCTCCTCAGCTCCGAAACCTTGCTTGCACCCTTACCGGCTCAAACAAATGATTTCCTCAGACTGGCATCAGCTTGGACTCTGCGTTTACTCAAAACGCTGCAGAAATTGTCTCCATATCTTCAATGTGGCCACCCCCATCGGACTACGCGAACATTTCCCTGGAGCAAATGGGAGGGGCGCTGTTGCCAGTGCCTGCAACCCCGAATCCCTATAAGAGCCTGCCTCCATCCTTATCCACATTGCCTCTGCCTCCCTACCCCAACCCCGCACCGTCTTGGCATTTGCCACCCCATAATAATACATCAAATTTAGCAGAGCCAAACCCCCTGACGGTCGCCCTCTCTGAAGCACTGCTTTCCGAACCTTTGCGACTTTACCTTCCCAGACAAAAAACAAAATCAACCGATGCGCCCCAGTAAAACTTTTGGCAAGAAAACTGGTAAACACTGGAATAAAAATAAAAATCCGCGGCAAAACATTCATCTTTACCGACTGTGCCCAGCCTGCCAATGATAGGGGGAGGCTGTCCTACATTGACCCAGCCCACCAGGCTCTCAAAATTCAATTGATGGAGCTGGTCCCAATTTCGACCCACCTGCACCCCTAGATGCCTTAAGTAAGTAGTGGCCATACGCAATGGCAATTCCCCCAAGCCCGTTCCCTTCCCTGGTGGGTGAACCAAAAAGCACTCGCTCTTCTCCAAATTCAATTTGTATCCCAAAAACCTCCCAAAAGCTTGAGCAGTCCCATTGTATCCCCCATCATGGGAACCGGGTTGAAAAAGGTCGGCAGCATGAAGGGACACCCTATGCTGCACCTGCACCGCCCCACCCACCACCCCTCACAATCTCTCTCCACTTGATGGCCAAGGGCTCTGTTGCCAGTGTAAAGAAAAGGGGGGGGGGGTATGTGGGACACCCCTGTCTTGTTCCCCTATACAGCTGAAAATGTCCCGAGTTCACCTCATTCATATCAACACTCGGCTTCGGATCCTTATATAACAATTTGATCACGCCACAAATTTAGGCCCAATCCCAAACTGTTCCAATACTGCAAACAAATAACTCCACTCTACCGAATCTTAATCTACCCCACCAAACCTTTTGGACACTACGGGCAATTTAGCGTGGCCAATCCACCTAACCTGCACATCTTTGGACAGTGGGAGGAAACCGGAGCACCCAGAGGAAACCCACGCAGATACCGGGAGAAAGTGCAAACTCCACATAGACAGTCACCCGAGGCTGGAATTGAACCTGGGACCCTGGAGCTGTGAGACACCAGTGCTAACCACTGTGCCACCGCACCGCCCTAATGGATTGAAGGAAGATGGATTGGCTTTCCCCGATGCTGCTGCCCTACAAAAGAAGGGCTCCCAGAACAGGCAATTTCCGAGGAGGCCCTGTTCAGAAATCCGGGCGAGAAATCCAGAGCTTTGGTGAAAGGTAATGTAATAGGGGAACCTGTGTCATCTGCGGAAAGAGTTTCTCCTTATTTACTCTATCCGAACCCTCTTTGCTGCAGGTGTAACAGCCACAGATTCTCTGTACTCCCCACATTGTTGAAATCCTTAATCTCTGGTACCATTCTAATAAATCTCTATCAACTCTGTTTGAAGGCCTTGACATCATTCGTGAAGTGTCATGTCCAAAATTGAACGAATGCTCTATCTGAGCTCTATCTGAGCCCTATGCAGCATTTGTGAAGGCTAAAAGAAAGGCATATTTACACATCGTCTTTTACAATGTGGGAATATCACAAAATACTTTTGAAGTGTGGCTACAGTTGTTCTGGAGGGAATGTGATAGCCAATTTAGGGACAGCAAGGCCCCTCAAACATCAATGTGACAAGGAGCAGATAACCGGATTTTTTTAGCAATTGTAATTGAGGGAAAATATTGACCCATAACTTCTGGGTTTCCCAGTGCCACCTTTAGGTGGTATCACTATGGTGCACTGTGAATCCCTCTTGGAAGTTTCCACTTAAGGAAATTTCCCAGAAGCACTAACTTCCTCTGGACAATTGCACTGAGCTGGGAACCATTCATCAGAAGTGATTTAAATTGTTAATTTCAGATGGTTCTGCCAGTTTTACCCTCATAGTTACTCTGAAAGAGTTCAAAGGAAAAAAATGTTTTTAACTGCAGAGTAACTACTTAAAAAACCCATTGCACGGAACATTCCCCACACACACACATACACGACTCCCCCAGGGAACCACCACACCACCCCCACACCTGACCCGACCAGCCCTCCCAGGCCGATCCTGCCACTAGTGCGGCCTGGTCCAACATCCCCCCAACCCTCCCTTCTCAGACTTCCTCTCTCCCTGCTTCATCCTTCCCCCCCCTCCCAGACTGACCTATCTCCCTCCCTCCTGGACTGACCCCCTTCCTGGAGTGACCCCTTTCCCTCCCTCCCAGACTGACCCTCACGGACTGATTCACCTGGGCTGGCCCGCATCCCTCCCTCCCAGACTGATCCTCCTTCCTCCTGAACTGAGACCCTACCCCTACACCCTCTCTGGGTCCAGCCTGGCCCCACCCTCCTGCCTCTCGCCATTACTAAATTTTATAACTTACCTGCTCACTTACCGCCATGAAAAGGGGCAGTGACTTACCTCTCTGCACCCCAGTTAGTCCACAACATTTCTGTGAGGACACGCTTCGCTGCTCCTGTCTCACCCAGCCTGAGTGAGGAAGGTTGGGTGAGACAGGGGGATAGGAATTAGAGTGCAGGTAATTTTGGCGAGAGTGGCAATCCAACGGAGATTGCCACTCTGGGAAAGTTACAGGTCATGAACCTGATCTACATCAAGAGAATGCCGCCGTGTATTTTATGTCCACCTGAGGGAGCAGATAATAGTCAGGATTTCATGGCCCAATTTGACAAGAGCGTAAAAAGAGCGAGGGTGCAAAATATGGTGAGGTCAAAAAAAGGATTTGCGCCGGCGAACTTTCCCTGAGATAAAGTGTCCGACCCACCATGAAAGGTGAGGAACCCCATCAGAATACATTTGAATGTCATTAGCAGGCCTCCCCACTGTAACTTCCTTCCACTCTGAAGTACCACATCTGGGGGCGTAATTCAGAACGGCACAGTTTCCAACTGTTTTTTATAAACAGGGAATTGGTGAGTTCAGTTCCAAGGGGAGTTCACAGGTGAACACACATTTATGCTCTGGCCACCATGGAGTCCAAGGGGCAAGAAAGCACTAGAGAGCTTGGGGGGGGGGGGATTCAGCTATAGGGCCTGTGCTTTTGGCGGGGGTGTCACGGGATCAGGTTGAGGGGTAAGGGGGGGTTGAGGGTCAGCGGCCTCAGAGCCCAGCACCAGTTTGTGGCACTGACGATGGCCAGAGGCCTCAGAGCCCAGCTGCACTCCAGGGCACTGGGTTTTGGGGGTGGTGTTGGGGTGGGGGTTGGGGTGCCAGTGAGTTCATGGCGGAGCATGTTATCGCTAAACGAGAGCCATGACATCAATAATCTCACCATTGCGTGCCAGATTATTTTTTTTAAAGATTACTTATATATGTCTATTGTCCCATTTGTCAAACAACTGTTTGTAGTCTATTAACATTCCTTAACCTGATGAGCCAATTATGCCCACTAACCCAGCCTTGATATCTGTGAGTGCCGCAGATTACCAATCAGCAGTTAAACCTTTGCGCGCTGAACTCTCTATTCTGTGATTGCCGTGGTTCCTCTTCACCCTTCACTGAGAAGGTGACCACATACACCCTGTCCGACGAGGGGGAAAAGATCTACAAGGGATGACACAGTGGCACAGTGATTTGCACTGCTGACTCACAGCGCCAGGGACCGGGTTCAATTCCGACCTTGGGTAACTGTTTGTGTGGAGTTTGCATTTTCTCATTGTTTCTGTATGGGTTTACTCCGGGTGCTCCGGTTTCCACCCAGTCCAAAGATGTTAGGCGGATTGTCCATGCTAAATAGCCCCTTTGTGACAAAGGTTAGGTGGGGTTATGGAGGATTGGCCTAGGTAGGGGGCTCTTTCAGTGGGTCAGAGCATTAATGGCCCGAATGGCCTCCTTCTGCACTGTAAGGATTCTATGGTTCGAAGGCTCGCAGGGCACCCGGCTCCATCAGACCCCACCCCTCACCCTCCTTGACAGAGTATTATACAGGGTCTTACAGTTACCCTTGAGGCATATGCCTGTGCTTTACGCGATAGTTCAGGACTCGGGAGGGTTTCCAATGCTGTAGCCACCTGATCAGGCTGAATGGGGAGAGGGTGGTGTAGGGTCTTGTCCATGCTGGGAGACTGTAAGGTAATGGACCTCATTGTAATGGTTAGCATATTAGTCAGGGACCATGAACGGCTGCGCCTGAGAGGGTGGGCAAAGGGTCTGGGCATGGAGATGACTCTTCCTCTTTCTTTCCATACAATGAGTAAAGCGAGAGAGGATGGAGCCTGTAGAACTGGTTGTGATCGTTCTAGTGCTGAGACAAGATGGCTTTCCAAAGACAGGAGCAGAACACTAAAGAAGAAGGGGTGTCAGGTTCCCAGGAGGATCCCCAGAGAGCACCCACTCGGAGATGTCTTTGACAGCCCAGGGGCTACAGACAGCAGCTGACCTTCCTCAAGAACAAGTGCCAGAGATGGTTTTGCCTGTCCTCAGACACAGTGGCTCATCTGTGTCACTGTCTTCAGGAGTTGGCGCTGCAGGGACTTGGAGGGCATCCACTGCTTGTTGTTTTTAAGGTCACAGCCACCCTCAAATTTTTTGCAACTGGCTCCTTTCAGAGATTCACCAGAGACCTTTGCGACATCTCGCAGGCTTCCGCTCTTAAGTTCATCAGGGAGGTCATAGATGCACTCTCAGCAAGGACTCACCGTTACATTAATTTTAGCTGGGACCAAGTTAGACAGGATGCACGAACCATGAGATTCGCCCAGATAACTGGTTTCCCAGAACTGCAGGAGCCATTGACTGCACCTACGTCGATCTCCGATCCTCATCACATCAGGGAATCCCCTTCATCAATCACAAGGATGACCACTCCCTTAAAGTTCAGCTCATCTATGACCACACAAAGCGCATCCTCCAGGTATATGATAGGTTCCTGGGAGAACTTGAGCAACAGCTTCATTCTTGGCCACTCACAGATTCCCAATGTATTTGAGGAAGCATAGCAGCTACAGCAGTGGCTCTTCAGGGACAAGAGGTACCTCCTGAGAAGGTGGTTGAAGCCACCTGTGGGGAAGACACAGAGTGCCAGCCTCCCCGGACAGGCGCCGGAATGTGGCGACTAGGGGCTTTTCACAGTAACTTCATTGAAGCCTTGTGCAGACCTCCTCAACTCCCCAACACCCAGCGATCCCAGCCGCAGCGCAGGAATGTCCGGTCAGTACAGCAACCCGTTGCAGACTCCGACTCCGACATGGTTCCAGATCCCGACACCGAGGGCCTCACATCCTCATTCCAAATGGGCATCACCCCAAGCATACGATGCGTTCAGCCAAGAAGGTGAAACAACTCCCATTGATGAGCATTGATCTGGATGACGAGTGGTGTGCCACCCTTACGGTCAACAAGGCTCGCATACGCTTCAGGCTGGACACCGGTGCTTCAGCGAACCTCATTTCAAAGTCTGACGTCAAGCCAAGCATTCTTCCACCGGCCTGCCAGCTCCTCGACTACAATGGCAATGACATTGCTGCCAGTGGCTCATGCCAGCTTACGGTATCCCATCGCTCTTCAAAAGCAACCCTGCGTTTTGAAATTTTGGGAACCAACAGAGCTTCCTTGCTCGGTGCTCAGGCCTGCAAAATCTTGAATCTTGTGCAGCGTGTTCACACCATGTCATCCGCTGAGGCAATGGCCTCGCCAGATGTCAACTTCCAAACCCAATTAGATAACATTATAGCACAATACCACAGCGTCTTCGAAGGTATGGGCACACTCCCCTACCGATACAAGATATTTCTGAAGCCGAATGCCACACCTGTGGTTCATGCAATGCGTCGGGTGCCGGCACCCCTTAAGGACTGCCTCAAGCAGCAGCTGCAAGACCTCCAAGACCAGGGCGTCATTTCTAAGGTCACGGAACCCACGGACTGGGTTAGCTCCATTGTTTGTGTCAAAAAAATGTCAGGGGTACTTCGCATTTGTATCAACCCCAAAGATTTGTACCGTAACATCATGAGGGAACACTACCCCAGTGGCGTGCAGAGGTCTGGTGATGCCCGGGGCAAATCTTGATTGTATGCCCCAAAGACTCAAGTATAAGGCCTAATATACTGAGAAATATTATGAGAAAAGAAAACATTTTGAATATATAAACACAGATGAAACATGAAATAAACGCTTTATTCGATTTTAATATAAATCAATCAAATTTATTAAGTTCTTTTCCCCAAATGATACCTCCTGTCACAAAACACCTGAACTACTTCACTTTTTACATCAGCTGTGAGAAATTCTTTTTCAATGCTTATTAAAGCCAGGTTGGTCAGTCGCTCCTGTGACATAGGAGACCTCAGATATGTTTTTATTAATTTCAGTTTTGAAAATGACCTTTCACAGCTTGCGACTGAAAATGCGATTGTAAGCAGTTATCTGTATGAAACACACAGCGTCGGAAAGACATCCCTCCCATACTGCAGTAAAGACTCCAGAGCATCTTTAGGATCAGGGGGAACTCTATTCCCTCCAGCTCGAAGGAGCATCACAAAATCAATAATTTTGTCATATAACTGAATTGCAACCACATCATTGTCATAATAATTTGCAAAGTCTGAACATTCCTTTTTTAATTTCTCTCTTTCTTGTTCATCTTCAATCACTCCTGAATTCAAGTTCAGAAGAAAAGAAAATTGGTCACTGAGTCTTTGAAGACGGACACTGCGGTCTTCAATTTCAGTTTTTAATCTGTTCACAATCTCTACCATTACTCTATTCATTTCTTCTTGTGCCGTCAGTCCACTATCTCTTGCTGACTCTCCAGGCATTATTCTTCTTCTCCTTGTTCGTGCAATTGGTATTCCCCAATTTTGACAATATTCATTGGCTAAACCTATTGCATTGTGGATAATTTTGTCATTCTTCAAATTCAAGATATGAATAAGTCCTCTCAGATCACAAGAAGCTTCATGGAACCCCATTTTCGGATCCTGCAAACGTTTTGAGACTTTATCCACTGATGATAAAACTGAGTACCAAAAATTTAATAAAGCTATAAACGGGAACTGTTGAATAGAGTTCAGTAGCGATCCTGCATCAGATTTAATTTCCCTTGAAAATTCTCCTTCCAGCAGGTGTTGAAGGCTTGCAATAACGTTGTCACACTCTTCGTGGATTACTTGCACAGCATCATGGCTGGAACTCCATCTTGTGTCACACTGTCTTTTCACAGTCCGAGTGACAAATGATTTTAACACTTCCCAACGAGAAGTAGATGAAGAAAA
Source organism: Scyliorhinus canicula (assembly GCF_902713615.1). Classification (NCBI taxonomy): domain Eukaryota; kingdom Metazoa; phylum Chordata; class Chondrichthyes; order Carcharhiniformes; family Scyliorhinidae; genus Scyliorhinus; species Scyliorhinus canicula. Next base: position 40,567,273 of record NC_052164.1, read on the forward strand.
AAAAGTAGAGTTTTTCTAGAATGCCAAAAAATGTAACAACAACAGGTTGCACCTCACTTGCATGGACACAGGACAAATTGAGGCTGTGGTTCTCGCAGTTCACAAACACAGTTTTTGGGTTAACGTCAAGAATTTTTTGTTGAACACCTCCTCTCACTCCAGCCATAACTGCTGCGTTATCATATGCTTGACCACGACAGTCATTCATGGAAATTTTGTCTTCTTCCAATTTTTCCTGAATTTTATTTACCAGGCTGACTGCATCTTTCTTGTTGACTTGAAAAAATCCCAAAAATGACTCCTTTATTTCTACTTTTCTGTTTTCATCAATATGAACGTAACACAGAATTTCAGAAACCTGATCTTCATGGGCAATATCTGGAGTTGAATCCAGCATTATGCTAAAATATTTTGCGTCCTTAATTTCGGAAATTATATTTTTCTTGACAGTTTCACCAAGAAGATTGATTATTTCGTTTTGAATTCTGTTGGACAAGTAGGTGACACTTTTTGGTTTCTCTTTCCCTCTCTGCAAGTGTTTTGCTAAGATGTCATCATATTTGGCCAAAAGTCTGATTGTTGCTAGAAAGTTTCCTGTATTTTCACTGACTGTCTCCCCTGGCTCTGATAACCCAGATATTCCTTCTCCTCGATGTCCACGATAGGCCAGATTCTGTTTTGCCAGAAAGGATATAACCTCGACAATCCGTTCAGTTATAGCTTTCCATCTTTTCTTTTCAGCAGACATTTGCTGTTGAAGTTCAGCATCTATCGTAGTTGAATGATGGAGTCGAACTACAAGGTTCAGGTATTCCCTCATGTGAGCTCTATGAGAAGGGCTTTTCTCATGGTCAGGTATTGTTGGATTTAATTTTTTCCAAGTGGAGAAACCGTCTTCCTTTCCAAAGTTTGACACAGACAACAAATGCTCCTTTGAAAACAAAAAGCAAACAAAACAGTAGCATGCTTTCCGATATGGAGAGTATAACAACCATTTTCTCTCCACAATTTCTCCGTTTGTGGAAACTTTATCAAACCACTGTTTGGAAAATGATCTCCCATCCTTCTCAGCAAATGGACCACTTTTATTCTGATATCTTTCAGGGCCATGTTGTAATATTGTCATCTTCAAACGATCTGGAATCGGTTTCTTCAAACAGCCAAAATCGCTTCTTTGCAAAAATATGCAAATATCTTCTTTATTTTCTTCACTTGGATCATCATCCTGACAACGAGACTGAGGAGAGAGAGTATTATGTTCTGACCGAGCTGAATCCGTATCAGAAAAATCCTTCTCTGCACCCACATCATCTTTTACTTCTCCAGGTTCTCCTACTTCTTCTTTACTTCTTTTTATCCATGCATCTAATGCCCCTCTTTGATGGGACTCTTCTTCGACTCTGGCCCTCTTTTTTTTCCTGTTCTGTGCTCCACTCGGTTGTACACGAAATACTCGTAACATTTCATTTTCTATCTCAAAAACCGTAAGACGCATGAGAAAATGGGAAGAAAATGGTAAACAATCGGTCAGTTGCAGACGGATAAACCATATTTCATTTCTTTGTTCCTTCGTATCAAATTATTTCACACTGATTCTCCACTGATAATTTTGTGCAATTTATATCATAGACTTGCAAATTAGTGGTATCTGTATTCGAATATTAGCATGTTAAGGAATAAATGTCTCCTATTCCGAGATTAAATGCCATAGCAGTCCTCTGATCATCCAGGCTTCACTCTTACTACATCCCACGTAAATATTTCATTAAATATCGCCAAAAAACCTATAAACACCGTAGTTGCACCTGTTCTAGAGCTATTCACTGACTTGAGTAGGTAAAAGAACTAATCTAGATGCACAAAAAGCTGAAGAAAAGACGAGTTATGACTCGAGGAAACGCAGGAACGAACAGCCACGTCTGCTTGTTGCTTTTAATGGTTGCACCACGTACATCATGCGCATGCGTGTGGGGGGGATGGGGAGAAGGACCATTTTCTCTAGACAGAAAGGGTACACCATGTTAAAGGAATAAAGGGCTAACAACTGCCTCTGCAGTGTGGTGAGCCTCCAAAAATTGATTTATCACCGCTGAAATTTTAAAATTACTATCTTATTTCCTTCTCTGGGGCAGCACGGTGGCCTAGTGGTTAGCACAACCGCCTCACGGAACTGAGGTCCCAGGTTCGATCCCGGCTCTGGGTCAATGTCCATGTGGAGTTTGCACATTCTCCCCGTGTCTGCGTTGGTTTCGCCCCCACAACCCAAAAAATATGCAGAGTAGGTGGATTGGCCACGCTAAATTTCCCCTTAATTGAAAAAAATAATTGGGTAATCTAAATTTTTTTTAAAAATTTAAAAAAAAAAAAAAACATTTTTTTTTTTTTTTCCTTCTCTGATTGGATGCCCCCATCCAATGGATGCCCGGGGCCAATGCACCGTCGCCCCCCCCCCCCCCCCCCCCCTCTGCACGCCACTGCACTACCCTATACCTAAACGAGAAGAGCTCACCAGCGAAATGGCTCACGCCAAGTTGTTCACGAAGCTGGATTCCTCCAAGGGGTTTCGGCTTGGGCTTGAGTTGAAGTGAACAGTGGCTTTAATCGACTAGAACAGTGCCTGCCTGCGACTGCTCTGCAAGTGAAAGCCGCCTACAGGGCAGCTGCTCTTTATACCTCTCCTCAAGCGGGCAGAGCCAGGGGCGGAGCCCACGAGGGCACCAACATGATACATTCCGTGTAGTACAGGAGGAGCCCACATGGGCAACAGCATGATACAATGTAATACAGTGGTGAATGGTTAGTACAATACGTTCACCACATTCACCCCCTGTTAAAAAAGATTGAAGTCCAGCTGGGATGACGGGCTCACAGGTTCAGTCTGTCCGGCGCCCTGATCGTGATCTGCGATCGCCGGAGCTCTGGTTTCGCAGCGGGCACGGGTGTCAAACTCGTCGGTGCAAGCATGGTGGTGAACTAGTCGGTGCGGGCACAGGCATGGACTCCGGGAGCAAAGGGAGGAGAGAGTATAGGAGGGGGTGTGGAGGCCATGTAGGGGCAGGGGCGCTGTTCGGTGTAGGTTAGTGGGGGGGGGTAGGTTGGAGTGGTAGTAGGGGAACCTGCAGGTGCCAGGTCCCGGAGGGAGACCATATCCTGTCGGCCGTTGGTATGATCTACGTGTGCGTACTGGGGGTTGGTGCGGAGGAGCTGGACCCTCTTGACCAGGGGGTCGGACTTATGGCTCCTTACATGTTTGCGGAGTAGGATGGGCCCCGGTGTCTTCAGCCAGGATGGAGGCAAGGCCACAGAGGTGGATTTCCTAGAGAAAACAACCATGAGGGGTCTCGCTTGTGGCTGTGCAAAGGAGGGACCTAATAGAGTGGAGCACGTTGGGAGAACCTCCTGCCAGTGGGAAACTGGGAGATTCCGAGACCGTAGGGTCAGGAGGACGGCCGTCCAGACCGTTGTGTTCTCCCTCTCCACCTGTCCGTTTCCCCGGGGGTTGTAACTTGTGGTCCTGCTCGAGGCGATGCCCTTACCGAGCAGGTACTGACGCAGCTCATCGCTCATAACCGAGGAGCCACGGTCACTGTGGACGTAAGTGGGGAAACCGAACAAGGTAAAGATACTATGTAGGGCCTTAATGACGGTGGCTGTGGTCATGTCGGGGCAGGGGATTGCGAAGGGGAAGCGGGAAAACTCGTCAATGATGTTAAGGAAATACGTGTTGTGGTTGGTAGAGGGGAGGGGAGGCCCTATGAAGTCAATACTGAGGGGCTCAAAGGGCCGGGATGCCTTCACCAGGTGGGCCTTATCTGGTCGATAGAAGTGTGGCTTACACGCCACGCAGATTTGGCAGTCCCTGGTCATGGCCCTGACCTCCTCAGTGGAGTAGGGCAGATTGCGGGCCTTGATGAAGTGGAGAAGCCGGGTGACCCTCAGGTGGCAGAGGTCATCGTGGATGACCGTAGTCGGTCATCTTGCATGCTGGCGCACGTGCCGCAGCACAGGGCATATGGGGGCTCATTGAGCTTCCCAGGACGATACACTATATCGTAATTATAGGTGGAAAGTTCGATCCTCCACCTCAAGATCTTATTGTTCTTGATCTTGCACCGCTGTGTATTATCAAACATGAAGGCTACCGACCGTTGGTCGGTGATGAGGGTAAACCTCCTACCAGCGAGATAGTGCCTACAGTGCCGTACAGCTTCCACGATGGCTTGGGCTTCTTTTTCGACTGAAGAGTGTCGACTTTTGGAGGCGTTGAGGGTAGGGGAGAAAAATGCTCCTGGCCTGCCCGCCTGATTGAGGGTGGCGGTGAGGGCGACCTCTGACATGCCGCTGTCCATCAGGAAGGGAACGGACTCATCCACCATGCGCATCATGGCTTTGGCAATATCTGCCTTGATGCGGCTGAAGGCCTGGCGGGCCTCAGCCGCTAGTGGGAAGTAGGTAGCTTTGATCATTGCACGGGCCTAATAGGAAAAGAACCCGAGGCACCTTTTCAGGGCCTTGGGGCAGTGGGGAAGAGGGAGTTGCAAGAGGGGGCACATAAGGTCGGGGTTGGGCCCTAGAACTCCGTTTTCCACGATGTAGCCGAGGATGGCTAGTCTGGTTGTGTGGAATACACATTTCTCCTTGTTATAAGTGAGGTTGAGGGTTTGGGCGGTTTGGAGAAATTTCTAGTGGTTGGCGTCGTGGTCCTGCTGGTCGTGGCCGCAGATGGTGACGTTGTCCAGGTACGGAAATGTGGCCCGCAGCCCCTACTGGTCCACCATTCGGGCCATTGTTCTTTGGTAGACCGAGACCCCGTTTGTGACGCCGAAGGGGACCCGGAGGAAGTGGAAGATGTGGCCGTCTGCCTCAAAGGCCGTGTAGTGGCGGTCTTCCAGGCAGATTGGGAGCTGGTGGTATGCGGACTTCAGATCCACCGTGAAGAAGACTTGGTAGTGTGAGATCTGATTAACCATGTCTGCTATCCGGGGGAGGGGGTAAGCATTGAGGTGCGTGTAACGGTTTATGGTTTGGCTGTAGTCTACAACCATCCCCGGTCGTGACAACCACCACCTGAACTCTCCAGGGGCTATTACTGGCCTTGATGATCCCTTCCCGCTAGAGTCGCTGGACCTCGGACCTGATAAAAGTCCTGCCCTGAATACTGTACCGCCCGCTTCTGGTGGCGACTGGCTTATTGTCAGCGGTGAGATTTGCGAAGAGCGGGGGAGGGTCGAACTTCAGGGTCGCAAGGCTACATACGGTGAGAGGTAGTAGGGGCCCGCCGAACTTCAGGGTCAGGCTCCTGAGGTTGCACTGGAAGTCCAGTCCCAACAGGAGAGGAGCGCAAAGATCGGGGAGTACATATAGCTTGAAGTTCGCGTACTCGACGCCTTGTATCGCAAAGTTCGCGACAGTGTACCCTGGATCTGCACTGAGTGCGATCTGGAAGCGAGGGAGATAGTTTGGAGTGCAGGGGAGATTTGGAGCGAACAGCGCCTTACTGTGTTTGGGGGAATGAAGTTCTCCATGCTCCCGGAGTCAAACAGGCAAGTCATTTCGTGTCCATTGATCCGGACGGTCATCATGGAGTTCTGGAGGTGTTTTGGTCGTGACTGGTCGAGAGTGACCGTGCCGAGTTGCGGGTAGCTGGCGTGGTCGGAGGTGATGGGGTGATCCCAAGATGGCTGCCCCATGGATCGCATATGTCGGGCGGCATTGTAGATGGTAGCCATGATGGCGGCCCCCGTCGGTCGCACGTGTCAGATGGCGAGGAAGGTGGCGTCCAAGATGGCGGCCCCATGAGTCGCACATGGCGGGCCACGTGGGAGACCGTGGCCACGATGGCGGCCCCCGTGAGTCGCACGTGTTGTGCGGAGTTGAAGATGACTGCCCCCACGGAAAACACAAGGTAGATGATGCGTCTGGAGGGGGCGGAGTCAGCAGGCACGCAGCCACAATGCGGGGTCAGCGGGCCTATGAGTCCGAGAGTCAGGCCTGCGATTCTGAGGATTTGGACCGGGCCAGGCAAACTTTGGCAAAGTGTCCCTTTTTGCCGCAGTCGCTGCAGTTTGCGTTCCGAGCCGGGCAGCATTGCCTGGGGTGCTGGTGCTGGCCACAGAAATAGCAGGGTAGCCCCCCGGGCTGGGCGGGCAGCTGTGTGGCACAGGCCTGGGGTACTCTCTGGTTGGAGGTCCACGAGGGGGCGCGGGATCGGACAGGAACGGGTTGAGGCTTTGGAACGCTACTTCTAGGGAGGTGGCTAGTTTGACCATCTCTTCTAGGTCGAGGGCACCTTTCTCGAGCAGGCGCTGTCTGACGTAGTTAGACCTGACTCCAGCTACGTAGGCGTCCCGGATGGCGAGTTCCATACGTTGAGAGGCCGTGACGGTCTGGTAGTTGCAGCTTTGCGCGACGACTTTGAGGTCGCGTAGGTACTCCTCCAGCTATTCCCCAGGGTGTTGGCGGCGAGTGGTGAGGAGATGCCTCGCGTACACTTCGTTCACCGGCCTCACGTATAGGCGTTTCAGAATGCGAGGGCGTCTGTGTATGTGGAGGCTTCCTCGAGTTGTACAGAGATTCGATGGCTCACCCGGGTGTGGAGGAGGCTCAGCTTCTGTTTGTCGGTGACAGTGGGCGAGGAGGAGGCAGCGAGGTAGGCCTCGAAACATCGGAGCCAGTGTGAAAAAATCCCTTTGGCCTTCGCGGCCTGTGGGTCGAGTTCCAGTCGGTCAGGTTTGAGATCTGCTTCCATAGTGATTTTGTAGTCCATTAAATTGATGCGACCATCAATTCACGCGAGACAGAGAGTTGAAGTGAACAGTGGCTTTAATCGACTAGAACGGTGCCTGCCTGTGACTGCTCTGCTAGTGAGAGCCGCCTACAGTGCTACTGCTCTTTATACCTCCTCTCAAGGGGGCGGAGCCAGGGGCAGAGCCCACAAGGGCACCAACATGATACATTCCGTGTAGTACAGTACAATGGTCCATAGGTGGAGCCCACATGGGCAACAGCATGATACAATGTAATACAGTGGTGAATGGTTAGTACAATACGTTCACCACACTAATGCTTCTATTTCCGGTGGTCCATGGCTTTCTGCCGGTAGCTGGGCCTTATGGATCAATGTGTCTAAAAAGATTAAGCCAGGATATCTTTCCATACAGAGTAGGTGCTGTGCTCACTCTGGATAATGGTGAGGAGAGAATGATTGCATTCCCCTCAGTGCCATGAACAAAATGATGCTCAGATTGAATGGGAAAATGGTCAGAGTAAGAAGATTTAACAAATATTTGTACAGTTGCAGTATCAGTATCAAAACTGATCTTTCGCCACTGACAACTATATTGAATCCAAAGTCTCCAGTACCCACATTAGCTTCAGCCCAAATACAGAGATGGGTTTTGATTTTGTCTGTTTATCAGCATGCCTTTCAATACTGACAATCGGAAGATCATTCTAATCCCGATGCAATGCCTAGATTATCATCTGCATCAGAAGTCGAACCAACATGGATGATATATATTTTTCCTACACATAGCTGAGTTGCCAGTCACAGGAGATGACTTTGGTAGGGCAACATACAGGGACACTGTATTGGCAAGTGCATACGACCACATCACAAATTAATGACCAACACAAGACACAAAATGTAGAAATCAGGCCTGTTTTTATGCACAAGGATGAGTTGTCGATTGATAAAGACTGCGTCATGTGGGGAGCCAGACATTTCATTCCTGGAAGTTATAGATCGCAGTTGCTCCGTGATCTTTATGATCAACACTCAGGGGTGAACGTGACAAAGAGTCTAGCAAGAAGCTATCTTTAGTAGCCAGGGTTAGGTAAAGGCATGGAAGACACAGTGAAACATTGCAGAGTATGTGAAGCAGTCAAAAAGAAGCCATCGTGGGCATCTTTGTAACAAAGTTATCTGAGCCCAATGCTTTGACAATGTGGCCCTTCTTACCACAGTTCTTGCATGCATTTGATTTAGTCCAGCATCCCCTGCTGAGTGCCCAGCCTATGTACATGGGTGACATTGTTGCATCTTTGCAACCCTGTTCCTTGAGGTATCCATTATGTGGATCTTCACTCCAGCCTCAACTGTGAAGTTTCTCTCGTAGCAAGCTCCATAGATGTGACAACTTCCTCAGCAGTTTTCAGAGTTAAATCACTTACGGTAAGCAGCTTCCTCCAAATTGCTTCATTGCCTAACCCACAAACCAGCCTGTCTCAAAGGATTTCACCAAATTCACAATATCTAGCTGATCATTTTAAATACGCTACGAACTGTAAAATGGTTTCACCGCGTTTCTGACTATGGCGGTGGAACTGAATCCTTTCTGCAATCAATAATGGTTTTGGATAGAAATTACCCTCTAAACTTTTCATTAATTCACTGAGGATTTACCTGCTGGTTTTCCTGGGTGAACAAGATTCTGTAGCAGCATAATTATTTTGTGGTCAACTGAGCTGAGAAATGTTGTGACCTTTAGGTTCTCCAGTCTCTAATTAGCTATTAAAAAACAATTGAAATCTTTCTTCATATGAATTCCATGTTTCATAACCTGATCAAATGCTTCCGTGGTGCCCATTTTTCTCACCACTTTTGGACCCCGGCTCTTAGGACCTACATTTCCTCCCAACGCCCAGCACAAACAATCTCTTGAATGAGCAACTAGGAAATCTTTCGTCTTTTTTGCCTGAGTATTTGAACTTTTCGCCCGAATAGTGTCCCGTGCAGTCACCACACTTTGAAATCTCCCTTCCCTGTGTAGCTTTGCCACGTGTGTAGTCCCTGCAGCCCAGACTCCACTCACTTCAACACAATCAAGTCTTCCCTCAATGTCCGTCTTCTTACTCACATTGCTGTTGAAAACTTTTGCTAAACTTTAATATCGACAGTAGCACTTCGCCCAACTTCGATATGTGTGCGAGTCCAGTCCCGTGAATTGTCCGTTGTTCACTATGCTGTCCCACATTAGTAAAAAAAAATCTTCTTCCTAGCAATCTTTCTGCCTCAATACTCATCGCCAGTTTTCTCTCATGTTATATTTCCTGGTTGCCACAAGGAGAAAAGGTATGGTGGTGCCCACATTCTAGAGTCTTGTAAAACACTAAGAGAGGTTTATTAAGAGTGTTTCTCAATACAATCAAGATGCTGATCTGCTCAAAGCTTGTCTGCTGATGGCACTACACATCACATGACACAGAACCAGCAAGAATGTGTTACCAGATGTGTAACAGTCTCCGATTCAGTTTACAACTCCATATCTGGCTCCACCCTTGACTGACATCAGATCGATAGCCAAGTGACGGAAGAGGAGGCCAGATGGCACAGTGGTTAGCACAGCTGTCTCACAGTGCCAGAGACAGGGTTCAATTCCGGCCTTGGGTGACTGTGTGGAGTCTGTACATTTTCCCCGTGTCAGCATGGGTTTCCTCCGGGTGCTCCCACAGTCCAAGTATGTGCATGTTTGGTGGATTGGCCATGCTAAATTGTCCAAGGATGTGCAGTTTAGATTATAGAGTTACGAGGATAGGGTGGGGTGGACATGGGTAGGGTGCTTATTCAAAGGGCCGGTGGATACTCAATGGGCCGAATGGCCTCATTCTGCACTGTAGGGATTCCATGGGACTTCCTCACTACAGGGGTAGTGAGGAGGAAATGGACTTGCAGGGGAGAGGGGGTGGAGGGGGGGGGGGGGGGGGGGGGGGGGGGGGGCGGGGAAGAAGGATGGAAAATTTGCCTCCTGGTTTGTTCATCCCTGCAGCAACCAGCATCACACGGTGCAACAGATCCAGAATAAAATGGTACGGGGGCAGTTTAAATTGTAATCAGGGCTAGTCACATCCCCTCTGATGATGACTGGATTTGGGCCATTAGCAACATCAAGCATCGTACAACACCAGGAGCAACATGCGCAACATTGCCAATGCAACATGCAAACTCAACACTATTGTCAAATTTATTTGAGACATAACATCCTACCATCTAAGCAATGCTGTGAATAATATTTTGAGAAAAGAAAACAAGGTATAACAGACTCTAAAGATATTCAGTTTAATTATAAAATCCGCTTGTTCACTTTCATTAGTTGGATGTAATATAAATGCATAATATGCATGTATATAATGTATATATATATATACATGTATATAAATGCATATAATATGCTGCTTAAAAGCAAATGATTGAACAGTTACATTGATATAGGGGCATCTTTAAAAAGAAAAGGTTGTTTTATTGTTGGACTATTTGTAAAGAGTTAGGAACTAACTACTACGAGAATTGACATCCAGAATGCCCTTACTGTAGTCAGGTGTAAAATAACAATATGTCAGTCCACCAGTCACATGAAGAGGAGTAAGCAATACACTCGATGAACATCCAGCATTTTGAGTCTAAATGTGTGATCATTCTGTGAACCAAAAGACATATCAGGAGGGGTTGGAAATGGGAGGAAGGTTTGGAAATGGAACTGTGGCTGGACATATTCCTGGAGAAGGTCATCATATGACCTTCTGTTTCCAACTGACCTGTGCCACACTCCTGGTCCATCCTTGGGGCTCCCATCTTCCCACGGCCAATCGGAAAGCCAGTTGTTACCCAGTTTATTACCTGTTTGGGTAGGATAGCCAAATGTCCGCGTTTCATTAAATGTCCCAGTGTTCTGACAAATTTCCTACACATGGTTCAGATTACCTGATTTTCACCTTTTCCCTTCTTCATCAAAAATAAACTTGCCCATCTATGTGAACTGTTTCCTTCTTCTTGTGAACACCCACCACAGCTCACATTGCATCGAGTGGATATGTACCCCCCCCCCCCACCACTGACCCCTTGTCCAGTGGTGGACTGGGTCCAAAAATATTGGTTGCCAGGGGACAAAGGGGGCCCACCCACAACTACAATGCTATCATTTAATTTTCATAACGAATAAATAAAATTTTCAAAAAATACATATGGAAAACAGGATACAATTAAAATTTTTGTGGAAAAAATGTGTATTTCTTAGTAATTACAGTGTACATGTACTGTACATATTACTGGCAGTAGATACCAAATGTAAATACAGAATGTTATAATTGAATTTTTTATTTATACTTTTTAATTTTAAGTGATTGGTTGATATTTTTAAATAGTTTACTGCACAATTTACACATTAACAGATAGTTCAAAAGCACAATAGAGCATTGCATGCAGTTCACTATATTAAGAGCAATCGTTTGTGTTCGCTAGATGATTGTGCGAATCTGCCAATAATTGCTTCTGCATCCAATTCATGAAACAATTCCTTTTAAATGGATAGCAACATGTATGATTCCAAATTCTCCTCAGACAGCGAATTTCTTAACCTTGTCTTTATGATCTTTAGCTTTGAAAATATCCTCTCACGTTGGACTTGAGTAACTGATAGTGTGCAGATGACTTTATAAAGTTCATAAAGGTTATCATATGCCTTGTCATGAAGTCTGTTGGATGCCAGAATTTTTAGTACACACGATGGGCAAGTGCTGCAAATTTTACAATTGTTGAAACTGGAATCCATAGTCTCACCATCATTAAGCAATAGCTTTAATACATCAAAGTTTGAAGCAAAAGAAAACAATTCCAATATTACTTGATCTTTGCTGATTTGTGGAAACAGCTTAATAATACCTTCCAATGCTTCATCTTCAAGGCCCTTCTCTGCAATATTTTTAAACTTTGCTGGGTCCAAGCAGGACAAATCTTTATACAACTGTTTGTGTTGTACAAAGCGTGATTCTAGTGACTGGACAATGCAATCCATTATTAGGTTAAACACATTTACTCGAAAATCAGCTAGAGAATCTGAGGAATTTCTTTCATCATCAATAAGCTCATCTGCCATTCTTTTCTTCTTCCTCTGCCTCTTAACTGGCAATGCTGTTTCCAACGCATCAATTTCCAATGTTTGATTTTCATCCATATTCATCTGTGAAATCCTGTCATTACATTTATTTACAAATTCCAAAGCCTTGCTGTGAACGTTGTCAAATGTTCTTGTCTGTTCCTTCAACTTTGTTGTAGCTGAATCTACCAAACTCCATGCAGTAAACATATCTAACCCACTTGTCTGTAGATAACTTGATAACGGGGTTGTAGTTTCAAATATATACAAGTAAGTAAATGCTGTCAATATGGTTTCAAACTTTAGAAGACTTTGAAGTAAAACATTTGCTTCATGTTTTGTTTTTACATCACACTTTTCTGAATCTTGTATCATTGATAAGCATGTCAATAGATTTACGAAAGTACTGGCAGCGGCACCATCAAAACGTCCAAATATAGTTGTTGCTGCATTGGATTTTCCTGACCATCAGGTCTCACCAATTAGCTTTAATCGTTTCATTTTTTCTTGTCCTGGATGCTTTCCAACAACTTCTATCCATACAGCCATTCTCTTGTATGATGCTTTCACAAAAGTTGCTATATTCTGGAGCAAATTGAAAAAAGAAACTGCAGGCACACAACATTTTGTTGTTTCAGTTATCACCAAATTCAAGACATGGGCATAGCACCATATATGGGGCTGTTTAGCTCACTGGGCTAAATTGCTGGCTTTGAAAGCAGACCAAGGCAAGCCAGCAGCATGGTTCGATTCCCGTAACAGCCTCCCTGAACAGGCGCCGGAATGTGGTGACTAGGGGCTTTTCACAGTAACTTCATTTGAAGCCTACTTGTGACAATAAGTGATTTTCATTTTTCATATATGAACATGCTGATCAGCCACATCAGCAATTTTACTTTGTAAACCATTATACTGGCCATGGTAGCTTGCAGCGCCATCTGTGCTATCAGATAAACATTTTTGGGGGTCAATTTTAAGATGCTATAATGTTTCAATCAATAGATCAAAAGGTCCCTGTCCTGTACCATCATTACTTGGCACAACTGAACGTAGTCGCTCACAGATAATACCTTTAAGCACATACCGAATAATAATGCTAAACTGAACGATGGATGGATTATCTTGTGTTGAATCAACCTGAATAGAATAATATTTTGCTTGAGAAACTTCATGACTAATTCTTTCTTGTATCATATTCTTCATAATTTTGATTAACATGTTTATAGTTGTTTTACTCAGGTATGTAACAAGTCCACCACGGCCTTTACTTTGAGCCTTTCCTTGTTGCTCTAATCGTTTGACTCTTTGTTTAGACTTGTTTTGCACTGCAGAAACATGAGCTGCTATAATGGGGTCATATTTTGCCATCAACTGCACTATAGCTAAAAAATTGCCATGATTCAGAACCTCATTATCTAGAGTGTAGGCCGATTCATTTCTGTGACCTCAAAAAGGAAGTGCTTGCTTGCCTAACATCTTTATGATGTCTGTAATCCTCATGAAAATACTTCTCTGCTTCAATACTTCTTCTTTCCTTTTAATTAGTGATGCTGCAAAAAATGTAACTAAGGTGCCATCATTAACCACACTGATATATTGCTGAGCATTTCTGACATGTGTTGTTGTCGATTCATGTAAAGTCAAGCTCTGGCTAATACGCCTGTAGTCACTAAAGCCACGTACAAAGGGTGATGGATTACAAGTGTTGGGATACTCAAAGGCTAAGCAGTATGAACAATATAAGCATTTATTTTGTTTGTTGTATGTTAGCCATTTTCTTGGGACTGAGTCATTCATAATTTTCCTCTTATACAAACGAGCATCAAATGGCAGATCATCAAGTGGCTAAAGTGGATGTTCAGCAAAAAACTGTTTTAGCTTTGCTCGTGATGGATATTGGAAGATTCCTGTAATTGATCTTTCATTTTCTTGCATAGGTTCATTTACAGGATGTGCTTCAGAAACCAAGTCATTTATGCTTGAAGGAATATCTGATTCCCTGTCACTAGTTGATGCTATGTGTTCAGATGTTGCAACTACAGGCAGTACAGATACCGGAACAAGGAAGCCAGAAGAAATATTGGGCCTGGGTTGATTAGTAATGGATGCACTTGTATTTGTCTCTACATTCAAAGTAGCTCTTCTCTGTTCTTGTAACTCGCATGTCATTGCATCATCACCATGAGCATTGTTTCTTGCTTCTTGATTATTTGTTGCAGAACTGGATATTGATGTGGATTGTGCTTGTGGTATTATAAACTCTGTAATAGGCCTGCATCGCTTGGCTGATTCCTTCCTTTCTGCTTCTTTTTGTTCTTTGCGTTTTAGTGACCCAGGTTTATGCTTTTTCTTTTCCATGCTGGTAGGAGTAATATTCCTGAAATAAAAACTTAATTAAAAATAGCCCACATTGGGAAAAATGAATATTGATGATTGCAAGGATAACTTGAAGGAACGCCAGATAAACCCCTACTTGATAAAAAATATAAAATAACTAACTTACACTTCAATAGGCTATGTTCATTAGTCAATACTACTGTGGCCTATGCAGCTTCAGAAGAGGAGACAATCCACTGTCCAGTGTTCAGACCAGCAAGCAACTGAGACAACTGTTGAAACTTAGAAGTTTGGTCCGACTATAGTAAGACATTAAGAATGGTCCCACGACCAAAGTTAACATGTCCAGTTTGATACCAATGTAGTGTTACAAGTCGCAACCCTTTGAGTTTACCGATCATGGCTTATCGCTTCAATATCTTTGACCTCATGATTCACGGTCAAAGGTACCGCTTCTCCTTTTCGGTGACCTCACGACCCTATGTACTGCTTGATATCCTTTCAAGTTGCCGACCATCTCAAATCACGAACTGTAACTTTATCTTTAAATTCACACACTCTTGCTGAAAACGTGGATTTCCAACTATGTCCGACCCGGGTGAACCAGCCCCCCCCCCACTCCACTCCTTTTCACATCCGTTTAACACTGCTTCGATCCTTCATACACTGAGTGATTATTTGTTTGTTTCTTTATTGCATTTTTATTTGGTATTGCTTTTTTTCAAAACAATTATATTTTATTAAGTTAGAATACAAATCTCAGGAAAGAAGTTGGAGATTTATTTATCTAATTAATTATAATTTTTAAGGGCCCTTCAGAGATTCACGGGCCCCTTCTTGGCTCTCTGGGCCCCGGACCGATGTACCGGCTGAACCAAGACTACTGCTTGATATCCTTTGAAGTTGCCGACCATCTCAAATCACGAATTGTAACTTTATCTTTAAATTCACACACTCTTGCTGAAAACATGGAATTTCCTTAATTATGCCCGACCCGGGCCCCCCTATTCCACATCCTTCCACTACCTCCCCTGCTTCGTTCCTTTTCATGCACTGCTTATTTGTGTCCTATTCTCTTTTTTTTCTTATTCCTTTTTATTACTAAAACAGTTGTCTGTGTTTGTTTCATTATTGCATTTTTATTTGATATAGGGGGCCCACTTCATTAGGGACCCACTTGCCATCGGGCAAGCTGACACCCTGGCCAGTCCGCCACTGCCCTTGTCCTCTCTGAGGGAATTGTCACAAACCTTTTGGCACTGACTGCTCCGTTGTTGATGACACCAACTAACTGATCAATGGAATAGGATTGCTAACTCTGGCTTGATATATAGCAAGAGATGCCCTCACATAACTTCAACAAAAGAAAATGTTCATGAGCACGGTTCCAGAGATGAGGAATGAGCAGGCATAGATTTAAAGCACTTTGTGAAAGAAATAGTGAGAATTTGAATATAAGCTTTTTAATGCTATGAGTGGTTGGGGCTCTGGAATATTCAGCCTGGGAGTGTGGTGGAGGCAGGATCACAGAAAGGAGCACCTGGAGGAAACCCAGGCAGACATGGGGAGAAAGTGCAAACTCCAAACAGTCACCTAAAGCTGGAATTTAACCACTGTGCCACCTGTAAACATTCAAAAGGGGATTCGACTGTTATCTGCAAAGGAAGAAT
Organism: Scyliorhinus canicula; assembly: GCF_902713615.1. NCBI lineage: Eukaryota > Metazoa > Chordata > Chondrichthyes > Carcharhiniformes > Scyliorhinidae > Scyliorhinus > Scyliorhinus canicula. The sequence continues at coordinate 40,583,150 of NC_052164.1, forward strand.
GTGCAGTTATGGGGAGAAGAAGGAGTGATGGCACTCCATGAGTTGTTTCTTCGGAGGGCCAGTGCAGACAGGATGGGCCAAATGGCCTCCTCCTGCACTGCAACAATTCTGTGAACTCTAGACTCCTGACATTGGTCACTCAAGATGTCAATCATCATGAAGCCCCGCTTTCCCATGTTTTTCAATGTGTCCCAGTTTTGAACTTTGAATATCTGGTCACTCCACTGTTCGTTACTTGATTGACAGCTCTTTCTCCCATCTCTAATTTTTTTATGCCTTGCAAATCAAAGTGAGCAACGAAAATACATTTTATTTTTGTAAAATGCGCCTATGATTTTGCTCCTTCAAATCCGCCGTTAATCCCTGGAGATTCCGGTCCTATCCCGGACCGTTGACAAACCTTCCACGGTCGTCGGGCCAAATTTGAAATGCTGTACTGACAACAGTCCGTCGCCAGATGGAGCCCGCTTGCCGGGAAGTGAAAACCGACCGGAGAGCGGTTCCCGCGGTGAGTGCCGGGATACTGGCGGACTGGCATGGGAAGAAAAAGTTTGTTTGCGCGGTGAGCGCTGGGATATTGGCAGAGTTGCTGGGAGGAGGTTGTTTATGTGGCTGGATTGTCGGTTGGAGAAGGGCGCCGAGAGCGGAGCCGGAGCCCCAGGGGAGACGCTGACGGTGGGAACACTATGAACGTCCGTGAGGGTAAGGGGCAACCGACCGAGGGAGGGAGGGAGGGAGGGAGGGAGGGGGAGGAGCGCGGCAACTTGACCGAGTTAAACGAAGGGGGAGTGGGGTAGAGGGTATGTGGTGTTACTGGGGGACAGGTGAGACGGGTACAGGTGAGTCGGATTTGGGGAGGGTGATAGATAAGTCGGGGGCTGGGGAGGAACAGGTGAGTCGGTTTTGGGAGAGTGACAGGTGTATCAGAGAGCTGCAGAGTGGGACAGGTGAGTCAGGTTTGGGGAGGGTGACAGGTAAGTCGCTTTTGGGAGGGTAACAGGTGTATCAGGGAACTGGGGAGGGACAGGTGAATCAGGGGACTGGGGAGGGGGACAGGTGAGTCGGGGAAGATTTTAAATCTTTACGTTTCACTATATGCCACCCTTGAGATCGAGCTTCCTGTGAAAAAAACATACCAGGAATCAGTTTGCCAATGCAACTTTGGAAACCCTGCCTCTCAAAAATTTCTCAACAGAAGTGAAGTGTTGTTTCGTCAAGCAAAGGGTTTGGGGAAATGTTTACATTTTCTTACGGTTACAATGAATCCTTTGTGATTTTTCTATCCCACCTAAGCTTTTCAACGCAACTTGTTTTTATTAAAAACAATTTGCTGGAACCACTCCATGTTAAACTCTACTTGTTGTGCAACATTGGCAGTGTCAGTTAAAGTTTTATTCATGTTGATAACTCAAGTTTCCCTTTCCTTTTTGTTCAACTTTTATTAAAGGTCTGAAAAGTTGGGAGGAAAGAATCATGTGATGAATGCTGTTTTGCCCAGATTTCCCATTTTTGGCCTTCGCTACAGATGGGGAATCTTCCAGGTTCAGTCATTTTTACTGGGAATACGCATTGCTGAGTTAGTTGATTTCTATAGAGGTAATTGCCATAATTGGCCTTAGTGGCCCTGTGTTAGGGAAACAACCTTGGATATGATTCTCATCACTGATCTATCCATCACCCAGTTGGGTATGCATTTGTTTAGCACTGGTGTAGATGTCGAGGGAAGTATGACTACATCCAGTTTGCAGATGGTTGATGGGGGGCCAATTTCTGTCAGTCTGCCTGTGGATCGCTGGCTCAGCAAGTTGGCAACACTTTGGGAGAGCAGGAGGCTAATTGAGCAACAAAATTGCAAAGGGTGAATAGCAAACTATTTTATTAAAATAATACTGTTAGTCAATCCTTTGAGGGATTGACTGTTTTAATTGTTGGGTTGTGATCACTGACAACTTGAAGCTTATATTGCAATCAAAATAGGCTGACGTTTGTGTCTGTTGTTTATGAAATATTGTGCTAAGTGTTGTCTGCTGGTTTATTTTAGAAGATTTTAAAACGTTGTATAGTTTCCTTTAACCTTTCTTTGTACTTTCGAACTAATCGGTGGAATTTCTAATCCCTTGGCCTATCTTTACTGCTTTCAACTCTTGTGACGAACCAAAAGAAAAAACATTTGAACATCAGGAAGGGCTTTATTCATGTAGTATTAACCACAAAGTACTGAAATAAACACAATTGCAAGTTTAGATTTTTAAAAATACTTCTGTTTTTCCTTTATGCTTTCTTCCCAAGTCGCGTTTATAATTTGATTTTTCTAACTAACCATTAGAATTAATTCCACATGCAAAGTATAAATATATTTGCCCTTTTACCTTCTGCAGCCCTGCTGATAAGATCATAAGAAATAGAGGTAGGTGTAGGCCATTCAGCCCATCCAGCCTGCTACACCATTCAATAAGATAATGGATGTTATGATTATGGCTTTGACTCTGTTATCTTGCCTGTACCCATCATCATTGATTCCTTTGTCAATCAAAAGTCTGTTTAAACTCGCCCTTAAGTTTAAACTAGACCCTGCCTCCATTGCTCTCTGGGGAAGAGAATTCCAAAGACTAACGACTGTCAGAGAAGCAATTTCTTTCCATCTCTGTCTTAAATTGGTGACCCCTTATTTTTAAACAATGCAGCATAGTTCTAGTCTCCCCCGTGAGAGGAAACATCCTTTCAGCCTTTACCCTGTCAAGCCCCCTTAGAATCTTATGTTTCAATAGGATCAGCTCCCATTCTTCAAGAGGACCAACCTGCTCACCCTTTCTTCATAAGACAAACCGTTCAACCCAGGATTCATGCGAGTGAGTGTTCTCTGAACTGCTTCTAATGCATGTTGATCCCTCCTTAAATAAGACCAACCTGTACACCCTACTCCAGGTGTGGTCTCACTCATGTCTTGTACAGTTGCAGCAAGACTTCCATGCTTTTGTACTCCACCCTTATTGGAAGTTACTTGTATGTTGATGTTTTGTGATTCATATACACTCAGACTCCCTCTGTACTGCAGAATTCTGTTGTCCCTCTCTATTGAACTATTATTCTCCTTTTCTATTCCTCATGCCAAAGTGGACAGCAGTGCAATTTTCTACATTATACATCATCTGCCAATATTTTGCCCTCTCACTTAACCTATCCATATCCCTTTGCAGACTTTTTGTATCCTCCTCGCTTACCTAACTTTATATTGTAACCAAATTTAATCCAAGTCATTAATCTAGATCATAATTAGCTGAGGCTCCAGCATTGATCCAATAGCTACAGTTTGCCATGAAAATGACCCATTTTCCCCGACTCTCCGTTTCCTATTAGTTAGCCAACCACTGTCCATGATAACGAATCACCTCCAAAACTGTGAACTCTTATCTTCTGCCTCAACCTTTTATCTGGCACCTTATCAAATGCCTTCTGGAAATCCACACCAAGGCTCCAACTGCTTGTTCTGATCACAGTGCAATTCTTGTTGGAGAAATTCCCAATCAAGCTAAAATCTGTGTTGCCAAACCCAAGTTTACATCTGGTAAGTGGGTAAAATTTGAAGATTGAAAGGACCTGTTCAGGTCATTTTTTCTTGCACGTTTCTCCACAGAAACAGGAAGGACAGCTACTGCCAAGGATACCCAGTTGAGTAAGCACTTGCAAGATGCTTGAAGTGAATTTTTGCAATCTAGTAGTGGTGAAACGCAAGGGCCTACTTTCATTCTTCCAATAAGGGACAAAGAAGGGTTGGTATACAGTCTTTACTTTGTTCTAAGGGTGTTGCAATAAGGAAATGGCTTTCATCAGTCACAAATCACATTGCATATGACAATTATCCCTCTTCGTCTATCTCTTTTTTAAAAAAATGTAATGTTCCCAATTTTTTTTTTCCAATTAAGGCACAATTTAGCATGGCCTGTCCGCCTACCCTGAATATCTTTGGGTTGCAGGGTTGAGACCCATGCAGACAAGGGGAGAATATGCAAACCCCACGTGGACATTTATCCGGGGCTGAGATTGAAATTGGGTCCTCGCCGCCATGAGGCAGCAATGCTAACCACTGCTCCACCATGCTGCCCTAACCCTTTGAATATCTTGACTTGTCTGCAGCCTTTGACATGGTTGAACACCCCATCCTCCGCCAGCACGCCTCTACTGTCGGCCGGCCAGGTTTTTTTTTTCTGTGTTCTTTCATGGGATGTGGGCATCACAAGCAAGGCTGGCACTTGTTGCCTATTCCTAATTGGTGTTGCAGTTAAGAGTCAACCACATTGCCATGGGTTTGATGTTACATATAGGTCAGACACAGTCAAGATGGCAGATTTCCTTCCCTAATGGATGTTAATGAAACCATCAACAGTGGTTTTGTGGTCATCATTATACTCTTAATTCAAGATTTTCTTAACATTGCATTTACCATCTGCCATGGTGGGATTCGAACCTAGGGTCCCAGAGCATCACCCTGGTCTCTGGATTACTAGTCCAGTTAAAATACCACTATGCTCCCACATCCCCATAGTGCATCAGTTTGGATATGTACTCTGCCAATACCTAGCTTCACCTCACCAACCCCTTCTCAATCCCTCTGCTGTTAAATGTTAGACTACTTATCCAACTGGATGAACAAAAACTTCCACAAATAAGATATAGGAAGGTCAAAGCCAAAAGGTCTTGGTTTCCTAACTGTTTCCTAACTGCTGGTAGCATCTGTCTCCCTGTACTTCTGAACCAGGCTGATAATATCCAAGCACTGTGTTTCACCAAATTGAGCTTCCAGCTACATCTTTTCACCATGACTAAGACCACCTGTTTCTACCTCTAACATCACCTGAATCTTTCCACACCCTCACCTATCTCAGTTTATCTGCTGAATCCCTCATCCATGCCGTTTGATACTTCTAGGCTTGACCATTCCTGGACCTTTCATGGTCTATAAACTTGAAGTCATGTCAAACTCTGCTATCCATGCCCTAACTTGTACCAAATCCGATTCATTCATCACTCCTATGCTTGCTGATCTACATTAGCTCTGAGCTACGTAACCATCTATTTTCTTCTCCCTCATCTGCTTGTCTTGTTTCTTATTAAATGCATCAATACTATTTGCTTCAACCACTCGGTGGTAGCGAGTTCCATATTCTTACCACTCTGGGTGAAGACGTTTCTTCTGAATTCCCTATTGGTTTCTTGGTGACTGTCCTATATCGATGGCCCCTAGTTCTGCTCTTCCCTATAAGAGGAAACATTCTCTGTCTATCCACTCTATGAAAACCTTTTATAATTTTAAAGACTTCCATTAGGCCACCTCTCAGCTGCTTTTTTTCATGAGAGAATAGACGCAACTTGTCAATCCCTTCCTGATATCCATACCCACACACTTCTGGTATAATCCTTGTAAATCTTCTCTGCACCTTCTCCAGTGCTTTTATATCCTTTTTATAAAATGACGACTAGAACTGGATACAGTGCTCCACATGTGGTCTAACCATGGTTCTAAAAAGGTTTAACATAGCTTCTCTACTTTTCAGTTCTAACCCTCTGGAAATAAAACATAGCATTTGGTTTGCTTTGTTATCGTTTTATTAACCTGTGATACAACTTTTACAAATTGATGTATTTGTACTCTGAAATCCCTTTGTTCCTCTACCCCACCTCGACTTGCATCTTTCAAGTAACAAGTGGCTTTCCTATTCTTCATACCAAGATTACTCTGCCATTGGTAGCTGTGTCTTCAGCTTCAAGGCCTCAAACTCTGAAATTCCCTTGTGATCCTCCTTGCCACTTTACCTCTCACTTTCCTCTAAGACTGCACAGTAGCACAGTGGTTAGCACAGTTGCTTCACAGCGTCAGGGTCCCTGGTTCAATTCCTGGCTCGGGTCACTGTGCGGAGTCTGCACATTCTCCCTGTGTCTGCGTGGGTTTCCTCCGGGTGCTTCGGTTTCCTCCCACAGTCCAAAGATGTGCAGGTTAGGTGGATTGGCTGTGCTAAATTGTCCTTAGTGTCCTAAATGGTAGGGTGGGGTTACTGAGTTACGGGAATAGGTTGGAAGCGTGGGCTTATGTGGGATGCTCTTTCCAAGGGCTGGTGCAGACTTGATGGGCTGAATGGCCTCCTGCACTGAAAATTCTATGAAATTCTATGAAGATGCTCCTTTTCAAACTCACCTCTTTGACCAAGCGTTTGGTCATCTGACTTGATATAGGACACAGAACAGTACAGGCCCTTCAGCTATCTCCTCATTTGGCTCCGTGTCAAATTTTGTAAACGCTCCTCTGGAGTCCCACCGAGCATTTTATTACCTTTTAAAGATACTATGCATTATCATGCTCAAAACTTCAATTTACTGAAGCCTCATCTATAGGTTACCGGTAGACTGGAAAATTACTCTGAGGATACTATTAAATGGCGGATCCCCTGTCAGGAGAGTAATGTAACTTTCCTGATATTACTCTCAGACTGAGGAGTATGCATTCGGCTCCATTTTGTATTGAATCCCACAGATGCCAAATAGGTGGTAATCGCATTACTAAGACAGTTTCATTCCTGCCGTAGAATCAGAGATCTCATTTTTACTGGAACCGTGATGCCATTGCTGCTTAATGTTGGGCTCGTTTACACTGTGGGGTGCAGCCATTTGAAGGAGTCTCATGTGTGAGCTTGTTAGCTGCACTCCTATGCTATGAAAGTGTTTAAGTGCACAGAACAGCATTCCTGCTGCACTGATGTGGAAAGGTGGGATAATGTAGCTGCACACCAGTAATGGGCATTTTTCACTTAGGATCCCTATGAAAATCAGTCCCCTTATCTTGACAACAGAATCAGATTTCCAAGGAAAAACTAAAATATAAAGCGACAGAATTGCTAAATATTAAACAAAATCTGAATTGCCACTCGGATGTTGATTTCCAAATGAGTTCAGAACATCTTGGCTGTTTTGACAAGTTCCTGCAGAGCTTTATCAAGAACAGGGAGCGTAAATTTTATTTTAATGCCTTTGTCTTATTTAAGTGTCCTCAATTAATGAGGAACTACATCTGCTTTTATGTATTATGTGAACATTCCTTTTAGTGGAACTGGCTGCTGGCATGCAGGCCTTGCAGAGCAGGTTACACCTCAGAAGTAAACTTGTCAAGATCCTTGAAGTTGATAGCAAGAAAAAGTAGCCTGAGTAGAGCCTTGTGCATTGGAAACTGGTGCTGCTTGCTGCTCGGCACATGAGGTTCGTGTGTTGGAATCAAATGACTCGGGCACCTCTCTCGGCATTAAAAACAGTTTAATGCCCTGGAGAACAGATCAGTGTTAGAATTTAAAACAAATCACAGAGCTTGTTTGTTGCCTGTAGGCTCGAATTTTGTACAATCAGAAGATAGTTATCTGAAAATTCATCCTCCAACACCCAGTAAAAAGAATCTCTTGACTTTATTGAGGAAGGGTTTTCTGCATGTTATATGGAAGATGTGCTTTTGATGATGAAGGAGCAGTCAGCAATCTATGAGATAGACAGCATTTCCAGATATCTAGGTTGCTTGCACTTCATGCATGCAGGCAGATCGAATAGTCCGGCCTTCTACTGTGTTCCATTATGCCTGACAACTTCAGTGAGCCAGCGTAACAGCTTGTCAATATTGCTGCCAATTGAATCATGCAATGGTAATCACAGCACAAGATCATGAGTCACACTGGAGAATATTACAGAAGTTCGTTTGTGATCAGTACAGGGGAGAATAATTTTTATAATTTAGGGAGACAAGCATGAGCTGTGATTCAGATGTTAAGTCTTGCAATGAGCTAATTATTTTTCAGCTTGCATTTTTTTTACTGTCAGTGAAAATTACATAAAATATACATCCTTAGCTGCATTTAAAACAGCGGACACAAGTGTTGAAGGTGAGAAAAAAGCATATAGTCATCAAAGTTCGGCCACCTACTGCCCTAACATTTGTGCGCTGTGCTTTACTTTGAACACGTCTCATGTTGTTTTTGTCTGTTCAGGCCAATGGCACTTTAATTCTGGACCAAGTCAGTGAGGCAACAATAGAGCAAAGATTGTCTTGACCTGATAATTTGAACATATTTATTTCCGGTTTGAACACTTGCTGAGCAAGTGAGCTTTAACGAAGGGTGGCACAGTGGTTAGCACTGCTGCCTCAACGCTAGGGATCTGGGTTTGATTCCGATCTTGGGTGACTGTCTGGAGTCTGTGCATTTGCCCCGTGTCTGCATGTGTTTCCTCCGGGTACTCCAATTTCCTCCCACCCCAAGATATGCAGGTTAGGTGGATTGACCATGCTAAATTAGTGCCCAGTGGTTAGGTGGGGATAGGTCGGGGGGAGTGGGCTTAAGTAGGGTGTTCTGTCAGAGAGTCGGTGCAAACCCGATGGACCGAATGGCCTCTTTCTGCACTGTAGATATTATACGACATTGGTAATTTTGAAGAGCAACAACAACTTGACCGTTTTTTCTGTTTATAAGGACCTTTAGGGCACTAGTTTTTCTTTCGGTTGCATCATTGTTTTCATTGTTGAACTTTTTGTTGCCTGACTTGTTGCTTGTTCTGGTTTAAAAAGACAATGGGTTACTGAAAAAAACTGCTTTTTCAAAGAGCCATGACCATACATAATCACTCATAAGATCCATTTGAGTATTACCGACAGAACTTGTAAGAGCCGCAAAGTTTTGCTGTAGCTTTATAAAACCCTAATTCGACTACACTTTGAATATTGTGTCCAATTCTGGTCGCCTCATTATCAGAAGAATGTGGATGCTTTGGAGAGGGTACGAGGCTTGGATAGAGTGGTTATAGAACATAGAACAGTACAGCACAGAACAGGCCCTTCAGCCCTCGATGTTGTGCCGAGCAATGATCACCCTACTCAAACCCACATATCCACCCTATACCCGTAACCCAACAACCCCCCCCCTTAACCTTACATTTTAGGACACTACGGGCAATTTAGCATGGCCAATCCATCTAACCCGCACATCTTTGGACTGTGGGAGGAAACCGGAGCACCCGGAGGAAACCCACGCACACATGGGGAGGACGTGCAGACTCCGCACAGACAGTGACCCAGCCGGGAATCGAACCTGGGACCCTGGAGCTGTGAAGCATTTATGCTAACCGCCATGCTACCGTGCTGCCCTATATATATGTTCTATATATTAGTGAATCAGAATTTGCTGTCAAAATAGTGGTACTTTCAATTGTGTGTAAATACTGTAGTAACTTCAGGTGAGGGGAAAATCAGCGTTTACATGCAAATATCCAGACATTGATGTTCAGGCTGTGCTATTCCACCATTAACTTTGTGAAACGGTATTTCATGGTTTGGCTCACCAGTGGTGTGCGTTAAGTGTCATGAAGTTGCTATACTTATACAATAGATATGGGCTAATCCTACCTCAGGTATTTAAGGCTGGTAATTCCCAGCATAACTGCTCTTTTACTGATATGATCATCAGTAGATTTGCCTCTCGAGTATGGGCTAATCCTACCTCAAGTATTTAAGGCTGGTAATTCCTAGCATAACTACTCTTTTTTACTGATATGGTTATTGTCAGTTATTGCCGCTCACGTACTGAAAATTAACTTTTACAATTTAGACTTGCGTTTACTTGGGTTTTGAATTTTGGAGAAGAGATTTTAAAAATGTAATTTTAAATCAAGCCCATTCTCGTGTTTCTTTTTCCTCTCGATCCCATGTTATCCTCTTACTCGGTCTTTCCAGTATTAATTTCCCAATTTTAAAACCTGGCTGCAGAGAAACCCGATTGGCTGCTCTGTTCAGATTCAAGTCCCAGGTGCCCTGCTTTCTTCACTGTGTCATAATCAGCTCACACTTGCAGCATTTCTTGGGCAAGAAAGGTTTTGAGCTGAAAGATGTAAGTTGAACATTAAATGTCTTGTTACAGTGTAATCTGCTCCATTGCTTTTGGCTTGGTGCTCCTCCAGTCAGAGAAGCGGTTGGTTCTGTCAACTTGCTTGTGTCTGGATTATCGAATCGATGAAGTACTTGGCTCACCACATTTGGTGCAGGTATCGGTTTCAGTCATTCACTTGTTCCTGTTGAGGCTGTTTTTGCATCAGTCACCACTTCCTTGCTGCTGTAGTCAGTGCTGCAATCTAAGTTGTTCACTATGTATCAAATTGTTGAAAAACCTCCTGAACCATCAAGTTTGTCAATGCCATACCAAATGCATTTTCCATCAGTATGTTCTTCAAATGCTCCCTCTCACATGGTGTTTGTGTTTGTTATATAGAGAACAGCTGGCCATTGATTTGAATAACATATTTTAGATAAATAACTTGCATTTATATTTCAGCTTCCACTCCATCAGGGCAGTCCAAGATGCTTTGCAGCACAACTTTTTTTTTTAAGAGTATCCCCTGTTCTAATGTAGAAAATGTGGAAGTCAATTTGAACACAAAACACTATCACATACATCAATGTGATGATGCCCAGATAATCTGTTTGCAATAATATTGGTTGTTTGGGTGATCAATATTGGCTAAAATTCAAGCATTACCTCCCCTGCCTTTGAAATAATGGTATGGGATCTTTTAAATCTCCTCCAGAAGACCTTTTAGCATCTTCCAAAAGTTGACACTCGTGTCCAATGAACTCCCTCAGTAGTGGACTGTAGTATCAACCAAAGTTTTGTGTTTGGGTTCATGGAGTGGGACTTGAGCCCCCCCCCCCCCCCCCCCCCCCCCCCCACTGGAGTTCTGTGGAGCTAAGCTTCAGATAACGTTGCCTCCATAGCATTTGACTTTTCACATTTTGGTTATAGATTTGAGGGCCAGTTCTCAATTGGATAGATGGTTAGATTCTGGTGCAGAATAAGGCAAACAGCATGGGTTCAATCCTTTGCTACCAAAGTATTTCTTGGGACCTGCCTCCTTGCATTTCCTGCAGTGGTATCCTGGCATTAGCCATGATAGCAACCCTGGATCCATGAGGAATCCACATGGAGAGAGGGAGAGATTTTTTTTTTAAACTAATTTTTATTCTCCTTTTTCACATTTGCTCCCAAATTTACACCCAAATTTACAAGAATAAACAATAATCAGTAACGAATATAATGTCAATCCCCATATCAATAACAAATATCCCATCCTCCCACCAAACCCCAGACATTAGTCCGCATGTTAACATAAACAAATGATAAAAAGGAATCAGGAATCGCCCATAGTCACCATTAACACAGCCCCCCCCCCCCATATGTTCGATGTGATCCAATTCTCGAAAGTGCATAATGAATAACCCCCATGAATTGTAGAACCCCTCCATCCTTCCCCCTCAGTTCAAATTTGACCTTTTCAAGCGTCAAGAATTCCAGCAGGTCCCCCCGCCACGCCAGGGCACAGGGTGGAGAGGTTGATCTCCACCCTAACAGGATCTGCCTTCGTGCGATGAACGAGGCAAAGGCTACAACATCTGCCTTCGCGCCCGTTTCTAACCCCTGCTGATCGACACCCCAAATATGGCCTCCTGAGGGCCCGGGTCCAGTTTCACGTGCACCACTTTAGAGATTACCCTAAACACCTCCTTCCAGTAATCCTTCAATTTGGACAGGAGAGAGGGAGAGATTTAATAGGCACATTAATTCTGAGGCAGCATAAATGAAATGTGTGGATTTCTTTGACAATGTGGCAATGGTTTTGTTAGCCGTTGGCAAATGCATGTTTCTTGATGACACAATATCATGCTATTTTTCATTCACCCATCAGCCTGCCAAAGGATTAACTGGTCTCTCTGATGTTAGCATATGTCAGTTGATATGGACACCGTTCAGGTACTTATTTGGCTGGTCAAATCAGATGCAAGCATTCACATTGGTATGGTTTGATGTCCTGTTTGCTGGTTGTAGATTGGTCCATTGGGTCTCTGGATTGCTAAACACGTAATTATTTCAGATTTGAATGTCCCACTGGGTAAAAGTTGCGGCTTAAATGCCTTGTTCTGGAATGGTTCTGGAATCCAGATTCTGACAGTAATACTGCATACCATGGATTAGCTGTCACCAACAAAAGTCTTTTGCCTCCCCTCTCGGTTAAAGGTACAAAATTTTTTGGAAATGGGTTGGAAATTCAAATTTATATAGCAGATGTTTTGATAACTTAATTTATTTTCTACTCAATAATACCAGCAATATGACAGGAACTACTCACCTTGTCTACCCCTAAACCTGGTAGGTACCATACCTCAATATTTGAAAGCGCTTCAAGGATGAATTACTTTTAGTAATGCAGTGATCGGTGTTAGCTGGCAAGTATCTATCATTCTTAACCAGCGACATCTCCCAGTAATGCGATAAATGACCAGTTCTGTTTTGATGGTCGTTGATTGCGAGTAATGTTGATAAGGACACTCTGCTTTGGATGGCACCGCTTGATTAGGGAAGGTGAAACGTGGTTCAATTTCTCATACATAGGATGCTATCTCTGATGTTTGCAACAGCCTCAGTACAGTACCAGAACATTAGCCTAGATTGTGTGCCGTTCAAGTCCACAGCCATCTGCTCCAATCAAAGTGCAACCAACTGAGCCAAAGCTAACCTTGTTATGAAAACAGAAAGCTCTGGAAATGCACAGCAGGTTTGGTAGCATCTGTGGAGAGAGAAACAGTTCACAGGTCGATGACCTTTCATCAGTTCTGATTTGTGATACATAAGCAGAAATCTCCCTCTGCTGCCATGCAACTGAATATATTTTTGCATATTCTCTCAATGGTGTTATTGTGTCTTGTGAAGTCCTGAACTTTCTCCGAGAGAAGGGATGAATGAGAGACAGACAGGCACATACACAAGACCTGGATTGTTGTTTTTTTTCGAGAATATCTGGACATTAAATCTATGGTGAATAAACTGAACCTTGTACTGTAGGTTTTTTCTGCCCTTATCATCTCCTCATAGCTCTGTGATCGTGCACAGTACAGAAGCTTTGTATTTTTTTCTAGTTCTGGTTACTGTGATATCCGTCCACAAAGTAAATGGTGTGATGGATTTGAATCTTGTGTCTCTTGACAACTGAATTGTGCAAAGCGAGAATTCATTTTGTGCTAAACATTCCTTCATTCCCCTATCTAAAGGTGTTATATAAGTGGATCTTCTGCACGATGATTTCTACACACACATCCGAAAACTCAGTTGCACCCAGAGAAGTTAAACAGGTAAGAGGAAGTAAAATATTAATACAGTTCTAAAATAGAGGTTGTACTTCTGCTTTTGCATTGTCATTGGTAATGTTGAGTTTTATGAAGTATAAAGTAAGTCTCATTCAGCTATGATTTGTAGAATATGTATTGAGGCAGAAACTGACCTAAATGAGAACGGTGAGATCTGCTTTTTGCACAGTTGAAATAGAACACATTTGGAATTGTTGTAATCGAGTGATATTTGATGGTTATATTTACATATTTTGGAGTTTTTCAGTTTTAACTGATTTCAGAGTGAACAACATCAAATTGCATTTATTTAATGCATTTAAGGTAGAAATATGTTCTCAAGTGGTTCAGAGATGTAATCGGACAAAAATGTCCTTGAGACACAGAAGGAGCTATTTGGAGGTGTGCCTGTAAGTATGGTTAAAGAAGTGGGTTTTACAAAGGACGTGTAAGTTGCAGAGGTGAAAAGATTTAGTGTGTGGAGCCTAGACAAACTGAAGGCATGGCAACCAATGATTAGGGAAAGAGAGTGAGTAATTAGCCAGAGTCTAAAAAACTTGAGTTTGGGTTGGACTGTAAAACAGAATGATAGGGTGGCACCATTTAAGGGCAAATATTAAATTGGCTACCTGTCTCCCAGTGCCTCCATTGTTGGTCAGCAAGGCTAGAAGTGACTGGCAATTGTGACCTTGTGTGCTATTGAATACAGGCAGAAGAGTTTTGAATGAGCTACGATTTATCGTGAGTGGAAAAAGCAGACCTCACAGCAGAGTGTTGGTATATTCAGGCCTAGAGTCACAGGCGAGGAATTCATCAGCTGATGGTGGAAGTGGGTGATGTTACAGAAGTGAAAGTAGATGCTCTTTCTGATGGAAAGTATTATAGGGTTGGAAGCTCAGCTCGAGGTCGAGCGGGATATTAACCCTACATTCTGGTTCAGCCTGTGACAATGGTTAAGGGGACAAATGGAATAAAGATTCTTTTGGGTTCAAGGCCAATATAGATGGAGGGATAATTAGCAGATTGACTGCTACAGAAATATTGGGAGAAATATCCTTCAGACCTCTGAAGGAGAAGAAAATTCCCACAAACTTGCAAGTTTTCCATGTCTGAATTCCACTTTAGTACATGGACTACTTGTTTTAGGTGCAGCTTTGATTTTGTGGAAGTTATTGTTGTTGCACAGTATATTTCAGGCCATATTTCCTAGTATTAGTAAGTTGATGAACTACCAGGATCAATAATATAGTTCCTGAATTTGGGATTGATGCCTTTTTCTGTCTGTAACTGATTTTTGTGAAATCAACATTTAATTAATTTAAAATTAAATAACCGGATACCTGCTTTTTGTTCTTAGCAGATAAAGAGGAAACTGGCAAATTCCCTGAAGTGCTTACAGAAGCGTTATGTAAACTCAGACAGTGTGGTAACCAGTGATGACAGTGATGCAAATGTGCTGTGCTGTGTACTGGAATCGGTGTTTGTACATGGCTTGAAATCAAAGTATGTCAAAACTGATGGAGGAAAGCGGGGTCGAAATAGAGCACCTCTTCCACAGCCAGTCTTTTGGACCCTGCTCAAAACTGTTACTCACCGGTAAGTTTGTGTGCAATTTTGTAGAACTGGTTAATTTTCTGCTGTGCTATCGTACTCTCCAACTACCTCTGCCTTAAAATTATTAATTGACCCTGCCTTGGCCGCTCTCTGGGGAATAAAATTTCAAAGAAACGTGACCCTGTAGTGAAAATAATTCTTCACGTTTCTGTCTTAAATGGGAGGGAGCTTTGTTATTAAACTGCGTCCCCTAGTTCTAGTCTCTCCCACAAGAGGAGTGCAGCATCTCTCGGCTAGTTCTGTCACAGCAGCGTAGAGTCGGGGAAGACAGGACACGTCTCCTTTGTGGCATTAGTTGCTGTCTGGTAAATGTAACTGTCCAGTTTAAATGTGAATGCTAAGTGAATAGGTGAATGGATGAGTGAGTGGATAAGTGCATGAATGGGTAGGTGGTTAGGGTGGCAGGGGATAAGTGGGCAAGGTGTTGGGGAGGGAGTTGGTTGCAAGGTCAAGAAAGCAGTTGGCTGGTCAGGCAGGTCAATGTGAGTGATAAGAGGTCAGTTCTGTGGTTAACTAGGAGTTATACTAGGCTTTAATCAGTCCAGTGTTTCCAGAATAACTCCAATAAGTACATAGGAACTGTTCAAAGTTTCTGACTCGAACACAGAATTGGACACATTCATGGAGGGCCTGGGGAGCAGGGGAATTACTCATCAGAAGTTGAAGGCAGTTTCCATCTTGGCCAGCGTGCCAGGACTTACACAGGATCCTAATGCACATCTCAGTCATACGTCTAGTATCCCACGATCCAATGTCATGGCACCCTGGGCTACTGGGCGGTCAATTCCAGCCTAGTTTAACCCAGAATCGCAACACAGGTGAAATTTGATTTTATTTAAAATACCCCTCGTCCTTGGTTGATCCCAATAAACTAGTCACCAGGTTTGTATATTTAAAACACAAGTAACTTTTTATTGTGTACAGTATTATAATTAAATGGACATAACATATACCTGACTATCTACTATCCTTTCCCAACAACCCCTTTCTAACTTGCCCCACTCTCTCAATGAATGGATACACCCACACCAAACAAGGAGGGGAAAGGGTGGTAGACAGGGAAATAAAATATGAAGAAAAGGATAAGGATATTTGCACTGAGATGACTTCTGGTCAATGTCTTTCTGAAGTTCAGGTTTTCGTTTTGGTAGTACTTCCTTCTAGGCTTGTGATGGTTTTCTCTGGCAAGGTTGTCTAATTTATCTGCAGACTCAGCATCATTTCAGATTCACAGCAAACGATGTGCCAGGCATTTGCTGCTTTCAGAGCAATGGCGCAGTTCTTTCATTTCAGCAAGTAGGAGAGAGAGTGAGAGACGGTTCCTTTCACTTCCAAAATGTAAACACTTCAGCCACATTCTCTCAGAAAGCATCATGCAGGAATCAACCACTGACCATTGTCAGGCAGAACACTGTCCCTGACCAACCCACTGGTTGCCAGTAACTAATCGAACTGACTCCATGCAAATCCGAAGGTCCACTTGGTGCCAAGGAGCCTGGCTGCTTCTCTCCAAAATACAAAAGCTGGGAACACTGTCGTAGCAAGCAGACTGTTTCACTTTGAGTCTTTTTAAAAAAATATATTTTTATTCAAACCAGAGCATACATAAACATATACTCATTCAACAAACTTTGTTAAAATAAATTTGGAGTACCCATTTTCTTTTTTCCAGTTAAGGGGCAATTTAGCGTGGCCAATTCACCTACCCTGCACATCTTTTTGGGTTGTGGGGGTGAGACCTATGCAGACATGGGGAGAATGTGCAAACTCCACATGGACCGTGGCCCGGGATCGAACCCGGTCCTCTACGCCATGAGGCAGCAGTGCTAACCACTGCACCACCGTGTTGCCCTCTCATTCAACAAACATAACACAATCCCCACAGTTTGACATCTTCCTCCCCCCCCCCCCCCCCCCCCCCCATCATTACCTACTGGCAACAAACAAGTCCTCAATTAAGGCCAAAAACAACCTCCATCTCACTCAGAAGCCCCCCTCCGAGCCCCTGATGGTGAACTTAATCTTTCCAATGCAAGGAATTCTGCTGCATCCCCCAGCCACGTTGACACTCTCGGTGGCTCCACCGACCTCAACTCCAGTCGAATTTGGTGCCGGGCAGTCAGAGTGGCAAAGGCCACGACATCAGCTCCCCTCCCCTCCAACAGCACTTGCAGCTCCGACATCCCAAAGATCGCCGCCAAAGGGCCAGGTAACATTTCCACCCCCACAAATTTCAATAATGCATTCAAATATCGGGCCCCACACCCCACCAATCTCAGACATGACCAAAACATGTGGAAATGATTTGTCTGCTCCCCACCACATCTTTCTCAATTATCCTCTACCTCTGAAAGGGACAACTCATTCCCACCCATGTCATATGAGCCCTAGGTATCACTTTGAACTGTACCAAGCTCAGCCAGGCACAGGATGGCATTACATTTACCTGGTGTATTATCTCACTCTACACCCACCCCCCATCTCAACTCCATGACCAGCTCCTCCCATTCCGCTTCACCACCTAAATTTGTGCTTTCCCTATGCCCACCAGCCACCTGTAAATATTCACAATCTTCCTGTCCCCCAGCTCATCTGACGACAGCAACCTGTCCAACACAGTGTGTTCCAGCAATCGAGGGAACGAGGATCCTTCTTCCACCAAAAATACCTTCCACAAACATGCCCCTCACCCGTTCCACTCATGCCACCGCCTGTATGTCACATCCATCCCTGTCAGGGTAAACCTATGATCCCCACACACCAAAATGCTGCCTTAGCTGGTTCCAGATTTTTAAAGACAAAGTCATCACTGGACTCATCATATACCTCCCCAGGGCAAACGGAAAGGAGCCACAGCCAGACCCTTCAAACCTACCCCCACATACTGCACCTCCTCCACGTGCATCCTCTCACTCACTCTCACTCTCACTCACTCTCACTCACTCACTCACTCTCACTCACACACACACTCACTCACTCCCTCACTCCCTCACTCCCTCACTCACACTCACACACACTCACTCACTCACACTCACTCACTCACTCACTCACTCACTCACTCTCTCACACTCTCACACTCTCACACTCTCACACTCTCACACTCTCACACTCTCACACTCTCACACTCTCTCACTCTCTCACTTTCTCTCTCTCACACTCTCTCACACTCTCACACGCTCTCCCACCCCGACCCCGATGGGAGGGAGGAATTGACATTTTTTAAAAATGCAGTGCCTATGAAAATTAGCCAACTACCAATAAATAAATGAATATCTGGGCCTTGTGTTCTCAATCATTGCCCTCAGCCATATGGGAAGGGAAAAGGAGGTTCAGCTCTTGCCAAATGGGCATTTGCAATACCTCTCCTCCAAGCCAAGGTATGGGTGACATATTTTATGATGGCGCAACCCTTTCGTTCCCTTTCCCAGCGCTCAACCAGCATTGAAACTACAGGCCCAGCTGTGCCACCGTTTCTTGTCCCAGGGTGTGTTGGTGACGGGAAGGATCCTGATGAAAGCATGAGAGAGAGAGCATATGGAACCAATGCTTGTCAGCTGTATGTGGCTTGGTGCTGTGGTTCTCTTTAACCCTGCAAGCTTTGTGATTACACGCAAGGTGTGGTACATGTGGCCTTGCCATTCACAAGTTGTGCAAAGAAGATGATGCAAAGAGTTTAAATAATGCTTTTCAAGTTGTTTAAAATTGAAGACATCAGACTGGAGGCTCTCCCATGGTAGATCAGCTGATGCTCATGGTTAATCAGGATTAGTGGCTGCTTTGATGAGGTGCAAAGATGTTGGTATAAGTGGAACCAATCACAGCACTCAGGAGTGCATTGTGATATTAAAAAAAAATAGCTTTTTTCATCTGGGAATCATCAGCAATGTATTACATTATTAATGTTGGAATGCAATTCATTTTCCTGTATTTTTCAAAAATTGGCTATTAAATATCTTTAGCGTGCTGATTTCATTATTTTAAATCTTCCAGAAATGTTGTGACCGAACTAGAAAATTTGAACTTTATTAACACTGATGTTGGACGGTGTCGTGCGTGGGTCAGGCTTGCACTGAATGATGGCCTGATGGAATGTTATCTCGTATCTCTGTTCCGTGAAAAGAACAACCTGTGTGACTTTTATCACCCTGTGGCCTTACTGCTCGATTCAGAGGACAGTGAAGTTTTATTGAGCTATCTGCAAGGTCTATCAGCGCTTTCATTTGCACTCTCTTATAAATCAGCTGTACTAAATGAATGGACCACCAGTCCCCTGGCTTTGGCAGGTTTATGCATAACATCAGAGCTTCCAGAACGCTTATTGCCTGCCTTTTCTGATGGCAGGAGGAAAGGATCTTGGGATTCGGCTTCTCAGTCCTCTGGGTCTGATATCATTGAAGTTATTCACTCCAGTTCTACAACTGCACAGAGCAGTCAGCACTCGGGAAAATTAAAACTTGCATCCTCTACTCTAAGTTTAGAAACAACTGGATCATCCCAACTTTCATCTAGTCTGAGCTCTGATAGTCTGCTTCAGTCAAATGGGATGAAGAGTCCTGATCAAGCTGCTGAGGAATTGTGGTCATGTGATACAGACAAGGGCATTGCAAGTGCAGAGAGTTCCAACAAATCTCTGCAAGAGTAAGTGTTATTTCTTTTGTCTACCTGTACCTTTCAGTGTTGGAATATGCACCATTTTGCCTTTATTTATAAAACCAGCTACATTGACATATTTGTCTTTAAGAACCTCTTACCATTTTAAGGAACAGTTTTTGATGGCAGTCTTTAATTTTCACGTTTTACTTTGCTGGGTACACAATCTTTCAAATAATACAACTGGCAATTTATGCTTCACAATCCATCTTTTGGAAGCTAGTTTTATTTAGCCCTGCATGGATTTCATTTTAGGAACTATGACTTGGATTTGGCTGATATTGGATGGTGCTAACATTAATTGCAATATAGATCAGATTTACAGCTCTGGTCCTTTAAAATTTATAATGAGGTTGCTTCAATATATTACTATAACTGTTTCCTGTCTTACTATTAGTGTGAGTACTGTTACTTTTTAAGTTGAAAATGTTCTGCACAACTTCAAAATAAATGGGTGGCATAAACACTGGCCCTGAGTGGCTTTTTTTCCTCGGGGAAATTTCTCGGGGATTCTGAATGAGTAAAAATACCTTTACCTGACTGGAACCTTTCAGTTTGGGAGTCCAGTATACCTCAATTTAACTTTCTGTTTGAAAGATTAACATCTAGATTTTCCATTGTATAACTTTGTAGCCATTTACTTTATTTGGAAATCCCTCCATAAATATGGTGGCGCACTGCGACTTGATCATGGTTATGCTCTTGTGATTGGCCTTTTGGGCAAAGTGGTTTAAAACATCTTGGGTTAGACATCTGATTCTCCTAAGTCCACGAACATAATTCAGACCATTATATCTTAATTCCATTTTTATCCTATGTAAAAAAAATCCAGACTCTGGATCTGTAGCAGCCACTCCTGAATACGGTAATTTCATCTAAATTGTACTGTCGAGCTTTTTAAATTTATTCATGGCATTCAAATCCTCGGGGGCTGTGAATACTCAGTCATGGAGTATAATTGAAGTTGATAGATTTTTGAACACCCGCCATAGAACCATGATCAATTAGGGTTAGAATAGATAGGTGCTTGATGGCCAACACAGACACAATTGGCTAAAGGGCCTGTGCTGTAAAACTGGCTGCTAGTGTTATTGGGGCAGGTTTAAGCCAAATTGGTGGATAGTGGGAATCGGGACGTAACACACGAGATAAATGCACAAATAATTGGGAGAGGCAGCACAAGACAATGAAAGAACAAGATATTCCGTGAGGTCAGGGTAAGAGTGACTGCATTCGCATCTAAGTTAGATTTATCACGCATGTATGTAAACACATGGGCTTCACAGCACCAGAGACCCAGCTCGATTACCGACTTGTGTCGCTGTCTGTGTAGAGTCTGCCCCGTGTCTGCATGCATTTCCTCCGGGTGCTCCGGTTTACTCCCACAAGCCCCAAAAGATGTGCTTGTTAGGTGAATTGGACATTCTGAATTCTCCCTCGGTGTACCCGAACAGGAGCCTTGGTGTGGTAACTAGAGGATTTTCACAATAACTTCATTGCAGTGTTAATGTAAGCAAATTTATAAATTACACAAAGGTGCAAAAATTGTAAAGTAGTTATGATGGGAGACTTGAATTACACAATTATTATCCCAGTCTATATTAAGATAAAGGAAAAAGTTAGGGCAGAATTTCTGAAAAATGCCCAAGAGAATTTTTGAGAACAAAAATATTCCATCCAAACAAGGAGGCATTGCTGGTTCCAGGGAATGAAGTGGGGCACAGAATCAAAGAATTTACAGTGCAGGAGGAGGCCATTTGGCCCATCGAGTCTGCACCAACTCTTTGAAAGAACACCCTACTTAAGCCCATTCCTCCACCGTATCCCAGTAACCCCACCTAACCTTTTGTTCACTAAGGGGCAATTTAGCATGGCCACCTAACATGCACATTTTAGCATGACCACCTAACATGCACATCTTTGGACTGTGGGAGGAAACCGAAGCACCCGGAGGAAACCCACGCCGACAGGGGAAGAAAGTGCACACTCCACACAGACAGACACCCAGGGCCGTAATTGAACCCGGGACCCTGGAGCTGTGAGGCAGCAGTGCCAACCACTGTGCCACCATGCCACCCAGGTAGATCAAATGGCTGCAGTCGATCGTTTAGGGCACATGATCATAGTATCATAAGGCTTAGTTATCAATGGGAAAGGACACCAAAAAGTACAGAATAAGAATAAAAACAAGGGAAGACTAGTTTCAGGGGGGGCAAAAATAGATCTCCAAGTAAACTGAAATCAAAGATTGGCAGACAAAACTGTCATGGAACAATCGGCTGTCTTTAAAGATGAGGTGGTTCGGGTGCAATCAAAGTACATTTTCATAATGGACTGAAGTATGACAAACAAAGCCAGAGCTCCCTGGATGACAAGGAGATAGAGTAAGATGAAGCAAATTAAGTATGCATACAACAGATGTCAGGTTGATAATACAAGTGAGAGTTAGATTGAAGGTAGAAAGTTTAGAAGGGATGTGAAAAAGGAAATAAGTAAAAGAAAGCATAAGAAACGACTAGTAACTAACAAAAAGGGGAATCCAAAAGTCTTCTACAGGTATATTGGTAGAAAACTGAGGACTGGGGTCAGATAGGGACCTAAAAAGGGTTTTACTCCTGGAGGCAGAGGGCATGGTTGAGGCACTTAATGAGTACTTTGGCAGAATTTATTTTCTTGGTAAAGACAGATGCAAAGTAATGCTGAAAGGGAAGGTACTTGAGACAGTGGATGGACTGCAATTGATAGAGAAGAGGTATTAGAAAGGCTGGCTGTAGTCACCAGTCTGCGACCAAACAAGGATATCGAGGAAAGTAAGGTTGGAAATTAGAGGCACTGACCATAATCTTCCAATCTTTTTTTAGATAAGGGGTGGTACCTGATGATTGGAGAACTTCAGTTGAGAGGCAATTTGATTGGCTGTTCAAAATCATGAGATGTCTGTCCAGAGTAGATAGGGAGAAACTATTTCCATTGATGGAAGGGTCAAGAACCAGAGGCCACCAATTTAAGGTGATTGGCAAAAGAACCAAAGGCGACCCCAAAGGCCACCTGAGGAACAGATTTTTTTTATGGAGTGAGTGGTTAGGAGCTGGAATGCACGACCGGAGTGTGTGGTGGAGGCAAGATTTAAATGTGACTCTCAAAAGAGAATTAGATAATTATGAGCAGAAAACATTTAGTGTTGCAGAGGAAAGGCAGGAGAATGGAGCTGGTTGATTTGTGCCTGCAGAGACACCATTGTATGATTCTATGGGAATCAGCGGATAATGTAGGAAAAGTGGAGTTGAGTCAGAGGATCATCGTTGATCTAACTTGATGAGAGAGCAGGATTGAAGGGCTCTGTAGCTGGCTACTGCTCCTATTTCTTATTATATGCTGCCTTGTTTATAGTCCCAAAAGACTCTATTTACACCCTGACATCTTGTATGCTAATCTTGCTTCTTGCATACTATGAAGAACGTGAAACATCATGATCAAAATTGGTATCTAGGCTGACCTGTTTTGCCATTCTGCACCTCTTCGTTCTCCTCTTTTTATACACTTTATTTTTCTCTATTTGAACTCTGCTATTTACATCTCCGGAATTATAAATGTTCTTGACCTTAGCAATTTTTTCCCTTGGCCTCCTTCCTTCTGCTTTTTCAGAAGCCTGAATCTGAAACTTGCCTAATAACCCAGTTTTTCATCAATATTAGTCCATTGCCTCATAATCAGCATGTGCATAATCAGATCATTTTATAGCTGTTCATTCCAAATATTACTTGAAATGACATTTCATGGGTGAGGTTCAGCAACCTTGCATGATCGTCATTCGATTTCAGTAAGTTTTGATAGATAATCATTATTGCACAACATTATCACACCACTGAAGTAGAAGTTCATGAGCTTGCAATGTGTGGCAACATTGGAAACATATTTGTAAAACTTTATCTGAAGAACGTTTATGTGTAGCAAACAATTCAGAAAATCAGTAGTATATTGCATGGGAGTTGGAGTTTGACAGGAAGGAAATCTTGCTGCAATTATGTAGGGCATTAGTGAGGCCACATCTGCAGTACTCCACAGTTTTGGCCATGCATTAAGGTTTACTAAATTGATATAAAATTATAACACTATTAGCACTTCCTCAGCCCTTAATGTCACCATTAACACCCCCTTTATCTTATGCCCATGATATATTTGTCAATCTCTGCTTAGCTCCGACCTACCGCTGACCTCCCACTATATTGCCCATCATATTTACATAGAAACTAGGGGCAGGTGTGGCCCTTCGAGCCTGCCCTGTCAATAATTATGATCATGGCTGATCCTTTATCTCAAACCCCCCCCCCCCCCCCCCCCAATACCGCTTTATGCTGTTAAAATCTAAATTTATCTATCTCTTGAATACATTCAGTGACTTGGTCTCCACAGTCTCTTGTGGTAGCAAATTCCACAGTTTCACTACCTTTTAAGTGAAGAAATTTTTTCTCACCTCCGTCCAAAATGGTCTACCCTATATCCTGAAACTGTGCCCCTGGTTCCAGATTCCCAACTCAGGAAAATATAGGAGGAGGAGGAGGCCGTTCGGCCTCTCGAGCCTGCTCCGCCATTCATTATGATCATGGCTGATCATTCACCTTAATAGCCTGATCCTGCCTTCTCCCCAAGTGCTTTATCTAACTATTTCTTCAAAACAGTGTTTTGTCCTTAACTGCTTTCTATGGTAGCGAATACCACAGGCTGACCACTCTCTGGGTGAAGAAATTTCTCCTCATCTGAGTCCTAAATGGTCTATACCATATCCTCAGACTGTGAATCCTGATTCTGGGCGCCCCACCATCGGGAACATCCACCTTGCACCTACCCTGTCTAGTCCTGTTAGAATTTTGTAGGCTTCTATGAGATTCCCCCTCATTTCTTCTGAACTCCAGTGAATACAATCCCAACTGATTCAATCTCTCCTTATATGCCAGTCCTGCCATCCCAGAAATCAGTGTGGCAAACCTTCTTTGCACTCGCTCTATAGCAAGAACATCCTTCCTCAGATAAGGAGACCGAAACTGCGCACAGTATTTTGGGGTGGCAGTGGAGCCGGGAGTGCAGGAGGCGATAGAGGCTGGTGTTCTGGCCTTTGCGTCCCTAGTAGCCCGGCGGAGGATCTTGCTCCAATGGAAGGATGCGAGGCCCCCAAGCGTGAAGGCCTGGATCAATGATATGGCGGGGTTCATTAAATTGGAGAGGGTGAAATTTGCCCTGAGAGGATCAGTACAAGGGTTTTTCAGGCGGTGGCAGCCTTTCTTGGACTTCCTGGCGGAACGGTAGGGAAATAGGCCGACAGCAGCAGCAACCTGGGGGGGGAGGGGAGGGGGGAGGGAGGGGGGGAGGGAGGGGAGGGAGGGGAGGGGGGGGGGGAGGGAGGGGAGGGAGGGGAGGGGGGGGAGGGGAGGGGGGAGGGAGGGGGGAGGGAGGGGGGGGGGGAGGGAGGGGAGGGAGGGGAGAGGGGAGGGAGGAGAGGGGAGGGAGGGGGGAGGAGAGGGGAGGGAGAGGGGAGGGAGGGGGGAGGGAGGAGAGGGGAGGGAGGGAGGGAGGGGAGGGAGGGGAGGGGGGGAGGGAGGGGAGGGGAGAGGGGAGGGAGGAGAGGGGAGGGAGGGGGGAGGAGAGGGGAGGGAGGGGAGGGGAGGAGGGAGGGGGGAGGGGAGGAGGGGGAGGAGGGAGGGGGGAGGGGAGGAGGAGGAGGGAGGGGAGGAGGAGGAGGGGGGAGGAGGAGGGAGGGAGGGGAGGAGGGGGGGAGGAGGAGGGAGGGAGGGGAGGAGGGAGGGAGAGGAGGGAGGGAGGGGAGGAGGGAGGAGGGGAGGGGAGGGAGGGGGGGGGAAGGAGGAGGGAGGGATGAAGGAGGGGAGGGAGGGAGGGGGGGGAAAGGAGGAAGGAGGAGGGAGGAGAAAGGAGGAGGAAGGAAGGGGGGAAGGAGGAGGGAGGAAGGGGGGGAGGAGGGAGGAAGGGGAGGAGGGAGGGAGGAAGGAAGGGGGGGAAAGGAGGAGGGAGGAAGGAAGGGGGGGAAAGGAGGAGGGAGGGGAGGAGGGAGGAGAAAGGAGGAGGAAGGAAGGGGAGGAAGGGGGAGGAAGAGGGAGGAAGGGGGGGAAGGAGGAGGAAGGAGGGGGGAAGGAGGAGGAAGGAAGGGGGGAAGGAGGAGGGAGGAAGGGAGGAGGAGGGAGGAAGGGGGGGAGGAGGAGGGAGGAAGGGGGGAGGAGGAGGGAGGAAGGGGGGGAGGGAGGAGGAAGGAAGGGGGGAAGGAGGAGAGGAGGGAGGAAGGGGCGAGGAGGAGGGAGGAAGGGGGGAGGAGGAGGGAGGAAGGGGGGAGGAGGAGGGAGGAAGGGGGGAGGAGGAGGGAGGAAGGGGGGAGGAGGAAGGAGGAAGGGGGGGAGGAGGAGGGAGGAAGGGGGGAGGAGGAAGGAGGAAGGGGGGGAGGAGGAGGAGGGAGGAAGGGGGAGAAGGAGGGAGGAAAGGGGGGAGGGAGGAGAAGGAGGAGGAAGGAAGGGGGGGAAGGAGGAGGGAGGAAGGGGGGAAGGGGGGGAGGAGGAGGGAGGAAGGGGGGGAGGAGGAGGGAGGAAGGGGGGAGGAGGAGGGAGGAAGGGGGGAGGAGGAGGGAGGAAGGGGGGAGGAGGAGGGAGGAAGGGGGGAGGAAAGGAGGGAGGAAAGGAGGGAGGAAAGGAGGGAGGAAAGGGGGGAGGAAAGGGGGGAGGAAAGGGGGGAGGAGGAGGGAGGAAGGAGGGAGGGGAGGGAGGGAGGGGGGGGAAAGGAGGAGGGAGGGAGGAAGGGGGGGAGGAGAAAGGAGGAGGAAGGAAGGGGGGGAAGGAGGAGGGAGGAAGGGGGGGGAGGAGGGAGGAAGGGGAGGAGGGAGGGAGGAAGGAAGGGGGGGGAAAGGAGGAGGGAGGAAGGAAGGGGGGGGGAAAGGAGGAGGGAGGGGAGGAGGGAGGAGGAAGGAAGGGGGGGAAGGAAGGGGGGAGGGAGGAAGGGGGGGAGGAGGGAGGAGGGGGGAGGAGGAGGGAGGGGGGGGAGGAGGGAGGAAGGGGGGAGGAGGAGGGAGAAGGGGGGGGAAGGAGGAGGAAGGAGGGGGGAAGGAGGGAGGAAGGGGGAGGAGGAGGGAGGAAGGGGGGGAAGGAGGAGGAAGGAGGAGGAAGGGGGGAGGAGGGAGGAAGGGGGGAGGAGGGAGGAGGAGGGAGGAAGGGGGGGAGGAGGAGGAAGGGAGGAGGGAGGGAGGAGGGGGGAGGAGGAGGACGGAAGAGGACGGAAGGGGGGGAAGGAGGAGGGAGGAAGGGGGGGAAGGAGGAAGGGGGGGGAGGAGGAGGAGGGAGGAAGGGGGAGGAGGAGGGAGGAAAGGGGGGAGGGAGGAGAAGGAGGAGGAAGGAAGGGGGGAAGGAGGAGAAGGAGGAGGAAGGAAGGGGGGAAGGAGGAGGGGGGGAGGAGGGAGGAAGGGGGGAGGAGGAGGGAGGAAGGGAGGAGGAGGAGGGAGGAAGGGGGGGAGGAGGAGGAAGGAAGGGGGGGAGGAGGAGGGAGGAAGGGGGAGAGGGGGGGAGGAAGGAAGGGGGGAGGGGGAGAGGGGGGAGGAAGGGGGAGAGGGGGGGAGGAAGGAAGGGGGGGAGGGGGAGAGGGGGGGAGGAAGGGGGGAGGAGGAGGGAGGGAGGAAGGGGAGGAAGGGGGGAGGAGGGGGGAGGAGGAGGGAGGGGGGAGGTGGGAGGGGGGGGAGGAGGAGGGGGGGAGGAGGGAGGGAGGGGGGAGGAGGAGGAGGAGGGAGGAAGGGGGGAGGAGGAGGAAGGGGGGAGGAGAGGGGGGAGGAGGAGGAGGAGGGAGGAAGGGGGGAGGAGGAGGAGGGAGGAAGGGGGGAGGAGGAGGAGGGAGGAAGGGGGGGGGAGGAGGAGGGAGGAAGGGGGGAGGAGGAGGAGGGAGGAAGGGGGGAGGAGGAGGAGGGAGGAAGGGGGGAGGAGGAGGAGGGAGGAAGGGGGGAGGAGGAGGAGGGAGGAAGGGGGGAGGAGGAGGAGGGAGGAAGGGGGGAGGAGGGAGGAAGGGGGGAGGAGGGAGGAAGGGGGGAGGAGGAGGAGGGAGGAAGGGGGGAGGAGGAGGGAGGAAGGGGGGGAGGGAGGAAGGGGGGGAGGAGGAGGGAGGAGGGGGGGAGGAGGAGGGAGGAAGGGGGGAGGAGGAGGAGGAGGGGGGAGGAGGAGGAGGAGGAGGGAGGAAGGGGGGAGGAGGAGGGAGGAGGGGGGAGGAGGAGGGAGGAAGGGGGGGAGGAGGAGGGAGGAAGGGGGGGAGGAGGAGGGAGGAAGGGGGGGAGGAGGAGGGAGGAAGGGCGAGGAGGAGGTGGGAGGAAGGGGGGGAGGAGGAGGAAGGAAGGGGGGAGGAGGAGGGGGGGGAGGAGGGAGGAAGGGGGGAGGAGGGAGGAAGGGGGGGAGGAGGGAGGGAGGAGGGAGGGAGGAAAGGGGGAGGAGGAGGAGGGAGGAAGGGGGGAGGAGGAGGGAGGAAGGGGGGGAGGAGGAGGGAGGAAGGGGGGGAGGAGGAGGGAGGAAGGGGGAGGAGGAGGAGGGAGGAAGGGGGAGGGAGGGGGGGAGGAGGGAGGAAGGGGGGGGGGTTAAAGGTGTGTGTGACATTTGACATTGCTGGCACCCTGCCCGTCTTTGAGCTTGACCCATCTAAACCAGGATCAATAACTGTGTTAAAGTCCCCTCCCATGACCAACTTATGCAAATCTAGGTCCGGGATCTTCCCCAGCATCCTCTTTATAAACTCCACATCATCCCAATTTGGCGCATACACATTTACTAGTACCAGTTGCACCCACTCCAGTTTCCCACTGACTGTAATGTACCGGCCTCCCACATGCGTAACTATTCTTCCCGCCTCGAACACCACTCTCTTATTAATCAGGATCATGACCCATTTAGTCTTCAAATCTAGCTGCGAGTGAAAAACCTATTCGACCCATCACTTCCTTAATCTGATCTGATCCGCTACTCTAAAGTGCATCTCCTGTAGCATTACGATGTCCGCCTTCAGTTCCCTCAGGTACGCGAACATGCGTGCCCTCTTAACTGGCCCATTTAGTCCTCTTGCATTCCAGGTGACCAGCCTAGTTGGGGGGCTCATCGACAAGCATATCATCTGCTCACCCCCCCACTGCGCTTCCGTGCTCTAGGCTGCCCAGCTAGCTTGGTGACCCCACCCATGGCGCCAGACATTCTCCCACCTATTGTTCCCCACCCACCCCCCCCGCTCCCGCTCATACACACATACTCAAACGAAAAAACCAGTCCCAACACAATTGCCCACGAAAAATAATGAAACACAAAGAAAAGATCAAACAGAAGATCCAGCATCAAACAAACACGCCTCCATCCCCCATCAGTGCAAATGTAAACTTTAACTCACTCAGCTGTGCAACTGGCCCCAAATCAATACAGAAGGCATTACAAATAACATCCGAAAAACACGCGGCTTCCTCGCGAAAGCTCTGTGAGCCCTGTCCACTTCCAAGGGTCAGGAAAACGTCCCATCCCCCAGCAACTTCTCGAACATGGCCGCTATGTATGCCCCAGCGTCTGCTCCTTCGGACCCCTCCGGGAGACCGACGATTCTCAGGTTCTGCCGGCGGGATCTATTCTCTAGGTCCTCCACCTTCTCCAGGAGCCTTTTCTGCTGGTCTCTCAGCATCCCCACCTCCAACTTCACCGCAGTTTGATGTCCTCCTGCTCAGCCAGCACCTCTACTTTCTGGATCGCCCGATTTTGGGCATCCAATCTGAGCTCCAGCCGCGCAATTGATTCTTTAATAGGGTCCAAGCAGTCCTGCGTCTGCTTGGCGAAGCCCTCTTGGATAAATTGCATCAGCTGCTCCGTTGACCGCTGGGTCGACAAGCCGGAACTCCGGTCAGCCGCCATGCTTTCCCCCGCTGCAGCTTCAGCCCAAGCCTTCTCTGTTCCTCTGTTTCTTCCTTTGCGAGCACTTCTAATCCACCTCTCCATGCACCGATGTGGGGATCCGATAAACAATTGCCTCTACCAGTAAAAAATCAGGGGAAAAGGTCCAAAGGTGCGCCCCGAGCGGGAGCCACCAAATGTGTGACCTATTTCTTTATAGCCGCCACCAGAAGTCAGGAATTGAATTTTTAAACTCCTCCAAAAGTATAATTTCTCTGAGAGCTTCATACATTTGGTCTATTTTCAAAGCCCTTATCCACCTATCAAAGTTACTCTGTTTAATCCTTTCAAACTCCATGTTTGTTTGACCAGGTTCTTTCCTTAATTTTCTAAACCTTTGTCTGTAGGCCTTAATTTTCTAAACCTGTAGGCTTCAGGTACTAGTTCATATGCACCCAAGATGGATTTTTTTAACCTCCTCCTGTGTCCCAGATACCTCCTCTGACAGTGATGCAAACACTTCACTAGCCCTACCTACCAGCTTTGTTTGAATCAGTAATACCCACATGTCTGGTGCCCATTTCATTTGTTTAGCCACCTTCACAAATTAAATGAAGAAGGCTTTTACCTCTTTCTCATCAAACCGTGGCAATGCTTAGACATATTTAAATTGATCCCCACCAAGCCTTCGACTACGACGCTCTTTCTCTTTACCCTCATCACTATTTTCCAACTGAATGTTTCCCTTTACATCTGGCAATTTTAACTGACTGTCATGTTTCATAGTCATTTTCCGAAGTTTAAACTCCTCCTTTTCTCTTTATTTGTTTCTTTCTTCTCCCCTGAAAAGAAACCACAAATATGCTCACCCCTCACTGTCTTTAAGTTCACTAAGCCAATCCAATCATGAAAGATAGACTTTTATCCTGGACAAGCCCCCACTTTATTGCGAGCCAGGGTTTAGAGAACCCCAAAGTGTATCATGCAGTTCACCTGACCCACAACTTTTAATAGATTTTGGTTATGGGGAGCACACGGGCCCACTCTACAGGTGTGATGGAACAGAGATCTAAAGTACTTTTAAAACAGAACCATGTTTATTGTATGAATCCAGTTAACATTTTATAAACACACAGTAAACATCTTAGCAACTATCAATTCAAATACTTCCCCCAAAGAATACACTACTCTATAAGTAACCCCTAATCTTTCTCTGCAATAGACAAATACCCTCTTTAACAAAGACATCAGATTTAAATTCTCTACTGAGAGCAGTTATCACTTTTAAAATAGCAAGTGATCTGAAGAAATTCCTTTCATGCAGAAAGTGATCAAAATTATACCTTGTTTGGCTAAGATGTTTACTGTGTGTTTATAAAATGTTAACTGGATGCAGCTCCAACTCTGAAAAGTAATCTAAACAGTCACTGTAGCTGCCAGCTCAACAACTAAAGTAAAAACAGACAGACAGCCCAGTTCCACCCACACTCTGACATCACTGCAGCTATTTGATAAACACCCAATTCTTAAAGGTATTCTCACATGACACTATGTTGTCTCACCTTTCTCTTTGTCTTGTCTTCTCATGTTTTGTCCATTCCTTTGTTTTTCTCTTTAATTTGATTCCTGCTCTATAATTTAGCTGAGACCATTCAACAGAGGTTATACTACAGCTATACAAAACCCACTTAGAGTACTGTGAACAGTTTTGAGCAACACACCTTAGGACGGATACATTGGCCTTGGAGGGAGTGCAACATAGGTTTACAGAAATGATACCTGGACTAGCGGGATTGTTACGAGGAGAGGGTACACAAATTAGATTAAGGAGTGATCTGACTGAAGTATTCAAGATGTTAACAGGGAAAGACCGGGTAGATAAAGATAAGCCATTTCCACTGGTTGGAGATTCCTAAACCAGACCGTTCAGGAGAGATGTTAGGAAGCACTTCTTCACTCAAAGGGTGGTAGAGGTTTGGAACTCTCTCCCACAAACAGCAGTTGAAGCTAGAACAGTTAATTTTAAATCTCAGATATAGATTTTTGTTAAGCAAAGATATTGAGGGATATGTGCCAAATGTAGGTTTGTGGAGTTAGGCCATAGATTAGCCATGATCTCATTAAATGGCAGGACAGGCTCGAGGGGTTGAATGGCCTAATCCTGTTCCGATGCTCCTATTACTGATGTGGGAAATATGTCCAGCATCTCGTGTCTTTAGATGATATTTGGAGATTTCACACGTTTGCATTGAGCCCCCAGCCCTTTGGTCTGTTGCTAAGCAGCTTGCTAATAATTATTCTGTCTATTTAAAGGACACCAGAGGAACTCGATGAAGGAGACCAAACACCAGTTTCCATGAAGCACAATTTTTATATTTCTATGCCACAGTCAGAGTTGTCCTCAAAGCCTCCAGAAGAAGATTCTCTAATTAATGCTCAGCCAGTTGAACGGGTGGTAGATTTGCCTACATGTATTGGAGAAACAAATGCAAGGACTAAAGAAAGCCATTCACAAGTTGCACCCTCACCACCACTCTGTGCTCCTGCTTCAAACTTGCGTCGTCCAGCCAAGGAAATTGACATCAAGACCACATCTCCTGTTGCTGATGAGATAGCAAATCATGTTCACACTAAAAGATTGTCCCACACAAGCCCGATGAGAACTTTGCAATCTGTACAATGCCAAGAACAGGAAGTAAAAACCAAACAAAATTGCATTGAAGCAGCAGAACCAGTTTCTCTTGGAAGAGGAATTACTCTTGTGCCCAGCAATCGCTTGACTGAACCAGGAGATAATCATGTGAGTTGATTCATTTGTGCCGACTAGTCTGGCAATGTCACATTTTACAAGTGCATCCTGTAATGAGCGAAAATAATTTGCCAAACCCCTTCGGGAACTTCTCTATTGATTAGATATCCAAAATGCCACAGTGTAGCACTCCAGACTATTCGGGGTCCCACTGTAGAGCTTTTGTGTCTTAAGCAGAACTATGTTCCTAAAAGGCAAAGATACAATCACCTGCAAAGGGGCTGGGGAGAGTGGGGTTAGTTTTCGGCAATTCTGTTATTCATAATGGAGAGAGTGAAACAAGTGATACCAAAATAAATTGGAGAGGGCATTTAATCTCGCCCTTGCACCCATGTTGCATCAGTAAGTGACATTTATTCTGAAAGCCCTTGTATCAAGTTGAGATGCTTCAACTTTTCTGCTAACAGTGCATGTGTCTATGGGCATGAAAAAATGGAGAGAACAAGGAATAGAGAAAATATCATCAAATTAATTTGCTCTATTCAATCTGAATCTGCTAGTTTTTTTCCTGCTAATCTCTTGCACCACATTTTAGAGTTGCTGTTCATAAAAATTATTTTATTCCTGAATTGAAGTTTGAGCATTTAATTAATTTGCATTCTGGAGCACTCCAATTGGGTCTATGGCTCATTGATTTTAAACAAATAACATAATATTTAATATTTTGTTTGCACATGTTAATTTTTTTATTCATGGTGTATAAACACCAAATCAACAACGATTTTCCAGATTTAAGCAAAAGCATAAAATCACCTCCAAGTAAATGTTTGGTTCCTTTTGGACAATGGTTAATTTTTTGGCAATCCGTGCGCCCCAATTCAACAAGTAGAATGAGAAACCTCACTGTCTTGATATTTTTACCAAATTTGGCAAGTTTTTTTTTTCTTCTGACACATTTTAACATAAGAATGTCCTTGTTTTTGTTTGGGCTATTGGACTATAAATAGGGGGAAAATATAAGTTTATAAGAGCTTTCTTGCATCAGATAGTTGGGTCCTTTTATAATTAAAGGAGCTAGGGATTTTCAATTTATGTGTGTACTCCTGAGTAATTCTGTTTTCTCTCACTTCGACAAATCTGACACATTGGCAAATAAATCATTTTTGAACACTTTAATCAGATATATTGTGGGGAGGGGAGAACTTGTGCAAGGTACAATGTTGAAGATGCTCAAACACTACAAAATAAAAGCAAATTACTGTGGATGCTGGAATCTGAAACCAAAGAGAAAATGCTTGAAAATCTCAGCAGGTCTGGCAGCATCTGTGGGGAGAGAAAAGAGCTAACGTTTCGAGTCCAGATGACCCCATTTCCCTAGGTTTCTGTGGCTATGACTCCTTTCATTCCAACTCCACAGTATAAATATTTCCCACTTTCTTTATTATAGCTTTGACAAAGGGTCATCTGGACTCGAAACGTTAGCTCTTTTGTCTCCCCACAGATGCTGCCAGACCTGCTGAGATTTTCCAGCATTTTTTCAAACACTACAACGTGGGTTCAAACAGCACATTTTAGAATTATGCAGCACCATGAAAAAGAAGAGCTCCTTGGGTGCTTTCAAAATAATTTATTGTTTCCCCTCCTTGTTTCCACTTCAATTTAACATTGGATTGATGGTTTTGTGATTTGGACTTTGTCCTCCGTTCTGAATGTGTTCAGAAGCCATTGGTATGGCAGTGCCCATTTTATAATGATATTACTGCTGGAAATGTTCCATGTTTCTCTTCTGACAATTCATTATAAAGTCTAACTTTGTGATTTCAGAAAAGCAGTAGCTGGATATCAGCTGATGACTTCTGCAAACCATCTCCAAGAAAAGAGCTCCCAAAAAGCACAACGGAAAGTTCACCTGGATGTAACGTGAGCACAAGACCAGTGAATGAAAATAGCACTCAGCTGACCAAGCATGGACAGTCCGCCTCCAATTTCCCTCGGTATAAACGTGGCCAGGAGGACTCCTCTTTTAAAGTGACTCATCGCCGAAAGGCAGGTAGGATGGTTTGAAGAAAGAACTGCCTCCAAATAGTATGGTATTTGATTCATTTTTAAATCAACTAATCCAATCACTGCTGTTGTGCATACAAATACAGAATGTGATATTTTGGAACTTGCACTGAGTGGCCTGTGGAGGGTTTTGATTTGAAAAATATCCAAACAATGAGCTCAAGAAGAAATGCAGCATTATTTTTACTTCACATTAGCTAGTAGATATGAAACTATGGGTAGAGACCTTGATGATGGGGTGGTGGGGGTCATAAACTATCGTGGTGGAATGGATTTTCACAAACTTAAACAGCTAGGTATATTTCCACTGTACCTGTCAGTAGCTTAATACCCCGTCAGATGCTCAGGTTTCTTGTATTAAAGGCAAACGTTTTAGTCAAGAGTGATAACTTTGATTAAAATCTCAGAAGCCTATCCCCCCTACACACAGATTTCAGAATAAGGTCCATATGTCTTACTCACTCACGTACTCGCACGTCTGTGAGAGGCAGATGTACCAGATTGAAGAAAAAAAATTAAGGAACCAGCTAGATCGAAAGTGAGTTCTGGCCTCATAATGACCAGGCTTACATTTTTATTGTTTCATGGAACATGGAACAATAAGCACTGGAAGATGATACTGTGAAAACTGTTCATTCATGTATTTAACATAACCAAGCTGTTGGCTTACACTTGTGGCTTATCTGGTAGTGCGTTTCGATTTGTCAATCAGAAGGAAGAGAGAAGGTGCATAGTGATTTGTGTCTGATGACCGTCCATGCAACAAAAAGTGTAACAAAACAGTGTAGATCCAATTCCTCATTGTAAAGGTCCATTCCAGATTATAGAGACATAGATTCACTTATAATTGATTATTAACACTGAACCTGTAAGAATATCTAGCACACAAAATTATAAAAAGCTTCAGTGGTTGAGCATTGGGCACTGGAGAAATCTGCCCTGATGTTTCTTGACAAGAGATATTAATTTTGTTTACGTTTCTCTTTGTGGCTAGACAAGCCCTTGATTTAACATCACATCTGAAACACAGCCACTCTGTGAAAGCAGCACTCCCTCAGTATGGCACTGATGTGTCAGCCTGGATTATGTGCTGAAGACTGGAGTTAAACTTGAACATTTGGTTTCTGACTCTAGCACTGAACCACAGCTGATTAATACTGTGTTATGGTTCTGCAATTGTCAGCAGCCCTACAATACCCCAGCTGTGTGCAAGCCTTGAATGTGAATCTCAACAAGACTGTTTAATATATCAGCAAAGTCCTCATGTAGCATCAATAGATGCACCCT
This sequence comes from Scyliorhinus canicula, assembly GCF_902713615.1. Taxonomy (NCBI): domain Eukaryota; kingdom Metazoa; phylum Chordata; class Chondrichthyes; order Carcharhiniformes; family Scyliorhinidae; genus Scyliorhinus; species Scyliorhinus canicula. The sequence continues at coordinate 40,618,593 of NC_052164.1, forward strand.
GACAGAAGACAATAATGTTCATCCTAATCTTCATGCTTAACACAGCATCAAGAAGTAAATGTACCTGCCAGACCATCAGAATAATTAAAATCGATCATTCTAGCTCCAAGTGTGATAGTTCCACGTCACCGTTACTTTTTAAGAATAGATTTGGCAATATAACAATGTTTGATTTTATGCTATTTATTAATCGGAATTACTGTGTTTTGAACAGGTATTTCAAACCCATTCCGGGGTCTTCTGAAATTGGGCAATTTAGAGAGACGAGGCCATGTTGGCATTTGGAAGGAGTATTACTGTGAGTTATCACCATTTGAGTTCCGACTGTACCAGAATGATGACGACCGCAATTGTTATGACAACTGCTCTTTATTAAGATGTGAACATGTGGGATCGGCCCACAGCGATGGAAGGTTTGAGCTAGTTCTTGCTGGAAAGAGGCTCTACCTGCGTGCACCCTCACGAGATGAAGCGGAGGATTGGATTGACCGGATTCGGGAAGCTTTAGTAAAGTGCCGGCCTCATCAACCTCCAAAACAGGAAGCAATGCATGAAGAGAATTCAGTAAGTGAGAAACCACATCATGTGACTGAGCTCTGTGCCCCTCAATCTGCTGAACAGTCAAACCATGAGAAAGAAAATGGCTTCCAGGAAGAGTTTAATTGGGTTTCTAAGGCAGAAGCACAATTAGATGCTATTAAAGAAACTGTACTTTACCTATTAACAGATAAAAACTGGACACCCTATATCTTTTCTTTATCATTGGAAGCGCTGAAATATTTCCAGTTCCAGGGGCAGCAAAAGATATTTTGCAGCAGCTACAGAATTGAGACATTTAAAGATGTTATACCTGATACTGCACTTGGTGGTCCGGCTTACTTTAAATTAATTACATCCAACGTCACTCTGAGGCTTCAGGCAGAAAGTGCGACAGAGGCAAAATCATGGCGTGAACTTATTCGAGCAGTTCTATCATCTTTCTTGGAAGCAGAAGAAGATGCCTTGGCAGCAAATGCAGGCATAGAGAAAAATGAGAAACGACTTGTGGAGCTCGGCTTGGGGGAGCACAGCGATCTGCTTCAATGCCTAACTGCTGTACCCATAGAGAAAGGGCTGGATGCACAAGATTTCCGATGCGCAGGTATGCTATTTCTACATCCTTGGTCTAAACGTAAAATCTCAAAGGGTCTGAATAGTCCAAACGATTAGGCACTAGCCTTTCACTTCCAGGACCAAGGTTCAAATCCAGCCAAGACTGATTGAATGAAAAGCTTTCACTGTGAGATGGATTTGGTCAGTCTCAGTCCAGTTCTTCATGAGCATTGACTACAATTGTCCCTAATTATTGATCTCGCTCTTGGTATATGATGATTAGTGTGGAAAATTAAAGAAATGTCACACTGGTACTGTAGCGTGTTTGTCAAACCCGCTTAACACAGATGTGCGACCGATGCTGTGGTTAGTGTGCAAAATGATGTATCCATTCCTCCGTATTAATGTCCCTTATTTGATGAGCATAAAATATTTTTTTAAATACAATTGGTGCCATTTTCTGTCACATGATTTAGGTTGGTGTAGGTTAAAGTGAAAATACTCCAAATGTTATGGGAATGGGGAGAGAAATCCTAGCACTACTTTTCAAGGCACCTACAGAAAAATACTCTGCTCAATTGTAGATAACTCTATGAAGGTGGAAGGCATTGATTGTGTTGTTGTTGATTGAGCACATATAAAGTTAGAGTTACTGGCACTGGGAAGAGGGTTGAATTAATACTTCACTGTGAATAAATCTCAACTGTCTAAAGATGGGCTCTATTCCATCCTTTGCCAACTGGCTGTCAGGAATTCAACACAACCTTCCAGGTTTCTTTAGGAGCCAGTCTCTGACAGTTTCAGATATTAGATTACTGAGTCTGTCATAGCAGGCTGAATTAATACCCAACTTATATGTTCACCTTCATGTCCTCACCTTAAATAAAAATGACCTATTTGCAATCCTCCTTCTGGCAAATTGCCACCCCTTCCCAAAGGACACGGGGGGTAGCGTGAGGGTGTCAATCGAGGTAGTTATTAGGTTAGTTGTTAGATTCCTGCCAAGTGTAAATGGAGTTACCGCTTCCTTTCAATGGTTGCTATGTGACATACTTAAAAGACCTCTCCGGAGTATCTATTGAGGGAAATCGTCCAAATGACTCCTCCATGTTGGCATTCAAATTGAAGCATTGGAGTTGATTTTCAGCTTTAGGTGCATTTGGTGATCCGGCTGCAAATTGCATCCCAAGTTGGGCTAGTTTCTTTTTCTTGGAATTTCCACTGAAAAATATTTGCGTATCCTTAAATGTAAAATCTGCCATGAACCAGTCCAGTGTTTTAGAACATAATTTTAAAATTTTTTTGCTTTCAAAATATCCTTGAAAGTATTTACTTGATTTAATTGATCAAGCTGAAAATGGTTCCCCATAAACGTTGTGTTTTTAATGGTGCCTTACCTCTGACTAATCTGATTAACTGAAATGACGTTAAAAAATACAAATCTATTTGCCTAGTTATATTTGTGTACTGTACTCTGAGTTAACTTAAATAAAAAAAAGTATTCAAAAGCTGTTGAAACATAGTTATTAGTATCTTGGCACCTCAGGATAATAGCTCATTTTTAGAGCTATCCTGAAGGCCTGCAAATGAGTGCAGTTAATGGAACCTTGCAATGATGACTAATCTGACTTGGTTGACACTAGCTTCTGGAGCAAAATATTGCACTAGCGAAATGCACGGAACATAATTTACACTTAAAATTGCGTGATCTTTTGTGCCAGTTTTGAGCGCTGAAGAAGCCAGCACAGCCATATCGGAATTCCATACCACAATAGTTAACCACCTTGGGAAAAGAAAAGTGAACACTCTGATTTTCTCTTTACTTTTAATGGCTTTGCTCAAGTGGTCGGGAATAGATTAATAAGAGTTTTAAAAAGCACAAATGATAAATTCTTTTTTTTTTTAACAAACAATTTTATTGAGGTTTTTTGGCATTGTAAACAGTTACAAACATCAACAGAAAGAAGACAAAAAAGGCAAAAATGTGCAAACATCCACGTACATTCAATACTTCAGTCATAACATACTGCACAAGCCTGCTCCACTCCCACCGGTACTACCCGCCACTTTATCCCTCCTACTCTACTCTACTCTACCTTCACCCCCGCAAGGTGAACTTAATTTTTTCCATACCCAGGAAACTTGACATGCCCGTAAGCCAGAACTCAGTCTTCGGGGGCTTTGAGTCTCTCCATGCCAACAATATTAGTCGCCGGGCTATCAGGGAAGCAAAGGCCAAAACATAGAACATAGAACAGTACAGCACAGAACAGGCCCTTCGGCCCTTGATGTTGTGCCGAACAATGGTCACCCTACTCAAACCCACATATCCACCCTGTACCCGTAACCCAACAACCTCCCCCTTAACCTTACTTTTTAGGACACTACGGGCAATTTAGCATGGCCAATCCACCTAACCCGCACATCTTTGGACTGTGGGAGGAAACCGGAGCACCCGGAGGAAACCCACGCACACACGGGGAGGACATGCAGACTCCGCACAGACAGTGACCCAGCCGGGAATCGAACCTGGGACCCTGGAGCTGTGAAGCATTTATGCTAACCACCATGCTACCGTGCTGCCCCAGCCTCGTTCTCACCCTGGACTCCCGGGTCTTCCGAAACCCCAAACATTGCTACCCCTGGACCCATCGCCACCCTTGTTTTTAGCACCCGGGACATGATCCCTGCAAATCCCTCCCAGTACCCCCTAAGCATCGGGCATGCCCAAAACACGTGTACGTGGTTTGCTGGTCCTCCTGCGCACCTAGCGCATTTGTCCTCTACCCCAAAGAATTTGCTCATCCGAGCCACCGTCATGTGGGCCCGGTGAACGACCTTAAATTGAATCAGGCTGAGCCTGGCACATGTTGCGGTCGAATTTACCCTACTCAGTGCTTCTGCCCACAGCCCGTCCTCCATTTCCCTGCCTAGCTCCTCCTCCCATTTGGGTTTCAGTTCCTCCGTCAGGGACCCTTCCTCCTTCATGAGCACCTTATAAATATCAGAGACTCTACCCTCCCCTCCTTCCCCTCTAGAGACTATTCTGTCCTGGATCCCCAATGGCGGGAGGCGTGGGAAGGATGGGACCTGTCTACGGACAAAGTCCCGCAACTGTAGGTAACAAATGATAAATTCAAACAACACAAATCAGATTGGGAGTCACTCATATGACACCCAATTAAAATAAAGGATGTCAAATTGGGCAGTCTGTTAGGCACATGCATTCGACTTGATTTTCATGAATTCCCTGTGCTCAGAACATCAAATAGCACCAGACACAGCAACAGGGAAATATGTTCCTATGTTTCTGTTGTATTATGAAATTATCAGTTGTGCTATCTGAGTTATTTTTAAATGGGCTAAATAATCTTCAGTTTATTTTTTATTGTGTTTTTATTTTGAAGGATGTCATCAACAAATTGGATTTTCTTTTGGAAAACCCAAGCTTTGTGCCTATTCCGGCCTTTACTACTGTGAGATGTGTCATCATGATACATTAATAATTATCCCTTCCAGAATGATCCATAACTGGGACCTGATGAAAAAAGGGGTGAGTAACCGTTATTGTGTTTGGTTCTAGCTTCTTTGATAATGCACTGCTCCCAATGCACATACAGGTGATTTTGTGTACTTGCGGTCAAAAGGTAGGGTGGGGTGTGCATGGCAACTACCCAGAGGAGTCGGTATGATAACCAGTTATGTTTTGGGGGGCAATCCGCATTACATGACCGATGATCAGTGTAAAATGTGCACTCTGTAGGTACCCCACCAGTTTAGGTTTGAGTAATCTGACAATGAGAGCACTTGTTGAGGATTTGCAGCATGGTAAAGACAATGTATATATTTTTTTGTCATCAGAAGAAAGAAGTTGGGCTGACAAGGCATTGATTATTTTCTTTCCATCTGTGCTTTCCCCGAGAGTGGTGGCCTGCTTTGTGTGAAAAATGTTTTAAAAGTAAGGTTAAGTGATACCGATCTCTCAGTTCAACAGTTCTGATATTTGAAAACCGATGTTTCTTTATCAGTTCCTCACTCATTCCCAGAAAGTTCAGAAACCTCTACATCATCCACAGTATAAGTAACTGAAAAGTACTTGAAATTTCACTATGATAATGTGGTGCAAAATCTCTAAAGGCCATTGACATTATTGGAGAAAATGAAGCTTTAGCATACTGAACAATAAGGAGAAAATGTCTGTCTTTACTCGAGTTAACATTTTCTGTTTTTCAACAAAGGTTTCCGATATAGCTGCAAACTTCCTGCAGCAGACCCAAAATGAACCATTCATTGATATTAATGTGGTAAATGGAAGTCTGTACCAGTATATTGAGCAGATGGCCCAGGCCCGCAGGAGCAGAGATCGGTTGAAGTTGTTGGAAGACTATCTTCTCACTTGTCGGAGTGGTGCAGTCCAGGAGTTTTATAAAAAGTAAGCAATGAATGCTTTTAGTTCACAATGCACCAGTTGCGCAGTGTTTGAATTCCAATTTTTGCCCACTAATGTGAAATCACCCTGAAAGTACCTTCCCCACATGCTAAGAGTATTTCTTTAAATGTAAAATAACTTTAGTTTTATGTATTTGACATTTTTTTGCTCAATATATTACAAAACATTGCAGTTCTAATTTCTGATATTGATGAAACCAGTGTTTGCATTTGATAATTTTCTGATGCAATAGGTGTTACTTATCTTGAAGGGAAGATGTGTTTGCCTAAATTCAACTCTGCTCAAGAAAGTTTCTGTAAGCTGTCAATAAATTCATTTATTTAGTGTCCAACTGAGGAGCAAAGCATTGTCACAGATCTCATCTTTCAGAAATGTTAGATGAAAGGCCCCTTGATGCGATGGATCCCTTTGTGCTATTCGAAGAAGTGCAGTGGATTTCTTTTGGAACATTGCCAACATTTATTCAACAACCATTATCAGGAAAACCATTTAGTTCGTCCATGTCCAAGTGTTACTTATGGGACCTAGATGCATGCAAATTGCTGCTGCAGTTGCTCACAAAACAAAGTAATTAAACTTCAAAATTAAAAGTAATCTATTGACTGCAAAGCACTTTGGAACATTCTGCAGACATCCAAGACACAATATAGAGTTTTTTTTAAATTTCCATCTTGTGTTGCTGAGTTGATCTTTTATTCCTGACTAAATGGCGAACTGTCCAGAGTCTGATTAATGTTTTGCAATTCTTAACCAAAGTAATAAATCTAGCATCCTCAAAAGAAAGAGCTCATGGAGGGATATAACCCTGTCAAGTGTTTTTCCAAAGTACATTCACTTCTTGGTACCAGTGTAGCTTGGTTGGTCGCATTCTTCTCAGAGACCAAAGATCATGGGTTGAGGTTCTACTCCAGAACTTGAGCACACAAGTCCAGGCTTGACAGACCCCAATATAGTATTGACAAAATGCTGCACTGTTGGAGGACCATCTATCAGATGAGGCATTAAACTGAGGCCCCATCAGTCCTCCCAGAAGGACGTAAAAGATCCCATGGTACTATTTCAAACAAGTGTGGGGGAGCTCTCCCCAATGCCCCGGCAAATTATTTATCCCTAGCTATTAATGCAGCTACAGACAAAAAGAAAAAAACTGGTTTGTTTCTTCAATACAAATGACTCTGACGTTAGTTGTTTGAAAGCTGTTATCTCCTGTTTCAGGTTGGAGCAGAAAAAGTATCTCCTGGAATCACCTGACCTATACAGTGTTTCTGATCTTCGACGGGTTAGTGCCTAATATTGTCTAACTACTTATTTATACTGTACAACATGCAATATTTTCTAAAGGCAAATCATTCAGCCTATCAACCTGAGTAGATGAAGCATGTGTTTAATTGGGTTTCAGAACAGTATCAGGTCGTGTGCTTCATATACAGCTGAAAAACAATCAAAGCAAAGCTAGTTGGCATTTGAATTTCTCTTAATTACTGCCTCATAACATGGCCCACTTAGGTTCCATGTTATATATTCTATTATGTACTGCATTACTTTCAATATCTATTTTTAAAACAAGAGTTTATTTTTTAATATTAAAAAAACACAATTCTGGAAGATGAGATTTGGCAAAACATTAAACATGAATTTCAAATAAAAAGCTGATGTAAGAAAAGATAAAACTTGCTGAGCAAACAAAAACACAAATTAATCATTTTAGAAATGAGTAATCAACAATGATGACCATTAGAGTGTTAAAGGATGAGAGTGAGCCCAGCTCTGAATATATAATGTATATGTATGTATAATATAAATTTTAACAATATATATATATATTATATCACACACACGGCTCTTTGTCTCGGTCTCTCTCTCACATATATACACACACACACACGCTCGTTCCTCTCCCCTTCCTTGCACACTCGCCCATTCCCACCCCCACATCCTCATGCTCACACTCACTCCCTCACCACTTGTCCATCCTCTCTCTCACTCACTCACTTGCCCATCCTCTCACTCACTCACTTGCCCATCCTCTCACTCACTCACCTGCCCATCCCCTTTCTCACTCACTCCCTCGCCCATCCTTTCTCTCACTCACTCACTTGCCCATCCTCTCACTCACTCACTTGCCCATCCTCTCGCTCACTCACTTGCCCATCCTCTCACTCACTCACTCACTTGCCCATTCCCTCTCTCACTCACTCACTTGCCCATCCTTTCTCTCACTCACTCACTCACCGATCCTCTCCCTACAGCTGCAATTCTTGCTGTAGCTGATTGATTAACATTTTCCGGTCGCCAAATGTGTTCACTACATTTTTCGATCAGACTGCTTCAAGATGTGCCCAAATAAAAAGATGTTTGCATTTCAGTGTTCTGTTCTTCTAGTGTTCCTTTTATCTTGCAGACAGCACAAGGAGTGTTTGAAGCATTCTTGCAGCACGCCATTCACTATGCCACTAATCATGTCTATATGTGTGGCCTTTGCACTCAGCGTGGCTTCATCTGCCAACTCTGTAATAGCAATGACATCATCTTTCCTTTTGAGTTTGAATCAACTTCAAGGTAAGCAAAAGTATTCTTAACATTCTTGTATAAAGCATTATCCTAATTGCTTTGTGTATGAACATTTGGAAACCTGCACAGAACGCTTCTAATTAGCACAGTGGGCTAAACAGCTGGCTTGTAATGCAAAACAAGGCCAGCAGCGCGGATTCAATTCCCTTACTGGCCTCCCCAAACAGGCGCCGGAATGTGGCGACTAGGGGCTTTACATAATAACTTCATTGAAGCCGACTTGTGATAATAAACTATTATGATTATTAAAGGAAGGAGGTTTATGAACCTGTAAACAAAAGTTTATTTACACCATTGCAATGTATGGTCTACGTCTATGGAACCGGGTAGCCCTGGCACAACTTAATCTGAGCAACAGTGAACAGGTTATTGTTGCATAAATGGTGCTTGATCAAACTGTTGACAGTACCTTTCATCATTTTGCTGATGAGGCGGTAATTGGTTTGATCAGATTTTCCCTACATTTTGTGCACAGGACATACCTGTACAATTTTCCCCTTCATCAAGTAAATGTTATTATTCACCATGTTATTCATGGGCTGTTTGGTAGGGTTCTGGTGGGAACACAGTTGAATGCTCGGGCCATTCTTCGCCTGAAACGCTCTGCTGCAAATAGGGCAGGTTAACACATGTGAGCTTTGGACGAGATACTGGTTGCATTTTTTTTCTTTGTGCCTCTGATAATTGCCTTGCTTTTAAAGGAGGCCACATTGTTTTATACCTGGCTACGTCAGGTGCAGCAATCCCAAGGAAGTTTCTCCCAGGGCTCTGAACCAATATAAATGCTCTTAAATGAAGTCTTCAAAGTGGTCTTGTAGCACTTCCATTGACCATCTTGAGAGGGCACCCCACTCAAGCTGTTCATTGAAGATTTGCTTTAGTGAGCAAGTGTCAAGCATTCAGGCGACATGACTAGCCCAACTCCATAATCGCTGTCTTGATGTGGTGTGGATGCTTGGCATACTAACTCAGGGGAACATCTCAGCGTCTGATAGTTTGTCCTGTCACCTGATCTTCAGAAATTTTTGAAAGCATCTTCAGTGAAAATGGTTGTCCTTCTTGGCACAATGCTGGTACACAGTCCAAGTCTCGCATGTGTAGAGTACAGTGGGCTCTATATAGACTTTAAGTTTGGCAGACAGACATACTCCTCTTTTCTCGAGACTGCTGTTCGAAGTCTGCCAAAGGCTTTGGCAATGGTTGTAAGTGTCTCATTGTCAATACAGACAGCTTGAGAGAGAGAGAGAGAGAGTGTGAGTGTGGTGATGACATAAAGTGAACTTATGCACGACTGACCGGTCCTGGTCATGGATTGGAACCTTGAGCTCAAGATAGGGCTTTCCTGCAGCAGGCAAGTACATGACTTCAGTTTTCCTTGTGCTGATCGTAAGGCCAAACTTGATGCATACATTAGAAAGCAAGTCATTGCCACGTTGCATGTCAAACTCTGGACTGGCAGCTAGTACACAGTCTACAAATAGGAAATTGTGAAGTATGTTCTTGATGTACTTGACCTTTGCTTGGAATTATCTCAGATCGAGCAGCTTCCCATCCATGAGATATCAATGCCAAGATCAACGTCTTGGACGGCATCAGAGCATTGCAGAGAAAAATATGCTCTCTGAAAGCTGGTTTTAGCATGCGGCCCTGTTGAGCTCTATCAGTGATTGGCAGTGAGTTAGACGACTCTCCTTCATCCAGATGCGCAGGCATGCATATAGAACTGTCAAACCACGTGATTAATTTCTCAGGGCAGCCAAATTTCTCCATTACCTTCCAAAGGCCCTAATGGCTGACTGTCAAAGGCCTTGGACAGATCAACAAATGTGGTATCACAATCCATGTTCTGTTCTTGGTATTTCTCATGGCACCATCTAACTGCAAACACCATATCAGTGGTTTCTCAATCTTTTCTGAAACCACACTGACTTCTCTGACAGCAGATCCTGATTGCAATGTTGAACTAAGCTGTTCAGAAGGATTCTGGTGGAGATTTTTCAAGCCATGGAGAGGAGTGAGATTCGTCTGTGACTGTCGCAAGATTGGCCAGTTCCTTTCCGCTTGTCCAGGTAGACAGGCATGCTATACACCAGGCTCTACGAGACCTGGTATTGTGCAATGAGATAGGATTAATTGATAACCTCATAATGAAGGCATCACTATACAACAGCGATCAGAACATGATGAATTTTACATTCCATTAGAGCGAGAGAAAAGTGTCAAATATTAGTATTTTAAAATTGGGAGTATTTATGAGGGCATGAAATCAGAGCTAGCTAAATTGAACTGACAAATGAGATTAAGTGATAGATCATAGAGATGCAGTGACAGACATTTTAGAATACAAAGAATAGATATATTCCAATGAGAAAGAAAAACTTCAAGGGGAGGACCCACCATCCGTAGTTAACTAAAAGGTTAAAGACAAATTCAAAGTTAAAAAAATATTTTCTTGAGCAAAGGTAGGACCGAAAATTGAACAAATTATTAAGAACAGAAAAGAATGACACAAAGATTAATGAGGAATGAAAAATTAGAGTGCGAAAGAATTATAGCAAGAAATATAAAAATGTAAATGCTTCTCAGAGAATGTTTCCGGGACTAATACCTGGAGTGGGCGGGTTGACTTATGAAGAAATGTTGGACAGGTTAGGCTCTTAGTTATGGGATAAAAGTAAATTATTGCTGTGAGGGGAATTGATTACAAAAGTAGGGATTTTATGCTTCAGTTGTACAGGGCACTCGTGGGACCACATCTGGAGTACTGTGTACAGTTCTTCCCCCCACATTTAAGGAAATATATAAATGCATTAGAAACAGTTCAGAGAATGTTTACTGGACTAATACCTGCAGTGGGCGGGTTGTCTTATGAGGAAAGGCTGCACAGGTTAGACTTGTAGTCATTGGATAAAAGTAAATTACTGTGGATGCTGGAATCTGAAACAAAAACAGAAAATACTGAACAATCTCAGCAGGTCTGACAGTATCTGTGGCGAAATAAGGGAGCTAACAATTTCGAGTCTGGATGACTCTTTGTCAAAGCACCTTTGTCACTAGATAGGAATTTGATTCCACTCATTGGTTCTAATAACATGGGAGAATCTTTAAGAAAGCAGTTGATGGTAACCTGTGGCAACCTATTGATTGTTTCTTCACAGACGGATGAAGGCCGATTGAGGAGGTGGTTAAAGTGTTCTGGCCGTCTTTCTAGTCTGTGTTCGCCTGTTGGTATCGAGGATTGGGATAAACCAGTCCACTGGGGCCCATAGGTGGATTTCAGATAAAGTCTGTTTCAACACACAGTGGCTTCGAGGCAGTGCCAAGTCATGCGCAGTGCAATTAGTTGCAGAATTAAACTGCACATCTGTCCTCTTCAGTTTACTTTAATCCCGTTCTCTCAAACACTACCCTTTGTTGCCCAAATGCCAAATGCCACATTTTCGCAATGTTTTCTCTAGTGCAACTTTTCTACACGAGTGCTCAATTTCGGCTAGATTTGAGCTCTGAACCAATACCTAATAGGATCTAGATTGGAAATATAATTTCCCTCAACATCTTTACAAACAGACTTGCATTCTATCAATTTGAGTTCAATTTAAACCCAAGTCACAGAGACATTAAAATAGTTTGCACTTCAAACTATCTATATGCTCAGATAAATATTGAACCACATGCTGTGCAATGCCATTCCTTCTCCTTTGTACAGGAAAACTCAAGACACTTTATTGTGAAGTGTACTTTATTGTGAAGGACGAGGGGGGATCTTAGAGAAACATTAAAAATTATGAAGGGAACAGATAGGATAGATGCGGGCAGGTTGTTTCCACTGACGGGTGAAAGCAGAACTAGGGGACATAGCCTCAAAATAAGGGGAAGTAGATTTAGGACTGAGGAACTTCTTCACCCAAAGGGTTGTGAATCTATGGATTTCCTTGCCCAGTGAAGCAGTTGAGGCTCCTTCATTAAATGTTTTTAAGGTAAAGATAAATAGTTTTTTGAAGAATAAAGGGATTAAGGGTTATGGTGTTCGGGCCGGAAAGTGGAGCTGAGTCCACAAAAGATCAGCCATGATCTCATTGAATGGCGGAGCAGGCTGATGGGGCCAGATGGCCTACTCCTGCTCCTAGTTCTTATGTTCTTATGACATTTGAACTCCTTTTTTCAGTGAATACAGATTTTTCTGTCAAATAAAACATGCAATTTATAAAATATTACATCACATTTACAAACCTTTATTTTTAACACTTCACTCTAGAATATTTTGATTTGGTGTGGGTTTTTCCATTTAATTACATTCTGTTGAATATTAAATCCACTTTAGCCGAGGACCTTCTGCACTGTAAATTCTATAATTCTATGACCCAGGTTCGATCCCGGGTCACTGTCCGTGTGGAGTTTGCACATTCCTTCCGTGTCTGTGGGTCTCGCCTCCACAACCCATAGATGTGCAGGGTTGATAGATTGGTCACGCTAAATTGCCCCTTAATTGGAAAAAAAAGAATTGGGTACTCTGAATTTACTTTTTTTTTAATCCACTTTAATCATGATTTCTCACTCGGCTTTGATCTACCTCACAATTTTAATCTTCACCTTTTTAAGGATGGCCTTTTGCCCTTCTCCACTCCAACTAAATAAAGCTAGTGTCTTTGTCTCGTCAGCTGATCAGAAATACACTTCTCTCTGGACTTCCAGTGGCAGCTTTGAGGAAGTAAGTCGCACATTTGGTGGCTCTCGCTCCGGTCTGTCTTTAAGACCTTTTTCCCTGACTTTTTGAACTTTTGAGCGCTGGAGTGAAAAGCAATAGCACTCTAGATCTGAATCCATACAGAGTTGTATGGACTTAAAGGAGCAGAAGGGAGCGAAAACAGGCGAAGAAGGGGCTGAACAAAGGTGGTGTGGAAGCTCAAGTGGGAGGAAAGATGGCCGATGAACGGACCACGGAAAGGACGGTCCAGGCAGCACTGGACAACATGCTGCAGGTCATGAAAGAGAGCTTCGCAGCACTGAAGTGGGATAATTTGGAACCGCTCCAGAAAGCGGTGGAGAGACTTGACCAGAGGCTGGATGCTCAGGATAAGAAGGTCCAGGCACTGGAGAAGACTGTGGAAGAGCAGGCGGATTTCCAAACGGTAGCGGACGTGGAAATTAGTAAGTTGAAGGAGCAGCAAGCAAGGCTGATGGACAAGCTGGAGGACCTGGAAAACAGGTCTCGCCGGCAGAATCTGAGAATCATTGGGCTCCCGGAGGGGGCCGAGGGAGTGGATGCCACGGCATATGTGGCAGACATGCTGCAGAAGCTGGTGGGGGATGATTTCTTCCTGCGTCTGTTGGAGCTGGACAGGGCACACAGTGCAGGCGAGGCAGCCACGAGGGGGGGAGCCCCACCGGGCAATGGTGGTCAGGTTCCATAGGTTCGTGGACAAGGAGCGGGTTCTTCAGTGGGCCAAGAACACGAGGAGCTGCTCATGGAACAAGAGTGTCCTGCGCATCTACCAGGATCTGGGCCAGAAGGAGGGCAGCCTACAGACAAATTAAAGAGATTCTGTTTAAAAAGAGGGTCAAGTTTGGGCTACTTTTCCCGGCGCGGCTTTGGGTCACATACCGGGAACAGCAACATTATTTTGACGACCCGGTGGAAGCTAAGGGGCATGAACTGGTGCCGAACTGAGGACCCATGGACTCAAGTTAGAGTGTACTAAGGGATGTCTGCAGTTATTCACAGATTGCCCTTCGTGTTAGTGATGTCGTTCGGCATGCTCTTTTATTTAAAATTGGGGGTATTCTTGTGTTTGTGTTTGCCAGTTTGAAAGTTAAAGTCAAAGTGATAGTTAAAGTTTAAGTTGCTGGGGGGCTGTTTGGGTTCTCTTTGCTTTTTTTTTCTCTTCTGGGAATGTTGCTTTGTTCTTTGTTTGTTTTCTCTCTGTCTCGGTCCCAGAACGATTGCTCGAACAGGGCTGTTCTGGGGAGGTGGTGTTGATGGGCGGGGGGACAATAGGTGTGAGACATGGTGGCGCCGGAGTTGAGAGCCACCAGGCTAGCTGCTTTGAGCTAGTCAACGGGAACGAGGTGGGGGATGTGTATACAGCCAGTATATGGCAGGGGTTAGGTTACAAGAGGTTGTTGCTTGGGGGGGGGGGGGAAGATCTGCTGACGAGGGAGGGAACTGAACCAGGTTACAGGGAAGGGGTCGGGGGTGGGAGCTGCCAAGAGGCGGACCAGGGGAGGCGCGGCACATGGGCACGGGGGGGGGGGCAAGAAGGGGGATGGCTGATTGGCGTGGGGGGGGGGGGGGGGCAGGGCAGGGACCCCTCCAACCAGGCTGATCACCTGGAATGTTAGAGGATTAAACGGGCCAGTCAAGAGGACACGTGTTTGCACACTTACGGGCTCTGAAGGCGGATGTAATGTTACTGCAGGAGACAAATTTGAAAGTGGCGGACCAGATTAGATTACGGAAGGGCTGGGTTAGCCAGGTCTTCCATTCGGGGCTTGACGCTAAGACCAGAAGGGTCGCGAACAAACGGGTTAAATTTGAGGCGGACAGCACAGTTGCGGATGGGGGTGGTACATTTCTTATGGTCCGGGGCAAGCTTGAGGGGGTGAAGGTGGTCCTGGTGAATATTTACGCTCCAAACTGGGATGATGTAGATTTCATCAAAAGGCTGCTGGGGAAAATCCCCGACTTGGATTTGCACAAGTTGATTATGGGTGGGGACTTTAATACAGTCCTCGACCCCGACCTCGACCGGATTTGCTCCAGAACGGTCAGGGTCCCGGCAATGGCAAGAGAACTGAGAGGGTTCATGGAACAAATGTAGACCCCTGGAGAATTAGCCGGCCGACGGAGAAGGAGTTCTCATTCTATTCACATGTTCACAAGGTTTATTCTCGTATTGACTTCTTTATTATGAGTAGGGACTTTTTGGAGGGGGTGAGGGATACTGAATATTCAGTGATCACTATTTCGGACCATGCTCCACATTGGGTCGACCTGCTGGTCTGCAAAGAAAGTTACCAGCGCCCACAATGGAGGTTAGAGGTGGGATTGTTGGCAGAGGAGAGGGTGTGTGAGAGAGTGGGGAAATGCATGCAGGACTACCTGCAGGTCAACGATACAGGGGATGTCTCAGCAGCGGTGCTCTGGGAGGCGCTGAAGGCGGTAGTGAGAGGGGAACTGATCTCAATCTGAGCCCATAGGGACAGAACGGATAGGGCAGAGATGGACAGACTGGTGCTGGAGATGACACGGACGGATAGGGAATATGCAGACTCCCCGAGGGCAGAGCTACTTCGGGAACGACAGAGACTGCAGGCAGAGCTGGGAGCGCTATCCATTGGGAAGGCCGTAGAGCAACTCAGAAAGGCCAGGGGCGCGGTATACGATTTTGGGGAGAAAGCTAGCAGAATGCTTGCGCAGCAACTTAGGAAGAGGGAGGCGGCCAGGGAGATAGGGACGGTAGTGGACGGGGCAGGGATCCGGGTGGGAGACCTGGCAGGACTGAACAGGGTATTCAGGGACTTTTACAGTAAGCTGTATACCTCGGAACCCCCATGGGGCCAGAGGGGATGAGGCACTTCTTAGATGGGCTGACCTTCCCAAAGGTGGGCAGGGGGATGGTAGAGGGGCTGGGGGCCCTGATTAGAGCTGAAGAAGTAATGGGGGTCCTGAAGGCCATACAGTCGGGTAAAGCCCGGGGCCGGATGGGTATCCAGTGGAGTTCTACAAAAAGTTTGCGGGTATACTGGGGCCGGTGCTGGTTAGGGTGTTTAACGAGGCGAGGGATAGTGGGGTGTTACACACCGACGATGTCGCAAGCCACCATCTCCCTGATATTAAAATGGGATAAGGATCCGGAGGTCTGTGGTTCCGATAGGCCAATCTCCCTGATTAATGTAGACGCTAAACTGCTGGCCAAGATCCTGGCGTACAGAATCGAAGACTGTGTACCGGACGTGATTGTGGAGGACCAAATGGGGTTTGTTAAGGGCAGGCAACTGGTAGACAATCTAAGAAGGCTACTCAATGTGATTATGATGCCCCCGGAGGGCAGAGAGGTGGAGGTAGTGGTGGCAATGGATGCCGAAAAGGCTTTTGACCAGGTGGAGTGGGACTATTTATGGGAGGTGTTGGGACGGTTTAGGTTTGGAGAGGGCTTTGTGGACTGGGTTAAACTGCTATATCAGGCCCCGGAGGCTAGTGTAAGGATGACATCTGAGTATTTTAGACTACACCGCGGGACAAGACAGGGATGCCCCTTCTCTCCACTGCTATTTGCGTTGGCCATAGAACCGCTGGCAATTGCTCTGAGAGCAGCATGGGGATGGAAGGGAATGGTCGGGTGGAGGGATAGAACACAAGGTCTCGCTCTACGCAGACGACCTGCTTTTGTATGTGTCAGATCCAGCGGCAGGGATGGACGGGATTATGGAAATCCTAGGGGAGTTTGGCCGGTTTTCGGGCTACAAGTTGAACACGGCAAAAAGCGAGATGTTTGTGGTGCAGGCGAGGGATCAGGAGAATAGGCTGAGGGAGCTACCATTTAGGCTGGTTGGGGAAAGTTTTAGGTATCTAGGGATACAAGTGGCGCGTGACTGGGGTAAGATGCATAGGTTGAACTTGTCCAGGCTGGTGGAGCAAATGAGGAGCGAGTTTCGGAGGTGGGATGCACTCCCGCTGTCACTAGCGGGGAGAGTACAGACGGTGAAGATGACGATCCTCCCGAGATTCCTGTTTATTTTTCAGTGTCTCCCTATTTTCAGTCCACGGTCCTTCTTTAAAAGAATCAATAAAATCATCCTGGGATTTGTTTGTGCGGGGAGGTCCCCGCAGATAAAGAGGGGGATGCTGGAACGGAACCGTAGCGAGGGGGGGCTGGCATTGGCGAACCTCAGCAACTACTACTGGGCGGCTAACATAGCCATGATAAGGAAATGGATAGTGGGTACGGGGTCGGTTTGGGAGCGGGTGGAGGCTGCTTCGTGCAGGGGCACCAGCTTGGCAGCCCTGGTCACGGCTCCCCTGCCACTCCCGCCGGCCAGGTACTCCACCAGCCCTGTAGTGGTGGCGGCTTTGCGGATTTGGGGCCAATGGAGGAAGCATGCAGAGGAAGTGGGAGCGTCGGTCTGATCCCCAATATGTGACAACCACCGATTTGTCCCGGGAAAGATGGATGGCGGGATTCAAGCGTGGCGGAGGGCGGGGGTGGGAAGGATGGGCGACTTGTTCCTGGAAGGGAGCTTCGTGAACATGAGGGCGCTGGAGGAGAAGTTCGGGCTGGCGAGGGGGAATGACTTTCGGTACTTACAGGTGTGGGATTTCGTACGTAGACAGGTCCCGTCCTTTCCACGCCTTCCACCAAGGGGCATCCAGGACAGGGTAATTTCCAGGGTGAGGTAGGAGAGGGGAGAGTCTCAGATATTTATAAGGAGCTTATGGGAGCGGAGGACACAGGGACCGAGGAACTGAAACTTAAATGGGAGGAGGAGCTTGGTGGGGAGTTGGAGGGAGGCGTATGGGCAGACGCTCTGAGAAGGGTAAATGCAACCGCAACATGTGCCAGGCTCGATCTGATTCAGTTCAAGGTGGTTCACTGGGCCCACATGACGGTGGCCCGGATGAGCAAATTCTTTGGGCTGGAGGACAAGTGTGCTAGATGTGGGGGAGGACCAGCATAGAACATAGAACGATACAGCGCAGTACAGGCCCTTCGGCCCTCGATGTTGCACCGACATGGAAAAAATCTAAAGGCCATCTAACCTACACTATGCCCTTATCATCCATATGCTTATCCAATAAATTTTTAAATGCCCTCAATGTTGGCATGTTCACTACTGTTGCAGGTAGGGCATTCCACGGCCTCACCACTCTTTGCGTAAAAAACCCACCTCTGACCTCTGTCCTATATCTATTACCCCTCAATTTAAGGCTATGTCCCCTCGTGCTAGCCACCTCCATCCGCGGGAGAAGGCTCTCGCTGTCCACCCTATCTAACCCTCTGATCATTTTGTATGCCTCTATTAAGTCACCTCTTAACCTTCTTCTCTCTAACGAAAACAACCTCAAGTCCATCAGCCTTTCCTCATAAGATTTTCCCTCCATACCAGGCAACATCCTGGTAAATCTCCTCTGCACCCGTTCCAAAGCTTCCACGTCCTTCCTATAATGAGGCGACCAGAACTGTACGCAATACTCCAAATGCGGCCGTACTAGAGTTTTGTACAACTGCATCATGACCTCATGGCTCCGGAACTCAATCCCTCTACCAATAAAGGCCAACACACCATAGGCCTTCTTCACAACCCTATCAACCTGGGTGGCAACTTTCAGGGATCTATGTACATGGACACCGAGATCCCTCTGCTCATCCACACTACCAAGAATTTTACCATTAGCCAAATATTCCGCATTTCTGTTATTCTTTCCAAAGTGAATCACCTCACACTTCTCCACATTAAACTCCATTTGCCACCTCTCAGCCCAGCTCTGCAGCTTATCTATGTCCCTCTGTAACCTGCAACATCCTTCCGCACTGTCTACAACTCCACCGACTTTAGTGTCGTCTGCAAATTTACTCACCCATCCTTCTGCGCCCTCCTCTAGGTCATTTATAAAAATGACAAACAGCAACGGCCCCAGAACAGATCCTTGTGGTACGCCACTCGTAACTGAACTCCATTCTGAACATTTCCCATCAACTACCACTCTCTGTCTTCTTTGAACTAGCCAATTTCTGATCCACATCTCTAAATCACCCTCAATCCCCAGCCTCCGTATTTTCTGTAATAGACGACCATGGGGAACCTTATCAAACGCTTTACTGAAATCCATATACACCACATCAACTGCTCTACCCTCGTCTACCTGTTCAGTCACCTTCTCAAAGAACTCGATAAGGTTTGTGAGGCATGACCTACCCTTCACAAAACCATGCTGACTGTCCCTAATCATATTATTCCTATCTAGATGATTATAAATCGTATCTTTTATAATCCTCTCCAAGACTTTACCCACCACAGACGTTAGGCTCACCGGCCTATAGTTACCGGGGTTATCTCTACTCCCCTTCTTGAACAAAGGGACCACATTTGCTATCCTCCAGTCCTCTGGCACTATTCCTGTAGCCAATGATGACCTAAAAATCAAAGCCAAAGGCTCAGCAATCTCTTCCCTGGCTTCCCAGAGAATCCTAGGATAAATCCCATCCGGCCCCGGGGACTTATCTATTTTCACCTTGTCCAGAATTGCCAACACTTCTTCCCTACGCACCTCAATGCCATCTATTCTAATAGCCTGGGTCTCAGCATTCTCCTCCACAATATTATCTTTTTCAACCGATGTCCACATGTTCTGGGCGTGTCCAAAACTCAGGGGATGCTGGCAGGGATTTGCGGATGTCATATCCCGGGTACTGAAAACAAGGGTGGCGATGAGTCCAGAGGTGGCGATTTTTGGGGTGTCGGAAGACCCGAGAGTACAGGAGGGGATAGAGGCCAACGTTGTGGCCTTTGCTTCCCTGATAGCCCGGCGACGAATACTGTTGGCCTGGAGGGACTCAAAGCCCCCAAAGACCGAAGTATGGCTGTCGGACATGGCAAGCTTTCTCGGCTTGGAAAAAATCAAGTTCGCCCTACGGGGATCACTATCTGGGTTCGCCCAGAGGTGGCAACCATTCATCGACTTCTTCGCAGGGAACCCATCGTCGGGGGGGGGGTGTAGAATGTAGAGTAGGGGGGAAGAATAGGCGGGCCTATTTGCGAGAGTGGTAGTTATTTGCACTATGTTTTTTGTAATTGGTATCTGCACACTAATGTATATTGTTACTGTTTACAATGCCAAAAATACCTCAATAAAATTGTCTGTTTTTTAAAAAAAAGAAATACACTTCTCTGCCAAACACCAGTGGTAAGCACCCCACCTGGGAAGCAGTAGTGACTGAGGCTAATTAACTTAATATTTGATGTCAAAAGAAGCTTTAGTGGTGTGTAGAAATAAAGTATGGATTATCAGAGATCCTTTTTCATGTTTCATTCCAGTTTTATTTCTATAACTTCTGATTATGATGTTTAAAAGCATCAGTCTGGGAAAAAAAAAGCTAATTGCAATTAGTTGCCAACCCCACAAATGACCTAACTTCTCCTTTCACTCCTCAGATGCAAAGAGTGCAGGACTGTCTTCCACAAGGTTTGCAAGGATGGGGTCCTATCGTGTCCTCGTTGTGTACGCAAACAAAGGTACCAGGAGTGCAAGATGCAGCATTAACTGTTGATCTACATTGAAGATAGTATGTGTGATAGGAAGAAGATGAGCTTTGTACTGAGAGTCTTTGGAATTTCTGCAGTTTTCAAGGGCTGGCGCGATATGAACTTGTTCACAACCACTCCTGAAGGCAGAAACCTCTCCCCCATTTCGTTTCATGAGAACTATCAGTCCTCACACTTAAGTGTGCGGCTTTTCTTCCTCTGTAATTAGGGTGATGTAGATTCAGAATTTTAGACATCAGGACACTGCTAAGATGGGATCTGTTACCATAGAGGCCGCCTGCAGATGGAGTTCAACCTCAACCATTTGATATATGTTGCTCGAAAATGTTTGACTTGTACAGTTCCATTTTTATGGAAATGCTTCAGTTATTTTTCAACTTGTGCATATAGATTTATTAAACATGTAAACTGTATCACCAGTTTGAGAATATTGAATGTACAACGCATGTATAGTATGTGTACATACGGTATTCTCAGATGAAAGTAGCCATAAAAAGATTTGTTAGACCTTACTGCTTTGAATTGCACTTTGCAAACTAATCCTTGTAAATACACACAAAATATTTAAACTTCCAACAATAAGGTGGGTGACTACTGTATATTAACACTTATGCCAAAAGGGTGTGTGCACTTTTCTTGGTGTGTCTGACGCTAATCGGAGATTTCATTCCTTTTTTTATCTGTTTTGTTTTTTGTTTTAAGAGAGTAACAGTAATGCAGATAGTCAATCAGTTTCTAAATCAGTTGACTTGACAGCATTTATTTGAGTTACTAATCATTATAATCCTAAATGCATCTGTATCAGCAGGCAGCTCAATTCATTTTAATGCCATCTTCTAAAACATTCTGCGTGAATCATTACAAATTTAATATTTTCTACCTAAAGTTTTCAAGAAATTGTTTATTTCCAATGGGAATTTGTACTTTCCTACGCAAATTGGCCCAAAATAATTGCAAAGGTGCTAAACTTGTAGGAAGTTTTTTAAAATCCTGAATAATACCAAGAACATTCAAAATGTAAGTCGTTGCACTCTGTTGTGATGCACCATTTGTGTTTATGAACCATCTTGGTTTTGTGTGCAGCTTGGTGCAAATTATTCTGTCTGTGTTCAAATCTGTCAACCCTAGTGTTTATAATTCTCGCAGACAAATCTGGACTTAGTGCATGTTTAATAGTAAAGGAAAAAAATCCAGAATCAGCAAAGGTTTGCAGAGCTGCAGTGTATATTACACAAATTCAAAACTACAAAAAAATTCTGGATGCATCAGAGCCACCCTGGATTTATTACGCGGCTCATGTTACAAGTTGTAAAGTATCACTGGCTCCTGTGGTCTTCCAACTATAGCAGGACAAAGAAGCCATATAATAATACATTTTGTACTTTTCTTTTTGTATTATCAAGTTTTTGGCATTACAGACTTTATGCTTTCATTGCAATCAGATATCATGACTAGATTTACTAAACGCTCACTCTATAGACAATTCTATTTTCTTAACAGAATGTTGTCATTAAAGGTTTGATTTTTAAATGTGCAAAGAATGTTTGGGACTCTGATTTAAATACAAAAAGTGTGTGATTATCTTAACAAAAGGATTCAACTAATGTCCTGCCTGTCAAGACTTGGTGAACGGTATAATCTGAGCATGTCCCCACTACATAGGATTGCATAGTGTATTCGGCCCAACCAATCCATGCCTGTGTTTATGCTCCACTCGAGCCTCCTCCCATCTTCTCTCAACTAAATCTACAATTGCAACCATCCCTTCCCTTCTCCCTCATTTCCTCAGTTTCCCCATAATTGTATCCATACTGTTGGTTTCAAGCACTCTACATTTTTACTATTTTGTGGTTGAAGGTTTTTCTGAATTCCCTATTGAATTTCTTGGTGACAATCTTATTGATGGCCTCTAGTTATGCTCTTATCCACAAAAGGAAATATTCTCTGTGTATCCACTTTATCAAAGCCTTGCATAATTTTAAAGACCTCTATCAAGTCACCCCACAACCAAATATTTTCGAACGAGGAGACCTAGCCTGCCAATCCGTTCCTTATATGTATATTGTTGCAATGAAGTGAGAAGGAGTCAAAATTCACTTCTTTAATTTACCACTCCAAGTCTAGTAACAGGGTTCAGTTGTGGTGAGAGTGAAGATGCTCTTTGCCAATACTGCACGAGTCCTACTATGTTACTCATGACCCTGGTGACCTTCATTCACACGTCACACACACATTCCCTGGGCCTTACACGCAGACACACACACAAGGTAGAATATGCGGATAGAGTATAGTTTGTGAAAATAAACGATCAAAGAAATATATGGTCAACTGGTACTTTGGCCTCTGTGGTAATTCAGTATTGTGGCCAGTTCTGTTCATTTTTGCTGGATGTAGCTGTATAGAGCAGGTATACATGTTTTATCCCTAAAAGACTGGTTTGCAGTAGATTCCTCCTCTTAGGGTGGTTACTCTGCAATATCTATGCCCAATACTTCCAAGGGAGGGAAAGAAATGGCTCCTGCAGCCTCTTAGTATATCGTTCCGATCTCTCTCTGACTTGGTAAAACAGTTCATGCTGACTGTATATTACAGAGGAATTTGATTACCATGCCTGCTGCAATCATGCATAGAACAGGTAATTACATTTTTTGATGTCTCGCCTTAAACTTTTTAAGAGTAATTGTATAAATGTCAACAGGAGATGGGGTTCTTCATGCTTTCCAGAGTTGAGAGGGTGGTACTTGTAGGGTTGAGTAGTTCCTTTTCATCCCACTTGGGAACGGAATCTAAATTGTATATTAGGCTGGTTGGCAGTCTTTACATTTTCTCAATGGGATTACAGCTTGTTAAAAATCCAGCGTGAGAAAACAGCATTAGAAATTGTATCTTTAAAAAAAAAAGCACATGCTCATAACAAAAGCCACACATAGCTGGTATTATCCTTTTGAATCATCTCTACACCCTCTCCAGCACATCTGTATCCCTGTTACATAATACTGTAGTATGATCTAACCAAAGTTTTGATACAGGTAGCTTCCCTACTTTTCAATTTTGTCCCTCTAGAAATAACATCTAGTGCGTGGTTTGCTCTTTTTAATGGTCTTGCTACCAAATGGGACAACGTTCAGCGATTGGTGTATTTGTAGTCTAAGATCCCTTTGTTCCTCCAACCCACCCAGACTTGGTACCTTCCAAATAATGTGACCTCTAATCATCCTACCAAAATGGACTACCTTGCATTTATCTATGTTGAACTTCATTTTCCAATTATTTTTCCAATCTACAAGTGTATTAATGTCCTTGTGCAGTATGCCTCTGCATTGACTGTCTCCACCCCTTTAAATGTGATGTCATCTGTAAATGTGGAAATTGTGTTTTTGATTTCAAAGTCCAAATAGTTGAATGTAAATTGTGAACAGCAGTGGTCCCAGTGCTAAAATACAAGTTCCCACCTTTTACCACTCCACATAACTACTCTTGCTACCATTCTCTTCTTTGTGTTGAAGTCAGCTAGCAACCTATTCTGCCACTTGAGTACTGACTCTACATTCCCTGATCTTATTCATTAGCCTAGTATGGGATACCTTATCAAAGGCCTTCTAAAAATCCAAATAAATTACATTCGCTGCATTACTAATGTCTATTTTCTCAGTTACTGCCTCAAATTCAATAAGGCTAGTCAAGCAAAATTTTCCCTTTTTGAGATCCATGCTGACTATTCATCATATTTCTGATGAGTAGGAATTCTATTATTTTTGCTACCATGGTTGTTAAGCAAGCTAGTCTAAAATTCTTTGGAAGTATTCTGTCCCTTTTAAATATTGAAAATAAATTGGCTATCTACCTGTCCTCTGGCTTTGTCCTAATAAATTATTAAACACGAGTAGTAACACCTCTTCCTCTTACGTTTTTTAAAAATATGCAATCCATCTGGACCAGGAATCTTATCTTCTGAGTTTGTTTATGGCTAGTTATTTTTTTTGGAGGCCAAGAGTGGTTTTAAAGGGTATTCACATTTCATACATATTTTATGCTAAATTCATGTACACACACACCACCCAAATTAATTTTATTATGAGGATTATACTTGGGTATTCAAATGTACTCGGGTCAAAGAAAAACAGAAGATGATTTTATTCAAATTTATAACTTAATCATTCGTGTCCCCCACATTTTCACATTTTTTTTAGAGACATGGAAACTCTCTTTGTTCTTAAGGCTGTATAATTCATTCTCATTAATGAATTTGAGTGATTTTGCTGTTTATCACAATTTTATCAATAATGGTTAATTCTGGAAAGTATTAAATTTCCTTATTTTAAATGTTGTCTATCATTTTTGTGCTGGAATAAAATGCAAATTTCGTAAATTTTATTGCCCAGTTATTTACGTTGGATCTCGAATTTAAAAGGTATGTAAATTTTTTTAAAACTCCGTTGGCAAGTCAGTCTTGTCAGTATAAAATAAACATACATTAGCAGCACACATTACAACATAAAACATTAAATATAGCCCACATTTTTAACAAAAAAAATTGCAATTACCTTTTTGATGATGTTAAATGATGTCCCAGAAAACTTTACGTCTGCCATGTTTGATCATGGCAAAGACACTACCGGCGAAATTAACAAAGGGAAAAATCACCTGATTCCACAGCACCCGGATGGACCTACCACGTGCGCAAGGTATGAACACGTGAACTACTACAGTTTTAAAATTTGTGAATGAGACCGCATTGTGTCCCGCGTTTGACCTTGTTCTTCCGTTTACTTACGCTGCGGTTTGGAAATCATCAATGAATCACAGGTAAGTTAAAGATTTCTTGAGAGATTCTTTACTATTTTTGTAGATTAGTGTTATTTTTAAATGTTAAAACTGTTTAAATTAACCAGGAAGCTTTTGCACTCGTGCTACAAAGGCACAGTGTGCGTTTTAAGTAGGATGGGGAAACCATTTTTTTTGTGTCCAGTCTTTACGTTGTAAACTCTGTTTATAATATTTTTTTTAAAGCTTACAACCATAATTTGTGCTTTGGTTAATCTTTTTTAATCATACAAATGTTTTATATTTATTATACTGTACCTTAACCATATAATTTATTTAAAGCTAATAAAATGAATAATTAAATAAGGCAGGGTGTTTTATTTTAAGTGTAAAGATTAATTGCATCACATTATAAGTGATGCAATTAATGGCAGAATGCTTTCTGATACCAAAATTTGTACACATTTCTGAAAGGTCAGTTGTTTCTCTAATTTAAAAACCCATCTTTAAGCAAATTTGATAATTTTGAAATTTTAGGTCAAATGGCACTTGTTGGACCCATAACTAAAATAATATGCCTTATTCAATGCATCAGTTTTTTTAAAAAACTTTAAATGTGTTTTAAGATATTGAATGATGAGATGAGTAATGAAGTGACTACCTGTTCTTTCTACTTGATAAATACAGAGGCAGAATTATTAGCCTCTGATGCTCACATCCTGTAAAATGAATTTAAAACAAAACACTGTCTGCGAACTGTATTCCTTTATCCCTTTTGTCCACATCTTCTGCTCAGGATGGTTGAAATCCCCCATGATTAATCTATGTTCCTTCTTACCTTGATTCCCTAAATTGCCTGCATATTTTTTCTCTACCTCTCTTCCACCGTGAACTGGTCTGTAGACAATGTCTATTAATGTGGTGGATCCTTTATTATCTTTTATCTTATTCAAATGGATTTTATGTTTGTCTTGTTGATAACTATGTTCCTTATTCCTGCTGTCATTGTTATCCCAAATAACTATGGCCATCCCCCGCTATTCTGTCTGCTTGTTTCTCCTCCCCCACCCCACATTTTCTAAATGTTATTGTCTGCAATGTGTAATTCCCAATCCTGATTTTTTTAAAGTCAGGTAATGAAGACATTCATTACCTTCTGGAGAGGCAATGGCGTAGTGGTATTGTCACTGGACTAGTAATCTAGAGACCGAGGGTAATGTTCTGGGGACCCTCTTTTGAATCACACCATGGCAGCTGATGATATTTGAATTCAAATTTTATAAAAACAATCTGGAACTAAAAGTTTAATGATGGCCATGAAACCATTGACGATTGTCATAAATGGTCATCTGGTTCCCTAATGTCTGGCCGACACGTGATTCCAGATACATAGAGATGTGGTTTACCCCTAAATGCTCACTAAAATAGCCTAGCAAATTATTCTGTCGTTTCAAACTCTTAGAAAATCGAGAAGGAATTAAATCAGATGGACTATCCAGTATTGACCTTTGCAATGGCAAACTCAGCCCCGTCAACCCTGGAAAGTCCTCCTAACTAACATATGGGTGCTTGTGCCAAAATTGGGAGAGCTTTCTCAGGCTAGTCAAGCAACAGGCTGGCATAGTCATAATCACAGAATCATATAATATCCTAGCCCCACCCAAACACAGTCAAAGAACAAAGAAAAGTACAGCACAGGAACAGGCCCTTCAGCCCTCCAAGCCCGTGCCAATCATGCTGCCCATCTAAACTAAAATCTTCTACACTTCCTGGGTCCGTATCCCTCTATTCCCATCCTATTCATGTATTTGGCCAGATGCCCCTTAAATGTCACTATCGTCCCTGCTTCCACCACCTCCTCCGGCAGCGAGTTCCAGGCACCCACTACCCACTGTGTTTAAAAACAAAAACCAAAAAACTTGCCTCGTACATCTCCTCTAAACCTTGCCCCTCGCACCTTAAACCTATGCCCCCTAGTAATTGACCTCTCTACCCTGGGGAAAAGCCTCTGACTATCCACTCTGTCTATACCCCTCATAATTTTGTAGACCTCTATCAAGTCGCCCCTCAACCTCTGTGGTTCCAGTGAGAACAAACCAAGTTTATTCAACCGCTCCTCATAGCTAATGCCCTCCATACCAGGCAACATCCTGGTAAATCTCTTCTGTCTCTTTTGGATCCGGTCTGTGCCAAACCAATTGTAGCAGGAACAGCCAGCCAAGTTCAAGACCAATGATCGGTACCTGACGGATGAGCCCAGCAGAGACAGAGCCACTTTCTTCGAACCAGCCAAGTGAAATCCAGATAAAGGCCTTATCCATTTGCACAGTGCCGGTTGCCCTGAAGTTAAGTATAGGTTATTGTAGCTGATAGGTGTAGTTTAACTCGCAGTAGATATTGTGTTTGCATGTCGAGGTAACTTGTGTATGTAAATAAACCATCTTTTGAACAAACTAACTGGTTGTGTGGTCATTTGATTGATATATGGAAGGCTTGTGGTTCACCAATATCATTAATATTAGCAACAGTATTGGCGATGCTGTTGGGATCGAAAAACGAGCAACACATAGAGATAAGAAAATCAGGGATGTAAACACGTGGCTAAAGGAGTGATGTGGGAAGGAAGGGTTCCATTTTGTGGGACACTGGTTTCAGTATTTGGACAGAAAGGAGCTGTACCGTTGGGATGTCTCCACCTGAACTGGTCTGGGACCAGTGCCCTAACAGAAAGGCTAACTAGGGTGGTCACAAAGACTTCAAACTAGTATGTTGGGGGGGGGGGGGGGGGGGGGGGTTGTTAGGTAGGCCTCGGGGCAAGTCAATACAGTTTCAAAACAGAGTAAAGTAACAATATTACTACCAACTTTCTATTTTGCTCTCCTACTCCCTCCCCCACCCTGTACCCCCACAGCCTCTGAGCAATAGTTCTCGTATTGTGCCTGTTCTCCCTTCGTCTTGTGCCCACAGGTAGCGGTACATCATACCTGTTCACAAGACGAGTGTCTGCGGAGCCTCCTTCTTAACATTTCCTACATCCCAGGTATGTTATTCTCTTAAGTCTGAATGAAGACTGTAGACTCAGTTAATACAAACACTTTATTCAAAGGGTTTGTTCTGCTTCCAGAGCTCAACTAGATGTAAAACAGTCATGCGGTATAACCAGTGAAACTAAGGTAAACTGCCTATGCTGATCTGTCTCTGTGTGCTGCTGCTCCCTAGCTCTGTGCTTCTCAAAGACGCAGATCCTACCTTGGGCTCGACTCTTTATACCCGTCTCTGATGCTACCCTCTAGTGGTGCTGTGGCTGTTATATCTGTGCTGCAGTCCCTGGTGTATGTGCAGATGTATGTACAAATGTACAGATGACTACACCAGGTACCTTGCTCCCAATCAGTCACACCTATCCTTTCCTGAAGCTTTGTTTTCCCCTGGGGTGTCACCCCCCCACCCCCCCGCCCCTCTCTCTCTTTTGATTTCCAAAACTCTCCTGCTTCCGCTCTCCCACACTTCCCCTCTTTGTTAGAACGCAACATAGTTCTCCTTTGCTTCTCTTAGGCAGTCATTGGTGGGGTGGGTGGTGGGGGAGCTACACGATTCGTGATCACTCTGTTGGTTCCCTTTTCATTATTCTTTTTGCCAAATAGAAAACCTCTGTCTGTTCACTCCTGCTCCCAGCAGAAAACAGAGCTAATCACATGAGAAATAAGTCATGTTGATCTCAAAGAATGACCAGTGCAAATTTGATTATGTACTGAATTGATTTTGATTTGAAAGAAACTTTGTAGTTTGGGCATTTAAAGAAGTAGTGAACAACTGGTGTTTCAGTAACTTTAAAAGATAAAACTTGCCTTCAAATACTGCAAGCCTGAATTATTTACACATTTACAGACAATATACACAGATGGTCACTTACGTAATTTAATGATTTAAAGCAGTTTTCACATAAATTTGAATTGTATTTAAATTGCAAACACAAGTGCCTGTACAGCACAGACACTGGTATAATGATCATTTATATTAATTTGAACAAGGATGATTAATGCTAACCAGGGAGCATCAGCTTTCACGCTTGACACCTGCGCTCAACCATCTTCCTTCAAAGGAAGTTAAACGGATCACTGTGCAATTATCAGTCTGGTTTGGGATTACTGTAACTGGATGTTTCATTCGGGTCAAAGTCTGTATTCCTCAGAATTAGGCCATGTACTGTATTTCCAAAGATAGTTCCATCAGGCCTTTATAGAACATAGAACATAGAACAGTACAGCACACAACAGGCCCTTCGGCCCTCAATGTTGTGCCGAGCCATGATCACCCTACTCAAACCCACGTATCCACCCTATACCCGTAACCCAACAACCCCCCCCCCCCCCCCCTCCCCCCTTAACCTTACATTTATTAGGACACTACGGGCAATTTAGCATGGCCAATCCACCTAACCCGCACATCTTTGGACTGTGGGAGGAAACCGGAGCACCCGGAGGAAACCCACGCACACAGGGGGAGGACGTGCCTTTGGGCATGCCAATGAATGTTTTCAGTTTACCGACTCTGTGGTGGATATAGCTCTGAGGATTTTGACACAACTCTCTTCAGCGCACACATTGCAACATACTGGTTAGCTGTGGCATCCTGGGTCTTCACTTGCATAATAATTCTTGCCTGGGTAAATTCACTTGTGACCTGATACTTTCTAAAGGGGTGCAGAATTTCAGTTCGAGCAAGATAACTTTCTACCAGGCGACGTAGTCACGTCATATTTTCTTGCGTATTGAAGAGGTTATGGCCAGACTTTTACCAACAGCAGTGCACCCCCGTCATTGTGTTTCCCAGTGGTGTGAAGTGGCTTACAGGAACACGGGCCATTCAGCCCTTCAGGCTGCAATTTAATTAGATCATGGCTGATCTGTGGCCTATCTCCATAAACCTGTCTGGGGCCCATATCCTTTACTGTCTTTGCTTAACAAAAATCTATCTATCTCAGATTTAAAACTTAACAACTGTTTTAGCTTCAACTTCTATTGGAAGAGAGTTCCAAACCTTTCTTTATTCTCTTTATTCTTTCATGGAATGTCGGCATCGCAGGCAAGGCCAGCATTTGTAGCCCTTCCTGAATTGCCCTCAAACTGAGTGGCATTTCAAAAGTCAACCACATTGCTGTGGATCTGGTTTCATGTGTAGGCCAGACCAGGTAAGGACAGCAGATTTCCTTCCCTAAAGGACATTCATAGAATTTACAGTGCAGAAGGAGGCCACTCGGCCCATCGAGTCTGCACCGGCTCTTCGAAAGAGCACCCTACCCGAGGTCAACACCTCCACCCTATCCCCATAACCCAGTAACCCCACCCAACACTAAGGCCAATTTTGGACACTAAGGGCAATTTAGCATGGCCAATCCATCTGACCTGCACATCTTTGGACTGTGAGAGGAAACCAGAGCACCCGGAGGAAACCCACGCAGACACGAGGAGGATGTGCAGACTCCGCACAGACAGTGACCCAAGCCGGGAATCGAACCTGGGACCCTGGAGCTGTGAAGCAATTGTGCTATCCACAATGCTACCGTGCTGACATTAGTGAACCTAGTCATCTGGAATCAACCTAATGAATCTCCGCTGCACTTCCGCCAGTCCCAGTACATCTTTTCTCAAGTAAGGAAACAGAACTCTACACAGTACTCCAGGTGTGGTCTCACCAGCACCTTATACAGCTGCAACATAATCTCCTTGCTTTTAAACTCCATCCCTCTAGCAATGAAGTCCAAAATTCCATTTGCCGCCTTAATTATCTGCTGAACTTGCAAACCAACTTTTTGCGACTCAGGTCCCAGGTCCCTCTGCACAGCAGCATGCTGCAATTTTCTACCATTTAAATAATAATCCATTTTGCTGTTAGCACTACCAAAATGGATGGCCTCACATTGACCAACATTGTACTCCATCTGCCAGACCCTTGCACACTCATCTAAAGTATCTATAGTATCAGCAGACTTTTAGGGCGCGATTCTCCGCAAATGCGGGAGTCGTAAAGGCTGCCATGAAACTGGCCGTGTTTCACGGCAGCCTCCGCGCCCCCTCCCGGGACCCGATTCTCCCCCCTGGACGGGGCTAGCAGCGGGGCCCCGTGAACCACGGCATCGCGGCCTTAGCGACCGTCGCTAAGTCCACGCGCCAAGCGTCACGCCGGCTGACGCGCACGATGACGTCAGCCGCGCGCGCGCGGATTGGACGGCCCCAACCCGCGCATACGCGGGGCCGTCATCTCCCTCGGCTGCCCCGCGGACTGATCCTGCGGGGCGGCGGAAGGAGAAAGAGTGCGTCCGTTACGGTCGCACTGCCCGCAATCGGTGCCCACTGATCGCGGGCCCATGTCCCCCTTGGCACGGCCGTGGTACTGCCGTTCCAATCGGGGCCCTGGATGCCCAGAACGGGCATGTTGCGGCAGTTTTTACGATGGTAGCAAGCAGGTGCGTTTGCTGCCGTAAAAACGGCCGTAAAGGCCTGGGAACTCGGCCCATCAGCCAGGGGAGAATCGCTGTTCGCCGTAAAAAACGGCGAGCAGCGACTCGTGTCGTGGGGCGGCCGTGGGGGGGGGGGGGGGGGAGAATAGCAGGAGGGCGGGGAAAATGTCGGGGACGCCCGCCCGCTATTCTCCGACCCATCGTGGGCAGCGGAGAATCGCGCCCTTAGTGTCCACTGCACACTTTGCTCGACCACTCATCTTAGTGTCATCTGTGAACTTGGACACATTACATTTGGTCCCCCAACTCCAAAATATCTATGTAAATTGTAAATAATTACGATCCCAAAAGTGATCCTTGAGTGATCCCATTTATCACCAGTCTTTGCTTTCTGTTCATTATCCTCTATCCGTGCTAATACATTAACCGTAATGCATTGCAGTTTTATCTTGTGCAGCAGCTTGGGCGGCATGGTTGTGCAGTGGTTAGCACTGCTGCCTCACGACGCTGAGGTCCCAGGATCGATGCCGGCCCCGGGTCACTGTCTGTGTGGATTTGCACATTCTCCCCGTGTTTGCGAGGGTTTCACTCCCACAACCCAAAAGATTTTTGCAGGGTAGGTGGATTGGCCATGCTAAATTGCCCCTTAATTGGAAGAAAAAGAATTGGGTACTCTAAATTTATTTTTTTAAATCTTATGCAGCACCTTGTCGAATGTCTTCTGCAAATTCAGGTACATCACATCCACCACTCTCGTAATGTCCTCAAAGAATTCCAGTAAATTATTTAAACTTGACCTGCCTTTCATGAACTCGTGCTGCCTTTGCCTAAGGGGACAATTTCTATCCAGATGTCTCGCTATTTCTTCCTTGATGACAGATTCAAGAATTTTCCCCACTACAGAAGTCAAGCTAGCTAGCCTATAGTCAGCCACCTTTTGTCTACCTTATTTTTTAAACAGTGACATCATATTTGCTGTTTTTCAATCTGCCGAAACTGCCCCAGAATCCAGCGAATTTTGGTAAATTACCACAAGCGTATTTGTTATTTCTCCCGCCACCTCTTTTAGTCTCCTGGGATGCATTCCATCAGGGCCAGGAGATTTGTCTTTAGCCCTCTTATCTTTCCCAACATCACCTCCTTAGTGCACTTGTTTCTGGCATTTTAAGAATCTATGTACCTGAAACTCCTTCAGCTACCTGAGCTCTCACCATAGATATATTCCCTGAGCGCCTCCACTTTACACATCTCTTCCAACCCTCAAAAACATTCTTATAATCCTCAATCTCTTTTGACCCCCCACTATTCTGGCCACTTTTCATAATATTTCAGCTACTCCCATTGCAAAGGAGTTTGGGACATTTAGCAATATTAAAGACAATCGATAAATGTAAATTTAAATTCTAATGTTTTAAAAATGATGAATATTGGAATCGGATCATATAGATACACTGACAATTTCAATATACAATTCCATTTTGAGAATCATTTTTATTTTTCTTCATAACGCAAAACATACATAGAAAATAGAAGCAGGAGGAGGCCATTCGGCCCTTCGAACCTGCTCCACCATTCATTATGATCATGGTGATCATCAAATTCAATACCCTGATCCTGCCTCCACCTCCCTCCCCATATCCCTTGATTCCATTATCCCCAAGACCAATATCTAATCCACTCTTGAAATTACATAACATTATGGCCTCAACTACTTTCTGTGATAGTGAATTCCACAGATTCACCCTGGTCAACTCTACTAGTTACATCTTCAAAGAATTCTAATAGATTTGTTAAGCATGATTTTCCTTTCGTAAATCCATGCTGATTTTGTCTGATTATAACACTGCTTTCTAAATGCTGTTCTATGCAATCCTTGTTAATGGATTCCAGCAGCTTCCCTACTACAAACGTTAGGCTCATTGGTCTATAATTCCTTGTTTTCTCTCTACCTCCCTTTTGAACAGCAGAATTAGATTAGCTACCCTCCGATCTGTAGGAATCAATCAGAGGCCAAATAATTTTGGAAACTGACCACCACTGGATCTAAACTATTTCTACAGCCACTTCCTTAAATACTCTGGGATGAAGATTATCAGGCCCTGGAGATTTATCCACCTTCAATCCCATTAATTTTCCCAAAACTATTTATTTACTAATACTAAACCAATTCCTCACAATGACCTTGGTTTTAGAAGTAATCACAAATGGCTGCGATCAGAATCTCAATGAATTCTGCTTCTGATATATATTTTAGCTCATTGGGAACCCATTGTGAATTATGCATACTTCTTCAAAGATTTTCATCAAGAAAAGATTTTCATTATAATGAGGTAAAAAGTAATAACATACAAAAAAAAAACATTTTAAAATCGCCACACCCATATCTACCTCCCAACCCAAGCCCCCAAGAACAAACAAAACTTAACAGAAACCAACCCCCCCCCCCCCCCCCCCCCCCACAAAAACTGACGGTGACAAAGTCCCTGAAAAAGGAAATGAAAGGCTGCCACCTTCAGTTATTACCACCAAGAATTCTCTCCCAAACCACAAAGGATTGAGAAATCCCTAGGAAACCTCCCCCAAACCACAGAGACGAGATATCACCAAAAAATCTCCCCTAAACCACAAAGGGTCGAGAAATCAATAAGAAATCTCCCCCTACACCAAAAAGGGTTGGGAAATTCTATGTGGTGTACAGGGACTCCCCTGTCCCTGACTCCGAGACAGACTTAGGTGGGTGCTATTTGGATCAAACTAATTTTTCAAGTTAATCACCGGTATAACCCATATCTTCCGAGAAGATTTCATTTACTTACCACTTAATAACACTACACATGGGTCAGGCTTTTTAAGTAGAATAAGTCAACTTTACAATTGGAATTAATAGCAATTCTTTCAGGATATTAATTTAAATAACGTTTATTTTCAGAATTAATAGATTCAAACTATTTTTATAAAAGGATATAGCAGATCTTTATCTTTCGATGTATTGGGCCAGTAGTAAGACCTTCAGGTCTTCTTGTCAATCATAATTCTTTTAGTCTTGGGTCTTCCGATATATTTTCTGGGTTGGTTGGGTTTTCTTTCTTCTTTCTTCCTCCTGGCCTTTATTAATTTCTTTATAACCTTGTTCTTTATAGCCGCTGGCACTTTATTCGCTTTGCGGAGCCGTTCGCCCAGCCTCCGCATGCTGTTGGCTTTTTTCTCCTGCTCCGGTCGTCGGCTGCCTTCCTCTCCAGCTGCCTTTGTTCAACTGACTGCTGTCAACAGCCCCAACTGCTCTTAACTGAAATAACGGCTGCCGTGAGCACCAGCACAGGCCTCCCGCATGCGCTGCCAACTGCCGCCTTTTTTAAATAGCAACAGTTCCCGCGAATCCCAGCACGTGCCCCTTTCCAATAATAAAAATAAATGTTTTAATTAACAACAAAAACTCCCACTGAGGTTGATTCAACACATACCCGCAGATAAAAATAGTGGCCAACCATCTTTTCTTTCTCCCCCGCAACGTGGTCAAAGATTTGACGTGATTTTTAATGAACGGCAGGCAGATGAGCTTCAAGGCACTAACTGGTGACGCCCTGTTCCTCCAAAGACACCAGCACAAGTTGGTCATCTTCTCCCTTCGTCTAACATTGGTCCCCCAAACGAAAACCTAAGTCCTCATAGGACAATATCCACGGCTCAAATGCCACATTTTTCCATTTTTTATTACACACCTGGAGTAGAACCCTTCTACCAATCCCATCATGGTGTACTTGACCTTCTCAAGAAACAAAAATTCCATTAGTTCATTCAGTCTGATTGGGGCACCCGGGGACCTCCACCTGAGCAGAACTCTCCTCTGGGCTATCAACGAGGAGAAGGCAAGGACATCCGCCTTCACCCAGTCTGCAGCACCGATCATTCCGAAACACTAAAAATGGCCACGAACGGGTAAGACATGGTGCTGAAGAAGGAGACCCAGAAGCTGACAAGTTTAGGATGACCAGACGTGTGCGAATGATTCACTGGCCCCCTAAAACACCACTCCCACCTATCCTCCATCCTCGAGAAGAAACCACTTCTCCATGCCGTGGTCAAGTGCGCCCTGTGCACTATCTTGAACTGGATCAAGCTGAGCCTTGCACATGCGGAGGTAAAGTTGACCCTGTGCAAAGCCTCACTGCACACTCCCCCATTGAAAACAATGTTCATTACCCCCTCCCACTTTCTGTTCACCTCCTCCATAGAAGCCTGCTCCGTCAACAGGATCCGGCCATAGACATCTGAAACACTCCCTTCACCCAACTTGGTAAGAGACAGAACCTTATCCAAGAGTGAGGGTGACAGTGCCAGGGAAGATGAAAGAATCTCTTTGCACAAAAAGTCGTGAACCTGCAGATACCTAAATGCATTAGTTCTCAGGAGCTGCAACTTATCCAACAACTCCAAACCAGCAAGCAATGGCGGAGAATATGCACTCACAGAATCCCTTGTCTGCCAACAACGCCATGTCCAATCACCACAGGAGGCATAGCTCCAATATCCAGCCCACAAAATGTGGAGCAAGATCCGAAATGATGATTCGTGGGTACCCTGTCCTCTTCACCCCAAAAAGAAGAGACCTCCTCAGAACAGAAAAGTAAATCTGGGATTAGACCTGACAGATATGAGGGGAAAAGGAGAACTCCCTATCCTTGGGAGACAGAAATTGCCAAAGGTTTGCCCTCCCCCCATCTATTCCGCATAAATCAATAATGTCTTTGCTACTGCTGATGGACACTTAGACTAAGGACTTGAGGATCAAATACGCAATTTAAGTCCCCCCCCCCAAAGTTAATTGCCGTGAATCCAGATTGAGAATAGAAGACAGCGACTTCCGGTGACGGGGATGTGCTGAGCAGTCGCATATCAGGTGGCTCTCCTCAAGGAAACAGCAAAATAACCACATTTGGCTGAATTTAATCTGGAAAACCAGACTCATTCATCCCCCACCCACAAAGACAACAGAGAGGAAAATAATGCTCGGAACAATAGCTCGAGAGGCTACAGGGAACCCAGAACCTGCAGCAAGGGACAGGAGCAGCAAGCAAGAGGGTCAGTGGACCCATGGGGCGAGAGGTCCTCGGCCACCCCCGGGAGAGGGAGACCGGTGACCTGGACAGCAAACCCCCCCCCCCCCCCCCCATCCCCCAACCAGGAGATGTTTTGAAGACATTCCTACTCCGGAACTAACCACGATGAAGGATGAGATTTAAGGTGAAGATTCAAACCGTAGTCAAAGCTGTGGTGGTGGAGGAGCTGGCTGCCATGCAGACGGCGCTCAACAGCATGAAAGCCCAAGGTCACACAATACATGAGCTAGAAAAAGCATTGATGGACCAGAGCGACCGAATTGTCGCCCTGGAGGCAGAGATCAAGAGGTTGGTGGTGACCCATGGAAGCCTGAAAGGGAAGGTCGAGGATGAAGAGTCAAAATATGAATAACGAGCATATCAGAGGGAATTGAGGGCAAGAACCCAACCGAATACTTTGCCCAGATGCTGGGCAACCTGGGAAAGGACAATTTCCCCAAGTCGCCAGAGATCGACAGGGCCCACAGGTCGCTCCGACCAAAGCCCAGCCCAGGGCGATAATAGCCAAGCTGCACAGATACCAGGATTGGGAGAGGATCCTGCACTGGGCTCGGCAGACGAAGGCAAGCAGCTGGGAGGAAAACAAGATAAGGGTATACCAGCACAATGGGGCAGACCAGACAAAGCTCAGGTTCGAGTTCAATCACGCGAAGTCGGCCCTGTACGAAAGCAATGTTAGATTCGGGCTGTTATTCCCATCCAAGCTCTGGGTAACGTATCAGAACAAGGAGCACTATTTTACTACCCTGGCAGAGGCAGACGAGTTCTTCTGTACGAACGGACTGGACAAATGACTCGTGAGGCAGCCGCGAGGAAGACACAGAAAAAGCGATTGACATGGACAATTTTGCGAGGGACTGCAGTGCCTCGCCATAAGGAAGGGAACCAGCTCATAGAAAGGAAGGGACGAGGGCAGTTGACCACAGCGGAGGATGAGAAGGAGACAGAGAGGATACCAACAGAGTGAACGTAGGAGGGGGTCAGATCGACCCTGGTAGGGGGCCACCACACGAGCGGGAAAAGCTAACGCCAGGAAGCAATGGTTGGTGGCCATGTTGGGTGGCTCCAGGATAAAGGGAAACACCAGAGTGCAGAGACCCGGCCTCATGCTGAGAACGGTGACCTTGGCCATTTTGGATGGCTCACGAACAAAGTAAAATTCCAGAGTGCAGTAGCACATCCTCAAGGTAAGTATGGTTGATCCCACAGGAAGTGGGGGATGGAAACCCTCCACCAGGATATTCACCTGGAAAGTTAGGGGACTTAATGGCCCAGAGAAAAAATCCAGCGTCTTCACCCACCTGAAAAGTATGAGAGCCGACATAGTCTTCCTCCAAGATATGCACCTGAGGGAGAAAGACCTACTGCGGGTAAGGATGGGCTGGATCGGACAGACCTACAATTCCTGCTACAGACAAGGGCTAGGGGAGTAGCTATTTTGATAAGCAAGAGGACGGTGTTCACGGAGATAAAGATGGTTATGGAACAAGGGGAATGGTAAATCATGGTGTCCTAGACAGGGCACCAGTATTCCTGGTGAACATTTGTGAGCCCACCTG
Organism: Scyliorhinus canicula; assembly: GCF_902713615.1. NCBI lineage: Eukaryota > Metazoa > Chordata > Chondrichthyes > Carcharhiniformes > Scyliorhinidae > Scyliorhinus > Scyliorhinus canicula. Next base: position 40,656,867 of record NC_052164.1, read on the forward strand.
GGACGACACGGGATTTATAAAGAAAACCATGGCGGAAATCCCCAACATAGACACAACTGATATTGGGGGGGGACTTTAACTGTATCCAGTACCCGCTGACGGATGAGCACACCCAAGAATGGGGAAAATGACAGGCATGGCTAGGGAAATGGGAACATTTATGGAGCAGATGGGGGAAGTTGGCACATGGTGGTTCATGCACCCAGGTGAGAAGGAATTCTCATTCTTCTCACCAGTACACAATGTCTGTACCCGCTGCGACTTCTTTGCAGTGGGGAAATTGGTGCTTCCAGTAAGAGTGGAATACTCCGCAATTGTAATCTCCGACCATGCTCCACACTACGAGGATGTGAGGTTGGAGACGGGCCATGCCCAACAACCCCCGTGGAGGTTGGACACGACCTTCATAGCCGACAAGGCCTTCTGCCAGAAAACATCACAGGCCACAGTCGAGTATGTTACGAACAACCAGAATGGGAAAGTCTCAACTTCCATGTTCTGGGAGACACCGAAGGCTGTGATTAGAGGAGAAATTATTGCTTGCAAGGCTCATAGGGATAGGGAGAGAGGTGCGAGGCAGCAACTGATCCAATCCATTCTGGAAGTCTACAGACGGAACTCCGAGACACCGAACGTAGAGCTTCAGACAGAGAGGAAAAAGCCTCAAATGAGCTTTAACCTGCTGTCCACTAGGAAAGCAGTGCACCAATTCCACGAGATAAGGGGGACCTTTTATGAGCTTGGTGTGGTGAATGTAACTTAGTAATTCACACTGTATTTACCAATACCATTGTAAGTGCAGTAGCGTTATCCGACCACTAGGGGGAGTAGCTCTGGGAATGCTCAGGAGTTTGTACAGGGCTCCGCCCTTGGCTCCGCCCCGACTCCTCCCCCTAGACTGCTGTATAAATAACCGTGTTCAGAGCCAGCCTGCAGTTCATCGAGAGTCCAACGGGTAACAGGCTGGCTCTGTAGTAAGTAGATTAAAACCACTGTTCATATCTAAAAGCACGTGTCTCCTGAATTGATGGTTCCATCAATTTAATCTACTTAAGAACAGTCAGGATTGATCATGGAATCAGCCCTCAAGCCTGGACGTTTGGAACTCGACCCGCAGGACGCAGAGGCAAAAGATATCTTCTCCCACTGGCTGCGGTGCTTTAAGGCCTACCTGGCAGAAGCGAGCACAGTCGAAACAACAGAGGAACAGAAGTTAAGTCTACTGCACGCGAAGGTGAGCCACAGAATCTCTACGCAACTAAACTCGGCCGGTTCGTAGACTGCAGTGCTAGCGATACTCGATAAGATGTATGTAAGGTCCATTAACGAAGTTTACGCATGTGTTCACGACTCGCCGCCAGCGGCCTACAGAATCACTCGCCGAATTTTTAAGAGAGCTCAATAATTTATCAAATGACTGTAACTATCAAGCGGTTACCGCAACTGAACATAGAGAACTTGTTGTACGCGATGTTTTTGTAGCAGGCCTCAGGTCTAATTCTGTGCGCCAACGACTGCTGGAAAAGGGGGCCCAAGACTTGGAAACATCTGCGGAAATTGCTACCGCGATGGAGGTCTCCTTCCGCAGCCTCACCTTGTTCCCCGCGGACCCCGCGACCCAATCATGGCCCGACCAGCGACTCCCCCTGGCCTGTGCACTTGGGCACAAGGCTAGCCACCTGCTGGCTCACCAGTTGAGAAAGCAGACAGCCATGAGGGAAATAGCCCAGGCAAAGGACAGCAGAGGCACACTGGTAGTGGAACCAAAAAAAGTCAAGGGAGCATTCAAGACCTTCTGCCGGGGACTGTACAAGTCCGAATTCCCCCAACTGGGACTCAGGGATGAAATGGTTCCTCAATGGACTGGACATGCCAGTTGTGGGGAACGATAGATGGAGGGAACTGGAAGCACCACTAGGACTGGGAGAGGTCATGGAGAGCATCAACCCCATGCAGGCGTGGAAGGCGCTGGGACCCGACGGGTTCCCGGCGGGCTTTTACAAAACATTTGTGCCGATACTCGCCCCGCATCTGCGGAAGATGTTTGCCGATTCACTTGAGGGGCACCATATCACTGATACTCAAAAAAGACAAAGACACAGCAGTGTGCAGATCATACAGACCCATTTTGCTGCTCAATGTGGAAATACTCGCGCAAGACCTGGCCAAGAGACTGGAGAACTGCATACCAGAGGTGGCCACAGAAGACCAAATGGGTTTTGTTAAGGATAGACAGCTAACTGCGAACATTGGACGGTTGTTGAATATGATCATGACCACACTGGGGAGAGAACACCAGAGGTGATCAAAAATTGGATAAAAGCAAATTACTGGGGATGCTGGAATCTGAAACCAAAAAGAAAATGCTGGACAATCTCAGCAGGTCTGGCAGCATCTGTAGGGAGAGAAAAGAGCTAACGTTTCAAGTCCAAACGACCTTCTGTCCAGAGATGATCGTCTCCCTGGATGCAGAAAAGGCCTTCGACAGAGTCCTGTGGAATTACCTCATTGAGGTACTAGAGTGGTTCGGACTGGAGACAGCGTTCACCTCATGGGTGAAACTCCTGTGCAACACCCGCAAGGTGAGCGTATGGACCAATACCACCAGCTCTGAATACTTCCAGCTGCACAGAGGCACAAGGCAGGGATGCCCGCTGTCCCCATTCTTGTTCGTGTTGGCGATCTCCCTGCAAAAGGCGGGAGGCTGGATGGGAATCCAAAGAGGAGGTGGAGAGCACAGAGTCTCACTTTATGCGGATGACCTGCTCCTCTACATCTCGGACCTGCAAAACTGTATGAAATAATTCATGAAGCTCCTGGGAGAGTTTGGAGCCTTCTCAGGATCCAAACTCAACCTGGGCAAGAGCAAAGTATTCTCTGTGATCCCAATAATGGGAGGACACTCAATAAGCACAGAGGTGGGAATGAATCTGAGAACCTGGAACCAAATGAGGCAGCACTTTGGTCTGACTGAAATATCCACAATGGTCCTCATCCGCGACAAACACAGGTTCCCACCAGCCATGCTCGACACCACCTTTAAGAGGTGGAGACAGGACGGAGAGTCACTGATGATTAGGGACTTTTATATGGGGGGCAGACTAACAACGTTACAGGAACTGATGGAAAGACTGGAACTACCGAACGGGAACAATCTCTGACATCTGCAGGTCAGAAGATTTATCCGCAAGGAGACGACAACGTAAACAAGAACCACGAGAAGCACAATGTTAGAGGAGTTACTGGACGTGGACAGTCTGTGGAAGGGAAACTGTGGGAACCTGTATGGACGACTTTTAGAAAGGGCAGAGCTCCAGACTTGATGAAACAAGGAAAAAATGGGAGCAAGAGCTGGGAACGGAAGTAGGGTGGGGACCCCGGAGAAAAGCACAGAACTGGGCTGATTCTACTTCCTCCTGCACCAGGCTGAGCCTCATACAGCTTAAAGTGATGCACAGTGCACACCTGAAAAGATCCCGAATAAGCAGGTTCCCGGAGGTGGAAGACAAATGTGAACAGTGCCAGGGAGGCCAGCCAACCACGCCCACATGTTCTGAGCATGCCCAGACTTGTCGGGTTCTGGACAGCCTTCTTCGAGGCGAAGTCCAAGGTTGAAAAATGAAATGAAAATCGCTAATTGTCACGAGTAGGCTTCAATTAAGTTACTGTGAAAATCCCCTAGTCGCCACATTCCGGCGCCTGTCCGGGGAGGCTGGTACGGGTTGTGGGGGTGAGTGTGGAGCCATGCCCAGGAGTGGCAGTCTTTGGGGTCTCGGACCAGCCAGAACTACGTAGGGGGAGAGGGCTAACGCCTTTGTTTCCCTAATCGCCTACCAGAGAATCCTGCTTGGCTGGCTGTGAGAGCACCACCAACAGCTGCAGACTGGCTGGCAGATCTATTGGGATTTTCCACCATCTGAGGATCAGAGCAGGGCTTCCACAAAACGTGGAGGCCATTCACTAACTTGTTCCAAGACTTGTTCGAAGCCAACAACCAATAGAGCTGGGTAGGGGGGAATGCATGGGAGCCAATGGGACCACAGGAGCAGATAGAAACACGAGGAGTAGGGGAATGGGGGGAGGGAGGGGGGAACCAAAGGAAACAACAAGGGGGAGGCCAGAAAGCAGCTGGCAAGGAGGCCAGAGGGCCTAACACAAGGTCACAAGAAAGAGAACGCTCTAACATGCTGACAACAGGATAGGGAGAGGGGAAAAGACGCGGAGGGAGGCCAAACAACAAAGGGGGGGGGGGGGGGGGGGGGGAGAAGAAGGGCACCGGCCACATATAAACACCAGTGGCAAGATTCTCTGTCGGTGAAATACTCAGCTTTCCAGCAGCGCACTCACGCCTGCAGATTTCCCGACAGCTTGGGGGTGGCCACATGGGAAACCCCATTTGCCGGTTGCCGGTTGCCGGGTTCTTGTGACCTTGTGCCAGAAAACTGGTCTGGTGGGACGGAGAATCCCACCTCAGATAATTGCCCATGGTAAAGTAAAGGGCCAAGGAAAGGGCCCTAAAATAGCGAATGAACGGGGGTGGGGGCAACGGTGGGGTTGGAGGGTGGGGTTTGGGGGGGCGACATCGAAAAAGAACTTGTAAATTGTAACCGTCACATCTACGTTTAACGAGCATACAGAGCATACAGTAAAAACTTTAATAAAAATATTTTGGAAAAAAGAATAGAAGCTAGAACCTTGTTGATAAATGACATATCATCCCATTTCGGTGCATACACATTAACTGGGGCCACCAAAGTGCCCGTCAAAAATCCACTGATGATCACCTACCTCCAGCCTGGGTCTGCCAATATTTTAGCAGCTGAAAAAGATATCCTCTTATTGATCAACACTGCAGACCCCCGGGCGCCTTAGTTCTTGATTCACAAATGGGTCTCCTGCAAAAGCATTCAAACTTTTCCGGTGCGCAAACACCCTTGATTATTTTGTTCGGACGTTTAATCCCCATATATTCCAAGCGGTCAACCGGAAGGTGCCTTCTAACTGCGCCCCCTCCCCCGCCACCACCACTACCCCGACATAGAGTCAGCCTATTCCCTATTAGCAGCAACTCAGAGAGTGCCAATACCAGGCCCACCCAAGATGGCCACCAAACCCTCCATCAGGCCAGAACAAAGACAAAGGTATAGTCATCATCAGCAGTCTAACCTTCTCCCACCTCTCCCCCATCACCCGCCTCCCAGAAACACCACACCCCAATAGACAAACAAGCAGCCAAAAGGAGAACAAAGACCTCTAACCACCACCCCCCTCCACCCCCGCTATACGTAACGCCAAACAAAACAAGAACAAAAATCCTAATCTTATTACTTAAAACTACCCTAAAATAATGAGCTGCAGATACCTCCACTACTCTGCTCCCATTAACTACCTCTACAGATAGCAGGGTGACCCCTACTCAGAAACAGAAAAATAATCATGCTGCAACCAGCCCACCGCCCACATCCAACTTTAATACACAAAGACAGAAAGGAAAAAAGCAAACACCCATCCCACAAACAACCACCTAAATACAAACTATTAGCTACAAACTTGCCCAGAAAAGCCCCCAGCAAATCCCCATAATCACACGCCCTCCCACACAATAGAAAGATATAATAGATACAGATACAAATGCACATAACAGTTAACAATTAGTTCTTCCCCAGCCCATGCTTCTTTACAAACTCGTCTGCATCATCCAGCGCCTCAAAATAATAGTCATTATCTTTATAAGTAATTTGAAGGCATGCAGGGTATACCACCCCAAATCAAGCACTGTTTCTGTACAGTGCGGCCTTCGCCTTGTTGAACGCTACATGCCTCCTAGTCAGTTCTGCTCCCACATCTTGATATATCTAGATGACGTGGCCCTCCCATCTATAGTCACAATGGTCCTTCTCCCACTTCAGGATTTGTTCCTTCTCCTGATAACTGTGGAACCTGACCATGATCGCCCGTGGTGGCTCCCTAGATCAGGGTTCCTGCCTGAGCGACTGATGGGCCAGGTCCAACTCGGGAGGGGATGGCAATCCCCCTTCCCCCACCGTCTTCCCAAGCATCTTGGACATAGAGTCCGTAGGATTTGAGCCCTCCGGCAGCCCAACCATCCTCAAATTGTGGCACCTGGAGCAGTTTTCCCTATCGCCCACCATGGCCTTCAACGTTTTATTACCATCAGCCAGCACCGCCATCTCCACTTCTAAGGAAACAATCTGGTCACTCTGCTTTGAGAGAGCCTCCTCCACCCACTTGTATCACCGCGCCTTGCTCCATTACCTTCTGGTGCATCTTCTCCAAGGCCGCATGGATTGGGGCTACCCTTCCATTGCGTTACCGAGGTCCTCAGAGCACACCTGCTGCTGCATCTTAAATTCCTCCACCAAGAAGCTTTCCAGCATCTTGGCCATCCATAGAGTGACCAGAGTCACGGCAGGAGCCTCCACCATTTTTTCCACCAACAAAGTTCGAGGGGCTTCCGATGACGATTCTTTGCCCGCCTACTGCCTTGTTTTATTCTTTTTGACATTTCTTTTACGTGGGAACCATATCCCATCAAACTGCTCAAGGTTCCCCCCAAACACCACCCAAACACTGGGCGAAGAAGGCCAAAAACAAAGTACCCTGCCAGGAGTCACCACATGTGTGACTGCTCACTACATGCTCTCACTGGAAGTCTGAATTATGAATACTGCCAGAGTAGTTTCACATTTAAGAACAGATATAGAAGTATGCTAATAGTGGCAAGACGGATTTCAGAGTTCTATGTACTTCGATTTTCCCAAAGAAAATGACAGGGATTGGCAAAACATTTTCTCTTGGCAAATTGTTTACTTTTTCATTTCTTCATGGAATGTGAGTGGCACTGGCAAACCCATCAATTATTGCCCATTCCTAATTAGACCATAACACCATAAGACGTAGGAGCTGAAGTAGGCCATTCGGCCCACCAAGTCTGTTCTGCCATTCAATGAGATTATGACTGATCTGATATGATAATCCTCAACACCACTTTCCCACCTGATCCCCATATCCCTTCATTCACTGACTGATTAAAAATCTGTCTATTTCAGCCTTTGGGTGGCACGGTGGCAGAGTGGTCAGCACTGCTGCCTCACAGTGCCAGGGTTCCGGGTTCAATTCCTGCCTTGGGTGATTGTTTGTGTGGAGTTTGTATGTTCTGCCCGTGTCTGCATGGGTTTCCCCCGGTTGCTCCGGTTTCCTCCGGCATTCCAAAGATGTGCAGGTTAGGTGGATTGGCCATGCTAAATTGCCCCTTGGTGTCTAAAAGGTTAGGTAAAGTTACTGGGTTGCGGGGATAGGGTGGGGGTGTGGGCCTAGATAGATTGCTCTTTCAGAGAGTCAGTGCAGACTCGATGGGTCGAATTGGCCTCCTGCACTGTAGGAATACAATGATTGAACATACTTAATTACCCAACCTCCACAGCTCTCAGTGATAAGGTATTCCACAGATCCACTACCTTCTGAGAGAAACCGTGTTAGGGACCTGGAGCTTGAGCTGGATGAACTTCGGATCATTCGGGAGGCAGAGGGGGTCATAGATAGGAGCTTCAGGGAAGTAGTTACACCAAAGACTGGAGATAGATGGGTAACTGTAAGAGGGACTGGGAAGAACCAGTCAGTGCAGGAACCCCCTGCGGTCGTTCCCCTGAGTAACAAGTATACCGTTTTGGATACTTGTGGGGGGGACGACTTACCAGGGGTAAGCCATGGGGTACAGGCCTCTGGCACGGAGTCTGTTCCTGTTGCTCAGAAGGGAAGGGGGGAAAGGAGTAGAATATTAGTAATTGGGGACTCAATAGTCAGGGGCACAGATAGGAGATTTTGTGGGAGCGAGAGAGACTCACGTTTGGTATGTTGCCTCCCAGGTGCAAGGGTAAGTGATGTCTCGGATCGTGTTTTCCGGGTCCTTAAGGGGGAGGGGAAGCAGCCCCAAGTCGTAGTCCACATTGGCACTAACGACATAGGTAGGAAAGGGGACAAGGATGTCAGGCAGGCCTTTAGGGAGCTAGGATGGAAGCTCAGAGCGAGAACAAACAGAGTTGTTATCTCTGGGTTGTTGCCCGTGCCACGTGATAGTGAGATGAGGAATAGGGAGAGAGAGCAATTAAACACGTGGCTACAGGGATGGTGCAGGCGGGAGGGATTCAGATTTCTGGATAACTGGGGCTCTTTCTGGGGAAGGTGGGACCTCTATAGACAGGATGGTCTACATCTGAACCTGAGGGGCACCAATATCCTGGGGGGGGAGATTTGTTAGTGCTCTTTGGGGGGGTTTAAACTAATTCAGCAGGGGCATGGGAACCTGGATTGTAGTTTTGGGGTACGGGAGATTGAGAGTATGGAGGTCAGGAGCACAGATTTGACTTTGCAGGAGGGTGCCAGTGTTCAGGTAGGTGGTTTGAAGTGTGTCTACTTCAATGCCAGGAGTATACGAAATAAGGTAGGGGAACTGGCAGCATGGGTTGGTACCTGGGACTTCGACGTTGTGGCCATTTCAGAGACATGGATAGAGCAGGGACAGGAATGGTTGTTGCAGGTTCCGGGGTTTAGGTGTTTTAGTAAGCTCAGAGAAGGGGGCAAAAGAGGGGGAGGTGTGGCGCTGCTAGTCAAGGACAGTATTACGGTGGCGGAAAGGATGCTAGATGGGGACTCTTCTTCTGAGGTAGTATGGGCTGAGGTTAGAAACAGGAAAGGAGAGGTCACCCTGTTGGGAGTTTTCTATAGGCCACCTAATAGTTCTAGGGATGTAGAGGAAAGGATGGCGAAGATGATTCTGGAAAAGAGCGAAAGTAACAGGGTAGTTGTTATGGGAGACTTTAACTTTCCAAATATTGACTGGAAAAGATATAGTTCGAGTACATTAGATGGGTCGTTCTTTGTACAATGTGTGCAGGAGGGTTTCCTGACACAATATGTTGACAGGCCAACAAGAGGCGAGGCCACATTGGATTTGGTTTTGGGTAATGAACCAGGCCAGGTGTTAGATCTGGAGGTGGGTGAGCACTTTGGAAACAGTGACCACAATTCAGTGACCTTTACGTTAGTGATGGAAAGGGATAAGTATACCCCGCAGGGCAAGAGTTATAGCTGGGGGAAGGGCAATTATGATGCCATTAGACATGACTTAGGATGTGTTGGTTGGAGAAGTAGGCTGCAAGGGTTGGGCACACTGGATATGTGGAGCTTGTTCAAGGAACAGCTATTGCATGTTCTTGATAAGTACGTACCAGTCAGGCAGGGAGGAAGGGGTCGAGCGAGGGAACCGTGGTTTACCAAAGAAGTGGAATCTCTTGTTAAGAGGAAGAAGGAGGCCTATGTGAAGATGAGGCATGAAGTTTCAGTTGGGGCGCTTGATAGTTACAAGGAAGCGAGGAAGGATCTAAAGAGAGAGCTGAGACGAGCAAGGAGGGGACATGAGAAGTCTTTGGCAGGTAGGATCAAGGAAAACCCAAAAGCTTTCTATAGGTATGTCAGGAATAAAAGAATGACTAGGGTAAGACTAGGGCCAGTCAAGGACAGTGGTGGGAAGTTGTGTGTGGAGGCTGAGGAGATAAGCGAGATACTAAATGAATACTTTTCGTCAGTATTCACTCAAGAAAAAGATAATATTGTGGAGGAGAATGCTGAGACCCAGGCTATTAGAATAGATGGCATTGAGGTGCATAGGGAAGAAGTGTTGGCAATTCTGGACAAGGTGAAAATAGATAAGTCCCCGGGGCCGGATGGGATTTATCCTAGGATTCTCTGGGAAGCCAGGGAAGAGATTGCTGAGCCTATGGCTTTGATTTTTAGGTCATCATTGGCTACAGGAATAGTGCCAGAGGACTGGAGGATAGCAAATGTGGTCCCTTTGTTCAAGAAGGGGAGTAGAGATAACCCCGGTAACTATAGGCCGGTGAGCCTAACGTCTGTGGTGGGTAAGGTCTTGGAGAGGATTATAAAAGATACGATTTATAATCATCTAGATAGGAATAATATGATTAGGGATAGTCAGCATGGTTTTGTGAAGGGTAGGTCATGCCTCACAAACCTTATCGAGTTCTTTGAGAAGGTCACTGAACAGGTAGACGTGGGTAGAGCAGTTGATGTGGTGTATATGGATTTCAGTAAAGCGTTTGATAAGGTTCCCCACGGTCGGCTATTGCAGAAAATACGGAGGCTGGGGATTGAGGGTGATTTAGAGATGTGGATCAGAAATTGGCTAGTTGAAAGAAGACAGAGAGTGGTAGTTGATGGGAAATGTTCAGAATGGAGTTCAGTTACGAGTGGCGTACCACAAGGATCTGTCCTGGGGCCGTTGCTGTTTGTCATTTTTATAAATGACCTAGAGGAGGGCGCAGAAGGATGGGTGAGTAAATTTGCAGACGACACTAAAGTCGGTGGAGTTGTAGACAGTGCGGAAGGATGTTGCAGGTTACAGAGGGACATAGATAAGCTGCAGAGCTGGGCTGAGAGGTGGCAAATGGAGTTTAATGTGGAGAAGTGTGAGGTGATTCACTTTGGAAAGAATAACAGGAATGCGGAATATTTGGCTAATGGTAAAATTCTTGGTAGTGTGGATGAGCAGAGGGATCTCGGTGTCCATGTACATAGATCCCTGAAAGTTGCCACCCAGGTTGATAGGGTTGTGAAGAAGGCCTATGGTGTGTTGGCCTTTATTGGTAGAGGGATTGAGTTCCGGAGCCATGAGGTCATGTTGAAGTTGTACAAAACTCTAGTACGGCCGCATTTGGAGTATTGCGTACAGTTCTGGTCGCCTCATTATAGGAAGGATGTGGAAGCTTTGGAACGGGTGCAGAGGAGATTTACCAGGATGTTGCCTGGTATGGAGGGAAAATCTTATGAGGAAAGGCTGATGGACTTGAGGTTGTTTTCGTTAGAGAGAAGAAGGTTAAGAGGTGACTTAATAGAGGCATACAAAATGATCAGAGGGTTAGATAGGGTGGACAGCGAGAGCCTTCTCCCGCGGATGGAGGTGGCTAGCATGAGGGGACATAGCCTTAAATTGAGGGGTAATAGATATAGGACAGAGGTCAGAGGTGGGTTTTTTACGCAAAGAGTGGTGAGGCCGTGGAATGCCCTACCTGCAACAGTAGTGAACCCGCCAACATTGAGGGCATTTAAAAATTTATTGGATAAGCATATGGATGATGAGGGCATAGTGTAGGTTAGATGGCCTTTAGTTTTTTTTTCCATGTCGGTGCAACATCGAGGGCCGAAGGGCCTGTTCTGCGCTGTATCGTTCTATGTTCTAGAAGAAATTCCTCATCATCTCTGTTTTACATGGGTGACCCCTTACTCTGAGATTATGCTTTCATGTCCTAGACTCTCCCACAAAGGGAAACACCCTCTAAGCCTCTACCCTGTCAACCCACTGAGAACCCTACATGTCTCAATAAGGTCGCCTCTCATTCTTCTAAACTGCAATGAGTACAGGCCCAACCTACTCTACCTCTTCTCATAAAAAAAACCCTCCATACCTGATGTCGTGTTAGGTACACTGGTCTAACACTGGCTGCAACTGGATGCAGCTTAGATCAGAAAGATACTCCAGACCTTGAAGTTAGTTCAATCAGGTTTATTGAACTAGCATAGTTAGCACAGTTCTCTGTGAGTTCGACTCTCTGCTAACTTAAGTGTGGTTACTCTGTCTGACTGAACCAGAATAGCTCTTAGCCACGTGGTGGAGGTGTGAAATTGTAATGAAACCCTTGACTGACTCTCCAGATGTTCATCAGTGGAAAGAGGCAGAGTGTGAGTGCCTCGTGTCTTTTATAGTCAGATCCCACCCCTGAGTGTCCTGCCTGCTTATTGGTCATGTCCTGTTCTCTGTTCCATTAGTTGCTTATCTGTATTTCATTATGTGCGTGTCTGCCTATCATGACACCTGGGATCAACTTAGTGAACCTTCTCGGGACTGTCTCCAAAGTCAGTCTAGCTTTCCTTAGATAAGTGGACCAAAACTGTTCACAGTATTCTTGGTATAGTCTAATTAGTGCCTTGTATAGTTCTACTTTCCCTTTGAAATAAAGATGAACATTCCATTCACCTTCCCTATTTCCTGCTGGACTTGCATGCTTGCATTTTGTGATTTATGCACAAGGACCCCCAACTCCGTCTGGGATGTAAGTCTGCAGTCTTTCTCCATTTAAATAATATTCTGCTCCTTTATTTTTCCTATCAAAGTGCATAAATTCACATTTTCCTAAATTATATTCCATCTGCCAGATTTTGCCCAATACACACTTAACACATCTGCATCCCTTTGTAGACTAATTGTGTCATCCTCACCATATGCCTTCTCACTTATTTTCTTGTCACCCGCAAACTTAGCAACAGATATTCACTTCCCTTTTCCAAATCATTAATATATATTGTAAATAATTGATGCCCCAACATAGATCCCTGTGGCATTCCATTAGTTTCAGGTTGCCATCCTGAAAATGCTCCTCTTATCCCAACTCTCTGACTTCTATTAGTTGGCCAATCCTCTGTCCATACTAATATGCTACCTCTAACACCACAGGCTCTTATCTTGTTAGGTAGTCTTTTATGCGATGCCTTATCAAATCCTTTTTGGAATTCCAAGTATATTACATCCACATTATATCAATTGCCCTTGAGAATGCAGTGGGAGGGCAGCACAGTGGCGCAGTGGTTAGCACTGCTTGCTCATGGCGCCGAGGTCCCAGGTTCGATCCCAGTTGTGGGTCACTGTCCGTGTGGAATTTGTACATTCGCCCCGTCTTTGTGTGGATTTTGCCCCCACAACCCAAAGATGTATAGGGTAGGTGGATTGGCCACGCTAAATTGGCTCTTAATTGGAAAAAATGAATTGGGCACTCTAAATGTATTTTAAAAAAGAGAATGCAGTGATGAGCCAGCTTCTTGAACTGCTGCAGTCCATGTGATATAACTATACCCATTGTGCTGTTCGGGAGGAAGTTCCAGGTTTTAGACCCCATGACAGTGAAGGAACGGCGATATTGTTCCAAGTCACGATGGTGTGTGGCTTGAAGGAAACTTGCAAGTCATTGTGTTCTCATACATTTACTGCACTTGTCCTTCTGAGTGGTACAGCACAGAGGTTTTGAGGGTGTTGAAGGAGGATTGGCAAGTTGCTGCAGTGCAGGGATCGGGCGGCGGGCCGTGCGCGGGAGCACGTGGCGTTGGGCCATTGGAAATGGCGGGACTGGGCCAATGGTTAGTGCTGCTGCTGGTGGCCATGGGGCTGGAGTACTCAGGTAAATGGTTGGTAATAGGAACCCGCACCTTCCAACGCCATCACAGGTTTTTCTTTCTTGTATATGGGACATATTGCTGCCACTGTGCATCAGTGATGGAGTGAGTGAATGTTCAAGGGTGGGCTCTGATCAAAGGGCTGTCAAGCCTCTTGAGTGTTGTTGGAGTTGTGCTCATCCAGGCAAGTGAGAGTATTCTCTCTCACCGGACTTGAGCTTGGAGATGGTGGACAAATATGTTTAGAAGTCAGCAGCTGAGTTACATACCACAGAATCACCAGCCTCTCACTTGCTGTTGTAGTCACAGTACTTCGAGAAGACAGTGACTCTCAAATGCCCTCGGAAATGGGGACAGTTAGGGGCAGATGATAAATTTTGGTCCAGCCAGCAACACCACATCCCATAAAATGAATTTTTAAAATATATGGCTGACCTAGTTCAGGTTATAGTAAATGGTAATCCCTAGATATTGATGTTAGGGGGTTTTCAGCAATGGTAATGCCATTGAATTTCATAGGGAGATGGTTAGATTCACTCTGCTTGGAGATGATTATTGTCTGGCCCTTGTGTGGCATGAATGCTAATTGCTGCTTATCAGCCCATTTCAAATATTGTCCAGGTATGTGGGCAGTCTATGGGCGAAATTCTCCCAAAACGGGAGAAATCGTCAAACTGCCGTAAAACCCGGGCGGGTTTTACGGCATCGCGCCCCTTCCCGACGGGGGACCGATTCTGGTCCCCCGTCGGGGCTAGCAGCCCGACGTCGGAGGCTCCGACAAGTCGGGCTTAACGAAAATCGTTAAACCCGCTTGTCGGACTTAGCGCCGGCTGACGCGTCATATGACGTCAGCCGCGCATGCGCAGGTGGGAAGACTCCACCCGCGCATGCGCGTGTGACGTCATCGCGTTTTTGCGCGAAACCCGCGCATGCGCGGTCCGGGTTGCCCCTCAGCCGCCCCGCGTATTGATACTGCGGGGCGGCGGAAGGACAAATAGTGCGCGGGCATCGGGCCCGCTGCCCGCGATCGGTGGGCACCGATCGCGGGCCCATGGCACCCTTGGCACGGCCGTGGTACTGCCGTGCCAATCGGTGCCATGGTTATTTTTTTCCAGGTGGTCACGACGTTTTTACGAACGGCAGGACCAGGTGTGTTTGCCGTTCGTAAAAAGGTCGTAAAGGGCTGGGACTTCGGCCCTTCTAACAGCTGTGAATCGCTGCCGGCCGTAAAAAAACGGCGGCAGCGATTCGTGTCGGGATTTCGGCGGGGGGGGGGGAGAATAGCGGGAGGGCGTCAAAAAAGTCGGGAAGGCCCTCCCGCTATTCTCCCACCCGTCGTGGGGGGGGGAGAATTTCGCCCTATGCTCTTTATATTCAGTATCTGAGATGGCACGAATGATACTGAACCCTCAGCAATCATCAGTAAACATACCCACTTCTGACATTATTATGGAGGAAAGGTTATTGATGAAGCAGCTGAAGGTGACCCAGGGCACTGAGGAACACTTGCAGCAATGTCTAGAGGCTGAAATGATTGATGCCCAGCAACTATAGCTATCTTCCTTTACTGCTAGAGTGTGATTTCCCCATTGAAGAATTTGGGTGAAATGTCCTGACCCAGAAAAAGATTGGAACGTGGAGTTTGTTAACAGGTGGAATCGTTGAGGTAAATAGTATAAATGCCATGAAGTGGAGCTAGTTAAATGCACAAGGGGGATAAACAATAAAAGAATAAACAGATAGGGTCACATGAAATAGGGTTGGAAATTAGCTGTTTTGAGCATGAGTGCCAGTGCAGACCACCTGGAATGAATGGCTTGTTCTTTGTAAATTCTAATCAGTGATATGATCTCAGATAAAGCGGAGGATGAGGTACTACAATTGGCCTAAGGACCTCCTATGCTGGGGACGAGAGAAAATGATGCACAATGTCTATTGCTCATCACAGTCCAGTGGCGCAGATGTGTGGACAAGGTTGGGGTTGGCCACAATGTCATCCACAGCAGGCAGCCCACCAACACTCACTGTCTACGCTGAGACATGAAGAGTGGTCACTTTGGTTAAGAGTGGCATCACACCGCATCAGTCAGCATCTTCAGGAGACAGGCGGAGTGTTTCTTGTTGCCGCTTTATAGAACCAAGATGTCCTGTAACCTTTGACAGTTAAAAGCAATCAAATAATTTTGCAATTTGTTTGGAAAATACTGTGCATACCATGCTATAGTGATCTAAGTGATCCTTTACATGAAAGGCAGATTGTGAAATTTGGCCACAAAACACTAAATTCATCAAATGACTAACACACGAGCAGACCCACCTGTTCCAGTGATACATCACATGATGTTCGATCCTAATTATTTCCATCCACATCTTAAATCTCACTTCTTTCTCGAGACATTTGTTGCTCAATTTATTTTAAACTGCTGTTTGGAAAGAATAGTTGCAATCATAGCATTTTAACTGTCCATTTGCAATCTACTGGAACTATATTTTTTTGAAAAATATTTTATTGAGGCATTTGTATATTTACACATCAAACACAATCACAAAACGAAACAAACCAACAAGGCTGCAAATAACCAAATCAACGAAATACCTAACACCTCACCATCCCTCCACCCACTCCCCCAGCTCCCCTACTTCCCCATTGTATCCCCCTCCCCCCACTTCTGACATCTTAACTGTTGTTCTCAACAAAGTCGATGAATGGCTGCCATCTCCGGAAAGCCCCTTCTCAGACCCTCTCAAGTTGAACTTTATCTTTTCCAGCCTGAGAAAGGTCACTCACCCACACCCTCAGTTATCGGTGCTTATCCAGAGATCCCTGAAGTCTGTAGGCTAGGTTAATAGGGTAACTAAAAATGCCTAAAGGACATTTGCCTTTATCAGTGGTGGTATAGATTATAGGAGCCAGGGAGGCTATGTTGCAGCTGTACAAATCTTTAGTTAGACCACAGCTGGAATACTGTGTGCACTTCCACACATCTGTGGCGTCATTGCTCCCTCAGAGGACGAAACAGAAGCTGGTGGAATTGTTGTTGGAGGGATTCAAGAAGCAGTGACAGGTGGTTTCTGATAGGGCGGCAAGGTAGCACAGTGGTTATCACAGTGCTTCACAGCACCAGGGTCCCATGTTTCATTACCAGCTTGGGCCACTGTCTGTGCAGAGTCTGCATGTTCTCTCCATGTCTGCGTGGGTTTCCTCCGAGTGCTCTGCTTTTCTCTCACAGAGTCCCAAAAGACGTGCTTGTGAGGTGAATTAGACGTTCTGAATTCTCCCTCAGTGTACCCGAACAGGCACCGGAAAGTGGTGACTAGGGAATTTTCACAGTAATGTGATTGCAGCGTTAATGTGAGCCTACTAATAGGCTTAATAAAGATTATGATCTGATGATGCAACTGAGGGGGTCATGGCACCTATTCATGGGACCTTGGACAGGTTGGATCAGCTGGTGGAGGTGCAGGGAATGATGATTAAGAAGGTGGAGGAGGCGTTCAATGATCACAGTGATCAGATTGTCTCATTGGCGGCAGAGATGGTTTTGTGACATCTTTTGCTCACTTTCCAACAAAACCTCCTAGGCACATTGGAACTTGTTCTACCAGGCTCTGACAGCTGCAGCCCCTCCCCCATCCACACTCCCGTTAACTGGCCAACTTGAGCTAGCCAGTGTGGAGGCCCCTGCCCCGGCCTCATTCCCCTTCCCCCCTGCCCGGTCCCAGGAAAACAAAGAAATCCCCTTCAAATCCCCAGTGTAAACACACAAACCCCAAAGTACCATCATTGCAAAAGAAAATCCCAACTCTTACCTTGTCCAAACAGGCAATGTGAACTCATTTTGCACATATAACAACATGCAGTGAAAAATAGAGCTATATACACTACTCCAGCAACCCCCCCCCACCACCCCTTCCAAGACCAATCCTCAGTCCCATTTCTCACTTCTGCCCCAGTCTTTGAAATAAAAGTCTTTGGAGTTGTAGGTCACTCCTTGTTGGTCTCCACCACCCTCTGCAGCTCCGCACCCATCGAGGTCAGTTGATCATCGTGTTGCGACAAGGCCTCTTCCACTCCCTTCAGTTTCTCACCCTGCTCCTGCACCTCGGCCAATATCTTCGACACCGCCACCTTCACCGGGGCAATCGCTTCCTCCAGCAGTACCTTCAATGCTGCCATCATTTCCTTCCTCATCACCTCCAGGTGCTTTGTGAACTGTTTTTCAAGTTCCACAACCATCACCTTGGTCGTCTTTTCTGCCGTGAACAATGCGGGCCCGTCCTGCGACCCAGCCTCTACCATCCTTCCAGTTGCCGAGCTGACCCTTCCACTGGACGGCGAACCTTCATTCACACCCTTCTTCACGGCACATTTCCTTTGGGTTTTGGACATCTTTCTTCCTTTTGTCTTCCTGCACGTATTTAGCCAAAAATTTGCCCTGGGTCCGTGCATTAAATTCTAAAATATCAATCCTCAAGCAGGAGCCATCCAATGTGCGACCTCCTCCTACATGCCGCTGGAAGTCCGAGAAACCTCTTTTCAAAGGCGTGGCCCAGAACACTGTGTTCTCACTTGACTGAAAATATGTTCTACTTTTCAACCGGCAGATTTGAATTCCTTCTAGAAAACAATTATCTCTTTTAAGTTACCAAGCAGTCTGGAACAGCTTTTAATAGGAAGATAGAGAAAGGCACTTCTTTCATCCTGTGCTGTTCAAACCAGTCCAAAAGTCCGGTTTGGAGGCTGTTTATGGTATTATTGGAAGTGTTGGAGGGAGTGGATGGGGTGTGGGTTTCTATTTTCTTCCTATAGTGTTTGGTATTAAGGTTGGGTTTGGGTTGGGGAGCTGTTATGGATACATGGTGTGGTAAATTCTGTCTTTTCTTTTCACCCTGGGTTGGTGGGGCGGGGTGGGGGGCACCTCGCGAGCAAGTTTGCTAATTAATGGGAGTGGAGTGGGGCAGATGGCTGCAGCTGGTTACCTATGGCGGGGGGGGGGGGGGTCCTTTTGTTTCTTATGGTAACGAGCTTAGATTCGGGTGTTCGTTTTGTTGGGGGTGGGGGAGGGGGGGTTTGGGTTTTGGTGGGCTGTTTGTCTGGTGTCCGAAGGGCTGAGTGGAGAGGCAGAGACTGGTGGATTCTATTCTGGGGGTGGAATGCTCCTTTTGGTAGCAAGTTACAGATGGACATGAGTTGTTATCAATGGGGAAGGCAGTAAGCCAGTTCTGTCGCATGAGAGGGGCATTTTATGAGTATGGTAAGCCAGCTGCTTGTTAGCTCAACAGCTGAGGCGGCAGGCAGCCTCCCGGGAGATAGTACAGATTACAGATATGGGTGGAGGCGGGGGACAGGGGTTGTTTTCAGCCCCAGAAAAAGTCAATAAGTTGTTTGAGATTTTTTTACTGTGGGCTATATCAGTCGGAGCCTCTGCAGGAGGAATCGACAATGGTACAATTTTTGGACGAGTTGACATTTCCGGAGGTTGAGCAAGATAGAAGGCAGGAGTTGAAAGCGCTGATTGGGCAGGAGTTGATTTTGAGCTGTATTCTTCGAATGTAGACGGGTAAGGCACCGGGTCTGGATGGGTTCCCTGTCGAGTTTTATAAACAGTTCGATGGGCTGCTGGTTCTGCTTATGTGGGAGATGTTCAACGACTCTTGATGTTACTGCTGGCCATGCTGGGGCTGGCATCGATCTCCTTGATCCTGAGAAAGGAATGTGGGTCATACCAACCAATTTATCTGTTAAATGTTGATGAGAAACTGTTGGCTAACATGCTGCCAACTCGTTTGGAGCCTTGATTGTCGGGGGGTGGTTTCGGAGGAGCAGACAGGGTTTGTTAAGGGCTGGCAACTGTCAGCCAACATTAGTATACTCTTGAATGTGGTGCTGTCGTCCTCCTCCATGGCTGAGCCAGTGTGATTTTCTCGATGGATGTGGAGAAGGCATTTGATTGGGTGATTTTTGGGTTTCTTTTTTCGAAACCGTATCAGGGATTCTAGGGGTTAAGATGCCCGTTGGTGGCCATCTTTGGATTTTCAGACTTACCGGAGCTGCAGGAGGGGAAGAGGTCTTGGCTTTCACCTCTCTTGTAGTCCAGAGGCAAGTCTTGCCTGAGAAGGGGTCCCCGCCGCCGCTTGAGGTTCCAGCTTGGTTCGGGGACTTGGTGGGATTCCTGCACCTGGAGAAGATAAAGTATACGACGAGAGGATCGGTGGACGGGTTTTACTCAAGATGGCAGCCGTTCATGACTTTTTTTAAGGAACTGGTTACCGTCAGCTATTAGGGGAAGATGGGGAGGCGATGGTCAGTTTGGTAGGGCTTTCTTTGAGGGGAGGGGTTGCGGGGGTGTTTGGAGAGGGTAGTCTTGATACGGGGCTGGGTTAGGTTTGATGGGGTGGTATTTTGTTTTTGTAATAATGTAAAACTTGTTGGAATGATTTGAATATTTTATATGTTATGAACAAAATATTTGAATATATATTTAGAAAAGCATGTGGATGAGCACTTGAAATGTATAGCATTCAAGGCTTTGGGCCAAGTGCTGGAACTTGGGATTGGTGGAGATTTAGTGTAGTTTTGTCGGTGCTGATTCAATGGGTCAAAGTGCCTCTTCTGTACTATAAATGTGCTTCATTAACAAAACAGGAATTTCAAATTTGCTTAGGATATGTATTCATATGACTGGAGTGTCGCAACTTTGTCCCTTTCATTGCAACTTGTGGTTTTCTGCATAGGTTTTATCTACCCACTTGCAAAAGAATGTGGAAGCGTTAATTTTTGTGTCATGCTACGGTTATTCTCTTGCATTCATTTCTCTGTTCGCTGTCCTGTGACTTATTTTATTTATGCACTGCTGCTTGACAACATGATCTGCAAGCACGGAAGCTGCTTTCATACATGAACTGATACTCAGTTTTGACATCCTCCCAGCACCCAGAGCTGGGGCAAGCATATTTGCCACCCAAAGGTGAACATTCAGCATGGCGTCACCCCTCACCTCACCCACAATTAATTTTTTGAAATGAATACAGCAAATTGGTCCCAGGCTGTGATTTACTGGCCACATTGTGTCCCTTCACCTTGGGCGAGCGCCGTTCAATGCTGGGCACACAAACGGATCCAGATGGAACGGTACTTGTGGGGTCTCCTAGGGGATCGGAGGCCCCCAGATGCTTGCCCTTTGTGCAGAATAGAATCCTGGCACTGCTGGTGTCACTTGGGCACCTTGGCACAGCCAGACTGGCAGTGCCAAGGTGCCAGGCTGGCATGTTTCCCACTCCGGGGATAGGTCTAGGGGTGCCTCTGAGGTGGGATGCAGGGGGGCAAAGATCCCCTTTATGCAGTGGCTGGTTTAGCACAGTAGGCTAAACAGCTGGCTTGTAATGCAGAACAAAGCCAGCAGCGCGGGTTCAATTACCATACCAGCCTCCCAGAACAGGTGCCGGAAAGTGGCGACTAGGGGATTCTCACAGTAACTTCATGAAGCCTACTAGTGACAATAAGCGATTATTATTATTATTATTATGAACTGGTTTAGCACAGTGGGCTAAACAGCTGGCTTATAAAGCAGACCAAGGCCAGCAGCAAGCGGGTTCAAGTACCGCACCAGCCTCCCCGAACAGGCGCCGGAATGTGGCGATGAGGGGCTTTTCACAGTAACTTCATTTGAAGCCTACTTGTGACAATAAGTGATTTTCATTTCATTTTTATAGGTGAGTAGGGGCTTTGAGGGGGGGGGGGGGGATTCTGGTCAGGGGGTTGAGAGTCAGGAGTTCAGGAGTTCAGGCGAGGGGAGCACCTCAGTGCAGGAAGCAGAACTAAGCGTTCCCTACTGAGACCCCAATTTGAAACAGGTGTGCTGTTTCTCGGCAGAGCAAGCACAGGAAACACCTGCCTAAACATGCTCACCTCAGACTCTGTTTCAACGTTTAGATCACGCACAAAGTCTTTTCCCCTAAAGGTGGCCCCTGGTTGTTCTGCAACAGCTCAATCTTTCTCTAAGCTCTTGTTAACTTTTCACACTGTAAACTCTCTGAGTACAATAGAAACACATTTTTAAATGAAACCAAAAATGGCCATACATGCAAACACCTTTATTTATCACAAATCTAGTTAGAGCTTGACATTTTTTCACATAGAAACACTAAATTTAACTCAATTAAATCCATACCTTATTTCCAACATCCAACAATGCAAACATAGACCACGTAAAACTACCTCTGCTTCTTGACAATTTCAATTCTCCACCTGGCATGATGGGATTTGGACTTGTGTCTCCATTAGCCTGGACTTCTTGAGCACGAGTCCAATGAAGTGGGCTGTACCACTGCCTCGCACAAGCTAGCTTTTACAAATGATACAGATGGCGTTGGGATGAAATTGATCAACAGCAGCAAATCGGCATCCAATTTTACGCTACCTCTGAGCTTCTTTCTATTGAAGCTCACAGGACATAGTTCACATTCTGGAGACTCCCTTCCTAGTCTGGCTGTCCCTTTTACTTGCTTTGTTATTTTAAAATCTTGGCAATACTTTGAAAGTCAACGGATAAATAAAATATGCCGTGATGAAAAGTTGACTGTTCATTACAAACATATTTTGCATTGCTGGCCTAGTGCAATTTCACCCCCTTTACTTCCACACATTGAGCAGGAATCATGTGGTTCCTGTATTCTGGGTTTGTTCATGGTTTATAGTAAAAGTCTGGGAACAATTCAATGGTAAGACTATCAACATCCTGGAGGTTATCATTGACCGGAAACGGAACTGGACCAGCCGTATAAAGACTGTGGCTACAACAGCAGGTCAGAAGCTGGGAATTATGGGGAGAGTGACTCATAACCTGACTCCCCAAAGCCTGTTCACCATCTATAAGGCACAAGTCAGGAGTGTGATGGAATATTCCCCATTTGCCTGGATGACCTACAACAACATTCAAGAATCTCAACACCAACCAGGATAAAACAGCCTGCTTGATTGGCACCCCATTCACAAGTATTTACGCCCTCTACTACTGCTTCACAGTAGCAGCAGTGTGTACCATCTTCAAGATGCACAGCAAGAACTCATCAAGGGTCCTTCTACAGCACCTTCCAAACCCACAAACCCTACTGTCTAGAAGGACAAGGGCAGCAGTTGCATGGGAACACCACCACTTGCAAGTTACCCTCCAATCAACACATCATCCTTACTTGAAATTATATTCCGTTGTTTTTGTTGCTTGGTCAAAATCGTGGAATTCCCTCACTAACAGCATTGTGGGTGTACATATCCCACATGGACAGTAGTGGCTGTCACCACCATCTTCCCAAGAACAATTAGGGATGAGCAATAAATTCTGGCCCAGCCAGCGACGCCCACATCCAGTGAAAGAATGAAAAAAACAGGATTCTCTCACCATTGGTCAGTTATTGTTCAGCCAGAGAAGAGCCTGTGCTGTACGATGAAACACTGATGACACAGTTAAAGGGTATTGAACATGTGACACATGTAAACACGAGTCAAGTTCCGTAAAGTCCAAGAGCGGGATTCTCCACCGACCGACGCTGGAGGAGAGAAACGTTTTGATGCCAAAATTGTAGCGGGCGCCGGTTTCACACCAAATCACAATGCTCTGGTGCCTCAACAGCAGTGTCAATGCATTCCAGAACGCACATACAGTAAACGCCATTAGCATATCATTGGCGGCCTGACCCGATATTCTCCGGGGTCTCCAGGATGCTCCATCTCCATTGGGGTGAATTCTCAATGGCGAGGCTCACTTGTACTTTTAAAAGTCGTGATACAGGCACCATGGCTGCTGAGGGGAAGAGAGGGGGTACGGAAAGTGTTCAACATCACCATAGTTTGCTGACAGTTGTGCCGCTGGCCGGGTGGGTTTCTGGCAGGAGTGGGGGGAGTAGCGCGGGTGGCCAGGAGGTGGACTGTAGGGTTGGGGTGGATGAGCATGGAGCACCATTGCCGCAGCCGGCAAGGCAGCCATGCAGCTGAGCACACCGCCAAATGCCCAATGTGCACTTAGGGCCACAGGTCCGTATGGGTATTCCCCCAGGGCCCCAGCTGACCCATCAGCAGGACAGGCAGGCTCCAAGGCAGCCAGTGCCATCTTGTTGGCTCGGAGGAGTATTTGTGGGGAGTGTAATGTGTAAATGCGGCTGCAGCTTGTCAGCCTCCCGAGTGTCAATCACGGACCCGGCGAATCCGGCAGCATTTCTCATTGGAATCGATTGTGTTCCACATGGTGCCGGTGCTATCCTCTCCCCAGTCGCTGAATCGGTCCAGGTGCGGCACCACTTTTGCTACCATGGAAGTCCATGAAACCTGCCCCGGCGTCAACACTTAGTCTGAGGAACAGAGAATCCCGCTGCATAGCTGAGGAGACAATGCCATAATGATTGAATGAATTCTATTAGAAAATAACAATTCAGAAGTTATTGCAGACAGCGCACCTCTGACTCTTTAAATTCTAACTGGCATTAAAAAGCTATAGAATATCAAAATTCCAATGCATCAAGTCCATTTTCGAGGCCATGTACTAACAATACTGTTGTCAGGCTATGTCCACGCTGCTGTTGTAATTCGTGATACATGCCACACTATTTTTCTGAAGGGCCCTGTGGTACATCTTTGCTGACATACTGTCTGGAAGGGAAGGTAAAAAAATACACTGGAAAACATTTTTGGATGAAAAAGGCTTTTTGACTCATTTGATCTCATTCTTCAGATTAAATGATTCATGTTATTGCTGTTTTACGAATGTTACTGGCATGCTTGCCTATATAATTCCCAA
The DNA here is from genome assembly GCF_902713615.1 of Scyliorhinus canicula. Classification (NCBI taxonomy): domain Eukaryota; kingdom Metazoa; phylum Chordata; class Chondrichthyes; order Carcharhiniformes; family Scyliorhinidae; genus Scyliorhinus; species Scyliorhinus canicula. Next base: position 40,680,917 of record NC_052164.1, read on the forward strand.
AGTAATTCTTTGTTACAAACTTCAAGCCACTTCAGTTATATGAGGAAATGCTATATATTGGCAAACATTTCTTGCTTTCAGATTCTTTCCTAATCTTTCCTTTCCTTACTCTCGTGCTAATTATTTTAGATGCTTGGGCATGGAATTACATTTTGTACCAATTCCCGCCATAACTATTATTTCCTTTTGCATGTGGTTATGTTAGTGCTCCTTCTTCTGCCCTGTCTCCCATTTTATTAGCAACTGCAGTCTTAGATTTAATTGTTCAGAGCCTTTACTCTCAACCAGGTCATTAAGAAAGACCAATCCTGGGAATCTCCAGTTAATAACCTCCTCACCAAATCATTGATCTATCCAGTGTCATATTTCAGCTTCTAGTTCATGGCTCCATGCATTGACCGTTCATCGTGGGTATGTAATAACGTTGCAAGCTTGCTGAAAATTCAGCGCCGGGATTCTCCATTCTGTAGACTAAGTGTTGACGCCGGGGCAGGATCTGTGGGGTTCCACGACAGCAAAACTGGCACCACACCTGGACCGATTCAGCAACTGATAAGGGCCTAGCACCGGTGCCACATGGAACACAAGTGGTTCCAATGGGAAATGGTGTGGGATTTGCCGGATTCACAATCGACACTCAGGAGGATGACAAGCTGAAGCTGCATATACACTCCCCACACACACCATCCCAGCCAACAAGATGGCACTGGATGTGCTGGAGCACGCCCATCCTGTTGACGGGTCAGCTGGGGCCTGCGGGGACCTCAGGGGATGGTCCCGGGGGCACCCATATGACCTGTGGCCCTAAGTTCACAGTCGGCAGCCAGGTGTGTGCAGCAATGGTGCTCTGCGCCCGACTACCCCATCCCCACAGCTCATCTCCTGGACACCCCCTGCTACTCTCTCCAGCCGTGGCAGAAGCCTCCTGGCTAGCAGCATGACTGTCAACAAATTGTGGCGATGTTGGACACTTTCCGTATGCCCTCTCTTGCCCTCAGCAGCTATGGTGTCTGTTTCACGATTTCTAAAAGCACAAGTGAACCACGCCATTGGGAATTTGCCCCGGTGGAGGTGGAGAATCGCGGAGGCCCCAGGGAACACCAGGTTAGGCCCGCTAAAGATATGCCAAGGGTGTTTACTGTATCTGTGGAGTGGAAAGCATTGACGCTGCTGTTGAGGCATTGGAGAATTGCGATTTGGCATAAAACCAGTGCATGCCATGATTTCAGCACCAAAACCAATTCTCTGAGGGCAGCACAGTGGCGCAGTGGGTTAACACTGCGGCCTCGGGGCAGCACGGTGGCGCAGTGGGTTAGCCTTGCAGCCTCATGGCGCCAAGGTCCCAGGTTCGATCCCAGCTCTGGGTCACTGTCCATGTGGAGTTTGCACATTCTCCCCGTGTTTGCGTGGGTTTCGCCCCCACAACCCAAAAATGTGCAGGGTAGGTGAATTGGCCACACTAAATTGCCCCTTAATTGGAAAAAATTAATTGGGTACACTAAATTTATTTTAAAAAAACACTGCGGTCTCATGGCGCCGAGGTCCCAGGTTCGATCCCAGCTCTGGGTCACTGTCCGTGTGGAGTTTGCACATTCCCCATGGGTTTCGCCCCACAACCCAATAATGTGCAAGCTAGGTGGATTGGCCACGCTAAATTGCCCCTTAATTTGGAAAAATGAATTGGGTACTCTAAATTTAAAAAAAACGATTCTCTGCTCAATTGCGTTTCCCGATTCTGGTGTCAGCAGACAGAATCTCGCCACAGGTGCTGAATATTTCCATTTCATGTCACAATGCCGGCAATATCGTCACAAGACCTTTTAGGCGACAGGTTTAGATAAAGGATCTGGATCCAGGCTGGGAGGGCCGAAGGGCCTGTTCCTGTGCTGTAATTTTCTTTGTTCTTTGTTTGACATGGCTATAACTGCACATTATTGTTGTTGGTGATCTTGATGTAGCCTCAGATGCCAAGTCCAGCTTTCTCAATCAACATTTGTTGAGTCATTCTGGGGTGAATGGAAAAGCACTGAGGTAAAATGGACGAACAGTTTGTGACTTTTTCAACCAACCCCCGTCACTAAATTTACAAAATGCTTTCAATGTTGTTGCACGTCCACTGTAATTACCAGAGGGAATGGTTGAGGCTGAGACAGTTGCTTTATTTTTAAAGGAAAAGTGGATAAATATTGAAGCAGAGAAGATGCAGTGTTTTGTGGAGGACGGAGCAATTGAATTAATTTTAAACTGCACTGGCCAAGAGTTAGCAAAACACAATGGGTTCAATGACCTGTTATCTACTCATTTATTTGATTCTAGTCAAAGCCTACTTGCCCATCATCTATCTCACTCATACACCTGTTACATAAACTGCTTGTTAACTTGTGACAGGAGTCTCTGAGAATTGTGTTTCATGGATTCTCAGAATTATTTTCCAATGAAAAGACACCACGCAAAATGCTAATCTTTCTTTTCACTTTTCACCTACACAAGAATGTGAAAACCTATAAAAATGACAGACAGGAGCTATTGGCCATTCAGCCCGCCCACACAGTTATGAAGCCAGATGTATCACAATACATGTGTTCCCCACTCCAACCAGGGCGATATTACCTACTGGAAGAGACATTAAAATTCCAGGCCAATTATGAGAAATGAACAGGAAATTTCCTCTTCAACCTTCTTGGGCAATCAAAACTGGTCCGGGAGACCACATTAGCTCTGATTTATATACAGGGTAGTGCTTTTGTAAAAGGTGACCTCAGCTAGAAGCTAGAAACTGGTCCAACTTTTGAAGGAATTAAGTGGTGGCCTAGTGGTATTGTCACTGGACTAGTAATCCAGAGACCCAGGATAATGCTCTGAGTTCGAATCCCAGCATAGCAGATAGTGAAATTTGAATTCAATAAAAATCAGGAATTAAAATTCTAATGCTGACCATGGTACCATTGCTGATTGTCATAAAAACCCATCTGGTTCACTAATGTCCTTCACATGCGAAGGAATTCTGTCGTCTTTACCCGGTCTGGCCTACATGGGGCTCCAAACCCACACAGAGATGGGGTTGGCTCTTACCTGCCCCTGCCCCCACTGAAATGACCATTGCAAGCAACTCAGTTAAAGGGACAATTAGGGATGGGCAGCAAATGCTGGCCCAGCCAGCGATGCCAAATCCCAGGAAAATCGGTATTCATCACAGGAACTGAGAATCTGTAATCATTATTCTCTGGGAAAAGAAGAACCACCTAACATCCAATAAGAATGTTTATTATTGTCGCAAGTAGGCTTACATTAACACTGAAATGTGAAAATCCCCTAGTCGCCACATTCTGCTGCCTGTTCGGGAACACGGAGGGAGAATTCGGAATGTCCAATTCACCTCACAAGCATGTCCTTCGGGACTTGTGGGAGGAAATCGGAACACCCGGAGGAAACCCAGAACACGGGGAGAACGTACAGACTCAGCACAGTGACTCAAGCAGGAGTCGAACCAGGGTCCCTGGAGCTGTGAATCAACAGTGCTAACCACTGTGCTACCGTTCTGCTCTTCTACAATCTCCAAACCTGATCTCTAACCTTCCTATTTAGGACAATCTATAGTCAGGGAGTTGACTGGATTTGCTTGTCTTATTTACAAAATATGCTGGCAATCCCTCCAACATCCAACTGGCTGCTCTCAGCCACAGTCACCTGGTGCCATCATTTGGCTGATACCTCCACTTTGGTTGTTAAGTTTGATTGGCAGGGAAGCCTTCTTCCAGTTCCTTGAGCCTGTCTATGCAACTAAGATGTTTTCAACTGGAAATGAATATTGCTCCCTCCACTGCACCCTCTCCAAAGCCTGAATATTTCTCAATCGACAGTTCCAACGCGCCACAGCAAAAACCGCACCAACCGACTCAGAAGACAAACCGACAGAGTACCCTTCATCGTCTCGTACTTCCCCAGAGCGGAGAAACTACGACATCTTCTTCGCAGCCTTCAACAGGGGCTGGTTTAGCTCACTTGGCTAAATCGCTGGCTTTTGAAGCAGACCAAGCAGGCCAGCAGCACGGTTCGATTCCCGTACCAGCCTCCCCGGACAGGCGCTGGAATGTGGCGACTAGGGGCTTTTCACAGTAACTTCATTGAAGCCTACTCGTGACAATAAGCAATTTTCATTTCATTTACATTTTCATTTCATTTCATTTCATTTTCATTCATTTCATTTCATTTTTCAACACATCATCGATGAAGATGAACATTTTGCCAAGGTCATCCCCACACCCCCACTACTTGCCTTCAAACAACCGCGCAACCTCAAGCAAACCATTGTTTGCAGCAAACTACCTGGCCTTCAGAACAGCAACCACAACACCACAAAACCCTGCCATGGCAGCCTCTGCAAGACGTGCCAGATCATCGACATGGGTATCACAATTACACGTGAGAACACTACCGACCAGGTACGTGGTACATACTCGTGTGATTCTGCCAATGTTGTCTACCTCATACGCTACAGGAAAAGATGTCCCGAAGCGTGGTACATTGGCAAGACCATGCAGATGTTGCGACAGCGGACGAACGGACAAAGCGCGACAATCGCCAGGCAGGAATGTTGTCCTCCAGTCGGGAACACTTCAGCAGTCAAGGGCATTCAGCCTCTGATCTTCGGGTAGGTGTTCTCTAAAGCGGCCTTCAGGATGCGCGACAACGCAGAATAGCCGAGCAGAAACATATAGCCAAGTGCCTCACACATGAGTACGGCCTCAACCGGAACCTTGGATTCATGTCGCATTACATTCACCCCCCCCCCCCCCCCCCCCCCCCCCAGCCACCAACATCTGGCCTGGGCTTGTGAAATCCTATGAACTGTCCTGGTTTGAGACAATTCACACCTCTTTAAACTGTGATTATCCCTCTCTCCAATTGCTCCGTCTGGACCTGTAAAGACTTAATTACTTGCAAAGACTCGCATTCAAAGTATTGTCTTGCATCTTTGACTTTGTCATGTATATGTTTCTAGAACCCACCTCTTCATTCATCTGAGGAAGGAGCAGTGCTCCGAAAGCTAGTGATTTGAAACAAACCTGTTGGATTTCAACCTGGTGTTGTAAGACTTCTTACTGTGCTCACCCCAGTCCAACGCCGGGGTCTCCACATCATGAATATTTCCCACCATATGTGGATAGTATACCGGGCAGAGAATTCCGATTGAGGCCGACCCAAGGATAAACCTTGCTAGAGTTTTGTTTCTTTAATTCACATTTGCAGATTTTTAATCACTGTATTTCCTGTCGGACGAAGTCTCATATTTGTCCATCTTTGCAGTTTTGATAAATACTCTTGCTGCGTTTGTGAATGAATTAACCCCTGAAATTAGAAATACATTTTTTAAAATCTAATTATTAAACTGTGAGATGTTTGAAGCATGCAGGACAATCTACAGTCAGGGAGTTGACCAGTTGCTTGTTTCTTTTTATAAAACATGCTGTCAATCCCTCCAACTTCCAAAGAGCTGTTGTTAGTCTGTAGTCAACTGGCGCCATCATTTGGTTGAAAATATTATCACAACTTTGGTTGTCAAGACTGATTGGCAGGGGAAGGCTTCTTTCTCTCTGATTTAAAAAAAACTGTATTTTATTACAAACATGTATCAAAACAGGTTGCAACAAATAAACACCCTGCGAAACATACTTCCCAGCAATCAACTATACAATCTGTACAAATGTTTTCCACTTTTCCGCGACCCCCCCCGCCCCGCAAGCCCCCCCCCCCCCCCCCACCCACTGCGACGAACAGCTCCTCAAACACAGTCACAAACATTCCCCACCTTTTCTCAAACCCCCCTGCAGAGCCCCTTAACTCATACTTTAGCTTCTCCAAGCACAGGAAGTCATACAGGTCACCCAACCATGTTGCTACCCTCGGTGGCGACGCTGACCCCCACTCCAGCAAAATTTGCCACCGTGCAATCTGAGAGGCGAAGGCTACGGCGTCGGCCTTCCTCCTCTCCATGAGCTCCGGCTTCTCTGAAACCCCAAATATCGCCACCAAAGAGTCCGGGTCCATCTCCTTCCCCATTATCCTGGCTAGGATCACGAACACTCCCGCCCAGATTCTTTCACTCTGATGGCTCACCTCAATTAACTGTCACCTAATCAGGCTTCTTAGAATTGACTGGGTGAGTTTGCATCAGCAAACCAGTCAATCACATCCCACACCATAAAAATACTAGTAATAGAAGCAGAAATGGGCCACCAAGCTCTTCAAGCCTGCCCTGCCATTCAACACGATCATGGCTGATCTATGCCGGCCTCAACTCCTTTTCTGTGCCTTTTCCCCTCTAATCCTCGATCTATCAAACATTCATCCACCTCCACTTTAAATACTTCGAATTCACACCATACCTCACACCATGATCACCATAAGGGAGAAAAATGACGTGGATGGAAAATCCAGAGAGAGTCGGGTAACGCGACTCTCTCCGGAGAGATCGCATTTCCCAATTTTCCCCGCCCCTCGCTGGCCATGTTACGAGGGTCACGTCCACAAAGGGGTGGAAATCTCATTTAAATGGATTATTATAAATTTTATATGATAAGCGTGTCTCCCCGCCATATGATCCCCCTCACTAAACGTCGGTGAGGTTTACAATAGATTTTTAAATATGGAATTCAATTGAGGAGGTTCCTCCGGGGGCGCAAGGTTGACATAGCTTCTGGGGGGTGAGGGACATTCATTGCCCCATGGCACTGCCTCCAGCACAAGTTGGCACTGCCAGGTTAGAAGTGCCAACCTGTGTCAGAGGCCAATGCCAGGGGCAGGCCCTTGTGGTAACCCCATTTGGATGGGAAGGGGTGTTCTATTTATGAGTGATGGAGTGGAGAGAGAGCAGGCAGTGAAGGGAGGACTTGCAGGTTAGGGGAGGAGCAGCCACTGAGGGGAGGAATCATCGGCAATTCTTCTGCAGTGTTGGTGGTCGAATGCACGTTGATTGTCCGAAGGAAGGGGAGGCCCTGATGATTGTACAGTGGGGGGGACCTGATGATTGTCCAGAAGTGGGGAGTGATCTGATCACTCTAGATCTGGGTACTGGCTCTATCAGGCTCCGGCCGACCAGAGTAATGGCATAAATCCCACCCGTTCATTTATTTTCTTTAAAGATGCTCACGATCTGGAGAGAAACCTGCCCGCCTGTGCACCTGGAAAGCCACACGTCAGTTTTCAGTCTGAGCCTGAGACTTTGAAAAATAGGGTAAAATTCTACCTCGTGTAGCTTACGTGAGGACTATTAGCTAAAAGCAAGTTATTGTCAAGCATACACCAACACTGGTTCCTTTCACTCAGACAAGTTGTCATCACTGCACTGTTTATAGCTCCGTTTATGGCTGTGAGAAGAGCTTGCAGGCTTCAATATTCACAAAAACCAGCTAAAATAGACTTCAGCGCAATGGTTTAATTTAGTTTAATGGCAGTTGAACATTGAATTGAATATAGTTCCGTTCAGGTGAAATCTCATGAAAGACTTTTGTGATTCATAACAATACCGTCAGATGTATAGTTCCCATAAGTTCCCACTTGACTTTCTATCTCCCTCCTGATACATTGGGGATTGTGACATGCAACATACAAGCCTTCCAAGTTCATTGGTATTTTTGTGAGTGGATGAATCTGATAAAGAAGGCGTTCCTACTTACTGAAGCATACAGAGCAGGCATTGCTAGATTTTAATGCTTGCTCTATGCTGGGTTAGTTGATCTCAGTAGCTGGTATCTACCATATCTAGCTATCAACAGAGTGAGGGCTGAGGCTCAGATAGAGGATCTTGCAATCTGATTGTTGCCAACAGAAATTCTACAGACTGACACATGAATGCTGGTGAACTGCCAGCATTTCTCCTCTCGATGGGCAATAAAAATACTCGACTAGCCAGTGATACCATGTCCCATAACCAAATTTTCTTTTTTAAATAGCGGAATTGTAACCCAACAGCCAATGCCTTTCGGAGCAAAGAGGGAGGATATAAAGTAAGCAAAAAATAAAGACAGGTGCAACAACTGATTTAGTTGCAGCAGCATTTACAGCAATGTAAATTAATATCAAATCACATTGCCTCATCCATACCGTTCGCTGCTAAAGAAAAACACTAAATATGCAGACTTAAAAATGTGTGCAGTTGCTGGTCTATGATGCTCAGTTATAGGGATTTCAGGTCAGTTTCCTTATTCGTACAGCTAAAGAAGCAGTTATCGTGTGATGTCAAGTTGAACAACTCATTCAACATTGTCAATGGTTGTGATGCCACCAGGAATAGATCTCTCAGTGCAGGAGCTCAGTAAAAGGACAATGGTCCATCTCGGATGGCCACAGTCACAATTTGAGCTGTTCCTCGTGTTCCACTTTTGGAGCCAGTGGCTACACCTTCCCTGGCCCAAGTGGCTCAAGTGGTTGAGGGGTAAGCACAGTAAGAAGTCTTACAACACCAGGTTAAAGTCCAACATGTTTGTTTCAAACACTAGCTTTCGGAGCACTGCTCCTTCCTCAGGTGAAGGGGTAAGCCAGATTTTCTCTGAAAGTTTGAAATCTGGGATCTCACCAGTTGGGTCCATTACCAGGATATGGTTGGCGATGTTTGCTGCCCAGTACCGGACAGTTTCTGCAATAAGTTTCACCCTCATCGTGACCTTGGCTCCCATGTTCTGGATGTGTTGCTACTAGGTCAATGAGCAGTCAGGGGTGATGCCGAGGTATTTTGGCGTGGACAATTGGTGAGTGGTTAGCCACAGAAATGGACATGAGGTTCACATGGCAGGTTGAAACGACAGTCTTGGCAATGTTTGGTTGAGTGTGGGCAGCACGGTAGCACAATAGTTAGCATTGTTGCTTCACAGCACTAAGGTCCCAGGTTCGATTCTGGCTTGGGTCCCTGTCTATTCGGAGTCTGCACGTTCTCCCTGTGTCTGCGTGTGTTTCCGCCGGGTGCTCAGGTTTCCTCCCACAAGTCCCGAAAGACGTGCTGTTAGATAATTTGGACATTCTGCATTCTCCCTCTGTGTACCCAAACAGCTGCCGGAGTGTTCACAGTAACGGTAGTGTTAATGTAAGCCTACCTGTGACAATAAAGATTATTATTGTTAAAAGAAAGTATCCATTTTCAGAAGTAGGCTCAGAGAATGTGAATCATCAGTGAATCTTTTATCAAAGTCCGAGAGTTGTTTAGTCTGGAAAGCCATGACCTAGTCAAGAGCATATGTGAAGGAGGGAGGACACCGGTGTATATGTTGAACAGAGCCAGTGTGAGGGCTAATCCCTGTGGGAGTCCAGTGTTGGTTATGCTTGGGTGGTTGATTTGATCTCGAAGGTCACACCGATCTCTTGCTGATCATGGGTTTGATTAGTTGTCGGGTTTTCACACTATTGATGATTTTGGAGAGTTTCAGTGGCATGCCTGTGCACCACACCATGACACAGTCACAGGATAAGTAAACAAAGGTGGTTTCTGCCTTCAGGCCTTTCTGGAAACTGGCCTCTTGTGAGGTCAGTGTCAGAACCTGCCCAGAGCAGATGTAGCCCGTGTCAAAACCTGCCTGTTGAGGAGGTGTGGGAGGGGCTGCGGATGGGCATTACCGCTTTCAAGGTGGGTCTCAGTCCATTTTAACAGGAGGTGTTCAAAGATGGTGCTGTAGCTGCATGGGCTGTCGGTTGCCTTCCTTACCTTGGCAATGGCTCATATTTAGGACTGATGCCAAATATTTGGAATTGTTCCCGTGCCGTGAATGTTGATTAATAGCCTTGCTAGTTACTTCCTTCCCTCTGATTCAAGGAATTGTAACTTAATCCCACTGACTCCCGCTGCCTTGCCTGACATGACTACTGTCAGGGCACAAGCCTCTTACTCATGTGTGAGGGATTGAAAAGTCTGTCTGCTCTGGGACAGTCTTGAGAGACTACATCAAGGCTTCTTTTACTGTCCCCTTATTACATAGAACATACAATGCAGAAGGAGGCCATTCGGCCCATCGAGTTTGCACCGATCCACTTAAGCCCTCACTTCCACCCTATCCCCATAATTCAATAACCCCTCTTACCCTTTTTTGGACATGAAGGGCAATTTATCATGGCCAAACCACATAACCTGAGGGAACCGGAGGACCCGGAGGAAACCCACGCAGACACGGGGAGAACATGCAGACTCCGCAAAGACAGTGACCCAGCGGGGAATCGAACCTGGGACCCTGGTGCTGTGAAGCCACAATGCTATCCACTGTGCTACCGTGCTGCCCTTATGAAATGAAAATGAAATGAAAATTGCTTATTGTCACAAGTAGTCTTCAAATGAAGTTACTGTGAAAAGCCCCTATTCGCCACATTCCGGCGCCTGTTCGGGGAGGCTGGTACGGGAATTGAACCGTGCTGCTGGCCTGCCTTGGTCTGCTTTAAAAGCCAGTGATTTAGCCCAATGTGCTAAACCAGCCCCTATCTTCCCTGCTTGCCAATATCTTTGAGTTATTAGGAACTGTGAAGAAATGGCATCAGCATCGGTTTGGTGATTTGGATCTTGGCATATGGAGTAAAATTTTGAAATGTGCCAATGACACCAAAGTTGGAGAAGTAACAAATACCAGGAATTGACTGCAACAGGACATGGATAGGCTAGCAGAATGGGAAGACAAGTAGCAGATGGAATTTATTGCAGAAAAGTGAGATGATGCATGTTGACAGAAGGAATGGGGAGACAGAATATAGACTTAATAGAACACTTCTAAAAGGCATACAGAACAGAGGGACCTGGGGGTGAATGTGCCATTGATCTTTGAGGGTGTTTGGACATATTGAGAGAATGGCTAGCAAAGCATATGCGATCTTGGGCTTCATAAATATAGGCAATCAGTACAAAGTCAGGGAAGTAAGCTGAACATAGTAACAGTTCTGTTTAGGCCTCAGCTAGAGTATTGCATCCTGTGCTGGTCACCAGGCTGTTGGAAAACTGTGGAGGTCATTGAGAGGATGCAGACGAGATTTCGGATTTTGTTTATTGTCAGGTGTATCGAGGTACAGTGAAAAGTATTTTTCTGTGAACAGCTCAACAGATCATTAAGTACATGAAAAGAAAAGGAAATAACAGAAAATACATAATAGGGCAACACAAGGTACACAATGTAACTACATAAATACCGGCATCGGGTGATGCATACAGGGGTGTAGTGTTAATGAGGTCAGTCCATAAGAGGGTCATTTAGGAGTCTGGTAACAGCGGGGAAGAAGCTGTTTTTGAGTCTGTTCGTGTGTGTTCTCAGACTTTTGTATCTCTTACCCGATGAAAGAAGTTGGAAGAGTGAGTAAGCCGGGTGGGAGGGGTATTTGATGATGCTGCCCGCTTTCCCCAGGCAGCGGGAGGTGTAGATGGAGTCAATGGATGGGATGGGAGTCGACCGCGTGGCAGCCCCCTGGGCAGTGTGGAATCCCTCTGCTGCCGACTCCAAGGCATCCCACATCCCCCCACAGGCTTGCGCTGCGAGACGGCCCGGCAACCCCGGGGGGCCCCGCTGCTATTTTTGCGAGCACGCCAAACACCCCCGACAGCGCTGCCCAGCCCGTTGTCCACATGTAAAGGGTGCGGCAAATAGGCCACTTTGTGGCGGTAGGCCAGGCCTGGGCGGTCGCTGCGGTCTCCGGAAGCGAATGCGGACCACCACTACAACCCTCTCCACGAGCCCCGTGCGGCCAGCGAGCGCCGCCGTCCTCCTCCTCCAGGGCCACGTGTGGCCTCCGTGCACCGCCATCTTGTCCCGCTGATGCCGCGTGTGCTGGATGGGCGCCGCTATTTTGTGCACCCACAGCCATGTGCGAACAGTGGGCGCCGCCATCTTGGATGGACTCCCAGGACCTCGGTGCAGATGACCACACACTGCCCGACGAGAACACCCAGCTGCTGCCACGATTAGCCTCGGTGACCCTGGACCAGTCTCGGCCTCGAACACTCTCAACTGCTACAACAACGGTGCTAATCAACGGACACGAGATGTCCTGCTTAATCAACTCTGAGAACACGGAGAGCTTCATACACCCCGACACGGTAAGGCGCTGGTCTCTCCCCATCCATCCTGTTAATCAAAAGATCTCTCTGGCCTCCGGTTCCCACTCAGTAGAGATAAAGGGGTTCTGTGTAGCAAACTTCACGGTCCAGGGAAGGGAGTTCAAAAATTACCGGCTCTACATCCTTCCCCACCTCTCCGCGGCCACACTCCTAGGGTTAGACTTCCAGTGCAACCTCCAAAGTCTAACTTTCAAATTCGGCGGCCCTATACCCCCTCTCACTGTCTGCAGCCTCGCGACCCTCAAGGTCGATCCACCTTCCCTGTTTGCAAACCTCACCCCAGATTGCAAACCCGTCGCCACCAGGAGCAGACGGTACAGTGTCCAGGACAGGATCTTTATTAGGTCAGAGGTCCAACGGCTACTGAATGAAGGAGTCATTGAAGCTAGCAACAGTCCCTGGAGAGCTCAAGTAGTGGTGGTAAAGACTGGGGAGAAGCATAGGATGGTCATAGACTACAGTCAGACCATCAACAGGTTTACGCAGCTGGATGCGTACCCTCTCCCCCGCATATCCGACCTGGTAAACAGGATCGCGCAGTACCAGGTCTTCTCCATGGTGGACCTTAAGTCCGCCTACCACCAGCTCCCCATCCGCACGAGTGACCGCAAGTACATTGCCTTCAAGGCAGATTGGCGGCTCTACCACTTTTTAAGGGTTCCTTTCGGTATCACTAACGGGGACTCGGTCTTCCAACGAGAGATGGACTGAATGGTTGACCGATACAGCTTACGGGCAACATTCCCGTATCTAGATAATGTCACCATCTGCGGCCATGACCAGCAGGACCACGACACCAACCTCCAAAAATTCCTCCAGACCGCTAAAAATTCTTAACCTTACATATAACAAAGATAAATGCATGTTTAGCACCGACCGCCTAGCCATCCTCGGCTATGTAGTGCGAAATGGAGTTATGGGCCCTGACCCTGAACACATGTGCCCCCTTATGGAGCCCTGAAGCGCTGCCTAGGTTTTTTTTCTTACTGTGCCCAGTACGTCCCCAACTATGCAGACAAGGCCCGTCCTCTGATCCAATCCACAGTTTTTCCCGTCGATAGAGGCTCTCCAGGCCTTCAGCCGCAGAAAAGCAGACATTGCAAAGGCCACGATGCATGCCATCGACGAGTCCCTCCCCTTCCAGGTCGAGCGTGACGCGTCTGACGCAGCCCTGGCAGCCACACTCAACCAAGTGGGCAGACCCGTGGCCTTCTTCTCACGTACCCTCCATGCTTCCGAAATCCGCCACTCCTCAGTCGAAAAAGAGGCCCAGGCCATAGTAGAAGCTGTGCGACATTGGAGGCATTACCTGGTCGGCAGGAGATTCACTCTCCTCACTGACCAATGGTCGGTCGCCTTCATTTTCGATAATGCACAGCGGGGCAAGATAAAAAACGATAAGATCTTGCGGTGGAGGATCGAACTCTCCACCTATAACTACGAGATCTTGTATTGTACTGGGAAGCTAAACGAGCCTCCTGATGCCCTGTCCCGCGACACATGTGCCAATGCACAAGTGGACCGCCTCCGAGCCCTCCACAAGGACCTCTGCCACCCGGGGGTCACTCGCTTCTTCCATTTTGTCAAGACCCGCAACCTGCCCTACTCCATCGAGGAGGTCAGGACAGCTACCAGGAATTGCCAAATCTGCGCAGAGTGCAAGCTGCACTTCTACCGGCCAGAGAAAGCGCACCTGATAAAGGCTTCCCGTCCCTTTGAATGCCTCAGTATGGACTTCAAAGGTCCCCTCCCCTCCACCGACCCCAACACGTACTTCCTGAACGTGATTGACGAGTACTCCCGATTCCCATTCGCCATCACTGCCTCAACATGACCGCAATCACTGTCATCAAAGCCCTCCATAGCATCTTTACACTGTTCGGGTTCCTCGCTTACATACATAGTGATTGGAGGTCCTCCTTTATGAGCGATGAACTGCGTCAATTCCTGCTCAGCGTCAATTCCTTGCCTCGAGCAGGACGGCCAGTTACAACCCGCGGGGTAACGGAGAGGTAGAGAGGAAGAACGGTGTTCAACGTTAAGGCCCACTGGGAACAGTGATTGCGGTCATGGCGAATGGGAATCGGGAGTACTCGTCAATCACGTTCAGGAAGTACGTGTTGGGGTCGGTGGAGGGGAGGGGACCTTTGAAGTCCATACTGAGGCGTTCAAAGCCATTGCTGGGAATACCGCGGTATGAAGAGACAAAAGTTCTGTTCCTTTTTCACCAACACACTTTTATTTCTTCCAACAGACTCTGCACAAAACTCTACACATCACCTGACCCAGAGGCCACCCGAAGCCTCATTACATATCAGTGTCAATTATTGGACACTTAACATAAATGCGACAACTAATTACAATGTCTCGGAACGGTCTGGAAGACCGTCCTACTGGCCCTACGGTCCAGAAATGTCCCAGTCTCCCGCTGGCAGGAAGTCCTCCCGGATGCCCTCCACTCCATCCGGTCACTGCTCTACACCATGACCAACCAAACAGCTCACGAACGTCTCCTTGTCTTCCCTAGGAAGTTCTCCTCTGGGACCTCGCTCCCGACCTGGCTGGCATCTCCCGGACCCATCCTGCTCCGAAAACACGTGCGGGCACACAAGTCGGACCCGTTGGTCGAGAGGGTCCATCTTCTCCGCGCTAACCCCCAGTACGCCTACGTGGCGTACCCCGACGGCCGACAAGACATGATCTCCCTACGAAACCTGGCGCCCGCCGGATCCCCACACACACCCCCGCCACCAGTACCACCCTCCATCCCACCGGTGCACCTTACAGCCGCCCCCTTCCCACGAGGATCGGCTCTTCCGCCGGCCCCGTCTTGGCCCTCTCGCCCACCGACGCACCCCGCAGACGCTCCCTTCCCAGGTCATTCAGCTTGCCCACTAGCGCCATCTCGGGGTGTTGAAGCTGCCACAGAGATCGAAACCACACTCCCAGAGTCACAGACCCCGAACCTCCACCGGCGTCACCAACAAAGCTTCGACGATCACAGAGGACGTCCAGGGCCCCCGATCGACTGATTGCTTCATTTTAACGTGTACATAGTTAATTGTAAAATTGTAAAATTGTAAATAGTTACGATAATAAGGCAAAACGCTGTACAGAGGTATTACGGTACCTCCATAACCATAACTTCTACCACATTACCATGTACCTGACCACCACCCCCGCGGGACTCTTTTTTAACAGGGGGTGAATGTGGTAGTTTGTGTAGTGGTATTATGGTACCAAGTAATGCTGGAACACCATTGGTAGATAATGTATGCTTTCCATTGGTCAAGCCTGTATGGTAGCTCCACCCTGCAAGGCGCTGTATAAGAGCCTGTGCCGCCCCAGCAGCTTTCTTTCTGTACCTGAGCTGCTGGGGGGGGGGGGGGGGGGAGAGACATCTGGCTTACTAAAGCCTTCAGTTGGACAACAACCTCGCTTTAGTAGTCATTGATTGTCCATCAATACCCTGCTGGCTAAATTTATTGGTTGGCAACTCTGTTGCCCTTGCAGAACAAGAACCGTGCAGTGGCCATTGCTGGGAATAAAAGCATTTCCCAAAGAAGCAAGGTCTATCCCCACCTTGAACTATAAAGTGGGGTACGAAGTGGGGATAAAGTGAGGTGGTACTCCTGGTGAACATCGGGAAGTCTCCCTGAGGTGGTAACTCCCTTCCTACCTGATAACAGCCTTGCAGTGGAAGCTGCTAGACTACTCACTTTGCCCCCATCTTACCCCATGGAGGAAATAAATTGACCATTTAATGGCCTCAATAGGCCTAAAGGTGGGGGTGCTGTGCAATGCCTTGCCATCTACCATAATATCGAGACAGGTTGGGGATGGGTTGTAAGGCAGTGGGCAGGCAACCCGTTTTACTTGATTATGTACCACCATATATCACGCTGTCTGTTGAAGTTGCTCATGCTAATGGTTGGGTGTGCTGCAGGTTGCATTACGATGTTGTGCCACAGATCATTTAGAGCCTTATCGGCATTTGTGACAACCAGCATGCCTAGTTTGATGGAGATGGAGTAGGGGATGTAGGAACACTGCCCTACTTTTATATTCAACACTTCCCTACTATTATATTCCATCGTCCTTGAAATAAATATGAGCCTTCTGTTTGCCTTCCCAATCACTTGCTGACTCAGTAAATCCGGAAAAATGTGCTTGTTAGGTGAATTGGACATTCTGAATTCTCCCTCAGTGTACCCGAACAGGCGGCTGAGTATGACAACTGGGGATTTTCTCAGTAACTTCATTACCGTGTTAATGTAAGCCTACTTGTGACACGAATAAAGATTATTATTACATACTAACTTTTTGTGATTCATGACCCAGGACACCCAGATCTTTCTCTACCTCTCTCTATTTAAATAACACTCTGCTTTTCCATTCTTCTTGCCAAATTGGACAAGAAGTGATTTGAAGATTTCAGCGTCATGGTGAGGCTTTCCTGGGTGTAGATAGCCAGGGTATATGCCCTCTTGTCCCCGTTTGCAATAAGGTGATACCCGGGAATATGGGCTCAACAGTTGGAGTGACCCAGGATTGGGTTTCTTGCAAGCTGACTATGTCCTCATTCTAGTCAGATAGTTGTTTTGTACATACATCACGTTTTGCCCCTGTTAGGTATTCAACGGTGAGCTGGTATATTCTTGTTTCTGGTCCTAATTATTCTGAACTCTAATGGGTATAGTCCCAACCTGTTCAACCTTTCTGCATAAGAGGAGTCCCAGGAGCCAGTCAAGTGGACTTTTTTTGAATAGCTTCAAATTAAATTATATCCTTCTTTAAGCATGGAGACCAAACCTATACACAGCTCTCCAGATGCGACCTCACGAAAGACCTGATAATTGTACCAACACTTCCCTATGTTTATACTCCATTCACCTTGCAATGAACATTGACCTTCCATTTGCTTCTTAATCACCTGCTGTACTCGTGTGTTTTAATTTTTGTGATTCATGTACCAGGACACCCAGATCCCTCTGTACCAAATGATTTTGCAGTCACTCTCGATTTAAACAATGCACTGCTTTTAGATTCTTCCTGCCAAATTGGGCATATACACATTGCCAAATCATTGCCCACTCACTTATGCTATCTAAATCCCTTTGTAGACTGTCCTCTTGATGACATACTTTTCTACATATTGTTTTATCAGCAAATGTAGCACCCATACATTCTTTCCCTTTGTCCAAGTTATTAATATACATTGTGAATAGTTGATGCATTGACTCCTGTGATACTTTACTTGTTGCACCTTGATAACCTGGAAATTACCCATTTATACCTACTCTCTGCTTCCTGTTAACTAACATAAGAAAATAAGAACTAGGAGCAGGAGTAGGCCATCTGGCCCTTCGAGCTCCGCCATTCAATGAGATCATAGCTGATCTTTTGTGGACTCAGCTCCAACTTCCTACCCGAACACCATAACCCTTTTTTTGTGAGGGCCATGAAGAATCCAGCATGAGTTTTCAGGATACAAAGAAGTAACATTTATTTACAATAACATATATATACACAGCAGCAGCAACTTCCCTTGCTGCTCACTCCTCTCTCCTCTGGTTCCAAACTGGCCAGCTCTATTTATGCAGGGAGTCTGCTAATGATTTCTCCGCCCCCCTCATTGGGGAAGCTCACACTCCCATATGTTTGTGGGATTATCATTAGTCCCCAGCCAATGGTAAGCAGGCAGGTTATACATCCCTCCCCCCCGCCCCCCCCCCCCAAAGTCCAAGGAATCCACCAAAGACCCTGGCGAAGGAGGGCATCAGACTCGTTTTGCCACTGGCCGGACACCATTTGCACGAGGCGCTGGATCGGGCGGCGTGTAATGAGATGGAGACCGGCGCTTCCGTGATGAACGACGTAACGGTTGTACATCCACGGCCCGTGGGCCCGAGGATTCCCCCTCTGAGGTGTCTTGTGTCTCCATCTCGGAGTCAGCGTCTGCTGCCTCCGTCATCTCGGTGTCTCTATCTCCACGCGGTTCTGTCACGACCTGTGCAGGCTTTGAGTGAGGCACCAGAGGAAGATTGTGAGGAATACTTTCCATTGTGTCTGGTCTCTGTGGCTGTAGAAATGAGCTCCTGGGCGGAGAATCTTTGGAAGGGATAAACTTCTGGATCGAACATGGTCTACATGTTTGCGCTGGAGACGACCCTGGGCTTGCACCTAGTAAGAGATAGGGCCCGTTTGGCGAAAGATTATGCCAGGGACCCACTGGGCACCACCAGCAAATTTCCGAACGAACACTCGGTCACCGGGCGTAAACTGCCGAATCGGCCGATGCCGAGAAAAACCATGTCCCTGCCGTTCTTGTGTGCGGCGTACCTTTGTGCCAATGTCTGGGAAAACCATGCTGAGGCGGGTGCGAAGTCTCTGGCCCATTAGGAGTTCTGCGGGAGCTACCCCAGACACCGAATGGGGGGTGGTCCTATATGAAAACAAAACACGAGCCCATCTCGTGTCCATCGACCCAGAAGACTGCTTCTTTAGGCCTTGTTTGAATGTCTGCACTGCGCTCCCCTCCAATCCATTTGAAGCTGGATTGTAAGGGGCAGTGCGGATATGGCGTATGCCGTTTATCTTCATGAACCTCGCAAACTCCTCACTTGTGAACGGAGTGCCGTTGTCCGTAACCAGCACCTCGGGGAGGCCATGCGTACTGAAAGGCAAACACATCTTCTCGATTGTTGCGCAGGACGTTGTGCCTCCCATCTTATGTACCTCTAGCCATTTAGACTGGGCGTCGATTAATAGAAGGAACATGGATCCTTGAAAAGGGCCGGCGAAATCCGCATGCAAGCGCGCCAAGGCCACCCTGGCCATTCCCAGTGATGTAGGGGCACGGCCGGCGGAAGCTTCTGATGCTCCTGGCAAATGGAGCAGTTTTGGGCCACCTTCTCATTGTCGGTGTCGAGGCCTGAACACCAGACATAACTCAGGGCCAACATTTTCATTTTGGGCACACCTCGATGCCCATTCTGCAAGTCTCTCAGTATCAGCCCCTGTCCTTTTTCCGGGACAATCCTACGCGTCCCCCACAAAAGGATGCCGTCTTCCACGCTGAATTTGGACAGCTTGGAGGAAAATGCCCGCAACTCGCCTGGGAATTGTCTATGCTGCCCACCATACAGGACTATGTGCCGAACCTTTGACAGGACTGGCTCCGTCTGGGTCCACTCACAGATCTGCGATGCCGTGACAGGCAAGGTGCCCATAAAATTTAGGGTTGCAACCACCTCACCGGTCATCGGTGTCGACATGGGGCTGGTCGATAAAGGCAATCGGCTCAGTCCGTCAGCATTCCCTATCTGGGTTCCTGGGTTGTGCTCCAGAGAATACTCATATGCAGCGAGCAACAAAGCCCAGCGTTGGATCTGTGCGGAAGCAATGGGTGGTATTGGCTTATCCTCTCTGAAAGGTCCCAGCAGAGGCTTACGATCAGTCATGATAGTGAAGTGGCGGCCATATACGTACTGGTGGAAACGTTTCACCGCAAAGACCACTGCCAGGCCCTCCTTCTCGATCTGCGCGTACCTTTTGTCCGCTGCAGTCAATGTGCGGGAGGTGAAAGCTATCGGCCGCTCGGCCCCGTTCTCCATTTTGCGGGATAGGACGGCTCCAATACCATACGGGGATGCATCACATGTGATGAGCAAAGGCTTTCCAGGATCATAGTGGGTTAGTAACCCAGACGACGACAATTGTTGTTTTACCCGCCGGAAAGCGGTTTCTTGCAGCTGACCCCAAACCCAGGTGTGATTCTTCTTTAGCAGAAGGTGCAACGGGGCTAACGTAGTTGCCAGATTGGGGAGGAACTTACCGTAATAGTTTACGAGGCCGAGAAACGAACGAAGATGCAAAGTGTCAGTCGGGGCGGGGGCCTGTTGAATCGCGTGCACCTTCTCTGCAACGGGGTGCAAACCTTCGCAGTCCACCCGATAACCCAGGTAGACTACTTCCTTCACCTGAAAGACGCTCTTTGTGCGACGTAAACGGACTCTAGCCTCTGAAAAGCGTCTAAGGACAGCCTCCAAATTTTCCAAATGTTCCAGCTCCGACGTCCCTGTGATCAAAACGTCATCTAAGTAGACAGCAACACGTGGTAAATCTCTCAAAATGCCCTCCATAACGCGTTGAAAAATAGCGCAGACAAAGGATACTCCAAAGGGCAAACAAATATATTCATACAGGCCCCGGTGTGCATTAATTGTTACATATGGCCGGGAGACAGGGTCCAGCTCCAACTGTAGGTAGGCGTGACTCATATCTAATTTTGTGAACGAGAGTCCGCCTGCAAGCTTTGCGTAGAGATCCTCTATGCGAGGCATTGGGTATCGGTCGAGTCGGGAAGCCGTATTCACTGTAAGTTTATAGTCGCCACACAAGCGAACTGTGGCATCTGGCTTCATTACAGGTACAATTGGTGCTGCCCAGTCTGCGAAACGGACGGGCCTGATGATACCCAAAGTCTCCAAATGAGTGAGCTCCCCTTCTACCTTCTTGAGCAAGGCGTAAGGCACCGGGCGTGCCCAGAAATAGCGCGGCGTGGCTCCTGGTTCAACTTGGATACGGGCTACAGCCCCTTTTACGTTCCCCAAACCGGGCTGGAATACATCTGGGTATCGTCCTAGCACCTCAGTCAACCCTCCAGAAACTGTTTGGAGGATGTGCTGCCACTGCAGCCGCAAATGGCGCAACCAGTCCCGACCCAACAGGCTGGGCCCATGGCCGCGCACCACGATAAGTAGGAAACGCCCCACCTGGCGTCCATAAACAACAGGTGTCATCGTAGTTCCTGCAATGTCCAATGGTTCTCCCGTGTAGGTGGCCAACCTGGCCTGTGTGTCGGTAATGTAAGGGTCTGTATACCCTGCTTGATGTGGTCGAATGTCCTCTGGGCGATGACGGAGACCGCTGCGCCAGTGTCCAACTCCATCTCAAGCGGGTGACCATTGACCCGTACTGTCACTTTAATGGGGGCCACACGGGGAGCTGTCACACAATGCAGCTGCAGGCAGTCGTCCTCCGTCTCCATGTCCTCGGGAGTAGTCGCCACAGGTTCATCCAAATGAAAGGTACGGCCCCTGGGCTGGCCCCAGTTTTGGTCGGAACGACGGCGCCTCTGGCGCCCCCAGGACCGGCGTCTGCGATGGGTTCGGCGTCTACAAGTCTAATACGGACATGGCTCCTCATCCATTGGTTCTGGAGAAGGCTCCCTTTGGGGAGGAATGTCTGACGGCCACTGGCGTCGATCCGGACGTCGCCTCGCCCAAGGTACCGCAGAGGTGCAGGGGGACGCTTTCGGACGGAAGAGGTTGCGCCTCAAGGCATGCACCTCCATTCCCTGTAGCTCCTGCACTCCTCGTTCTGCGCTCTCTCGGGACAATACTATTTGAATGGCCTGTTGAAAAGTCAATGTTGGCTCGGCTAACAACTTTCTCTGGGTGGCCGCATTGTTAATACCGCAAACCAAACGGTCGCGTAACATTTCTGATAAGGTGTCACCATAGTCACAGTACTCCGCAATCCTGCGTAGCCTGGATAGAAAGTCAGCAAGGGATTCTCCTGGGGTCCTCTCAGCGGTATTAAACTGGTAACGTTGGACTATCGTGGATGGGGTTGGGTTAAAATGTTGCCCCACTAAGTTCACCAGTTCATAAAACATTTTGGTGTCCGGCGCAGCTGGGTACGTAAGGCTCCTAATTACCCCAAACGTATGCGGGCCGCAGGCGGTGAGCAATATGACCACCTGGCGCTCGTTTTCGGTGATGTTGTTTGCACGGAAATAGTAACGCATCCGTTGTGCGTACTGGTTCCAGCTTTCCAGCGCAGCATGAAAAACATCCAAACGTCCATATAGAGGCATGGTGTAATAAAAAACAACTTCCAACCTGTATCCAACATCCAGGGAGGTGGCTTCAGCAGTGCAGACAGCTATTCACATCCCATCCTCGTCGCCAGTTTTGTGAGTGCCACAAAGAATCCAGCACGAGTTTTCAGGATACAAAGAAATAACATTTATTTACAATAACATATATATTGTATATGTACAACAGCAGCAGCAGCAGCAGCAGCAATGTCCTTTGCTGCTCACTCCTCTCTCTCTGCTGGTTCCAAACTGGCCAGCTCTATTTATATCATAGAATTTACAGTGCAGAAGGAGGCCATTCGGCCCATCGAGTCTGCACCAGCTCTTGGAAAGAGCACCCTACCCAAGGTCAACACCTCCACCTTATCCCCATAACCCAGTAACCCCACCCAACACTAAGGGCAATTTTGGACGCTAAGCGCAATTTATCATGGCCAATCCACCTAACCTGCACATCTTTGGACTGTGGGAGGAAACCGGAACACCCGGAGGAAACCTACGCACCCACGGGGAGGATATGCAGACACCACACAGACAGTGACCCAAGCCGGAATCGAACCTGGGACCCTGGAGCTGTGAAGCAATTGTGCTATCTACAAGGCTACCGTGCTGCCCTAGAAACCTGTGAAGGCTATCCAGATTTTTTGTTCCCAATTGAGAGGCAATTTAGCGTGGCCAATCCACCTACTCTGCACATCTTTTGTGTTGTGCGGGTGAAATCCACGCAAACACGGGGAGAATGTGCAAACTCCACATGGACTGTGATCCAGAGCTGGGATCGAACCTGGGACCTCAGCGTTGTGAGGCAGCAATGCTAACTACTGTGCCACCGTGCTGTCCGCTTAGACAGTGACCCAAGCCAGGAATCGAACCTGGGACATTGGCGCTGTGAAGCAACATAGAACATACAGTGCAGAAGGAGGCCATTCGGCCCATTGAGTCTGCACCGACCACTTAAACCCTCACTTCTACCCTATCCCCGAAACCCAATAACCCCTCCTAACCTTTTTTGGTCACTAAGGGCAATTCAGCATGGCCAATCCACCTAACCTGCATATATTTGAACTGTGGGAGGAAACCGGAGCACCCAGAGGAAACCCACGCAGACATGGGGAGAACGTGCAGACTCCACACAGACAGTGACCCAGCAGGGAATCGAACCTGGGACCCTAGTCACTTGTGCTACCGTGCTGCCCAATCACTTGTGCTACCGTGCTGCTAATGATTTCTCCGCCCCCTCATTGGGGAAGCTCATACTCCCATAGGATTGTGGGATTGTCATTAGTCCCCAGCCAATGGAAAGCAGGCAGGTTATAACACCTTTATTCCTTTATTCTTCAAAAACTATCTATCTTTATCTTGAAAACATTTAATGAAGGAGTCTCAACTGCTTCACTGGGCAGGGGATTCCATAGATTTACAAACCTTTGGGTGAAGAAGTTCTTCCTAAATTCAGTCCTAAATTTACTTCCCTTATTTTGAGGCTATGTTCCTTAGTTCTGCTTTCACCCGCCAGTGGAAACAGCCTGCCCCCATCTATCCTATCGATTCCCTTCATAATTTTATAAGCTTCTATAAGATCCCCCCCACATCCATCTAAATTCCAACGAGTCCAGTCCCAGTCGACTCAACCTCTCCTCATAATCCAACCCCCTCAACTCTGGGATTAACCTAGTGAATCTCCTCTGCACACCCTCCAGCGCAAGTACTTTCTCCTTTCTCAGGTAAGGAGACCAAAACTGAAGACAATATTCCAGGTGTGGCCTCACTGACACCTTACACAGTTGCAACATAACCTCCCTAGTCTTAAACTCCATTCCTTTAGCAATGAAGGACAAATCTCTATTTGCCTTTCTAATCACCTGAAAACCAACCTTTTGCGACCCATGCACTAAGACATCTAGGTCCCGCTGCACAGTAGCATGTTTTAATAACTTATCATTTAAATAATAATCCATTTTTCTGTTATTCTTACCTGTTATGGGCCAAGGTTTAGAGAACCCCAAAGTGTATCATGGAGTTCACCTGACCCACAACTTTTAATAGATTGTGGTTATGGGGAGCACATGGGCTTACCTCACAGGTGTCATGCACCAGAGATCCACAGTACCTTTAAATTAAAACAATGTTTATTTATGAAACCAGTTAACACTTTATAAACCCACAGTAAAAATGTTTAAAACTATCAACACCAATCCTCCCCACAGATACAATATTCTATAAATAAACTTTAATATTTCCTTATTAACATCCATAAGACAAAAGACCCTTTTTAACACAGAGATCGGGTTTAAATTCTCTACTGAGAGCAGTCAGCACTTTGAAATCACCCAATTGATGTGGAGACTGTCTTTAGTTTGCAACGAGATCCTTATACAGCTCCTTGTTTTGCCTGAAGCTATCCAGCTCTCAAAAACAAAACTAAACACACCCTGTAGCAAACAGCCTAAAATGAAAGTAAAGCAGAC
The DNA here is from genome assembly GCF_902713615.1 of Scyliorhinus canicula. Taxonomy (NCBI): domain Eukaryota; kingdom Metazoa; phylum Chordata; class Chondrichthyes; order Carcharhiniformes; family Scyliorhinidae; genus Scyliorhinus; species Scyliorhinus canicula. The sequence continues at coordinate 40,705,347 of NC_052164.1, forward strand.
AGACAACCCAGCTCCACCCACACTCTGACATCACTTTTAAACATCCATTTCTTAAAGGCCTATTTCTTAAAGGTACTCTGACATGACATACCAAAATGGATAACGTCACATTTATCAACATTGTATTCCATCTGCCAGACCCTAGCCCATTCACTTAAACTATCCAAACCCTCAGCAGACTTCCAGTATCCTCTGCACTTTTTGCTTTACCACTCACCTTAGGGTCGTCTGCAGACTTGGACACATTGCACTTGGTCCTCAACTCTAAATCATCTATGATCTATGTATCTTGTGAACAATTATGGACCCAACACTCATCCCTGAGGGACAGCACTAGGTACTGATTGCCAACCAGAGAAACACCCATTAATCCCCACTCTTTGCTTTCTATTAATTAACCAATCCTCTATCCATGCTGCTACTTTACCCTTAACGCCATGCATCATTATCTTATGCAGCAGCCTTTTGTGTGGCATCTTGTCAAAAGTTTTCTGGAAATCAAGATATACCACATCCTCTATTCATGCAAATGTTATCATCTGCACCATGAGTGGTGCCTGTTTGAATACCTTTTCAAAATCAAAGTAATCTACATATATAGGATTCCCTTTATCCAGCTTCCTTGTTACTTCCTCAAAGAACTCTAATAAATTGCATCTCTTTCACGAATCCCAGTTAACTCTGCCTGCCTGAATTGTGATTTCTCAATTAACTCCTTAATAATGGATTATTGCATTTCCCTGTGCCAGATGATCCATAGAATCCCTCTTGTGCAGAAGCAGGCCACTTGGCCATTCGAGTCTGCACTGACCCCCAAAATGAGCACTCAACCCAGACCCACCATCCACCACCCCATCCCTGTAGCCACGTGCTATGGTCATGGTCATCCCTCCTAACCTGCACATCCCTGGACACTAAGAGGCAATTTTGCATGGCCAGTCCACCTATTCCATACATCTTTGGACTGTGGGAGGAAACCCGAGCACCCAAAGGAAACCCACGCAGACACAGGGAGAACAGGGCCTTGGTGAGGCCACACAGTATCCTTATCGGAGGAAGGATGTTCTTGGTCTGGAGGGAGTGCCATGATGTGGAGATGCCGGCGTTGGACTGGGGTGAGCACAGTAAGAAGTCTTACAACACCAGGTTAAAGTCCAACATGTTTGTTTCAACACTAGCTTTCGGAGCACTGCTCCTTCCTCAGGAGCGAGTGCAGTGAAGGTTTACCTGACTGATGTCTGGGATGATGGGACTGATGTATGACGAGCAATTAAATCGGTTAGGATTGTATTCGCTGGAGTTCAGAGGAATGAGGGGGATCTCATGGAAACCTATAAAATTCTAACAGAACTAGTCAGGGTAAATGCAGGAAGGATTTTCCCGATGGTGGGTGTGTCCAGAACCAGGGCTCAGAGTCTGAAGATATAGGGGAGACCATTTAGGATAGAGAGGAGGAGAAATTTCTTCACCCAGAGAATGGCGAGCATGTGGAATTCGTTACCACAGGAAGTAGGTTGGGCCAAAACATTGTATGTTTTCAAGAAAGAGTTAGATGTAGCATTTAAGACGAAGGGGATCAAAGGATATGGGGGGAAGGCAGGATCAGGATATTGAATTGGTTGATCAGCCATGATCATAATGAATGGCGGAGCAGGCTCGAAGGGCTGAATGGCCTGCTCCTGCTCCTATTTTCTATGTTTCTATGCTTTATGTCTTTATAGTGGCCCATCCAGTACATAGCTGATCAAGCTCAAGCTTACAACTCTCCATTTCCATGCAGCCTTCATGGGTTTTCTTTTCATTCTTTCATGGGATTTGAACACCACTGGGAAAGCCATCATTTGTTGCTGATGATCTTTGAACTCAGTGGCTTGCTAAGCCATTTCATTTAACAGTCCACCACAATGCTGTGGATCTGGAGTCACATATAGGTTGGGCAAATTTCCCTGCCTAAAGCATATTCATGAACCAGATGGATTTTTACAACAGTCGATGACCAGCTTTTCAATACCAGATTTATTAATTAATTGACTTCAAATTTAACTGGACAGCATGGTAGCACAGTGGTTAGCACTGCTGCCTCACAATGCCAAGGACCCACGTTCGATTCTGACCTCGAGTGACTATCTGTGTGGAGCTTGCTCATTCTCTCCATGTCTGCGTTGGGTTCCTTCAGGTGCTACGGGTTTCTCCCACAGTCCAAACATGTACAAGTTAGGTGGATTGACCATGCTAAATAGCCCCCTAAGATAGGGTTAGGGGGAGGGAGATTGGGCCTAGGTAGGATGGTGTTTGGAAGGATCGGTGCAGACTCGATGGATTGAATGGCTTCTTTCTCCCATGTAGGGATTCTATGATTCTATGAGATTCCACCAGCTGCCACGGTGGGATTTGAACCTGCCTTCCCAGGTCAGTAGCCTGGGCCTCTAGATTGCGAGTCTAGTGACATTACAGCGTCACCATCATCTCCCCCTAACACTTCTTCTTGAGAATTCTTTCAGCATTGTTTGGGTTTTGATTATTCTTGATCTGGCTAGCAGAACACCATCTTCTAGTGAGATGTCATCTCTGATTTGGACAATAAGATCATATTGCTGGCCGTGTTTGCTGTATTTATCAGGCCATCCCTGGATTATTTGCTGAGCGAGCATCTATAACTTTCCGTCTTCGTTTTTTTCATTTCTAATTTGACTCAATTTTGGTGGTGTTACATTAACTGGGCGATGGATCTCTCTGCCCAGGTTTTTTTTGGCCAATCAGGCGGAGAATGGACTGTCCCCCGAAAAACGGATGTCATGTTCCAATCCCCCGCTGGCGGCCTCTGCGTGCGAGCCACCCTGCGCAGACAAGGGATTTGCATCCATTTCAATTTGATTAATAGGCTGGAAGACTGATTCACACCACTAGCCCCCTCCATACCCCCCTCCCCCCGCCACTCCCCCCGCTATGCACTGAACCCCCCACAGCTGAAAATACTCCGGGCGGCCTTTGGTGCAAGCCTGCCCAAGCGTGGCCCTGACACGATGGACTCAAGGTGAGTCAAGGGCATTAGTGCATAACTGAGGTTCTTCCCCAAAAGTCCATTGGAAGGCCCCCCCCACCACTGACAAGTAGGGGCATAGCCCCCATCATGGGAATAATGGGTTACACCCCACAACCCCCTATCCCTCCCCATCAGAACCCCCTAATCAGAACCCCCAACAAAGACCCCCATCAGAGACCCCCATCAAAGACCCCCATCAAAGACCCCCATCAGTGAGCCCTATCAGTGACTCCCATCAGAGACCCCCATCAGAGACCCCCATCAGAGAGCCTCATCAGAGACCCCTATGAATCACCCTATTCTGAAAGCTGAAGAGTCCAGTCAGTGGAGTGAAAAATCGTTGAAATTTTACGTTCCCTTCCCAAACATCTGCTGCCTCAGACCAAGGCATTTAAAACAGTAGCTTTTTCAAGTGTCAGAGACATCCTCAAAAGGCTCAAAGGGCTTCAAATCCCTTGGCAATTTTTGAAATGCAAATCTTTCATTCAATTTCACACAGTAATACATTGCCAGTGATTGGCAGTGTTACAACCTGCCTGCTTACCACTGGCTTGGGACTAATGGCAATCCCACAATCCTTAGGGAGTATGAGCTTCTCCAATGAGGGGGCGGAGAAATCATTAGCAGATTCCCTGTATAAATAAAGCTGACCAGTTTGGAACCAGCTAGAGAGGAGTGAGCAGCAAAGGAGTTACGTCCACTGTTGTATATTATATATATATATATGTTATTGTAAATAATTGTTATTTCTTTCTATTCTTCAACTCGTGCTGGATTCTTTGCGGCCCTCACAAAACTGGCGACGAGGGTTAAAGTGGATAGCTGTCTACACTGCTGAAGTCACCTTCCTTGATTTTTGTTGGATACAAGTTGGAAGTTTTTTTTCTGTTTCACCATGCCTCTGTATGGACGTTTGGATGTTTTTGATGATGCGCTGGAAAGTTGGAACCAGTACGCACAACGGATGCGTTGCTATTTCCGGGCAAACAACATCACGAAAATGAGTGCCAGATGGCCATTTTGCACACTGCCTGTGGCCCGCGTACGTTTGGGGTGATTAGGAACCTTACGTATGCAGCTGCGCCGGACACCAAGACGTTTGATGAATTTGTGAACTTAGTGGAGCAACATTTGAACCCAACCCTGTCCACGATAGTCCAGCATTACTGGTTTAATAACGCTGAGAGGACCCCAGGAGGATCCTTTGCAGAGTTTCTATCCAGGCTACGCGGGATTTCAGAGTACTGTGACTATGGTCAGACCTTGTCAGAAATGTTACGTGACCGTTTGGTTTGCAGTATTAACAAACCGGCCACCCAGAGAAAGTTGTTAGCTGAGCCAACGTTAACTTTTCAACAGGCCATTCAAATAGTATTGTCCCGAGAGAACACAGAACAGGGAGTGCAGGAGCTACAGGGAATGGAGTTGCATGCCTTGGGGCACAGCCCCTTCCATCCAAAAGCATCCCCCCACACCCCTGCGGTACCTTGGCAGGGGCGGCGTCTGGATCGACGCCAGTGGCTGCCGGACGTTCCACCCCGAAGGGAGCCTTTTCCAGAGCCTTCTCCAGAACCAATGGATGAGGAGCCATGTCCATGTCAGACTTGTAGGCGCCGACCCCGTCGCGGATGCCGGTCCTGGGGGCGCCAGAGGTGTCGTCGTTCCAACAGAAACTGGGGCCAGCCCAGGGGCTGTACCTTTCATTTGGATGAACCTGCGGCGACTACTCCCGAGGACATGGAGACGGAGGACGACTGCCTGCAGCTGCATTGTGTGGCAGATCTCGGTGTAGCCCCCATGAAGGTGACAGTACGGGTCAATAGTCACCCACTTGAGATGGAGTTGGACACTTTTGCAGCGGTCTCCATGATCGCGCAGAGGACATTCGACCGCATCAAGCAGGGTGTACAGACCCTTACATTAACCGACAAACAGGCCAGGTTGGCCACCTACACAGGGGAACCATTGGACATTGCAGGAACTACGATGACCCCTGATGTTTATGGACACCAGGATGGGTGTTTCCCACTTATCGTGGTGCGCGGCCATGGGTCCAGTCTGTTGGGTCGGAACTGGTTGTGCCATTTGCGGCTGCAGTGGCAGCGCATCCTCCTCAAGGGTTGACGGAGGTACTAGGATGGTACACAGATATATTGCAGCTCGGTTTGGGGAAAATTAAAGGGGCCATAGCCCGTATCCAAGTTGAACCAGGAGCCACGCCACGCTAGTTCCGGGTGCGCCTGGTGCCTTACACCTTGCTCGAGAAGGTAGAAGGGGAGCTCACTCATTTGGAGTCCTTGGTTATTATCAGGCCCGTCAGTTTCGTTGACTGGGCCACTGCCTGCCAATTTGAAAAAGACCTCTTAATTCGTACCTGTAATGAAGCCAGATGCTACAGTTCGCTTGTGTAGCGACTATAAACTTACAGTGAATACGGCTTCCCGGCTCGACCTATATCCAATGCCTCTCATAGAGGATCCCTACGCGAAGCTTGCAGGCGGACTCTCATTCACAAAATTAGATGGTATGACGCCTACAGTTGGAGCTGGATCCTGCTTCCCGGCCATATGTAACTATCTATACACACTGCGGCCTGTATGAATATACACTGTTGCCCTTTGGGGTATCCTCTGCCTGCACTATTTTTCAACGCATCATGGAGGGCATGAGACGTTTACCGCGTGTTGCTGTCTACTTAGACGCCGTTTTGTTTGCAGGGACGTTGGAGCAGGAACATTTGCAAAATTTGAAGTCTGTCCTTAGTCTCTTTTCAGAAGCTGGAGTCCGTTTATGTCGTACAGAGTGTGTCTTTCAGGCAAAGGAAGTAGTCTACCTGGGTTATCGAGTGGACCGCAAATGTCTGCACCCAGTTGCAGAGAAGCTGCACGCAATTCAACAGGCCCCCGCCCGACTGACACTTTGCATCTTCGTTCTTTTCTCGGCCTCATAAACTATTACGGGAAGTTCCTCCCCAATCTGGCAACTACGCTGACCCCGTTGCACCTTCTGCTGAAGAAGAATCACACCTGGGTTTGGGGTCAGCCGCAAGAAACCGCTTTCCAGCAGGTAAAACAATTGCCATCGTCTGGGTTACTAACCCACTATGATCCTGGAAAGCCTTTGCTCATCACATGTGATGCATCCCCGTATGGTATTGGGGTCATCCTGTCCCACAAGATGAAGAACGGCGCCGAGCAGCTGATACCTTTCGCCTCCCGCACATTGACTGCAGCGGAAAAACAGTACGCGCAGATCGAGAAGGAGGGCCTGGCAGTGGTCTTTGCGGTGAAACGCTTCCACCAGTAAGTGTATGGCCGCCACTTCACTATCGTGACTGATCATAAGCCTCTGCTGGGACTTTTCTGAGAGGATAAGCCAATACAGCCCATTGCTTCCGCACGGATCCAGCGCTGGGCTTTGTTGCTCACTGCATACGAGTATTCTCTAGAGCACAAACCAGGAACACAGATAGGGAATGCCGATGCACTGAGCCGATTGCCTTTATCGACCGGTCCCATGTCGACCCCCACGACCAGTGAGATGGTTGCAACCCTACATTTTATGGACTCCTTGCCTGTCACGGCATCACAGATCCGTGAGTGGACCCAGACGGAGCCAGTCCTGTCAAAGGTTCGGCACATAGTCCTGTATGGTGGGCAGCATAGACAGTTCCCAGGCGAGTTGCGGGCATTTTCCTCCAAGCTGTCAGAATTTAGGGTGGAATACAGTATCATCTTGTGGGGGACGCATGTGATTGTCCCGGAAAAAGGATAGGGGCTGATACTGAGGGACTTGCACAATGGGCATCTGGGTGTGACCAAAATGAAAATGTTGGCCCGGAGTTATGTCTGGTGGCCAGGCCTCGACACCGACATTGAGAAGGTGGCCCAAAATTGCTCCATTTGCCAGGAGCATCAGAAGCTTCCGCCGGCCGTGCCCCTACATCACTGGGAATGGCCAGGGCGGCCTTGGCGCGCTTGCATGCGGATTTCGCCGGCCCTTTACAAGGATCCATGTTCCTTCTATTAATCGATGCCCAGTCTAAATGGTTAGAGGTCCATAAGGTGGTAGGCACAACGTCCTGCGCAAGACTCAAAGATGCGTTTGTCTTTCAGTACGCATGGCCTCCCCGAGGTGCTGGTCACGGACAATGGCACTCTGTTCCACAAGTGAGGAGTTTGAAAGCTTCATGAAGATGAATGGCGTACGCCATATCTGCACCGCTCCATACCACCTGGATTCCAATGGGTTGGCGGAGCGCACAGTGCAGACATTCAAACGGGGTCTAAAGAAATAGTCTTCCGGGTCTATGGACATGTGATTGTGTCAATCCCTGATCCTTTTCACCAGTCTGGACTCAATAAAATCTGAGATGGATCTGCAGGTATCAATTATTGTTTTATTTCCACCAGCTTGCAAGGCTGACTCACTCGTGGGACCTTAGAACACGCAGCTGGCTTCTAGAGCTCCCAAAAGCCAGTGAGAGCGAGGACAAAGAAATCACAGCACATATTGATTGAATCACATCAAGATTCGCATACAAGCTTCCCATAGGTCAATGTATACACCTTCTGACCTGGCCATATATCCTGATTAGCTCACTTCGCATTTCCCAATCCTGGCCTCTTGTTACCCAGCATCCTTTTCACCATTCTCTCTACGAGGCAAATCTCCCTTCCCCCCTTCCTAGCCATGCTGTGCTCATCCCTTTGTTCTCTGTCTGTGAACTCATTACCCTCAGGGTCCTCCTGTCCATCATATTCGTTTGTTCACTTCCTCATTCCCTCCTTTTTTATCATTTCATGATAACCCATCGGTCCAAGCTGTAGCTATGGCCCCTCAGGTAAGAAAACTCGTTGCTGCATTTCTAAATCCTATTGCAGCGCCCCATCGTCCGCTGCACCCTCGTGGATCCTAACAGCCAAGATTCTAGGTGCGGCTATCTGTTCCAGCGCACCCTACATTTTACCCATCACGCATTTAAGGATGCCCAGGCCCACAAAGATGCAGGCGAGATAGTCAAGAGCATTCTGGTTCTGCATGGCAAACAACCGCAGTTGAGAGAATTCCTTGGTTATTGCCCCGAGGGCCCCCAAGGTTTCGTTGCCCAGGATGGCAAGGCCACAAATAACTGAACCTGTCCAGCGTGCCAACTGGTGGTGCAGTATCCACGCAGAGGGGCAGGGGACCGTGGTAGGGACTAGAGTCCCGATAGCAATTCGGCGGGGAAATGGGGGTGACAAAACATTGATCGCTGTGCCATTAAAAATAGTATCCTCGCTCCGTGTACAGGCTAGCATCACAATGAGTATATTGGTGGAGTAGGGATTCCCCAGTAGCCCAGTTCATCCAGCTTCAGAACGCCCATTCGGGCCTCCTAGCAATGCGGAAAGCCCTAGTTCCCACAGTGATATGAGAGACATTCACCCAGCCACAAAGGAGCTGGAGGCCTGCCGTCAGCGGGACGCAAGTGGCATTGTAACAGACGCATTGACCGGATGTCAGGGTTATGTGACACTTTGGATCAGTACAAGTGGAGAACAGACATGTTATATTCATTTTCATCTCTACCAGCAAACAGCCGTACCCCTCACTGCTGAAACAATTCTCGCACGACCGGGAATCTCTATTGGGAGTGAAGGGCTAGGTATATACGCCCTCCACCGTTGCAGCCTATCATACTGTGAGTGGGAATTATCCCGAGGGAGGGGAAGGCAAACAGTAAGCTACCGTTTCGGGGAGTTCCCCAAAGTGGTGAGACGGAAAATAACCTAGACACCAATGCGGGGTTTGGGTAGCAGGCAACCGGTCCCTGGCCATACATGTGGTGGTGGATTTAGTAGAAGAGATTCATGCTGCCCAGGTTCCCTTTGTTCTGGGTCCTAAGTGAAGTAAGTATACCTCCTGATAACCTGTGTTCTCATCGTGCCTCCCTTCTTACTCCTACCATCCTCTTGCTATTCCTTCTCTCTCCCCTATAACCTTTTCCTACCCCCCCCTCCCCCCAACACGGTCTGATTTTACCTTTTATGGCACCAGTCTTATTACATCCAAAAACAAATGTACATTTACTCCAAAACAAGGCAATGTCCATGCAATGTTCCCGTCCCAACGCCGGGACCGATATAAGTGTTTCATGAGCCCTTCATTGTCCTTTAACTTGATAACCTTCCATGAGTCGATACTGTGCCCTCGTACATGGGGGCATCGGAGAATGTCACCTCTGCATAAGTGAAATGTCCTTGTAGTTTGGTCAGGATTACAGGTACCGACGGTGTTCCAAGTGAGGCGAAGTCGAAGACAGCACCATCCGTCATGCTCCACACCTGTAAAACAGTGCTGGGAGAAGGAGGCAGGTTAGTGACCGACCATTGTGCAGTGGTGGAGGTGGACCCAAGCACTCCACCCCTCCACTTTAACTACAGTGGGGGTGGTAAGGAGAACTTGGAAGGGCTCCGTTCACTGTGGCTCCAACCCCTTCCGAGTCCAGTTCTTAACCATGACATAACTACCAGGCTGCACTGAAAGCGAGCTATGTAATGGGGACAGTGACAGGTGAGCCACTCGAACCTGGCTATGGAGCTCCATGAGGGCTTTAGTGAGGGCTAGAACATAGTTAGTCCTTTCTTTAGTCATATGGTGAAACTGGACCAGTCTGGGAACAGGCAGGTTCTAGGGTGTTCTAATGGGCCTGCCGTAAAAGATCGTGGCAGGAGAGAGCCAGGCCGATCCTGCAGGTGTGACCCACAGCTGAAAGAGGGCAACGGGGAGGAACTTAAGCCATGTCAGTCCCGTGTCCGCTCTTAATTTAGCCAATTTAGTTTTGAGGGTCTGATTGTGTCTCTCAACCAACCCGGCCACCTGCGGTCTGTAGCACAGTGTAACTGCTGGCGTATGCCCAGCTGGGAGCAGAACTCCTTGTTAATCTGTCCAATAAAATGAGGCCCGTTATCAGAACTTAACTGAGCCGGTATTCCGTACATAAACACCTCGTCACATTTTTACAGCCTCTGGCTCTCCGTCCAGCTTCCGTCTGGTGTGATGGTCACCAGTAACGAGATGTCATCTTTGGTGAATAATGATGGGCCAAACCTATCGGCATCATCCGAGCCACAGCCAGCGTACAACACATTTTAAGGCATCCAATGATTATACAGTATACAATTATAATAACAAGTATTATCAATCCATGCATCAGGTAAAAACCCCATGACTGAGCTATGAGAGATAACCCTGAGCTAAATCCGACTAGATAGATTGCCATCCACAATGCTACCGTGTTGCCCTTAGGATTTATCCTTCATATAGTTGTACTGACTAGCAATCATCCCTCAGCCTTGTCATTCGTATGTACATGCCATGATTTGTAAACTGTGCACGGAAATCAATGGTAAAGGCATCCATCTCGCAGACCAGTGTCGATAGACCCTTTGTGATGTGCTTTCCTCAAGTCCAATCACCGTGAACCATAGCTGTCGCCGCTCAAGAAGGTAACACAATAGCTATATCCGGTTGGTCCACTAACTCCAAGGCATCTGACTACCTCGGGGTAGCAGCACCATAAAAAGCTTCCTCATGTCCCTTAGAAACAGCACACAACTCAGTCCATCAGGGACCAAAAGGTCTTTATCCCTCACTGAGTTTTTTTTTTATATGTAGGAAGTGTTTTCCGTTTCTCATGGGAATGGTAAATTATGATATCATGTATCATCCACTGATTATCTTGCTTTATTAATTGCAGGAGCTTCAACCGATCCTGTTTCTATTCCTGACTTCCTTACACTAACGTCGAACAGTGCACTGAACCATGTAGCTTGCCGGCCCAGCTTACTTGAGACAATAGCTCAGTTTTCTTCAAACCCCTTTTGTCCGTTATCATTTTCCTTACAGCATGAAGTGTATGCTTGCCATTCTACGTTTTTTTTTAATAACACCACTCGCACACTTAATACAGTTAACTTTTTGTAGTTACAACCCAATTGAATCCATACATAACAGTCCCTAACAACTTACAGGACATTTCATCTGTAATAACTGTTATACTCTACAATGCCATACTGGTTGCTGCATTGGTTACAATTTCCCCTCGCGGCAGCAAGCTGCCAGGATTCTTAAACTATTGTCATTTAAAATACAGGGGTTCCTCGTCAGTCGCTACTATCTGCCAAGACCCTTAATAACTCCACCGCGTAATACGCCCCTCCTGGAGACCACAGATCACCCATCAGCTAACGTCCAGTTAGAGATGTCTGACCGGAGGTTTCACTATTCAGTAATAATTTGATATTTTGATTTGTTGCTAACCCGTACGGTTTTTCTTCTGGGCTCTATCATTGAATTCCCTCAAATATGTGGCCAATTGTATCATTAGTTTTCCCCCCATACTGTCTGAAACATTCTTCTTCAGAGTGTTGCTCAGGTTCTTCATCTGTATTATTGTTGCTTCATCTGAAACTCAAATGAACAGGTCAAAGGCGGAGAGGGCCCTATTTCTTGATTTGTATCTTCCTATCCTTGCTTGGACATTCCAGAAGTACCATCTCCAGGACTTCCGGATTTCCATTGCCACCATTCTTCTTTTTCTAACTCAGTGATTCAATCAGGTCGAAACGGTCCCTGATACATTTTGGATATTGCTACTGCATCTACTTCAATGTTTTTAATTCTGATTGTGACAGGATAAGTTCCGAACATAATGTTTTCACTGTATCATCTGTCCTATTGATGCTGCTAACAGGTTCACTGGCATCCTGACACCCACACCCAAACATTCATTTTTCCCTTGTCTGAACAAGTTGGGGATATGATCTATCCCGTGGCACGGCATCATTGCAGTGATACAGTCTCTAACACTGTTAGCCTAATTTTACGTCCCCAGGTCATCCCAACAGCATAAACTACGTACTTCCTCACGAATCGATACCACAAGTCTGTCACTTGTCCACAAGCTGGCACAGCCTTTTAGAGTCACATTGTTGTCGGCCAAATTATCCTTGCAGTAATTGCACGTTGTCATTAATCTACCATCCCACTTACACTGACACTTCTTGGATTCAAAATCCCCCCTGTGGTCACAAACCTCAATCATTAAAGTTGCCTGATATTTCACAAAACAATCATGGCAAAACTGAATGCCCCAAATCTCCCTGGGGGCTGCAGCATCGCCCCATCGCTGTCTTTGCAAATGCATTATCAATTCTCCTGAATACCCAGTATCTGACAATCTCCTGGGTTTCATATGACTACTACCTGTCCAAACAATTGGGCTACAGAATGCCCCACAGCCCTGACATGTTGTTTCCTCACGCTCACTGTGAATCATTTTAAACTGAGGGCCCTTGATCTATCATTCCATACATTTAATTCTTTACTGATTATGTTCCTACGCTCATTGCCCATAGGCTGCCTATGGAGTATCATAATTCCTCTGTTATCGTTCAATTTGACCAGATTTTTAAAAATTCTGACACTTTTGTTTGCTCCAGACGCCATGGTTCTCTAATTTAATTGTATTCACCCAAATTTTTTATGATTTGTCTGTACCTGTCACCGCCTCACTGATTACTTTCCCTGTGGTTTTATTCGGCAGTTTCACCCACACTTCCTCTCTGTTATCAATTGGTTTTAATATCCTAATTTTTCCTGCATCATCTTAATTTTATTAAATCTTTCCCTGTCATCAGATTCTTATTTCCTGATACTGCAAGTAATTCTCCTAATCTAACTTCGGTCTAACGTTTCTATTGCCTAATACCCCCTCTATAATGTAATCTCTAACTTCTGGTCTAATATCTTTATTCCTTAAAGCTCCTTCTGCAATGTAGTCCAAAAAATTTTTTTTTAAAAATCCATAACCTTTGATGTATGAAAATCCCCGATCAGTAAATTTGAGGTGTAGTGAGTTTCCAGAGAAAATACTGAAATCTCAACAAATTTGAAACACACCGAACAAACAAAGGAACACACCGAACAAACAAAGGAGCACATGGTGGACACCGAGTGCCTAGTCTTCACATTTCAATTTAGATTCCATTGTTCTATTATTCCATAATTAATTTTTTTGCAGCCAAGACTATGCTGAGTTGCAACTAATCATTTACAAATCCCAATTTATACATTTAGATTTCATTTTTTTGTTTGCTCCCTGAGAATTATGTTCTAATTAACTCCCACAACGTTAATCATTATTACTGATTTTCTAAAGAACTTTCAAATACTTACCCCGTTTTAAATCTCACTTTAAAACCTCCTAATTGATGTTCAACTGCGTTTTACAAAACACAACATTTAAAAACTAGGAATGCACGAATTCTTATTAAACGGACTCATTCATTCATTGGAGATCTCCATTCAACCAAAAGGAATTCAAATCATTATACTTTCATTCATCTCAACCAACCAAACAATACAAATTGGTATTATTCAAAGAATTAAAACAGAATCTCTTGTTTTTTTTCTGAAAGCTCTCCGACACGATTCGAAACGTCCCCTTGTCTCTGGTTCCCCTTAGTGGCCATTCATCTCCCAATTCTCTGTTTCACTCAAAAAAAACCATATCTTCCAACAATAGATTTTTAACTTACCCAATTATAATTGTACGGAATTGAACTGTCCGCAAACATTTCATCAGCGGTCTTTTACTGAACTGTTTCGGCGACATCCCAAGACCTTAACCGAATTAAAGTGTAATTTAATATAACCAAATTTAATTTTCTACTCACATGCAACTGACTGACCAGGCAACATTCCATCAGTCACCAGCTGAATTGTTACCTCATTCCAACCCTCAGTCGTACCTGCAATCAATTCTTCTAATCCGCCAGACTGACCTTTGATTTCGTCGAGACGATCTTACCTGATCAAATGCAAGTGATTAGACTGTTAGCAGAATACGAGAGAGAGGAAAATCGATACGGCAAGTTTTATCTACTCATATTGTGGGCCCATTTCCTTTTTCCCCTTCCGAGAGCAGTCCAATTCTGATTTCGCAGATGAAAGGCGAGCATCTAGAGAAATCCCCGATTTCGGCACCAAATGTCAATCCCTGATCCTTTTCACCAGTGTGGACTCAATAAAATCTGAGACGGATCTGCAGGTATCAATTATTGTTTTATTTCCACCAGCTTGCAAGGCTGACTCACTCGTGGGACCTTAGAACACGCAGCTGGCTTCTAGAGCTCCCAAAAGCCAGTGAGAGCGAGGACAAAGAAATCACAGCACATATTGATTGAATCACATCAAGATTCACATTAAAGCTTCCCATAGGTCAATGTATACACCTTCTGACCTGGCCATATATCCTGATTGGCTCACATCGCATTTCCCAATCCTTGCCTCTTGTTACCCAGCATCCTTTTCTCCATTCTCTCCACGAGGCAAAGCTCCCTTCCCCCCTTCCTAGCCATGCTGTGCTCATCCCTTTGTTCTCTGTCTGTGAACTCATTACCCTACTGTCCATCATATTCGTTTGTTCACTTCCTCAACTGGCTCGTTGTTTGTTTTCGTACAGGACCACTCCACATGCGGTGACTGGGGTAGTTCCCGCCGAACTCTTAATGGGCGGGAGACTTCGCACCCGTCTTAGCATGGTTCTCTCGGATATTGGCGCAAAGGTACGCCGCACTCAAGAACTGCAGGGACATGGCTTTTCTCGTCATAGGCCGATTCGGCAGTTTGCGCCCGGTGACCCAGTGTTCGTTCGCAATTTTGCTGGTGGTGCCCAGTGGGTCACTGGTGTTATCTTTCACCTAACGTGCGAATATTAAAAAGCACTCTTGCTACAATTGACAGCTCCTAACCACATAAAAAAGAGCAAAGTGCTTTTTGCTGTGAAAAAGAGCTGGAGGGGGATTCAGGTCACCATCATGCATGCAGGCTGTGGGGGGGGGGGGGGGGGGGGGGGGGGGGGCTGACCCAACCCGACCCGTTTTTCTCATGGTGGTGGGGCTGACCTGTTTTTCTCATGGTGGTGGGGCAGGAGGCCCTTTCCTGTCAGCAGGGGGTAAGGCAGGATTTCCGTTGTTTTGGAGAGGGCAGCCGCCGGACCTCGGTATCAGGTCACCCAATCAAAATGGCGGCGCGATATCGGGATTCTGATGGAATCTGTGAGCTCTCCCCAAGCATAATTAGTATGGTAAAGGGGGAGATGCCTGCACAGTGGGCCCTGCTCCTAGCACCAGCGGAGACCAGTCAAAATTCTCCATTGGCGGGAGCACAAGGTCCAGAACAGAGAATCACACCCTTTATCTTGTGCTTTTCCTGGGGTGAAAACCGAGACAGGGCATCTGCTAACCATCTTCCTGGCTTGTATATCAGAATGAAGTCGAAATTCTGAAAGCTCACATGCCTGTCTTGTTGGTGCTCTACCTGGACATTCTGCTCAATCTGCTGGAGTATGCAATGATCACTCTGCACTATGATCTTTCTCCCATAGTGAAATGCATGAAATTTCTCACCTCCATAAATGACCACCGTAAGTCTCTCTGATGTTGGCATAAATGGTCTCAGCTGATGTTAGAGCTTCGGATATGAATGTTCTCGGTTTTCCCTCTTGTAACTGGGCTCCTCCCATTCTTTTTGTAGAATATCTACATGCAGAGTGACAGATTTCTCTGTTGTAGCAAGAGAGATTTGTCTCCCAGCACATTCTTTCTTTGAATCTGTTGAAATCTCCCTCATCTGACTCTTGCTATGTATTATGACACAATTCTAGCATTGTCAAGAGACTTCAGGCTTAAGGAAGAAAAGGGGCGGTATTCTCCATTCCCTGCCGCCGATTTCGTAATTGCCGATCGGGCAGAGAATCCCCTTTGACGCCAAAATCGGGGGAGGCGCCTAATTGACACAGGTTTTGTGTGCTTCGCCCCTTCTAAACAGCGCCATTGCACCGCACACCGTTGGATGGCCTTAGCACGTCAC
Source organism: Scyliorhinus canicula (assembly GCF_902713615.1). Lineage (NCBI taxonomy): Eukaryota > Metazoa > Chordata > Chondrichthyes > Carcharhiniformes > Scyliorhinidae > Scyliorhinus > Scyliorhinus canicula. Next base: position 40,721,308 of record NC_052164.1, read on the forward strand.
CTGAAGGCCCTCCACTGATGCTCCACCCCCGATGGGCCGTGTTCCCAACCGTGCAGTTGGCATGAGTTCTCAGCAGTCGGGAACCCGGCATGGCGGCTACGCTGTGTCCAGCGCCGCCACTTCAGCCGGGAGCTGTGCTGCCTAGTGGGGGCATCCAAGACGGCTGGGGGCACTGGTGGTGGGTGGCCAGAGGGTGGACAGGGGGGCGCTATCTAACAGGTTGGATCCGCGCACCGGTGCCATGTTTTATGGCGCAATCGCTGCAGGTCGCTGTCTGTGTGGAGTCTCCCCATATGTGCGTGGGTTTCCTCCAGGTAGTCCGGTTTCCTCCCACAGTCCAAAGATGTGCAGGTTAGGTGAATTGGCCATACTAAATTGCCGATAGTGTCTAAAAAAGGTTAGGTGGGGTTACTGGGTTACGGAGAAAGGGTGGAGGCGTGGGCTTAAGAAGGGTTCTCTTTCCAAGGGCCGGTGCAGACTCAATGGGCCGAATGGCCTCCTTCTGCACTGTAAATTCTATGTTCTATTCTCTGGCTGTTTATATCGTGGGAGCCCGGAGTTTTACGCGCTGCTGATTTTTTTCGAGTAAAACGCCACAGATCCTCCGCACTTAGCCTCAGAAATGGAGAATCCAGCCCAACGTATTTATTAACAAAGAGTAACTTGGTCCAAGAGGTTTTGCAGCACTAAGTAGCCTTGGAGCAGCAGTTCCATGGCCGCTGGATGTATTCTGCCCAAGAGAGGGCTCCGCCACTCATTCTCAGTTCCCATTGGTCCCTCAAGTTGGCTGTACTGTCTTAAAGAGGCAATCACCACTCTATGGACAGGATTCTTCGGTCTCCCAGCCGTATGATTCTCCGCCATGGAAGGCGGTGCGCTGTTTGCTGGTGGTAGGATTCTCTGTTTCCGCCACTGTCAATGGGAATTCCCATTGAAGCCAGCCCATGCCACCGGGAAACCTACGGTCGAGGGTGTGCTGCCAGCAGGACCAGAGCATTCTGCCACGAGTAGATGGTCAGAGAATTCCAGACTATCACTCTGATCATTGCAAGTCCAGCATTTGTTGCACATCTCTCATTTCCCTTGAACTGAATGGCTTGCTCATACACTGAATGAGTGTAGTTAAGATTCAACCATATTATTGCTGTGGATTTGGAGTCACGCACACGTCAGACTAGGTAAGGACAACAGAATTCCCTCCCTAAAGGGCATTAGTGAACCAGATGTTTTTTTTTTACAATGATCAACGATAGCTTCATGGCCGCCATTACTGAGACTAACTGTATACTCCAGATTTTTATTAATTGAATTTAAATTCCACCAGCAGCTATGGTGGGATTTGGACCCATGCATTAGCCTGGGCCTCTGGATTGCGAGTCAAGTGACATCACCACTACACCACCGTCTGCCCCTGCCAGTGCTGGCTTGATCTCTTCCGTGTGGGCTGAGTCACAGATTCCTTTGCCGGATCAATAATGCTGCAGTACTCAAAATCTTAAATGCATCTAACCATCTCATCAAATCACTCTGGATACATTTGTATTCGATCTCCCTTGCTGTTGATTGGAGGGTGCATTTCAATGGGGCTCCTACCTGCAAATCTCAGCCTCACCTCCTTCACCTCATGTTGTACTGAGATAAACTGCAGCACTTCACAACTGCTCAGCTCCAGTATAGCAGGACCAGCTATAGAAGGTACGGTTAATATATATTTTTTTGTGTATTTGGGTTATTCCTAGCTGTTGAATTCTAGTTGCATGTATGCTGCTACTCAGTTTCAGAGCATCTTGGGTAAAGGTTTTTTTTCAAATCTCCTGGGAAGGTTTTCTAGGATAGTCTGAGTGGGATGATGCTACTCTGTGCTCCAGTATCAATCTTCAACTTCAGATTTAGGGTTGTGGACTTATTTCTCATAGAGTCCCTACAGTGCAGAAGGAGGCCATTCAGCCCATTGCGTCTGCACCGATCCTCTGAAAGAGCGCCCACCTACTCCCCTGCCCATCCCCGCAATCCCACCTAACCTGCACACCTTTGGAATGTGGGAGGAAACTGGAGCGCCCGGAGGAAACCCATGCAAACACAGTGAGAACATGCAAACTCCACACAGTCACCTAAGGCTGAAATTGAACTGGAGTCTCTGGTGCTAACCACTGTGCCATCATGCTGCCCTCACCCTCTTCCTCATCTGAATGTGGAATTTATTTTCTCTGGGAACTGGCACTTCCAGCCATTTCATGCATTTATGTGGTCCCAGAGTCAATTGTGTTCTCAAACTTATCATCTTTGAGGGTATGGATCTTTTGGTTTATTTTCCTTCTTTATTGCCCTTTTGCTGTTGCTGTTAACTCCTTTACCATATTCTTTTCCCAATCATTGGGCTTCTCCATTAGCTGTTACTTTTTAATTGCATCAACTCATTCCTTTCTTATGACTTTACTAAAGACAGTTGTTTGGATGGTCAGCATCTTCATCTGTCAATGCTGGCATTGTGCTCTGGCATTGTTGGCAGCCTGCAATTTTGTGAGCTTGTACTTTACAATCAAATCATTTTACACATCAGAGTGTGCAGAGCCACCAGATAAGCTGATATATCAGCCTTTCATCTATTTCCTTGAATTTACTTTTATGACTGTTAAGAAATTGTCAGCAGGCTCACCTAGTTCCTGCCTCAGGCTGAGAAGCTCACATTGCTGGATCTGATGAATTGAGTTTGGCTGGAGATGTGCGCTGATTTCTTTTCAAGAAAAATCTTTTTTTTATGTAATTCTCACCCAGCTATTAAACAAGTGTAGCCCTTTCTTTCCTGTCCACAAAAGGATGTATCTGACCCTTTCCTCTTCGCTAGTTCCTCTTAGAAAGCCACTGAATGTTTTGTTTAAACTTCTCAAGTGGTTCTGTGACATCGGCAGCCTTTCAATTTATCGAAGGCTGGAGCAATGCATTCATCGCTGTGGAGATGGCCATTTTATTTTTGCACGATTCAGTCACTCTCTCTCTCTCCCTCTCTTTGGCACTAATTCGGGTTGAATTTTCTCAATCTAATTTGAAATTTATTGTGTTTAAAATGTTTGTGTTACTCACAGACACGAGTTGTCACCATATTATGTCTTTTGGTTCCCAGCAGTTCGAAATAATCACACTTTCAACTCAAAATGTCGGGGCTTCATTGAGTGTATTTCTTACAGTTTTCCATGCGGCTGGTGAACTGGATTGGATTTGTTTATTGTCACGTGTACCAAGGTACAGTGAAAAGTGTTTTTCTGTGAGTAGCTCAACAGATCATTAAGTACATGGGAAGAAAAGGGGATAAAAGAAAATGCATACTAGGGCAACACAAAGTATACAATGTAACTACATAAGCACCGGCATCGGATGAAGCATAGAGGGGTGTAGTGTTAATGGGGTCAGTCCATAAGAGGGTCATTTAGGAGTCTAGTAACAGTGGGGAAGAAGCTGTTTTGAGTCTGTTCGTGTGTGTTCTCAGACTTCTGTATCTCCTGCCCGATGGAAGAAGTTAGAAGAGTGAGTAAGCCGGCTGGGAGGGGTCTTTGATTATACTACCCGCTTTCCCAGGAAACGGGAGGTGTAGATGATGTCAATGGATGGGAGGCAGGTTCGTGTGATGGACTGGGCGGTGTTCATGACTCTCTGAAGTTTCTTGCAGTCCTGGGCCAAGCATTTGCCATACCAGGCTGTGATGCAGCCAGATAGGATGCTTTCTATGGTGCATCTGTAAAAGTTGGTAAGGGTTAATGTGGACATGCCGAATTTCTTTAGTTTCCTGAGGAAGTATAGGCGCTGTTGTGCTTTCTTGGTGGTAGCGTCGATGTGGGTGCACCAGGACAGATTTTTGGAGTGCACCCCTAGGAATTTGAAACTGCTAACCATCTCCACCTCGGTTGGCTTCCTGAAGTCAATCACCAGCTCTTTAGTTTTTCTTGCATTGAGGGATAGATTGTTGTCGCTGCACCACTCCACTAGGTTCTCTATCTCCCTCCTGAATTCTGACTCGTCGTTATTTGAGATCCAGCCCACTATGGTTGTATCGTCAGCAAACTTGTAGATGGAGTTGGAACCAAATTTTGCCATGGAGTCGTGTGTGTACAAGGAGTAGAGTAGGGGGCTAAGTACGCAGCCTTGCGGGGCCCCGGTATTGAGGACTATTGTGGAGGAGGTGTTGTTCATTCTTACTGATTGTGGTCTGTTGGTCAGAAAAATCGAGGATCCAGTTGCAGAGTGGGGAGCCAAGTCCTAGGTTTTGGAGCTTTGATATGAGCTATGGTGTTGAAGGCGGAGCCATAGTTAATAAATAGGAGTCTGATGTAGGAGTCCTTGTTGTCCAGATGAGTGTAGGGCCATGGAAATGGCATCTGCTGTGGACTGGTTGCGAATTACAGTGGATCAAGGTGTTCTGGGAGTATGGAGGTGTTGCGCTTCATGATCGACCTCTCGAAGCACTTCATTATGACTGAAGTCAGGGCCACCGGACGATAGTCATTGAGGCACGTTGCCTGGTTCTTCTTTGGCACCGGTATAATGGTGGTCTTCTTGAAGCAGGTGGGGACCTCGGAGTGGAGTAGGGACAGGTTAAAGATGGCCGTGAATACCTCTGCCAGCTGGTCCGCTTGAGTGCATGACCAGGGATCCCGTCCGGGCCCGTCGCCTTCTGAGGGTTCACTTTCAGGAAGGCCGATCTGGCTTCGGAAGCTGTGATGGTGGGCATGGGTGAGTTATGGGCTGCTGGGGCACTCGACAGCAGATTGTTGGTTACCTGCTCGAACCAAGCATAGAATGCATTGAGTTCATCGGGAAGGGGTGCGCTGCTGCCGGAGATACCACTCGGCTTCGCTTTGTAGCCCATTATGTTATTTAGCCCTTGTCACAATCGCCGAGAGTCTGTCTGTGACTCTAGCTTGGTTTGATATTCTCTCTTGGCATCTCTGATGGCTTTGTGGAGGTCGTACCTGGATTTCTTGTATCGGTCAGGGTCATTTGACTTGAACGCCTCAGATCTGTCCTTCAGTAGGGAGTCAACCTTCGTGACTGAGCCATGGTTTCCGGTTGGGGAACGTAGGTACTGCTTTCTTTGGCACGCAGTCGTCCATACATTTGCTGACAAAGTCTTGTGACGGTGGTGGCATACTCATTTAAGTTGGTCACTGAGTTCTTAAATATGGACCAGTCCACTGTCTCTAAGCAGTCACAGGACTCAGACCGTGCTGAACTGAAACATGGTTGCTTGGCACCTGACTGCAGTACAGCAATATACGTGACACCCTGGATGTAAACCCACACAACAATTAGTTCCCAGCTATTCATCAATAAATATAACATTATAAAACAGTAGACAGCAGTTAAACCTACAGACAAGAGGCCTTAGAGGTTGTTTGTTTAAGGTGGTACTGAGTATGTTCCTATTTCAAGCTGCAGCTTGTTGATAAGGGCTGTACAATGACAAAGGCTGAATTGTGCATTTGCAGCGTGTTTCTCGTGTGTGTGGAAACAAATTCTGATCAGGAGTTAAAATGGGTGTAAAAATATAGAACCAATCATTTTATAATTTTAACAAGGAACTGATCATTCAACTTGCATTGAAACTGCGGTCTAATAGAATCGCGATCATTTGAAAAGTTACAAATAAAATACTGAAGAATGAACTGACGCTGAATGAAATACCTGCTTCTTTATCTTTTCTGCCTGCCGCAGTAATTTCTTAAACTTTTTTTCACCAATGTTCTCTCCCCTGCCATCCACTTAAAAAGCACCCTTCCTTGGAGTGGATCATTTCCCACTCTCTCACCCAGAGTGCAATCTTTATATCAGGCTATTCCTCCACTTAGGACTTTGCAGCAGATCTGCAAAATGAACATGGATCATTGAATAATGGTGGGGTTGCAAAGACAACTGGTTAACTTCAAGCTCTACTTTCAGACCAAGACTTTACTGTGGATTCATTCAGGCCTCTGTAGCTTCAGAAATAAAGCACTCACAGGCTTTCTGGACAGCGAGCGAGAGAGGTCTTTGGTTGCAGCTTGTAACAGTATTCCTCTAGATTAATTCCTTCAGGCTCTCTGTAGTTCTAGGAATACAGCACCCACAGCCTTTCTGGAGAATACCCGGAGGAGAGAGACTGTCCTCATTCCTGTTATTTCAGGAGTCAAACTGAGCTCCTTGGGACCCTGAAAATCATTCCACTTAGGATAGAATCCAATCACCACCTGCTATCTGGCAGAGTATATCTTTTGGGCCAATTCATTGCCCCCCCGCCCCATCCACCCAAGGCAATCAATCAAACCGAGTCCCACCCCATCTCTCTGGTGCCGAAAGGTCAGGGGCCTTACTGTTCAAACTAGCAGAGTGTTCTCTCCTATAACTTCTGAATTCTTCATTCTCTCTGCTGCTTGACCTAAAGATATATGTCCACAAATCACCCATGGATCAAAAATGATAACACCAAAATAAAAATAAAGAGGAAATAAGGGAATAAGCAAAATTGACCCTTACAAAAGGGACCTTTCTGGTCTATATGTCTCAGTTGGGTTGCTCGTGGATCCATTGGGTAGCTATAAAACAATGCAACCAATACTAGGATTCTTCTACAAGCTCAAAATCCTCAGGAGATGGCACAGCCCTTCAAAACAGCAAGGTAGATCTTCCACCCACTTCAAATCAATCCATGGGTTTACTGTGACTCTCTGATTTTTAAACTTAAAACAAAGTCTTCTGTCTACTATTCATCGTTCAATGATGAAAGAGAAATGACCACTTCCCAGATGTTTCCAACCTTACAAATCGCACTGGGAAGATTATGTTTCACTCCATGCATGTGTTTGAACAAACGTAATTTACTTAGCTTCACAACTACAGCAAGCAGCAATGAAAACAAAGTGGGTGACTGCATCCTAGTCAAAACAAAGCCCAAGTTTTAATAAGATCCAAGCTGGCTGGTTGAGTCAAAACTAAGGCAGAGCTTTTCCTTACTGAGATATGTTATCGACTTTGTTCAGTCTCAACACTCCTCACCCACTTCCCCCAGTGTCCCAGCTGTCCCCTATTTATACGTCCTCCAACAACATAATTAAACAATGCCCTTTACCTATGTATCTTAACAATATAATTAAAATAAAATTAGCAAATTCCCCTTTCTTTCTTTAAACAATAACTTTATAATACACAAATGATTCCAAAACAAATTTAAAAAAAAGACATGATTTTCCACATTTCATATAACCCATCACAATATAAGGCATTCCTCTTCTAGGGCCTTGGGCCTCCAACCATTTCTTCAAACAAGGATTCCTTCTTGTAAAATGATGACTTGTGTTCATTCCGTTTATCTTTGCAATCTCTTTCCTCTCTAACATCTCTTTTCTACCAGCAAGCTCAATCCTTAACCTTGTCTCAGTCACACTAATTGTTGAATATTCATTATCCACATAACTTTAATGGGCAAACGTTTCTTCGAATGACCCTTATATATGATTTCCATCAAAATAATGTAAATTTCTATATCTATCACTTCTGCTAGAGCTAGTGTTTCTGTAGCCAAGATGCTTTTAACTACCCTTTTAGTTTTCTTAGCTTCCCTGGCTAATGGTCACCATTTGCTAGTCTTTCTCATGAAGAATATGATAACCACTGTTATACAAGAATATCCAGCTGGAAGATTGGCGTGTGGAGCATCATTTAAAAATTCTTATCTTCTGGATCACCCAAAGCTGGGTATTTGAGTGCACATTTCTCTGAATTTAATTCATTTTAATGTTCTATTTGCTTCCAGAACTTCCTCAGCTGGAGCATCTTTCATCATAGTACTAGGTTCCAATGCATCATAACTAGAATCCGATTTAATCTGAGTGCCAACCAGTTCCAGTTAAACTTCTTAATAAATCTATTTGTTGCTTGGTTGCAGGATCTTCATTTTGCGAGGGCCTGGCCCGATTTATTGGAAAACAATTGACATTTCTAAAATAAGACTGTTGATTCAAAACCAGTCCCGACTTATTCTGCTTCATATTTAAAGGTCCCTGAAGCTTGACTTCTGATCTTGAATTCCTTCCTTATTTTATCTACCACCCATCCTTCAAATTCTGCAGAACCTCCCAACAGAAAATCATCAATTGCATCATCAAGATGTCTACTCCTTGTGACTGTGATGAATATAGAAATTATTATATATTGTTTTTTATATTCTGCTGCAGTAATGGATTTAAACGCTGGTTTGAAATACATACAAGTATAATGTCTAATAAAGTTGTAATTGAAGAGTCATAAAGGGGGAGTTAATCATTCATTCCAACCACTTACTTGCTTACAGATGAAGGGTTAATGGAACTTTGCATATATTTGGATGGTTCCCTGGAGTGACATTATTTACTTACTTATTTTAAATTTTCCAATTAAGGGCAATTTAGCGTGGTCAATCCACCTACCCTGCACATCTTTGGGTTGTGGGGGTGAGACCCACACAGATGTGGGGAGAATGTGCAAACTCCACGTAGACAGTGACTAAGTGTAGATAATTTATGAGGGATTGTATTTAGTCCTAGCTAAGCAGGTATGGAACTTAGTGGGATAGAGATGATGTAATTAATGGAAGGAGCCCAGTCTGTCTGTAGTTTTGCAGTCTGTTGTAAGAGTTTAAGTTGAACAACAGTTTGCCATAGGTTTTGAGTCTGACAAGACAGAAGTGGTATTGGATCTGCACTTGAAAGTATCTCTCTCCAAAACTCTCTACGTAGCTAAGCAAGTAATCCATTTTGTTAAATTTATTTGTAAGTGTAATTTAAGCTATATTGAGTTGCTTAATTGAAATTAATGGCAGGTGTAGATAGTAAGTTCATTTTCTTCCTTAAGAACAGTTAAACTGATAATTTTTAAGCTATTCTTTACTGTTAATGTTGTTAAATCTGTGTTTAAATTAAAGTTTGTTTTAACATTAAAGATGCCTATTGGTCAGAATCATTACTCCTGGGGTGAATTATCCTTTCCTCACAGTTTTACAAATAGAAAAATTGTTTGGGATTCTCGCCCAGTGTCCTAAAAAACATTGGAGTCTGGTATCCTAACACATACCAATGAAACATTGCTGGGTCTGCTTTTAGCGGAATGTAATGAGTTTTCAACAGAACAGACCTAACTGAGAAATACCACACCCTTGACACATCATTCAACCTCTAAACACACTTGTCTAATTTCCAGTTTCCCTTCCATATTGTCAGCCTCTTTTGGTGGTTTCAAAAACACTTCCCTTCGAAATTTATCACCAGGCAAAACAGAAGCTTTTATATTAATTGGTTTGAGTTCCCAGGGAAATAGTGTCAAAATAGTAAAGAAAGAGCTCACTTTTCCTGCAGTGAGGGAGTCTACTCCAAATCTTGATCACCTAGTCTCTCTTGGAAACCCGACCCACCAGTCTGATTTTAGCCTTGTTTCTGTCATCAGGAAATACTTTTTCTGTGCAGATCCACCTGTGTGATAACGCTGGCTGTCCCCTGCCTGGTATTTCAGTGTATACACCAAATTCTTTCCAAATTTCCAAATCTTTTTGTTTGGCATCCTTTACCACTTGAAACCTCTCAGTCATAAGGGCTTCTACTTCCAGTGGCATTCCTAGCCTGTTCTATGGTCCTTGCTCTTATCAAACTATGACCCCCTCATTTGCCCTCCTCTCGGTTTCTGGACTACTGCTGCACAATCTCTCCCTCCTATGATCAGAGTCCCTTTTGCAAGTCTGTGATCTTTTCTTAGGGCTGCGTTCATTTCCCGGTCCACTTTCAGAACTCACACTGTGTTTTCTGACCTTTCACATTTTAACCTCAATTTGCTAATCCATGGATTTTACTTCCTGTTAATCCTGGATTAAAATCTTGCACCTTCAACCAATGTTTATATTTGCTGGTGGCTTTTCCTGCTCTCCCTGGAATGAGGCATCCCTCCATTCACTAGCCCCACTGGCATATATTTTACTCACATCTTTCGGGACTTGTGGAAGGAAACCGGAGCACCCGGAGGAAACCCACACAGACATGGGGAGAACGTGCAGATTCCGCACAGTGATCCAAGCCATGAATTGAACCTGGGACCGTAGTGCTGTGAAGCAACAATGCTAACCACTGTGCTACCATGCCACCCATCATATATTATGATTCCTGGATTCAAATTTATTTCTGACGGCATCATGCAGTATGGTTGGCGATTTTCTTCTGAAACCTCAACCCTGATAAATAGGGGCTAGTTTAGCACAGGGTTAAATAGCTGGCTTTTAAAGCAGACCAAGGCAGGCCAGCAGCACGGTTCAATTCCCGTACCAGCCTCCCCGAACAGGAGTTGGAATGTGGCGACCAGGGGCTTTTCACAGTCACTTCATTTGAAGCCTACTTGTGACAAGAAGCGATTTTCATTCATTCATTCAAATGCCCTCCTCCCTGCATGCGGGCATATAAGTGCTCAGAAAAATGTAACTAGTCATGGTTCCTTCCAAGGCTGGTAGATGATCCCATATCACCAAAGATATTTAAAAAAATAATAATCTTTATTATTCACGAGTAGGCTTACATTAACACTGCAATAAAGTTTCTGTGAAAATCCCCTAGTCGCCACACTACAGTGCCTGTTTGGATACACTGAGGAAGAATTCAGAATGTCCAACTGACCTATATAGAGAATTCTTCATCCCATACCAGCGCAGATGTCTTTTTACAGGTCAGTTAGGGGCTTAGCCAGCGCTCCCAGACAAGTTTCTAACATTTTTTCCATGATCTTGTCCACAATTACTCCTTTCAATTTACTATATATTACTGTTGACAGGCTGCATCTATTAGCTATGTCTATGGAGTGAAAGAGAAAAATATTTTTGTCCTTATTTCATATCTTCAAGCTACAATTTCATCAGTATCTTGGCAATGGCAGACTACTACGTATTGCCATGGTGTCCTGCTACATTTTTTACATATATTGAATTTATAACTGATCTCTTCTATAGGTTTAATATATTCATCATCCATTACCCCTGCATCCTTTAGTAGGATTTTAATGTATCACAAGTTGGATGGTCAAATTGTTGATGTAGTTTTAAAACAATTTGCCTATTTCCCTTTAAACTCCTACCCCTGATGTCATCAACACTTCTTTAACATTGTAATTAGAAATATTAAGTCTTGTTAAAGGGATACAATATTGTCCCAGTTGTGTAAACTGTAAATATATAGATTTCCCAAAAGCATTTTCCTTATTGTGCTCCATATCTCCTTCAATTGAGTCTTATCTATAGAAGGATTACTCAACAGTAAGAGTATTTCACTGGATACCACATCTGTGCTGATAAAATGTTTTACCCTAGTTATTATTTTACACGGAATCATCAATCTCTTTAGTGACTTTAGCATGGACTTGAAGTAAGCTGCACGTTCCTATTCCTTAAGCTTGATTTGGTCTTCACTATTTAGAAAATCCAGGTAACACTTTAACCAATCTGACCCATGAACTGTGGATGTCCACCCACTGTCTAGCACGGCACAATTTAATGAATCTGCAATTAGAACCTTCATTCCTGAACTAAAGTTTCTGTGACCAATACAGTTGTTAAGAACCCCACTGATGTTACTTGCAAGAGTGCCTCAAAACCCCAAAGAATAACTTGAACCAGTCCAGTTATTGTGTTAACAAATACTAAAGAATATTTATTAAAGTAAAAGAAAAGAAAAAAGCACATGACAAAAGATTAATAAACACTATGACATTTAATTATATGAATAACTAAACACAAGTTATCTTTTGTTCCAAAAATATATCCACTTTCCCTGAACTCACTGAGATACCCGGGCAGAATTCTCTAATAAGGGGGCTAAGTCCCCACGCCCACGATAAAATGTTTCTGGAGAAAGTCCAGAGAGATTCCCCATTTTACAGGGGGCTAGCAGGGCCCGGGGTGCTCCTCACAGCTCCGGCTGCCGACATGGGGCCCTGTACTTCGGGCCGCGGGTCCGGGCAACATGGCGGACCCACACTGCGGGCCGGTCCTGACATTACAGGCACCCCCCTGGAATCGCATGCATCTGCCGATCGGTGGCCCCCGATCAGGAGCCTGGGCACCCTGGAGGCGCCCCCCCCCCCCCACCTGTGATGGATCGCTCCGCCCTCCACCAGGGTTGTCGTGAACTGAGTCCGCAGCCGCCACTCCGAGCTCCCGCTAGGTGGAACCATGAGTGTACCACGCCGGCAGGAACTCGGCCAGTTGTCGGCGGAGAATCGCCTCTTTCAATGACCCCGACCACCGCCGCGTCGACTGAACACGCGATAGGCGGTGATTCTCCGGCCCCTGGAGAATCGTGAGAGCGACATTGGACCCGATCGCAGGTCTGACGCCCATTCTCCGCCCCTGCGCCAAGCACAATTGCGGTGCAGAGGCGTGGAGAATCTTGGCCCCCTTTTCCCAAACAAAGTCCAATTTTCGCTACTCAATAGGTCAAATATAGTTAATAGTTCCCACACAATACTGCTTAGTTGACCAAATCTGGGAATCCATCTCTTCCTTGTTCAATGAAGACCAGATATTTTATTGCTTCTCGGCCTTTTGGCTAAGATGAGCGTGAAATCAGGTGTAATGCCTGGGTCTGTTATGTCTTGCTTGTGGAGACCATGAATTGGATTCAATTTGAATTGGTTTTTGGAGCAGGCAAGGAGCTGGATTTGGAATATGGCCCTGTCCACACTCTGAGCTCTGTCTTTGTAACGCTGATAAGGGAATAATTAAAAAAATACAAAATAGTGTGTCTTTTGGTGGAGAATATACGTTAGATGGAACAGACCCCCATGGCTCGGGTCACAGATGGAACTGGCCTGCCTAACTGTTCACTGGAGAACTAGTCTATCTTCCTAATGGTGGCACTGGCAGTTATACTGTTTTGTCTCTTTGATATTCCCTTCTGTGGATTCTACTATCTACGTCTCTCAAATCCTTACCTTTACAAATTCTCATTTGTATGGTCCCACTAATCTCAGGTTAACAATGTTTCTGATAAGGCCATTTGCACCTCAATGTCTCTAGATTCCTGCTAATCATGTGACTGGGCAAATAGCATCTCATTATTCCTCTAGATGCCTGCTAGTCTTGTTACTTTTCTATTCTTTTATTTCCATCTCAAGTTCACTGTCAATCTTGTTAACATCCCACATTCCGATCATGTACTATTTTTATTTAAGTTTTTATCCCCTTCTTAAAGTTAAAAAGCCACTAAATCATCAAGTTTATGGGACAACGGTTGAGTCCTTGAATAACTTCATGCGTGAGTCTCTGAATTTTTGCAGGTGAATTCTTCATCCTGAACAGCATAACTTTGAATTGGTAAAGTCTGTTTGTCATTACAAATGCAGAGATCTCCTTTGTCCTTTAACAAGTCGATGTTTGTCATGAATTTGCACTGTCCAACTATTTTGGTGCGATCCTCCAAATGTGGAATCGGAAACAAATCCCTCATTCTCCTGTAATCCACACAAGTCTTTGTATTAAATCTGGTTTTGGCGTCAGTACGATAGGGGAGCTCCGATCACTAGAACTCAATTCAATAATGCCATTTCGTAGATACATGGATACATAGAAGACAGGAGCAGGAGAAAGCCTTTTGGCCCTTCGAGCCTGCTCTGCCATTCATCACGATCGTGGCTGTTCATCCAACTCAATCCTGCTTTCTCCCCACAGCCTTTGATCCCATTCTCCCCAAGTGCTATATGTAGCCGCCTCTTGAATATATCCAATGTTTTAGCATCAACTACTTCCTTTGGTAATGAATTCCACAGGCTCACCGCTCTTTGTGTGAAGAAATTTCTCCTTATATCTTTCTGAAATGGTTTACTCTGAATCCTCAGACTGTGACCCCTGGTTCTGGACACACCGATCATTGGTAACATCTTCCCTGCCTCTTCCCTGTCTAGTCCCATTAAAATGTTATAAGTCTCTCTGAGATTCCCCCTCATTCTTCTGAACTCCAGCGGGAACAATCCCAACCTAGTCAATCTCTCCTCACATGACAGTCCCGCCATTCCTGGAACCAGTCTGGTAAACCATCGCTACACTCCCTCGCGAGCAAGAACATCCTTCCTCAGAGAAGGAGACCGAAACTACACATAATACTCCAGGTGTGGCCTCACCAAGGCCCGGTATATTTATCTCCAGGCTCGTCATGACCTCTTTAAATAATCTGGACATGAAATTTCACACTTGATTGGTTTGTATTTCCTTCGATAAACCATATCTGGTCAAGAACTTTGTTAATTCCTCTACCACACTCCTGGTTGTAATGATTCTTAATGGTATGGCTTCAAGAAACCCAGTGGATACATCCATAATAATTAACAAGTATCGATTTCCCCCTTGTGTTCCCGGCAACAGACCTACACAGTCGATTAGAACACTTGTAAAAGGTTCTTCAAATGCTGGAATAGGGATCATTGGTGTTGATTTTATTTCAGCTTGTGATTTCCCTATTATTTGACAAGTGTGAAAGATTTGACAGAAATTACCTACATCTTTATGTAGTCCGAGCCAGTAAAACCGCTTTTGGATCTTTGCTTCGGTTATCCTTATTCTGAAATGTCCACATAATGGAATTTTCAAGAGCTATCTTTCGAACCTCTTTCCTATACTCAGGAGTTAATACAATTTGGTATATTTCTGCCCGTTTGTCCTCTGTACAAACATCTGGTGGGTGCCATTTTCTCATTAGCATTTGGTTCATGATATAATAACATTCAGGAATACACTGAGATTCTAATGTTGAGAAAACGGTCTATAGTTTTGTTTTAATTTGGAGAAACCTTGTTACGATTCTCTCAGTATATTTGAATTAAACACATCTGTCTCTTTATCTTTGTCTGTTTCCTCTTCACTAAGCTGGCTAAAGATCAATTCAGATAACTTGACCGTACTTGTCTAATCTTGTGCTCGCAACTCTTTCCTCTTTCGTCTTATCTTATGAGCCTGTGACCTCGTCGCTACACAATCAGGAGAACACCCCAGATGGTCTCTGTGTTATTTCTCTGTATGTGGGTTTTCTATCTACTGTTCAACCACAATGGGTATCATTACAATCTGTGTTCCTGCTATATCATTCCCTCGAAAGAAGTAAATCCCTGCAATGGACAATGTTCCTATTATTCCTGCAACCAGTTTTCCAATTTTCAAGCTACTCCTTCAGCTTGTTTTTTAACCAAAGGATTTTTTCTTGTTTTGTTGTAAATGCTACTGTTCAGAACCTCTTCCTTCAATAACCCTTCTGGACAATAAATATAATTTCCCACAACATTAGACACTGACTCGTGCCTGTATCTCTTAAGATTTTAATATCTGTCCCTATTCTGGTTTGTCCACAAGGAAATACTTGACCTTTGCACACAAATTTCTTAAACACATTTCAATCTGCTGGGCACTCTGCCCCTGTACCATTTGTTTTTAAAAATAAATTTAAAGTACCCAATTCATTTTTTCCAATTAAGGGGAAATTTAGCATTGCCAATCCACCTACCCTGCACATCTTTGTGTTGTGGGGACAAAACCCACGCAAACACGGGGCGAATGTGCAAACTCCACATGGGGAGAATGTGCAACCTCCACATGGGACAGTGATCCAGTGCTGGGATCAAACCTGGGACCTCGGTGCCGTGAGGCAGCAGTGCTAACCATTGCACCACCGTACTGCCCTCCCCCTGTGCCATTTCTGTACACATTTTCCTTCTTATCGTTTGCTCTTTTCCTCTATGTATAATTCCAACTGCTTCTCCCGTTCTCCAGTCTCTGATTTAATATTTCCCATTTGAAGATTTATAACTCCACCTGCATTCGATGTAAACAAGAATACTGACTTGGTGTGGCCCAGTTTATTACAATGAAAGCATCTAACTTTCCTCATTTCTCTTATCCCCTCAGCACTATCCTTTTTATTTTGAGGTGAAGTCTCTGTGGAAGTTTTAACCATTTTCTCTCTTGCTTGACTGTCCTTTCTTGCACCTTTGCATTTTCTATCTTTCTCTGATGTAAAAGAGTGTCAAAAGAAAGGCTTTGACCTCTGAACTAACTCATAGACATCAGCAAGTTCCGCTGCGTGTCTTGCAGTTTTAATTCATTGTTCCTCCACATGAGTCCTCATTGTAGGTAACAAGTCTTTCATAGGTTTCTTCTGTTTTTAATGCTCTCGCTCACCAAACAAAATTGCTTTGTTTAACCCTTTCAAATTTAATACAAGTCTGTCCAGGATTTCTTATATTTCAAAACTTTTGCCTGTAAGCCTCCGGTACCGCCTCATGAGCACTCAGTTTAGCTCTCTTCACCATCTCCTATCCCCCAAACCTTTCCTCTGACAAATTAAATAGAATTCACTAGCCCTATCTACAAGTTTACTTTGTAAGAGCAATGTTTAATGTTTTGTGACCATTTAATCAGTTTAGCTATTTTCTCAAAGGCGTTAAGAAAAATGCCTCAGCGCCCATTTCATCAAATATTGGATGTGCCTGTTCAAATCTAAACATCTTCCCACTAGATTCCTGTCGAGAATTACTTTTGTCCTCATCCAGCTCTGTTGTTTTGGTTGCAATTCGCTGCATTTTCATTTGATGTTCTCTCTTTCTGCCATTGTTAACTTCTGCTTTTCCAAAGCTCTCGCTTGCTCACTTTCTTTTCATTCCCTTTGGAAAGCTCCCTCTTTGCCTCTTTCTTGCATTTCTAATTTTTTCATTTCTATTCCTCTTTGTAATTGAATTTATCTAATTCAATTTCCCCACTTTTCGAAGTACTGGGTCTGTCTGACCCCGCTTGTATATTTAAATGGGTTCTTATGCTTTCAATTACAACAGATTTCTTAGCCCCTATAGATAATCCTAATTTATCTGCTAATTCCAACAATTTAGCTTTAGGTACACTTTTAAAATGTATTAAGGTTACATTTCTACTTCCAAATAAGCCTGGGCTAGAGCAAGAGCCTTCTTTGCAGTTTCCTTGTCAGAAATAACACATTCTCACTAGGTTCCATGTGCTCCTCACTCTTGTTACATTTAAAAAAATCACAAAGCCCCAAATCTAATTGCTTTTTAAAATCCCAGCCAAGATCCCCAATTTTGTTAAGAAGCTCTCTGATGGTACCTGTGAGAGTGTCTCAAAACCCTGAAGGATAACTTCAAAACTGGTTGTGTAAACAATTAACAAGGAATATTTATTAAAGTCAATAAGAAGAAAAAAATACATGACGATCGATCAATATACACTATGGCACTTAAGTATATGAGTAACTAAACGCGCCCTGTTATTTAAAGTTACCTCTTGTTCCAAAAACATGTCCATTATTCGTCAACTTAATGAGACATCCCTTTTCCCAAGCAAAATCTGATTTTAGTAACCCGATAGGTCAAATCCAATTCACGGTTACCACAGTATCGCCAAGTCTGGGAAACCGTCTCTTCCTAGTTCAGCAAAGGCACAAAACTGTATTTTTTAGCGGAGAATGTCTTCAATCTGCTGTGGTTCCAGATGTTAGATGCAATAGGCCTCTGTGGCTCGGATCACAGATGGAACTGGCCTGTCTGACTGTTGGTTGGCGAACGAATCTGCCTTCCCCGTGGGTGTGTGGAGAGTTATACTATTTAGTCTATTTGATATCCCTCTCTGTGGATTCTCATGCCTATCTCCCACAAATTCCTTGCCTTTAGAAGTTATCATTTGTATAGCCCCACTGATATCTGATAAACAACGGGCGAGATTCTCCGTTCCTTCACACTGGTGGGACTCTCTGAACCCGCTGCAGTGAATGGAGATTTGGCTAAGCGCCAAATTTTCCGTTCTCGCTGGCAGAGGTAGCGAGGCAGACTCACATTGGAGAATCTCGGCCAATACTTATGATATGGCCATTTGCACCTCAATGTCTCTAGACTCCTGCTAATCTTGTTACTGGGCAAATTGCATGTCATTATTCCTTTATATTCTTTCTACTATTGTTGCTTGTCTTCAATTTTATTTAAATCTCAAATTCATTGTTAAGCTCGTTAAATTAACATATTCCTATCACATTTCATCCTGACAGATCAGTATCAGCATCTTCCCCTTCTGAACCTTCTGTGTCATGTGTCATTTCAAACACTAGGTTACTCCATTTTGGACAATTCATCTATCATGGTACCAGATCAGACCTCAAGTTATAATAGGAAACTAGACGAAACCCCAACATTTTTTTAATTTGTAAAACTGTGAGGAAAGGATACTTGACTCCAGGAGTGATTCCGCTGACAAATATAAATCTTTTCTATCAAAACAAACTGTATTATTCATACAGGAGTATCACACATTAATATTACAGAAAATAGCTTTTTAATAACAGTTACACAACTCTTAAAATAAAAGAAGCGCTTCAACTATTAACTACTACCATCTCTATCTACAATTAAACAAAGCCCATTACAGGTCAAAAGGCACTAGTAAATAAAATTAGCAAACACAGGAATACTTGCTGTACTCTCATGTAGAGATTTCCTGGAAAGGCATCTTGGGGAGACTGAGACCCTTTCAGGGACAGCCTGCAAACCTTCTGGCTCTTTCAGATGAAAAACTCCTTCAGCAAAACTGCTTGCGACAGACCTGGCTCCTCCCATTAATTACATCATCTCTATACCACTAGATCCCATGATCTCTTTATCTAAGTCGAAGCACAATGTCTCAAGTTATCTCCAGTGAATCTTCCACAATCATAACAAAGTTCCATTAGGCATCACTTTGTAAACAAGTAAATGGTTAAAATGAATTATTATACCACTTTTACATAGAATTTACAGTGCAGAAGGAGGCCATTCGGCCCATCGAGTCTGCACCGGCTCTTGGAAAGAGCATCCTACCCAAGGTCAACACCTCCACCCTATCCCCATAACCCAGCAACCCCAGCCAACACTAAGGGCAATTTTGGACACTAAGGGCAATTTAGCATGGCCAATCCACCTAACCTGCACATCTTTGGACTGTGGGAGGAAACCGGAGTACCCGGAGGAAACCCACGCACACATGGGGAGACTCCGTACAGACAGTGACCAAAGCCGGAATCGAACCTGGGACCCTGGAGCTGTGAAGCAATTGTGCTATCCACAATGCTACCGTGCTGCCCGACATCTTTTACGACATCTTAGTTTTACCCTTTGCAGGCACTTGTCTGCCTGTATGTTAAACTAAAAATGTTTAAACTTATTTTTGCAACAGATATATATAATACAATCTATATAAAATGTCCTACATTCATTACACATTACATGATGATCTTTCAAGTCACATATGAAACACCCATTTAGCATTCCATAGACATTCCTGGGTTTCAATCCCCGCTATAGTTTCCCAATTTCTGTGGAGCTGCCAAAAGGGTCTTTATCCTCATTCCTTCTGTTTGTAGGTCTTTT
This sequence comes from Scyliorhinus canicula, assembly GCF_902713615.1. NCBI lineage: Eukaryota > Metazoa > Chordata > Chondrichthyes > Carcharhiniformes > Scyliorhinidae > Scyliorhinus > Scyliorhinus canicula. The sequence goes on from NC_052164.1 coordinate 40,740,727, forward strand.
TCATATTGATACCTGTGCCCCATATCTAAATGGTCTTGAAATGCTGCCAGCATTGAAACTTCTGCTGAAGGTCCCACCTGGGTTATGAAAATGGCTGGAAATGACTTTCTCCAGAACTTTTTTTAATCTTTCAGACATCTGATCCAAAAGCATATCACTTTCTGACAATGTATCTCAATCAAGACCAGAAGTCTTTCCATGTTCAGTACTTCAGCACAATCGAACACTTGAAGGCAAACACTGCATTAGGGATCTCCAAATAGAATTTCTGCAAGCTTGTATATAACCTGTTAAATTACATTATGGAATAACTGTGCATCCTTCTAAATTTATCAAAGTCCTCATGTGAATTTAAAAGATCATCTTTCTTAAATATATATTTTTTAATGTTTTTATTAGGTTTTATGCATGATTTACTTACAAATGTACACACAGAAAAACAAAAAAACAAAGGAAATAAAAAAACCATAACACATAGCAGGAAAGGGAGTCTTTCACCCCCCTTTCTTTTTTTTTAACAAAACAAAACCGGGTGGATGGGGCACCTGGGCAGTGCCCCTGATGCCATTTCTCTCTCTTGGTCATTTAAAAATTTTTTTGTGCATTGACCTCAGCATCGAACATTGATCGTTCCTTCTTCCCATTCTTTCTTTCTCTCTTTTGCCTTGCTGTGCTTGTTGTGGTCGTTGTCTTCCCCTGTGCACTCCTCCCAGTTTGTGTTCCCTCCTCTTTTCTCCCTTCTGGCTTCCCTCTGTGTCCTCCTCCCCTTGTTCTCCCTCCCTCCCTGACTTTCCCCCTCCTTCTCTCCTACTCCCCTTTCTTTCCTGCTGGGTTCGGCCACCCCCCCCCCCCCCCCCCCCCCCCCCCCCCCCCCCCCCACCCCAGGTCCTCCCTCACGCCCCCATCTTCTGTCATGTCTTGGCTACTTTTCCCTGGCTACTTATTTATTTATTTATTTGTTTGTTTGTTGGCCGCAAAACAGGTCCCGGAACAGTCGGGTGAATGGCTCCCGTGTGTTTTCTTAAATATTTTGATGAGAAATTTTAAGAGATTATTCAAATCTTCCTCACTGTCCAAATGTTCCTTTAGTTCCAAAAATACTTTGCACCTGATCTTGCTTCTGTTGGGAAGTGAATGCGCCAAGGCCATACTTTGCTTTTCCTTTGGTAAGTACGTAATGCGTGGGATAGAGCTGATGTAACCCATATATCCACTTTATCCTTCCCATGGGCATAAGGTTCATCTTCACAGAGCAATGGTGGAAAATCAAACTCTGATTCTTTACACAAGATTTCAGCCATTCTTCTTCAAAATAACTACAATTACAATCTTCTGTTTTGAAAATATATCCTAGTTTCCAACCTTCACCTCTAGGCCAAATGTTCCCTGCTACCAGCGTTAACAGATGCCAAGCGCATGTTAAAGTCCAAACCAAACCACTTTTAACTTTGCTCAGTCTCAATATTCCTCGCACAAACTGTCCTAGCTGTCCCTATTTATATATGCTCCAAATACTTAATTCAACACTGTCCTTCACCCATGTACCTTAACAACATAATTAACATACTATTAACACCAGGGACGGCATGGTGGCACAGTGGTTGTCACTGCTGCCTCACAGCACCAGGGGCCCAGGCTCAATTTGGTCTTGGGTGACTGTGTGGAGTTTGCACATTCTTCCCGTGTCTGCATGGGTTTCCTCCGGCTGCTCCGGTTTCCTCTCACAGTTCAAAGGTGTTCAGGTTAGGTGGATTAGCCATGATAAATTGCTCTTTAATTTCCAAGAATGTGTAGGTTATGTGGGATTACTGGATAGAGTGAGGGATTGGGCCTAGGAAGGTGCTCTTTCAGAGGGTCAGTGCAGACTCAATGGGCCGAATGGCTTCTTTCTGCCATTCCTTCTGGGATTCTATGGAAACCAAGAACATCTGTGGTACTTACCCTTTTCCTCAGTACTTCTCTTTCTCTCCTTCTTATACTTTTGCCTTTTCAGAAGAAAGTCAGAGAATGGGGTATTCCAGGAAAGTAGAGATGAGATAGAAGGTCAGCCATGATCTTACTGAATAGTGGAGGAAACTCTTGTTGCTACTTCTTAAGTTCTTTTCCATTTCTGACTTTTCTTGCTGAATGAGGCTCTGGCTGTTCCTCTTGCCTTTTGTCACTGAAGACTGATAGAAAGCAACAGAATACATTCAAGGCAAAACTGTCCAAACATTGAATAGTCTCTTTTTGATCAACAAACCTCTGACACTTGAGGAAATCTCTCACCCATCTTCAGATTCTCTAAACCAAGTTACTGTGCCACTTATTCTGGCGGTGTTCTTACATTTTTGTAATAGAATGCACATTATTTTCCCCATAGATATACGTCCCACTTACCTAAGCCCAAATAAATTAAACACAGGTTGGCACAGGTTTCTACAGCTAAGTAGGAGGGAATTGCCAAAATATAACCTGTGAAAACAGCAGTTTATGGTTTGCTGTTAGGCTTCCCAATGCCTCACCATCTAAGGGTATCCTGCTCACTGGAACACTGCCCTTGAGCAATATCTAGTGCCAAGTGGAGTGAATTTCAGTCCCCACTGACAAATCTGTTCATCAGGTCCAGCCATTGACCTGACTTGGTTCATCGGTCTGGCTAGCTGGAGTGCGAGCATGATTTCACTATTCCAGAAAATCCCTCCGGTGCAGAAGGAGGCCATTCGGCCCATCAAGTCTGCACAAACCCACTGAAAGAACACCCTATCGAGGCCAAATCTCCTGCCTATGCCCGTAACCTCACCTAACCTGCGCATCTTTGGACACTAAGGGACAACAGGGGCAGCAAGGTGGCGCAGTGGTTGGCTCTGCTGCCTCGTGGCGCCTGGCCCCGGGTCGCTGTCTGTGAGGAGTTTTCACATTCTCCCTGTGTCTTGCAAAGAGACATTGATAGGTTGCAGAGCTGGGCCACAAGATGGCAGATTGAGTTTAACCCTGATAAGTGCGAGGTGATTCATTTTGGTAGGAAAAATTTGAATGCGGATTACAGGGTCAACGGCAGGGTTCTGAGGAATTTTAGCATGGCCAATCTGCCTAACCTGCATATCTTTGTGTCTCTGGAAGGAATCTGAAGCACCCAGAGGAATCCCATGCTGACACAGGGAGAACATGTAAATTCTACACAGTCAACTACGGCCGGGTCCCTGATGCTGTGAGGCAGCAGTGTTTTTTTTTAACAAACAATTTTTAATGAGGTATTTTTGGCATAACAAACAATCACAGTACAAAATCAGTAGAGTACAAAGAACAGTAATCAAAAAGCAATCACTGACATCCGTACCTCCAAGGCACGCCTATTTAACCTCCTACTCTATACTACCCTAACCCTCCTCCCTCCGCTGAATTCTCCGCAAAGAAGCCAATGAATGGTTGCCACCTCCGGGCGAACCCTGACACCGACCTTCTCAAGGCAAACTTGATCTTTCCCAGGCTGAGAAAGCTCGCCATGTCGGTTAACCAGGCCTCTGACTTCGGAGGCCTAGACTCCCTCCAAGCCAGTAATATCCGTCACCAGGCTACCAAGGAGGAAAAGGCCAGAACATCTGCCTCTCTCTCTTCCTGAACGCCCAGGTCTTCCAACACCCCAAAGATCTCTTACCCCTGGACTCATTTCCACCCATGTCTTCAATACCCTGGACATGGCATCTGTGAACCCCTGCAAATATCCCCTAATTTTCGGGGACATGGTTCGCTGGTCCACCCGCACACCTGACACACTTGTCTTCCACCCCAAAAAACCTACTCATCCGGGTCACTATCATGTGCGCCCGGTGCACCACCTTAAATTAGATCAAGCTGAGCATGGAACGGTCGTGTGGACCCTACTCAGCACCTCTGCCCATAGGCTGTCTTCCATCTCAGAGGCAGCAGTGTTAACCACTGTGTCATCAGCAGTCAATTCAGCATTTTGCTACCATGAACAAACCTCTTCGAATCCATTGCACCAGTTTTGCCGATATGTTTTGCTGGGTGTATAACTGAGAGCCGGATAGTTGCATTTTTATCCAGTAATTTATAGAATTTAAACCTGACAGCGACACATAAAGTTAAAAAATATGGAAGTAATTTATTCTGGTTGTTTCTCTTCCTTGTGCACTGGTTGCTAAAAGTTTCATTTCATTTTGATGATTAACTAAGAGATACAAAACATGATTCCAGCCTATTGGTAGAGGTAGATCCCTGTTATTTAAATGTTCTGGTACCTAAATATAGCAGCAGCCAGGGCCAGCATGAGGGTGTTTGCCATCCAAGGCAAAACTTCAGCCTGGGACCACCTTGTCCCATATTCCAGGAGATGTCAGTGAAAGTGACATCACAGAAAGCCAGGGGCAAAGGGTGAGATGGTTCTCAGCGGAAGCCTGTCCTGGAAACCTGTGGATGGGTTTAGGGGCAGCATGGTAGCATGGTGGTTATCATAAATGCTTCACAGCTCCAGGGTCCCAGGTTCGATTCCCGGCTGGGTCACTGTCTGTGCGGAGTCTGCATGTCCTCCCCGTGTGTGCGTGGGTTTCCTCCGGGTGCTCCGGTTTCCTCCCACAGTCCAAAGATGTGCAGGGTAGGTGGATTGGCCATGCTAAATTGTCCGTAGTGTCCTAAAAAAAAAAGTAAGGTTAAGGGGGGGGTTGTTGGATTACGGGTATAGGGTGGATACGTGGGTTTGAGTAGGGTGATCATTGCTCGGCACAACATCGAGGGCCGAAGGGCCTGTTCTGTGCTGTACTGTTCTATGTCTATGTCTATGTTAACATGGTGGTTCACTGCTTCCACATTGAGAACTCAGACTTACTGCTCTGTGAGCACACTGGAGCAAAACATGGGCTGTGGGTTGAAGCTTTGTTGTTTAACTTCCAGTCATAGAATCATAGAATCCCTGCAGTGCAGAAGGAGGCCATTTGGCCCATCGAATCTGCACTGGCCCTTGGTAAGAGCTAAAATCCACGCCCCCACCCTAACTCGGAACCCAGTAACCCCACCTAACATTTTGGACACTAAGGGGCAATTTATCATGGCCAATCCACCTAACTTAAACATCTTTGGACTCTGGGAGGAAACCGGAGCACCCGGAGGAAACCCACGCAGACATGGGGAGAAGGAGGAAACCCACGCAGACATGGGGAGAAAGTGCAAACTCCACACAGACAGTCACCCGAAGCCGGAATTGAACCTGGGTCCCTGGCGTTGTGAGGCAGCAGTGCTAACGACTGTGCCACCGTACACGAAGAGATGTGTGAACATTAACACAGCAATGAAGTTACAATGAAAATCCCCTATTTGCCACACTCCGGCACCTGTGCACTAAGGGAGAATTCAGAAGGTACCATTCACCTAAAAAGCTGTCATTTGGGACTTTGCGGAAGGAAACCAGAGTGCTCGGAGAAAACCCACGCAGACAGGGGGAGAACGTGCAGACTCCACACAGACAGTGACCCAAGCTGGAAATCGTACCCGGGTATCTGGCAGTGTGAAGCAATCATGCTAATCACTGTGCCACCGTGCCACCTGTCACAGTCATGAATTGAAATAATGCAAAAACATTTGCAGTAAACCTCAAAATTGAATCATTGACCCAATCAGAAAGGAGGTGATTCATACCCCTGTTCACACCTATCGTAGTTGAACTAACACTTGTGCCTGATCCCGCAATAAAATCCCACCAATCCCCTCAAGCCCGCCGAAAATCCCAGCCAATCAGCGTCATCCTGGTGTCTATTTTGGCTTAAGGAGGTTTGAATTTGATTGTGCTGTGCTGTATTGCACGTGATGTCACTGTGCAGTAATGCCTCATGATAATGTGGTTGGAGTTTCTTTCCCCCTGGTTACTGATAACAAATTATGGGACTTTAAAATACCAGGTTTCATAGAATCCCTACAGTACCAAAGGAAGCCATTCAGCCCATAGAGTCTGCATTAACCCTCTTAAAGAGTACCTGACCACCCCCCTCCCTATCTCCATAACCCTACCCAATCTTTGGACACTAAGGAGCAATTTCACATGGCCAATTCACCTAACCTGCACATCTTTGGACTGTGGGAGGAAACCGGAACACCCGGAGGAGACCCACGCAAACAATATACAAACTCCAGACAGACATTGACCCAAGGTCAGAATTGAACCTGGTTCCCTAGTGCTGTGAGGCAGCAGTGATAACCACTGTGCCACCCGTTCAGTTCTCATTCTTTTTAAAGTTGGCAGTATTTTGCTGCCCCTTCCTCGACCCCCTGCCGTACCATCAATTACCACGAGACGAGAATGGTGAAACAATCGAGGCTTTATTGCACAAGATGTTGTGCCTCCTGTAGCTGGAACCAGAATGGGAGCAGCACAGGAGAGCATACACTTTTATACGTCACCTCCTGGGAGGAGCCAGCAGGCTGGGATTTACTGTGGTACCTGGAATACAGTGGCAGTACCGTAATACATGTAACGTGTTACCAGTGGTGTTTATAATAACCCCAAGCCTTACCGACATAAGTGATTGCCTAGTTTGCTTAATGATAACGCCAACCCGGAGCTTCCCCTGGATTTGCCCGAATCGTTCAAGGATAATGGAGAACAGTGGGTGGGATTACATGTCCATTTTGGGTAACAACAAAGGGAGTGGTGGGGGGATCGTTATTTTTAAGGGAGATTTAAATAAAAATATTGTTCTATATCCCATTGCCGGTCCTCTGCCCAGTTATCCTTGAACCTGATGTAAGCTCCTGTCTGGCTGCAAAATGGAGTGTCCTCGACACTCATCCTCCAGGGAACAGCACGCCTTCAGCTGGTCCTATCCAGCTGAATCTCTAGCCTCCAGGAAGAGTATTAATGAAAAGGCAAATTGTAACTTTAATATTCATCGCAGTCAGTGCCTGTAATTTGTACCCATTCCTACATCCTGGGTTTCCTGTGGTGAGCCAGCTAGAACGAGCAGGATCTATTTACTCTCTGACAGGATCCTCCCCATTGAATTCAACTGTCATAACTAGTAACTCAATTTAATTATTACTAATCAACTTCTAACCTATTAATTATAGTACTATTGCTTAACTCCCTACAAACTTAATTACAGTTGATTATACTTTTTGTAAGCATGAATGTTTTACATTATTGAAAACCTTTGACAATAAACATTTAACGGATATTTAAAAAATAGTTAATGCTATGATTAATTCGCCAGTTTGCAGAAATGCAGATCTTCACCACCCCCCCCCCCCCCCCGTCAGAATGAGACTGAAACTCGGCAACTGAGGAAGTTTGAGATTCAGCTTCAACAGGAAGCCAAAGACGAACAGCAACGGGGAGAGAGAGCCACTGAGAACATGTTCTGACCCGCAGAGGGAAAGGGAAGCGAGCGTGAGAGAGAGAGAGAAAAACAGAGGCGTAGATCGGCCGGGACACACATGCCATTAAAGATCATCGCACAGCCAAGACGCCACACACCACACAGACCTGCCAGGGTACACCCACCCCGGGGAGGGGGGGAGGTGACATCAACCTTCAAGGACACGCCAACCAAGAAACATTCCCCAGGCAGGAGAATATGCAGGAATTTCAGCCACGGTCAGATGAACCTGTTTGCTGGATTAAGACGTTTGAGCACAGCCCTTTCTAAAAAGGTGTAGAATCATCTCGAAGCTGCAGCTTCAGGTAAAAATCACATCTGCTTTCTTTGGATCAGATGTTAATTATTTACAATTTGCCAGCCCATTTAAACAAGGTTTTTGTTTTGCGTTTCAGAGTTATTGGAGAAGCAATCTCTTTTTAAAAAAAGTTTGAAAATAATAAATGTTGACATTGTATTTTTTTTTGTAAACTCGGGGTGATATCTATTGTTTCGACCGCGGATTCTTGCCGGTTCAAATACAAAAGGTTTGAAAGTGCTCTAGACTTGAGGAAGTATTTCCGCAGCGCACGGTGATGGGTTGCTACATATATTTACAGTAAATAGGGCAGTGCTGGAAGTTTGAAATAAAGATATTTTCCATAAGCCTAGGTGAATTCAAAGCAAGACGATAGCACTGCTTAATCAGGTCACCCAAAAAATGGCTAGCTGTAGCTTAAAAATGGTTACAAATTAACACAATTCCCTTATGTTTCAACCCCATAGTTTACTGCATAATTCATTTATAAAAAAACACAGTTTAGCGTATTTTTAAAGAAAGGAAATACAACGATCTGTTCATTTTTATCTTAACAATTTATATATTAATTGCTGTGATGTAACTCCACTGAAATATTTTGCGACCAAGTCACAGTAATAGCATTGACAATAATTAAACCTTCAATGTGAACGCCTTTACACGTCATGAACTCGGATTGCACTGATGACTATTGTGTCCACACTGACAGTTCATGTTAACATAAACAATAGAGACATTTTGAACCGAACAATCGTGGGAGTGTTTCCAACACGATCTAATTTCAGGGTTCAAAAGATGACTGAAGAGCCAACATCAGGTTAGGTGTCAGAGCAAGTGACACAGGTTGCACGCCCATTCTGAGGGCTGGAGCAGTTTATCTTTTGTTAAGAGCGCCGTCCGTCAGACTGGCATACTTTTCTACCAGAATGAATGATTGTCACTCGCCTCCCGTGACATTTCTTCAGTCGGTTTTGCTATCACTCAAAAGTACCATTTGATTAGTTACTTCCAGGTACCTATTTTCTCTGTATTTCAACCAACTGATGTTCGGTTTTTAAAAATGCTTTTTTAAATGCACTTTAGTTGCAAACCTGAATATACCCCAAAGAGGAAAGTTAAATATAACAGTGTTGAGGCCTGAAAATCCAATGATTCTAATATGACCTGATTGATATCTGCTTAAAGTTTAATCAAATTTACTTTTGTTCCCATTCAAAAGTGAATTTCTCCAAATAGCTGCATTCTCTAGTATGAAGTGGGCAAAGTCTCTACAGATTTCATAGAATTTACAGTGCAGAAGGAGGCCATTCGGCCCATCGAGTCTGCACCGGCTCTTGGAAACCTGGGACCCTGGAGCTGTGAAGCAATTGTGCTATCCACAATGCTACCATGCTGCCCTGACACTGTTAGTATTTACTGAGCAATGTTAAAGTGGTGACTGCCTGCCAGTTATATTACCTCTTTAAGTCTATGTTTTGTGAGGCAATGCTTTTTAACCCATTATGTAGAAAGGGAGGAATTTATTACCAGATTGGACATTCAAGCAGTGAGTCACAACACCGAGTAGGTAAAAATACCATCCAGAGTAGCGCTAAATCTTAAAGATCAGGATATTCAATTCCAAGGGCTATGCTCAGTAACCAATATCAACTAAGAGTGAGGTTCAGGGTGGAGACGAAATCAACCAGATTTTTGTTGTTGGAACTGTGTATGGAGGAGGATCAGATTTGGCTGTGATGCCCTCTGTGATCCAATAGCCTATTGACGATTACCTTTTTGGACTCACACATGAATAATGATGACTTGGGGGAGGTAGAGGAAGGTTGTTGCTGCAACTGAAATCACCACTTGCAGGAAAAGAGAACACTGGAAATAAGCACCTTAAATTCAAATGTTTGCAGCAATGCTGTTTAAATCCAGTTATCATTGAAACAAATTAAAAATGTCAGCATTGCTGGCAAGATACCTATGTAGGTTCCACAAAAGCTTGCCATCTTGAAATTCTTCCTGGATTTGGACATTAAGGTATCTTGTAGCTATACCAAAAACCTCTTGTTCCATTCGCTGACTGCTTTCACAGAACATCGGCAATTGATGTAATCTCTTGACAGAAAGTTGGAGATACATATTTCCAATCTCTAACATTTTACATTCATCATTCTGTCTTGGTGCTGCACACTGATGATGATATTTTCTGTGGTTCCTGCAATTAAGGGAATTTTATCCCATTGGATAGTTGACCCTCTCGATCCTGTTTGTGATTGTATAGAACATAGAAAATACAGCACAGAACAGGCCCTTTGGCCCACGATGTTGTGCCGAACTTTTGTACTAGATTAAGAATAATTTTAGACTTTTTTTAATGTAACGTTGCTTCTGTGGTCTGAGCCCCACCAGTGGAGCAAGAGAGAGTTCTAATGGTGATAGATACTGTGGTTTCAAAAGAATGACAGAAGGTCATAGCTCTTTCAGATTCATTTGTGGACTACTTTTGCAGACTATTGCATATTAAAAAATGTATAGATCCTTTTAGACTGCATTATAACCACCTGCATCAAAATAGAACATAAAATCAATGAGGATTTACATGAAAATGAAATATTAAAGAGGTTTTGGTACTCTTTAAAATCACACAGTGCAAGAAGTAATGATTTAAGACACACTTTTCCTGCTTCTCGTAATATTTCCATTGAAATAGTGAATGCGACTGAAAATCTAATCAGCAATGTTAGCAATGTTATCTCAAAGCAGCTGTACATATGTGTCAGTCACTAACTACAAGTGCTTCAGTAATATTCCCATCAGTATCCCAGTCAAAATGGCATCCATGGAGATTCTCCAAAGTTATTTTAGCCTGATGGTGTAAATAGGAACAGGCCTTGAGCCTGGCTCTGCAATTCCTTTAGACCAGGCGTGTCAAACTCAAATGATCCAAATTTCTGCTTATGAAAGTAGTGATGGACCAGACCAGTAAAGTCATAGAATCATCGAATTTGTGTGCAGAAGGAGGCCATTCAGCTCATAGAGTCTACACCTGCTCTTGAAAGAGCACCCTAATTAAGCCCATGCCTCCACCCTATCCCTGTAACCCATTAACCCCACCTAACCTTTTTGGTCATGAAGGGGAAATTAGCTTGGCCAATCCACCTAACCTGCACAATCTTTGGACTATGGGAGGAAACTGGAGCTCCTGGAGGAAACCCACGCAGACACGGGGCGAGTGTGCAGACTCCATACAGTCACCCGAGGCTGGAATTGAACTTAGGTCCCCGGAGCTGTGAGGCGGCAGCGCTAACCGCTGTGCCACCGTGCCACCCCAAGTACTGTTTCACAAAAGAGATATCCTTAAAGTATATATAATGAGCCCCAGATATTCCAGTTATAAGGACTAAAATATTTCAGTCGTTCCACCAGTGGAAAACTACCTCTGTCTCCGCAAAACACAGTGTGGGGGGTGGAAAATCCTGCCCAAGAATATTAATGAGCGAGTATGTGCATTACAAAGCAAGTCAAATTAATGAAATATTTAACTGTCAAAGGAATAGATAACAAATTTTCTCATCATAGACATGGTTGGGTACATTTTTCTGTTACAGAAAATTCTGCAGCTATCTACAGATGCACAAATGTACTAAATGATTACCAGTTAGCAGCAATATATGCCTAAATGGCACACCCAGGAGAAAACAATGGTATCAGCTTGAAAGCTGCAAGTGCACCTGTGCAGCTCCAACAACACTCAAGAAGCTCAACACGATCCTGGAAGAAACAGCCCACTAGATCTGCACTCCATCCACCACCATACTCATTCATTCCCTTTACCACCAATGCACAGTGGCAGCAGTGTGTACCATCTACAAGATCATAGATTATTATAGAATTTAAAGTGCAGAAGGAGGCTATTCAGCCCATCGAGTCTGCACCGGCCCTTGGAAAGAACACCCTATCTAAGCCCACACCCCAACGCTATCCCAGTAACCCAAACCCAACCCAACCCAACCTTTTTGGACACTAAGGGCAATTTAGCATGGTCAATCCAACTAACCTGCACATTTTTGGACTGTGGGAGGAAACCGGAGCTCCTGTAGGAAACCCACGCCGACACGGGGAGAAAGTGCAAACTCCGCACAGACAGTGGCCCAAGCCGGGAATCGAACCTGGGACCCTGGAGCTGTGAAGCAACTGTGCTCACCACGATGCTACCATGCACTGTTTGCCAAGGCTCCTTCGACAGCTCCTTCAAAACCCCCACCCTCTACCACCTAGAAGGACAAGCACGCACAGCATGCATTGGTACACACAATCTGCAAGTCCCCCTCCATGTCACACACCATCCTGACTTCAAATTATGTCACTGTTCCTTCACTGCTGCTGTGTCAAAATCTTGAAAATCCCTCCCTAACAGCACTGTGGGTTTACGTCCACCATATGGACTGCAGCGGTTCAAGAATGTGGCTCACCACCACCTTCTCAAGGATAACTAGGGATGGACAATAAATTCTGGCCTAACTAACGATGCCCACATCGCATGAACAAATGTATAAAAAAAAAGGATGGAAGTATAGGGGATGAGTGCTAAGAGCCAGTGCTGCCAACGTTTTACACATTAGCAGTCTGTACTCAAGATCTTATTTCTTTCAGAAAATAACAATGCTATCTCTATAAAGTGGATGAGTAATTTGAGATATAGCATTGTAAATATGGAATACCTAGGACACCTCTACAACTGGGATTTTGTTTGTACCATGTCTGGGTATTTTGTAGATTGATTGGTGGAGATGATGCTAAGACTAGTCACAACAAGTTGTTATCATGTCACTACCAGTATGGCAGAAGGCTAGAGGGAGCTGGTCATTTTTCATAAAGTACTTACTAAGATATTATAATTTCTTAAATCCCTGTGACAGCCCTGATTTAATGCCATTGCTTTGTTGAAGCAATAGAGATCCTGTTTTCCGGGATTTACAGTAGATTGTGTGTGATGGTGGCATTATGGATCTTTCTCAGCAAGAAATGGAAGTTGTCATTCTATTACTGTACATTCAACATCTACTTAAATAACACGGTAAAAAATATACCCCAACATGCTTCACAGCAGCAAGGAAAATGGATGCCAAGCCAAAAAAAAAGAAGAGATTAGAGGGAGGGCTTTAACATAGGGTCACAAGAATGGGTTTTGAAGAGGTAGAGACAGAAGAGGTTCAGGAAGCAATTCCAGAGGAAGCTCAGGAAGCAATAAAATGTAGGAGCTTGGCATTTGAAAACATAGCTGATAGCAAAGGGATGGGGAGGAGGCTAGAGTCAGAGGCATGTAAAATGTCTGGGGAGTTTCAGGGCAGGAGGACAGTGTACAAAATGTAGATCAAAGACACTGGGAACCAGTGTTGATCTAGGAGATCAGGAATTCCATGCCATTTCTCCTTTACTGAACTTAGTGCTGTGCTAGCACCACTGCTCGCCAATGGGCAGGCCTAATGCAATAGGTGGCAGTGCCGCAGTAAATTTGCCAGATCGGTGAAGGCTAACCTGAGCCTTCTTGGCACCTGGCCTTGTGAATCCAGCACGTTCATTTTGGTACTGCTGCCAGATGCATAAAGAGTGCGCTTGGATTCTAGGATTTGGTTGCACTAGCTGACAAGGGGAAATGTGCCCACACTGTAAATTGGGCAAATGCTACTGTGCCAGGAGTGCCAACTTAAAAGTATTTTTCCAATAAAAGGCAGTCAACATCACCGAAAACACAAAATAGAAACACTTATGATTTCACTGAAAAGAATGGTGATTCAAAGTCTGTGGTAAACATGGTTTCACCATTCTTGTCGATATAGCTCCATATTTCAGTTCGGGAATTTATATTATTACAAAAACCCTATTGGCATTCCCTTTGAGAGCTTTCACTTCTATGCTGCTTTAGTTTCATTGCATTGCAGCCTGTTATCTATTGACCTTGCAACCACATGCAAATCATCCATCACCCAATCCTAGCCAACATAACTAAGACTTCAGAATACATGAGTGGCCGACACTTGTGAGTTATAAGACATCATCTTCCATAATGTAGGTATTTTCTGCGAAAAGTTGGTATTGTGTACTTTGTTGAAAGGCCTTGGGCTAAATGTCTTTGCGATTGTGCAAAATCTTTTGCCACCCTTATTTATTTCTATGTTGCTTTGGTGATGTCAGGAGAGGCAAGACGGGCAGCTGACTTGCTGCCGGCCATTTTACACCATCACAAAAATGTATCATGTAGTCCAATATGTTTGATTTGGGGAAAAAACTCCCAAGAATGACCCCTGTTGCTACCTGTGATGGTGCCATAAATGAGTAAAGATTTTCCTAGTTGGGATTTCTAGTGCAATAGGAATTCCAGATGGATTCTCCTGTTGTTTACAATGGAGCTATACATCCACAATAATTTTCATCCCCCTGCTTCAGCACACTTGACAAGTTTACCATGGTGCTGCCCAGAACCCAAAGCCAATTTAAAAACCACTTTTGTCTTCTGCTCCACCAGGTTTGGACATATTCATAATAGTGAGACCGGAAACCTGTAATCAAAGCGCAAGCTGTTGTAACCTTGAAAATGCAGTTGATTTATTTTTGGACATAATTTGTTTCGATATTTGGGTATCATTTCTGGTTTTCTGTTCTCTTTGTGCACTTTTACATACACTCAGAATCTGCACCAGAAACTCCCCAGATTTGAAGATACCTTGATGGGGACTTTGTACCCAAGCATTGATGAATGTGTGTAAGATCAGCATAAAAGAAACCCAAAACCGCTGGAGATACACATCACATCTGGCAGTATTTGAGGTGAGAGAAACTGAATTAACATTTCAGGCCAGGGTTCTGATTGCAGGTCATTGACATGAAATGTTACCTCAGTTCCATTTTCCACAGATTCTATCTGCAATGCTAAGTATTTCCAGCATTTTCTGTTTTATTTCCGATATCCAGCATTTAGCAAATAGCAGTATTTGACAAATGTGAGGTCAATGTTTTGGGCAGGCTCCTTTAGAATCATTGGATACGCCATTGATGTTAACTTCCATCTCTTCCCTATATTAGCAACCCGAGGTGTTGCTAAGATACATTTCATGGGCATTGATAACCATATCGTACTTGGCCCATGTAACCATTCTTTATGAGTGTTGGCAGGCTATTTAACCAAGTGAGTCAGCAAGACTGGGCAGTCTCGTTCTCACTCGAAATTCGTATGATTGAGCCCTCCAGCAGGGATCACTGAATGGACGTCAGAAGTGGTTAATTATTCTCCTCCCCAGTTCAGCAGCATTGAGGCCAGTTTCAGCATCTGTACAGCCCAGAGCAGCCACTTCAGCAGTGACAGATCAAAGCTGAGATATGGCACGATTTGCCTCTCAATGAGTGTTCTCACTCCTCCCTGTCTCTTTCATCCCTACAACACTGTAAGAATGCTATTTTCCTCCATATTTTTCCCTTGCGCATCCTTCACTTCTTTTGCGTCATCATTTTCAGCCACGCCTGTGGTGATTTAGACCCGAATGCTGAAATTCTATCGCGAATCCACTCCATCTCTATTGTCTCCTTTTATGATGCTGCTTAAAACATAGGAACATAGGAGCAGGAGTTTCAGCTAGATCATGAGTGATCACCTTCCACATTGCCACTTCTCCAAGCTATCCCCATATCCCTTGATACCATTGGTATCTAGAAATCTATCGATCTCTGTCTTGAATATTCTCAATCATTGAGCATTCGCAACCCCCCTGGGCAGAGAATTCTGAAAATGATCTATGCTCTAAATGAAGAAATTCCACCTCGTCTCAGTCCTAAATAGCCCTTATTCAGAGACTGTAGCCGTGGGATTCGCCATCTGTTCACAGCCGTTGGTATCTCTGGTCCCACTGCAGTGAACGGGAGATTTGTGTGAATTAGCAGTGGTAGCGTGTCGGACTCGCAACGGAGAATCCCAGTCTGTGTCCCCCGGTTATGGACCCTAATCCTGTCCCACCCTCCACCTCAGCCAGGGCAAACATCCTTTCTGCATCTACCCTGTCCCTTAAGAACTTTGTACGTTTTGTAAGTTTCAATGTCTTACCTCTTGGACCAAGTTTTTAGGCATCTGTCCTGAAAGCACCATGTGTGGCTCAGTGTCAGATTTCCATTTGCTAACCCTAAGCGCCTTGGGATGTTTTACTAAAAGGCACTTCTTCTATGCAGATTGTTGTTGTGTCATGTATGCATCAAGTGAATTATTCAGAGGGGAAGTGGATCCCATTTGTTGTATTATTCATTGGGGTTAGGTTGAGTGGAGAGAGGATCTCGGTGGGAAGGGAGAGAGAAGACAAGCAGCCAAAGGGTTTTCACAGCTGATGAGATGAGCTGTCAATTGGTGGGACATGAAGCAGCAGCAAGTGGAGAAATGAAGTAATTGAGAGAAGTATGCAAATATCTGGAGCTGACTTGGATCAGCTGTTCTCATCTCGTTGCTGTTTACTTGTATGGTTGGAATAGCTGTTGCCAATAATTCAGTTGTAAAGGTGGTGAGGTAATGTAGACTGAGCTGTATTCAAACACAGCTCAAACAACAACTATCTTGGGAAGCGTTTTGCGCAACATATCAGAGGGCAGGAAGCAATGATTGAAATGCATCAAGGTAAAATCATCACTTTCATAACCTGGAGGCAAATATTTTAGCACAATTAAGAACTAGAGGTATTTTCTCCTTCACTCTGCATAGCTTGTCTGTTCATGAATGAAATGCAATTAATCAACATGCTATCACACTAAAGGAATACTTGTTCAACCCACATGTAACCACATACATTTTTACAATACAGGGTAGATTGAAGGCAATCTCAATCACTGGTTGAAGGAAAAGAGTTGTGTCTATTTGTACAAAATGGATTTCAACCAATGAATGCCCGGTTAACATGAGCCATTTTAAAATTAAAGAGTATCACTGACATTATTGGTAAGTGAATGATGAGGGCTTTTACACAGTATTCCTTTGCCTGTTATTTCAACAGAGGCTTTAAACACTTAAGGGGGCAGTTTAACATCAATTTTAAATTATCAGCACAATAATGTCCTGCACAATATGTTAAACGTTTGCCTAGTTTAAGTTGCAACATTCAGTTCAAGACACAATGGACTGAATTTTCATAGGGCTGGGTCAAAATCCTGGAACTCCCTCCCTAGCAACGCTTTGGGTGTGCCTACATAGAAACATAGAAAACAGGAGCAGGAGAAGGCCATTCGGCCCTTCAAGCCTGCTCTGCCATTCATTTTGATCAGGGTTCATAATCCAACTCAGTAACCTCTCTCTTCCCCCCCCCCAATATCCTTGATCCCTTTAGCCTTAAGAGCTATATCAAACTCCTTCTTGAAAACATATGTTTTGGCCTCAACTGCTTTTTGTGCTCACAAATTCCACAGGCTCACCACTCTCTGGGTGAAGAAATTTGTCCTCATCTCGGTCCCATCAGTTTTACCCCGTGTTCTTAGATTGTGACCCTAGGTTCTGGACTCCCCCACCAACATCTTTCCTGCATCTATCTACCTGTCTAGTCCTTCAGAATTTTATAGGTTTCTATGAGATCCTCCCCATTCTTCTAAACGTCTGCCAATATAATCCTAGCTGGCTAATCTCTCAGCCCCGCCATTCCAGGAATCAGTCTGGTAAACCTTCTCTGCAGTCCCTTCAAAGCAAGAACATCTTTCTTCCAGTAAGGAGACCAAAACCGTACACAATATTCCAGCTGTGATCTCATCAGACCCTGTATAATTCCAGCAAGAAATCCCTGTTTCCTCTGGTGTGGAGTCAGGGCGGCATAACTTTACCATTAGAGCCAAGCTGTTCAACTGTCATGTTGGGAAGCACTGTTGGGAAGCCGTTCATCACATAAGAGATTGAGTAAATAAACTCTTTCCCCTTAAAAAGCCATTGAGGCTGGAGTTCAATTGAAACATTTTGAAACTGAGATTGATAGATCTTTGTTCGTCAAAGATACTATGGGTTGCAGAACCAAGGCAGGTGGATGGAGTTTTGATCCATAATCTCAATGAATGGCATGATGGTTTTGATGGGCTGGATGACTGGCTCCGAGAGAGGTATTATCTGGTCCCAACTGTCACATGACCGTAAATCCCTACCCAAAGTCTGAGGACCTTTTGTTTGTCAAATTTTCCATCCAGCTGTTGAAGAATCCCACGGTTGGTGGGACTGGACAATTTAGTCCCGGAATTCTAAGGAGTGTTTGTGCCAAACACATAACGACACAGTGACATAATGGTCTGCGGTATTCCAGTTCAATGCTAATGTCTACTCATTATGTTGTGGAGAAGAATTTCATCACAGTGGTTTGAATAAATGCAGAATGTAGCAACAAATTTGGTTTTGATGAGATTTTGATGGGCAATCGGTGGCACAATGGTTGGGAACTGGGACCTGGGTTGAATTCCGACCTGGGGTGACTGTTTATGTGGGATTTACACTTCTTCCCCGTGTCTGTGGATTTCCTTCACGTGCTCACGTTTCCTCCTAAAGATGTGCAGGTTTGGTGGATTGGTCATGCTATATTGTGCCTTAGTGTCCAAAGATGTGCAGGTTAGGTGGGGCTACGGGATAGGACAGGGAAGTGGGCCTAAGTAGGGTGCTCTTTCGGAGGATGCAGGCTCCTTCTGCATAGTTGGAATTCTATTATTAGATAATTATAATCATAGAATTTACAGTGCAGAAGGAGGCAATTCGGCCCATTGAGTCTGCATCGGTTCTTGGAAAGAGCACCCTATCCCAGTAACCCAATAACCCCACCCAACACTAAGGGCAATTTTGGACACTTAAGGGCAATTTATCATGGCCAATCCACCTAACCTGCACATCTTTGGACTGTGGGAAGAAACCGGAGCACCCGGAGGAAAACCACGCACACACGGGGAGGATGTGCAGATTCCGCACAGACAGTGACCCAAGCTGGAATTGAACCTGGGACCCTGGAGCTGTGAAGCAATTGTGCTATCCACAATGCTACCGTTTGCTAATTTTGGTGTTAAAAACTAAATTTGCGTACCAAGTGAGTTTTGGTAGTTTTAACATTTTCCTAATTGACCGTGGTGGAGAGTTGAATTTTTTTTCTGTTTCTTTGGCTATTTTTCATTGTTCTTCATCGCTCCTGATTTCTAACTAGGGCACGGTTTCAAAGGCCCCAGGTATTTTCTGGTTTCTCAGCCTTTTGGTCGAACTGCAAGTGTCTGCAGGAAATTCAAACACGGGGAAGTTCACGAATGAGCCCGATCCCATCTTTATGTTCAAAATGGTTGCTGTGCACTCAGTGTTCAAGGCCCAAAACTCTGTGGAGGCTTCAAGTACCTCATTAGTCATTATTATCATTATGCTTCAAGCTTTACTTTCCCTTAATAAATTTGTGATTGTCCCAATATGGTGTTCTCCAATTTCCTTTGTTTACTTGGTGACAGAATGAGCCACTGCACTGAACAGTTTTCAAGCTGATCTTGCTCTGTTTGAACCTCCAACTTTGGACACTCTGCAAACCTATCATTGCATTGGACCATCTTCTTGGTCGGAATTCTCTGGCCGTTCACTGGCGGCGTGAGTTTCCGATCCCGCCGGCAGTGTGCCCGCGTCCGTGGGGTTCCCAACTGCCTACCCAGCAGCCTGGCGTGGCTTCAATGGGAATTCCCATGGACAGCAGCGGGAGCAGAGAATCCCGCTGCGAACGAAGGGCATGCTACCTCCTGCCACTAAGAAATACGCGGCTGGGAGGCCATAGAATCCCACCCTCCGTGTTACTTTGCTGGAATAATGTCAGCTTTCCAACTCCGCTTTTCTTGCATTGCCATTTTGTTTTCCTTTGGTTGGAACCATTTATATTTAAGGTAAGAGTTGACAACGGGGAACAGTGCCGGATTCTCAGATTTACTCCAGATTAAATAGCAATTCGAAATGCTAACATCTGAGTTTGGCATTGCGTGTAAACATTTGGCAGCATCCAAAATTGCCCATTTCCACCCCTGAAACATTTGTCTGTTGTTATTAACTCAGCTCATTTAGCCTGTTCCACACTTCCTTGCTCGATCTTTTCAAAGTTCCACCTCCTGGCCTCCTCAGATTGACGCTATCTAAGTCATCCATACTCTCTTCCCCGTATTGCGCTGTGTGGAAATTCGAGCTCACTTCAATCCTCCTCTGACTCCCCATTCTCAATGTGTCAAAACCCTCATTCCCATTTGCAGATTTATTCACGGGCCTTTTCTGTCCTAACTCTGCAATCTCCTCAAGATGCCTCACCTGGTGTACTCCACTCAGATTATTGTGTTTCCCAATCTCTCGGCTATACTGTCAATGTCAGCACCTCTGTCATTGTGCTCTGTTTTGGGATTCCCTTCCTAAAATTTCACTAGCTTGCTGCATCATCCTGTACCTTCAAAATCCTCAAAGCTTACACCTTTACCCCATCAATGAATAGTTGCATGGACGACACTTTGCAACCAATGTGCTGATTCTGAAGTCTAGTCACTGCGACATAAGGACATGTAGCAGCTAATTTGCACAAAGCAAGATCCCACAAACAGCAATGACTTTAATGGCCAGATCTTCCTCTTTAAGGATAAATGTTGGCCAGGACAGTGGGGAGAACTCAGTGCTCTGTTCCAAATAGCAGACATGGGATTTTACACATCCACCAGAGAGGGCAGATAGGGTCTCAGTTTAATGTCTCATTTGAAAATGGACTTGGTTACTGTCTTAATAGCTTCTTCTGATCTTGCACTACCTCTCACCTACCCAGTTGTGATTTTTTTTAATGCTTCAGATGTTACATATATGTAACATGGCACTGTTGTGGAGAGGTGTTCCTGACTTTACCATTCCTGGTACCCATAATATCACTCTCATGGAACCAGCCCCAATGTGCAGAAGATTTATATCTTTAGTTCTTACTTTCTGAAAACATGCTTGTTTCCTTCATCTGCTATTTCATCTGAAACTAGAGAGGGTTATCTATAAAGCTTTATATTTTACTAATTCTTGGTGTATATCCATCATTTTAATAGTTTGAAACAAACCTGTTTACTCCACACAAACTTTCAGTGCTTCTGTCAAATCAACTGTGTGAAACCCTTTATGTTGATGGACCTACAGAGTGCTAATATGACAGATTTGGAGTGGGAATATTGTTTTCTGTTGCATCAGATTTTGTTCGGAAGCATTTCGCTGTTTTTCTGTTCTTCATGCTCCATTGTGTATTCCATCGTTAAAACCATAGAATCGCTACAATGCAGAAATAGGCCATTTAGCCCATCGAGTCTGCTCCAACTCTCCGAAAGAGCACCCTACCTGGACCCACTCCCCTGCTCTATCCCCGTAATTCCACCTAACCTGCAATCCCCGGACACTAAGGGGCAATTTATCCTGTCCGATCCACCTAACCTGCACATCTTTGGACTGTGGGAGGAAACCAGCACACCCGGAGGAAGCCCACACAGACACAGGAAGAAAGTGTAAACTCCACACTGACAGTCACCCAAGGCCAGAATTGAACATAGGTCCCTGGTGCTGTGAGGCAGCAGGCCTAACCACCAAGCCACTGCATAGTTTGTTGCATATTACTGTAGCTATTTTAACTTAAAATAATACTAGTCAGCTGTCCACGCAGGGTTTCATCATCTAATGCCATGATGACATGAGACACATGTGGGGAGGCAGACATGTATTGTCTTATATTATGATGCTGTGGCCTAACATGATTGGTGGAACTTACATCATTGCAGTTAGATTAGCGACAGGTACTAAGATGGAGAAACCTGGAGCTGTCCTCCAGATAGGCTATCTAAAATAACATGGAAATGTAACTTCTGTCAGCAACTAGAAGCCCAGGTTACACAAACCCGAGAATCCTATGGAAGTAGCTTTGGGAAAGTCTCTGCAAGTTCTCTTGATATGATTAAAAGCTGAAAAATACAAAACCAAACAAGAGGTACACGGTGAGATTGGCACAGTAGTTGTATCAGTGTAGATGTTGGAGCTCCACAATTACTTTTGAGATCTCTGGATTTGCATCGGAGCTATTGGTGACTCTCCTTCCTTGTTAGTCCTGAAAAGTGTACATGTGTAGATATTGGGTTGAGAATAGGATTGCCCATGACTTCAATATGGTGGAACATTATAGTCAAGGCACTAGAGGTCTTGCTAGAAAACCAAGGAGTCCAATGTCGTACAATGCAGTGCTGAGAGAGTGCTGCCTTTAGGGTGTGATGTTGAACCAAGGCCTCACCAGCCTGAAAGTGATAAAAAATCTCATGGAGTGATTTTGAAGAGGAGCAGGGGACTTTTTCCCAGTAATCTGGCCAATATTTATCCCTCAACCAATATCACCAGATCAAATGATCTGGTCATTATCGCTTGTGGGAGCTTGCTGCACATAAATTGGCTGCTGCATTTCCAAATTATAGTAACAACTACAGTTCAAAAGTATTACAGTGGCTATAAAGCACGTTGAGTCATTTGGTTGTTGTGAAGGTCGCTAGATAAATGTAAGGTTTTTTTTCATTATTAAGAAGATAAAGAGCCCTTTCAGTACATTTAGTAAAGTGATTAGGCACTTGAGGGGATTTAAATGTTTTGAATGGACTTTCATGAATGGGAGTGTTTTTTTCTCTATTGTAAATGCTGTGAAGAGGTCCTGTGGCACAATGATAGTGACCCTGTGTCTAAGCCAGGAGCCCTTGTTCAAATCCAACTCCAAGATCTGATGACCAAAAAGGGGAGGCTGTTTAAAAGGCTTGCCTTGGTTCTCCAGGATTTTGTTCCAGTTGCTGTGTAAATTTTAGGCTGAGACCACCTGGGCTGCAACATTCCCGCCTGATTGAAAGCCAGGCGTGTCAATCAGGCTCTGTCCAGCAGAGGACCTGTCGATGACATCAAACACAACCTTCTGGGATCCCTGGCCCTTCTGGATCAAAGGTTAAAATCCCATTTCTGGGCGGGATTTCCTGTGCAGCCCGCTGCATGCTTTTCAGCGGCAGAGGTGGCCCGCCAGTGGGATTTTCTGGTCTCGCCATTATCAATAAGATTTCCTGTTGAATGTATCCCTCGTTGCCGGGGAACCCAAGGTGAGGATGTGCCATGGGCGTGATTGGGATAACCTGATGGTGCGAACAGCCCCTAAATTCCACCCACAATGTCAGAGAACTAGCTCCTGAATGCTCAAAAATGCCAAACATCTGTGCACTGGGTAACCACAGGTTAATGTGATTACAGTACAGTAATGAGAGGCGGTGGCATAATGGTATTGGCACTGGCCCAGTAATCCAGAGACCCTACTCTGGGGGCCCGGGTTAGAATCCCACCATGGCAGATGGTGACATTTGAATTCAAGAAAATCTGGAACAGGAAACCATTACCAATTGTCGTAAAAACACTCCTGGTTCGCTAATATTCTTTAGGGAAGGAAATTTGCCACCGGTAGCTAGTCTGGCCTATATGTGCCTCTGAAAGGGCCTAGCATGCTGCTCAATTCAAGGGCAATTGGAGATGTGCAATTAATTCCGACCCAGCTGGCAATGCCCACATCTCCTGAAATAAAAATTAAGTCATGTTTTGGTTGATAATTTGATAGAAAACCTTTTGTAAACATGTTGAGTAGAATGTTTTCCATCAGCTCCCAAACCATTTATGATGAAGCAACAAAGGAAGACTGTTGCGCAGTTTCTGATCAGAAGTAGATGTTATGTTTCCTGATTCTGGTTGTGAAAATAAATAATTGAAGAGTGGGAGGAAGCTACATTTATCTCATTTCCTAATACAAAGTGTTTGCTTTTGAGATGTGACGTAACTCATAGAAGTTTATCATTGTTTTGAGGAGTCAATTGACTGTCTAGTTTGTGTTTATACTCCACCAGCCACAATTACAGCATTTTAGAATTCAAACAATTTACTCATTGATTTTAGTGTTGAAGTTTAAACTCTCTCTGCTGGTTAAGTAAAAAGTTTAAATTCCATCGGGAAGAACAAATGCAAGAAAAGAATTGCATTTACATGTGTCCTCAGGATGCCCCAATGTGCTTTACAGACAATATTAAAGTTGGAACAGTTGTTATCTAAATGGTGAGATATTGCAGAGCTCTAAGATTCAGACGGATCTGGGTGCCACAGTGCATGAATCACAAAGGGCTTGTATGCAGGTACAGCAAATAACTAGGAAAACAAATAGAATGTTATTCATTTATTGTGAGAATTGATTACAAAGATAGGAAAAATATGCTTCAGTTTTACAAGACAATGGTGAAACCACATCAAGAGTCATGTGGGAGAGTATAGGACCAGAGGGCATAATTTCAGAGTAAGGGGTCACCCATTTAAGACAAAGATGAGGGTAGTGAATCTGTGGAATTCTTCTTTTAAATAAATTTGGAGCACCCAATTCATTTTTTTCCAATTAAGGGGCAATTTAGCGTGGCCAATCCACCTACCCTTCACATCTTTTAGGTTATGAGGACGAAACCCAGGCAAACACAGGGAGAATGTGCAAACTCCTCACGGACAGTGACCCAGAGCTGGGACCCAACCTGGGACCTCGGTGCTGTGAGGCAGCTGTGGAATCTGGGGAATTCATTACTGCAGAGAACTGTAGAAACTGGTTCAATAAATATATTCAAGGTTGAGATGGATACATTTTTACTCAATAAGAGAATCAAGGGTTATGAGGATAAGGTGGGAAAGTGGAATTTAAAAAAATAAATTTAGAGTACCAAATTATTTTTCTTTCCAATTAACAGTCAATTTAGCGTGGCCAATCCACCTAACCTGCACATCTTTTGGGTTGTGGGGGTGAAATGCATGCAGACACAGGGAGAATGTGCAAACTCCACAAGGACAGTGACCCAGAGCCGGGGTTCAAACCTGGGTCCTCAGTGCCGCAGTCGCAGTGCTATTCTCTGCGCCACCGTGCTGCCCTGGGAAAGTGGAGTTGAGAATTATCAGTCACATCATTGACTGGTGGAGCAGTCTGGGCCGTACGGCCTACTTCTGTTCCTATGCCTTATGGACCTGACCCACTTTCTTAATCAATCATTCATTCTAGTGCTGTTTGTGGGATCTGATTGTTCCTTTCACCTGAGTGACAACAGTCATTGCACTTCAGAATAAGTTGTCAATCATTAAACTCTTGGGTGAGTCTTTGATGTGGCCATTTACTACGCAAAAGCAAATCTTTTATTTGGTGAAGGTAGTGAGGCAGAGGGAGCAATGAATGGCAACAACAAGACCATTATAAGTAACTGGATTTCTGCAATTCTAACAGTGGCCATTCCAGTCAGACTCCCCTGCTCCACCGTGGCTACCATAGGGTCACTGACAGTGTCTTTCAGACATTTAAGGACAACAAGGGGCGCGATTCTCCACTCCCCACGC
The DNA here is from genome assembly GCF_902713615.1 of Scyliorhinus canicula. NCBI lineage: Eukaryota > Metazoa > Chordata > Chondrichthyes > Carcharhiniformes > Scyliorhinidae > Scyliorhinus > Scyliorhinus canicula. Next base: position 40,765,805 of record NC_052164.1, read on the forward strand.
CGGGTGGGAGAATCGCGGGAGGGCCGGGCGACTCACGACACGCCCCCCCCCCCCCCCCCCCCCCGCGATTCTCCCACCCCCTGCTCGGAAGATTCGCCGCTCACCGTTTTTCACGGCGACCGCCGATTCTCCGGCCCGGATGGGCCGAGCGGCCTGCCGTTCCTGGCCGGTTCAAGACGGCGGCAACCACAGCTGGTCGCTACCATCGTGAACATGGGCGCCAAATGCTCGTTTGATGCTTGTGGGGGACGGAGAGGGGAGTGAGCACCACGGCCGTGCTCGGGAGGGGACTGGCCCGCGATCGGTGCCCACCGATCGTCGGGCCGGCATCTCCAAGGGACGCACTCTTTCCCCTCCGCCGCCCCGCAAGATCAAGCCGCCACGCCTTGAGGGGAAGACGGAAACCGTGCATGCGCGGGTTGGAGCCGTCAGCCGTTGTGACATCAGCCGCGCATGCGCAGGTTGGAGCCGGCCAACCTGTGCATGTGCGGCTGACGTCACATAGGCGCTGCTGTCGCGCAAGCGTCAAGGCCCGGCAGCCGAGATTTACGGAGCGCCGTTCCTAGCCCCCCGGGTGGGGGTGAATTAGGTGCGAGGAGCGGCCTCCGAGGCCGTCGTGAAACTCAGCCGAGTTCACGACGGCCTTCCCGAATCCGCGCGGGAGTGGAGAATTCCGCCCCATCTGCGGGAGTCCATCAGATTTTTCAGGGCCCTCCACACTTGAGAATCTAAATTGTATAGACCTGGATTGATCCATGAATGTGCAACCCTACCCATCCCTGATTTGAGGTGGAAACCCGTATGACCGGAATACATGGATACATAGACAGTACTGGAGCATCCAAGGTTGAATTCTAACAACCACCAGAAAGCACAGCCACATGGTTAGTATTAGAATACTGCACAGAACCTTAATCTAAACTATCCACTGCATTAATGGAGATCTTTGTGGTTCAAATGCAATCAACGCAGCCGAGCCAAAGTGCAATGTTGCTTGTATTGTTGGTTTTCAACTGTCTGTTGAGGCGGATTCCCCGACCCGCCAGCCCTGTTTTCCTGCATGGTGCATCCTTGCCGGCAGCGGGATTCTCTGCTCCTGCAGCCGGCCAATGGGTTTTCCATTTTAGGCCACCCCACATCGTCAGGAAAAGCGAAAGCGTGGGTGCGCTGTTGTTGGGGCGGACGATCCTGCAGACAGAGAATTGGTGTGTGGCCAGATTAGAATTAATAAATCGTGCCTGAAACTTAAGGAGACGAGAGTGGGGTAGCTGGCCTATTCAACTTCGAAACATAGAAAACAGGAGCAAGTGTAGGCCATTTGGCCCTTCGGGTTTCCTCCGCCATTCAACATGATCATGATCCTCTATCTCAACACCATACTCCAGCATTCTCCTCATGCCCCTTGACACCTTTAGGGATATATTCTCCATCCTGGGACGCCCAAAGCACATTTCCCGATGGTATGGATCAGTGCCAGGCATCAGAGGGCACCAATCTGAAAGCGATGCTCCGACAGCCCACCTCCCCCCGCCAACCTCTCCCACAGAAATGCAATACCTGCCCACCCCACCTCTACAAAACCCCCGAGAGATGCCCAAAATGGGAGAACCCCTAAGAAACTCTCTTAATAGGGAGTCCCCTCCCTAGGGACCTCCTTAATAGGGAGACCCCCAGGGACCCCCTTAATAGGGAGGCCCCCCAGGGACTTCCTTATTAGGGGACCCCCCCATCCAGAAACCACCTAACAAAAGGAACCTCCCACGGACACCCTAACCAAAGGGTCTCTTTTCCCCCTCCCCCCACCTCCCCTCAGAAGAGACCCCTGTCTGGAAGCTGGAGAGCTGTCCAGACAGGGGCAGTGAAAATAATTACAGCTGTAGCACTTACCTAGAAGCTCCACATGTCCATTTCTGGAAGGAGACCAACTGTGACCTGTGTTTCAACAACACCGATCCATCAGCTGCAAACCATTCATTCATTTCCAGTCATGGGCTATGATTGACAGCTTCCACGAAACACCTGCAATCTTGATTCATTTATCTCCCTTCGTGGATGAGTGACTCCTAAATGCTGAAATCCCAATGTTTGCAAACATCAACCACATCAAAGAGTGGCAAATGCATTCCAATCACACACTACACTGGTGGCGGAGGAAGATGGATTAAATTTGGCGATTATATTCTGGTTTATGAGTCCGCCACACACCTGCAACTGCCTCTGCCCCTGCCCCCCCCCCACCCCCCCGCTCTTCCCAGGGCCACACTCTCACGTCCCAGTCCTGGAGTTTTTCCTTGATCTTTCTCAGGCCCCTGCAGTGTGCACTGTTTAAAACCCGCTCAAGGCCACGGCACAGTTGTAAGTTTCCTGCGGAACAGAGGTTGGAAATCACTATTCTGTAAATCATTGTTTTTAGCCAGTTGAGGGGCAATTTAGCATGGCCAATCCATCTACCCTGCACATCTTTGGGTTGTGGGGGTGAGACCCATGCAGATACCGGGAGAATGTGCATACTTCATATGGATAGTGATCTGGGGCTGGGATCGACCCCGGATCCTCAGCTCCATGAGGAAGCACTGCTAACCACTGTGTCACCATAGCGCCCTGGTCTGTAAATCTATCCACTTCCTTCATAAATATATTCAATGACTTATCCTCCACAGCCTTCTGTGGTAGAGAATTTCACAGGTTCACCACTCTCCACTTATCTTAGACCTAAATGGCCGACCCCATAATCTGAGACCGTGACCTCTTATTCTAGGCTCCCACAGCCAAAGCAAACAACATCCCTGCATCCAGTCTGTCCAGCGTTGTCAGAATATTACGCGTTTCAATTAGATCCCCTCTCATTCTTCTAAATTCCAGACCTACTTGACCCAGTCTCGCCATCCCAGGGATCAGTCTGGTGGACCTTCACTCTCTCTATGATAAGGAAACCAAAACTGCACACAATACTCCAGATCTGGGCTCACCAAGGCCCTGTGCAGATGAAGTCTGGTACATAGCAGTTAAAATCAAATTCGAGTTTGGGATAATCTTCCACTCCCTGCTTTCGAAGAAACATCTAACACTACATTTTCTAGTCCCAACGGCAGTTAAGATTCTGAACTCTCATATAGGTATTCAAGTCAGGGTGTAGGTATTCAAGTCAGGGTGTAGGCATTCAAGTCAGGGTGTAGGCATTCAAGTCAGGGTGTAGGCATTCAAGTCAGGGTGTAGGTATTCAAGTCAGGGTGTATGGCCTACTGCTCCATGGTAAAGTCAAACAGTTTTGCTTCCTCAGCAGATTGTAAGATAGTGATTTCATATTTTGAAGCCTCTCCTTTAAATCTCCAATAGGCATTATTCATGGGCAGGGCTCTACTATCATCTCCACCCAGTGAGTATTCCCCACCAGTAAGCGTTAGCAATGATTCTCCATGGTCTGTTCAACTACAGATCCTTGGTTGTTTCTTCCCTCCTGAGACCAAAAGCAGTGAGGCCAACTGGTTTCCCCAGTAAAGTCAGTTAACCCAACGCAGGTTAGTATTTGAACCTGAGGCCTTCTTGTCTGTGTGACTCAGTGCTCCTCCAACTAATGCCTCTAGCTTTGGGACTGTGCCTCACAAGGCAAATTTAATCAAATATGCTTCCAATAAGTTTTAAAGCATACATCACTGAGATTAGTGAATACATATCAGTAGAGTATTGATTGCCCTCTGCCTGTAGCCATTAAGATTGTGGAGCCTTTTGTTATAATATAAAAAAGACTTTCATTTATATACCATTTTTCAGTACCACCGGGTGTCTCAAAAGACTTTTACTGCCAATTTAATACTTTTGAAGTGTAGTCATTATTGTAATGTAGGAAACATTGCAGCAAAGCTTCACACAGCAAATCCCACAAACATCAGTGTGACAATGGCCAGATGATTGAGGGATACATTTGGCTAGGATGCAAAGGGTTGCTCTCTTGTTCTTCATTGAAACAGTGCCATGGGATTTTTTACACCCACCAGGCAGTTGAGGCCTCGATGGGGCCTAAAGGCAGCACTCCCTCAGTACTGCACTGGAGCAGCAGCCTTGGTTTTTGTATTCAAGCCTTGGTCTTCTTTGAAATGGTGCCATCTTTTACATTTACCTGAGTGGGTCCTTGGTCCTTGTCAGAAAGACAGCACTAAAGTGGTTTTGTATACAAGGCCTGAAGTGATCTTGAACTTAAAGATGAGACTGAGTGGTGAAACATCTGAACCGTAACTGACAGCTTTACATTTCCCCTTTAATACAACCAAAATTGTCACGTGCAACGACACATTTTAATACCTCTTTTCTTTTCTAAAATGGAAACTGATTACAAAAGAATAGAAAACTTGCATTTATGCACCTGATGTGTTTTGCATGACTTCTGGATGCCCCAAAGCATCTTACAGCCAATGAATTGCTTTTTGAAACGTACAGTTACTGTTGCCATGTAGAAAGGTAATTGAGAGTTTATTTTACACAAGAAACATCCACGTCAGTTTGCATACAGGAGGTTGAAATACGGCTTCATACAATTGATAACCACATGGAAATAAGTGTGCAAACTTTACCCAGAACAGGCTGAGAAAGAACTGCAGTGCAGATGAACCAAAAAGTGGGTCAGGCATGTATTATGATAACAGAGCTTTAGCAAGGCAAGACATCCTGCAACCTTCTGCAAACCACATTTTGCTGCACCACCCTGTATCATAGACCACAACATTCTTGATGGCTTTGACTCCTAAGAGTTGCAGCTTGGTTGATTTTATGCCACAATTTTGAAAACAATGCATTGCAACAAGTTCATTCTTATGGTCTTGATCCCTTGCTCCTGTAATGGTGAAGTAGCTATTAGCCTCAGCGATAAGACCCTGATTATTACTGGGCCTACTTTACAGGAGTGTACTATTTTTGAACAGAGATTGATGATGGTTTTGCAACTTCACATTCCTTCCCTTGGAGAACAGTGTTTTGCAATGAAAGGAGTAGCAGGCTGATTAATAGTCTGATGTGAACACTCCTTCAATGGCTTGAACATCTTATACCAGCTCATAGGGTAGACCAGGGGTGGGCAAACTTTTCCGTGCAAGGGCCACATTCAGAAATTCACAATTTTAAAGGGCCGCATAGTATATTAAGTAAAATAATTAATATTTTAAATAGCCAAAATAAAAGGTCTTTAAAGAAAAAAAAGCACATTTATTTGAAAAACAAAGTAACTCAGTAAGTAACAGAACAATGTCAATGAGAATGATGCATCTGACTGCAGTCATTTACCAGTTTATTGAAATCAGGTGTCAAGTTGCTTGTGCTGATCCTTAACACTGACAGAAGCACAGCCTAGCCGAGTCAACGATAAAAAACGCGCGTAGTGGGGTGGATGAGTGGGGCTGCCTTATTGGTCGGTTTAGTTGGGTGTGTGACCAATAGGAGTCCAGGTTACAAATAATAATAAGGCTTATTGTTTGTAACCTGGACTCCTATTGGTCGCACACCCAACTAAACCGACCAATGAGACAGCCCCACTCATCCACCCCACTACGTGCGTTTTTATGCGGCCCGCCAATGAGGTGCCCGGAATCATAACCGGCATTTTTGAAAAGCCGCCGGGGAAAAGCCGCTGAAGTAAATGCGCTTGAATAAGCGCATTTACTTCAGCGGCTTTCCCCCGGCGGCTTTTCAAAAATGCCGGTTATGATTCCGGGCACCTCATTGGCGGGCCGCATAAAAACCTTTGTCGGTCTGCATGCGGCCCGCGGGCCGTAGTTTGCCCACCCCTGGGGTAGACCAATACAGTGGGAGGGATCTATGCAGTGAGGGGTTTGGGGGCAGGCACTCATACCCACAGCCAAATATTTTCCATTAGAGATGTCAAACCGACGTTCAGAGCCGGACTTACTGGCACAGTCTGGTGTGAATTCTACCAAAGTGGTTCCACCTTTTCATCCAATAAACTAATGCATTTTATTAAAATGTGTCAGTCATTCACCTACGAGTCATACTCTCATTCAAACCTTACAATATACTTTGCCATTAGGTCAAAATCCTGGAGCTTCCTCTCTAACTGCACAATGGGTCCGCCTCCACTGCATGGACTGCAGTGATTCAAGAGAGAGGCTCACCGCCATCTTCTTAAGGGCAATTAGGGATTAGCAGTAAATCTTGATGTTGCCCACCAAAAAACACACACATCACGAAAACAAATTAATAAAAATAATGGATGATAAAGTTCAGGTACGGCTACAGCTTATCTTTATGGTATAACTCTGGTGCTGATTAGCAAACATTCTTTGGCTCGGAGGAACAATTGTTTCATTCAGTTTTGGGGCTGTGACTGTGATTCCCCATTTTGTTATTCATCAGGAGTTGTTTGTTAGCCAGTCAAAATAAAAAGAACTCTGGATTTCCCCAGTCGTGGGGAAGTTCAGAACTAGAATGTCACTCACTGCACTTTTAATTTGTGCTAAAGAGTCCATGGGAATTGGTGATCAAATTGATACCTACAACCTTCATATTCTGCCTTTCCAATTTGTTTTACCTGATGCTGCCACGCGTGAGGAAAACAAATTGGGGAGTTGATTGATTACCACTAAGTTATGATGTTTGGGCACTAATCTTGATGGGGCAGCATTGTGGCACAGTGGTTAGCATTGCTAACTCACAGGGCCGGGGACCCGGGTTCAATTCCAGCATTGGGTGATTGTGTGGAGTTTGTACATTGTCCCCATGTCTGTGTTGGTTTTCCTCTGGTTTTCCCCCACAGTCAAATATGTGCAGGTTAGGTAGATTGACCATGCTAAATTGCCCCTTAGTGTCCAAACATTAGGTGGGGTTATAGGGCTGCAGGGGAGTGGGCCTAGTTAAGGCCCTCTTTTAGACAGTCGGTGCAGACTCGATGACCCAAATGGCCTCCTTCTGCCCTGCAGGGATTCTATGATCTGGACTACACTGCCTGATAGGATGGTTGAAGCAGATTATAATAATAAGTTTCAGAAAGGAAATATATATATGTATATATGAGCACTTACATATATATTTGAAATTATCAAAGTTTCAGGACTATGGGGAGTAGGACTAATCAGAAAGTTCTTCAAAGAATCTGAGCAGGTACAATGAGCTACATAGATTCCTCCCTAGTTGCAAGATTTCATGATCGAGAAAAATAGATGAACATTCCACCAGTCACATCAAAACATAGTGAATCAAGCTCTCACTAAATAAAACTAGGTTGCTGGGCTGACCTAAGCTCAACTTTAGAGACGTTTGCTGAGAAGATTTAGTGACATGCTGGAGGGTTGCTCTGCATTGCAAAGATAGAGAAGCTAAGAGAGGTGGCTGGGAGGGAAGGGAACAAATGGGAAAGAGTATCAGACTTCAGGAATTAATTAAGCGCGGCCTTCGTCATCTGGCTCTGTGATTTACATCTTCTCCCGTCTGTGACAAGGGCATTCACTGTAGAATTGTACTGTTCAGTCACTCAGCATGTTGCAGTGTGGAGACCTAACCAAACCTCTTTGTGGCTTAAGCTACCACCTTTCGATGCAGATAGTTGCTGCCAATGGAAATAAAGCAAGTTTCTGGCATCACTGACACCAGATTTCATGTTACCTTTTGAACTTACTGCCTGATGACCTGGACCTTAAACCACCTTCAGAATTATACACTTTCCTGAGGAAATTGCGCAATAGAGAAGGTAGACTCAGGATCACCACTTGTCCCATTACTTTCAACAAGGATTCACACAGCACAAGAATAAGCAAAGTAATAAAAGTGAAGAGGAAAGTCCTTTAATATTCAACATAAATTAAATAATTTGAATTATTAGCCACGTTTCTTTGAACAAGAAATAATTTTAAATGTAGCAGTCGCCCACGAAAGCCATACTGTAAAGATTAATGCTGCAGTAGTCTTTACACCTGTTGTATCAATATTGCAGCTTGTGATGCTTATTGAGCTGACAATGGATCCATGCTCAGCATAACCTGCACAATGTTTTTTGATTATTAATCTGTTATGTGATAGTATTGATTGAGAAAGGAGACCTGTACATACATGGTGCATATGTAGTGTTAACAGTGGTTCAGTGGGTAACTCTCTCACCTCTGAGTCTGAAGGTTGAGAAATCTAATCCTGTTTCTGAGACTTGAGCACAAAATCCAGGCAGACATTCCTGATCTGCATTGTCGGAGTTGCCGTCTTTCACATGAGATGTTAAACTGAGGCCCTGTTTGCCATCTCAGGTACACAAAATATCCCTTGCCATTATTTCAAAGAAATGCAGGGGAGTTTTCTTAGTATCCTGGCCATTATTTATCCCTCAGCCAATACCAAGAATGTTTGGTCATTATACCATTGCTGTTTGTGGGATCTTGCGGTGTGATAAAATGCCTGCTGCATTTTTTTCCATTACAACATTGACTACATTTCCAGAATTAAGTCATGGACTGTAAAATAGTTTGGGATATCCTGTGTGTCCTGAATCACATACATAAATGCAAGTCTTGTTCTCAGGACGAATGTAATGTTGTAAATTAGATTGCTTTGTTGCCCGAAGACTTGGTTTGTCTGACTGGTCTTAATATAGTTGCTAACCATCTGCTTTTCAAGCATCTGATTGGTTTATACATCCCCTCATTCACATTGTTCAACTACTGAGACATGCCTCTACCTGAAATAGTCATTCAGAGGGCAATCCATGCCTTACAAGAGCACTTATACAGCCTTGATGGATCAGGAAGGGCTCAACAAAATAAAAGCAAGGCAGACTTGAATTTATATAGAGGTTTTTTTGACTACGTGATGTCCCAAGTGCTTTACGGCCAATGAAGTATTTCAGAAGGGGAGCCATTGTTGGAATGTAATGTTTGTACAAAAAGCAATGGAATAATAATCAAATAATGTGTTTCAGTGAATCTGGGGAATAAATATGGGCCAGTGCACTGGGGGAAACTCACCTATTCCAGAATGTGTGTGTTTCAGAGTTACAACTTGCTTTGGCTTGCACGATTCCAACAGGCCTGGACAGGGAGAGGCCAGGAGAGGTGGCGTTTTACTCCTCTGGAGGAGGATCAGCATAGTGGAGGCCTTTGCTCTTAAGGACTATTAAATCCGTGTTGCAGAACCCAACCGAGCAAGGCTTTTCCATTTAATGCAATTTACCTTTGTCACAGCTCCAACAACTCTTTCTCCAGTTTCAAATTAATGGGAAATAGCCATGGAGCTTGGCTGGGTATCATGAAAATTAGTGATGAGTGGGCTCCATCTTGATGTTCCCCGCTGCCATAAATGCTCAGTTTAGAGTTTCACTTTTACACTAAACAATAAACTTGTAATGGTTGCAGAAAAATTGCAAATGCAGCAGTAATCTGTGGTTGGCAGTGAGAGCAACCATGCCCAGATATGGCTTTTTTGTAATGAAACGTCATAACCAGAACCCCATGTAAACATATTTGAATGAAATTTCCCTCCTTGTCATTTTAAAGCAGGCACCTGATAGAAGAAAAAGGTACTTTGTACAAGCATGTTACCAGAAAGTAAAAAGGTAGAATCAGTACAGGTGACATGACGCTATTGAATTGTCATAAAAACCCAACTCATTTACTAATGTCTTTTGAGGGAAGGTAATCAACCACCCTTATCTCGTGAAACTGTATGTGACTCCAGAACAAAGCATGATGATAAATTTTTAACTACCTTCTGAAATGACCCAGCAAGCCACCCAAATGTACCACATCATTTCTAAAAGGTAAAGCAAGAATAGAACTGAACAGGCTACCTAACATCGATCTAGGCATCAGACTCAGACCCAGCAAAGGCCTTGGCAGGAATATCTGGAAACTTGTGCCAAAGTCGGAGAGATGATCCAAAGACTAGTCAAACAATCCGGCATAGTCATCATTGCTGAATCATACATTACAACCACAGCCCAAGTCTTATCCATCATCGTCCCTGGATGTGTCATGTCCCACCAGCAGAACAGACCCTTCAGAGGTGGCCGTGGCAGAGTGGTGACAGTTAGGAGGGAATGGTTCTGGGAATGCTCAATGTTAACTTCAGATTACACAAAGGACCAGATTTACATGTTGTCATGGCAGACGTGACCTGGATCCAGAAGCCCCACCTCAAATTTGACAGGTCCCATGATTTCAGATGGGGGAAGGGAGCGTGGTGTGACTCACACAGGCAGGAAACCTAAACACAGCAGGGCCTTTTGAACCCAGTGGTAAGTTCATGCAAACCCCATCTTCGTTGAAACAAGGGACTTTGAGTCACAATTTAGCCCAAAGTGGGTAGTATAAGTTGGGAAAAGGGACTTAACCTATAGCGTGGGAGGAAATTTTTTAGAGCAGACATAAATGTTCATGAAGGGTCGATAAGATGTTTCGAACTGTCAAACAGTGAAGTTATTTAAATCCCCAGTGATTTAAAAGTAACAAAACAGCCTACCTCTTTCAGTAAGAGATGAAAAATATATATTCGAGCAGTGACAAAAGTTATTTGTCGACATTATTCCAAGGGCTACCATTGTTTCATTATTAATCCTTAACTGCTTTCAACAATCTACAATTATTACAGCAGGGATTCCTAAATTCAAAATTTGACAGCTCATAGAGGCTATTAAAGGATTAGCAGCCTTTGGTGTGGGATTATGAAGGCACATCTGGTTTGTTTTTATAGGAGATTTAAATACTTGAGGGCATTTAAAGTTTTTAATGAATGTGTGTGTTCTTTTAATGGAGTGAAGTTTGGTCGGTGGTTTGGTATGAATTGGCATTATGTTGACCTGCCGACATGGAGGTGGGTAGAGGGATGATGGGGTGCGAAGAGAGCAGAGATGGGTCTTTTACACAGCCACAAAGGCAGATGGCACCCTCTGTGGTCCTCCCCGATCTCTGTCCCAGGATAACAGGCTGACATCATCCTGCATCTGCTACCCCCGGTGTGCAAATCGAGGATGACGGAGTACATTTTCCAGAGGTGGGTGTGGCGAGCATGGAAATTTCCTGACTCGCACTGCCCACTTTGGGGCAAACCTCTGGCTCAAAGTCTTTAGGTATCAGGTCAAATGCAGGCAAGGAAACCCCTTACTGTCCTTCTTCAGTTAAAGAATCCGTACTACTGTACGTTGAACACCAATCATAACTCAGTGGATGCAAGCTTAGCCTGCCCAATCTTTCTTCATGAGGCAACCTGCCCATCCCGGGTATTAGTCTAGTAAACCTTCTCAGAACCGCTTCCAACACATCCACATCTTTAAATAAGGCGACCAATATTGTACACAGTACTCCAAATGTAGTCTCACCAATATCCTATATAACTGAGCATAACCTCCCTACTTTGGCATTCAATTCCCCCCGCAATAAACAATAACATTCTATTTGCTTTCCTAATGACTCACTGTACCTGAAAATGAACCTTTTGCATTTAATGCATTAGGACACTCGATCACTCTGCATCTCAGAACTCTGCAATCTGTCAACATTTAAATGATATACTTTTTTTATTTTTCCTGACAAAATGGAGAATTTCCCATTTTCCCATATATAATGCTCCATTTGAAATGAAAATCGCTTATTGTCACGAGTAGGCTTCAATGAAGTTACTGTGAAAAGCCCCTAGTCGCCACATTCCGGCGCCTGTCCAGGGAGGCTGATACGGGACAGATTTGACAGATATTTGCCCAGACGCCTAATCGATCTTTATCCCTGTTGTAGTTTTCTTATATCCCATTTGCACTTTACTTTCCCAGCTATCTTTGTGTCATCAGCAAATTTAGAAACCATACCTTTGGTTCCTTCATCCAAGTCGTTTATATAAATTGTAAAAAAAATTGAGGCCCTATCACCATATGGCACAACACTTGTTATATCTTGCCAACTAGAAAAATACCCTTTTATGCCAACTCTGTTTCATATTAGCGAGCCAACCAACTGTCTGTGCCAATATGTGACCCGACCCCTCCCCCATAACATGAGTTTTTATTTTTCACAATTTCTGATGTGGCACCTTATCAAATGCCTCCTGGAAATCTAAGTACAGTATATCACCAGTTCACTTTTATCCACGGCATATGTTATTTCTTCAAAGAGCTCCAATTAATTGGTTAAAAGTGATTTCCCTTTCACAAAGCAAAGTTGACTCTTTCCTAGGGTAAGAGAGTCAAGTACTAGGGGACATAGGTTTAAAGTGCGTGGGAAAAAGTTTAGAACTGATGTGCGAAGCAAGTTTTTTTACACAGAGGGTGGTAAATATATGGAACGCGCTGCCTGGAGAGGTGGTGGGAGCAGGTACGAAACTGGCATTTAAGGGGCATTTAGACAAATATATGAATAGGGTGGGAATGGAAGGATACAGACTCCTTGAGTGCATACGGTTTTAGTTTAGGCAGGTAACATGGACGCCGCAGGCTTGGAGGGCTGAAGGGCCTGTTCCTGTGCTGTACTGTTCTTTGTTCTTTAACACCACTTGGAAGAACGATAGCAAGGCTATATAATGTACTCGGATTGAGGCCTTCAGTGTGCATCACCAAGTTACATGAATAGGGAGGAAATAGAGGGATAGGGACTGAGTAAGGGCAAAAGGTTTTTTTTTTAGTTCGGGCAACATGATCAACTCAGGCTTGGAGGGCCGAATGGCCTGTTCCTATGCTGTACTTTTCTTTGTTCATTTTTCGTTGTTCTCCTTGTTCTCTATTTGTTTAACAGCACCATTACTGACTGAGCAGTTTGAGTCCCGATGAATATGTCTGCCAAACTAGGCTTGTAGCTGGAGGTGAAAGAATCAAAGTGATGAAAAAATCTACTTGACCCCACCCTGTCCAATCTATCTGTCACCAATTTATCTGTCACAGATGCTTCTGCCCATGAAAGTATTGGTGGTAGTGAGTACCCCACAGTCTTTGTGGAGACAAGGACTCACCTTCATCGTTGTGTGTGGCACAACGAATATGCTACATGAGATAGATTCAGAACAGACCTGGCAGTTCCGAATTGGGGGCATCTATACGGTGCTGTGGTCCATCAGCAGCAACAGAAATGCATTCCATTACAGTATGTCACCTCGTGAACCAGTATATTCTTCACTCTACCATTGCCATCAAGCCAGGGGGTCAATCCTGGTTCAATGGGAACCATAGAGTCTGCCAGAAGCAGTACCAGGTGTACCTAAACATAAGATGTCAACCTGTTGAATATAACATTTCGGACTATATACACACTAAACAGTGGAAACAGCATGCTTGCTAAGCAATCCCCCACAGCCAGCATAGCAAATCAAGGCTCTGATCACATTCAGTCATGAGTAGTGGGCTCAAGGACTTGATCAGGAGCCAACGTTGCCCATTTGATTTCACCTACCAAGATACTACCAACTATTTCTGAAGGCCCTGGGAAACCTATTTGTGGGAAATACCCTGGTAACCTACCATCTCAGGCTCAAGGATTAGAGGAGGTGAGATGTCAAGCTGTATGAGTACCTTCTGGAACCATGTGACTTTGAGCTGGCATACCAACTGGGGCAGTAATGGTCAGCAAAGGCCTGAAACGTTTCTGCATCTTGTTGCAGGCTGACCTATTTACTGCAGGTTGCTGTGGGATGGCACTGAAGACAAACTTCTCTGGTTGCTATCAGCACACCAAAGAGGAGATCAAATGCTGGGCTGAAGCCTATTGTCTGCAGTCTTGTTCCTGCATTCACATTGCCCCTTTCATCTCTTCCTGGCCTGTCGTATTCTATGCAATGCATCTTAATTCCTTGTTCAGTCAGCCTTGATGAAGGTTGTTGATGAGTTGCCAAGTCCTATAGTGCTTTTTAAAAGCTTTCTGAGGTTTTGGCTGTATGCTTGTTACACTCTGCTTTAATCGTCCCAACCCATCAAAGAGACGAACACAAAAAAATATTGTTTTAAATTCATTCACGGGGTATGGGCATTGCTGGTAAGGTTGGCATACATTGTCCATCCCGAATTGCTCTTGTAAAGATGATGATAAACTGCCTTTTTAAGTAAAGTAGAGAGACTTGCTAGAGCATTTCAGAGACCAGTTAAGAATGAAACGCTTTGAGTGGATTCTCTGTTGCTGAAATCGGGAAACGTGATTGGGCTTAGAACAGGTTCCAACGCTGAAATCGTGGCGGGCACCGATTTCATGCCAAATCTCAATTCTCTCTCGCCTCGACAGTAGCGTGAATGTGATCCAGATCGCGCGTACAGTAAACGCCATTGGCATGTCATTAGCAGACCTTACCCGGTATTCTCCAGCGCCTCCGTGATTCTCCGTCTTCGATGGGCTGAATTCCCGACGGCGAAGTTCACTTGTGTTTTTAAAATTTGTGAAAAAGACTCCATGGCTGATGAGGGAGAGAGAGGGGAACAGAAAGTGCCAACATCATCATAGTTTGCTGACAGTTGTGCCGCTGACTAGGGGGGCTTCTGCCAGGGCCGGAGGGGTGGGTGGCCAGGAGGTGGGCGTGGGGTGTGGATGGATGAACATGGAGCACCATTGCTGTCGCCTGCAAGGCAGCCATGCAGCTGCGCATGCCGCTGACTTCCCACTGTGAACTTAGTGCCACAGGTAATATGGGTGTCCCTCCCAGGGCACTCCCCTCGATGCCCTCTGGCCCCAGCCGACCCATCAATCTTGTTGGCTGGGATGAGTGTGCGTGGGGAGTGAAGTGTGCGGCTGCAGCTTGTCAACCTCCCGAGTGTCAATCACGGACCCGACGAATCCCGCACCATTTTTCATTGGAATCAATTGTTTTCCATGTGGGGCTGGTGCTAGTCCCTCCACAGTTTTGCTGTTGTGAAAATCCACAAATCCTGCCCCAGCGTCAACACTTAGTCACAGAGATGGAGAATCCAGCTGATTGCCTTTGGTCAAATACAGGCTGGAAATGAAAAAAATGAAAATGAAAATCGCTTATTGTCACAAGTAGGCTTCAATGAAGTTACTGTGAAAAGCCATTAGTCACCACATTCCGGCACCTGTCCGGGGAGGCTGGTACGGACGGCTGGACAGGTCAGAGCAGCACAAATTTCTTTCCCTAAAGGAGATCAATGGATGAGATGGGTTTTTTTCAACAATCGAGAAGTTTCATGGCCACCATTCCTAATACGGGCTTTTTAATTCCAGGTTATATTCAATTAATTAGTTTAAAATTCCTTTAGCTGTGGTGGGGTTTGAACTCAAGTTCTGGATTTTCATATTGAATGTCGGAAATGGGAGGCAGGACTAACCCCGCGCTTGCGATCTTGCCTCAGTTGGCAGGCTGCCGGGCAGCGCAATTGTGTGACTACGGGGCCTTAATAGGCATTGAGGTGGGTCTGCCACCTATCTCAGCAGACCTGAGACAGAATAGAGGCAAGCCCATTCCTGAAGGGCAGGGTAAAAGGCTGACCTCTGTTCCACCCCCATGTGGCGACAGGAGGATCAGCACAGAGAGGCTTTGAGCACACTGATCTCCCTCACCGTAAGCAGAACTGAAACTTGTGTTTAAATGTCACCAAGTGCTAGAAAATGGGATTAGAATAGAATAGAATATTAGAATAGAATAGGTTGATGGCTGGCACATGCTTGATGCGCCGAAGGACCTCTTTCTGTGCTGTGAAACTCTATGACTCATTCACCTTATTAGACCTCCAGACATCTCAAATCACTGCACAACCTACTGTCAATTTGAATGATATTATTTTGATTTTTGAAATGCATCCAAATAGTGAGTGGCCCACTTTCCTCTCCGTTTGACACTTCCTTTCTTTCAAATATGATTTCATGTCCCCAATCTGTCAGTATGACCTCCTGACTGAGCACAACAGCAGGGAAATTAACTGAAATTTTATATTAGTGGAATCCTCAGCTGTGGCGTGCTTCCTTTAGAGCCAGCTTCTATAACAGCATGCTACACTGACATTGCACCATAGTATCATAATATTACAAAATATTATCATGGTTATTGGTGTAAATTTAAAAAAAATCCTATTTAAGATTTTTCATACAGACCCAGTTCTTTGAAGAACTCCAACACATTAACACCATCTTGTCGGAAGCGTAACTGGTACTTCATATCAGTTGTATTTTCCATGACATCAGCATTTTTTGGATCCCGTTTTTCCCTCCAGTTTGGGATCAGAATGTTTATTAAAACATAGACAAATGTTAAACTAGTTTGCGGTAGACATGCTCAGCATTCTCAGTTCCTCTTTTGTAAATGAGGCAAGTAGTTTGCTACTTCTGTTTAATGTTTGAAATTAGAAGTATTCAAATGATTAAATGGGACCTTTAACTATAAAAATGCCCTTTAAAATTTACAGAACGCTTTCACTTTGCATTTCAAACAGTGTCTACCTCCATGCCAGGTTTCCCCTCCATCCTGCTGATCTGATTACTGAGGGCTCCGGAAGTCTGGCCACCTCAATCAAAATGTCAAAACTTTATCTGGGGCAGGTTCTTAATGAGGCAACAACGATGTTAAGTGAGTCATTAACAGGCGCGGGTCTGCGTTCTGCTTGCCTTCTTTCCCACACCACACAAAATAACGCTGTGGGTAAACAGAGGCGGGATTTCTTGCCGCCCTATTCGGGGGTAATTTATTTTGCCATCCCATTTCAAATCCACCCCCATGACTCTGAATTATTAGCTAGGGTCTCTGTATCACTAGTCCAGTGAACACAACCACACCCCAGCAAAAGTATCAATCTCGGCCATGCGAAGTTTGCAATTGGACTTGCAAATAATTATGCAAAAGAGGTTACAAGATAAAATTGAGCATTGGCATCCGGACAGATTGTAAAGTGGTCGCAAACCAAAGGAAAGCTGGTTTACATGTGAAGATGAAAATCGACCCATTTCTTGTTTATTGCTGAACAACAGCTGATACAGATGGTGCAGTTCAGAAAGGTTTTCAGCATTACACTTATTTTGTTCTCATTCTATTCCTGTGCTAAGCCGACTCTTTTGGACATCTTCAACGGGAAACTCGTTGTGATTCACATATTGAGCGTAGCTCAGCTTTCCTGCATAAGTGGAATGGGCGACAATTTCTAAAAAAATGTGTAGACCTGATGGAAGGAGACTACAGGTGCAAACAAATGGAAAGGTTTGTAAGTGTCATTGGTGGCGTGTTTTGCTGGGAGTTTCCCGCCCACCCTGCCGGCGTGTTTCTCACTGCTATCAAACCACACTTGGGGTGCGATTTAACTAAATGGGAACAACTTCCCACAGCGAGCGCATTTAGCCGCATGTTCTCCAGAGCTTGCAGCGCCGAGAAACACGATGCTATAAAATGACAGTCGTGTTAGATAGGGGGCCTCAGTGGGGAACGCACAGCCAATGCCGCACATCGCCCCATTTTCTGCACTGAGGAGCTCTGCTTGCTGTAACGCCTCTATGCAGCGAGATCTCTGGAGCCGCCCGAAGTGATCCCCAAATCCTCCAAGCTCCAACCCACTGTCAGTGGGTCCCCGGCTCCCCACCCCCACAAACCCCCCAACACCCGCGCAGGGTACCCCAGGGCCAATCGCCACTGCGCAAAAAATGCCAGCTCGGCACTTTGGCTTTATCAATCTGACACCCTGGCAGTGGGCAGCTGGGCAACAAATGGCATTTTTCGCGTGGTGGCGAAAATGTGTGTGTGTTAAAAATTGCGTGCCAATCTTTCGCTAAGCGGGAGCTCCACAGTGCAGAAAACGGAAGGAAGAATTCAGAATGTCCAATATCAAACATGTCTTTCGGGACTTGTGTGAGGAAACCGGAACACCCGGAGGAAACCTACGCAGACATGGGGAGAATGGGCAGACTCCGCCCAGACAGTGACCCAAGCCGGGAATCGAACCTGGGTCCCTGGCACTGTGAAGCAACAGTGCTAACCACTGTGCTACCAGTGTTCGCTCTGGGTCTTTGTTCCCATTTAGTTAAATTGGGCCCTTAAAATGATTTTCATTACTGGGGTGCTGCACTTGCTAGCCAGACCGGCTCCTC
Organism: Scyliorhinus canicula; assembly: GCF_902713615.1. Lineage (NCBI taxonomy): Eukaryota > Metazoa > Chordata > Chondrichthyes > Carcharhiniformes > Scyliorhinidae > Scyliorhinus > Scyliorhinus canicula. The sequence goes on from NC_052164.1 coordinate 40,783,774, forward strand.
CGAGATCAGGCTGCCATTTTAAAATGGTGCCCCAATCTATATGTCCCCCACACCCTTGACCCATGCACAAATTACCCCCAGACATATGGGCATTACCCCACAGCCTCCCATCTGATGACATCCCGTTACGGGGTTGCTGAGGGTACCCCCTTTTCAGGTCACCCCCTGCCAACTTTCGGTGCCCCCCTTACCAGGACCCCCACTCTTCATACCCCCAATCTTTAAGGGGCCGCTTCACAAAAGATCAGCCATGATCTAATTGAATGGCGGAGCAGGCTCGAGGGGCCAGATGGCCTACTCCTGCTCCTAGTTCTTATATATCCGCCCTCCACTGTCCCACCTTTCATAACCCCCCTCCCACTCCTTCCATGGGCATGGCCCACCTCTGGCCCTGACCCTTGGCCGTGCCATCCTAGCACCCAGGCACTGCCACCCTGACAGTGCTCCTGCCGGCTTTGCAGTGCCATCTGGGCATCTTGGCAGTGCCAAGGTGCCAGGGTAGTAGTGCCAAGGTGCCCGCATTCCAGGGGGAGATTGGGTGGCCAACCTGCGCTGTCTCTGATCACCCAGGGGCCTCCGATGGCCCGGGAAACCCCCTGGGTGGCGTTCCACCTGTTCCACATTTGTGCGGACCAGTGCAGAATGGTTCCCGTTAGGGGCTCCCTGGGGGGGCGTTAGACAATGGCAAGCCGTTAGGTTGGGGCCCTTCCTGTTAATGATATGGCGATTGGCCTCAATTGGTGATTATTGGTTTCTAGCCATGTCTGGGCGAGATCCGGATCATGCCAACAGGAGAGGGCAATTAAATCGGAAACCAATCAGTGCCTGTCATGGATCCCGATTTGGGCCTCTCCTGCAATCTGAAAGGCTCGCCCCGATCCATGTTGGGTGTAATGCGGCTGTTAAATCACACCCACAATATTACAGCAAATCTCAGAACCTGAGAAACTGAAATGGAAATTGAACTTTGAGTAATATAAGCAAACTGTGTCACCATTTTGATACAGATGGATAACTTAGTGATGCTCATTAGGTTCTGCTGGGTCAGGAGGATATCAGTGGCCCAGACAGCAAAGGTAGGCTTCTTACAGGGTTGCTCAATGCGAGGATCCCAATCAAATGGAAATCAATCTGCACTAGTTTTTTTTTTTTTTTTTAAATTTTAGATTACCCAATTATTTTTTCCAATTAAGGGGCAATTTAGTGTGGCCAATCCACCTACTCTGCACATTTTTGGGTTGTGGGGGCGAAACCCACGCAGACACGGGGAGAATGTGCAAACTCCACACGGACAGTGACCCAGAGCCGGGATCGAACCTGGGACCTCAGCGCCGTGAGGCGGTTGTGCTAACCACTAGGCCACCGTGCTGCCCCTAATCTGCACTAGTTTATGGTATTGTTCTTAATTATTTTACGCTTTCCTTCTTGATGAGGCGTTTGGTGCATGGGTGAAATGCCTGAATCATGTGAACTACCAGAGAAGGGCTGCAGATTTCACAATCTGAACTGGTTTCTTTACACTATTAAATGGTTAATTTGTGTCTTGGTCCAGGACCTCGGTGTGATAATCACTTGACTACTGCGCTCCAAATTGCCATCGTGGATTCATAACAGCACAGAGGGAAGCTATTTGCACATTCTTGTGCTGTCTCTTTGAAAGAGCATCTCATTAGTCCCACAACCTTGCTTTTACACTGGAGCCCTGCACTGTTTTCCCCATTGTTGTGAAGCCATGCTTTATATCCAAAAAGATTTTTGAATTTACTGGCTGAAAATTCCCAATTATTTTTTAAAAGACTAATGCCACATTCCAATGACTTGGAATCATAGTCAAAGTTGGCTGAACATTTGCATCATTATTCTTTCGACATTTAAAAAACTATTGAAATGGAGACTATGGTGGCACAGAATTACAGACACAGTGGTTAGCACTGCTGCATCCCAGCACCAAGGACCCGGGTTTGATTCCAATTTTGGGTGACTGTGTGCGGAGTTTGCACATTCTCTCCGTGTCTGTGTGAGATTCCTCTGGGTACTCTGGTTTCCTCCCACAGTCCAAAGATGTGAAGGTTGGGTGCATTGGCCATGCTAAATTGCCCTTTAGTATCCAAAGGTTAGGTGGGGTTACAGAGTTATGAGGATAGGGCCTAAGTGGAGTGCTCTTTTGGAGGGTGCAGACTGGATGGGCTGAATGGCCCCCTTCTGCACTGTTTTCGGTGGAGCAGAGAAGATTGAGGGATGACCTGGTCGAGATCGACAGGGCAGCACGGTAGCACAGTGGTTATCACAGTTGCTTCACAGCTCCAGGGTCCCAGGTTCGATTCCTGGCTTTGATCACTGTCTGTGCGGAGTCTGCACGTTCTCCCCGCATGTGTGTGGGTTTCCTCCGGTTGCTCCGGTTTCCTCCCACAGACCAAAGATGCGCAGGTTAGGTGGGTTGGCCAAGATAAATTGCCCTTAGTGCCCAAAAAGGCTAGGTGGGGTTACTGGGTTACGGGGATAGGGTGGAGTTGTGGGCTTAAGTGGGGTGCTCTTTCCAAGGGCCGGTGCAGACTCGAGGGGCCGAATGGCCTCCTTCTGCATTGTAGATTCTATGTACAAGATTATGAAGGGCATGGACAGGGTGGATAGGGAGCAGCTGTTCCCCTTAGTTGAAGAGTCAGTTACGAGGGGACACAAGTTCAAGATCAGGAGCAGGAGGTTTTGGGGGGATTTGTGGAAAAATCATTTTACCCAGAGGGTCGTGACGGTCTGGAATGAACTGCCTGGGAGAGTGGTAGCGGCGGGTTGCCCTTTAAAAAGCACCTGGATGCGCACTTGGCATAACATTCAAAGCTATGGGCCAAGTGCTGGTAAATGGGATTAGGTAAGCAGGTCAGGTGTTTTTCATGCATCGGCGCAGACACGTTGGGCTGAACGGCCTCTTCTGTGCTGTACTATTCTGTGATTCTGAAACATTGCTCGATTGATTCAAATTAAGTAGAGAGTCATTTCAGATCACACAAACGTAAATTAATGAATTTAAATCAAATGTTAGAAAAGCTGTTACTGAAAGATTGAAAATTATATGGAATAGGAACTTCCGGTGGTGACAAGTAGGAGAAGGATGCACATAAGGTCTTTGTTTTTTGGACTTTTTCTCTTGGTTCCCGGGGATTTGGTTATCAAAACCGGCCATTGTCTGGGATAAGGAATTTGTCGGGAAAATATGTCAAAGTCTATGAAGCAAGGTGGTGGCAAGAAGGTCCTTCGACAAAGCCAGGAAGCCTGCAAAGCTCAGCAGGAGGCAAGGCGCTGGACCCGGCCTTGCGTGTGGCTGCTCATATCACCGTGGAAACGCTGACTGGGGTGATGGCGCAGGAGTTTGCAAAACAGTTTGTGAAGCATTTTTAAAACATTTATTCATGGGATGTGGGCATCGCTGGCTGGGACAGCATTTATTGCCCATCCCTAATTGCCCTTGAGGGGGCAGTTAAGAATCATTCACATTGCTGCGGGGTCTGGAGTCACATGTAGGCTAGACCAGGTAAGGAAGGCAGATTCCCTGAAGGACATTAGTGAACCAGATGGGTTTTTACAACAATGGTTTCATGTTCATAGTCATCATTGGACTTTTAATTCCAGATTTTTATTCAATTCAAATTTCACCACCTGCAGTGGCGGGATTTGAACCTGGGTCCCCAGAACATTCCTCTGGGTCTCTGAGGAGGCACGTGGCCTGTTTTGTGAGAAGCTGGGAAAAACCTTGGGCGGGGTTTTCTCCTACCTGGCTGGGCGGGCCGCACCGGCCCCGAAGAGTGGCGTAAACCACTCTGGCGTCAGGCCGCCCTGAGGGTGCGGAATCCTCCGCAGCTTCAGGGGCTAGGCCGGCGCCTGCGGGGTGGGTGGCGTGCCAGCCAGCGTGGAAGGTCTTGGCGCTGCGCCAACCGGCACTGAAGGGCCTCTGCCGGCCGGCGCAAGTTGGCGCATGTGCGGAAGCGCCAGCGCGTGTTGGCGTCATCCAAGCGCATGCGCAGGGGAGTTCTTCTCCACGTCGGCCATGGCGAAGGTCGACAGCAGCCGGCGAGGAGGGAAAGAATGCCTCCACGGTACAGGCCCGCCCGCGGATCGTTGGGCCCCGATCACGTGCCAGGCCACTGTGGGAACCGTCCCCAGGGCCAGATCCCCCCGCGGACTCTGCAGGCTGCCCGTAGAGCCAGGTCCTGCCGGTAGGTACATGGTTTGAATTACGCTGGGGGGACCGGCCGATAACCGGCAGCCGCTCGGCCCATCACGGGCTGGAGAATCGCCGGGGGGGCCGCTGACCAGCGCGGCACGATTCCCATCCCCGCCAAAACTCTGGCGCCAGAGAATTCGGCAGCCGGCGGCGGGGTGGGATTCACGCCGCCCCCTGCCGTGTCAGAGAATTGGCGGGGGGGGGGGGGCGGCGTGAATCCCACCTGCACTCGGAGAATCCCGCCCCTTGAAGGCGGTGAAGGAGCAGAGAGAGATGCTGAATTAGGAGGCACCTAAATTGGGAATTGGTCACAGTCATTTGGTCGGGGAGTCACGGAGGGTTAAGTGAGGTTTGTGGGGTTTTTTTTCAAGGGTAGGAGTGTCTAAATGGTATTTTGTTTGTATGGATTTGTTTACTTGTGTTTTATCCAATGAAAATTTTAATGAAAATATTTTTAAAAAAGAAAGAGAATGTTTTGAATAATCTGGTGCGGTATAAGGACAGGCTTCAGTGGTTGGGATAATAATGGAATGAGGTTCAGTGGGACAAGTACGGTGCAAAAACAATAGTCTTCAGTGCAGCTGTTAGGGTCTTAGGAAAATTCTTCAAAGGGGAGAATTCAAAATTTAAAAAAAAAATTTAGAGTACCCAATTCTTTTTCTTTCCAATTAAGGGGCAATTTAGTGTGGCCTATCCACCTACCCTGCACCTCCTTTTTTTGGGTTATAGGGGTGAGACCCACGCAGATATGGGGAGAATAGTGCAAACTCCCCACGGACATTGACCTGGGGTCAGGATTGAACCTGGGTCCTCAGCGCCGGGAGGCAGCAGTGCTAACCACTGCATCAGCATACCGTCCTTCAAAGGGGAGAATGAAGGTCCTTCAAAGCGATGGCTTTTAATAGGAGAGTGAGATAACTAGAGGGCTGAGCTACTTCAATGCAGTGTTAATGTAAGCATACTTGAAATGAAATGAAAATGAAATGAAATTAAATGAAAATCGCTTATTGTCATGAGTAGGCTTCAATGAAGTTACTGTGAAAAGCCCCTAGTCGCCACATTCCGGCGCCTGTCTGGGGAGGCTGGTACGGGAATCGAACCGTGCTGCTGGCCTGCTTGGTCTGCTTTAAAAGCCAGCGATTTAGCCTGGTGAGCTAAACCAGCCCCTAGTGACTGTGACACTAATAAAGATTATTGTTATTATTTGATGGAAAAATGAGATATTTGAGAGATGACCTTTATTGGGCGATTTAGAGATTGAGCTTCTTGGCCTTTCCTTACATTTAAAATGCACAGCTGGTACAGTATCGTTCTAGACTGTGACGGTAATGTTAGGTGTTCATACTGCTCAAAGATTTTCACAGCGATATTTCCTGTTATGTTTCTTTGTGGGTTAAACTACCTGTCAGCATACACTAAGTTGTCAGTCCAATGTAACCCGACTGATGGCAGAGATAAAGTGTGCATCAGAATCTGAGACAATTACATTGCCTACTTGAGCCTACGTTATTTCACTTTGCTGTTTTTCTCTGTATGCTATTACTATTCTGGATACATTAGAATTGATATAAAACATCGCTGATGTGATCTGCATTTTCAATGTTTCGTAAATTATAGACGCTGATGCTTTGTTCACCACACTTTCTATCGAATACTCTGCACAGGGGACTGATTTGGTGTGGAGAAACTAAGTTTGAAGCGATGTATTTTTTCACTGTCAGGGTGTATCTTGTTGCTTCTTAAGTCCTTGGTGAGTCCAGTAAGGATTCTGAGGTGAATTGCAGGGACATACAATCCTTTTTTAAATTTAGAATACCCAGTTATTTTTCATTTTCCAATTAAGTGGCAATTTAGTGTGATCAATCCACCTAACCTGCACATCTTTGGGTTGTGGAAGTGAAACCCACGAAGACACGGGGGAATATGCAAACTCCACATGGACAGTGACCCAGGGCCAGGATTCGAACCTGGGTCCTCAGCGCCGCAGTCCCAGTGCTAACCACTTTGCCATTGTGCTGCCCTAGGACATACGATCCTGGCTCACAACCTTACCAGCTGGAATAATGCATAACGGGAATCCCGACACGTCCCTAAATCTTTGCTACATATTCCCTCATTCTAAGGGCACAGTCACAATTTGCCAATGTGTCCTCTAAATCTAAATAGGGGAGATACCATGGGCACAAGGTATTTTTATGAAAAAAGCTTAATTATCAATGTCTAAGTTACTGATGGTATAAATCAAATCTATTACTGTTACCTTTTGGGGCTATCTTTAACTTGGGATAAAAGAAAGGGACCATGCAGCCTGTTCTGAAGTCTGCCTAACAATGTGTCAATCAAAGATTAAATGGTTGTTTTGCTGGCAAGATGGTGTGAGATGTTCACGCTTGGAGACTATGGCAGCAGCAGTCATGTTTACAGTGATTAGGTTGCTAGTTCCCAAAGTTCCAGGAAGGTGTTAAGAATGTCAGGTAAGCAGTTGTGTTTAAACTGGCCCTGTATTTCAAAGATGAGAGAGAATTGGGGTTTCAAGGAAAGTTAATCAGCATTTTTACCCAGATATAAGACCCATGTGATTCATATTGCCATAGAGATGGACTTTGAGAGGGGAAGGATTTCTATGATATTCCTGGGAGTTCATTGGCACATGAAGCCTGCCAGGGTCTGGACGAGAGGAGGCAGCTAGAGGTTGAATATCTCTAATGTTCAGGAATACAGATGGGGGCTCATGCTCCTATTGAAAAGACCAAATTTGTGAGGTTATGAAGTGATGCTGGAAGATTCACCAAGCTTGCGCTAGAAAGAGAATCACCAGGAAAGCCCTCACTATGAAAGATGGTTATAAGGTTAAAAGTTACCAGACTGGTAAAGAGAAAATTTTGACAAAGGGTCACCTGGACTCAAAACGTTAGTTCTTTTCTCTCCCGACAGATGCTGCCAGACCTGCTGAGATTTTCCAGCATTTTCTCTTTGGTTTCAGATTCCAGTATCTGCAGTAATTGCTTTTATCCAAGATTAACTTTGGAATGGGTCTGGGTATCCCTGCGAAGTGAGCTTTTCAGTTGTATTAAAAGCAAAAGAGAGAGTTTTTGTTCTGTAGTTTAAAATATAAGTTGCTTACAAAAATAGTATTTAGTCATTAGTGCTTTTAGTCTGTTGTTTACAGTAAGAGTCTTAAAAATGAAAACTTGTTGTGCTATAATTATAGCTGTCAATGGGAAGTTTCAATTTCTTTAAAGTTATTTAATGAGGATCGTAACAAAGTTGAATTAATTTATGTGTAGAAACTGGAACAAAACACTCAGGCAATACCGCCCACAATTTAGATACTACAGTGATTATATTTACATTTCAGTTGTGTCCTGTCTACATCTGGTTATCCAAAGTTGTTTTATGCAATAAACTGATTGAATTACCTGGTAATTTCAATCAAATGACTGAATCAAGAGAAGACTATGTTTTAATTCCGTGCCCTTCATAGTCCCTGACTTCGCTCCTCTAGAATTTCACATTCAACACCCTTAGCATTCACTGTTCAGGTACAAAAAACTAAAATGGAAAACAATTAAAATCAATCCCAATTCTCCCCGATTTTTCTGTTGAAATCAGCGACAGCCCAAGGCCATTTCTTTATAAGGGACAATGGCCTGATTGAATCCCTCCCTGGTGATTGCCTGTAAAGACTGCTTCAAAGAGTGGAAATGAATCTGAACTGCTTTGTAAAACTTGGACTCTAAAACAGAAATGATAACATTTGTGAATGATTCTGCTCCTGCACAGGTCATGGAATGCACAACTGTGTTCCTTGCTGCACAACTGTGACATGTAATAGTGATAGGGGACAGTAGAGTAAGGGCAATAGATACTTTTCTCTGCAGCCATGACCGGGAACTCCATAGACTGTATTGCCTATTTGGTGCCAGGGTTAAGGATGCCCCCTCATGGCTGGTGATGAACTGGAGTGGGATGGGGAGGATCCAGTTGTTGTGGTCCATGTAGAAATAAATAATATAGTTAGACCTAAAACTAGATGTTCTGCAAAGAGAGTTTGAGGAGTGAGGACCCAAATTAAGACACAGAACATCAAAGGTGATGATCCCTGGATTGTTACCTGAGACATCTGCCGGAGTGTCTGCGTGGGTTTCCCCTGGGTGCTCTGGTTCCCCTGACAGTCCAAAGATATGGAGGTTAGGTGGATTGGCCAAGCTAAATTGCCCTTTGATGAGCAGCTTAGGTTATGAGGATAGGGTGGGGTGGATGGGGGAGTGGATCTGGGTAGTCTTTTGCGGAGAGTCGGTGCAGACTCAAAGGGCCAAAAGGCCTCCTTCTGTACTGTATGGATTCTATGTGCCAATTGGCACTGGGTCAAGCACTCAATGGAACAATTCTCTGTTTCCTGAGTACAGGCGCCAATGCCCCATTAATTGAAACCACTCCTGCAACATTTAACAGCTTCAAAATGTAGCAACATAGTCTGGATGTAACTTAAAATTCTTAAAATATTTCAATTTGGGTGGCATGTGGTGCAGTGGTTAGCACTGGGACTGAGGAGGTGAGGACCTGAGTTCGAATCCCGGCCCTGGGTCACTGACCGTGTGGAGTTTGCACATTCTCCCTATATCTGCGTGAGTTTCACCCCCACAACCCAAAGATGTGCTGGTCAGGTGGATTGGCTATGCTAAATTGCCCCTTAATTGGAAAAGAAAAAGAACTGGCTACTGTAAATTGAAAAAAAAAATTCAGTTTCTTTCAGGACAAGGATCCACTCGTAACTTTTGTCCTTGAAACAATTGATTGAAAGAAAGTGCCTGGTTCGTTCATGAAAAGGTCGTTTTAGTTGTATTTCTGCAAGGTTTGCAAGTAGTAGTTTGGGAGGGTGGCACGCTGGTGTAGTGGTTAGCACTGCTTCCTCACTGCGCTGAGGATCCAGGTTCGATTCCGGCCCCAGGTCATTGTCCGTGTGGAGTTTGCATATTCTCCCCATGTCCGCGTGGGTCTCATCCCCACAACCCAAAAATGTGCAGGGTAGGCGGATTGGCCACGCTAAATTGCTCCTTGATTTGGAAAAAGAAATGAATTGAGTACTTTAAATTTATTTCAAAAAAATAGTGTCTTGGGAATCCTTGGATTCATCCAAATCGCCTCTCAAATTATTCGAGCTAAGTCTTCCCCACATCACTGACTCATTTAGCTTATCGGGACAAAAATGATTAGCCCAATGTCAGAACACAAGCATGCCTTTGCCAAAAAATGTTACAAGTGCAAAACAGGCAGAGACACCCAGTTCCTGTGAAAGGGTGGAGTATTTAATACTTCTTGGAAGAGGAAATTGAAACAAATTTTTTTTTCAACGTTAGTGATGGAAAGGGATAAGTATACCCCGCAGAGCAAGAGTTATAGCTGGGGGAAGGGCAATTATGATGCCATTAGACATGACTTAGGATGTGTTGGTTGGAGAAGTAGGCTGCAAGGGTTGGGCACACTGGATATGTGGAGCTTGTTCAAGGAACAGCTATTGCATGTTCTTGATAAGTACGTACCAGTCAGGCAGGGAGGAAGGGGTCGAGCGAGGGAACCGTGGTTTACCAAAGAAGTGGAATCTCTTGTTAAGAGGAAGAAGGAGGCCTATGTGAAGATGAGGCGTGAAGTTTCAGTTGGGGCGCTTGATAGTTACAAGGAAGCGAGGAAGGATCTAAAGAGAGAGCTGAGACGAGCAAGGAGGGGACATGAGAAGTCTTTGGCAGGTAGGATCAAGGAAAACCCAAAAGCTTTCTATAGGTATGTCAGGAATAAAAGAATGACTAGGGTAAGAGTAGGGCCAGTCAAGGACAGTGGTGGGAAGTTGTGTGTGGAGGCTGAGGAGATAAGCGAGATACTAAATGAATACTTTTCGTCAGTATTCACTCAAGAAAAAGATAATATTGAGGAGGAGAATGCTGAGACCCAGGCTATTAGAATAGATGGCATTGAGGTGTGTAGGGAAGAAGTGTTGGCAATTCTGGACAAGGTGAAAATAGATAAGTCCCCGGGGCCGGATGGGATTTATCCTAGGATTCTCTGGGAAGCCAGGGAAGAGATTGCTGAGCCTTTGGCTTTGATTTTTAGGTCATCATTGGCTACAGGAATAGTGCCAGAGGACTGGAGGATAGCAAATGTGGTCCCTTTGTTCAAGAAGGGGAGTAGAGATAACCCCGGTAACTATAGGCCGGTGAGCCTAACGTCTGTGGTGGGTAAAGTCTTGGAGAGGATTATAAAAGATACGATTTATAATCATCTAGATAGGAATAATATGATTAGGGATAGTCAGCATGGTTTTGTGAAGGGTAGGTCATGCCTCACAAACCTTATCGAGTTCTTTGAGAAGGTGACTGAACAGGTAGACGAGGGTAGAGCAGTTGATGTGGTGTATATGGATTTCAGTAAAGCGTTTGATAAGGTTCCCCACGGTCGGCTATTGCAGAAAATACGGAGGCTGGGGATTGAGGGTGATTTAGAGATGTGGATCAGAAATTGGCTAGTTGAAAGAAGACAGAGAGTGGTAGTTGATGGGAAATGTTCAGAATGGAGTTCAGTTACGAGTGGCGTACCACAAGGATCTGTTCTGGGGCCGTTGCTGTTTGTCATTTTTATAAATGACCTAGAGGAGGGTGCAGAAGGATGGGTGAGTAAATTTGCAGACGACACTAAAGTCGGTGGAGTTGTAGACAGTGCGGAAGGATGTTGCAGGTTACAGAGGGACATAGATAAGCTGCAGAGCTGGGCTGAGAGGTGGCAAATGGAGTTTAATGTGGAGAAGTGTGAGGTGATTCACTTTGGAAAGAATAACAGGAATGCGGAATATTTGGCTAATGGTAAAATTCTTGGTAGTGTGGATGAGCAGAGGGATCTCGGTGTCCATGTACATAGATCCCTGAAAGTTGCCACCCAGGTTGATAGGGTTGTGAAGAAGGCCTATGGTGTGTTGGCCTTTATTGGTAGAGGGATTGAGTTCCGGAGCCATGAGGTCATGATGCAGCTGTACCAAACTCTGGTACGGCCGCATTTGGAGTATTGCGTACAGTTCTGGTCGCCTCATTATAGGAAGGACGTGGAAGCTTTGGAACGGGTGCAGAGGAGATTTACCAGGATGTTGCCTGGTATGGAGGGAAAATCTTATGAGGAAAGGCTGATGGACTTGAGGTTGTTTTCGTTAGAGAGAAGAAGGTTAAGAGGTGACTTAATAGAGGCATACAAAATGATCAGAGGGTTAGATAGGGTGGACAGCGAGAGCCTTCTCCCGCGGATGGAGGTGGCTAGCACGAGGGGACATAGCCTTAAATTGAGGGGTAATAGATATAGGACAGAGGTCAGAGGTGGGTTTTTTACGCAAAGAGTGGTGAGGCCGTGGAATGCCCTACCTGCAACAGTAGTGAACTCGCCAACATTGAGGGCATTTAAAAACTTATTGGATAAGCATATGGATGATAAGGGCATAGTGTAGGTTAGATGGCCTTTAGTTTTTTTTTTCCATGTCGGTGCAACATCGAGGGCCGAAGGGCCTGTACTGCGCTGTATCGTTCTATGTTCTATGTTCTAAAGCTTGTAAGTGAAGAGTTTGTCCTCACACGGTAGCATCTAGTTTTCCATGCTTTGGGTGAAATTCTCTGCTTATTGCTTTCCTTTCACTCACTTGCTTTGCATCCAAGGTTTCCTTATTCCTACGAGGAGTCATCAGTGAAAACCTGTGTTTCACAAGATTACCAACATTCTCAGCACTTGAGGCAAAAAAAAAGAAAAGCAGTCCTCACTGACCATCGGTCAATGAAGTTTTGCCTTAATCCTCTTCTGAGCAGTAAAGCAATTAATCTACAAAAGCAAAATACTGCAAATGCTGGAAATCTGAAATAGAAACAGTAAAACTCAGCAGGTCTGACAACATATGTGGCGAGAGAAACAAGGTAAATGCTCAAGTTCAATATCGCTCGCCGTCACAATGAATCTACTCCACGACAGCTTTTAAACAGAAGAACTTTGTAGAATGTGAAAAAAATGGTGCTATGTCTTTTCGTCCGACGTCATTTCGTCCAACGACACTTCGTCCACGTCTTTTGGTCCAACGTCTTTTTGTCCGCCCGTCTTTTGGTCCAACGTCACTTCGTCCAATTATCCAATTACAAATTAACTCCGTATAAAACCATTCAATTGATAAAATGCAAGTACAATACAGCAAGTGAATTTAGTTGCTAAAATGCAAGTAATTGATAAAATGCAAGTAAAATGCAAGTTGAAAAATGCAGTTTAAAAATCTGAAATTGCAGTTAAAAAATCTAAAAGTTTACTAATAATTTTTTTGTCTAAGACTTTTTGTAACTTGACTTTTTGTAACTTGTACCACTCCACTCCACTCCACTATTTGATAGACGATGAAGAAATACCTGCTGAATTCATCGTTTACTTCGACTTGACTTACATAGGCATTGTGAGAGGACGTGGTGCCAGACGAAGGAGTGAAACACCTACATTCCCGACAGCTGTATGGAATGTTAATCAGCGTGTTCTACAAGATCTACCGAGAACAAATAATGCTGCTGAGGGGTTTCATTCTGCCATAAAGCGTTCGGCGGGTGGAGCTCATTTGAATATCTGGAGGTTAATCAAAACTCTGAAGGAAGAGGAAGGGTTCATAATAGGCAAAAAGGCTCAAATTCTTCGGGGAGATCAGTCGACTTCATGTACGCGATATAAGAAAATAACTGAACGCCTCAAAAGATTGGCCGTTGAATATGATTCTACAACAAAAATTGATTTCTTGAGGAATGTTGCTTACAATTTACATCAATTTTAAGTAATTTCGGGAATTTGAAGTAATTAGTAAACTTTTAGATTTTTTAACTGCATTTTTAGATTTTAAAACTGCATTTTTCAACTTGCATTTTACTTGCATTTTATCAATTACTTGCATTTTAGCAACTAAATTCACTTGCTGTATTGTACTTGCATTTTATCAATTAAATGGTTTTATACGGAGTTAATTTGTAATTGGATAATTGGACGAAGTGACGTTGGACCAAAAGACGGGCGGACAAAAAGACGTTGGACCAAAAGACGTGGACAAAGTGTCGTTGGACGAAGTGACGTCGGACGAAAAGACACGACACGGAAAAAAATCACACTTTATTTGCAGAAGTGAATGCTAATCCCTGTGAAACAGAAACTTCAAGCAGACTCCAGCATTTTGTTCCTTTTTTTTAAAAAGTAAACTTGAGAAACCTAGGTCGAAGGCCAAGGCTCATAAAGCAGGACATGTCACTAAGTTTGAAAACAGAAAATGAGTGGTAATTGACAAAACATTTTGGGTTTTAAGAGTCTCCATATTGTAGATGGAAGGGAAACCTGACAATAGTCAACCCTACAGTTGGCAAAGGTGAGGGGTTTTACTAGAAGAGCGGCTGAGCTGGGAGGAAGTAGGTTGTGTTATGGAGGGGGAGTCTTGATGGAGAGAATATGGGGTCAGCTCAGAGTAGAATAGGACAATCTGGTTCAACCGGACAATGGCTGAGGATGGGAATGGAACCAGCAGCAATACCAAGTCTTCATTCTTCCAACCAAGGTGAGAATGGTTGCCCTTGACATCCAGGCAACATTTGACTGAGTGTGGCATCAAGGACCCCTGGCAAAACTGGAGTCAATGGGCATCAGTGGAAAAATGCTTCGCTGTTCAGAGTCATACTGAAGATGGTTGTACTTTCTATTTTATTCTATTCCTTGGGGGACTGTGGAGATACACAGTGGTAGGGTGGGGTGTTATTCCTGGAGGTGCTCTGCTTATGGTTGGAAGGTAAGAGTGGAATAAGCGAGGGCAGTTCTATCAAAACTGGGCGACTGAGGAATGACACTGGTGGATGATCATACAGTTGACCTGTACATAAGCTGAGACTGGTTAAAAAATGGCGAAGGATGGATAATACACCATGAGCATAACCACAGATTATGTTCTTTGTGACTTGATTGAAGACCATTTTAGCGCTGCAACAGGAGCAGAAGCTTGATTGGAGATATTCAAACAGGAAGTTGTCGGTGAGATAAGCATGAATCTGGGAGGCAACAGCCTATCCAACTTTACCACATGTTTAAAATTCCCCAGTCCTATTAATTTCCTCAACAATCCCCGTGCACTCTCCCTAAAATTGTTTTTATTGAAGCTTTTTTCAACCAGAATTTTTACATAACAGAAAATTAAACTAAAAATATTTAAGAAAACTAGGTGGCTGTTATCATTGTACAAAAAGAAAATATACATTAAATAGACAATTGCCCCCACCTGAGCCCCCCCCCCCCCCCCCCCCCCCCCCAGTTGCTGCTGACACTTTACTGCTCCCCTAGAAAGTCAAGAAAAGGTTGCCACCGCCTGGAAAACCTCAGCAAGGACCCTCTCAAGGCAAACTTTATTCGCTCCAGGCTGAAGAATCCAGCCATATCACTAACCCAGGTCTCCACGCTCGGGGGTATCGAGTCCCTCCACATTAACAAGATCCGTCTCCAGGCTACCAGAGAGGCAAAGACCAACACCTCGGCCTCTTTCGCTTCCTGCACTCCAGGATCCACTGACACCCCAAAGATCGCTATTGTTGGACTTGGCTTCACCCCGTGTGTCCAATATCCTGGACATAGCCCTCGCAAAATCCTGCCAGAATTCTTTAAGCGCCGGGCATGCCCAAACATATGGACATGGTCCATCGGACTCCCTGCACATCTTGCGCACCTGTCCTCCACCTCAAAGTACTTCTCATTCTCGCCGTCGTCATGTGAGCCAGTTGTACCACCTTAAGCTGAATTAAACTGAGCCTGGCACATGTTGCGGATGAATTCACCCTGCCCACGGCATCAGCCCACAGGCCCTCATCCAGTACATACCCTAGCTCCTCCTCCCATTTGCCCTTCAACTCCTCCACTGAGGCTTCCTCCGCCTCCTGCAGCTCCTGGTGTATGTCCGACACCTTCCCCTCTCCTACGCAGATGCCAGACACTACCCTGTCCTGTATACTTCGAGGAGGTAGCCGCGGAAATGTCCCCACATGTTTTTTGAGAAAGTCCCGGACCTGGAGGTATCTGAAAGCATTTCCCGGGGACAGACGGAACTTCTCCTCCAGTGCCTTCAAGCTAGGGAAAGTTCCATCTATAAACAGGTCTCCCATCCGTTTAATGCCTGTCCTATATCAGCCTTGGAGCCCCCGTCTATCTTGCCCGGAGCAAATCTATGGTTGTTCCATATCAGGGTCCAAACTGAGGCCCCCTCCTCCTTCCTGTGCCTTCTCCACTGACCCCAGACCCTCAGTGCCGCCGACACCACCAGGCTTGTGTATCGTGCCGGCGAGAACAGCAGTGGTGCCGTTACCAGTGCCTCTAGGCTGGTGCCTTTGCATGACGCCAGCTCTAGCTGCCCCCACGCCGACCCCTCCTCCATTACCCACTTCCTAATCATGGCCACATTAGCCGCCACAATAGTAGCGACAAAAGTTCGGCAATACCAACCCTCCCGACCCCCCGGCTACACTACAAGAACAGTCTTTTGACTCGCGGGGTCTTGTTTTCCCACACAAATCCCGTGATAATCCTGTTAACCCGCTTGAAGAAGGATTTGGGGATGAAAATGGGGAGGCACTGAAAAACGAACAGGAACCGGGAAAAACCATCATCTTCACAGTCTGCTCTCTTCCCGCCAGGGAAAGCGGGAGCATATCCCACCTTTTAAAGTCTCCCTCCATCTGCTCTACAAGCCGTGATAAATTGAGCCTGTGTAGGGCATCCCAGTTCCTAGCCACCTGTATACCAAAGTAACAAAAGCTCCTCTCCACCATCTCCCAATCTCTCTTCCTGGCCCCGAGCGTGGATTACAAACAGCTCACTCTTTTCCCCACGTTCAACTTGTAGCCCGAGAAGCTCCCAAAGTAACGGGGACAGGGGGCACCCCTGCCTCGTCCCTCGGTGCAGCCTGAAATACTCTGACCTCAGCCGGTTCGTGGACACAAGCTACAGGGGCCTGATACAGTAGCTTGACCCACCCTATGAATCCCTCCCTGAATCCAAACCTACCTAACACTTCCCACAGGTACTCCCACTCCACCCTATCAAAGGTCTTCTCTGCATCCATTGCAGCCACTAATTCTGCATCCCCTCCCTCCGAGGGCATCATATTAATATTCACGAGCCTCCTCACATTCGTGTTCAACTACCTGCCCTTGACGAAACCCGTCTGGTCCTCCTCGATCACTCCCGGGACGCAGTCCTCTATTCTGGTAGCCAGAACTTTTGCCAGGAGTTTGGCATCCACATTCAGGAGCGATATCGGCCTGTGGGACCCACATTGAAGTGGATCCTTCTCCCTCTTCAAAATGAGCGAGATCAATGCCTGCAACATCATCGGGGGAGGGTTCATCTCTCCTTTGCTAAGTTAAAGGTTCTTAGCAGGAGCGGGCTCAGTAGCTCCGAGAACTTCTTATAAAATTCTACAGAGAAGTCGTCCGGTCCCGGGGCCTTGCCCGACTGCATACTTGCTAGTCCCTTAACTCTCTCCTCCAACTCAATCGGGGCCTCCAGTCCCTCCACCCAATCCTCGTCCACCCTTGGGAACCTCAATCGATCCATAAATTGCTTCAACCCTTCCCCTCCCCTCGGGAGTTCTGACTAGTTCAGCTTCCCATAAAACTCCTTGAAGACTTCATTAATCCTCTCTGGGCTCAACACCGTATTACCCTCCTTATCCCTCACTCCCCCGATCTCCCTGACCGCCTCTCTCCTGCGAAGTTGGTGCGCCAGCATCCTACTTGCTTTCTCCCCATACTCGTAGACTGCCTCTTTCACTTTCCTCAACTGTGTCTCTGCCTTCCCCGTGGTCAGCAGATCGAACTCCGCCTGTAATCTCCTTTAGCAGCCTCCCCTCGGGGGGGCCTCATTTTACCCAACATGCGCCTCATGAATTCCGCATCATCCCAGTTCGGGGCATAGACGTTCACCAACACCACCCAGGCCCCATGTAACTTGCCACTCACCATTATGTCCCTGCCCCCCTTGTCCGCCACAATGCTCCCTGCCTCAAATGCCACCCGTTTACTCACCAGAATTGCCACCCCTCTGGTCATTGAGTCTAGCCCCGAGTGGAACACCTGGCCCACCCATCCCCTCCTTCACCTTGTTTGGTCAGCGAGTTTTAAGTGCGTCTCCTGCAGCATGGCCACGTCCGCCTTCAACCCCTTTTAATGCGCGAACATGCAGGCCCTCTTGACTGGCCCGTTCAGGCCCCTCACATTCCACATGATCAGCCTGGACGGGGGTTTGACCCCCCCCCCCCCCCCCCCCCCCAGCCATCTCCTTTTTTCGACCAGACACATGCCCGCATCCCCCGCGCGCTCCAGCCCTCCCGACGGAGGCCCCCCCAACCTGACTCTCCAGCCGTCCCCAACAGTTGGCTCCCCTTCATTCAGCAAAGCAGCACCCCAGCCCCCCATGCCAAGCACCCGCTTAGCACTGATTTTCCCCCCATTACGCTTCCGTAAGTCAGCTGACCCATGCCGACCCTGGCCGCTCCCGCCTCTATCTCCAATCTTACTATTGTCTCCTCCTTCGGGCCCCCAACCCCCCCTTCCCCACAGTGTAAGAGGGCAAGTGCCATCCAGATCCTTCCCGTGCAACAGACCACACAACCCGGGCGTTCCCCCACCCTCTGAAACAAAAACAGGAAAAGAAAAGCAAACAACTTAAATTCTACGAACAGTCTTACACCAGGCCAACACCCGGTTACGCATCTACGCCAGCGTGTTTCACCCACATGTAGCTGCCCCTTAGTTCAAGTCCAGTGTTTCGTGCTTAATGAATGTCCACACCTCGTCCGCCGTATCAAAATAATGGTGCCTGTCCTGGTACGTTACCCAAACTTCACCCTTTTGCTGTGGAGGGTCGTCTTAGCTCGGTTGAATCCCGCACGCCTCCTAGCCAGTTCAGCTCCCAAGTCCTGGTATATGCGGATCGCGCCATTCTCCCACTTACTGCTGCACTCCTTCTTTGCCCAACGCAAGACACGCTCCCTGTCTGTGAAGCGGTGGAACCTTATCACCATCGCCCTCGGTGGTTCGATCACCCTAGGCTTCCTCGCGAGGACTCTATGCGCCCCATCCAGTTCCAAGGGCCGCGGGAAGGTCCCCGCGCCCATCAGCGTCCCCAACATTGTAGTCACATACGTGCTCGCGTCCGCCCCCTCTGCAGCTTCAGGGAGGCCCAGAATCCGCAGGTTGTGACTTCCTAGACCTATATTCGAGATCATCCAGTCTCTCCTGCCATCTCTTGTGTAAGGCCTCGTGCGCCTCCACCCTGACCGCCAGTCCCAGGATCTCATCCTCATTCTCAGATACCTTCTGCTCCACCTCTTTTATTGCCTTCTCCTGCACCTTCTGAGTCTCCATCACCTTTGCCATGGAGGCCTTCATGGGCCCAGCATCTCCGTCTTCAGCTCTGCGAAGCAGCTCCTCGGAAAGTCTTGCTGCTCTCTCGACCACTTGGTCCGCGCCGGCAGCCACCTTGTCCTCCCGGACCCACTCCACTCGCTTCCCCGCAAGTGCTCTTTTAACAGCCCCGCTCCTGGTTCCCTCCATACAG
Organism: Scyliorhinus canicula; assembly: GCF_902713615.1. Classification (NCBI taxonomy): domain Eukaryota; kingdom Metazoa; phylum Chordata; class Chondrichthyes; order Carcharhiniformes; family Scyliorhinidae; genus Scyliorhinus; species Scyliorhinus canicula. Next base: position 40,802,621 of record NC_052164.1, read on the forward strand.
CGGTGGGGGGAACCTCTCCAGCGTCCTTTCCCACACCGGTAATCACTGTCCAAGTGCCGTTGCCGCCCCGTTTAAAGGCCCGAAACTCCGATCCCGGTGGGTGCTGCCGTGTGCACGACCTATTCGGGACATGGCTGCTACCGGAAGAGTGCACTCTCCCTCGTGCAATCACATCATTCCGATAACGTGGATTGGCTGGGATTTCAGCGGCTGAATTTCCTGTTTCTTTAGGAGATGGGAAAATCCTGGCAAGATGGCTGAAGGAAGGCATTTCAATTTGAAAAGACTGACATTATCTGAAGAAAGTGCACTGTTTAAATTGTTGGGGGCTGGTTTAGTTCAGTTTTCTGGACATCTGGTTCATGATGCAGAGCGAGGCCAACAGCACGGGTTCATTTCCCGTACCAGCTTACCTGAACAGGTGCCGGAATGTGGCGACTAGGGGCTTTTCACAGTAACTTCATACATGTGACAATAAAAGGTTTGTGATTCAGAGCGAGGCCAACAGCACGGGTTCAATTCCCATACCGGTCGAGGTCAAGGCCCTACCTTCTCAAACTTGCCCCTCACCTGAAGTGTGATGATCCTCAAAAGGGAAATGCAGCCTAAGGTCATCTGAGACTACGGCGACCTTACTTACTTATTTAGTTAGCTTGTGGGACCAGGGAGAGATGTTTGATGGTCAGCAGTTTTGTGAGAATTGAGTTAAGGGGGTAGATGGTAAGTTTCATGAACAGTATGACACTGAGGAGTGTAGAGGAACAGGGGGACCTTGGGAGTGCATTGTCCACAAATTCCTGAAGGTCATGGGATGGATTGCTAAGGTGCTTAAGAAGAGATATGGGATAGTTTCCTTTATCAACTGCGACAGAGAAAGAGTGGCAGTTATGTCAAAATGTCTAAAAATAGTTAAGCCATTAGAATACTCGTACCGTTCTGGTCCTGGCATTACAGGAAGGATGTAATCACACTAAAGAGGTAGAGGGGAGAGGATGTTGCCAGGACTGGAGAATTTTAGCCATGATGAAAGATTGAACAGGCTGGGATTGTTTTTTATGGAACAGAGAAGGCTGATGGGAGATTTAATTGGGATGTATAAAATTATGAGGGGCCCCAAGGTAAAGTTGATAGGAAGGACATGCTTCCATTAGCAGAGACATCAATAAATAAGGGGGCATAAACTTCCCATTGTTGGTAAAAGCATAAGATGGGGAGTTGAAGAGAGGATTTTTCACCCATAGGGTAGTGGAACTCACTGTGTGAAAGGTATTACATGCAGAAAATTTATTGCCACTACGGAGATGCAGTTGAAGTGCTATGAGCTAAAGGGCTCTGGACAAAGAGTTAGAAAGTAGGATTAGGCTGGTATCGACTGTATGGGCCAAATTACCTCCTATACTGTAAATTTCTGAGATTGTATAATCCTATGAGCTCAGGGAAAGCACAAAAAGAGTTAGAATAAAGCTGCAGACGCTAGTGATTAGGAATAGAGCAGGAGTGAGTCTGCAGCAAGGGAAAGGGAGAAGTAAGAGAAGGAACCGAATGAGTGGTCTCAATCTTAGTGTCATTGAACTCTTCACACTTGATTGTGGTGAGGAAGGAGCGAGACAGGAATTTAAGGAGATAGTTGCTTGTGGGGAAATGGAACCACAAGCTATCTTTGCAGTACAGGATTCTCTTGAAGTAATAATAATCGGTTATTGTCACAAGTAGGCTTCAATGAAGTTACTGTGAAAAGCCCCTAGCCGTCACATTCCAGCGCCTGTTCAGGAATTGAACCCGCGCTGCTGGCCTTGTTCTGCATTACAAGACAGCTGTTTAGCCCGCTGTGCTAAACCAGCCCCAGTAGTGGGCAATTTGGAAAGTAAGGCATAATGAGCCATAACTTGCTATCAATATAACAGTGAGACTAATGGCACGAGGCATTATAAATGGGCCAATGGCACAGAAAATTCAGTTCAGGGAAAATCTGCAAATTAAACTCAGATATCCAAATGTTGCCATCCAATTCAAATTGTGCCCTGTCATCGTTCGGTTTGTGGAATGGAATGTTCCAGCCTGACTTCCTATTGGAATGCATTGAATGGTGTGAAGTTTTTTTAACAAATTTAAATGCCCAATTGTTTTCCCAATTAAGGGGCAATTTAGCATGGCCAATCCACCTACCCTGTCCATCTTTGTGTTGTGGGGGCGAGATCCACGGGGAGAATGTACAAATTTCACACGGACAGTGACCCAGGGCCGGGATCGAACCTGGGTCCTCGCCACCGCGAGGCAGTAGTGCTACCCACTGCGCCACCATGCCACCCAGAATGGTGTGAGGTTGATGTATTTGCATGGCAGATGTGAACATAACTCGTCACAGAAAGTTACGTCATGTCAGTTCAAGTCTTAAGCACTGGTTTACAGATGTGGATAAGCGTTGGTTGCAGCCAATAAATCTTGCTGACAGGAAAATAAATATCAGATATTGGGCGCAATCTAACCAAATTTCAATAAAGTCTCCTGACGAGCAGGTTTAGCCGGGTGTTTCCTGCCACTTGCAGCGCCGCGAAACACCAATCAGAACTTTGTTACAATCTGGGGCCAGTGGGGAATGCTCCACCCAGGCCGCAATTAGTCCCATTTCCTGCACTGAGGAGTTCTTCGGGCCGCCATTTTTAAATAGTGCCCGATCTCTCGACCTTCTGAAGTGACCCCCACATCTATTAGGGAGTCCTCGTGGGCCCCCCCACACCCGATCTCACATGGACAGGGCATCCCCGGGCCTGATCCCCAGCGCGGACAAAATGCCAGCCAGATACCTTGGCGGTGCCCCTGCCAGATGGCAGTGCCTCCTGGGAAACTTGACACTGCCAGCCTGGTACCCTGGTACTGATACCTGGGTGCCAACCTGGCACTGCCAAGGTGCTAGGTTGGCATTTTCCCCACATTGGGAATCGGGTCTGAAGGTGCCCTGACCATGTGAGGTGGGTGGGTGGGGCCCCGCGGACCCCCTTATAGGTGAGTTGGGGTTCTGGTGGGGTTCAGGGGTTGTGTCGGGGGGTTAAGAGATCGGTGCACCATCTCTTTCTGTACTGGGAAGTTCCAGCAAGTGGAGCCCTTCAGTGCAGGAAACAGGACTAAGTGCAGCTTTGGCGTGGCATTCCCCACTGAGGCCCTGGATTGCAACAGTCCCGATAGGCAGCATGGTGTTGCTTGCCGCTGCGAGTGCTGGGAAACACCCGGCTAAATGCACTCGTCACAGGACTTTGTTGCAATTTAGTTAGATCACACCCGAGCTGTTAGATCTCGTGAGGTGTGGCGAGCTGGGTCGATCCTGGAATAGGGATTACTTGGTATGTACTGACTGCATTGTGCCATCGTTCGGGCACAAGGCAGCCGGTAGATCGCACCCATTATCACTGGATGTTAAAGATATCAAGGGATTGGGGGATTTGATCTAGTTGAATAGTGGAGCAGCCCTGAGGGGCCAAATGGCCTACTCCTATCCCGAGGTTTATCTGTTCCTATTATAAGTGTGGAGTCTCATTCCTTCAGCTTGAATTGTTGGAGATTTTTAATATGTCCAATTAAATTTGTATTTATTTTTTCTTTTACTTTTTCTTTATTCCGTCTCTACTGTCTTATTCTAATCTTTCTTTCTCTTTTTTTCACTCTCTTCCCGTTCCTGATTTGACAGTGAATTCACTCCCTCTAATTCACACTGCTTTCTTAATCTTTGCCCTGTTTGTGTCATAATCCTTTAATCTAATTGGTTATTGAGATGCATGGTCACATTACTCACTCAGGTCCCAGATACCCTGTTTCCCTCACTGTGCCTTTATCAGCTCACACGCTAATATGTTATTAAGTCTCAGGCGGCCGAACGGTAAGGTGAATGCCAGTTTATATATGGTCACAAAAGATCTGCCTATGGCAGCACATATATGCACAGAGTAAAGTCCCATTGGGACAATCAACATGCAGGTCCCTGTCCGCGCCGGCCTTTGTACTGGATTCTTATGAGCCTTAGCTGTTCTGGCCTCCATCCACTAGCAGGGAAGCTTGTATCCCACGGGTCCCAGAGGGAGATCAGTCAGAGAATCCCTGTGGGCCTCCTGTGGGTTACTATACATGTCATTCCAAATATTTAAAAGCTTAAACAAGCAAGACCAAGTCAAGCAGAAGATGTTGTTTGATGGCCTTTTATTGTAAATTATGGCTCAATAATGTTGTGAATGAGATTTTACTCCTTTTCTAGTTCAAATCTTATACTCAAGTTAGAGGGAGCCCTGAACCCTGAACCCCAAGGTACTCAGAAATTACTTTTCCTGAAGTTCTATTTGCATGCTGCCAAGAAATGCAAAGTACAATTCTGACAGGAGGAAATCGTGTACCGTCATTGTTCTAACAGAGAATGTGTAATTGGAAGAGAAGTGAGGCTGTTCAATGGCTGCAGTCTGGTCACATTCCTCATGCATCACACTGGATTTTGAGCACGTCCTCAGAACATTTCTCCCCAGCTCGGCCAGCCCCCATCTCAGCCAGCATGTGCCTCACTCAGTCTGGCTCTGAGTCATGCGGATTCTCAGGTCCATCTGCCAGATTGTGCTGAGTTATCTGGAACTAATGGGACCAGCGATAGGGGACATCATTCACCCTATAGGCACACACACAGAGGATGGTTGCAAGGGTATGTTACTGGAGATGAGCAACACCCATGGGACTATGATCCGCATCAAGATGTGTTGCAAAAGACTTTGTGTTTATGGTACAAGTAACTGACAGATGTTTCTTTCTCTTACAGACATGAGGTGACGTTCCTGATAGGAATCTTGCTGAAAGTGCCTATACTGGGATGGAGATGTCTGCAGTCACGGGAAATGTGCTTGTTCAAGTTGAATTTGACTATGAGTACACAAGGGATGGGAAACTAGTCTCTATTAAGCAAAATGAGCAATATGTCCTTGTCTCACGAACCAATAATAACTGGTGGTACGTTCAAAGGCTTGACCAATCCAAACCATTCTACGTGCCAGCACAATATGTGAGGCAATTGTCTTCAGAAGGATCAACCTCTCCTGGGGTTCAGTCACTGAATGGATCTGATTCTTCTGAAAGCCAAAGTGGAGGAGAGGCGCCGGACACAGTAAATGTCTTGAAAAACCATTGTGACGTTAGGAAGAATCACAACGGACAACAAGGACAGGATCTCTGCAGTTCAGATCCGACCCAGGGGATAAAGAACCAGATCAATACAAGTCCTACTGAAGACAAGAATACTGCATTAAATTTAATGGGCAACAATCACCCTCCAATGGTGCATGGTTCAGAAGATCCTTCACAGAGTTCCAGTGTGAACGCACATTCACTACCATGTTACAGTGAAGTGCACAGAGCCCATGTAACCAATAAAGAATCCGAAAATCAAAAGTCCAACTCTGCCAAAGACTCAATACCGCAAAGCTCTGCAGTCAGGGTTCGGCCCAAGCCGCAAGCCAACCATGTCCAAAGATTTAGTCTGGCAGGAAGGCTCAGTACAATACAACACTTACCGGAAAGCCTCAATCCCGACCATAAGCTCAATATGGGAAAAGACGTTAGCCCATCAGAAAGCTTCTTCCCACCCCGGAGTGCCAGCTTTAGCCACGTGATCAGTTCCAAAAACCATTCTTCTCTGGGGATTGGTAATGTGATACTGGAACACCCAAAACCTGCAGAGAAAAAGGACTCTGCAAGTTCCAAGTCCCTTCCGCGAAGACCAAGTTATGATTCTGAAAATGTTTACGAATCAATACCAGATCTCCCGAAGCCAAAGTCGAAAACACAGAAAGGGAAGTCTCATGGCCAACCAAAGGTTAGTTAGTACGCATGAACGAAGCATTGTGGGTTCGGGGAACAGGACAGATGTGTATGAGTGAATGCATTGATTTGTGAGATTTTTGTTTGTGGAGGGCACTGGTCATTCATTCATAACCCCTTTCCTTTACCCAAGTTTCTTTTTCCTTTTTAGTCCTCTTTTCAGTTCAATTCAGTTTTTGTTTCCATGGCCAGTTTTTGTTTTTTTGTCGGTTTGTTCCCTGTTTCTGTGTTCTGAACCCCAGTCTCATCTCCCCTGTCTAATACAGCTATGGAGATTTGCTTCAGTTTTGGACTTTAACCAATATTAGTTGGTTACTTTGCATTTGTTGAGATTCCCAATCATGGATACAATCGGACAGCCTTACTTGAGTACATTGGACAGCCTTACTTGAAAATTTGAAGACCCTGGGCACGATTTTCCGAGCCCCGCGCCGGGCAGGAGAATCGCCGCAACCACGCCATGCCGCCCCGACACCGGCGCGCGATTCTCCAAGGTGCAGAGAATCGGCGCCATTTGCGCCAGTGCGTTTGGCGCGGTGCCGGTCACGGGCCGCTGTAATTCTCCGGGCCGAGCGGCCGCGCAGAAACGGTAGAGTCCCGCCGGCGCCGTTCCCCCTGGGCTGCCAGCGGGAACTCTGCACAAAGAGTCAGGGGGCGGCTTGTGGAGCGGCGGAAAGCGCTTCTCCGTGGAGGGGGGGGGGGAGTGAGGCTCCGATGGGGTCTGGCACACGATTGGGGCTCACCGATCGGCGAGCCGGCCTAGCCTCCCCCGGGCCTACTTTGTTCCGCTTCCGGCCCCAGAACCCCCGCGCCATGTTCCTTCGGGGCCAGAGTGTTGAAGAAGTCCCCCGCGCATGCGCGGGTTGGCGCAGCCCAACTGCGCATGCGCTGGTTGGCGCGGTGCCCATTTGGCGCAGGGAAGGGAGGCTGGAGCGGCGTTCACAACGCAGCGAACACTGAGGGCGCGATTCTCCGCTGCCCACAACGGGTCGGAGAATAGCGGGAGGGCCTTCCCGACAATTTTCACGGCCTCCCGCTATTCTCTCCCCCCCTCCGGCCGCCCCCCCCCGACACGAATCGCTGCTCGCCGTTATTTACGGCGAACAGTGATTCTCCGCAGGCCAATGGGCCGAATACCGCGGAGTTTGCGGTCGTTTTCACGGCCGCGATCACACCTGCTTTCAGCGTTCGGGAAAACGGCCGCAAAGTGCCCGTCCCGGACAACCATGGCACCGATTGGCACGGCCGGCCAAGGATGGCATGGGCCTGCGATCAGTGGGCACCGATCGCGGGCAGCGGGTCCGATACCCGCGCACTATTTGTTCTTCCGCCGCCCCGCAGGATCAGTCCGCGGGGCGGCTGAGGGGCATGACGGCCCGCGCATGCGTGGGTTTGACGCGTCTGCATGATGACGTCATGCGCGGGTTGGAGCCGTCCAACCCACGCACACGCGGCTGATGTCATCGTGCGCGTCAGTGCCGTGACTCTTGGCGGGCGGAGTTAGCGACATTAGCTAACTCCGCATCGCCGTGATTCCCCCGGCCCTGATACTAGCCCCGCCTGGGGGGGGGGGGGGGAAACGGGTCCCGGGACGGAGCTCCGAGGCTGGCGTGAAACACGGCCAGTTTCACGCCAGCCTTCATGGCACGCTGGATTTGCGGAGAATCGCGCCCTTAGTCTCCATTTTGGAGAATCGCACCCCCTTAATTTGAGCTGCAGAGTGAGGCTGGAATGGGTAGAGGGCTAACTTGCTGCTGGAGAGGATAAATATTTTATTTAGGATTGTAAGTCCCAAATTAGCAGAGAAACTTCCAGAAATTATAAGTACACTCACAGGATTGCAATTTGTAGACGGGAATATCATACAACATTAAAATAAGTTGTTGGAAACTGATAAATGTTCACCTGAGTGTACCAACTCAACCAACTGTATCGAAAGCAAGTTAACTTTTTATTTATATTATTTGAAGGATGTTGCTGTGCCCAGGATTATTGCCAAGATGCAACAAGCTTGTTCACTCTATACTGCAGTCCAAGATGTTTTTGAGAGTTTTGATAACGTGTCATCTGAATGCAAGGCCCTTCTCTCTTTAAATGTTTCACTTTCATTCCTCTTTCAATAACCTGTATGTCTGTATGTGCTGGCTTTTCCTTTCCGAGGAGAGAGTGAGACTACTCTGGCCAAGGACCAAGTTGTATTTAGCTGATGGGCTGTGCTTTACTGTAAACTGAGATAAGGCGTTTTGAACAACCCGCTTTTTCTAGGCTGCAGGGTTGTCCCAATGTAGCCCATTCCATGCTACCCTAGAACCAGAGAAACCTGACTACTGGGATACAGGTATGTGAATGACTGTTTTTGGTGGAGATTGGGACCAGAGCCTCTAACAGCATAAATGTCAAGCACTGGATGATCAGTGCTACTCACAACATAACACGTTGCAGAAACTGGTACAGGGGCTGTTTAGCACAGGGCTAAATCGCTGGCTTTGAAAGCAGACCAAGGCAGGCCAGCAGCATGGTTCAATTCCCATACCTGCCTCCCCGAACAGGCACTGTAATGTGCCGACTGGGTGCTTTTCACAGTAACTTCATTTGAAGTCTACTTGTGACAATAAACCATTTTCATTTCATTTTTCATTTCAAATGATGAATTTCTAAAGGCTGCATTTAGCAACACATGTCCCAAGCAGAATGGAGATGATTTCTCATACAAACCTGGAGACCACCCTGCTATAGGTGAATAATATTGACTCTACAAACATAATTTTTGTTCAGTATCTAACTGCATTTTGCTGGAAAGATAATCTTGTTTTTATCAGACTTTGCAGTAGTTCCAACCATGAGTACTGTTTGGTGTAGTTCATGTAGTGCATGGTAAAATGGGACTGAGCACGGCTTTGTCAAAGGGAGGTTGTGTCTGACAAATCTGTTAGAGTTCTTTGAGGAAATAACAAGCAAGTTAGACAAAGGAGAACCAGTGGACGTGATTTATTTAGATTTCAAGAAGGCATTTGACAAGGTGCCGCATAGGAGACTGTTAAATAAGTCAAGAGCTCATCGTGTTCAGGATAAGATCCTGGCACGGAAAGAGGATTGGCTGACTGGCAGAAGGCAAAGAGTGGGGATAAAGAGGTCTTTTTCAGGATGGCAGTCGGTGACTAGTGGTGTGCCTCAGGGGTCTGTGCTGGGACTACGACATTTAACAATATATATTAATGATCTGGAAGAAGGTATTGAAGGCACTGTTGCTAAGTTTGCAGATGATACAAAGATCATCTTTGAGGAAGCAAGGGGGCTGCAGAAGGACTTGGACAAGCTAGGAGAGTGGGCAATGAAGTGGCAAATGAAATGCAATGTGGAAAAGTGTGAGATTCTGAACTTTGGAAGGAGGGATCTAGGCATAGACTATTTTCTGAATGGGGAAATGCTTCGGAAAGCTGAAGCACAAAGGGACTTGGGAGTCCTTGTTCACGATTCTCGGAAGGTTAATGTGCCGGTTCAGTCGGCAGTTAAGAAGGCAAATACAATGTTAGCATTCATGTCAAGAGGGCTAGAATACAAGATTAGGGATGTACTTCTGAGGCTGTATAAGGCTCTGGTCAGACCCCATTTGGAGTATTGTGAGCAGTTTTGGGCCCCATATCTAAGGAAGGATGTGCTGGCCTTGGAAAGGGTCCAGAGGAGGTTCACAAAATTATCCCTGGAATGAAGAGCTTGTCGTATGAGGAACGTTTGAGGTCTGCACTCATTGGAGTTTTGAAGGATGAGAGGGGAGCTTATTGAAACGTACAAGATACTGCGAGGACTGGATAGAGTGGACGTGGAGAGGATGTTTCCACTTGTAGGAAAAACTAGAACCAGAGGACATCATCTCTGATTAAAGGGACGATCCTTTAAAACAGAGATGAGGAGGAATTTCTTCAGCAAGAGGGTGGTGAATCTATGGAACTCTTTGCCGCAGAAGGCTCTGGAGGCCAATTCACTCAGTGTCTTTAAGACAGAGATAGATAGGTTCTTAATTAATAAGGGGATCAGGGGTTATGGGGAGAAGGTAGGAGAATGGGGATGAGAAAATATCAGCCGTGATTGAATGGCGGAGCAGACTCGATGGGCCAAATGGCCTAATTCTGTTCCCATGTCTTATGGTCTTATGGAGACTCTTTTTAAATAGTTTCTGCTGTAAAATAGTCACTGCTGTTAATTCCGCCTTGCCTCTATTTCATTGGCTGACTGAGTGAGTGGTGTTAACACCTCAAATTTTAAAAATAAACCTTTTTACTGGGTGGAAACTTATATGACTTCCCTCCATCAAGCTCCACTTCCCCGACGTTTGCGATTGAATCTGTCACCGCCAGCTGTGTAAAAATGTCATCCTGTGTCACCAGTTTGTGTTGTTACACTAAAACTTAATTTTCTCACTGCTCCTTCTTAAGCATTTTCTTGCTGATCTGTTAATTAAAACATACCGCAGATGCACATGCTTAGAAATGTGTACTGCAACAAAATAGTATCAAAAATTAAAATGTTTTGATGTACCCACTTATAAACCAGGCTGACTGCTATTTAGTCGCAAGGTGACAAGATAATTCGGAATGAAAAATCACCTTGGACTCACCTTGGTTCACGTATCCAGCATCCCTATTCCAGTATCCGATTGCAAATGCTATTCCAGCATTTACTCCGCTACTATGAGGAAGCCCATTCCAAGGCCAGATCTTCTGGTCCTGCCGAAGGTGCCCGCTCTGTGTCAGGTTCCCCTGTGGAGGGATGGGTATGCCACACTAAAACGCTGTATACATCACGGCCAAGGGCGAGCTGCTTCTGCCCTCGGGAAACACACTGCGGGTGTTTGTGAGGGAATCTCCCACTCTAAATGTTGAACATTTTCTGTGTGCAGCAGAATTCCTGGTATTGGTCCTAAATGTTTCTTTAAATATTTTGCAGATGTGTCTCTTCAGTCGAAGTTTAATGTCCTGCCATGGCGAGTTTGGTGGCCATGCAGGAGTGTGGTATCACCACCGCTTTGTCTCTTCCCCCCCCCCCCCCCCCCCCCCCCTCCCCGATTCAATCTGTGCCAGGAAGGTCCACGAATGACTTTCCCACCCTGCTGTCAGCTCAGACCTTTAGCTGGGTACTTAAGAGCACTTAAGAGCCTAGTCCCACCGCCATATTTATTATTAACCGCTCCCCATGCACGGACCATGACAAACAAAACCATGCGGGTTTGCTTGCAGGCTCTCTGGCAGAAGGCACTCAGAGCCTGATCTGACTTGGCATTGCCAGTCCCTGTCCTTGATGCCCCACCCTCTCTGCACCACAATCCCCCCCCCCCCCCCCCCCCCCCCCCCCCCCCCCCACTCCAACAATCCACCTCCTGCCATCAATCACCTGTGGCGTGGGATCCAGTGTCGAATGGCTTGGGTGGGTATCGTACCGACAGAAGCCACCACACCACCTCTCCCCAGTGGCGCTGCTGTTCGATAGTGCTGCTGACTTTTGATCAATCAGCAGTTTTCGGCAGATGAGACCTCTGCCCTGGGAGGACCTGCCACTTTCCGGTTAAGTGCTTGAGGGCACTTAATTCAGCGGGCCTTCCCTAAAAGATGCCACATGGAGTTCCAACTGTCTCAACAGTGAGCCGTCACCTCCGTTAAATACCATTTCTTGTCTACTCTACCAATTCAAATTGCAGAAATGTCCTGGTTTTCCATTCCCTTTTTTACTTTCAAATTGTTGTGTTTCTTCCCACACCTAATGGTGCATAAGGCAAACTTACATCTGTTTCCAAAGCCAGTTATTCGTGGAACAGATCACGAGCCTGTCCTCCGGGGCTTGTAGTATGAGCAATGCCTCTCCATATTAAGCATGGCTAACCAAGAGCCTCACCCGCCCTTATTGCCAGCCATTGGCATGTTGGAAGGATTTTAACAGGTTGACAATCAATCTGTTGGTTGCATAGTGATTACACCTTGGCCATGAAGTGCTGAGGTGGGACTCAAAGGCAGTACCTCTGGCTCAGAGGCAGGGACATTAACCACTGTACCACATTCTCATCAAATTATACAGAGAATGAAATAAAAATAGAAAATTCTGGAAAAACTCAGCATCTCTGGAGAGAGTAATAGTGTTCACCTTTCGAGTGCAATATGATTCTTCTTTGGATCAGCGAATGAGGGCCTGGTAATCAACAACAGTCATCAAAATGTACGCTTCTCTTGAGCTCTAATAGGAAATAATAAATAAAATTGCATTGTACTGGAAACTCTGAACTTAATAACTCGTATAACTGGTATTATTTCCTCTCATATGGGGCGGAATTCTCCGCTCCCGCGCGGCATCGGGAAGGCCGTCGTGAACTCGGCTGAGTTTCACGACGATCTCGGAGACCGCTCCTCGCACCCTATTCACCACCCCCCCCCCCCCCCCCCCCCCCCCCCAAGGGGGCTAGGAGCGGCATTCCGTAAATCTTGGCCGCCGGGCCTTGACGCTTGTGTCAAGGCGGTGCGCCGAGAATGACGCCACGGCGGCACCTAAGTGACGTCAGCCGCGCATGCGCAGGTTGGCCGGCTCCAACCCGCGCATGCGCCGTTGTCGTCTTCCCCTCCGCTGCCCCGCAAGATGTGGCAGCTTGATCTTGCGGGCGGTGGAGGGGAAAGAGTGCGTCCCTTGGAGACACCGGCCCGACGATCGGTGGGCACCGATAGCGGGCCAGTCCCCTCCCGAGCACGGCTGTGGTGCTCACTCCCCTCTCCGCCCCCCACAAGCCACAAACGAAGCTTTGGTGCCATGTTCACGACGGCAGCGACTAGGAGGGAACGTCAGGCTGCTCGGCCCATCTGGGCCGGAGAATCACCGGTCGCCGTTAAAAACGGCGAGCGCCGATTCTCCGAGCGGGGGGTGGGAGAATCGCGGGGGGTGCCAGGGCGGCGTGTCGTGAGTTGCCCGGCCCTCCCGCGATTCACCCACCCGTTGTGGGGAGCGGAGAATTCCGCCCATGGTGTTTCCAATAAGAAAAAGTGCAACATTTCTTGTTGTGCTGGTCACTAAACTTAGCGAGAGCTTTTAGAAATGTTTTAAGAGTGTGGTCACTCATGTTTGTGTTCCTAGAACATTTAAACTTTGCCAATAGAGAGTGGAGTTTGTACACGTGTTCTGATCTGTAGCCCCCGCTCAAACTAGGGAGTTTGAAAAGTGTGCTGCAAAGGTGTAAATTGATTTCTGAATGTAATTGACCGTTGTAATTAAATTTCTCATGTTTGTAGATGATACCAAACCCGGGGTTGGGGTGAGGAGGTTGGGGAGCAGTAGAATCAGGGGAGATAGTTGCAAAATTGTAAAATGAGTTCAACAACATATGCAAGTGGGCCGACATTTAATGCAGAAACAGGGAACGTCTGACACATTGAAGGGAAAATGAAAGAAGTGCACCATGCGCATTGTTTCAAAATCCCTCCGCATGAAACTAAAACACAGCTAGGAATGTTTGTCTTCTTCCTTGGTGATCACTTGCTAATGAGTATGATTGCTTAAGAAACTCCTTGTGACTGGTCATGGCTTCTGTGGGTTCTTGCAAGGCTGATGAGCCTGATCCGAGATTCGCATCATCGGCTGCACACTTGGCAGGTGTTTCTGGACGGCAGGATTGGTCCCTGGTCTCTAGATCGCTGGCATTCCTTTCTCACACTCCTTTTTCGGGCCTCCTCTTTCCGTTGGGTGTCCTCAAAGAATTGTGTCCCTTCAATCAGGAGGTTCCTCCAAGTCGGTCTCTTCTGTGCAAGGGTCTCCAGATGTTGACGTCAATGTTGCCTTTCTTGAGGTAAGTCTTCAGGGTGTCTTTGAAGTGCATCGTTTGCCCTCTTGTTCGGGATCCTTCGTTGAGCTGGGTAGAGAAGATTTTCTTTTGCGGTCGGACTCTGACATCATAAGCACATGGCCGTCCCAGTGGAGTTGGTTTCTGATGATCAATAATAACCAATTATCTTTATTATTGTCACAAGTAGGCTTACATTAACACTGCAATGAAGTTACTGTGAAAATCCCCTAGTTGCCACACTCCGGCGCCTGTTCGGGCACACAGAGGGAGAATTTAGAATGTCCAATTCACCTAACAGCACTCCTTTCGAGACTTGTGGGAGGAAACAGGAACACCCAGAGGAAACCCACGCGGACAAAAGGGAGAACGTGCAGACGTCACACACTCAGTGACCCAAGCCGGGACCCTGGGGCTGTGAAGTAACAATGCTAACCACTGTGCTGTCGTGCCGCCCTGTGATCATGGCCTCAATACTGGTGCTCTTGGCTTCTTCAAGGACACTGATGCCCTTCTAGCTGATGCAGAGAATCAATTTCAGACAGGGTTGATGGTACTTCTCCAGGGCCTTGAGCCACACTTCTGAGCCCAGAGTAGTAAATTTAAAGCAAAACATGTCTCTCCAACAGGCAGCATCAATCAACAGATAAATTAGATATTGTCTGAGCAGTGGAATACATGTCAAAGCTGCTTGTGATCACGTTATACAAGTTCTCCGGTTGGACATGCAGCTCCGATGACCAAGAAGACAGACATTGAACTGTACAGAAGAGAACCATAAGGTTGATTCCAAAGAAGTTACTCCAATCAGGAGAGACTTTGGGTCTTCAACTTAAACTGAACCAATGAGGTACTCTCATCTCATATCATTAAAGATCCAGAAAAAATATGAACCCAGCTTGTTACTTTAAATTAAGATGCAGGAGTCAAAGTAGGGGACTCGTAACAAATCATTTAAAAAATGCCATTGCACAAGGGGCTGGGATTCTCCGACCCCCACGTCGGGTCGGAGAATTGCCGGGGGGGGGGGGGGGGGGGGGCGTGAATCCCGCCCCCGCTGGCTACCGAATTCTCCAGCACCGGAGATTGGGCGGGGGTGGGAATCGCGTGGTGCCGGTCAGCGGCCTCTCGCAGCACTCCCCCCCCCCCCCCCCCCCCCCCCCCCCGGCGACTCACCGACCCGCGATGGACCAAAGTCCCGCCCGTTCTTTGCCAGTCCCGCCGACGTAAATTAGACTAGATCCCTTACCGGCGCGGGCGGGCTCCAGGGTCCTGGGGGGGGGGGGGGGGCACGGGGCGATCTGGCCCTGGGGGCTGCCCCCACAGTGGCCTGGCCCACGATTGGGGCCCACCGATCCGTGGGCGGGCCTGTGCCATCAGGGCACTCTTTTTCTACGCACCGGCCGTGTCAGCGTCCACGATGGCCGACGCGTAGGTGAACCCCCACCCCTGCGCAAGCGCGGGGATGACGTCAGCAGCCGCTGACGCTCTTGCGCATGCACGGACCCGCGCCGGCCGGCGGAGTCCCTTCAGCCCCGCTGGCGTGGCGCCAAAGGTCTTCCACACCGGCAGGCGGGGCGCAAACCACTCCTGCGCCGGCCTAGCCCCGGAGGTGCGGAGGATTCCTTACCTTTGGGGCGGGCCGATGCCGGAGTGGTTCACGCCACTCCGCCCCGCTGGGAACCCCCCCCCCCGCCCCGCCGGGTACGGCTTTCCCTGGCGGCGGGATTCTCTGGTCCCGCCAGCAGCGCATCCCCGTCCACGGATTTCCTGGTGGTGCGGAGTGGTTTCAGTGGGAAATCCAATTGACAAACAGTTGGACTAGAGAATCTCGCTGCAGGCAAACGCCGTGCTCCCTCCCGCTGCTGGAAAATCCAACCCCCTATAAGAAATAAGATGCTAAATGCGTGGGCGGGGTCCAGGACCTCTCCAAACAAATTAATTAAGATGGGGGGAAAATCACCTTCCTCATCCATTATTGTCTTGTGATCTTGGAAGACAAAACCAGATTTATGATTTTTTTATAAAATCATAGACAAAGGGCTAATAATTGTGAACACTTCTTGCGGAATAATCTCTAGTTTAACATGAATTTTCAGAATTACTTCCAGGTGACTAATCTATTTAGGACTTGCGTTGGAAACATCTGGTTCTCATGTGAGGCGCAGGCATATGTCTACCTATTTGGAATAGATAGCTTCTTGACCGAGACAGATACACATATTCCTGAACATCGGAATGCCCATACACTTGGCTGGGACAGGGGAGATGACCTTCATAAAAGTATTTACTGTTTCTGTCTGTAAGAAGTGTGTTAGCCTCAGTAAACTGATGAGGACCAGGGCGAGGCAGCAATGCAAAACCACTTCAATCGGCTGTGAAATTGCCTTGAACCCAGCCCTCAGTCAAGAGTTTGCACAGGCTGAACAAAGTTCACGAGGGAATAGGTTGTACAAGCTTATTGAAGGAGCAGGTTCGATGGGCAAAGTGAACCTTTCCCATTCCATATCTTTTAAATCCACATTTATATTCATCCAGCGACAGACAACAGCACAATCTAACTGAAGCATCCAAATTTGATTAGACCAGTAGCCGGGGATTCTGTTTTTAAGTTTAACTGAGTACTTCAGATTATCACATGTCTCCAGCGGAAACATCTTCCCTGCAAAGTGTAGGCCTGTAATTCTTATTTTTGAAAAGATGAATTGGTCCTGAAGAGATGTAGTGCAGATTCATCCAAATGGCTTTGGGGTGAGGTTGGGGATTAATTATAAGAACAATGTTGCATAGACTACGCTTATATTTCTTTGAATTTATACGGTTGACAGATGACTTGATTGAGCTGTTTAAAATGTTCACAGGATTTGATAGAATAGATGCAGGGTAATTATTTTCTCTATGGGTATGGTTGCCAACCCCCCCAGGGTTGGCCTGGAGTCTCCAGGGGGTGTGCGGTCACAGGGAAAAATCATCGAGACATTAAAGACTTCAATATTTTCCTTGACCAAATATTGAAAATGGAGGGAAAAAAGGTGTTTGGCTGACAGTCAAGCATCATCTAAATGGATAATGAGTCTCTTTGCTTTCCGATTGGTAGAGGAAGCCAGTGCGTCACGACAATCAGTGTGTTGGCTGACTAATGGATGGAACATGGGAGAAAGTCATGTGATGAAACCTCCAGGAATACATTCAATCACAGTTGGCAACCCTAAAAAAAAAGTTCTTTGTTCTTGTTCTTTTTGTTCTAATGTGAGGGAATTGAGCGGGCAGTCTTAAAATTAGAGGTAGGCCATTTTGGAGGGAACTCGAGAAATACTTTTACACAGCAGAAATCTGGAAATCTCTCCTCCCCGAGACGTCTGTGGATGCTAAAACCAAGACTGTGTGGAGCATTGCACTTTCTCTCCGTGTCTGCGTGGGTTTCCTCCGGGTGCTCCTAATTTCCTCCCACAATCCAAAGATATGCAGGTTAGGTGGATTGACTGTGCTAAAGTTTCCCCTTAGTATCCAAGGATTAGATTGGTTTGAAGGGTTACGGGGATAGCGCGGCGGAGTGGGCCTCGGTGGGGTGCTCTTTCGGAGGGCTGGTGCAGACTCGATTGGCCGAATGACCTCCTTCTGTAGTGTATGGATTCTATGATTCTGTGATGTTTGTTGGGTGGAGGTGCCAAGGAATATCAAGTTTGATGGGTAATAGGAGCTGAGTTGCAATCAGTCATGCTCTAACATGGTTCTCCCCCCCCCCCCCTCTCCACTGCGGCATGTTTCCAGTGGCGGAGACGGCTTGCCATTGGCTGCAGGCAGGATCTTCCGGTCCTGCCGATGTCTACAGCGTTTCATGTGGCTCACCTGTCCCGCCACCAAGAAACCCGCGGCAGGGGGTTGCCTTCGGTGGGAAGGGCTGGAAAATCCCTCCCTCTATATTTTGTCACTCTAATCTCTTATGGTAGTCCACTCCTTTCAATCCACTATTGGCAGCTGAAATTTCAGGTGCCTTGGGCATAAGCCCTGGAATTCTCTCGTGAAACCTCTTAACCTTTCGTTCTTCCAATTAAGACATTCCTCAGAAGCTACCTCTTTGACCAGGTTTTTGATCATCTATCCTAATGTCTCCTTCTTTGGTTTTGTATCAATTTCTGCCTGATTATGCTCCTGTGAAGTTTGGAACAATAAAGGTTCTTTATAAATGTAAGGTTTTTCATAGAATTTACAGTGCAGAAGGAGGCCATTCAGCCCATCGAGTCTGCATCGGCTCTTGGAAAGAGCGCCCTACCCAAGGTCAACACCTCCACCCTATCCCAATAACCCAGTAACCCCACCCAACACTAAGGGCAATTTTGGACACTAAGGGCAATTTATCATGGCCAATCCACCTAACCTGCATATCTTTGGACTGTGGGAGGAAACCGGAGTACCCGGAGGAAACCCACGCACACACGGGGAGGATGTGCAGACTCCACACAGACAGTGACCCAAGCCGGAATCGAACCTGCGACCCTGGAGCTGTGAAGCAATTGTGCTATCCACAATGCTACCGTGCTGCCCTTGTTTTGTTGTGATCATATTGGCATCTGCATGCACGTTCTGCTGTTGTCCTGGATGTTTTGGGAGCCTGATGTAAATTATTTCTGAGCTTCTGATAGAAACACATCGTGCAAGCCGTGATGATCAGTCTGTCTGTGAGTGCTGTATACATGGAGACAGGCTGGGGTCTGGAAGTAAACATAAGAGCTGGATTTTCACAGAAACTGTAGACACCAAGGCCCTTTAAAAAAGAAAGCCGGAACCCGAACGTGGGATTCGCAGCCCCACTCCTGATCCTGTCAATTTTCAGCGGTGCAGCAGGGCTGCAGGTTGGTGTGGGTCATGAACCTGCACCCTGCCTTCTTGATCTGGCTGGCCCCATTGTGGGCATCTTCAAGCCCCTCAGCAAATTCTGGGCCATCTTTTCAAGGACATGTGGTTTACGCCTCTCAGAGGTGTAACGAACCATAATCTGGAGGGAACATTTTGAAAGATATGTTCAAAAGGTTTTATTTGTGCCCTCAGGCCAACCTATGCCCATCTTCCCACGTCCCATGGCTGCTCATACCCCCGCATGCCAAACTTAGCTCTTCTCTGTACTCTGTTTTTATAGGGTTGATTGGTTCTGTAAAATCGGCAGATGTGAAAAAGCTTTAAAAGATGTGATTCATTCATAAAAATTGATTTTACAACAACCCTATAAAAGTGTCAATTATCCAAACTCTTTAGTATCAATAGCAGAAACTTCAAGTACTTGAACACTCTTTATCGTGTGTAAAGAAACATTGTGTAATTGACAGACTAGTTCATAGCGTAAGAGCTGTCAATCAAGCACCATTTTCCTTCAAGCACAGCTATTTCAAGAGAGTAATGGAAGTCTGGGCTCTTAGCCAAGGATGCACAATGTGTCTTGTACAAAGGCTACTCTGGGTGAATTGGCATGGAAGTGCTATAGGTTGGCATGGAGCTTATGTGAGGCCATTGCAGTGTGTGGAGGGGCATAATTCGGCCTGGGCAGTATAAGGAGTTGGCGGGTGGGTGGGAAGCATGAGATGGCATGAGCTGGCGGGATGGGGCATGGGGAGTGTGAGCAGGGATGAGGGCTTGAGGGCTACTTTTTTTTTTAGAGATTTCATTGTAACTGGGATCCAGTCCCAGAGCACCAAGGTGGGGCCTTTTAAACAGCATACGTGAGCACCTAGCAGCCCTTGTGGCTGCCCCTGAATTATTTCCAAGGAGAGTGGGCCTGACTCTAGCACGCACCTGTGCCCACCCCCTAATGAAAATTCTACCTTTCCAGGCAATTTCCCCCAAGGTGGGTAGACAGGGCCAGGAAACTTCCTGACTCCCACTACCCACCTTGAGGATGAAAATCCAACACAAGGGGTTTAAATGTGCATTTAGGTCATTCTCCAGAAATAAATCAAACTGCAATATGAAAGCAGTTTTACATTCTTATATTTATGCACCTGCCTTACTTTCAGTTACACCGGAACAGGTGGTGTTTCCATAGAACATACAGTGCAGAAGGAGGCCATTCGGCCCATCGAGTCTGCACCAACCCACTTAAGCCCTCATTTCTTCCCTATCCCCGTAACCCAACAAATCTTTACTGATGGAAAGTATTGAATAGTTAGTACTGTATACCTCATCCAGACATAACCTCTTAATTGCACTATCCAAGTGTTTCCATTTCCATTTAGCCTGCCTAATATTTTAAATTAATATAGAAATATTTAATGGAAAATAAAGTAAGAAAAAAAGCAATAAAAATTGGGAATAAGAATACTGGTCCAAACTGGTCTTGTGTACCTTAAAATGGAATACCAGTAAAAACTGGGAAATAAGAATATTGGTCTGAACTGTTTTCTCCCCATTGGGCATGTTGGCCATCCATTGCCAGCCTTGGCTTAGTAGTAGCACCCTTGTCTCAGAGTGCAGGGATTACAGGTTCAAGCCTCAGGCTTGACACTTGAGCACAACATCTAGGCTGATAGTGGGGCACTGAGGGAGGTCTGCATTGTTGGAGGTGCTGTCTTTGATGTGAGGTTGAATTGAGCCCCTGTCTGCCCTCCCACGTGGACATAAATCCAACGTCACTACTTTGAAGAAGAAGAACCGAGGAGCTCTCCCTGATGTCCTGGCTTGTATTCATCTCTCAGCCAGCTTCACCATTATTGCAGGATCATATTTCCTATATTATAACCATTTCATTGGCTTTAAGAGGCACTAAAGCATTGCAATTCAGGAGAGCGAGATCATGCGCAAAGGACCTATAGGCGCAGTTTCTCAGTTCCACCACTAGGGGACCCCATTGTGTGATGCAGAAAGCCATCCTGAGACAACCAGGCCTCCCATGGAGTTTGAGGCCTACCCTGTAGTTGCTGTTTGAACAGGGATGGACTTCAGCCTATGGTTTGCTTTGAAAATGAGATGTACTCACAATGTGGGCAAGGCTAAACTCCAGAAAAAGTCTCAAAATCTCAGGGGATAAAAACAGAGCTTGACTTAATCATCACCGCCCTTGACCTTTGAGGGTAGGCACCATGCCGACACCTGTTTTCCACAGGTATTTACAAAAAAAATTTTTGAGTTCCCAATTCATTTTTTACAATTAAGGGGCAATTTAGGGCGCCACCGAGCTGCCCTTTCCACAGGTATTTCAGCATTTATTTAAGATTCTCCCTCATGCTGTTCTTCCACTTGCATTACTATTGTTGCAACATCATTTCACCGATGTGATAAGTCTGTGTAAAGAAACAAAAATAGACATTTGCATTTATATAGCACCTGCCATGAACTCAGGATATCCCAAAGTGCTTTATGACTGCTGAAGTGCTTTTGAAATGCAGCAGCTATTTTGCAAGATCCCACAAGCATCAATGACGCTATGGCCAAAAATCGTTTTAGCGATAGCAGAGGGATAAATATCGCCCAGGACAACATGTTCTCAAAGAGTAACATGGATTATTCTCCTGTCATCTGCAGAGGCTGAGTCAGTTTAAAGGTTTAATCCGAAAGATGACAGGCAAAGTTCTCCCAAGCCCCAATGGCGGGTGGGGTTTAGAATTCAGTGGGAGGCCCAAAAAATGTTTTTACGCCAGTGTGAATCGACAGTGGGATCCCCCAATTGTGCCCGCCATAGTAGATTGGAAAACCCGCTGGAGGTTGGCGTAGAACTCATTTGCATCTAATGGGGTTCAGATCAAGGCACAACCACCCACGTCCAATTGTCTGCGGCGCAAGTGGGAAAACACACCGGTGCAAAACCCGTCTGGAACAGCGTGGTGTGTGTGTTGGGACTCGCCTAAACAAGCCTGGAACTGCCTCCGGGTGTGCAAGATGGAGGTCAAAGGCAACCCTAGATCAACCGTACACCACAGCAATGGATGGAGAAAGCTTCTGCAGATGGACCTTGCAGATTTTGGTGTACCGGTGGGGATCCACTTTCCAGCCTCAGAATGTTCCCGGAGATCCATCTTTTTTCTCAGGAAGTCCATCTTCCTTCTTTGATAGTAGGTCAGTGATGTTGGGCGCCTTTTCAATATGACACTCGGATAGGAGGAAGGAAAACACACCATCAGGCCTGCCCTGCCATGGAATATGGCGCAAAACACCTGGCGACATAATTAATGAGGTCGGGGCTAGGAGATTTGGCTTGTTTTCCCACCAGCCTCTGCAACGGGAAACACCCCTCGTTCCCACCCCCGCCACTGGACTTAGTCCCCAGATGGGAGAATTCCGCCCAGCAGCTCAATTCTGTGCTCAGGGCCGGGATTCTCCCCTACCCGGTGGGGTGGGGGGTCCCGGTGTAGTGGAGTGGCGCCAACTACTCCGGCGTCGGGCTTCTCCAAAGGTGCCGCGCCGGAGTGGTTTCCGCCAAGCCGACTGGCGGCAAAACCGGCGCCAACGGCCTTTGACGCCCGCCGCCCAGCGTCAGGGCTGGCCGAAAGGCCTTCACCGGATCGCGAAAGCGCCGGTGCGTCAGCGGCCGCTAACGTCACAGCTGGCGCATGCGCAGTAGGGGGGGTCTCTTCCGCCTCCGCCATGGTGGAGGCCATGGCGGCGGCGGAAGAAAAAGAGTGCCCCCACGGCACAAGCCCGCCCGCCGATCAGTGGGCCCCGATTGCGGGCCAGGCCACCGTGGGGTCCGATCGCCCCGCGCCCCCCCCCAGGACCCCGGGGGCCCGCTCGCGCCGCCGGCACCAGAGGTGCTCTAATTCCCGCCTGTGGGAGAGGCCTGTCAGTGGCGGGACTTCGGCCCATCACGGGCCAGAGAATCGCCGCGGGGGGCACGCCGATCGGCGGGGCGTGATTCCCGCTCCTGCCGATTCCCGGGTGGAGGAGAATTCCGACCACGGCAGGGGCGGGATTTACGCCAGCCGGGGGCAACTTCCCGACACTGTGGGGGGGTCGGAGAACTCTGCCCTCGATCTCTGAGGTGGAACTATGAGCCTGTGACCTTATCACTCAAAAGGTGGGATTGCTGTCAAGGCAGTGATTTATGTGGAATTAATAGGTTGAGTTTTCAAACTGCGTAACTTTCAAAGTTGTCATTGCATCAACTCAAAATACATTAAATTCTGACAGGACCGCTAATGCTTTTCCATCTGTTGCATCCGTGGATAATTTAAATAATCAAAAGAAGAAATAGCTTGTGATGATGTCGCTCCCTTCACACCCCAGAGGAGTGTTACTGCCAATGGGGTACTAACATGGAAATAAAGTATCAGAGTGAACATGTTAAACAGAACTCTAATCTCACTGGATAGAATAAACATTACTGTTGGTGTGCAGTGAAAGTATTGCCAGATTTGTCTGATGAATGACTGTGAATCTTGTTTTGTGTTTCTGGATTTTGCTCATCCATTATCAGGTTGCCCCCAAAGTAAATATTGAGAAAACAGTCTTTTGTAGTTTTGGAATCTCCACATAGATCCATGTGCTGAACGCTTATTCGTTGACTCAGAGATCCGTACCCTCGGCGATTCATGCCCTGGAAAATTCCTCAACGACTTGTCATTCAGGAATTTCTCAATTCTGTGAATGATGAAAGCAAGGAATTTGGCAGAAACCAATTCTTCCATTGCACTAAAAAAAAGCTTGGGATGTGACGATTGGATAGAATGGTGCCACACCTCACAAACTGCGAAAGGCAGGTTCACAGCCTGAACTCTGAGTTCCTGGAATCATTACATTTTACAGCATTGAAGGTCATTGTGCCAAATCTTCAGAACGGACTATCATATTAATCTCAGCAAGTGTGCGTCTATTATTCAGGTTAAATTCACCCTGAAAACAGAATGGTATTATAAAAACTTAAGAGTTAGCTGATCTCACATTGCAACAGCTGGGATGCTGCAACTAACCTCCCTTAGGGAGTTATGACACATTCTTACTTCTTATTCAGTAAAGCTGCAAACGACTGCTCTGCTGATTAGGCTGAGGGTTACATCTGGCTTTGCTGTGGTAACCATCAATAAGCTCCCATAGTTGAATAGTCTGCCAATGGATCCAGTCTCGCACACAGGGGTCCACAGTCTCTGGAACCACATATGGGGCAGTGCCCATCAGGCCAGGAAGGAGAAAATTGCTGGAGGAATAAATTGGGAGGAGGAAATGATTCTCAACTTGCCAGTACCCCTGTTAGACAGAGTAGAACATAGATTTAAGCGAAGGATGAGTAAAAGCTCTCTTGCACGGGAGTCATGCAGAGGAAAATTGGTGCAAGTATTTACAAGCGAGGCCTGGCCGCCATGGCTTTTGAAGGGGTGCGAGAAGGTAAGAAGACTCTCAAAACTCAAACCCTGTGGGGTTTACTGGGGGCTGTCTGTCTGGGCCGAGGACACTAACAGGGAATGACTGGGTGCGCCCCCCTCGGCATTGGGATGGCCTGGCTCAGACTGCCATTGCTTCAGTATGTTATTTAAATACACCCCTTTGGTGCTACTTAAAGGCTCCTGGCTGTCCACACTGCTGACTACTCACTGTATCCTGTAAATACTCTGAGAGCCTCTGTGAACTGACCCAACCTGCCCCTCTGGAAATCCTCAGACCACAGCAGTATCATTAATAGGTTGGGCGTGGTCAAGCTCAAACACGGGCCCACCAGCTGCATTCTTAAGAAATGCAGCACCACTATTGGGCAAGCAGGGGATTAGCAGAGCTCACCCCAACCAAAGAGCATCTGCACCGTGACCTTTGGAGCCCTCCCTGGCACACTGCCCCTCTCAAAGTAGAGGCCTCACCAGTGACACTATCAGTAAGCCCACCCCTCAGGATCACAAGCTATCTCCAAGACATGCCTGTCCACCGGGCCTCTGAACAAAGAACAAGAACAAAGAAAATTACAGCACAGGAACAGGCTCTTCGGCCCTCCCAGCCTGCGCCAATCCAGATCCTTTATCTAAACCTGTTGCCTATTTTCCAAGGATCTACTTCCCTCGGTTCCCTGCCCGTTCATACATCTGTCTAGATGCATCTTAAATGATGCTATTGTGCCCGCCTCTACCACCTCTGCTGGCAAAGCGTTCCAGGCACCCACCACCCTCTGCGTAAAAAAAACTTTCCACGCACATCTCCCTTAAACTTTCCCCCTCTCACCTTGAAATTGTGACCCCTTGTCATTGACACTCCCACTCTTGGAAAAAGCTTGTTGCTATCCACCCTGTCCATACCTCTCATAATTTTGTAGACCTCAATCAGGTCCCCACTCAACCTCTGTTTTTCCAACGAAAACAATCCTAATCTGCTCAACCTTTCTTCATAGCTAGCACCGTCCATACCAGGCAGCGTCCTGGTGAACCTCCTCTGCCCCCTCTCTAAAGCATCTACATCCTTCTGGTAATCTGGCAACCAGAACTGCATACAGTATTCTAAATGTGGCCTAACCAAAGTCCTGGACAACTGTAACATGACCTGCCGACTCTTGTACTCAATACCCTGTCCGATGAAGGCAAGCATACTGTATGCCTTCTTGACCACTCTATCGACCTGCATTGCCACCTTCAGGGTACAATGGACCTGAACTCCCAGATCTCTCTGTACATCAGTTTTCCCCAGGACTCTTCCATTGACCATATAGTCCGCTCTTGAATTGGACCTTCCAAAATGCATCACCTCGCATTTGCCTGGATTGAACTCCACCTGCCATTTCTCTGCCAACTCTCCAATCTATCTATATTTTGCTGTGTTCTCTGACAGTGCCCCTCGCTATCTGCAACTCCACCAATCTTAGTATCATCTGCAAACTTGCTAATCAGACCACCTATACCTTCATCCAGATCATTTATTTATATCACAAACAACAGTGGTCTGAGCATGAGTCGCTGTGGAACACCACAAGTCACCTTTCTTCATTTTGAGACACTCCCTTCCACCACTACTCTCTGTCTCCTGTTGCCCAGCCAGTTCTTTATCCATCTAGCTAGTACACCCTGAACCCCATGCGACTTCACTTTTTCCAACAACATGCCATGGGAAACGTTATCAAACGCCTTTATCTACAGCCCTTCCCTCGTCAATTAACTTTGTCACTTCCTCAAAGAATTCTATTAGGTTTGTAAGACATAACCATCCCTGCACAAAACCATGCTGCCGATCACTGATAAGTCTATCTTCTTCCAAATGTGAATAGATCCTATCCTTCAGTATCTTCTCCAACAGTTTGCCTACCACTGACGTCAAGCTCACAGGTCTATAATTCCCTGGATTATCCCTGCTACCCTTCTTAAACAAAGGGACAACATTAGCAATTCTCCAGTCCTCCGGGACCTCAGCCATGCTCAAGGATGCTGCAAAGATACCTGTTAAGGCCCCAGCTATTTCGTCCCTTGCTTCCCTCAGTAACCTGGGATAGATCCCATCCAGACCTGGGGACTTGTCCACCTTAATGCCTTTTAGAATACCCAAAACATCCCCCTTCCTTATGCTGACTTGGCCTAGAGTATTTAAACATCCATCCCTCGCCTTAATATCCGTCATGTCCCTCTCCTTGGTGAATACCGATGCAAAGTACTCATTAAGAATCTCACCCATTTCCTCTGACTCCATGCATAAATTCCCTCTTTTGTCTTTGAGTGGGCCAATCCTTTCTCTAGTTACCCTCTTGCTCCTTATATACGAATAAAAGGCTTTGGGATTTTCCTTAACCCTGTTAGCCAAAGATATTTCATGACCCCTTTTAGCCCTCTTTATTGCATGTTTGAGATTTGTCCTACTTTCCCAATATTCCTCCAAAGCTTCATCAGTTTTAAGTCGCATAGATCTTATGTATGCTTCCTTTTCCATCTTAGCTTGTCTCACAATTCCACCCGTCATCCATGGTTCCCTAATCTTTCATTTCTATCCCTCATTTTCACAGGGACATCACAGTAGCATGGTGGTTAGCATAAATGCTTCACAGCTCCAGGGTCCCAGGTTCGGTTCCCAGCTGGGTCACTGTCTGTGCGGAGTTTGCAGGTCCTCCCCGTGTGTGCGCGGGTTTCCTCCGGGTTCTCCGGTTTCCTCCCACAGTCCAAAAATGTGCGGGTTAGGTGGATTGGCCATGCTAAATTGCCCGTAGTGTCCTAAAAAGTAAGGTTGGGGGGGGGGGGGGGGGGGTTGTTGGGTTACGGGTATAGGGTGGATACGTGGGTTTGAGTAGGGTGATCATTGCTCGGCACAACATCGAGGGCCGAAGGGCCTGTTCTGTTCTGTACTGTACTGTTCTATGTTCTATGTCTGTCCTGCACTCTAATCAACGTTTCCTTAAAAGACTCCCACATTTCAAATGTGGATTTGCCCATAAACAGCTGCTCCCAATCCACATTCCCTAGCTCCTGCCTAATTTTGTTATACTTTGCCTTTCCCCAATTTAGCACTCTTCCTTTAGGACCACTCTCGTCTTTGTCCATGAGTATTCTAAAACTTATGGAATTTGATCACTATTCCCAAAGTAATCACCGACTGAAACTTCAACCACCTGACCAGGATCATTCCCCAATACCAGGTCCAGTAGGGCTCCTTCCCGAGTTGGACTATTTACATACTGCTCTAAAAAACTCTCCTCGATGCTCTTTACAAATTCTGCTCCATCTACGCCTTCAACACTACATGAGTCCCATCCAATGTTGGGGAAGTTAAAATCTCCCATCACGACCACCCTATTGCTCCTACATTTTTCTATAATCTGTCTACATATTTGTACCTCTATTTCACGCTCACTTTTGGGAGGCCTGTAGTAAAGTCCCAACAATGTTACTGAACCTTTCCTATTTCTTAGCTCTACCCATATTCCCTCAGTGCTCAAATCCCCATAATGTCCTCCTTAATCACAGCTGTGATATAATCTCTGATCAGTAATGCAACTCCTCCACCCCTTATACCTCCCTCTCTATCCCTCCTGAAGCATCTATACCCTGGGATATTTAGTTGCCAATCTTCCCCTTCCCTCAACCAAGTCTCAGTAATACCAATAACAGCATATTCCCAGGTACTAATCCAAGCCCTAAATTCATCTGCCTTACCTGCTACACTTCTCGCATTAAAACAAATGCACCTCAGACTACCTGTCCCTTTGCGTTCATCATCTCTTCCCTGTCTACTCTTCCCCTTAGTCACAATGAGTTTATTATCTCGTACCTTACTGGCTTTAGTCGCTGCCTCTTTACTGACCTCTAACTTCCTAATTTGGTTCCCATCCCCCTGCCACATTAGTTCAAAACCTCCCCAACAGTGTTAGCAAAAGCACCCCCTAGGACATTGGTTCCAGTCCTGCCCAGGTGTAGACCATCCGATTTGTAATGATCCCACCACCCCCGATTCCAATGTCCCACAAATCTGAACCCCTCTCTCCTGCACCATCTCTCAAGCCACGTATTTATACTGACTATTCTTAAATTTCTACTCTGACTGTCTCGTGGCACTGGTAGCAATCCTGAGATTACTACCTTTGAGGTCCTACTTTTTAACTTATCACCTAACTCCCTAAATTCTGATTGTAGGACCTCATCCGTTTTTTACCTATATTGTTGGTGCTTATATGCACCTCGACAACTGGCTGTTCACCCTCCCCCTTCAGTATGTCCTGCAGCCAATCTGAGACATCCCTGACCCGTGCACCTGGGAGGCAACATACCATTCGTGAGTCTCATTTTCGACCACAGAAACACCTGTCTACTCCCTTATGATTGAATCGCCTCTGACTATAGCCCAGCCAGTCTTTTTCCCACCCTTCTGTGCAGCAGAGCCAGCCACGGTGCCATGAACCTGACTACTACTGTCTTCCCTGGTGAGTCATCTCCCCCAGCAGTATCCAAAACGGTATACCTGTTTTGGAGGGGGATGACCGCAGGGGACACCTGCACTGCCTTCCTGCTCTTTCTCTGCCTTTTGGTCAACCATTCCCTGTCTCCCTCACCAATCCTAATCTGCGGTGTGACCAACTCACTGAACGTGCTATCCACGCCCTCCTCAGCATCGTGGATGCTCCAAAGTGAGTCCATCCGCAGCTCCAGAGCCGTCATGTGGTCTAACAGGAGCTGCAGCTGGACACACTTCCCGCACATGAAGGAGTCAGGGGCATCAGCCACGTCCCTGAACTCCCACATTGAGCACGAGGAGCATAACACGGGTCTGGGATCTCCTGCCATTTTTACACTTTACCTTAACTGATTACAAATATAATATCAAATAATGAATAAGTGAAAGGAATAAAGATTTTACTTACCAATCACAATACTTACCAACACATGAAGAGTCAAATTTCTCCCAGCTACTGCTAATTGGAGCACTTTCCTTACCAGCCAATCAGGTCACTGCTTTGCTGTGATGTCACTCTTCAAATTTATCCCCAAAGACCCTGTGGCCGCTGTTTAAGCAGCGAAGCAGCAAGTTTAAATACTCACCGCTCGACTCTGTAGCTCCGCCCACTCCAACAGCTGAATTCCCGCCGAAAAGACTCGACTGCTCCCTGGAGGCGAGGCTGCGAATCCCTGTAATCGGTTCCCCGGCGACCAGGCCACGATTTCTCAAGACTGTTCCCTGGAGACCAGGCCGTGAATCCCCGAGACTGCTCGCTGGGGACGAGGCCGCAGATCCCGAGATGTTGCCTGGTATGGAGGGAAAATCTTATGAGGAAAGGCTGATGGACTTGAGGTTGTTTTCGTTAGAGAGAAGAAGGTTAATAGAGGCATACAAAATGATCAGAGGGTTAGATAGGGTGGACAGTGAAAGCCTTCTCCCGCGGATGGAGGTTGCTAGCACAAGGGGACATAGCCTTAAATTGAGGGGTAATAGATATAGGACAGACGTCAGAGGTAGGTTTTTTACGCAAAGAGTGGTGAGGCCGTGGAATGCCCTATCTGCAACAGTAGTGAACTCGCCAACATTGAGGGCATTTAAAAGTTTATTGGAT
Source organism: Scyliorhinus canicula (assembly GCF_902713615.1). NCBI lineage: Eukaryota > Metazoa > Chordata > Chondrichthyes > Carcharhiniformes > Scyliorhinidae > Scyliorhinus > Scyliorhinus canicula. The sequence goes on from NC_052164.1 coordinate 40,832,194, forward strand.
AAGCATATGGATGATAATGGCATAGTGTAGGTTAGATGGCCTTTAGTTTTTGACTTCCCATGTCGGTGGAACATCGTGGGCCGAAGGGCCTGTACTGCGCTGTATCGTTCTATGTTCTATGTTCCGCAAAGCAGCTAGTTTAAATACTCACCGCTCGACTCTGCAGCTCTGCCCACTCCAACAGCTGAATTCCCGCCAAAAAGACTCGAATCCGCAAAGCAGCTAGTTTAAATACTCACCGCTTGACTCTGTCGCTCCGCCCACTCCAACAGCTGAATTCCTGTCGAAAAGACTCAAATCCACAAAGCAGCTAGTTTAAATACTCACCGCTTGACTCTGTACCTCCGCCCACTCCAACAGCTGAATTCCCGCCGAAAAGCAGCTGTTCAGGAGGATGGGCTTGAGTCTTCGCCCCATCCAGGGGAAGAGGGTGTCCCTCCTCTCTGCTCCCATTCACCCTGCCCCTGGCCAGAAACCTGACCAGCTCTCTGAAACAACTTGTGCGTTACACCCAACCCCCACATCACTCTGCAGTGAAGGTCCCAGCAAACATACACTTTCCTCACTCGCCCCCAGCTGCAGGACTAACCTGTACGCAACCTGTATGATGAGTGGAGCGCCGAACAGCAGCTCCAGTTTGTCAGACTCTTCAAAGCGAATTCCGGCCTCAGCGAATCTGACGCCAGCGAGGCTGGGAATTGCTTCCAATTCATGCTAGCAGAATGCTGGCCCATTTGCATCTCCTGAATTTTTGATCAAACTGTGCCCCCAGTGCACATGATTCAGTTCCGGAGGGTCTTCCAAAAGAAGAACCCAGTGTAGGTGCAGAAGTAGACCAGAACTGCACCACCATCGAATAAGGTCATGGCTGAACCTTTAGTTCCCTCCATTTCCTGGTCCTTAATTCTCTTTTGCTGACACAAAACAGAGCATGCATAAAATGGACCTTTTTCTGATTGGCAGGATGTGACGAGCGGATACTCCTGACGATGTCTGTGCTGGAGCCTCAGATTTTACAATTTATATAAATTACTTAGAGGAGGGGAGCGAAGGCTAGGTAGCTAAATTTACAGATGACACAAAAATAGGCAGGAAAATGTGTTGTGAAGAAAGTTATAAAAGGATATAGGTAGGTAGGTTGAATGAGTTTGCAAAATTTTGGCAGGTGGACTGCAAATGCAGGAAAATGTGAAGTTCTTCATTTTGGCAGAAAGAATAAACAAGCAGAGCATTGCTAAAATCAAGAAGGATTGCTGAATTCCGAGGTGCAGAGGGATCGAGGTGTTCTCGTCTATGAATCACAAAAATGTATCTGCTGGCAGAGCAAGTAATTCAGTAGGCCATGAGAATGCTATCCTTTATTAGGAGAGAATTGAACGTGAAACTAAGAGTATTATGCTTCAGTTATATAGGGCATTGGTGAGGCCATTTCTTTAATCTAATGCAGTATTAGTCTCCTTATTTAAAGACGGTTATAGATGCATTGGAGGAGGTTCAGAGGATGTTTACTAAATTTGTACCTTATCATGAAAGGTTGGACTAACCTGGCTTGTTTCCAATAGACTTTTGATGAGTGAGAGATGACTTGATTTAAATAGAGACAATCTTGACAAAGTGGATGTGGAAAGGATGTTTCCTCTTGTGAGTGAGTCCAGGACTAGGGGGCAGTGTTTTAAAATTAGGACTTGCCCTTTTGAGACAGCAGTAAGGGGACAGAGTTTTCCCGTATTTTTTCAGCGTGTCAGATGCCAACTGAAATTTGGGTGTAGCTCTCCAGCTGCCTAGCTAAGTTTTTAGTCCAGATCCCAGGGGAGATCGGGCCGACAGAGTTCGGGGCACACTTTACAAATGGACTATTAGAAGGATGTCTGGTAAATCAGGGTCAGTATAGTCTCCTGGGATAGTTTAAGGCAGTGGTGGGCAAACTACGGCCTGCGGGCCGCATGCGGCCCGCCAAATGTCTTTATGCGGCCCACCAAGATCAAGTCATAAAAAAAAAAAAAATTTTTTTTTTTTTTTAATAAGGTTAATGTGGGGGGATGTTGGGTTACTGGTATAGGGTGGATACGTTGACTTGAGTAGGGTGATCATTGCTCGGCACAACATTGAGGGCCGAAGGGCCTGTTCTGTGCTGTACTGTTCTATGTTCTATATGAGGCGCCCAGAATCATAACCGGGTGAAGCGCCATTTTTGAAAAGTAGAGATAAAGAGGGCTAAAGGCAGGATGCCGCCGGGGGAAGCGCTGAGGTATATGCCGCATGCTAATTGGTTACAACCGGGACTATTAATACTATGCGGCCCTTTAAAATTGTGAATTTCTGAATTTGGCCATTGCACGGAAAAGTTTGCCCACCTCTGGTTTAAGGTGTGATGAATGTAAGAAAATAATATATATATATATATATATAGTGTTTTATATCTGTTGCAGTAACATTATTAAATAATTTAGGTTATGGTTTCCAGACACTGACATTGCAGAATGTGCAATTAAAATGCTGTAAATTGAGATCATCATTTATTCCAACCATGCTTGTGTTTGTATAGAGAGGCATAATGGATTTTTGTTTATAGAAAGAAGATTCCCCGGAAAATAGATCATTTGAGACATTTTTAGACTTCGGCAAGTAGCTCAGGGGACCTGAGTGGGATAAAGATACTGTAATTAATGGGAGGAACCAGGTCTGTCAGGTGCAGTTTAGTTTTCAGCTTTGCTGGGAACTTTGAACTGAGCAGCAGCTTTTGCCAAAGACTGTCAGGTTAAGTAGTAGCCTGACACAGACACAAGGAATCTGCAGGCTGTTTCCTGACCAGACCTTTCTCTCTCTTCAAGCAGTATTTGCAAGAAATCTCTATTCAAGGATAGAGCAAGTAACCCTGTGTTTTCTAACTGCGTTTGGAAGTGGCTTTTGACCTGTGGTGAGTTTTGCTTGATTGAAGACAGGGATGGTACGAGTTAGAAGTTAAAGTATTTCCTTTTATTGTTAAGAATTGTTTAACAGTTAACTCTAAGTTATTTTCTGTGATGTCAATGTAGTTTAATTTGTTTTAATATAGCATATTCCTATCTGTTAGTGGAATCACTCCTGGAGTGAAGTGTCCTTTCCTCACAATTTTACAAATTTAAAAAACATGTTCAGTATTCTTGTCCAGTATCTTATCAAATGTTGGGGTCTGGTCCAGGATCTTAACAAAGGATTACGAGGGAAAACTTTTCCAGGTTTCCTTGTCGCTGCCTCCTTATCCTGTTGGATCTTCTAACTTGGGTTTTTTTGGCCTATTCTCAGAGATTACATGGCAGGAAGTGTATGTACTGTGATGCATAAGTTCAGCATAGTTGTATTAAACAGGCTGGATGTCTCCCTTTGGGTATTTTTCTGGTCATAATTTTTAAATGGTCCTACTACCATCCAGACCATAATTTAGCCTCATGGGATCAATATTGATGCTGGACCAAGGAAACTCTCTTCATGTTCTATCTGGATTCCTGACCTATTTATGTGTGTGTGTTGAAGGAAAATACAAATAACATTCTTAAATTCCTTCATTAGTTCAGTCACAACAACGTGCATTTATAAAGTGCCTTTAATGTAGTGCTCCACAGGATTGTATTCAGACAAATGTTTACACCAAGCCAAAGGTGGAATGACATGGTGTCACAGTGGTTACCACTGCTGCCTCAGCACCAGGGACTAATTCCAGCTTTGGGTGACTGTGTGGAGTTTGCACATTCTCCCTATATCTGTGTGGGTTTCCTCCAAGTGCTTTGGTTTCTTTCCACAGTCCAAAGGTGTGCAGGTTAGGTGGATTGGCTGTGCTAAATTGCCCCTTTGTGTCCAAAGATGCTGCCGGTTAGATAGAGTTAGGGGCTTAGGTTTGCTGGTGGCCGTTGCTCTTTCGGAGGGTTGATGCAGACTTGAATGGCCCCCTGCATTGTGGGAATCCTGCGGGATTAAGACAAGGAGTGAAAAGATTTTTTCAGGGCAAGGGTGAGCTGGAGAGGCTCAGCGGTTCTGGCTGCAGCTTCCATTGTGTAGGCCCGAATGGCTGAAGGCACAGTTACCAATGGGGGGAGAGGGGACGACGACAAAGGGAATGGAGGGTGTATATGTGGAGGAGGAACGCAGAGTACTCAGAGGCTGGAGCAGGTTATGGAGACACAGAGGGGAAGACCATGGAGGGGTTTGAAGACCCATAAAATAAAGCAGTGCTCATATATCAAATGTTAAATTCTGCCTGTGTTTTTTTCACTTCAGTCAACCAGCCTGCCATCAATCCCTTTGTGAGCTGCAGAAAATACCTTGAACATTATCATGATGATTTTATCCATTTGTTGTAAATCTGTGTCAAAGGGTGTGAGATGAAAGGGATGTCCCTCTTCAGGCACTCCTTGGAAACATTCCTAGCATTCACCCTGTGTATGGTGCAACCGTGTGCCATTCTGCTTTTTGAAAAAACTACTTTTTATTGTCTTCTTCAAGCCTTGTTATGTTGAACCACATTAAAGTTGTTTTACTAATGTAGGCTGTGCGAGTTGATCAGGCTGTTTTGGGCTCGGTTTAAGAATGTTTCTCTTATTACTGTGCCTGAAATGTAGGAAGGTAGCTGAACAATTCAAACAATGAAGATTGTGTGTTGCCTGAGCAACCACCAGTAAGTTTGTTGTGTTGTGGAACTTTTTCCTCCAAATATAAAATCTGAAGAAGCTGTCACTCGGGCCAACACCTAGAACACATAGCAACAGGAGTGAGGGATTCAGACACTTCAGCCTGATCTGAAGTTCAGTTGGGTTGTGGTCTGTCTCTACCTCAGTCCACTTTGTATCTCCACACCCCTCTCCAAACAACATCAGCATATAAAAATAATATTAAAGTAACATTGTAAAAGGGAAGGGCAAAATCTTTGTGATTGGACAGACAGGAGGAAGACTAATTTAAACAGCCCTGATTTCTCTTTTCACCATCAGTCTGCAAACAGAAAAGTGTTTTGAATTTGTGTTTTCAAGTGTTTTCGCTCTTATAAATGGGGCCGTATTTCCCAACCCCTCAGCTTTGCTGTGATCCAATTTCTATTGCCAACTCCACAGCAAACACGAGATAGGGTAAACTCAGAGGTGTTGTTTATTCGCACACACTCAAACCCGAGAGTGTGTTCACTCAGTCTCACAGGTGTCTGTAGCGCTCCCAATGTGACATCTCCAGGCATCATGGCCTAGCTTATGCGATCTCTAATTTAACCCTTGAATCTCCAGTATTATTCTGGTAAATTTATGCCACACTCACCCCAAGGCCACATATCCTTCCTAAGGTGTCGTGCCCAGAACTGCTCACAGTAACTCCAGGTGAGGTCTAATGGCTTTGTGCAGCTTAAGAATTACTTCCACCCACATGCATTCTATTCCTCTAGATATAAAGGTCAGCATTCCATTGGCCTTTCTGCTTATGTTCTGCACCTGTTCATGACATTTGAATGACCTGTGCACCTGTTCGTAACTGTATGTTGTTACATAGGCAGTTATTATTGTTGGTGTTTCTCTTCCCACACCTAGTGGTGCACATGACAGACTTTCTTCTGTCTCCATAGCGACTATTTTCTTGGAATAGGTCGCTAGTCTGTCATCAGAGGCTTATAGCTTGAGGGGTGCCACTCTGCATCAAGCATGGCTGACCGGGAGTCTCGCCCTCTCGTACCGTTAGCCATTGGCATGTTTGGAAAGGTTTTGCAGGTTGGTACTCAAGCCGCTGGCACGAGTTCGCGCATGCGTGTGTGTTCCTGTCCTCGCGCCAGCCCCCGGGCATTATGGCAGAGCCCTACAGGCACCCGGCGTGGAGGAATTTGTCCCGCCCGCCGATCGGTAGTCCCCAATTGTGGGCCAGGCTGCTATGGAGGCCCCCTCGGGGTCGGACCCCCCCCCCCCCCCAACCAGGACATCCCCCGCAGACAGAGCTCCGTGGTCCCGCCGTGTGGGATCATACGTAACCCACGCCGGCGGGACTCGGCTGAACTCGGCCCGTCGAGTCTGGGAGAATCGCCGGGGGGGCGCTTTCAACAGTCCCCGACTGGCGTGGTGGCAGTCCCAGGCCGCCCGAAAATCGGCGCCGGAGAATCAGCAAGCCGGCGTCGGGGTGGTGTGGTGCGATTCTCCAACCCGGCGCGTGGTCGGAGAATCCCGGCCGTTTTTTTTTTGTTTTTTTTAAATTTAGATTACCCAATTATTTTTTCCAATTAAGGGGCAATTTAGCATGTCCAATCCACCTACTCTGCACATTTTTGGGTTGTGGGGGCGAAACCCACGCAGACACGGGGAGAATGTGCAAACTCCACACGGACAGTGACCCAGAGCCGGGATCGAACCTGGGACCTCAGCGCCGTGAGGCGGTTGTGCTAACCACTAGGCCATCGTGCTGCCCCACCCGCCCGTTTTTTAGAGACTTACTGGAATTTGGAATATTGGAATTTGGAACTCTCAACCCAAAAATTTTGTGGTAGCTACTTCTGTAAATAATGTTAAAGGGTTTGGACAGGTACTGGAGGATGGAGAACTTGATGACAAAATATGGTGTTTGGGACTGACTAGGAGAGCTTTGTCAAAGAACCAGCATGAAGAAAATGGGATGAATGGCTCTATGATTACAATAATGCTGAGAAGATGGGTCAATCTTGACTTCTTAAAAGACAATAGCATGCTGTAACATTTGCTTCTACAACAGTTGCTACTTTAAGCTGTAGTTAAACAATATTATTATGAATTTTGGTATGGGCCAGGGTTTAGAGAACCCCAAAGTGTATTATGGAGTTCACCTGACCCACAACTTTTAATAGATTGTGGTATGGGGAGCACACGGTGCACTCTACAGATGTGGGACAGCAGAAATGGAAAAGTATTTTTTGAAGCAAAGCAATGTTTATTCTATGAACTCAAGTTAACCTTTCTAAAAAATACAGTGAACATCTTAGCAACCAATAATTCAAATACAACCCCCAAAGAATACAACACTAAGTAATCCTTTAACCTTTCTTTTTAACATCCATAAAACTTAAAGCACCTTTTACCAGAAGCACATCAGGTTAAAGTCACTACTGTTATTAGTTTTAAATCACCAGGATCGATTTCCAGTCTTTATATTATAAAGAGAGAGACTCTAATACACCTTCTGGCTGTGATTGCAGCTATCCAGCTCTAAAAACGAAACTAAAACACACCCTGCAGCAAACAGCCTAAAACAAAAGTAAAAAGCTGAAAGCCCAGCTCCATCCCCTCTCTGAAATCACTGCAGTAATGAACACCGATTTCTTAAAGGTACTCTCACTACAGATATTTATATACACACCCATTTATAAACACTCATTTCTTAAAGGTACATTTCTTAAACATCCATTTCTTAAAGGTACTCTCACATGACAATTTGTTGCACAGAATTAATTGCAGCGATTTATTGAACAACGCATATTTTTGGTGCTTTTGTTTTCCTCTTGTCTCTGGGAATCTTACTGCACTGCACATGTTATCTTGGACAGCATCAGTCCTCCCCTACCCCTCATGTCACAGTCATTTTTCAATTGTTAACTTGGACAGTGAGTGTTGGGAAGCTTTTTCACCATGAGGGTTATCACAGTCAACCAACAAGGGGTTAGTTGGGGATGATAGGAGGATTAACACTGGCTGATCTTCCTCCCTCTAGCCAGTGGATGCATGATGCCAACTGCAGTGCCTTGGCTACTACCACTGCTAAAGTTAATTATTTGCACACGGATCAGGGACTGAACCTGGGGTCTACTGGTGTGATGGCTTCCTGACCATTCATTTTCACATATTTCCCCTCTGGGATTTTATGAACTCTGACCCATGGTCTTCAGTATAACATTGATAATGTGGAATATGTCAGAAACAAGTATATTTGTGTTTCCTAGTTTCTATAGCAACTAATGACCCACATATAATGAGTAAAAGATATCTAAAATGGATGGGAAAGAAAAATAATTTTTAAGTGAGTGACTACCTGCAGGTGAAACAGGGTTGGGTGATGCACGGCAGTCCACGATCACTATGTGTATGCTGCATTCCTGAACTGCTTATGGTATTGATGAGGTTTGGAAATGCTTAGCTTATGTGTGCTGTCAGTACAGGGTGTGTACTGCCACACCCAGAGCTCAATAACCCGCCCAGCTTTCTTCCCAGCTGTATTCGCTAGAGGTTATGGGCAAAAGTGGAGTGAGGGGGAGTGTTCCCGGGGAGTGAGGAATACTGTTCCCAGTGGAGTTCCTGGGGAGTGAGGATGGGCAGATCCAACTCATTTCAGTCACATTCCATATTTAAAATAGTTGCATGAGGCGCATTCATTAGATACAGATCACACACACAGAGACGAGGGAAGTGGACAGACAGGTGGGTAAACCCATCTAGGCCACAGCAATAGGGGAATATCTCTGTGGCTCTTATCTTGCTCACAGTTGTGATTTAAGAGCAGCTATGGAATTAATGGAACTATTGGGAAATGAAAGGCAATATGATTGTCATTTGTTTTGGTTAATAGACTTCCAAACCAAGGGGAAGTACCTTTGTGCACCATTCTGTCTGATATACAACTCAGACAAACACATACCTCAGCAACATGAATGATTGCAGATAAATAATAACTGCTGCCATCAGATGTATGGTCCTTTGCCATTGCCTCGCCCAGCATATCCCTACCATTGCTGTTATATGCTGAGTGAATAGTGTTGATAACCGAGAGGACACCAGCAGGTCCCTTCTCTTTGTTCAATGAGTATTCTATGTGTTCATTGTGTATACTCTGAAACCTGTGCCCTCTGTGCTTTCCTAGTGAAACTGGCTTGTAATTTGTTGTGAGAAAATGATGGCGATAAGAACAAGATGTCCCATTAACCCAGCAAGGGTAAACAGCCTTCAGATGTTCCCTGGGCCACAGGCTGCTGACCACTACTTTTAAGAAGATAAGCATCATAAAATGTGGAAAGACAAAGCAACACTTCAAGCTTTCACCTTCCATTCTATGTGCCCAATCGTCAATCATTGTCTTCACCCAACCCAGTTAATCATTTGAGAGAAAGTTCTGCGTTGCTTCTTAATCCCCGACAGTATTTTTCACAATGTTCATCCATCCACACATACTTCTCATGGTCTGCTAATCTCCATTCAAGATAATCTCAGGTTGCTCAATCCCAGAACTAAAGAATTAATTGTATCCTATTGAAAATTCAATCATTTTACTTCATGTTTAACCATCACAGGTTTGTACCTTGATCCTGAGAGATTGTGAGTTGATTTGAGTTATTCTGGGCTTTATAGATAGAGGCATGTAATACAAAAGCAAGGAATTACTGGTGAACCATTATATATTTTTTAGAATTCCTACGGTGCAGAAGGAGGCCATTCGGCCCATTGAGTCTGTACCGACCCTCCCGAAAGAACACTCCACGCAGGACCACTCCCCCACCCCATCCCTGCAACCCCACCAAACCTGCACACCCCCTGAACTGTGGGAGGAAACCGAAGCACCCAGAGGTAACCCATGCAGACACGGGGAAACATGCAAACTCCACAGCCAGCCAAAGCCAGGACCGAACTCGGGTTCCCAGTGCTGCAAGGCAACCGCGGCAACCATGTGCCATCTCGCCCAGGTGAACCATTATAAAACATTTGTTTGGCCTCAACTGGTGCATGATGTCCAATTTTGGGCAACATTCTTTGGGAAGGATTGGAGTCTTCAGAGAGAGTGTAGAAACAATCCACAGGAATGGTTCCAGGAATGAGGCGCTTGAGGATAGATTGGCGAAGAGAAGTTTCTGAAGAGGTTTGATGATGGTGTTTAGTTTCATAAAGGGCTTCGACAGACTGGAAATGACTATTCTCTCTAGCAGGGAATCAGAGGACACAGACTTCAGGGGATTGGCAAAAAGAAGCAACAGCAGCAAGAGGAATAACTTATTTTACACATGAATGGTTAGGATCTGGATGGCACTGCCTTAGATTGTGATGGAGGCCGATTCAATCCTGGCTTTCAAAAGCACCTGAATGGAAAATAATTGCAGGACTAAAGGGAAAAGGCTGGAGGTGGGACTAGCTAAATTGCTGTTGGAGAGAGCAGGTACATGTTTAATGGGCCAAATATTATCCTTCTGTCCTGTAACCAGTCAGCGATTCTATGAAACCAGATTCCCAGCCAGTTTACCTTAATTACCTGTGTTAGTCGAAGAATCTCTGATATTGCAATTCTACCATCAATTCTAACAATTTTAAATGAACAATTAATACCAAATTATGTCCCCACTGTGCCTGATATTTTCAGTGTGGAATGGTCAGAAGACTGTGTTCTGATATTTCTGCTCACAAGATGTCTGCCACTGTTTACCAGGGAGTCTGTCATGGCAAAGCATACATCGGAAGAGAAGAGACTAAAGGGATGAAGAGAGTACCTGCTGACACCCCAAAGTCTGTCCACCATCTACAAGGCACAAGTCAGGAATGTGGCAGAATACTCTCCAATTAGGATGAGTGCAGTTCCAACAACACTCATGTAGCTCAACACCTTCCAAGTCAAAGCTGGCCTGCTTGATCGGCACCTCTTCCACTACCTTAAGCATTGACTGTCTCATCAACTGAGGCAGAGTGGCAGCAACAATTCACCAAACCTCCTACAGCGACACATTGCAAACCCATGACCTCTACCGCCTGTGGTGATTGTATATCAGTGTAGATGTAATACGACTGAGCAAGCACTAGAGGGTGCACGGGAGAGCTATAAATACAGAGGAACAGGAAGTGAGGACACTTCACAGAAGGGGGAATTGGTAGCAGGACACAGGCAAGCAGCATCGAGGTAACTGTAAGTTAAGCACTGAAGACAGAACAAACTCACAATAAAGCATCTACTTCAACTTTGAGACTACGAGCTTTATTAAGACACAAGGATCAGCACACCGCCCAGAAGGACAAGGGCAGCAGATGCATAGGCACATCACCACCTGCAAGTTCCCCTTCAAGCCTCAAGCTACCCTGAATTGGAATTATGTTGCCGTTCCTTCACTGCCACTGGGTGAAAACCTTGGAATTCCCTTCCGCACATTATTGTGGGTGTACCTACGCTACATGGACAAAGTAGTTCAAGAAGGCAGCTCTCCACCATCTTCTCAAGGACAATTGGAAATGCAAATCAGCGGTGGCGCAGTGAGCACCACACATGTCCCATCAAAGAGTAAGATTTTAAAAATGTAATGCAGGGTATATCACACGGTTATACATGCCAGGTGTTAGACCATAAGACATGGGAGCAAAATTAGGCCATTCGGCCTATCGAATCTGCTCCGCCACTCAATCATGGCTCATATGTTTTTCATCCCTATTTTCCTGTCTTCTCTCCATAACCCATATCCCCTTATTAATCAAGAACCTATCTATCTCTGTCTTAAAGACACTCAGTGATTTGGCCTCACAGCCTTCTGTGACAAAGAGTTCCACAGCTTCACCACCCTCTGGCTGAAGAAGTTTCTCATCTCAAGTTTAAGGGATTGTTCCTTCAGTCTGAGGCTGTGGCCTCGAGTTCTAGTTTTTCCTACCAGTGGAAACAGTCTCTCCAGTCCACTCTATCTAGGCCTCTCAATATCCTGTAGGTTTCATAAGATTCCCACCTCAGACTTCTAAACTCCAACGAGTACAGACCTAGAGTCCTCAACCACTCCTTACATGACAAGCTCTTCATTCCAGGGATCATTCCTGTGAACCTCCTCTGGACCCTTTCCAAGGCCAGCACAAGCTTTCTTAGATACGGACCCAAAACTGCTCAGAGTACTCCAAATGGGGTCTGACCAAAGCGTTATGTAGCCTCAGAAGTACATCCCTGTTTTTGTATTCTAGCCCTCTCGGCATTAATGCTCACATTGCATTTGCCTTCCTTTTTTACAATAAAGGGGCACCAAGCCCCTTCCGCACCTTCTGGGCGGCCCGACGCCGAGTGGTTCACGCCAGTCCTCGGCGCCAGGACCACCCGCCCCGCCGGGTAGGGGAGAATCCCGCCCTATGTCTCCATTCTTCCTATCAAAGCGCATAGCCTCACACTTTTCCACATTGTAATCCATCTGCAACTTCTTTGCCCACTCTTTTAGCCTGTCCGAGCCCTTCTGCAGCCCCCCCCCCCCTGTTTCCTCAATACTACCTGCCACTCTGCTGATATTTGTATCACCTGCAAACTTAGCAAAAGTACCCTCAGTTCCTTCTTCAAGATTGCCCTTCATGGGTGCAGTGTTGACAGCAGCCATTGTTCCTGCTGGAGGCATGTAAAACTGCCGGCCTCTGATTGGAAGACAGCTCTCGGCGGACAGGACTCCTGTTGTCGGGGAGCTCGAAACTTGGGGAAGGAGAGCGGACGCCGGCTAATTGAGTGCCCATGGGCACTCCTTTCCATCGAGCCACCCGCACGGAGCTGGGTGGGACTTCCTGTCAGTTTTTTCGTCGAGGCCCCCTTTGGCTTGACAGCTTTCTGCTTGTTACGCTTTTTAATTTCTACGGCCCTGATGTGTAATGATTACTTTTGTGAGTCACGGATAGCTAGAGATGTGCAATGAGAAAATGAACATTCTGCCACAACAAACGTGCCTGTCAGTAACTCAATGGAAAATGCACAGGAAGCAGCTTTACCAGGATGTTTCCTAGTTCTGCTCAATGTCTGGATCTCTGAAGAGCAACAGGATATCCTTCTGTGTTATTGAACCTTTTGAAAAAGGTTCAGTCAGGCTTTCTAACCACCATTTGGGAAATAAAAGCATAACAAAATAGAAGTTAATAAAAAAGAAAAGTAACTTCTCATTTCTGTGCATAGACAGGAAAAGAATATACAACATGTTGAGCAGGAATCTCTGTCCCATCGGACCCGTCTTCTGGTGTGGCGCTCGAATCTGCCGGCAGCGGGATCCTCCGTCCCAGCAGCCGGCCAATGAGGTTTATGCATTGCCGGCGAAGTGAAGAATCCCGTCGACGGAGAATCCAGCCCAGTCTTTTATTTGCACCGGTTTGAAATGCAGTTCCAATGGGGGCTGCTCTCAATGAAAATGATAACCAAGTGAATTTCATTGCTATTATTATTATTTTCAGTTTAATTACTCAGGTGGTTGAATGGATAAGGTATTGATAAGGCACAGTGGTATTGTCAGTGGAGCTTTGCATACCTCCAAAGTGATGCTCTGGGGACATGGGTTCCCACCTTAGCAGGTGTTGTTGCAATTTGAATTCAGTTGAAGCCTGGGATTAAACGTTGAATGAAGACTGTTGTATAAAACCCATCTGCAAGGTGGCACGGTGGCACAGTGGTTAGCACTGCTGCCTCACAGCACCGAGGACCCAGGTTCGATTCCGGCCCCAGGTCACTGTCCGTGTGGAGTTTGCACATTCTCCCCCATAACCTAAAGATGTGCAGGGTAGGTGGATTGGCCACGCTAAATTGGCCCTTACTTGGAATTTTTTTTAACCCATCTGGTTCACTAATGTCCTTTCAGGAAGGAAATCTGCCGCCCTTCTCTGGCCTGGCCTACATGTGACTCCAGACCCACAGCTTTGTGGTTGACTCTTAACCGTCTGTCTGAAATGGTTCAGATCCCAAGAAAAAAACTAATTTTACACTCAGTCACATTGTGTTACCACCAGCCCAGTGGTTGAGTGTTATCGTTTCCAGTTTCGTATTCACTTATTCATCCACCTCAGGTCACTCATCTCCAAATAATCAACAGAAGGCAGCCTACACACTTTACCACTTCTTGAGCTGGTTTCACTGTCACCATTTTGTCCTTATTTGAATACAAACTGATGTAAAACGGGAGATTGTGGGACTAATCTGATTGAGGTATTTAAAATGATGAAAGGATTTAATGGAGTCATAAAAATGATTTCCTATGGCGAAGGGATCAAGGGGCCAGCATAACCATTAAAATTAAAGACGGGCTGTTTAGCGTGATGTCAGAAAGTGCTGCTTTACACAAAGGGCAATGGAAATCTGGAACTTTCTGTCCCCACAAAATGTTTTGAGGTCAGGTCAAAGCAAAGATTGATAGATTTTCATTGGGCAAGATTATTAAGATCTCTGAAACCAAATAAAGAGGGTTCAGCTACAGATGAACCATGATCTGATTAAATGATGAAATAGGCTTAAGGGACTGAAGATCTACGCCTTTTCCTATGATCCTTCCTATGTTTATATCCAAGTGGGTAGTTCTAGTGAAATGGGTATGAGTCAAACTCAGATGACACAAAATTCCAATTATATCCAAGTCGTCAATCATTCCCTCTGCAAAATAGCAAATCCCATAGAAGGATGCCCGTGATAAAACATTTCCGCAGAGGTCACTCCAGGGGCAAAATTCTCCGACCCCCAGCAGGGTCGGAGAAACGCCTGGGGGCACCTAAAATCCCGCCCCCGCCGTGGCAGAGATTCTCCGCCACCCGGGAAGTGGGGGGGGCAAGAATCTCACCACTCCGATCGGAGAGGCCCCTACGGTGATTCTCCGGCCCGGATGGGCCGAAGTCCCGCCGCTGGGAGGCCTCTCCCGCCGCCGAGGTTTAAACCACCTCTGGAGCGGCGGGCTCAGCGGTGCGAGCAGGCCCCCGGGGTCCTGGGGGGGCGGGGGGCAATCGAACCCCGGGGGGTGCCCCCACGGTGGCCTGGCCCGCGATCGGGACCCCCCGCTCAGACTGCGGGCCAGTGCCCTGGCTGCGCTATGTTCTTCCGCGTCCGCCACGGCCTCCACCATGGCGGAGGCAGAAGAGAACCCCATATCGCGCATGCGCCGGCAATGACGTCAGCGGCCAGCTGCCGCTGACGTCACTGCCGGCGCATGCGCGGACCGGCGGAAGCCTTTCGGCCAGCCCTGCTGCCGGGGGCGCCGGTTTTTTGCGCCGGTCTTCTGGTTGCAACCGCTCCGGCGCGGGGCTGGCCCCCAAAGGTGGGGAGAATTCCCCACCTTTGGGGAGGCGCGACCCCTGAGTGCTTGGCGCCACTCCCCTACTCCGGGACCCTCCGTCATGCCGGGTAGGGGAGAATGCCGCCCCTTGTCTCAACTTGACATGACCTCACTCAGTAATCACAGTTGACTTATAGTGAAGAGAGCACAAAATCATGGAGTGCTGAGCACCGAGACTGTCTGACTGTTAGGCAGACTGTCTTAAGGACGTAGATTTACTTCCCTAAAGTGACTAAGACGGGTTTCTAATGATAATCTGGTTAGATTATACTCTTAGTGTTACACAGAAACAGTTATGATAGTTTGCCAACTGAGTCTGTTGTTGGCATGCACCGTGTTGATGGTTGGCAGGAGCTTGTACACTGCTCAAAGGCAACTGCTCACATCAGTATACATAGAGCGTAGGCAGTGGCGTGCAGAGGGGGGGGGCCGACGGTGCATTGGCCCCGGGCATCCATTGGATGGGGGCATACAATCAGAGAAGGAAATAATTTTTTTTTTATTTTTCTTTATTTGTTTTTAAAATTTAGATTGCCCAATTATTTTTTTCAATTAAGGGACAATTTAGCGTGGCCAATCCACCTACTCTGCACATTTTTTGGGTTGTGGGGGCGAAACCCACGCAGACACGGGGAGAATGTGCAAACTCCACACGGACAGTGACCCAGAGCCGGGATCGAACCTGGGACCTCAGTTCCGTGAGGCGGTTGTGCTAACCACTAGGCCACCGTGCTGCCCCAGAGAAGGAAATAAGATAGTAATTTTAAAATTTCAGCGGTGATAAATCCATTTTTGGAGGCTCACCACACTGCAGAGGCAGTTGTTAGCCCTTTATTCCTTTAACATGGTGTACCCTTTCTGTCTAGAGAAAATGGTGCTTCTCCCCATTCCCCCACACGCATGCGCATGATGTACGTGGTGCAACCATCAAAAGCAACAAGCAGACGTGGCTGTTCGTTCCTGCGTTTCCTCGAGTCATAACTCGTCTTTTCTTCAGCTTTTTGTGCATCTAGATTAGTTCTTTTACCTACCCAGGTCAGTGAATAGCTCTAGAACAGGTGCAACTACGTTTTTTATAGGTTTTTTGGTGATATTTAATGAAATATTTACGTGGGATGTAGTAAGAGTGAAGCCTGGATGATCAGAGGACTGCTATGGCATTTAATCTCGGAATAGGAGACATTTATTCCTTAACATGCTAATATTCAAATACAGATACCACTAATTTGCAAGTCTATGATATAAATTGCACAAAATTATCAATGGAGAATCAGTGTGAAATAATTTGATACGAAGGAACAAAGAAATGAAATATGGTTTATCCGTCTGCAACTGACCGATTGTTTACCATTTTCTTCCCATTTTCTCATGCGTCTTACGGTTTTTGAGATAGAAAATGAAATGTTATGAGTATTTCGTGTACAACCGAGTGGACCACAGAACAGGAAAAAAAAGGGCCAGAGTCGAAGAAGAGTCCCATCAAAGAGGGGCATTAGATGCATGGATAAAAAGAAGTAAAGAAGAAGTAGGAGAACCTGGAGAAGTAAAAGATGATGTGGGTGCAGAAAAGGATTTTTCTGATACGGATTCAGCTCGGTCAGAACATAATACTCTCTCTCCTCAGTCTCGTTGTCAGGTTGATGATCCATGTGAAGAAAATAAAGAAGATTTTAGCATATTTTTGCAAAGAAGCGATTTTGGCTGTTTGAAGAAACCGATTCCAGATCATTTGAAGATGACAATATTACAACATGGCCCTGAAAGATATCAGAATAAAAGTGGTCCATTTGCTGAGAAGGATGGGAGATCATTTTCCAAACAGTGGTTTGATAAAGTTTCCACAAACGGAGAAATTGTGGAGAGAAAATGGTTGTTATACTCTCCATATCGGAAAGCATGCTACTGTTTTGTTTGCTTTTTGTTTTCAAAGGAGCAATTGTCGTCTGTGTCAAACTTTGGAAAGGAAGACGGTTTCTCCACTTGGAGAAAATTAAATCCAACAATACCTGACCATGAGAAAAGCCCTTCTCATAGAGCTCACATGAGGGAATACCTGAACCTCATAGTTCGACTCCATCATTCAACTACGATAGATGCTGAACTTCAGCAGCAAATGTCTGCTGAAAAGAAAAGATGGAAAGCTATAACTGAACGGATTGTCGAGGTTATATCCTTTCTGGCAAAACAGAATCTGGCCTATCGTGGACATCGAGGAGAAGGAATGTCTGGGTTATCAGAGCCAGGGGAGACAGTCAGTGAAAATACAGGAAACTTTCTAGCAACAATCAGACCTTTGGCCAAATATGATGACATCTTAGCAAAACACTTGCAGAGAGGGAAAGAGAAACCAAAAAGTGTCACCTACTTGTCCAACAGAATTCAAAACAAAATAGTCAATCTTCTTGGTGAAACAGTCAAGAAAAATATAATTTCCGAAATTAAGGACGCAAAATATTTTAGCATAATGCTGGATTCAACTCCAGATATTGCCCATAAAGATCAGGTTTCTGAAATTCTGCGTTACGTTCATATTGATGAAAACAGAAAAGTAGAAATAAAGGAGACATTTCTGGGATTTTTTCAAGTCAACAAGAAAGATGCAGTCAGCCTGGTAAATAAAATTCAGGAAAAATTGGAAGAAGGCAAAATTTCCATGAATGACTGTCGTGGTCAAGCATATGATAACGCAGCAGTTATGGCTGGAGTGAGAGGAGGTGTTCAACAAAAAATTCTTGACGTTAACCCAAAAGCTGTGTTTGTGAACTGCGAGAACCACAGCCTCAATTTGGCCTGTGTCCATGCAAGTGAGGTGCAACCTGTTGTTGTTACATTTTTTGGCATTCTAGAAAAACTCTTTACTTTTTTTTCTTCATCTACTTCTCGTTGGGAAGTGTTAAAATCATTTGTCACTCGGACTATGAAAAGACAGTGTGACACAAGATGGAGTTCCAGCCATGATGCTGTGCAAGTAATCCATGAAGAGTGTGACAACGTTATTGCAAGCCTTCAACACCTGCTGGAAGGAGAATTTTCAAGCGAAACTAAATCTGATGCAGGATCGCTACTGAACTCTATTCAACAGTTCCCGTTTATAGCTTTATTAAATTTTTGGTACTCAGTTTTATCATCAGTGGAGAAAGTCTCAAAACGTTTGCAGGATCCGAAAATGGGGTTCCATGAAACTTCTTGTGATCTGAGAGGACTTATTCATATCTTGAATTTGAAGAATGACGAAATTATCCACAATGCAATAGATTTAGCCAATGAATATTGTGAAAATTGGGGAATACCAATTGCACGAACAAGGAGAAGAAGAATAATGCCTGGAGAGTCAGCAAGAGATAGTGGACTGACGGCACAAGAAGAAATGAATAGAGTAATGGTAGAGATTGTGAACAGATTAAAAACTGAAATTGAAGACCGCAGTGTCCGTCTTCAAAGACTCAGTGACCGATTTTCTTTTCTTCTGAACTTGAATTCAGTAGTGATTGAAGATAAACAAGAAAGAGAGAAATTAAAAAAGGAATGTTCAGACTTTGAAAATTATTATGACAATGATGCGGCTGCAATTCAGTTATATGACAAAATTATTGATTTTGTGATGCTCCTTCGAACTGGAGGGAATAGAGTTCCCCCTGATCCTAAAGATGCTCTGGAGTCTTTACTGCAGTATGGGAGGGATGTCTTTCCGACGCTGTGTATTTCATACAGATTACTGCTTACAATCGCATTTTCAGTCGCAAGCTGTGAAAGGTCATTTTCAAAACTGAAATTAATAAAAACATATCTGAGGTCTTCTATGTCACAGGAGCGACTGACCAACCTGGCTTTAATAAGCATTGAAAAAGAATTTCTCACAGCTGATGTAAAAAGTGAAGTAGTTCAGGTGTTTTGTGACAGGAGGTATCATTTGGGGAAAATAACTTAATAAATTTGATTGATTTATATTAAAATCGAATAAAGCGTTTATTTCATGTTTCATCTGTGTTTATATATTCAAAATGTTTTCCTTTCTCATAATATTTCTCAGTATATTAGGCCTTATACTTGAGTCTTTGGGGCATACAATCAAGATTTGCCCTGGGCATCACCAGGCCTCTGCACGCCACTGAGCGTAGGAATTCTGATTCTGGATTCTCCGCCACGCCACACTGCTGTTTCACCCCACTGGTGGGATGCTCCGTTACGCCGGCCGGTCAATGAGGTTTCCCATTGTGGGGCAGCCCTGGGCTGCCTGCAAAACGGAGAATCCCACTGGCGGAGAATCTAGCTCCTGGATTTCTGTCCCCACTAAAAATCTGTAGATGCTGGGTACATTCGCACGTTCAAGGTTAAGAATGCGAGATTTTTTAACAAGGTAAAGTTATCGAAGGAAATATTGCCAAAATGGATAAATGGGATTGATCAAATTGAATGGCAGATCAATCTCCAGGATCTGAATTACCTCCTGAAGCTATGAGACACACAATGGTTTTTGCTGAAGTTCACGCACATCCATATCAATCATACTTGAACCTGCACGTGTTCTCACCTATAGCATCTTTGAACAGAGCAGAGCCTTAGAACCTCTTTTCTGGATGGGATTTACTCAATTGGTTGGTCTTCCAGGTTGCGAAATGGCAAGACCCAGGTTCACGTACCGCATCTTGATGTGATAGTTGAACTGGTGCAAGTTGCTGATAGAGCAGTGTCAGTTGGTCCATAACTAGTTAACCAGTAGGCTGTAACCTCCTCATAGGTAATTAGAGATGAGTGGAGCCCTTGAAAGAATAAAAGCTGTTAATGTGGCAGCAGACCTCATTCAGCCCTGCATCTGAATGGACTGGAATACAATACCCAGCCAGTGAGTCATGGATGCTGACTAATGAAGTGGGGCAAGGGGGGGGGGGCTTGGGGGCAGGGGGTGACAGGGAGGGAGGGGGGGTCGATGTTTTTTTTGGGGGGGGGAAACCTTATGATAAAAGGTTGAACAGGTTGGGTCCATATCCATTGAAGTTTAGAAGATTGAGAGGGGATCTTATTGAAACATGTAAGATCCTGAGTGGACTTGACAGGGTGGATGCTGAATGGATGTTCCCCCTTGTGGGAACCAGGGGCCACAGTATAACAATAAGGGGTATCACATTTAAGATGGAGATGAGAATAATCATTCTCTCTCAGAGGATTGTGAATCTTTAGAATTCTCTTCCCCAGAGAGCAGTGGCCTTTTTAAGGCAGAGCTGGATAGATTCAAAGGTTATCGGGTTACGTGGATTGTGTAGTTGAGGCCACAATCTGATCAACCATAAATGGGGCAGAGCAGGCTCGAGGGGCTGAATGGCCTACTCCTGTTCCTAAAATGTATGTTCATATAAAGTTCTTTACTCTGCAGTGTGGCAGAGTCTAAATATTTTATAGGGTATTATTTCTTGTCCAAACCTTTTGCCTTTTTGGCTTACATTCTCTGTGCTTAAAAACTGATCCAGTCCAAAACAGATTGGCAGACTGCAGTGTCCCAAATGTCAACCTTCTCACATGATGTTGATGGCCTACTTCTCACGTCCATTTTGTTGTTCTGTGTCTGAAATAGTCCCATATCCACTGACCTTCCTAACGCAGTATTAGATATGACAGAGAAGGGAATTCAGCATTTGCCTTTAAGTTATGTTTTGAGTTTACCAACGGGCATTCTGCCCTATGTTGTGGTTTTGCAAGGAAATGTTAATGTGGCACACTTCCTCAGCTGTTTGAGCCTGTTGTTCCAGAAGATTGTGCAGACAGCACTTGTTGCTGTGCAGCTAGTTTAACAGAAACCAATTGAGGAGTTTCTTCAAAGGAATCAATGATTTATTGGCTGGTTTTAATCCTGTCCATTGTCTGTTTTGCACTTTGCATCATCAAAAATAAATCTCTCTGTATTAATTTCAGTTGCGCTATGTGGGATCTTCCTGTGCACCAACTGGCTGTCACCAAACGACAGAGCCTACCTACACTTCAAAAAGAATTTACAAATCCATTGTGTGTTGCCTCCCTGGTGTCTGGCTAAAAGACATCGCAGAGGGGATGCAGAATATCCTATGCGGGGGAATGGAGAGTTGGCATAGTGGTTAGCACTGCTGCCTCATAGCTCCAGGGACCCGTGTTCAATTCTGGCCGTGGGTGACTGTCTGTGTGGAGTCTGCACATTCTCCCTGTGTCTGCGTGGGTTTCCTCCGGTTGCCTCCCACAGTCCAAAGGTGTGCAGGTTAGGTGGATTGGCCATGCTAGATTTCCCCGGAGTTATGTGGTGCAGTTTAGGTGGGGTTATGGGGATAGGGTGGGAGAGTGGGCCTAGAAAGGGTGCCCTAGAGAGTTGATGCAGATTTGATGGGCTGAATGGACATCTTCTGCACTGTAGGGTTTCTATGGATTCTGAGTTGTATATGTATGGCAAGGTCCTAAGGTCTGATTTACAGGAGCTAGTGAGGAAGTTAAAACGCAGGACCTCAAGGGAGGTAATGCTTGGAGTAATCCCCGGTAATCGATCCCCCCCACCGCCCACCAGGATGGCCGCGGAGTGAATCTGCAACTGCCACCCGAGGTTCCCGACGGCCGATATGTGATTAGAACCTCGCCGTCGCTCCTGCCGGCGGGGTACTCCACCAGCCCTATAGTGGTGGCGGTTTTGCGGATCTGGGGCCAGTGGAGGAGGCATATAGGGGAAGTGAGAGCATCGACGTGGACCCCAATCTGCGGCAATCACCAATTTGCCCCGGGGAACATGGGCGGTGGGTATCGACTGTGGCGGAGGGCGGGGATTGTGAGGGTGGGTGATCTGTTCCTGGAAGGGAGCTTTCCGAGCATGAGGGTGTTGGAGGAGAAGTTTGGGCTGGCGGGAGGGAATGACTTTAGATAATTGCAGGTGTGGGATTTCGTGCGCAGACTGGTGCCGTCCTTACCATGTCTCCCGCCGAAGGGTAGGCAGGACAGGATAGTATCGAGGGGAGAGGTAGGTGAGCGTAGAGTCTCAGATATTTACAAAGAACTAATGGGAACAGAGGATACGCAGACTGAGGACCTGAAGCTTAAGTGGAAAAGGAGCTCGGGGGGGAAGAAGGAGGACGATATTTGGGTAGAAGCACTGGGCAGAGTAAACACAACCGCAACATGTGCCAGGCTCAGTCTGATCCAGTTTAAGGTCATGCACCGGGCCCACATAATGGTGGCCCGGATGAATAAATTCTTCG
This sequence comes from Scyliorhinus canicula, assembly GCF_902713615.1. Classification (NCBI taxonomy): domain Eukaryota; kingdom Metazoa; phylum Chordata; class Chondrichthyes; order Carcharhiniformes; family Scyliorhinidae; genus Scyliorhinus; species Scyliorhinus canicula. The sequence continues at coordinate 40,854,364 of NC_052164.1, forward strand.
GGCTGGAGGACAAGTGTGCCAGATGCGCGGTGGGCCGACTAATCACGTGCACATGTTCTGGTTGTGCCCGAGACTCGGGAGGCACTGGCAGGGATCCGCGGACATCATGTCCCGGGTTTTGAAAACTGGGGTGGTAATGAGTCCTGAGGTGGCAATCTTTGGGATGTCGGAACACCCGGGAGTCCAGGAGGAGAAGGAGGCCGACGTCTTGGCCTTTGTTTCCCTGATAGCCCGGCGACGAATACTGTTGGCATGGAGGGACTCAAAGCCCCCGACACCGAAGCATGGCTATCAGACATGGCGAGCTTTCTCGGTCTAGAAAAGGTTAAGTTTGCCTTGGGAGGTTCACTATCGGGCTTTGCCCGGAGGTGGCAGCCATTCATTGACTTCTTCGCGGAGAATTAATCGTCAGCAGGGTGAGGGGGGGGGGGGGGGGGGGGGGGTAGGGTAGCGTAGAGTAGGGGTGGTTTAGGCAGATCCTTGCGCGAATAGAGTCGTAGTTTCCATTATGTGTTATTTGCTTTTCTTTTTGTACGGTACGATTCAAAGTCATTGTTTTATGTGCCAAAAATACCTCAATAAAATTGTTTATTAAAAAAAAAAGAACCACGCCATCGGCAACCCGGTCAGATTTGCGTGGAGAATCAGCAGGTGGGGGGCAGCCTCTGTCAATGGGCCCCTACCTGCGCCGCGTAGATTGTGCGCAAGCGATTCCCAGTGATTCTCTGGGGCCCGGGCCGGAGAATCGTTCAGAGGCGCCGGTCCCAATTTCCGAGTAAACCGTCATTCTCCGCCCCCGTGCCGAACGTGATTTTGGCTCCAGCCCAGGGTAGGTGGGTAGAAATTTTTCCCAGTAAAAGGGGGAATTAATAACTAGGGGCAAAGATTTACGGTGATGGGCAGGAGATTTAGAGGACCCCCATGTGTACCATTCAGTCTGGTCCCCATTTGTCGGGACCAGTACTGAACGACACTCACCCAAAGCCTCCAGGGCGAAGGGGATAGATTCCAACGCCTCAAGAGAAGGCGATGGATCCCAACCTCGCGAAACTGTGTATTACAGTGAGGCTAGCTGCCTTGCTCTTATGTCCTGATTTGCCAAAAAGTGATCCCGCCCTCAATGGGGGCGCCACACATTGCAATGTCTCACGAGATCGCGTCAGACCTCACAACACGTTGCGAGCTTAGTAGATCCTGGAGGTGGGGTCACCCAGCTTTTCTCCGTCATGCAGCGCAGTGGGGAGCTACTTTACAGGTGCAGCGTGGCCATTGGATCGCACCTCAAGTGTTGTTCATCTCCTCTTTGTGTGGTGGAATTTTTGTTTGATGGCTGCTACATTCGCTGACAGAACAGCTGCTACTAACAGTTAGAAAATTAAATAGAGCAGTCTATGGCTGAAACTTTCTGGCCAGTGCCGCTGATGATGTCGCCTGCCAGGGGTTCCCTGGTGCCGGAAAGTCGGAACAATGGGAAAAGCCGTTGAAGGCCATGGGAAGATCCCACTGTTGACCAATGGTGGACTGCCTCCACTACCGCAAATCACATCACTGGGACAGGGGAGGTTGGAAAATCCCACCCATATATTTCTAAACAATATACCAGGGGAGGGTTGGGTATGGGGTTTGCAGAAGACATTGTTGTTGTCGCTATGTTTGAGTTCAATTTAGTTTAAGATAAATCATCTAGATTTATATCAATCTTTATTCTACAGATATCATCTTCAAATATCCAACACTTCAGCGGTCAAGGGCATTCAGCCTCTGATCTCTGGGTAAGCGTTCTCCAAGGCAGCCTTCAGGACGCACTACAACGCAGAATCGCTGAGCAGAAACTTATAGCCAAGTTCCGCACACATGAGTACAGCCTCAACCGGGACCTGGGATTCATGTTGCATTGCATTCACCCCCCACCATCTGGCCTGGGCTTGTGAAATCCTACCAACTGTCCTGGCTTGAGACAATTTACACCTCTTTAACCTGGGGTTACCCCTATCTCTGGATCTGTAAAGTTTTAATTACCTGCAAATGCTCGCATTCTAAGCATTGTCTTGCATCTTTGAATTTGTCTGTATATATGTTTCTGGAACATACCTGTTCATTCACCTGAGGAAGGAGCAGTGCTCCGAAAGCTAGTGTTTGAAACAAACCTGTTGGACTTTAACCTGTTGTTGTAAGACTTCTTACTGTGCTCACCCCAGTCCAACGCCGGCATCTCCACAGCATCTGAAAGCAAGTAGGGGGGAGAAACAGAGCGATTTTGGGATACACATTCACATTAAAGGCAACATATGTGGTTGGAAAAGCTGCAATGAAAATGTTTACAGAAATCTAGGTTTTATTAAAAGAGGGATGGGGAGAAGCACCAACAGCACAGTTTCAATTTCCGCACCGGCTGAGCCTATCCGTCTTATCCACCTTCTCAACCTTGCTCCTTGCCTGAGGTGTGGTGGTCCCAGTTTAAATCACCACCAGTCAGCTCTCAAAGTGGAAAGCAGCCTATTGTCCTCGGGGACTATGGCGGCTTTCATGAGAAAGAGATGAAGCAGAGGTTATACAAAATTATCTTGTGTTCTGTACATAGGATTGGACCTTGCCAATAGGCTTTCGAGAGGGTACAACTTAGGTTCACTGTTTGAGGAAGTGGGAACATGAAGAAATATTTGAAAAATTGCAGTATTTTACATACAAGCAGAATACATTGTGGTATGATATGTTACAAGTATTGAAATTAGGAAAGGATAGGGCAAGGCTGATAAAAGTGGGTGGTTTACACATATCGAGAAGACAAAAAATGAGGCCTAGATACAAGATCAAGGGCATGATTCAGTGGCCTCGTTGTGCTCGGGCGAGAGGCCAAAAACGAGAACTGCGGCACGCGCCAAATCATTTGTAATGCAATTACCCCGGTCCCATCGACGAAATCGGTGGTATGGCGAGAAACCAATAATCACCACATCACCACTTAACCCCTATTTCAATACAATTAATGGGAGCCACGCCATAACCAACAGCCTCCTGTGATCCTGTGACCTCCCCAGCAAGTGGTCACGCTGGCGCTAATTAGTACTCCTTTTGAAAAATGTGAACCTGGCGGATGGACTGCTGTGGGGAGCCAAGGAGTGAGCAGCCATCTTTGCTCATGGCAATGAGGCCGGGGCACTGCGTTTGCTACCCCTGTGCTCGGAGGGGGGTGGGGGGCAACTGGGAGGTGCAGTCCTGGTTGGGGGTGGGCTGTCATGGGGGGCTGGGGATTTTGGGGCTGGAGGGTGCTCTGCTGAGAGGGGGGCAGTGCTACTGGGGTGCGTGGGGGGATGAGCGTCCTCCATGTCAATCCCTGGACCGTGTGTTCACGTGCCGGGGGCAACTCTAGTCCCCGCCTGTTTATCCACCAACCACTCATAACTCCCATTGACCGGGGAGGCCCCTGGCCTTGCGGCTGAAGGCCATTGCTGATGGGGAATTGGCAATCATGGTTAAGTGAGCACTTCATACATCTCAAGTGGGTGGGTGTGCCGTATAGCATGTGGGGCTCATTGCCTCGCATTCCAAATACACCTTGATGCATGGACACCGTGCTTGAACACTCTGAGAGGCAGCACCACAGACGCAGCAGCCAACCTTCGATTACCCCGTGGATGGGCCCCAGCCCGGGCATGTGTCAATGGCCAGTGCTTGTGGGCAGGGCATGTCGGGTGAGGTGGGGGGGAGGGTGGGGGGTGGGGGGGGGTGGGCGTGCAGGGCCCATGCCTGGAGGGCTTGGGCATGAGATTGGTCGTTGGCCTGCAGCGCAGAATAAAGATCCAGAGGCATCATACTGGTTGTGGTGAGGTTATTTTTCAAAAAATAAATTTAGGGTACCCAATTCTTTTTTTTCCAATTAAGGGGCAATTTAGCGTGGCCAATCATCTACTCTGCACATCTTTGGGTTGTGGGGGTGAGATGCACGCAAACATGGGGAGAATGTGCAAATTCCACACAGACAGTGACCCGGGGCGGGGATCGAACCTGGGTCCTCAGTGCCATGAGACTGCAGTGCTAACCACTGCGCCACCGTGCCTCTCGGTGGTGAGACTATTTTAATGTTTCTTGTACAAGTGTACAGCACTGCCCCACTCTCCCAATGTTGCCTTCCCACTATGCCCACCCTGCCTCCCTTACCCCCTATCCCCTTACCCCATGCCCCTTCAGTGATCCTCGACGTGCTTGGCTTTCTTTGCTGTATCGCTATGTTTAAGTGTTTCCTCAGGATGCACATCAGTAGTAGAGGCAGCCAGCTACTTACCACATCTCGTGGCAATGGCTGTTGTAAACCTCGCTGACGTGACATCACATTGGTGAGGGAGAAATTCCATACCTGCGTGGATCCTATGGTGGGGAATCCTTTAAATGTATTTAAATGAGGTCCCCACCCTTTTTGGGCAGGAACCTTATTGTATCCCCAGCAGGGGATGGGGAAAATCTCAGAATGAGATCTCCCCGAAAATGCCATTTTCCTGCACAGCGAGCGTCAGTAGATAATCCCCACTCTCTTTGTTCAAGCTTTTGGGCCTCTGACCTACTATCTCCCTGATGCACTATCAATTACCACAAAGACGAGAGTAGTGGAATAATCGGGAATGGCTGCAGCACCGGCGAGCGTACACATTTATACGCTGCCTACTGGGCGGAGCCAGCAGGCCGGGATTTACCCATGTACGTCTACTATATGGGCAGTGCTGTAATACATGTAATATATTATTAGTGGTGAGTACCACATTCACCCCCTGTTTAAAAAAAAGTCCAGCGGGGGTGGTGGAAAACATTACAAGTTAAGTCGGGGGCCTTGACCCTCCTCTGCGATCGCCTCAGTCCTGATGGAGATCTGGGCACCGACTTGGTCACCTGTGCCTCCGGGAGCGTGTTGTCCGCGTCTTTGTCACCCCTGAGTGGAACCAGTGGGAGGGCGGATCCTACTGGGGCAGGGGTTGCGGTGAGGTTCGCCGGAGGGACGGTGAGTGGCGCAGGGGTGACTGAGTCAACCGGGGGAGGAGGTACAGTGTCAGGTCGGGGGTCGTGGGTTGGGATCCAGCGGGTGTCAGGCCCCGGAGGGACACTGTGTCCTGGCGCCCATCGGGGTGTGCCATGTAGGCATACTGCGGGTTTGCATATACGAGGTGGACTTTTTCGACCAAAGAGTCCGACTTATGGGTCCGCACATACTTACGAAGGAGGACGGGTCCAGGAACTGTCAGCCAAGTTGGGAGCGAGACCGTGGAGGTGGACTTCCTGGAGTGGAGAAGGCAAACACCCGTTCGTGAGGGGTCTCGTTAGTCATGGTGCAGAGGAGCGATCGGATGGATTGGAGCGTGTCGGGGAAGACCTCCTGCCAGTGGGAGACCGGGAGATTTTTAGATCGCAGGGCCTTCCAGATCGTCCCGTTCTCCCTCTCCACCTGCCCGTTTCTCCGGGGGTAGTAGCTGGTCGTCCTGCTCGAGGCAATGCCCTTGCTGAGCAGGAACTGACGTAGCTCATCGCTCATAAAAGAGGATCCCCGATCGCTGTGAATGTAGGTGGGGAAACCGAACAGAGTGAAGATGCTGTGGAGGGCTTTAATTACCATGGCAGAAGTCATATCGGGGCATGGGATGGCTAAAGGGAACCGGGAGAACTCGTCAATCACGTTCAGGAAGTACGTGTTGCGGTCAGTGGAGGGGAGGAGCCCATTGAAGTCCACGCTGAGGCGCTCAAAGGGGCGGGAGGCCTTCACCAGGTCCACTCGATCTGGCCGGTAGAAGTGCGGCTTGCACTCCGCGCAGACCTGGCAGTCTCTGGTGACAGTCCTGACCTCCTCAATGGAGTAGGTTGCGGGCTTTGATGAAATGGAAGAACCAGGTGACCCCCGGGTGGCAGAGGTCATAGTGGAGAGCCCGGAGTCGGTCCACTTGTGCGCTGGCACATGTACCAGGGGATAGGGTATTACGGGGCTTGTTGAGCTTCCCAGGCGTTACAAGATCTCATAATTATAGGTGGAGAGCTCGATCCTCCCCCTCAAGATCTTGTCATTTTTGATCTTGCCCTGCTGTGTATTACTAAACACAAAGGCAACCGACCGTTGGTCAGTGAGGAGAGTGAATCTCCTGCCGGCCAGGTAATGCCTCCAATGTCACACAGCTTCCAATATGGCTTGGGCCTCCTTTTCGACAGAGGAGTGCCAGATTTCAGAGGCATGGAGGGTGCGGGAAAAGAAGGCCACGGGCCTGCCCGCCTGGTTGAGGGTGGCAGCCAGAGCTTCGTTTGATGCATCGCTCTCCACCTGGAAGGGGAGGGACTTGTCGACCACGTGTATTGTGGCCTTGGCGATGTCTGCCTTGATATGGTTGAAGGCCTGGCGGGTCTTAGCCGTCAGGGGAAAAACTGTGGACTGAATGAGCGGGCGGGCCTTGTGCGCATAATTAGGGACCCACTGGGCATAGTAGGAGAAAAACCCCAGGCATCGTTTCAGGGCCTTGGGGCAGTGGGGGAGTGCGAGTTCCATGAGGGGGTGCATGCGCTCGGGGTCGGGCCCTAGGACTCCATTTTTCACGACATAGCCAAGGATGGCTAAGCGGTCGGTGCGGAACACGCATTCCTCCTTATTGTATGTGAGATTAAGGAGTTTGGCGGCCTGGAGGAAATTTTGGAGGTCCTGCTGATCATAGCCGCAGATGGTTACATTATCTAAGTACGGGTAGGTGGCCCGCAGTCCGTACCGGTCAACCATTTGGTCCATCTCTCGCTGGAAGACCGAGACCCCATTAGTGACGCCGAAGGGAACCCTGAGGAAGGGATAGAGGCGGCCATCTGCTTCGAACGCAGTGTATTGGCGGTCCTCCAGGCGGATGGGGAGCTGGTGGTAGGCAAACTACAGGTCCGCTGTGGAAAAGACTCGATACTGCGCAATCTGATTGACAATGTGAGATATGCATGGGAGGGGGTACGCGTTGAGCTGCGTGTACCGATTGATGGTCTGACTGTAGTCAATAACCATCCTGTGCTTCTCCCCAGTCGTTACTACTACCACTTGAGCTTTCCAGGGGCTGTTGCTGGCCTCAATGACCCCTTCCCACAGACACCGTTGGATCTCCGACCTGATGAATGTCCTGTCCAGGGCACTGTACCATCTGCTCCTAGTTTTGCAATCTGGGGTGAGGTTCGCAAACAGGAAAGGTGGATCAACCTTAAGGGTCATGAGGTCGCATATGGTGAGGGGGTAGGGGACCGGCGAATTTTAAGGTTAGGCTTTGGGGATAGCACTGAAAGTCCAGGCCGAGTAACAGGGCAGCGCAGAGGTGGGGGAGGACGTAGAGCTGGAAGTTGCTGAACTCTACGCCTTGGATGGTGAGGGTTGCGATGCAGTACCCCCGGATTTCCACAGAATAGGATCCAGAGGCCAGGGGGATTTTCTGGGTAACTGGGTGTACCGGGAGGGAGTCGCGCATTACCGTAGTGGGGTGGATGAAGCTCTCTGTTCTCCCGGAGTCAAAAAGGCAGGTTGTCTTGTGCTCATCGATCTTCACTGTCGTCGTCGTGGTCGTGAGGTTGAGGGGCCGGGACTGATCCAGGGTGATAGAGGCTAGCTGTGGCAGATGCTGGGAGGTCCCGGGCTGGTCAGCGGCGGTGGAGGTAGTGGCAGGCGATGAACGAGCAGGGGTCCTGAGACGCCATCCAAAATGGCGCGAAGATGGCAGCGCCCACAGGGCGCACATGGCGGGTGACATCAAAGATGGCGGCGCCCACGGGCCGTATGTGGTTTGCGATGGGGAAAATGGCAGCGCCCGTTGGTCGCACGTGGAAAGTGTGGGAACACCGGGCCTGGAAACAGCGGCGACCGACCGGGGCTGGCAAACAGAAACAAAGTGTTTCTTGTTCCCGCAGCGATTGCAGGTCTCACTCTGCGCCGGGCAGCACTTCCTGGGGTGTTTGTTTTGCCTGCAAAAATAGCACTTGGGACCCCCAGAGTTGGCTGGCTGCCGCGCGGCACAGGCTTGCGGTGAGCTGGAGTCGGCAGCTGGTGGGGCCCACGATGCCCACGAGGGTGCTGCGCGGTCGGAGTCGTAGGACTGGACGTTCCGGGAGGCCACTTCTAACGAATTAGCGAGCTACCTAGTTCCCGCAAGATCAAGCGTGGCCCCTTCCAGTAGCCGCTGCAGACGTACGCAGACTTCATGCACGTGACGTAAGCATCTCGAATGAAAAGTTTGATATGCTGGACTGCCCAAACTGCCTGGCAGTCACAGTTCCGACCTAGGATGTGCAGGGCACGCCAGAAATCGTCCAGAGACTCCCCGGGGAGTTGCTGTCTCGTGGCCAGAAGGTGCCTGACGTATACTTGATTGACTGATCGAACGTAGTGTCCCTTCAGGAGCTCCATCGCTTTGGAGTAAGTGGGCGCAACCCGGAGGAGAGGAAAAATGTCAGGGCTCACCCGTGAATAGAGAACTTGGAGCTTCTGCGAATCCGAGGGTTCCTCAGCGAATGTTCGAAGCAGGCTAGCCAGTGGCTGCTTGGGGGCTCAGCTGCAGGCGATCAGGCATAATGCGGAGATCCATCGTTTAAAAAAAATCTTTGCTCAATAAATTAATGCACTATCAATTACCACAAAGACGAGAGTAGTGGAATAATCGAGGCTCTATTGAGCAAAGGTGCTGTGCCCCCTGTAGCTGGAACCAGAATGGCTGCAGCACCGGCGAGCACACACATTTATACGCCACCTACTGGGCGGAGCCAGCAGGCAGGGATTTACGCATGTACTGCTACTATACGGGCAGTGCTGTAATACATGTAATATACTACTAGTGGTGACTACCACACACCCGTTGCCGTTTGGTGTCATACTATATTTTATTATGCTCCTATAAAGCGTCTTGGGAGGTTTCATTATGCTGTTGATGGTATTTAAGATCTTCCTTAATATTCACTTCTTTGGTCAAGCATTTGGTCACCCTCTTAGTCTGATTACTCTCCCATGTCCCCATGAAGCAGTTGGAGGCATTTTAATATATTTAAGGCACTACACAAGTTTCTCTTTTCTTTCTCAGTTGACAAACTAACCTCACTTTTCACTCCAGGCACATCAGCATTGCTCTCCTTACACATGGTGCAGCATCTGCTCTTTTGAATTGTTACAGAGTTGAACAGTGGCCAAAACTGCAGGCCGTTAGTGCAGAGGCAGTGCATATATTTATGCATTTACAGGTTAATTAATACCTGTCCACTGCTACTCCGATGACAAGCACAGCCCAACTCTGCTATTTGCACCAGAAAAACGAGTATTGCAGGTCTCAGCCCAAAGACATATTCAATTTAGGTTTTGCATGATGGTGTCGCCTTGCTACTGTGTGACTGACACCCCAGAAACAGCTCGCTTAGCTGGACAGGAAAACATATTGCAAGATGTTACAACGAGCACACATGATCAGGACTGACAAACAGCTTGAATGTCCATAGTTGTACTTTGGAAGCTTCTCAGAACATGTGAGGTGCATTATTGTGAGTATATCCAAATCTGAGACCCCATATTAAATTGTAAATGGAAAATACTGCTGCAAACAACTTTCCTGTTGGCTCCATAAGAAATGTCTGCTTAATGTGTAGCAGAATCTTACAGCAACGGAATGTTGCAGACTCAGTATCTGGTGACGAATGAGTAAGTGGTCTCCATTCAGGCAGCTATCTGGCCACCTGTAGTGGATCTTCATGTCCCCAAGCTTGGAAGAGGAGAATCAGCCACAGCTTCCAATGTGTGCGCATGTTTACTATTTGGTGTATTCAGAGCCCCTCTTTTAACAAGTGCCTCCCTGAGATTGTCTATGCAAAAGCCACAGTCAGTAGGAAAATCTCCTCAAACATTGGACCATCATTTTGTCTGGCTGGCCCGCTCTCTCTCCCTCCCCCCACCCTCCCTTCCCAAACCTTGCTGTTATGCCTGGTCCACCTTTGTGTGGACCCGTACTAAACGATGCCCTGGCGAGGTCTACCAGGCACGGCCATTGAGTATAGGCCACTGGGAGAATCCGGCGAACGTATATTTAAGCTAGACACAGCTATATTTGGATACACGGTCCTATGAGTCTGAAGGTCCTCCAGCTACACATAATCATGCATATTTGGTGTGTGTCCTGGGTATAATGTAACAAAAATATGTAAGCATGCAGAGAAGGGTAATGAGTATGAGATACTTAATATAAAGGAAATGGGAGAAAAAGGTCAATGAAGTCCAGGGAGGGGAAGATTACAGCGAAATTTCATGAAGTATAGGAAATGCCTTAAGGAAAGCCCGGAGCATTACTTTCAGAGAAATTGGCTGGGATTTTCTGGACCCCGACCCCTTGTGGGAGTGAGAGTGCCTGGGGAGGTGGACTGCACCAATGCTTGTGGGGGGGAGTGATGCTTGTCGGTGGGGTCTGCCACGATGCTTGTGTTAGGGGGAACCCTGATGCATGGGGGTGTTAGTGTCACCCCGATGTTTGTGGGGGGTGGGGTGGTGTGTCCTCCGTTTCTGTAGGGGTGCGGGGGGAGTTTATTTTCAGCGCTGATCCGGACGCCCTTTAAAAATGGTGCCCCGATCTCTGTGGAGCTAGTCTGGTCGGCTCTATCAGGCCCCATCTCGCCACCGTGATGGCGCAAACCAGGGCCCCAGATTCTCTCTGCGCTGAGTACCGGTAAATCTGGAGTGAAATCTGGCTCTGCAGCTGGAGAGATTTCATTCTGAACCTGACATTCTGCCAGATTTGGGGAAAAATCCACCATGTCATCCTGAATAGTTAGTTGTTTTCAGCACCCTTCCCGACCATCCTTTTAAAAATTAACTTCCTTCCTATTTTTCTTCCCATTCTGTGTCCTATTGGCCTGGTACTTAAAATTCCCTTTTTAATGCCATACCCTGTTACTATTTCCATTCTTGGTTCTTTCCTCAGATCTCAGGATTGCCTTTCCTCCTGAATGATTGGTTTATGTTTCCCCACTACTTTATTTCCATGACAACTTTGGCACTCATTGTTTCAATTTGAATGAGCCGAGTACTTTGACCCAGAATCTTTTACAGTCATTCATTGATAGGTAGCTGTAGCTCAGCTGGTAGCAATCTCTCCTCTTAATCAGAACGTTATGGTGTTTCGTCCCTCTCCAGAGCACAAAAACCTAGGTTGATACTCTAGTGCATTACTCCAGTGAGGAGTGCTTCACTGTTGGAGGTGAAGTGTTCTGGATGAAACAATAAACTGAGGCAGGGGAGTTATCCCTGGCCTGGTGTTCTGGACAATATTTATTCTTCAACCAACATCACAAAAACAGGTTATTATTACATTGATGTTTGAGGGCGATTATTTGCATAGATTGGCTGCCATATATGCTATACGTGACTGCACTTCATTGACCGTTAAGTGCTTTGAGGTGTCCTGAGGTTGTGACAGGTGCTACATAAATGCAGGCTTTTTCTCCTTTTACACCTTGGAACATGCATTCACAAAATGGTGGCTCATGGATCTGAGGAAAGAAGAAAAGTTAGGCCAGTCAAACGCTTTGAAAACTTACAGGTGATGGAATTTCTTATGGTGTTAATTATCATAGTGATCACTGTCATAGTTATTTTTATAGTAATGATAACCCAGTTTTAGTTTTAAATTATTGCCTCCCAAAATTGCTAGATAGGAGCACATGGATGGCCAAAATCCCTCTATGGGAGTCATAGTCCCAGACCTGCAGGGAAGGTTGAGGGCCACATGTTGCCTGGTTCTTGATCAGTGGTTAAAATTGCTTAGAGGTCTGAATGGTGTGGGAGGACCCAACCTTTTGACAGTAATGACTTCCCTGCCTGCCTGTGGATGGTTGAAACCCCATCAGTTAAAATGGTGGCTGGTGTAAACTCATTGGGAAGCATCTGACCCCCATTGTATTGAGCCACCCCAGTACCATTACCAAGGGTTCAAATCAGCCCTCGTATCTCCAATTAGCAGATCGAGCTCCAACGGATAATCTTGGTGTTCAGAGAATGAAGAGAAGTATTTGCTAAAGCAAATGTTTGTTACTGTGACAAAAAATATGCCAGATAGCCGTTGAATGTGAAGATAAAGAAAGACTGAGGTAATTTTATTTTCTGGATGAGGAGGGAAGTATCAGTTTTACAGAGAAATAAGTGCATAAAGATTGCAAAATAACAGTGGGAGTTGGCTCAATGTTACAATGTCAAGAACCCAGCATTCGGATTCTTTGTGCTGTAAACAATTACAGTGCAATAATTCAGAGCATTCCTGCTGAAGTTACTCCCTTCTACACTTGAAGCATGATTGTTGCTTTGTGTTTCTATGTCTACCATTGGCAGCCTGCTCCCTCAGTCTAGACAGTGATTGCCAGCAGGCAATCGTTGGGGTCAAAATGTCGGAACTGCCTTCCCAAATCCCCCCCCCGACCACTACCATCCTAGAAGGAAAGACACATGGGAACACCATCACCTGCAGGTTCCCCTCCACGTCACTCACCATCCTGACTTGGAAATATATTGGCTGTTCCTTCACCGTTGCTGGGTCAAAATCCTGGAGCTCCCTCCCTAACAGCACAGTGGGTGTACCGACACCACATGGACTGCAGTGGTTCAAGAATGCAGTTCACCACCACCTTCTCAAGGGCAATTAGAAGTGTGCATTAAATGCTGACCGAGCCCGCAATGCCCACATCCCATGAATGAATAAAAGAAAACTGCAGTATATTGCAAGATCTTAGCATTTTGGAAGTTCCATTTAATGTTTGGGTGGAATATGATGACCCATCCTATTATTTACCATTGGTAGTGTAGAAGGAACATGGTCTCCCCGATGGAAAGAAATTGGCTGAAGAAAGATGCAGAAACTGGGCCGGGCCAAATTATTTGCAGCCGGAACCAATAAGAGTATGATTTTCTTTGAGGAAGAGTCTTTCAGTAAGGAAGACCGAATGATAAAATTAGCTATCAATACGAGATCAGATATCATAATTCAGCAGATCATGCAAATATGGATGTTCTTTTGAGATTTTCTATGAAAATAAATTCTTCTTTAGCTACTGAGTTACTTTACATACACAAATGACTTGTGAGTGTCTGCCAGAGAAACGAGCGCAGAAGCCTGCGAGGATGTGGTGCTTGTTAAAGTGCTAAATTACCCCATGATTGACCCGCCTAAAGAGTGCGAGGATGAGAAATTGCAGGATTATTTCACACATAGAAATGAACTGAGTGTAGATCAAGACTGTCTCCTATGGGATTTAAGAGTAATGGTCCACAGATTACGCCAGAAGAGTAGAAATATTTCTGAGTAAGAATGGAATCAAGCACACTTTAATGCCACCATATCACCCAGCATTAAATGGTGCTGCCGAACATAGTATAAAATTTCTGAAGCAACCTTTGCAGGAGAATTTGTTGGCTGAAAAGCAAAACAGTAACTTCCACATTTCTCTTCAACACAGGTGAGACTTTTCTGTTCTCTTACAGGATAACTCCACACTCTACAATAGCTTGCTCACCTTGCAAGTAAGTGTTTAAACACACTTCTCAGACAATTTTTAGTTTGCTCAAGCCTGATGTCAACAACAAAGTGAAGATGAGGTGTCAGACATGAAATTTAGAAATTTCAATGCGTGTCAGATGTCATGGTGAAAAACTACCAAGGTGATCAGGAGAAGCATGTGTTTGGAGTTGCTGCAAAGAGACTAGGGGTATTCACATATCCAGTGAAGATTGGAGACTCCATCAATGTTGTATGGATCCTTTGCTTGAAAGAAGAAATTTGACAAACAAAAGAACATGATAAACCGTTTATAGTCCAATTCCTCTGCCATTTCCAAGTGAAAATCAGAAAGAATGGAAGTGTAAGTCACAAAGAAACTGAAAGCTTCCCAGTATCACAGAATCTATTGGGGGAGCAAGACAAATCAATCAATGTCACAGTCCCAACCATTGAGTGAAGTTGGTAGCCAATGTCAAAGTTCAGATTGGACACAGTCAGAGATGAGAGAGCAGAGTCAAGCTAAAGGAAATTGAAGGAGATACCCAGACAAAAAGAAAAATAAACCAGATAGGTTAATTGAAAGTATGCAGGAAGGAAGGACAAAAATTGTTCTTTCATGATTTCTTGTAGGTGATGTTTTTTTAGTAATCACATTGGTGTTAAGGAATTTTTTTTATTTACATGTAAATTACTCTGAGAATATTGGTCATATATGTTTTGGTTGCGATTATAGTAAAACCGCACATGCAACCCAACCTGTTAAATTTTCAGGTATTATTGATGTTGGCTAAGTCAGACTGAATTCTGGGAATTTATGTATAAGTTGTTTTTAAGTGTGGAGGGAGTTTCGAATGATGCATTGGGCGCAATCCATCGGCCACGCTGTGCTTGAAAAGCAGCTCACTGTGGTGCAGCATGGCCGATGAAAGCCGGGAGACCCCATTCCCGGGATCTACCCAGCGCGCAATGCCTCATGATATCGAACGCGACCTCATGAGACATTGTGATACTCTCCCCTACCCGGTGGGGCCAGGGGTCCCGGCGTAGCGGAGTGGCGCCAACCACTCCAGCGTCGGGCCTCCCCAAAGGTGCGGAGAATGTATGAATCCCGCCCACAATGGACGGGATCACTTTTTGGCAAATCTGTGTATTAGAGCAAGGCAGTAAGCCTCATTCTAATGTGCAGTCCCCGAGGTACCTGAGGCTTTGGTATTCAATCCCTTCGCCTCAGAGACCTCGGGCAAACGCTGGTCAGCACTGGTCCCCACAAATGAGGACCAGATAGAACAGCACTCCTGGGAGTCTCCCAGGGGATTGGAGGCCCCCATCTGCATGCCCTTTGGGCAAGCTGGTGTCTTGGCATTGCTGGTGCCAGCTGGGTATTCTGGCAGTGCCAATCTGGCACCCTGACAGTGCTAACCTGACCCAGTAGCAGCCTGGAATTGTCAAGGTGGTCAGGTGGCACTGTCAACTGGCATGGGCACTGCCAGGGTGGTACTGCCAAGGTTCCAAGCTGGCATTTTTTGTGCCCACGCGATCAGCCCATGGTTCCCAGAGTGCATTTGGGCTGGGGGCGGGTGTAGGTGGGGGATTGTTTCGGGGGGCCCGCTACAATGGGGATTTCCAGTGAGCGGATCTCCCCACTGTACAAAACGGGGCTATGTGCGGCCTCGGCCATGCATTCCCCCATTCAGGCTATGGGCACGATTCTCCGCAAATGCGGCGAGTCGTAAAGGCTGCTGTGAAATTGGCCGTGTTTCACGGCAGCCTCCGCGCCCCCTCCCGGGACCCGATTCTCCCCCCCCCGGGCGGGGCTAGCAGCGCGGCCCCATGAAGCACGGCATCGCGGGCTTAGCGACCGTCGTCAAGCGTCACGGCGGCTGACGCGCACGATGACGTCAGCCGCACATGCGCGGGTTGGACGGCTCCAACCCGCGCATGCGCGGATGACGTCATCACGCAGATGCGTCAAACCCACGCATGCGCGGGCCGTCATGCCCCTCAGCCGCCCCGCGGACTGATCCTACGGGGCGGCGGAGGAACAAATAGTGCGCGGGTATTGGACCCGCTGCCTGCGATCGGTGCCCACCATGGTGCGGCCGTGCCAATCGGTGCCATGGTTGTCCAGGACGGCACTTTGCGGCCGTTTTCACGAACGGTGAGAGCAGGTGTGATTGCGTTCGTGAAAACGGCCGTAAAGGCCTGGGAACTCGGCCCATCGGCCTGGGGAGAATTGCTGTTCGCCGTAAAAAATGGCGAGCAGCGATTCGTGTCGTGGGACGGCCGTGGGGGGGGGAGAATAGCGGGAGGGCTGGAAAAATGTCGGGAAGGCCCTCCCGCTATTCTCCGACCCGTCGTGGGCAGCGGAGAATCGTGCCCTATGTGTTTCACAGCACTGTGAGATCCGGGAAACACGAGGCTAAACGTGCTGGCTCGGGGACTTTGTTCCATTTTGGGAGAATCACGGCCAGCATGTGAGTATTTCCTTATTCTGGCCTCTCTGCTGCACTCCGTTGGGAAAGTGTAAATTAATTATTCAGTAATAACTTCCTGCTATGATTCACCTTCTCAAGAGCTCCAGGGGATGATCTTGGTAGTCACACACATTCTGAGAATGAAGCAAAATAAAATCCACATGATCACTTTCCAGCAGGAATAGTCATCAGGAATCTTGGATAATGTTTCTCCCTCTCTGGAGCAGAAACACTGCAGCAAAATTCAAAGCCATCTCTACCAGCCAACTTTAGATTAGCCTTGTGAACATGTGTTAATACAAGGTGTCAAACAAGGTAACAGTGCAGTGGAGGCATCTTTGGGTGGAATCTTACGTTCCTCCCTGCCAGTGGAATGTTTCAGTCTCACTGATGTCAATGGACTTTAAATGGCCTGCTGCATTTTACAGGCCCGACCTCACTGTGCCAGGGCAGTAAGATCCCACCCTTCATCACATATAGACTGCAGCAATCAAAGGAGAGGTTTCACCAGAGGTTTTAGCACTACTGCCTCACAGCACCAAGGACCCAGGTTCAATTTCGGCCTCGTGTGACTGTCTGTGTGGAGTTTCTATGTTCCCCTCATGCCTGTGTACGTTTCCTGCGGGTGCTCCGGTTTCCTCCCACAGTCCAAAGATGCCCAAGTTAGGTGGTTAAATTGCCCCTTAATTTAGGGATGTGCAGATTAGGCTCTGGGTTACGGGAATAGGGCGAGGAGGACAGAGGAGTTTAAATGGGGAGAGTGCCCATTCGAAGGGTCAGTGCAGACCCGATGGACCCAGTGGCCACCTTCTGCACTGTAGGGATTCTATGATTCACCTTCTCAAAAGCAACAGGGGGTGATCTTGGTAGTCATACATATTCTGAGAATGAAGCAAAATAAAATCCTCATGATCACTTTCCAGTAGGAATAGTCATCAGGAATCTTGGATAATGTTTCTCCCTCTCTGGAGCAGAAACACTGCAGCAAAATTCAAAGCCATCCCTACCAGCCAACTTTAGATTAGCCTTGTGACACACTGTGCCCTCATTAAAATATTTTATTTTAATTTATTATTATGATTTTTTCGATTTTTTTCCAATTAAGGGGCAACTTAGCAAGGGCAACACAGTGGTGCAGTGGTTAGTACTACTCATGGTGCCGAGAACCCAGATTCGATCCCGGCCCCGGGTCACTGTCTGTGAGAGGTTTTGCACATTCTCCTTGTGCCTGCGTGTGTCTCACCCCCACAACCCAAAGATGTGCAGGGTAGGTTGCCCCTTAATTTGAAAAAAAATAATAGGGTATTCTAAATTTATATTAAAAAAAAGGGGCAATGCACCGTGGCCAATCCACCTACCCTGCACATCTTTAGGTTGTTGAGGTGAGACCCATGCAGACACGGGGGAGAATGTGCAAACTCCACACGGAAAGTGACCCGGGGCATGGATCAAACTTGAGTACTCGGCGCCGTGAGGCAGCAGTGCTAAGCACTGCGCCATCGTGCTGCCCCCTCATTAAAATATTTAAGCCAGAGGCCCACTTACAGAGAGCAGATTGATCGCTTGTCCCTCATCCAGCCTCGGTTAAACCAGAAATGGATGGAGTAAAGTTAGGTTGGATTCATATTTGAAATATATTCCAATTTAACTTCTGAATAACCCACCCAAATCCATCTGCTTTTGTGCTAAAATTATCCCCTTTCAATCTGTCATGAGCATGTCCAAAACATATTAAAAGGCATGTTTCAAGTCTCTACAACACTCTCTCTCTCTCTCTTTGAGCCAGTGGATCTGGGTTCGAGCCCCACCCCAGGACTTGTTGGTGCATTCATAATGCAGTCTACAGGTTGAGTGTCAACCTGCAAAATCTTCTCAACACGCCACTGGTAGGTGGAAAGATTGGGAGAGACTTCTGGCCAGTCATTCTTGGTACAGAGTGGTGCCCCTCATGCTATAAGCCTCTGGTGACAGACTAGCCACCTGTTCCAGGTACAACCCGCTATGGAATCAGATGAAAGTCTGCCTTGTCCATCACTAGATACAGGAAGAGAAACAACAATACCATTATTTTGGCACTAGGTGAAGCCTAGTTTTCATAGAATCTCTACAGTGCAGAAGGGGCTATTCAGCCCATCGAGTCGGCACTGACCCTCCCAAAGAGCACCCTACCTCAGCCCACTCCCTCACCCTATCCCCATAACCCCTTCTAAGCTTTGGACTCTTAAGGGGCAATTTTAGCATGGCCAATCCACCTAACTTGCACATCTTTGGACTGTGGGAGGAAACCAGAGCACCTGGACGAAACCCACACAGACTCGGAGAGAATGTGTAAACTCTACATAGACAGGAGCTGTTGAGGCAGCAGTGCTAACCACTGTGTCACCATACAGCCCAGTTTAAGCCCATTAAAATCTGGCTTAAGTTCGAAACATTTTGTCGTTGATATATAAATATTTGCTTTATATTTATGAATTTATTAATTAATCCATTAATCGGTGGTTCTAATGACAGGTTATTGACCTGAATCATTGAGATGAATTTTTGCACAGATGTCAGGAACACAAGATTGGGAGCATTTCCTAGTCTTATCCCTGCTGTTGTCTGATCTTATGGAGGCCAGCTGCGCATTTGCTATCCAAATAAAGTAGGCCCACAGCACTGGATGGCTGACGCCCAATGAGTAGTTGGATGCTGCTGTGGCAGAAAGAGGACTGTGGGAGTGCCTTAGGATGGAGGTGCTCTTGCATGTCTGCAGAACATGTAAAAATAAGGATGGCTAACAGATGTTCGAGCCTCGTAAGAGCCCCTCAAGCCTGCTCCATCATTTAATAAGGTCATGGCTGAACTGATTGTAACGTCAACCCCACATTCCTGCCTACCCCTGATAACCTTTCACCCACTTATTAATCAACAATCTATCTAGCTTTGACTTAAAAATATTCAAAGACTCTGCTTCCACTGCCTTGTGGGGAAGACTCGCGACCCTCTGCGAAAGGAAAATTCTCAACTCCGTCTTAAATGGGTGACCCCTGATTTCTAAGCAGTGATCCCTAATTCTATATTCTCCGACATGAGGACACATCCTCTCCCCATCCGCACGAACAGTTCAAGAAGGCAGCTCATTGCCACCTTCTCACGGGCAATTCAGGATGGGCAATAAATTCTGTCCTTACCAATAATACCCACATTCCATGAATGAGTAATAAAGAAAGCTGAGTAATAACATAAAATTCGCCTGCAATAAATCATCAAACCTCTGCACTCTTGGTAACAGGATAGACCAGTTGTGTCAGTGGATCTTATTTTTGACTGTCAGGGCAGCTGGTTCCTCTTGTGACCTCAATATATAGTGATGGTTCAGCGTTCTTTTGTCGTTTACACAAAATAGACTTCTGATACAAGCATGCCGATGTTTTGAAATGACAATCACTGTGCAGGACACACCCATTGTCATTCTGTTAGATTTAATGCCTGGTGTGGTATCATTTGCAAAACCATTCTGTCTCATGCCATCCAATTCTGGACTGATGGCCAGGGGAGGCAAAGGGAGAGCATTTCAAAGAATGGCAAGCTCACCCATTGCCTATCCGAGGCCTTCAGAGTCTCTGGCAATTGAAGAAAGAATTGCATTTCATAGAATCATAGAATTTACAGTGCAGAAGGAGGCCATTCGACCCATCGAGTCTGCACTGGCCCCTGGAAAGGGTACCCTACTCAAGCCCACCCCTCCACCCTATCCCTCTAACCCAGTAACCCCACTTAATCTTTTTGGACACTAATCTTTTCAGATTAGGGCATTTCTAAATGCATTACCACCAAATATGTACTTTTGAAGTTCATAGAATTGCTGCAGTGCAGAAGGAGAGCATTCGGCCCATCGAGTCTCTGATGCCGTGAGGCAGCAGTGCTAACTACTGTGCCATTGTGCCGCCAAGTTCAACCATTGTTGGGATGAAGAAAGTGCAGGATGCCAGTTTGCAAGAACCCACAAACAGAATGAGTTAATGACTAAATAATCAGTGTTAGTGATGTTGATTGAGTAATAAATATTGGCAGGACATTGGGGAAAATTCCCCTGCTTTTCATTGAGGGGACTGGCTAGTATTGCCAGATCTTCCGGATTATAGGTGTGAATTAGGAGCAGTAGTAGCCACTCGGCCCTTCGATCTTGCTCCGCCGCTCAATAAGATCATGGCTGATCTGATTTCCCTGCATTCCCACCTTCCCCCTCTAACCTTTCAACTCGAGAATCTATCTATCTCTGCCTTGAAAATATTCAAAGACTCTGCTTCCAATGCCTTTTGAGGAAGAGACCTACTGAGAGAACAATTTCTCCTAATTTCTGTGGACGACCCTTCATTTTTAAACGGTGGCCCTCTAATTTTAGATTCTCCCACAAGAGGGAGCATCCTTTCCTTTATAAGTTTTTCCAATTAAGCGTCAATTTAGCATGGCCAATCCACCTATCCTGTACATCTTTGGGTTGTGGGGGGTGAGACCCACGCAGATATGGTGAGAATGTGCAAACTCCACACGGACAGTGACCTGGGCCAGGATCGAACCCGGGTCCTCAGCGCTGTGGGGCAGCAGTGCTAACCGCTGCACCACCGTGCGGCTGGAAACATCCTTTTTATATCCACCCTGTCAAGTTCCCTGAGGATTTTATATGTCCTGGAGTTTACAATAATTATTCTTCTGGACATTTGTGCAAAAAGTCTAAAGGAGTCTTTTTCGGGATGGCAGCAGGTGACTAATGGTGTGCCTCAGGGGTCTGTGCTGGGACCACAACTTTTCACAATATACTTTAATGATCTGGAAGAAGGAATTGAAGGCACTGTTGCTAAGTTTGCAGATGATACAAAGATCTGTAGAGGAACAGGTAGTATTGAGGAAGCAAGAGGGCTTCAGAAAGATTTGGTTAGGCTAGGATAGTGGCAGTGAAGTGTCAGATGAAATGCAATGTGGAAAAGTATGAGGTTATGCACTTTGGAAGGAGGAATTTAGACACAGACTATTTTCTAAATGGGGAAATGCTTAAGAAATCAGAAGCACAAATGGACTTGGGAGTTTTTGTTCATGATTCTCCTAAGGTTAACGTGCAGATCGCTCGGTAGTTAAGGTTACCATTCATGTCAAGAGGGCTATAATACAAGACCAGGGATGTACTTCTGAGGCTGTATAAGGCTCTGATCAGACCCCATTTGGAGTATTGCGAGTAGTTTTGGGCCCCGTATCTAAGGAAAGATGTGCTGGCCTTGGAAAGTGTCCAGAGGAGGTTCACAAGAATGATCCCTGGAATGAACAGCTTGTCGTATGAGGAACGGTTGAGGACTCTGGGTCTGTACTCATTGGAGTTTAGAAGGATGAGGGGGAATCTTATTGAAACTTACAGGACACTGCGAGGCCTGGATAGAGAAGAAGTGGAGAGGATGTTTCCACTTGTAGGAAAAACTAGAACCAGAGAACACCATCTCAGACTAAAGGGACGATCCGTTAAAACAGAGATGAGAAGGCATTTCTTCAGCCAGAGCGTGGTGAATCTGTGGAACTCTTTGCTGCGGAAGGCTGTGGAAGGCAAATCACTGAGTGGCTTTAAGATAGAGATAGATAGGTTCTTGATTAATAAGGGGATCAGGGGCTATGGGGAGAAGGCAGAAGAATGGGGATGAAAAAACTACCAGCCATGATTGAATGGCGGAGCAGACTCGATGGGCTGAGTGGCCTAATTCTGCTTCTACGTCTTATGGACTTATTTTCTTTGAATAGTTTTGTCTATTTATTATAAAGAATGTGGAAGCAAGATAGTTGGACTGGCAAATCCCAATGGACATTGATGCCTTAAGGCTTGTTTAGTTCCGGCCTTGTATAACTGACACTGACATTGATAAAAATCAAATAACCTCCCTTCCAATGCAATGCCAAATTAACTAAACATTTCCTCATTGAGTTGTGAGTCTACTGAGGGATTTCCTAAAGACTCTCAGGCGCCTGAGTGTGTGTTTTAATCGGGTTGTTTTCACTGCTGTATGGAATTACTGAGCTCCTCCCATTCAGGTGTAGGGAGTGTTGCACCTGTGTCGCAGGCTCTGCTGTCATGGAAGGGGCGGGAATGAAACCAGCCATGCTATGCACTCTCAGATCAGGGGAGGCAGTAAAACTGGATTGTCTGTGTAATCCGCTGAAACGCCAGGCATTTAGCTGGAAGCAGTCCAGAGGCTGAAAGCACCTGCGCAGAAGACACACACACAGGATTTGTAGCACAAACCCAGTAATAACTGAAGCATTTGGGTTGTCTTCAATCATAGCCGGTCCCAGGAGTTGGTAAGGATTTATTTTTCCTCCTTTTGTTCTGTTTTCCTGGGTTAGTGACCGGGAGGTTTCCAGTGAGAGGAGTTTGTGTGTGCAGAGGTGGAGGAACTTGGGTGTGGTGCACTCTGCTGCTGATAGTTTGTGTAGAACTTGTTCACTTCTGTCGTGTTTAGGATTCATAGATCTCTGGGCAGGTTAAGTTCTCAGTCGGCTTTGTGAGTTAAAACTGTTTCTTTTAAGCTTCTTTTCCTGCCTGTGAGCTGCTCAAGGAAGTAGCAAGCATTTTAACAACTGCTGTCCAGTTTTGAGGTGCAGTTATGGCTATTACAGCTCTTGATCTAACAGATTTGGATTGACCAGTGTAGGAGAGGCAGAATTAATGAGTCAAAAACACAGTCAACAAGTGCCAGCCTGTATAGTTAAACATTAATGGTTTGATGAGTCTTTTCAAAGGTCACAGTGATGGTCAGACTGAGGCAGCACAACTTATCAAAAAGTCAAATGACAGCTGGCTGTGTTTGACTCGATCTGAAACCTCATATTCTGAAATAAATAGTGAAGCTAGTGCAAATAGATGTATGTCAAATACAATAGTGCTGCTCTCAAAGTGACACTGTGCTCTCGGAAGATTGCATTACAGGGACTAAGTGCCCTCCTGTCAAGTCAAGTTACTACGGTTTGATTAAGTGTCTCTGCTGGGTCACCTCTGCTCCCTGCTTCTTCCTGAATGCATTGATTCATTGTCCAGTGCTGCTTCTCAGTGATTCATCCAACAAGCCAACTGCCATGTGTGAGTGACAGTCTTTAGAATTCATTGTTGCTATGTGGGCGCCACCTGCCTTTATCGCGCATCCATAATCATAATAATCTCATAATCTTTATTATAATCTTTATTATTGTCACAAGTAGGCGTACATTAACACTGCAATGAAGTTACTGTGAAAAGCCCCTAGTCGCCACACTACGGCGCCTGTTCAGGTACACACAGGGAGAAGTCAGAATGTCCAATTCGCCTAACAAGCACGTCTTTCGGAACTTGTGGGAGGAAACTGGAGCGCCCGGAGGAAACCCACGACACGGGCAGAACGTTTAGACGCCACACAGACAGTGACCCAAGCCGGGAATCGAACTTGGGACCCTGGCGCTGTGAAGCAACAGTGCTAACCACTGTGCTACCGTGAGGCCCTAGTTGGTTGCTGGACCATTTAAGAACACAGTCAGGAGTCAACCACATTATTATGGGCCTGGACACCATATATAGACCAGACCTGGTAAGAACAGCATGTTTCCTTCACCTAAATGACATTGTTCAGTTTCCTTTTTAACAAAGACCTCGCAGATTCATCAACTTCATAATTATTTTGTACTGATAATAACTTATAAACTTAATTCAGCATTGAAAAAGTCCATTGTGAACTCACATTCTCTGGATTATCAGTCCAGTAGTGTAACCATTATACAGTAGTCTGTCAAGCCATTAAACAGGAGGAGGGTATCCTATCTGAGTTAATCTTGTTCTCATGGGCAGGCTTTGCGAAGATAGAGCAGTGACTGGGTAAAATGTCTTCTGCACTATGTGTCGAGGTCACTAACACACATACATCCTACACATAACACAGGGAAGAACAGTGCTACACCTTAGGCAAAACCAGTTCTTGACTGTGGGAGTGCTGCAGTATTCAAGGTGCTGTACCTCAGATGGGAGTTGAATGGAGTTGTCTTATTGCTGCATAAGAGGCTGGGAGAGAAGAAGTGAGATATTGTCTGTCACTGCATGGGAGGCATCAAAACCTTAGATTTAGATGTATTGTCACATGTACTGAGGTACAGTGAAAAGTATTGTTCTGCGTACAGTCCAGGCAGATCATTCCATACATGAAAAACATAGGATGTACAATAAATACAAAATGTAACACATAGACATAGACATTGGGTGAAGCATATGGAGTGTAGTGCTACTCAGTAGAAAAGATGCGTGGAGAGATTAGTTCAGTCCATAAGAGGATCATTTAGGAGTCTGGTAACAGTGGGCCAGAAGTTGATTTTGAATCTGTTAGTCCGTGTTCTCAGACTTTTGTATCTTCTGCCCAATGGAAGAGGTTGGAAGAGAGAATAACCCGGGTGGGAGGGGTCGTTGATTATGCTGCCCGCTTCCCCGAGGCAGTGGGAGATGTGGACAGAGTCAATGGATGGGAGGTGGGTTCACCTGATGGACCGGACTGTGTTCATAATTCTCTTTAGTTTCTTACGGCCTTGGGCCGAGCAATTCCCATACCAAGCTCTGATGCACCCAGATAGGGTGCATCTGTAAAAATTGGTAAGAGTTAATGTGGGCATGCCAAATTTCCATAGTTTCCTGAGGGAAGTATAGGCACTGTTGTGCTTTCTTGGTCGTACCGTCGACGTGGGTGGACCAGGACATATTGTTGGTGATATGCACACCTAGGAATTTAAAGCTGTTAGCCATCGCCACCTCCATCTCCATCTCCACCTGAACAACAAGAACAGCCATTTTTTTCTTTTGAAAATCGTAAAAATTACCATATCTTAAAATCCGCAGGGCAGCGACTCAAAGGCCAATAATCATGAAAAACAAGGCTTCAAATTTTTTTTTACAAAAAATTGTTTCTCACAAGTGTAATATTGATTTTTTAAAATAAAATGAAACAAGATATTCAATTACCATCAAAATGGATTTGATTAATTACGGCTGGGAGCCACATAAGCCCTTAATCAGGCCCATGTTGCTCTGGATCTGCAGGTTGCAAGAGCCCAAGCTTTATGGAAATTAAATTGCAACAAAGCCCTTGGAAAGGGTTGTGGGATATGTGAAATAAAAAAATGCAAATCATTATGGAAAGGATGGTAACTCCATATTCAAATAATTAGCATACTGTACTTTGATGGCACATGTTCCAGCCTGATGCCTTCACTCCTGCTGGTTAATAGTATAATTTTCACCTCTTCTCTAACACGCTACTTCTGAGTTACATGGGAGTTGTGACACTGAAACCCCTAGTTGTATTTAAATTACTTGATCGATCATTCCCAAGTCCTAGTCGATATTGAAGAGGCTTCAGTAGTTAGGTGTGGAGGGAAATTTGATGTCTCTTTCATGGCTGCCAGAGTCCACACAGGGAGAGGAAAAGGCCATTCATCCACCCACTGCCTGTTTGATTATTCAATCAGGATATGGTTGATCTTTACGTGTATCTGCCTAAATTACCTGTCCCTCTTCAATATTCCTCAGCCACCAAAAATCTTATCAATCTCAATTCTGAAAAATTCTGTTGACCCAGCCTCTACAGACTTTAAGGGCACGATCGACCGGAATGGGAACAGAATTCCACAGCGCGATTAGCCGGGTGTTTCCCGGTGCTCGCTCGGAGCACCGAGAAACACCATACTACCGAACGGCCATTCGGATAGATTGGGGGCCTCAGCGGGGAATGCACTTACTGGAACTCATCAGTACAGGAGGAGATCGCGACACAATTTTAAAATGGTGTCCCCCATCTCTCAAACCCCGACATGATGCCTGCAAAGCCCCAACTCACCAATAAGGAGGGTCTTCAGGCGCCCACCCGCACTGGGCAACCTCAGTCCCAATCCACGACACAGGAAAAATGCCAGCCTGGCACCCTGAAATTGCCCCTGCCAGGCTGTTACTGCCAGGGTACCACACTGCTCAGGGAACAATCACCTAGGGGCCTCCGATCCCCTGAGAGAACCCCACGAGTGCCATTCTGTCTGGTCGCTGTTTCTGGAGAACACCACTGAACAGTGCTCGCCAAGGTCTCCAAGGCGAGTGAGTTAAATCCCACGCCTTGGGTAGACTATGGGAGTGCATATTAGAGCAAGATTAGCTGTCTCACTCTAATATGCAGATTTGCCAAAAAGCGATCCCACCCACAATGAGCGGGATTCACATTGCGACGTCTCGCGAGATTACGTTAGATCTCGCAAGGCATGGCCAGTGGGTAGATCCCGGAAGATGGATTTCCCAGCATCTACACGTCGTGTTGTGCCTCGCTGCCTTTCGGGTATAATGCAGCCGATAGATCTCGCCCTCAGTTCCTGATTCACTGACCTTTCTGTGGGAAGAAGTGCTTCCTCATTTCATTCCTAAATGGCCCAAGTGTTAATTTTAAGATTATGTCCTCTTGACATTGATTCCCGCACTGGGGAACAGTATCCTTACTCTCTCAGCAGAATTATGATCCCTCCTTTTCATGGGTCAGTAGTTTGACATGGTTAGTTTGTATTAATGTGAAAATAGGAAACAGCACCAGCTCCCTATTTTTGCACAGCAGAATAGAGAAAGATATAACTGTAAAATATAAAACTGTTGGCTTCCACACTCCAATTACGAAGAAATTACTTGTGTCTTCATAGCATCATTGAGGATCTCACGTCATTCCAAGAGCTCTTTAGCCAATGCAGAACTTTTGAAGTATAGTCGCTGTTGTAGAGACATTTACAGCACAGAGCAGGCCATTCGGCCCATTGAGTCTATGCTGGCACCCACAGAGCAGTCCAGTCAGTCCCACTGCCGCGCTTAAACTCTGTAACCCTGCAACTGCAAATTTATTTCCTTCAAGTACCCACCCAATTTCCTTCTGAAACCATTGATAGTTTTCACTTCTACTAGCCACATGGACAGCAGGTTCCAGGTCATTAATACTCACAGCAAAAAAAGTTCTTCCTCAGTGCATGTCATGTTGAAAATCTTAAATCTATGTTCCATTGTCTTGCACCATTATGTCATAACCCGCAGGGGATGTACGGGGTGGGAATGATTGTCTGCCCCGCGTCCTTTGCAGGGTATGAGCTCCCACGTTAAGGGGGCGGGGGAAATTCAATCGGTGTTGCATATAATGTTCGGCCAGTTCAGCACTGACCTGTCAAGGGCTGTTTGGGAACTACCGTGGGCTGTGTGTTACAGCCTTGTAAATAAACCAAAGTTTCTTTGACGCATCTCAGTGTGGACACTCCGTGACATCCTGAAACATTAGGGTTTGTTAAAAGGCAATTTAGCGTGGCCAATCCACCTGCCCTGCACATCTTTTGGGTTGTGGGGGTGAGACCCATGCACACACGGGGAGAATGTGCAAACTCCACATGGACAGTGACCCAGGGCCAATATTGAACCTGGGTCCTCGGGGTTGTGAGGCTGCGCCACCGTGCTGCCCCACCTAAAATTAGTTAACGGGAGAATTTGTTCCTTGTCCACCATATCTAAGACTGTCATAATCTTGTAAATCATGAGCAAAGTTTCCCTTCAGTCTTCTGTGCTCCAAGGAGAACAAACGCAACCTTTCTAACCTAAGCTTGCAACTAAACCCCTCCCCACCACTGGAACCATTCTGATAATTCCCCCCTGCAGCTCCTCGAGGACCTTCACATATTTCTTAAATTGCAGTGACCAGAACCGGGCACAAAACTCTAACCAAAGGTTTATTGGGGTTTGTTTTTTTACATGTGGCAGTACAATCAGAAAAAAGAAGAAGGGAGTGAAACATGCAAAGTACCCAGATAACATCGCCCCCATTCCAGCCCCCTTGTGTATGTGCATTAGCTGGGCTTGTTTGTAGGTTTTATTTGCATGTTTCCATTTGGGGTGGGGGGAAGTGGCGCGAACAGGGTTAGTTCGGTCTGTGTTTGTCCCCGTTCTGCCTGGGACCGTTTGATCCTGCTGTCAGGTCCTCTTTTTGTGACCTTGCTCTCTGCCCCCTGTCGTCTGCCTCGGTAGCAATATTAGCTGCTGGCTTCAAACAGGTCCTGGAACAAGTTGGTGAATGGCTCCCACATCTTGAGGAAGCACTCTTCCGACCCCCTTATGGTGAATTTGGTTTTCTTCAGGTGAAAATTCCAATAGGCCGGAAAGCCAGTCTACAGCTTTGTATGGTGCTGCTGGTCGCCAGCCAAGCAAAATGCTTCGGTGGGCGATTAGGCAGGCAAAGGCAAAGCACCGGCCCCCTCTCCCCATGAATAGTGGATGGCATGGTAGCACAGTGGTTAGCACTGTTGCTTCACAGAACCAGGGTCACAGGTTCGATTCCCACTTGGGTCACTGTCTGTGCAGAGTTTGCACTTTCTCCCTGTGTCTGCATGGGTTTCCTCCCCATGCTCCAGTTTCCTCCCACAAACATTCCTCCTCGGACATGTAACTTGAATTTTCCCACAACGGAGAGGTGAAAATGGCAAAAGTGGCTGGAAATTTTAAGATCCAGCCCATGAACACGCCACTATAATAATAATCTTTATTGTCACAAGTAAGCTTACATTAACATTGCAATGAAGTTACTCTGAAAAGCCCCGAGTCACCACATGACGGCGCCAGTTCGGGTACCCAGAGGGAGAATTCAGAATGTCCAAATTACCTAACAGCACGTCTTTCGGAACTTGTGGGAGGAAACCAGAGAACGCGGAGGAAACCCATGCAAACACGAGGAAAACGTGCAGACT
This sequence comes from Scyliorhinus canicula, assembly GCF_902713615.1. Lineage (NCBI taxonomy): Eukaryota > Metazoa > Chordata > Chondrichthyes > Carcharhiniformes > Scyliorhinidae > Scyliorhinus > Scyliorhinus canicula. Next base: position 40,883,114 of record NC_052164.1, read on the forward strand.
CTGCACAGACAGTGAACCAAGCCGGGAATCGAACCTGGGATCCTGGCGCTGTGAAGCAACAGTGCTAACCACTGTGTTACCGTGCTGCCAATACTACAGATGGAATTTTTTTTACATAGAATTTACAGTGCAGAAGGAGGCCATTCGGCCCATCGAGTCTGCACCAGCTCTTGGAAAGAACACCCTACCCAAGGTCAACACCTCCACCCTATCCCCATAACCCAGTAACCCCACCCAACACAAAGGGCAATTTTGGACACTAAGGGCAATTTAGCATGGCCAATCCACCTAACCTGCACATCTTTGGACTGTGGGAGGAAACCGGAGCATACGGAGGAAACCCACGCACACACGGGGAGGATGTGCAGAGTCCGCACAGTGACCCAAGCCCGAATCGAACCTGGGACCCTGGAGCTGTGAAGCGATTGTGCTATCCACAATGCTACCATGCTGCCCTACAATGCTACCGTGCTGCCCTACAATGCTACCGTGGGGGAGGGCCGTGCATTTTTACAGGCACGGTTCACAGAGCTGGCTAGCCATTTATGGTATCTGCTGTCTCCACACAATACTGATTGTTGCATCCCTGTAGTGTGAAACCTGGAGTGTGCAGCCTCGACCAGATCAAAGCAGGTCTGAACTTACCATGAGGATAGCCAGGTGCACCTTTGGAGAGGTACGGTACCCCTTTGGAACATTTCCCTGGACACCTTAGAGGGAGGCAAGGGGCCCTTTGGTGGAGGTCAGGAGCCCTTCGGAAATATTAAAAGTTGGCATAAATGTGCATAAGGAATGCATAAACTCATTACTGTCAAGCTCACAGGAACTGTCAACAGACCTGTCAAAACCAATTGTCAACCGACCTGTCAAAATCAACTGTCAAAACTGACAGAGGAACTAGCCAAAGGTCCCCTGTCAAGAGGATCTGTTAAATCTGACTGTCTTTTTCTACATTTTTATTTTAAATTTTTTTTACCCCATCCTTAAAGTTACAAAACCAATGCACAGAGTGGACAAGGCAAACCGTTAATGCATCCCATAGTTTGCTCCAAAAAACAATTTACATTGAAGCCAATTAATGGTCCCCACAAGAGAGATACACACAAACCAAGCTGACATGAAAAGACATTGCACCTCATCTTGGGCTTGATTTGATGCTTCATCTTAGGCAAAAGGCCAAGAAACAATAATTCTGACTGTCAAAGGGAGCTGTCAAGCTGGCAATGCATTGAAAAGTCCTGCTCTTTAAATGTTTGAAAGAACTACTTGGAAAACAATGCTTGGAATGGACACAGGGCCATATGTTGACATGGAGGGTATGGGTGGTAATGGAGCTGGATACAGGGCATACTGTGACATGGAGGGTATGGGAGTGGGCAGGGGGCATGAGGTGGCATTAATAGGGCATGGGGAGTATGTGGAGGAGAGCGGCCCCCCAAAAAAAAGCAAACATTCTGACTTCTGGGACTCTTTTCCCCAGGCCAGGTTTGTATTCGCAACTTGGGGGCGAAGATCTAAGCTATAGCCCACTTACCAAGCTCATTTCTTGGCATCTGGTCCACGAATGCCATTTTGTTTAATTGGGACAGGAACATACTGATCAAGGAAGTTCTCCTGAACACATTTCAGCAATCCCTCCCCCTTCTTCCCTTCATCCAAATCAATATTTGGGTTATTAAAGTACCCCAGTATCATGTTCTACACATCACAAACATTGCTTTGCAGATTTGTCCCCTCCCTTTCTCTCTCTCTTTCACCATTTGGAAGCTGATGAAATATCTCACGTAGCATGATCTAAACTTTTAAGCTCAAACTAAATGATCCTTGCATTGATTTCCCATTTCAATACTGCCTACCCCATCTCATTTACTTCCTTCTCTGAACACGTTAATAAAGGAAGGTATGGGAATATTTTAATGAAATGCAGCTCTTTTGAAAACACCAGCACAGAGGCAAAGTAAGGGTTAATACCCTTGTCATAATCTGTTTGTCATCTACAGAAAGTACGCAAGATTGAAATGCAGGTTGTTTCAAAGAACTGTTGAAATGCAGTGTGAAGAGAGTTTGCTTCCACTTCAGCAGAGGCTGATTGTGTCACAAACTGAATGGATTTTTTTTTAATTTGAAGGTGCATTGTTTCGAGGGTTTCTGTTGTACAACAGAGATTCCTGGCCTTGGTAATGGGGCCTGATCTCAGTAGCTCTAAACCTGAAGAAAGGTACATTTTCTCGTCGGTGGAAGCCTCGATAATTCATTAGCTTATCAATGCACGTGTTTATCTCCCCAAATTCAGCCAGACCCACCAACCACCACTATTCAGGAGTTTCCTGAACAAGATGCAGGTGTAGGAATGCCTGGCCACTTTTATCCACCTTCGCATGGAGGGTATTGAGAGCAGCAATTACATCCTTACCATTACCTAACAAACTAAGCACACAATGGGGATTGAACTTGGGCCTTTATTGATTCATTTCATTCTGGTAAACACCCTTAATTTACTGACTGAGTGACTGAATAAAATACATTTTTTTGGGATTCAACACCACTTGAAGAAATAACTTGCATTTATATAGCATCTTTCATAACCTCTGCATGTCCCAAACCACTTTACAGCCAATCAAATATGGCAGCACGGTTGCACAGTGGTTAGCACTGCTGCCTCACAGTGCTGGGGACCTGGGTTCAATTCCAGCCTTGGGTGACTGTAGTGTGGAGTTTGCTCATTCTCCCTGTGTTTGCATGAGTTCTTCCAAGTGCTACGGTTTCCTCCCACAATCTAAAGTTGTGTAGGTTAGGTGGAATGGCCATTCTAAATTCCCCTTTAGTGTCCAAAAGATTGGGTGGGGTTATGGGGGGAGTGCAGGAGAGTGGGCCTAGGCAGAGTATATTTTCAGAGGATCGGTGCAGACCCGATGGGCTGAATGGCCTCCTTCTGCACTCTAGGATTCTCTGAAATGCTACTGATGTGTAGTCACTGTGTTGTGGTGCAGGAAGCACAACCTCCAATATGCAGACAGCATGCTTCAGATTGTGGGCAACCTGCAGTAAAATAACAAACAAATAATTGAGGAAGGAATATTGATCAAGACACGTAGGAAAGTCCCCAGCTATTATTTGACATAGTGAGATGAGATATTTTACATCCACCTGGGAAGTTTAATGTCTCACTCAAAAACATCTGACAGGGCAGCACTCCCAAAAACTGCGCCAGAGCCCAAGGCTAGATTTTGTGCTCCACTATATCGAGTGGGACTTAAATCCATAACCTTTTCAGCCAGAAGTAGGAGTGCTGCCCACTGACTCACAGCTGACACCTATGAAACATACACCTTTAGCAAAGCAACCCTGGCAGAAGTGAATGAAAATATAGAGCACGAGGAGCACCAACTCTGTATGTTTAAGGAGTTCACCTCTGCTTTATTCGCAACATTTGTTTTAGCATTTGGCTTGCTATACAGTCCTTCGATATATACATTCTTGCTCACTATTGCCTAATTTAACCATTTTTCTTCACCAGGCTGACTGTCCACATATTTGTGGATGAATCCTAACCTTTGTCGTAAAAACTAATGAGTGTAGATTCAAAAATGGTGGAGCGATATCTAGCCTTTCCTCAGAAACCCAACCCGATTGTTGTGGTTACACTAATATTGGAAAGCATATGCTCCAGATTTGGCTCTCTGATACTAAAAACTAGCAACCAATAGGCCCAATTCCTGATAGGTAATCTGTTGTGAATTTGAACTGGGAAAACGAGTAGACGACCCCGACAGCCCATTCTACCTTTTTATTTTATCCTCAACTGATCTGTGCCTCACCTCCATTTGCCTACCTTTGATTGTTATCCCTGGGTATCCCTGTAACTTCAAAAGTACTTTATTGACAGGAAAGGGATGCCAATCTGTTGGTCCCAATCGTTAACGTTTAATTGATGCAGTATCTTTTAAAAAAAAAAATTTTTTCTCCATTTTCACATTTTCTTCAAAATTTACACCCCACCTACAAGTAGTAAACAGTAACAAATACAAAGTCAATTCCCTTATCAACAACAATGATCACATCCTCCCACCACCCCAAACAATGACCCCCCTGGCAATATAAGCATCAAATAAAACAAACCATCCCACTGCGGGACAATCAAAGGAGAAAAAAAAAACAGAAAAAAAGAAAAAGGAATCAGGAATTGCCATTGGTCACCGCTAACCTATAGAGTCCTCCCACCCCCCAACATTCAATGCCATCCAATCCCCGAAAGAGTACCGTACATGACACCCATGCATCGCGAGCCTTTCTCCCCCATCCCCGACTCCTCCCCTACACTTCCTTTTACAAAACTCCTCCCTCCAACCTCTGTTCCTTCCTTCCCAACTTTCCACTCCGGCTAGACTCATCGGGCCCTGGTCTGCCGGGCTCCGATGGCCGCAGCCCCTCCCCCCACCTCACTCCCGGCTTAGCCGGCCAGCGTGGCGGCCCCCGCCCAGGTCTCTTCCCCCTTGCCCGGTCCCAGAAAAACCAGGAACTCCCCTTGAGCACACAGACCCCGCATACACACCCAAGCCGCAAAGAACCATCATTGCAAGCGAAAGTCCCATCTCTTCCCTTGTCCAAGTATATACAACGTTAGGTCATTTTGCACATACACCAACCGCAGTGAAAAAATACAGTTACATGAGGCTACATCGATACATGTCCACTTCTCAATTCAACCACAGTCCTGCCTTTGCAAACTCCTCCGCTGCTTCCGCTGTCCCGAAATAAAAGCCCTTGGATTTGTAGGTCATCCTCAATTTAGCTGGGTATACTATGCCGCACTGCACCTTACTGATGTACAGTGCCTTCTTCACCCAGCTGAAGGCAGCCCGCCTCCTCACCAGCTCCACTGTGTAGTCCTGATATATGCGTATATCAGCTCCAGCCCACTGCACCACCCGCTTCTGCTTTGCCCAGCACAGGACCTTCTCCTTCACACTGTACCTATGAAAACACAAAGTTACTACTCTCGGCGGCTCACTCTCCTTTGGAACAGGCCTCCACGACCGGTGAGTCAGATCCAGTTCATATCGGGAGGGGGTCATCCCCCTCCCCCAATAGCTTCACCAACATCATGGCAAAATACTCATTCGGCCTCGGGCCTTCCACTCCTTCGGGAAGACCCACAATCCTCAGATTCTGTCGCCTGGATCTGTTTTCCAAGTCATCCATTTTGGCTCGCAGATCCTTGTTGATCTCTATCACCTTCCGCATCTCCTTCCCCATCGAGGTAATTTGCTCACTGTGCTGCAATAATGTTTCTTCCACTTCCGGCCCGTGGTGGGCCAAGCAGCCGCCCGTTTTCGGCCGTCGTAAATCAAACCAGATCCTTACTGACGGGGCCTGGCTCTACGGGCGGCCTGTGGAGTCCTCGGGGGCACAGGTGATCTGGCCCCGGGGGGGTGCCCCCATGGTGGCCTGGCCCGCGATCGGCGCCCACCGATTCGCGGGTGGGCCTGTGCTGTGGGGGCACTCTTTCCTTCCGCGCCGGCCGCTGCAACGGTCCACCATGGCCGGTGCGGAGAAGAACCCCCCTGCGCATACGCTGGGACCACGCTAGCACACACTGGTGCTCCTGCGCATACGCCAACCATTGCCAGCCCCTTCGGCGCTGGTTGGCGTGGTGCCAACCCCTACGGCGCCGGCCAAACCCCGGAAGGTGCGGAGGATTCCGCACCTTCGGAGGGGCCCGACACCGGAGTGGTTCACGCTACTCCTCGGTGCCGGTGCGGACTGCCCCGCCGGTTCACGGAGAATCCCGCCCCAGTTTCAGGCACTTGTTCGCGTACCAGTGAGGGAGAATTCAGAATGTCCAAACTACCTAAAAGCACATCTTTCGGGACTTGTGGGAGGAAACTGGAGCACCCGGAGGAAACCCACACAGACACGGAGAATGTGCAGACTCCGAAAAAACAGTGACCCAAGCAGGGATTTGAACCTGGGACCCTGATGCTGTGAAGCAATAGTGCTAACCACTGTGCTACTGTGCTGCCCTTAGGATAGCGGCTAGACTATCTGTCATTGGGATGTTGATGGAGAGACAATTATTGGCTTGGGCACCAGTAATAACTCCCCTATTCATCAAAATATGACGGGATTCTCCTTTTCTGGTGACTAAGTCCCACGCCGGAGGGAAAACCGGCGCCAACCACTCCAGCGTCAATAGACCCTGAAGTACGGAATTCTCTGCACTTCCGTGGGCTAGGTGGACGCTGGAGGGGTTGGTGCCGCGCCAGCCGGTGCCGAAGGGACTGCTTGAGTTCTCGCATGCGCCAAAGGGGTGGCATGATCTTGCGCATGTGCAGAACCGCCGGCGTGTTTTGCCGCATGCGTGGGGTTCTCTTCTCCGCGCCGGCCATGGCGGAGCCCTACAGGGGCCGGCGCGGAAGGTAGGAGTGGCCCCATGGCACAGGCCTGCCTGCAGCCCGATGGGTCCCGATCGCGGGCCAGGCCACAGTGGGGTCCTACCACGGGGTCGGATCGGAACCCCCCCCACCCCCCGCGCCCCCAGAGGACTGTCCCCGCCAACGTTCCTGCCAGGTCCCGCCGTGTGGGACAATGCGTAACTCACGCGGCGGTACTAGCAAAAAACGGACGGACGCTTGGCCCATCAGGGCCCGGAGAATTGCCGGGGAGTCCGCTCTGCTAACAGCCCCCGACCAGCGTGGCGTGAACTCCGCCCGAAAACCGGCGCCGGGGAATACGGCAGCCGGCGATGGGGCGTTGGGGCAGGATTCGCGCCGCTCCCTGGGGATTCTGGAGAATCCAGCTGATAGTGTTCTGGTATCATTTACCTGAGTGGGCGGACAGAGCCTCAGTTGAATGTCAGGAAATCCTCAGCAGGTCTGGCAGCATCTGTGGGGGGAGAAACAGAGTTAACGATTGAAGTCTGTGTAAGACTCAAAACATTAACTCTGTTTCTCCACAGATGCTGCCGGGTTTTTCCAGTTTTATATTTCCTATTTCTAGCATCCAGATTCCTTTATTTCAGTTTAACATCCCTCCTTCAAAATAAGGCGGGGCAGGAAACGGCCCATAAGTGGGCATTAATTAGCTGCTTAAGGGCCTTAACTGTGGCGAGGAAAGTTTTCCCTCCGAGGCCCTGCCCTCCCTAGGATAAAATTGCTACAAGGTCAGGGCGGGCAACAACTCAGAGTGAATCGCACCCATACAATTTCACGTTCCCCTCACCAACCACCAGTTTGCCTCAGAACCCACTGGGGAGCGGGGACAGGGAAGGGTAGCATAGAAATTCTGACCAGTGACAACCTGTAAACATGGGAAGTCACAAACAGGTTCCTTACGACAAGCACCATCTGTTGAATGGCAGGATTTGAACTACCGCGGTGAGAGTGGTCCTTGCTGAATGGCACAGTGGCGCAGTGGTTAGCACCGGTGCTCCACGGCACAGAGGACCTAGGTTCAATCCCATCCCCGGGTCACTGTCCATGTGAAGTTTGCACATTCTCCCCGTGTCTGCGTGGGTCTCACCCCCACAACCCAAAGATGTGCAGCGTAGGTGGATTGGCCACGCTAAATAAAATAACTCATGAGTCATGAGATCAAGGAGGCATAGGCTAGATCTGGTGAAGACAGAGTGGAGGTGTGGTGGAAGACTAAAGTAGTTGGCCGTATTTATGCTCTAAAGAATGTCCATCCAGAAGCCCTTGCGATTGTGTGCCAGCCAGCTGATTGTTTCTTTTGATACAAATATAAAAACTCAAGGACTAATTTAAAAAAGGAAATTCATCAGTTATAGAGGTCTACAGTACAGAAAAGGCTCTCTGGCCCATTATGTCTGCGCCAGTCAAATAAAACACCGAAGTGTTCTAATCCCAGTTTCCAGCACTTGCCCCATAGCCTTGTATGCATCTAAATACTTCTTAAATGTTACAAGTGTCTCTGCCTCCCCCACCCTTTCAGGCAGAGAGTTCCAGACTCCCACTACCCTCCTGGTGATTAACGTTTTCCTCACATCCCCTCAAATGAAGCAAATGATTTTGCCTCTCTGCACTTGGGTGGCAGTTTTGAATGTGTTTGGTTCAGCAAATTTAGATCATGAAGTGCGAAAGTGGTATCTGGTGTCAATAAATATGGGCGGATGTGATTCTACTGTTAATATGTTCGTAAACACAAGAATGATCTCAGAATACCTACAGGTTCTTGAATTTTCTGATGTGCCATTTATAAATACATTCCCTGTGCACAAAGATGAGCTGAATGCGGTAAGCTGAGCAATGATGCATGACAAATCCAGAAACCAGAGGCTGTACCAAATTAGTCGCAAAGTGTTCTGTTCCTTTTTTGTTACACGCACCAACACGATAGACTCAGGAAGCTTCAGACTTCAGTGTGCTTTTTACTCTTGACAGCAGTAAGGTTCCGTTTTGCTGTTTATGTCTTGATCCGAAATCTAACCAGGAAATGACGCCACAGTCAGATGTGGTCGTTAACCTCCTTTTATAGTGTTGCAATGGGCTCCACGATGTGATATGTTTACTGCCTGGAATCAGACTCTCTGTTGACATGACCAGTGTTATTTCCACGGCATTTCAAGGTTCTAAGAACATGGACCACTACTCGACTTTTGGAGCCTATTCACAGGTAAGCGAATCTTGAACATCAACGGGGCACGATTGGCATTAGGTTTCCCTTGTGGTTGCCCATACTTTCAAAAGCTTGCAACTGAAAACACTCAAAGCGCTGGTCACTGTCTGTTTTACGGGCAGCTGCTTCCCTTTTCTTCCTCCTCCCATACCTTCCTGTGCATCTGTGCAGTAGGTAAATATTCTTCAGTATTTTGGAAATGTCATCAGCCAATTATTGCGGTGATGGCTTGTAAACCAAAACGATTTATAAGAAACTCTCATAGACATAGCTGGAGTGAGTTTTGCTCTGCAAGTTTAGAATAGGGTTAGAATCTTTAATTTGCACTGAGCAGTGTCTATTTATCATGTATTAGAAGCATCGCTATGTAAACAGCATTAGGACTGAGTGTGAAGGAGCAGGGTCCACCTGGTCCACTCCAATTGGTCTCTTCCGTACTCTGGGAGGGTATTGATCTATAGGCCGTTAAGCTAGTCGCTGTGCGGTGACTCTCTTATTTAATATACATTAATAACAATAACCAATGGCAAAATGAAGGACCTTCATTTCAATAGCACCTTTCACAAACACTTTACAACTGGTGAGGTACTTCGTAAGTTGAGTCACTGTTGTAATGTCGGAGACGCAGCAGCCAATTGGCACACGGCGAGCTCCCACAAACAGCAATGATAATCTGGTTTGTGATGTGGATTGAGGAACAAATGTTAATCAGGACAGCAAGGAGAGAAGCCCTCAGCACTCTTCCCCCCCCCCCCCCCCCCCCACCTCCCAACGCACACCCTTCTTCAACAAATGCCATGGGATCTTTCACATCCACTTCAGCAGGCAGACATGGCCTCAATTTAACATCGCATCTTAAGACGATGCGTCTGACAGTGCCACACTCCCTCAGAACTACACTGGAGCGTCAGCCTTGATTTTTGTGCCCTGGAGTGGGCTTAAACCTATATCCTTCTGACTCGGGGAGAGTGCTACCAACTGAGCCACGACTGACAGCCAATGCTTTTTCTGGCTGAGTCTTCCTTGACTTTACTGGTTTAGCGACATGTGTAGCATGATGAGCGCTGGTCATCAGCTATCAATTAATTTACATCAACGGATATAAGTGCCATGTTCTGTAGACTGACCAGTATGAATGATACAATACAGAACATCTAGTTCTTGACTAGTTCAAATAATGTATTATAAAACAAACGCGTGGTAATGATAACTGTAATAAATATAATACAAACTAACACAAACTAATTAATCTAGAGCTACTGCAAAATACATCTGTCCACCAACATGACTTACTCCCAACTCCCCTAGACACAGTCACGTGGTAGGTTTTCACTGCCACCTAGTGGTTGGAGGTCATATACATTTAATATACAAGATTGCTTATGCATATCATCACAGTAAGTTGCACCAGCTTCCAGAAAGAAAGCTGATAAATTAGTTTGGCGGGCAGACCTAAAGGGAATGAACTGCTGAGTGAAAGAAATAAAATGATGTCCATTGCCATTGAAAATGAATGCATGGGAAAGGACGGAAATTATTTGGTTTAAAGATAATTGGATTTAACCTCTTTCGGATGGCCAGCAGCAGGCCAATAGTCAGTCATTATTCACAGCAATTCATATTGGTGTCTGGGATCCATATGGGCACATTGTGGTGGGAAATTGAAATTACGCATCTTCTGGCTGTTGGAATTGGCGCTCGAAATAGGAAGCCTGATTCCAGGAATCTCCTGGACGACCTCGGCAGGAAGATTGGGAATCTTTGGACAGGATTTTCCGGGACCACCAGTGGTGAGCATCGCCATGGGCGGGACTGTTGATCACTCTCCAAGTTTTTCTGTCCTACCTATGATGTTACCCGCTGTTCGGGGAACCAAACAATCCTAGCCTTAGTTGCAGATCTGCTGGATAAGAGTGAGGCAGTGGAGGTTTTCTGTCGAAGGTTCAGCTGACACTCTCCTGTCTCACTGCAGTATGTCTACAAAAAGGACTAGGTGAATAATCAGAGAAAGTATTTTGATGGTTGTGGCTACCCATGGCATGTATTGCTTCGACACCATTAAGCAGCCTTGTCGAAGTTACCAATAAATATTTATTAACATTACTGAACTATGCGCATATTTACAGTGGAGGGTACAGATATGGAGAGGAGTCCTTGACATGTCCTTCCATGTCGCTACCTAGTTTTACTTAAGCTCTGGGTCTGGTATCTTGTGGACAGTACTATACTTAGTCCATTAGTATAGGTTCCTTCTGCTAACTTCCCCCCAAGTCTTTATCCCCTGGACATTGGCTGACAATAGTTTACTGAGAATTTGATTCAACTCTTGTGGTGTAGTAAGGCCTGTGTACATAACTTTGGTGTTGCAACTATAATGACTCTGAGCCGCTCCATGATTAACAGCATGCATTAACAGTGTTCAATCCTTAATGTACCGATCCTTAAAAAGATATGGCGCTGTTCCAGAATCACAGTCAGGAAACTGGTGGAGGGGTGGGTTAAATGGACCAATATCTATTGCAGAAAACATAGTTCTGACTAAAGCACAGAGGGCACTGTCTGTGCGATGTGAGCAAAGCAAAAGGAAAATTCTTCTCATAGGATATGTCAAAAACTTTGTCGAAAGCCCAGAATTTTGATTGAGATACATTTACAGTTTAACAGGCATCACGTGTAATGAATGACAGACTATTGAGTTTGTTATCTTGAGTTGTACAAAATTACCACTGACTCATGTCGGAGTGCACTGGGCAGTCCCTGAAGATACATTATCAGGGAGTTGGGGGTTCTTGCACAACTCTGTTATTTCTGGAGATATTCAAACAACACAACAAGGCTTACCATCACAGAACTGTTTGAAGAGCACCTCTCCAAGTACAGCTTCAATGGTACTGCTGTATAATGATACTACTCTCTTCTGTCAAATTTGGACATTCCATTATCTCCTCACATGATTTATCTTTCCATGTCTGATCAGACACCTCTGGTGTTGCCCAGATCTCTACCCTTTCTCCTTCTTCTTCCTTCTTTCTAGGTTTGCTCTTGGTACCAACATGTAGAAGAGGGGGTAAACTTCTCTCTATCTAACGATGCATGACACTGCTTTCTAAATTTTTCCATTGGACCCTGGGCCTTTGCTGTCCTCTCCAATTGCCCGATCCACATTGAGAATTAGAAAAGCTATAACATCCTCCACCTAAAGCTGGCGTGACTATAGCCAATTATCTTTGTTCTTACCAAACTCTACTGCCTCCCCACTGACTTAAAGATGCTTGGTCTTAGCTTCGAGTCTCTGAAAACCTCCCCCTTCGCCATTGCATCAATAATTCTCACTAAGTACTTACCACACTGTACAGTCACATTGCATGGGCTATGCAAATATAATTTGCTGTAATCATTACAGTTATTCCTCACTAGCCTTTGGTTCAAAGTTAAAATCAAAAGCATGTCTTGCTCGGGAGCCAACCTTGAACACTCCAACCCACAGAGTGACGAGATACAAATCTGTGTCTTTGATTTCTCCACATCATGAACCATGGGAACTTATTGTGCAGAGCTCCATCATTTCTTCATCATGCTGAGGGGAGGCGTTGGGGTAGTGACGTTGTCACGGGACTAGTAACCCTGAGACACAGGGTAATGCTTGAATCCCACCATGGCAGAGGGCGAAAGTTGAATTCAATAAAAAATAATCTAGAATTAAATGGCCTAAGGATGTCCATGGAATCATTGCCGATTGGCAGAAAAAAACCATCTGGTTCACTAATGTTCCGAAGGAAGGATATCTGCGGTCCTTACCTGGTCTGGCCGACATATGACAGCTGACCCACAGCAATGTGGTTGACTCTTAAATGCCCCCTGCAATGGCCTTGCAAGTCATTCGGTCAAGGATAATCCAGGATGGGCAACAAATGTTGGCCCAGCCAGCAACGCCCACATCCTGTAAATTAATTTTTAAAAACTGTTTCTGATGAACCATTTGGTCATTGTTGTGCCCCAGAAATGTGATTTACACTCATTGTTTGGCAGAGAATGCTGAGTTAGTTAACTCGATATCCACCAGGGATTTGTTAATGTTACTTCCACGTAACTCACGAATACCGTGTTGGAAGTGGCGCAGTGGTTACCACTGCTGCCTCACGGCGCCAAGGTTCCAGGTTCGATTCCAACTCTGGGTCACTGTCCGTGTGGGGTTTACACATTCTCTCGGTGTTTGCATGGGTTGCGCCCCAGAACCCAAAGACTAGGTGGATTGGCCATGCTAAATTGCTCCTTAATTGGAAAAAATTAATTGGGTACTCTAAAAAAATTTTTAAAAAGGAAGACCGTGTTGGAGAAGGGGCTGGAAATTCATACTGGAGACCTTTTAGAAATGGCTGAAGATTCAGCACTTGAGCTTGTTGTACTTATAATTAAATGGTACCAAAGGCTCAAGTAGGATTTTGATTGAAGAACTTGTCAGAGACACCCAAAGGAGGAGGCTTTTACTGAAATAAATGTCCAGATTCTCCTGGACAAGATGTAGAGAGAAAGCAAGACGCCTGGGTACCCATGGGAGGATGTTTCTGAAGCATGTCTCCTGTGTCATATGGAGAGACGTGGCATCGTCACTTGTCCCCTCAAAACTGCAGATGAGCGCCAGAAAGAGTTCAATGAGCTGATTGTGGCAGGGAAGCTACTATGTTGGTCACTATCATGAAAAGCTCTCGGATGAGAAGGGAACGAGTTCAGTGGCAACCTCTGTCAACGATCTGAACCCGGTAAGGCTGTGAGTTGGATCAGAGACACAGCAAGCCTGCTGAGGGCGATGAGTAAGTAAGCATGGCTTCAAGTGGGTGGCTAGCTACATCCTGAGCATTATTGAGTTGCGCCATTCTTTCAAAGATCTCTGTTGTCTGTTGTCACTGTCACCAGTGCAGTAAATATAAAATGGATGATAAACAAATTTGTTCTGATGACAAAGATAGTGGTGAGAATGAAGTTGCAATAGTTTCAGATATCTTGAGAATCATGGTTGTTTGATGCCATACTACTCAAGTTTTATGTTTTTGGCAATTTCCTTTAAAGAACCTATTTACCAATTAACAACAAATGATAATCAATCAAGTGTTTTCTGAAATTGAGAGTGAAAATGTATACATTCTCCGGCTTCCCAGCCGCGTGTTTTTTGGTGGCAGGAGGTGGAGCGCGCCATTTGCAGGCGGCGGGATTCCCTGCTCCCGCCGCTGTCAATAGGATTACTCATTCAAACCACCCCACACTGCCCGGGAAATTGCGGGTGGGGGTACGATGCTGGTAGGACCAGAGAATCCCGCCGCCAGCGAACGGCCAAAGAATTACGGCATTTGTGTACTGGGGAACAACTGGTCTTTCTGGACAAATGACTTCTCACTAGAATGTGATTGTTCAGATGTGGGTTCATTACTGTTGATTATACTTTTTAACTGTATCAGTTCTTTGTTATTCTCTGGACCATGTGAAGTTTATAGAAATAATGAGAAAACTGGCCTTCCTCTTCCTTGAGACATCGCAAAGCAATTCACAAACAAATGAGTACTTTTGTGATATTGTCAAGGTTGTTATAGAAGGAAATGCAACAACCTATATGCCTGCAGCAATCTCCCACAAACAACAATGAGATAAATGATCAATCTGCCTTTCAGTGACATTGTTTTTAGAATAAATGTTAGCCAGGAGAACTTTAATTCATGCCATGGGATTACTTGCATCCCTTCATGTAATTTAAATGAGATATATTATGAATATGCTCATGTGTTTGGATTTGACTTTATTGGCATCATTTCTTTCCCCTTCATTTGATGAACTCTGCAACACCAACAGGAAAAATATTCTTACTTTCCCGTCCCAACCTGCATCTCAAATAAGTATTTTCTCCTCAGCCCTTCACTGCACTGGCCCTCTGTTCTCTTTTCAGCGGCAAATTGCATGTCATTCACACACCAACATTTCAGCGTCTACATTCCTTCTGTCAGTTTGTTTCATCTAGGGCTGATGCCTGCATGTCTCACTTTAACTGAAGCAGTCAGTTCATTAACTCAAAGCCCAACGCGATTTGTATCCACCGGGAGCTTATTTTAGAATAAAAATAAAATGTCAGTGACCCACTTCTGTAAAGCCATCATTACACCATTGGACCATTAACCAGTTTGCTATGCAGTTGTGCTAGCTCAATGTCTAAATACTCACATTTTATGACATGATGGCACAAACAGGCTATCTGTTTACCAGTATTAAAACTGTAGTTCATTTATATTATACACCTACTTGCATTGGAATCAATTGTGAAATTTGATCCAATCCTTCTAAAATAGCCTGTGGGGTGCATTCAAAGACTATGTGAATGTATAAGTACACAATGTAGAAAACTGCTTCTCTTCAGTAACAGGTCCTCGATACCTGTGTAAGTCATCCTGATGTGACACCAAGTTGTTTGTGTGACTTAACAAGTGGCAAAAATAACTCTTGTTTTAGTATGTTGTACAAAATAAGAAACAATCAAAGGGGCAAGTATTTGGTACATGTTGGCTACCACTTTGGTTGCAATTATACTCCTGCAGACAAGGCACTGTGTTAAAATTAATGCAGCACTACTCACACAGGCACATATCGTGCATAGGTTCTAAAATGATCCGTATACCAGTTGATTCTTTTTTAAGCATCTGAATGTCACCTATCTGAAAGTGTTTTAATTCTTCATATGCAAACCTTCTATTTTTAATGGACTTGCCAGAAGCGCATTTCCTTTCAAATTGTATTAAAGTTCAGTGTTGCTTGATTGCAATGAAACAGGGCTTTCTCCCTCTTGCACGCATGCCTTTTAATTTCCTTAATTTTCTTTCTCTTTTGCCATATGTATCTCATCCATTTCAGCTGTTACTTCAGGTGTACTTTTCTGCCCAGTCAGGTGAGGGACATCAATGTACTTTAATTTTTAGGAGTTCTAGGTATACTATGGAAGGGGAGAGAGGCAGAGCAAAAGCGTTACTGATGTTAATTCCCCAGCTGTTCTCCCCAACCAACTATGTGTGCTAATGTTTCCTGCATGGGCATGTAATTTTGGTGCTAGGATAAAGAACCTGGATTGAGTAGTTTAAATAAACTAAATAAAGACCGGTGTTAATGCAGCTGTTTGGTCAGAAAGTCACTGGCCCCAAAATGATTTCAGTAGATGAAGCATTTTGAGAAAACGGACGACTTGCATTTATGTAGTGTCTTTCATGGCCTCATAATATCCCAAAGCAGTTTGCAACAAATTAAGTACTTTTGAAGTTTATTCACTGTTGTAAATGTAAAATATAAGCCAGTCAATTTGATACAGCAATAATGACCAGACACGCTGTTTTAAAAGAATTGGTCGAGGATTAAATAATAATAATAGTTGCTTATTGTCACAAGTAGGCTTTAATGAAGTTACTGTGAAAAGCCCCTAGTCGTCACGTTCCGCCGCGTGTTTGGGGAGGACGGTATGTGAATTGAACCCGCGCTGCTGGCATTGTTCTGCATTGCAAGTCAGCTATTTAGCCCACTGTGCTAAACCAGGCCCTGTTGGGGAGAACACATTTCCTCGCTCAAAATAGCACCATTAAATCTTTTACATGTGCCTGAGAAGGCAGATGAAGCCTCAGTTTAATGCCTCATCTGAAAGTAGTACCAGTCCTTCAACAGTACAGTGGAGTGCCAGCCTGCACCAGCCTGGATTATGCACCCAAATCTCTGGATTGGGACTTGGATGTGAGTGCTTCCACTGAACTAAAAACACTTTGATATGGTTAGAGGCCATGCTCAGACATTTTGAGAACATATTTTAATCAATTTGGAGTGCATGATTTTCCTTAACATGGAGTAGCAAACAGCTCAAGTGATGTGATCTGTTATAAGAGCCTGCTGTTTATTATCCATTATGATACCAAAATTGAAGGCAGCAGGGTGAATTGTATATATGATAAAGAATAGTGAAAACCTCTCTGCGTCTCTGAGGGATTACCAAACTATAAAAGTGAAGCTCATTTGCTTCATGCTTATTGTGGTACAGGCACTAGCCTGTGTGTTTAGATAGGCAATCAGTTCAGTGATTAACAGATCAAAATACCTCAAAATAAATTTTACTTCAGGAAGCTAACAAGCTCAATCTGGCCTGTGTTGAGTTAACTGATCTCAGTTCGGGCAGTGATGGCTTTCTACAAAGTGACCACAGTAGCTGAAGGGGCTGGTTTAGCACAGGGCTAAATCACTGGCTTTGAAAGCAGACCAAGGCAGGCCAGCAGCACGGTTCAAGTCCCGTCCCAGCCTCCCCGAACAGGCGCCGGAATGTGGCGACTCGGGGCTTTTCACAGTAACTTCGTTTGAAGCCTACTTGTGACAATAAGCGATTTTCATTTTTCAGATAGATAGAAAACAAATCCACTGGGATCCTGTTTTAGAAAATCTATGTGAACATCAAAAGAGATAAAAACTCAGACTGGACGGTGAGGCAGACTAACCTTCACCTGAGCATTGTGGAGCCCTTGTGGAGTCTGCTGGTCACACTTTCTGCCAGTATTTTAGGATTAAGCTACGCTTTCTTTTCCCAAAGAAAACCTATATTTTCTCAATAGGTAAAACGTAGATATTTGCAACCTGGTTGTTCCTGCGTCACTGCTAAATACATTTCCATATAACTCCAGTGGTTTTCAAAGGCTCAGCTGATTATTCAGCAGAAGGAAGGATCGTGAATTTTCACCCTTCGCTGAAGTAAATTAACATTTTGTGTCCAGTTTGGTCACTTTCAAAGTGTTATTTCTCTTTCTGAAGGTCTATCGCTGTCGTACTGTAGGGGGCAAGTCAGGTAATGTGTATAGTAAAGTCCCTGAAACAGCAATAAGATAAATTGCCAGGTAATCTGTTATTTAGTCATGTTGGCTGAGGGATAAAAATTGTACAGGACATAGAGGGGAACTACCCTGATTTTTAAAAGAAAATAGTGCCATGGGATCTTTTATATCTGCACAAGGGGACGAAAAGAACCTACCGTGTAATATTTTCGCCACAAGACTATCCGCAACAGTGCATACACTTGTCAATGAGACTTGAACCTGTCAGATTCTGATTCAGAGATGACCGTGCTCCCACGGAGTCATGGCTGAGAGCTGATAGAGTGCAGCCAAATCAAGTAGAGCATAGACAATTACAAGATAAAGTTCTCTCTTCTCTGTATTACATATACGTTCACAATTGAAGAATACATTTTACTGTGGTGTAAACTTTTAACCCACCTTAGCGGTGCGATTTTCCCACTGCGTTGTGCCCAGCACTGATCCTGTTACTACAGATGCATAGTGGGAGAGGACAAAAATGGGTTTTGATCCTGGTACCGAAAGGCATGCAATGCACCCCACCCGCTATGCCCGATGCGATTAGCATATTTAAACAAACCATTAAGTTCATTTAAATAAGCACAGCCCATTTGAGGTCAGTCTCCTGGCTCCTGGGGTTTACCGGCCTCGCTGGCAAGGCTTCCCGAATTAGTACTGGTCTCCAAAAACGGAAACTAGATGTGATGGTCATGTGGGTGGGCTTGGAGTCCATTAGAGCCCCCAAGTGGACAGGGACAGGGTAGGGCAGTGCCCTGGTAGTGCCCCAGGCACCCTAGCAATGCCAACACTGCATTGCAGGGGTGCTATGTTGGTATTGCCTGGGTGCCAGAGGCAGTGCCAGGTGGGCACTATCAGGCTACCATGGGGTGCTGCCAAGGGGTAGGGCCTGAGGGGACCATTCCAATGAAAGTGGGGGGTGAAGGGGGTTATGAAGGGTAGGGGAGTGAGGGGGAGATTGAAAGCTGGGGGGCCCTCAGCAACCCTATAGTGGTGCATGTTCACTTTGGGGGGGGGAATGGTGGCAATGCCCTGAAGCCAATGAGGAAGGTTGGGTGTGGGGCCAAGTCATCCTCCTGCCTGGGTCGTGTGTGTGTGTGTGTGTGTGTGGGGGGGGGGGGGGGGGGTGCGCGGGGGGGGGGGGTGACCTGGACTTTTAGTGGTGAGGGAAAGGTTGTCCCTCTGGGGTCAAGGGTTGAGGATGTTGCCCATGTCACCGGGGGGTCGCAACTTCCATAGGTGAAGGGTATGGTGGAGACCGTCAACCTCCCTTGGGCACCCTTCACAAATGGCACCCTGATCTCTGAGGAACCGGTCTTGCCAGCATCTTTAGCTCCTCACTGAAGAAAAAATTGAAGCTCCCCAAGCTTCAAAAAAATGACCAAGAGTGGGTGAACACATATCTGGATCCTGCCCAAACACCTGGTGGGAATCACCCTGCGAAACTCGCCCAAATTGACAGTTGCCTTTTTTGGGAGAATTGCATCCTTTTTCACCGTCGCCAAGGTGCCTTTGAATGTAACGTGTAAAAAGGACATGTGCAAGGGCATGGTAAATTATAACATGGAAAAAGGACATAGGCAACTATTCAACAGCCTTGCCAACAGGTAATGAACCAATTCGTCTGAAGACAGCAATTGATCCTCTGTGCCAATTTGCTCAAATGGAGAGGAATGAAAGTAAAACCACATCACCTGAGCTTGTGGAACTGTTGGAGTTCTAAGTTGACACAAAATGTGAAGAGGGACTGTTTCCAAAGTTCAAACAGCGGGAGCTGTTTGTTAAATGTGAACATGTACATTTTTTTCCAGTAAGTGCTATGGGAGTTTTGTTATTTTATATCTAGTTACAATGGCTTGTTGAAGGAAAAGAAAACCTGGGGCGGGAATCTCCCCGACCAAGCGGGGCGGGCCCTACCAGCGCCGAGGAGTGGGCCGGAATCCTCCGGAGAATTCAGAAGCCGGCGACCCGGTGGGGGGTCGGAGAATCCCGCCCCTGTTCTTTTATGTCTGACATGAATGAACGTTTAGCCATAGCAAGGACGTGATTCAGTGGACTTGAGTTAAAGTTCGCTGAACGGTGCTTTGAGGGGGGTGCCCAATGGCACATTGCTGTTTGTTTTTCCCCGGGAGATTCCACCACTGGGGCTGCACTGAGAGTGATTTTTTTTTTAAATTATAAAATTAGGGTACCCAATTCTTTTTTCCCAATTAAGGGGCAATTTATTGTGGCCAATCTGCGCATCTTTGGGTTGTGGGGGTGAGACCCGCGCAGACACTTGAAGAATGTGCAAACTACATAGGGACAGTGACTCGGGGCTGAACCCAGTTCCTTGGTGCCTTGAGGCAGTGCTGCACTTAGGGTGATTGAGCTCGCCAGCAGGAAAGGCTCCTTGCAGATCGGGCGCCATTTTGGAAATCTATTCCAATCTTCTTCCCCGCTCTTTTAAAACGCCCCATCCCTACGGACACCCCAGACTCACCCCCTCACCTCCTTCTACCTGGTAAGCCCCCCATCCCCCCCTCCCCAAACGCACAATGCCTTACAGTGCCAGTCTGGCATCTTAGCACCCCGGCACTGCCAGCCTGGCACATTGACGGTGGCCCCGCCAACCTGGCAGTGCCAAGGTGCTCAGGGGGATAGCCAGGCTTCCACCCTGCCCTGTCCTCAATCACCCGGGAGTCTCCAATGGCCTGACAGAGTCCCGATCCACATCAATTTCATTGACTTTTAACTGCTCTCAGTTCAAGGGCATTAGAGATGGGCAACAAACAAATGCTGTCTTTGCCAGCGATGCCTGCATCCCATGGAATAATGTTGATAAAATCCTAATGTTCCCACTATGAGTACAGACCTGAGTGGATTGAGCCCTAAATTGATACTTTTTCAGTTGGAAAATTTATAAATTGACAAATCTCATCCCCTTATTTTTTTTTGAGGTGCTGTATGATGAGTAAACCCCACCAGACTGATTCTACTTTCACTCTTGCAGTGTTGTTTCAGAAGTACATGACTTTTGTACATGACTTAACGCCTGGAACTTTTTGCCCAGTTACATTTTGACCCTGGTGTCATCAGCGCTTCTGCAGTAATACTCTCACCTCTGACTCAGAAGGTTATAAGTTCAAGTCCCACTTTAGAAGCTTAAGCATAAAAGAAAGGCTAATAGTCTGGGTACTGAACTGTTATTGAATGAAAGATTAAATTGAGGCCTTGTTTATCTTCCTCTGTGATCTCCAGCCTCTGATTATGAAGGAGAACAGGGTCATTCTTCCTAGTTTCCTGGTCAATATTGATCCCTCAACCAGTATCACTGAAAATAAAATTAAATTAACTGGTCATTGTCACACTGCTGTTTATGTGAGATTTCTGTGCGCACATTGGCTGCTGTTTCCAACATTAACAACACAGACTATGGGCAGGATTTTCCACCTCTGTGGTGTTTTTTGCAGAAGCAAAGGTGGCCCGCCATTGATCGGCTGGAGGATCTTCTGGTCTTGCTGCTGTCAGTGGGTTTTCCTGTTGTTCGCACCCTCCTCCGCCTGGGAATCTGTGGCGGAGGGGTTGCTGTCGGCGAGACCAGCAGATTCCATCGGCCTATGTTCAAAATTATATAACTGGCTGTAAAATGGCTTCCTGAGGCCATGAAAAGCCCCATAGAAATGCAGTTAATTTCTTGTCTGCATTGTGCCAACACGTGCACCCTTCATCCTGAGCTCTCACCAGCCTGAAGCTGCTGGAAACCCCAGCACCTGATGGTCTTCTGGGTCACTTCTTCCTCGGAGAAAACTGATTTCTTCTGCACTCATGTCAAGGGAGCTGATATAAAAATTTTGAAGTGAATGTTGTCCTCATCGACATCAGTTTTGTCACTGTGTCCTATGTGTGTGGGAGAGGTCAGAGGCAACTCGAAGCGGATCTGGGTTATCCCTGAGCCAAGAGGAAACCGCAGTTTGTGCTATGGAATTAGGGGGACATATTTTAAGTTTGCTAATGCACGGTCAGTGATGTGTGAAGCATGGCTTAAGATAGTTAATATTTGACATAATACCAGGAAACAGATGGCAGTTCTAAATAAGAATGTTTCAGACTGGGAAGTGGTTCTGAGTGGGAGACTCACTTCAGAATCATGGCCGGGATTCTCCCCTACCCAGCGGTATTCTCCGCACCTTTAGGGGCTAGGCCCGCGCCGGAGTGGCACCCGCTCCGCCGACCGACGCGAATGGCCTTTGGCACCCCGCCGACCGGCGCCACAGCTGGCCGAAAGGCCTTCGCCGATCGGCTTGAGTCCGCGCATGCGGCGGAGCATCAGCGGCCGCTGACGTCACCCCGGCGCATGCGCGGTGGAGAGGGCCTTTTCTGCCTCCACCATGGTGCAGTGGCGGAAGAAAAAGAGTGCCCCCACAGCACAGGCCCGCCCGCCGATCGGTGGGCCCCGATCGTGGCCCAGGTCACCGTGGGGGCACCCCCCGGGGTCAGATCGCCCCCCGCACCCTCCAGGAGCCCGGGGCCCGCTCACACCACCTGCTCCCTCCGGCACCAGAGGTGGTTTAAACCACATCGGTGGGAGAGGCTTGTCATCGGCATGACTGCGGCCCATTGCGAGCCAGAGAATCACCGCCAGGAGCCCGTTTGCCGGCGCGGCACGATTCCCGCCCCCACCGATTCCCAGGTGGCGGAGAATACCGGCCACGGCGGGGGCAGGATTTACGCTTGCCCCGGGCGATTCCCCGATCCTGCGGGGAGTCGGAGAATTCTGCCCCATATTCTTGAAAATCATACTTTATACTGACTGTATGAGTGTTGTTTCAAAAAAATCGAAGGCCTAAAAGAAAAGCGGCAGAGAAATATTAAGAAATAATACGGTTGGATTAAGAGCTATTTAGATTTGTTAAATACTTGGACCAGTTTAGAAATTCCATGCATAAAGTGTCAGGTAATTTGTGTGGATGGTAGAGCCTGAATATGCAGATACAGGGGCTTGTTTAGCTCACTGGGCTAAATTGCTGGCTTTTAAAGCAGGCCAGCAGCACGGTTCGATTCCCGTACCAACCTCCCTGGACAGGCGCCGGAATGTGGCGACTAGGGGCTTTTCACAGTAACTTAATTGAAGCCTACTCGTGACAATAAAGCGATTTTTATTTTTTATTTTCATAAAGTGGTGATATTCAAAAAAAAGGATCCAGGAGTTATTGGCTGAATTTACAAATGGCAGCCTAGCATCCGTTTGCTGTTTAATGAAAAGACAGTTCAGATCTTGAATTACATTGCCCTTGTACAAACCTAAAGAAATTGTTCAGATCCCTCTAGAGAACATTATGTGGTTCTGGTCGCCTAACCACAGGCAGGTTATTGTTGCACTTGAAAGTATGCGGAGACCAGCAGCAAAGATGTTCATGGGCATGAGTGGGTGAGGAAGTAAGGACTAAGGGAGCTGAACTGATATCGTCTGGAAGGAGGTTTAAGGATGACTAAACTGAAGCTTCAAAGTCATCAATAAATTTTGACTTGGGCAATATTTAATGTTATGTTTTGAGGGAATGGGTTAACGAATGTTGGTCCCTGCATGTCAGTCATTGAGCAGGTTTAAGGGAGATTGAGAGATATCTGATGAACAGTAATGTAAAGGGTTTTGGGGATGGTGTGTGAGCAGGCGCGACTTGCTGAATGGCCTACTCCTGTTCCAATGTTCTTATAGTCTTGTGAGGAATTAGACTGTGAATGGATTGTTGAAACTTGTTCACTACTGGGAAATGGCATGGCCAGTCTATGCACAGTGGAGGCTGGTGAAATATTTTATCATATTGCAAATGTAAAAGTATGACTTAAAAACTAGAGTTTGAAAACATTCTGATGTTTCAGCCTCCTTGGCCTCCAGAAAAACAGGTATGAAAGCGGTATGAGGTGACTGAGTATATATTTTCCCTTTTCGCTGAAGAAGGTGCCTCAATAGTCCTCAGACTATCGTCACTTTGAAAAGCAAAGGATTGCAGATATTGGAAATCAGAATTAACAGTGGAATATGCTTGAAGCACTGAGCAGGTCAGGTGGCATCCTTCGAGGGAGAAACAAAGTAATATTTCAGGTCAATGACCTATCATCAGGACCCAAGCTTGTTGGAAACGCGTAGTTTTTGAACAAATGTAGAATTAGAGAAGTGTGTTAATGAGGGAAGGAAAGAAGAAAAGATGAGGGCCGGAGCCTTCTGGCCGTTCACACCAGCGGGTTCTTTCAGTCCCGCCATCAGCACAGCCCCACCGTGGGTTTGCCGGGGCAAGGGGTGCATTTAACGGCAAACCCCATTGCCAATGATGGGACCAGAAGTTCTTGCCGCCAGCCATTGATGGGCTGCATCCGCTGCCATGAAACAAATTGTACAGAAAATCCCGTCTACGGTCTGTGATAGGTGTAAACCAGGAAGATTATATGACAAAGTAGGTAATGGGGATTCCAAACTGGAGTAAGTGGCTGCAGCAGAGTGGAAGAGGAGGAGAAGTTGCATTCATGCCACACAAGTGCCAGGCAATGATAATCTCCTACAAGAGAGAATTGCACCATCGCCCCTTGGATAATCAATGGCATTACCATCGCTGAATTTCCCACAATCAACATCTTGGGGGTTACCATTGATCTGAAACTAAACTGGACTAGCCACAATAATACTGTGTGTGACTATGAGGGCAGGTCAAAGGCTAGGAATCGTACAGCAAGCAACTCGTCTCCTCACCTGCCAAAGCCTGTCCACAATCTACAAGGCACAATTCTGGAGTGTAATGGAATACTCTCCACTTGCCTGGATGAGTGCAGCTCCAACAACACTCAAGAAGCTGGACGCCAACCAGGACAATAACAGCAGCCCTCTTGATTGCTCCCCTTTCCACAAACATCGAAAACCCTCCACCATTGCAAACAGTGGCAGCCATGTGTACCATCTACAACATGCACTGCAGTAGCTCACCAAGGTTCCTTAGACAACAACTTCCAAACCCACAAGCACTACCATCTAGAAGGACAAGAACAGCAGATAGCTGGGAATCCCACCACCTGGAGGTTCCTCTTCAAGTCATTCATTACCCTGACTTGGAAATATATCGCCGTTCCTTCACTGTCGCTGGGGCAACATCCTGGAACTCCCTCCCTAACAACACAGATGGTTCCAGGAGAGATTTAGGTAGACCCTAGAGGTAAAGATCACCCTGCAGACTATAACTCAACAGGGATCCCCACCCCAAGCATCAGGCCACAGCCCAGTATATTTTCAGTGTAATGAGTTGAAGTGTGGATAGCTGGGCCTCCTCACTTCAGGGAGATATGCGTGGAAAGTTCTTTACGCAGAGGGTGGTGGGTGCCTGGAACGCATTGCCGGCGGAGGTGGTAGAGGCGGGCACGATAGCGTCATTTAAGATGTATCTAGATACATGAATGGGCAGGAAGCAGACTGATACAGATCCTTAGAAAATAGGCGACAGTTTTAGATGTTCCTGTGCTGTAATTTTTCTTTGTTCTTTGAAACCTGGGAGGAAGTTGGAGGGTTGAGATTTGCAGGGACTTGACGAAGGACCAACCTCAAAGAGGGAAAGGTTGAAGAAAGGTCATTCTGAGGACCTTGGATGCCTGTCATGATAAAATGGGGCTGGTTGCCTAGAAGACAGCTGAGGAGAAGGACTATTATCCTATAAAAATGTTACACAGCACAGGACTGGGACTGTTACCAGTTGCCCTGCAATTTATTATCCTGTCTTGTCAGTGATCTCTGTGTTTAGCTTTCCTGTTTCAATATTAATGGGAAATAATCATTTGGACGTACAGAATTGGAGTATTGTTTAAAAAAAAAGAGACATGTCAAAGCTTTTCATCTTTTACTGATCAGGAAAGCTCGATAGAAATTACCAACTGTAATGAGGGAAGAACGGTTTATACTGCATGAGACAAGAGTGCACGGGGAATGAGCCAGAAAATCTATTTCCCAAGTGTTTGTTTAGTTGAAAACAGGCTGGGTGATTGGTTCTGCTATGTAGAACATCTGCACTCAGTCTGCACGCATGACCCCCACCTTCCTGCCATTGCCATTTCAATTCGCCATCTTGCTCTCATGCTCACATCACTCCCCTTGGCCTGTTGGATTGTTCCAGTGAAGCCTAATGCAAGCTTGAGGGACAGCACCTCATCTTCCAATTAGGCATTTTACAGCTTTCTGGACTCAACATCGAGCAACTTCAGACCATGAACTCTGCCCTCCATTTTGACCTTTGTTTTATCAATTGCCAGTCAATATCTCTTGTTTTTGCTTTCAGACTGAGCTGACGTTTATTCTGCTATTAACACTTTCTTTGGACCTGTGGTTTGTTACTTTACTGCAACCATTACCACGGCCTTTGTCTTTTGTTTCATGACATCTTTGGTGTTTAACCTCTTTCACCCTTTAACTCACCCATAGTCCTCTCTTTGTTCTACCTGAACCTCAACCATTTTTTCAACAGGCTAAAACATTTCTACGTCACTTCAATTCCAAAGAGTCATATTTCACTTGAAACATCGGCCAGGATTTTCTCTTTTTTTTAAAAGTGTTGGCTCAGGCCAGCAAAGTGATGCACAGCACACCAGCTGCATTGCTGACTTTTCTCACCACATTTTCCAGTGGTTAGAAAAAAACAAATGCTGTAGGAGTCATCCACACCGCCACACTGGTGGGGAAGCTTATTGTGACAGGCCCCATTGGCAATGTTGGCTTTCAAGAGACCGGGGTGCCATTTCTAAAGGGCAACCTGACCTCCAGCACTAACAATCATAGACATAGAACATAGAGTGCAGAAGGAGGCCATTCGGCCCATCGAGTCTGCACCGACCCACTTAAGCCCCCACTTCCACCCTATCCTTGTAACCCAGTAACCCCCCTAAACCTTTTGGTCACTGAGGGCAATTTATCATGGCCAATCCACCTAACCTGACATCTTTGGACTGTGGGAGGAAACGGGAGCACCCGGAGGAAACCCACTCAGACACGGGGAGAACGTGCAGACTGCCGGTGAGGGCAGAGCCAGAGGCGGAAGCCACCGGGGTTCCAGTACAGTACCTGGAAGTAGCCCGTATCATCACTTCCAGGTCATGGGTCACATTATTATACAGGCAGTACAGACAGCTCATGCATTAGGTGAAGTACATTCCCCACAATTCCTGACCTTCCTGGCTGGGAACCTCATTACATCAATGGTGAAGGGCGGGGACGAGCATGTTGTGAGATCTCGTCAGCAAGAATCTCGTTTTTGGCATCCCATGGGATTTTGCGCCCATGCCGCTATTTGCCACGCCGCAAAATCCCAGCCTCTAACTCGGTTTCTCTTTGCAGAGATACTGTTCCCGGACCTGGTGAGTTTTCCCAGCACTTTTAAGTTTTTATTTCTGAATCCAAAGTTTAAATAGTTCTGTTTCTGAGAGATTGATTGCATTGCATTATTAACTGTCACGTTATTGACATAAGCACTTACACTGTTAATTGTCGGACTTAAGGCTCTGTGATGTGTTTATTGGGCCATTAACACGCAAACCAGTAAATTCTTAAAAATCGCTGAGAGATCACGGGCTGCTATTGTTGTGTCATTCATATTGTTAAGGTGAACAGGCGGTGGGTATTGATTGATTTATTGTCTTGGACACAGGGGTTGTAAATCAGCTAAATTGGCCATTCCACTTAGTTGGCTGAAAAAAGTTGCTGGGATTGTTGGGAGGTAGAAGGCAGAGATCTGTAATGCTGCATCCTGTGAACAAATCAACTATCAAGGAAAGGATTGTGTCTAGTTTTATAATTTACTATCTGGCTTGGATCTAAACATCAGCAAGGTGTGTGAAGCAAGTGGCGATAATAGTGTAATTCAAGCAGCGAGCACTGGAGATTTGCAATTCACAGCGTATCCCTTAATCCCCTGAACATTCTGGCTGATTTGCACATTAAATTGCTGTGTGTTGTGAGCATGCCACTATTTTCCAAGCAAGAGCTAGTCCATTGTTTCCGCAAATTAGTTTTGAACATCCCATACGTATTGAGGTTACACTCCAGCTAATATATTTAGACCCGCTTAAGGTTAGTGGAGTACTAGGCGATGAAAGTGGTGTACTAGGCGATGAAGGGTTAATACATTTGCCTGAAATATCTCTTTGAAGAGTTAATACATTTGCCTGAAATATCTCTTTGGAATTTTAGTAGGAACAGTAACACAGTAAATAGGTTAATACCTTCGCTGACAAGGAAGCTTAAAATAACTGCCTGAAGACTGGTAAAGCTTTGTACACAAAGTGGCCAAGTGCTTGGCATTTTGCAAGAATAGCTTCTTATATTGAGGAGGGGAAAAGCTAATGCTTTGTGTGGTGTTTTGTATAGAATTACCTCAAATCAATCACACAGAATTAGGCCATTCAGCCCAACTGGTCTACGCTGGGCCTTTTTTGCCCTGTATGTACCGCCCCTCTCCCCTCTTCATCTAACTCTATCAGCCCTGTGATGGTTGCGTGAGTGAAGTTGAGCATACCTTCTACTCCCTCTACTTGGCGTTGCTTCAGGAAGTGATGAGACCATCAATTCACGCGACACGTGGTTAGAAGTGAACAGTGGTTTTAATCGTCTTACAACAGAGCCTGCCTGTGACGAGATGAACTCTAGATGAACTGGCAGGCAGGCTCCGACTGCCAAGCTTTATACAACCAGTGGGGGGGGGGAGGAGTCATGGGCGGAGCCATGGGTGGAGCCCAGTACAAACTTCCGTACATTCCCAGTACACCTCCCCCTAGGGGCAGAGCCGCGCAACTGCTCGTGTGCCGAGCTTACAGAGGCATGGTACAACATGTGTGATAACAGTGTGAATTATGCTATTATGATTCACCACAGGAAGTAAAGGGTTCTGTTTCTGTATTTGGAGGCTTTTACAGTACTAGAATACAACTGACTGTGAGAAGGTAAACTTTCAAACAATCCCTTTCACAACCATGTGCTAAAAATAAAGATTCAATAGATTCAAATAAAGTTTCAGAGAAGTTGTCCTGTGAATTAAAAAAAACACGTCAGCATTGAAAACCATGATAACCGTCCAAACCCTACAGGGCTTCGACACATTCTAGCTCCAATGGGCAGCCTGAAAGGAGCAGTTATGATGTTGCTAGGACACTTGAATCCTAAACAAAAGCTTTGTCATGGAACAAGATTGGTAGTTAGGAAGCTGGTTTCTTTGATGATAGGTGCAGAAATTATAGCAGGCAAATTTTAAGGAAATAGGGAGTGTTTCATTCCACGAATAATATTGAACCAGTCAGATGTAAACCAGTCTTTTTAACGCAGGACTGTGGCCTTCCCCAATTAGACTTTATATTCTATCAATATGAACAAGTTACAAGGCCAGATTCTTGACCAATTTGTATTTAGAAATTGTTTTTACTCAAGGACCAGCCTTTCTGCTGAGAAGCTTTGATGATGTTCGGTCTTTGGTGAAAGAATATCTAGAAATTCTGAATGTAAATACGTTCTGTTGTATTAAAGATACTGGCTAAAGTCTTCCTTCCTCATTCACGGCTGGGATTTTCTGGTGCCGCGGAGAGTTAATGGAGTTTTGGCTGGAACGCCCGGGGCAG
Organism: Scyliorhinus canicula; assembly: GCF_902713615.1. NCBI lineage: Eukaryota > Metazoa > Chordata > Chondrichthyes > Carcharhiniformes > Scyliorhinidae > Scyliorhinus > Scyliorhinus canicula. Next base: position 40,912,237 of record NC_052164.1, read on the forward strand.
GATTCTCTCAGCCCGGGGCCGGGTCGGAGAATCCCCGCAACCGGCGAAAATTGCACCACGCCGCCCTGACGCCGGCACGCGATTCTCCGCTCTGTGGAGACTCGGTGGCATTGGCACCGGCATGGTTGGCGCGACGCCGGTCGGGGGCCACTCTACGCGGCCGGCCGGCCGATTCTCGGCCTGGAGCAGCTGTCGTAAAAACGCCAAATCCCGCTAGTGCCGTCCACCCCTGCTCTCAGCCGGCGGGAACCTGGCGTGGAAGGGTCGGGGCAGCCTGTGGGGGAGCAGGGGGTGTCTGACCCCGGAGTGGGGGGGGGGGGGGGGGGGGGGCTCCGATGTAGCCTGGCCCACGATCGGGGCCCATCGACCGATCAGAGGGCTGGCCTCTCTGGCTTGGGGCCTCCTTTCTTCTGCGCCAGCCCCTGTAGCCCTGGGCCATGTTGCATCGGGGCCGATGCGTTGAAGGAAGTCACTGCGCATGCGCGGATCCCGCAGCGCCCATTCTACGCCGGGATCAGCAGCTGGAGCTCCAGTGCCATGCTGACCCCCTGTACGGGCCAGAATTGCTGATCCTGAGGCAGTATTGATGCGTTGAAGGAAGTCACTGCGCATGTGCGGATCCCGCAGCGCCCATTTTACGCCGGGATCAGCAGCTGGAGCGGTGTGAACCGCTCCAGTGCCATGCTGACCTGTAGGGGCCAGAATTGCTGATCCTGAGGCAGTATTGATGCCGTCGAGAAATGCGATGGCGTTTCGGACGGAGTCAACACTTAGCCTCAGGATCACAGAATCCTGCCCCATATTTTCCATTCTCGCTCGTAATGGAACCCGTCACGGACGAGACCGGAGAAAACAGCCCATTAATATGGCCGCAAATATTTAGCAGGATTTTGCTAGTTTAAATAGCATGTGTACTGGCTTAGCAAAGTGTTTTATATCTGAACCAGTTTAATTGCTTTTAAGAACATTTTTAATATGCCTTTGTCAGCATAATCAGTTGATTCCTTGTTAGTCGAGAGGTTCTGCATGTGCCGCATGAGCAAAATTACAACGTGTTGCTTGTTTAGGACTTAATGAATCTGTTTTACTGGGCTGAAATTTATGCCAGGAGCGAGGACCTGACACCCCCACCCTGGTGTAAAAGCCTGATGTGAACTCGCCTCAGATTGTCCCGCTCACCTTGCAGCTATCTGACAGCTGCTGAGCTGTGAAGAAACTTGATGTGTGACTTCTGCCTGCAACAGCCCCACCCCAGGAGTGGTGGTCAATGCTGGGACAGCAGCGAGGCCCAAAGGAAAGTGCGCTGCGATGGAGTCAATATTGAAAATAAGCCTAGGGTCTCTTAAGGGCCAGGCTGGAGAGAGAAGGGTGTGGGACTGACTGGGGTGACAGGGCAGGAGGAGAGTGGAAAAATGGGGGGGGAGGGGGGGGGTACATTTGGGAGAGGGACCTCCAATTGTCACACAAGACCCAGCAGGACAAAAGGAGGTACCCTCCAACCACTTGCTCTCTTCCCCCCCTACCTGGTAAAGAGGTAAAGTCCCAGTGGCGTCAGGAGGAGGCACTTAACTGGTCTTTTGTTGCCCCAAAAGCACTCTGGCTGCCTGATGCCACTCCCACCACTGGTAAAATTGCAGTGGGGTAGGCAGGTGGGTGCCGTGAATAGCACCATTGGCACAGGGTCCTATTTTACCCCTCTTTCCTTCCCCCTTGCCTCTGTCGTCTGTCCTTGGGAAGGGCCATATAATTCATCCCAATGTGTGAAGAATAGTTTTAAGAGGAAGTTCTCTCTATTTTATTGGAGTAGTTTTGCAATCTGGGAAAAACATTGGCAAAACTGTTTCAGCTTTAATCTTTTTTAATAGAGTTGACATCCTGGTTCATTGGTTAGATTTATCAGAGAGTTGGGAGCTGCTGTAGCCTCAATGGGGTCTCAATGGCATTTTGAGAAAGTCTTAGACATAGACATAGAACAGTACAGCACAGAACAGGCCCTTCGGCCCTCGATGTTGTGCCGAGCAATGATCACCCTACTCAAACCCACGTATCCACCCTATACCCGTAACCCAACAACCCCCCCTTAACCTTACTTTTTAGGACACTACGGGCAATTTAGCATGGCCAATCCACCTAACCCGCACATCTTTGGACTGTGGGAGGAAACCGGAGCACCCGGAGGAAACCCACGCAGACACGGGGAGGACGTGCAGACTCCACACAGACAGTGACCCAGCCGGGAATCGAAATCTGGGTTGAACTACTCCAGCTGTTGATGGGATGTGTCTCTCTTCTATCTTCATTCTGTTAAGCTGCCATCTGACAGAAGGTGGACAATTTGAGGCCTAGGGGGTATGTGGGCATATCATACAACTGGTGCTAACTGGCAGCCTCGAGGCTGGAGATTGGCTCACACTGGGACCAAAATGTACAGTGATACAAGAAGTGCTGCTGGAGGGGAAAAAGCAAAGCTGCTGACAGTGATATGACTGATGTAAAATAGCATAAGTTGTATTTTAAGCTGTTTTACTGAAGGGAGAGGGTTTGACTGGAATTAGGTCACAAGTCAGCCATGATCTCATTAAATAACGGTACAGGCTCGAGGGGCTGAATGGCATACTGTTCCTACGTTCCTCTGTTCTTATGACTTACACACTGATATGAATGACTTACACACTGATACGTTTTTATTTTAAGCAGTCAATGTATGTTTCACAGATTAGAGTCTCCACCCATCCTACCACTACTGTTGATTTTGTTGTTAACTGATTTAGTTGGTTGAAGTCAGTGGTGAACCATAAATGTGACACCCTCCTCCACCTTTCCAACTTGCTCTCGTCCTTGTTACACTAATAAAAACCAATGTTCTTGAACTTGCTTTTGACCACTTTTTCTAATATCTCCTTCAATATCTCAATGTTTTGTCTCAATCCATAGTCCCAGATGACCATAGTCTGCTTTTCCTTTTGAGGGGGAGAGTTGACTAGTGGTGATTTAATCTCCACCTCAGGTGAGGGGCAACGTTAAGAAGCAGGCCTTCATGAAAAACCTCCGCCGGTACGGGAATTGAACCCATGCTGCTGGCCTCGCTCTGCATCACAAACCAGCTGTCCAGCCGACTGAGCTGAACCAGTCCCCGCAAAGCACGTTTGTGAAGGGCAGAGGACTATTTTACTAAATTAAATCTGCTGTAAAATACAACATGTTGTGTTGGCATCAAAACGGAGAACTCCACCCCTTATCCCCATCAGAGTGTCATCTTTCAGCAATGATATAAATGACGTATTATATCCTATTTCCTTGTTGGTTGTTCCCACCCAACCGCAGGTTAGTCACAGTTCATTCATTATTTTGTTCTGAAGTGGCACATTGGGCTTCCCAGACTAATTGGCACCCAGAGCAGTTCATGTGGCGAGATATTTATGCATCTAGGTGTTGCCCAACAGTTGACAAGTTAAGGTTCAGCTGAACTGCAAAGATGAAGGATAGGAGTACTTAACCGCATTGGTATTCTGATATCTAACTGGCCACTCATCCAATTGTTTGTGAGACAAAAACAAACAATGCTGGACAATCTCAGCAGGTCTGGCAGTATTTTCAGAGAGAGAATGGAGCTCACAGGCGCAATCGTCCCAAAAGGGAACAAAGTCCCTGAGCGAGCACGTTTAGCCACATGTTTCCCAGCACTCGCAGTGCCGAGAAACATGTGGCTATTCAACACGACTCGCTTTGAATAATGGGCCTGAATGGGGAACACATGGTCGAGGCCACAAATAGGGCGCTCCGTTCTTTTACAATAGGGCGCTCCGTTCGCCGGAACTCCCCGTTGTAGCGAGAGGTCGGGATGCTATTTTGAAATGGTGCCCCGATCTCCAAGGCCCCCAAAAGAAACCCCGACCTCCCCCCCCCCCCCCCCAGCCTGAATGTGATCTGGAAGGGTACCCCCCCCCCCCCCCCTTCTCCCGACACCCGCCAACATCCACGCCGAGCAACCCTGGCCTGATTGCACACGCGCAGAAAATGCCAGCTTGTGACCTTGGCAGTGGCAATCTGGCACCTTGGCAGTGCCAGGCTGGAACCCAGGTGGCACTGCCAAGGAACCCAGGTGGCACCTGCAGTGCCAGGGCACCATCCTGCCCAAAGGGCATGCAAATGGGAACCTCGATCTCCTTGCGGACGCCCACGATTGCCGTTTAGTCTGGTCTCATTTGTGGGGACCAGTACCAAACGACACTCGCCTGAGGCCCCCGAGACGAGGGGATTGAATCTCATAACCTTAGGTACCTAGCGAATCTGCACATTAGAGTGAGGCAATAAGCCGTACACAGATTTGCCAAATACGCAGATTTGCCAAAAAGTGATCCCGCCCATTGTGGTTGGGATTCCCCTTGCAATGTCTCACAAGATTGCATGAGGTGTTGCAAACCGCGTAGATCCTGAGAGTGGGATCTCCTGGCGCAGTGAGCTGTTTTTCTGGTGTAGCGATGCTGGAGACCCCCCCCCCCCCCCCCCCCCGACTGTCCGCAGCTGCCAATCAAAGTTGATGAAAATTGAGAGTTCCACACCGTTGTGATCTCAGCGCATTGGGGGAGGGCCTTCAGGTGATGTCCTGAGGCCGTCCCAATGGCGTGCGGCGCACTCACTGATGACGCCATTTTGGAGGGGGCAGAGCATTTGAAAACAGGCGCCGTTCTCGATTCGCTCGGAAAAAGGGATTCTCCGCCCTATTACCAATATCTGCGGCAGGCAACAGAGAATCCTGCCCAGGATCCTCTTTCCAGTTATTTCCAGAGAGCAAAGAGCCACCCAGTCAGCTCCATTCTCTTTCCACAGATGCTGGCCGGAATTCTCCGGTCGTTGGGATTCTCTTTTCCCACTGGCAACGCAACTCTGCCCGTGGGTTTCCTGGCGATGTGGGGTGGCATCAATGGGAAATCCAATTGACAACTGACGGGAAAATAGGATCCTGGCACCAGCAAACGGCACACCACCATGAAACCCACGGCAGGGGGACCGAAGAATCCAGTCTGCTGTTAGACTTGGTGAGATTGTCCAGCATTTTCTCTTTTTATTTCCGATTCCAGCATTCGCAGTAATTTGCTGTTATCATTGTTTGTGGGGCCTCGCTCTGTGCAAAGTGGCTGCGATGTTCAGCTAAAAGTAAAAGTGACAGTACTTCAAAATAACAAATCATCCATAAAGCATTTTGGGACATTTCCGAGAATCATGGCAATTTATTCTACAAGTACCTTCAAGATACTTTTCCGGAATTAATCTGACAATGAAGATATTAATTCTGGGCATACTTGGACTCCTTTGCTCGGGAATTGTGTATCAATAACAATAATCATCTTTATTGTCACAAGTAGGCTTACATTAACACTGCAAGGAAGTTACTGTGAAAGGCCCTGAGTCGCCACATTCCGGCGCCTATTTGGGTACACAAGAGGGAGAATTCAGAATGTCCAAATCACCTAACAGAACGTCTTTCGGGACTTGTGGGAGGAAACCGGAGCACCCGGAGGAAACCCACGCAGGCACAGGGAGAACGTGCAGACTCTGCACAGACAGTGACCCAAGCTGGTAATCGAACTTGGGACCCTGGTGCTGTGAAGCAACAGGGCTAACCACTGTACTACCGTGAGCTAATTGGTCTCCTTTTGCTCCATCTACTGGATACCAGTGATAGAAGATGCTCTGATAATTCCCTTGCTCCATCACAGGATTATATATTCAACTATGGGAGGTTAAAGTTGATCCCGCCCAGTTGCCCATACATTTGCATTTTCTGAGTAGGGATTGCTAGGTAGTGCTTAGGGCTGCTAGGTGGCCAGTTTGGCATTAAATAGCATTATGTTAATGATTCTGTGTCACTATTTCAAGAGCGCAAGAATTCTCCTGGTGCTCTTAATCAACTTTGTCACCCTCACACACCAATAAATGCTGATTATCTGGGCCTTCATCTCATTGGTAACTGTGACCAAAATGATTTGTTTTTATTCATACATGGGAAGTGGGCCTCGCAGGCTGTGCCAACATTTACTGCCTACCCCTTATTGCCTTTGAGGAGACAGTTAAGAGTCAATCACACTATTGTAGGTCTGGAGTCATATGTAAACCAGACCAGGTAAAGACAGCAGATTTCCTTCCATAAAGGACATTCGTGAACAGGATGGGTTTTTATGACAATCAACAGTAGTTTCATGGTCATCATTAGACTTTTAATTCCAGATTTTAAAAAAAATTGAATTCAGATTTCACCATCTGCCATGGTGGGAGTTGAACCTTGGCCTACAGAGCTCTGTGTCTCTGGTTTACTAGTCCAGTGACAATACCACTATCCCACCACCTCCCCATACTTGTATAATAGATGTTACATTTTAAAGTGATTTTTGGATGTAAATCCTTTGATCTCTTTGTGCTTAATGCATATATTCCTCTATATGCTGATTGAATTGATGTATTAATGGTTGCTCATGGCTCCAAAGTCTCCCCCCTAGCCTTGTTCAGATGTATAAATATTAACCATTCTTGGTGATTGTATTTCTCTTGCCCTGTTTCCATATGTTTTGAACTTGCATCTAGTCAGGCAATGCTGACTAGTGGATGAGTCATGAATGAATGGTGAAGGTTATGCAAGTGGAGAAGGCCATTTTCAGGGTGCCCTGGCATTCCTCCCTCAACCAGCAGCACAAAAGACAGATTAACTCATCAGTCATGCACTTGTTGTTTGTAAAATCTGAGGAATTGACTGGTGTGTCTGTTGCCATAACAAATGTGACTATTTTTTGGAAAGTGAACCGGAGGCTATAAAACACTTTGTGATGCTTTGAGGGCACCATAAGTCAATCCAAGTTTTTTTATTTGTTAAGTAAATTATAAAATTACATCGCTCAAAAGCATCACTTGGCTTGAGCCAAAGGTTTACTTTGTCAGTTGTGAAACGGTTTGGGACATCTGAAGTGGTGGAAGATGCCGTGGAAACGTAAGTTGTTCCTTTTTGTTTCTAAATGGATTTAGCGGAATCTCACTTTGTTTTGTTTATTTGTGTTGTTGAAGGGATCTGAAGAAAAGTCTGAGTCGGTGTATCAGAATGTCACAGAGCTGAGGCAGGAGCTTGCAGTGGAACAGACGGATCTTAGCGGTAATTCAACCAGTCAGTTGGAAGAATGGGAAACACATACTGACCAGGCAACTGGACAACCCTTTTACTACAACGTAGTGACTGCAGAGACCACCTGGGACTCTCCATTTGATAGCCCAGACAGGAAGGAGCCGCAAACCCCACCGTCCTGCTCTCCCAGCACAAGCAGTCCCTTTGTGGGATGGGAATCGCATCTCGATGAAGTTAGCGGTCAACCCTACTACTACAACCCTGTAACTGGGGAGTCGACGTGGGAACCACCAGATCAACAGGAGGAAGAAACGACAGATTGCATGGATAATCAGAGGGTATGTGACCATCGCTGTTTTGCTGGAGGGCACATTTTTATGCTTAACCGTTTTGTGTCTCTGACAAGATCTCCCCACTATGAGCGCAGAATCGAGAGTTTGGATTCAAAGATCGGAAGCATCCAGGGCATTTTCCTTCCATTCATTTTAATGGATGGAAAATACTGTGAGGCCATTGATGTTGTTGCTCAGACAAAGCCATTTGCTGAGAAGGCAGATTGATCAAATAGATTGTGTGCATCTATATATAAATAACTATTTTGATGGAGTAAGGCTGGGGCACACACCCAGGAGCTGAACACTGGTAAATATGATCACAGGGTGAAATTATTAAATAAGAACAGAATCATTTTTAGGAACTAACAAACCCATTAAACCTGACAGGCCTCTCACCTTTGTTAACGGAAAACCCAACCACACACCATCTCAACAAATCTCTTTACTCCTTTTCTATCCATTAAATCTATCCAGTTTTGACTTGAATTATTTTTACGCTAACAACTTTAATGACCTTCCCTGCCAATTGACTTCATAAATCCATGACCCTTTAAAGTAAAAGAAAAGATTACAATTTATTTAATCCCCTAACTTCCCGGCTCATTTCATTTTAGTTGAGTCTTTCACTATCTTTGCCTGGATTAACTTGATGGATTCCCTTCATGATCTTGTAGCTTTATGGTTTGACTGGGTTGTGAGGAAACCTCCTGTACACCCTATGGGTGTGATTTTCCGACCCAACCCACTTGCGGCGACAGAGGCAACCCGCTATTGGCCAGTGGTGTGATCTTCCAGTCCTGCCTCTGTCAATGGGGTTTCCCATTGTTTGCACCCTCTGCCACCGGGGAATGTGCGGCGGGGACTCGCTGTCAGCAGAACTGGATGATCCCACTGGCAGGAATGGAAAATCCCACCCTCTCTATTTGTACTGTTGGTCCACGATTTTCTCTCTTGTTAAAAGGAGCAATTTTCTGATTAAATAAAAATCTTTCTTCTGCCTTGATGCCCTAATCTGAAAGTAAACCACTCAATTCTATTTATTTGTTTCTTTTTGCTAAGTATGCAAATGGCTCAGATGTTAGAATTGATTTGAGACATGCTGCATAGTGAGATTTAGTGTACTTTATTTTGCAGTTCACATGAAGTTTTAAATATCTCATAGTTTTGAAATCAGCATCCGGAAAACTATTATCTGACTCTCAAACTGAAAAGGAAGTGAAGCAATTTGTCTCTCTTTGAGGCAGTGGAATATGGAAGGGCAGAGTGACTTTGATATTTCTCCAATTATTTGACGCTTTAATGTCTCTGGTATTGTGGGCAGGAAAAAAATCTCAAGTGAGGGTAGCGACATATCAAAGAAATAAAAGGAAGGAAAGGCTTGCTTTTGTAAATCGGGCTGAAACATCCACTCTCTTCACGATCAGTTTATACCTTAACTGCACTGGTCACAGGATACGCTGCAGCAGCTTCGCCAAGGCCTCTTCATCAGCAACTCTTAAAACTACAGCCTCCATTGCCTAAAAGGGAAAGGTCACGGGAGCAGGTCACGGGAGCACCATTACCTTCAGGTCCCCTTCTAAGTTAGACAACACTGTGACTCGGACAAACGTTGCCATTCCAACTTTTCTCACTGTGCCAAATTCCTGGAACATTGTGGTAGTAATCTCACTGTGTGGATTGCCAGTCATTCAAGAATGGCTTATGATCACCATCTCAAGCGATGGGCAAGAATTGCTGTCCTTGCCGGCAATGCCCACACCCCAAGAATTAATTGTTAAAAAATAGCGACTTATGTCAAAAAACTGCCTTACAACCAATAGGAAACAAGGGCAGCATGGTGGTGCAGTGGTTAGCACTGCTGCCTCACGGAGCTGAGGACCCAGGTTAAATCTGAACCCCGGGTCACTGTCCGTGTGGAGTTTGCACATTCTCCCCATGTCTGCGTGGGTCTCAGCCCCACAACCCAAAGATGTGCAGGGTAGGTGGATTGGCCACGCTAAATTGACCCTTAATAGAGAAAAAAAGAATTGGGTACTCCAAATTTATTTTTTTTAAAAACCAATACGAAACATGTATGATCAGACTTCGCTAGTATTTGAGGAGACTATTGTCTCATCTGTTAAAGCTACACAACTGTCAAAGGGCCAAATATATTGGTTTAGTTGCCGCATTGGTGACCGTACATTAAAAAGTATTTTGCAATGCAAAAAACCCTCGCTGTCAAAGGTCAAACCCAAAACCTGATACCTTATGGTGTGACATTAAAAAAAGGCCAGAATAGTTGTTAGTTTATACTGATAATCTTTATTGCCACAAGTAGGCTTACATTAACACTGGAATGAAGTTACTGTGAAAAGCCCCTCGTCACCACATTCCAGCGCCCGTTCGGGTGCACAGAGGGAGAATTCAGAATGCCCAATTCACCTAACAGCATATCTTTCGGGACTTCTGGGAGGAAACCGTAGTATACTACAACGAAAACAAGTTCAGATGACCACATTTGACAGATTTAAAAGAAAGCTCATTCTCATTTAATACCAAACATTCAACAAGTAGGTCCTCCATTTTCTCAAGGGTATCGAGAGATGGACAATAAATGTTGGCCTTCCTAGCAACAGCTATATCTCAAGAATAATTATTATGTTACCTGCATAACATTAGCTACTGATAGTGGGAGGAATAATTCCTCCAAAATCTCAATACTCTAAGAAATTCTAGACGGTGTCACACTAGGCCACACAAATCAGGTTTGATTCGTTACTTAGTCCGAGCTCGCTGATCTATGTTCTGGAAGCAGTTGAGATGCTTCACCTAGTCACAACTTCCCTCAGAAGAGGGAAAGGAATAGTCAGCCATGTTCCTGATTGTGAAGCTTGCTGGGAATGTGGGTGTGTTGCATGTAACATGCATGATGGAGCAGTCAAGCAACATTTTATAGTAGTGGTGGTCAACCTGTGACCCAGTGCCCATCTGGGTTCTGAGTGCATTGCCCACTCACAGAATTGCCTCATTCTACGAGTTTTCAAGTAGCCTTTTTCCTACCAGTATAACTGAAGTGATATGCATGTAAAGCAAGGGCCAGTGAAGTGAGGTGTGAAGCTGATTGCTCACAACATTGACTGTGAGAACCGTGTGCTTCTTCTGCGTCCAATGAAGCGGAAATATTTATTTTGTTTTTACAGTTTAAAGTTGATGGCAGTTCTATTAATATATGAATGATTAAGCATTTCTATCACTTGTTATGAAATATTTGACGTGTATCAAATGTATTCAATCGGGTCACGGTTAGTGAACAAGTCTGATTTGAACCTTGAGGCCCACTGAGATGAAGGAGGGCTACTCATGCGGCCCACTCACCAGCCTAGGTTGCCCATCACTGCTTTATAAGCTCCATTGTGAATGGTGTTCATGTGGACAATGTGAATGATGCCAAGATATTCTGTCAGAGTGGGACAATATGCATAGAGGATAGCCAGTATGTCTGGAATAATATCCCAGCAAGGTGGTTCTGTCTTCAGGAGAAGAGAACAGGAAACCTATATTTACTAATCATTTATACACCGATAGAAACAGGGATTTTAACAGGAAATGTCTGTGGTGTCAGAGCCGCTCCAGTCCAATCCCCGGAGCCATCATAGCGATATCTTTTCAGACGATAGTTATTTCTCTAACCATTGTTAAGCAGATGTTTTAGCTAACAACATCTAAGGGTTTGGATCGTGAACGTTCACCGCTTGACATTTTCCTTTCAGCCTCCCACTCCAGAAGAGGATTACCCAGAATTCACTGAGGAGAGTCCTCTGGAATACTTGGGGCCTGGTCAGCAGCCCTCGCCCTGGTCGCAGGATGGGCACAGTGAGCCCCAGTCACCAATGGACTCGCCATTGTACCAACCGATAGGTCCGCAGACTCCCCCAGGCTGGTCCTACGAGACGGACCAAGATGGACAACTGCTTTACATCAGTGAAGTTACCCAAGAAAAAGTAAGAATCATTTTTCTATCCTTCTGTGGCTGTAGTGAACCATATACCATATGAAATTGGTCACTTTCCAATTCTGAAGGTTTTTATTTCCCAGAGACTAGGCCCAGAAATGACACCATGGGAGACCAGCACAGCAACACTTCATGCACTCACATTCCTTCCTTTGCTATCTTAATTGACCCATTTAAAATAAATGGCTCTGCAAATCTGTTCAGCCAGTAGAGGAAGGAATCTGAAATTATTGCATTATAAATTGCTAACAATTTCAAGTATTGTGCCTCTTAGCCAGTATTAATGGTCAAAGAATGCAAGTCATTTACCCACCTATCTCAAGGTTACTGCTGACCTCCTCCTGGGGTTATATTGGGCTGGATTCTCCATTTGGGAGACCGTCCTCCTGCTGAGTAGAATCATTCCTGATCAGTGCTGACGCTAAGAGTGGCGGCCAGGAGTGAATGACTCTCTTTAGCAATGCTAATTTATGCAGGGCGGGTAGCTCCTGGGATTCAGTTCCGAACCCACTATTGGGCTGCCATTTTGAACGGGCAGCCCGATACTGAGGTCCAGTAGCTGACCAACCTCCTCCCTCCCACCCCCAGAACAAAAATCCTACCATCCCCCGCCTCCACAGCACATATACCTGAGGGTGACCCAGCCCCAACCAGGGACCCATCAGAGATCCCCCCCCTTTCAGGCACCCCCACCAGACTCTCATCAGAGACTATCAGACATCCCATAGAGACCCCCAACAGAAACCCCACTACCAACCCCCCCCCCATCTGACTCCCATATTAGAACCCTCATCAGACCCCTCCATATCAGACCCCCCATCAGAGACCCCACCATCAGAGATCCTACAATCAAACCTCATCCCATCAGATCCCTATCAGAACCCAATCAGAAATCCTCCCCATATCAGAGACCCTTATTTCAGTGCCCCCCCCCCCCCATATTAGTGGCCTCCCCATATCAGTGACCTACCCATATCAGTGGCCTCCCCATGTCAGTGACCTCCCCATATCAGTGACTCGGTACCGATCCTCTGCGGCATCTGGAACTCCACTATCGGCAGCGTGCAGCGGAGAACCCATCTCTTTGACTGATTGGTCAGATCCATCCTCCACCCATGGTAATTTGCCACTAATCTACTGTAGGCAATTTCCTAGTAATGTACTGTAGGTAATTTCTGAATAAGCTTTTAGTAATGAGGCTTCTTTGTTGAGTTTCTTAAGAGACTGTCTATATCTGCAGAGATTTGAATGTAAATTTTACAAATTCATGCTTCTGTTATGTATTGCCAGCAGCTCGAAACTTTGATGTTGAAATACAGATTTGTAAAATATACCCTTGTGTTAAGGGGTCATTAACTACAGAGAACAAATATTACATCCTCATTTTAAATGTAAGCAGAGAACAGAAAAGCCAGCTCACTCCTGGCTGACATCATCATAGAATCATAAAGGAGTTACAGCACAGAAGGAGGCCATTTGGCCAGTTGTGTCTGTGCTAGCTCTTTGCAAGTTCAACTCAGCTAATCCCACTCCCTGGCCTTTCCGTGTAGGTCAACAAATGTTTCATCTTCATGTGCTTATCCAAATCCCTTTTGAAAACCACAATTGAATCTGCTTCCACCACACTCAGGCTGTATAAGAAAGGCTTTTCCTCCTGTCGCCGTTCGTTCTATTGGCAAGCACCTTTAATCAATCTCCTTTGATTTTCGGCCCTTTGGCCAATGGGAATAATTCCAATTTACTCTGTCCCGACCCTTCATGATTTTGAACACTTCTATCAAGTCTCCTTTGGACCTTCTCCAATCGATTCACATAACTGAAGTCCCTCATACCTAGAATCAATCTTGTAAATTATTCCTGTACCCTTTCTAAAATCTTCACATCCTTTTGAAAGTGCAGAGTCCAGAATTGAGCACAGTATTCTATCTGAGGCGAAATCAGTTTTTTGTCAGGATCATCCCTGCTCCCTTGGTTTTGTAATCCATGCCTCCATTTATAAAGCCCAGAATCCCAGATGATATTTCCAGCACTTTCGTAACCTGCCACCTTCAAAACTTTTGGGCATATATACCCCTCTTTAAAATTGTGCCGAGAAATCAAACACTGATTAATGAACCTTTGCATGTATGTTTAAATATGCATGTGAGGTGTATTGATTTAAAAGCGTGCAGAGACAGTAACGTAACTTGGTGCTGCCACTGCTCAGATTCCGAGAGCTTTATTGCTGTCATCTTGGACCCAGAGCTCAGCATTTAAAATATCCTGGGATCTGCTCAGTGGCTCAGTTCACTTTTCCTTATCAATTCAGAATCTTGGAATTTGTGGTTTTGATTTTATAATAATTCAAGCAATGGCTTTAGTGGTTAATTCTCCAACAGAACTGCTGCCTATTTTTTTTACTAAGGAAGTGATAGTGTGCGACCTTGATTTGTGTTGTGTTATTGCTCTCAGTGGATAAGGCACATTGACTCCAATGGCAAGTTCTATTACTATAATCCAGATGGAGACAAATCCGTGTGGGAACTTCCACAGGTAAGAAATCAACTGAAATATTGGAATTTGATTGAATACTGCCATCCTTAAAGAAATAGGATGCTTGTTATGACCACTGACTATGGCACCTAAAAATTAGACTTCTCAAATCATCCTTTTCAGAGAAGAATGAATCAAAGCAGTTCACAGTCAATCAATTATTGTTGAAGTGTAGTTATAATCATTCTGTAGACTAACGGTATGACACAGCACTACTATGTATTTATGTGTTCAGTGGAAGGTGTTGAGTCAATATGCAGGATTCAAATTCCATTCCAGACAGTCTGACCAAATTCAAAATCTGGTTGACATCCACAAGGGAATACTTACATTCAGTGAGTCTGGGTGGTCCTCATTGTAAGGGTTGTGGGAGCGCATAAACCTTTCCTGCTGCTTAGGGCGAGCCACTCTACGGGCTGATATGAAGGTGGCTACTGCTGTTGAAGGAACATTTCTATCAAAGCCAGATTATTAATCAGCCTGAGGAGTCTACCTATACACCACACTCTTCACTCCAGGCGAAGAGCGTGAAGATGGGAAAACAACAGTAGTGGCATGTTTATCGAGGTGATGACATTCACATTCATGACAGATATGCAGTTGGTGTACTGGGAGTATCAGTGCCCATTCGTGGGAGACGAAGAGTGGGATTTTCCGCCCCTTCCAACCAGCGGGATCGTCTGGTCCTACTGAAGGTGACCCACTGTGGAGGGCTCCCCAGTGGTACGGCTGGTGAGGAATATAAATAGCGGTAGACTTCGGAAGATCCCACTGGTGGCCAATGGATCGCAATTGGTCCACGTGCAGCTGTGGTGCCCCACACTTCCCTGCTGCCAGTAAAATACTCGTAGATGGGGATAGATGATAGGAATGAGATAGAGTAGCATGGTGGTACAGTGATTAGCACTGCAGCCTCACAGCACCAGGGACCTAGGTTCAATTCCAACCTCGGGTGACTACCTGTCTGGAGTTTGCACATTCACCCTGTGTCTACATGGGTTTTCTCCGGGTGCTCTGGTTTCCTCCCATAGTCCAAAGATGTGGAGGTTAGGTGGATTGGCCATTCTAAATTGTCCCTTAGTGGCCAACAGTTAGGTGGGGTTATGGGGTTGTGAAGATGAGACAGGGAGGGGAGTGGGCCTGGGTAGGGTGCTCTTTCAGAGGGTTGGTGTAGATTCAATGGGCCAAATGGCCTCCTTGTGCCCTGTAGGGATTCTATGATATTTTGGTGTCGCTGATTCAATCCAGTCCTCTTTGGCACTTCTTTCTCCCTTTTGCCAGATTTTGTGGCCATGTCGGTCTCACTAACATTGATTGGTTTGTAACCAGAGTCATTGTTGTATTTTGAGAATTGTTGATGTGTTGTTGTTTTAATCCTTCGTGGTTGTTATGGTGGCCATTGTGGATCATCAATAGATCTCCCCATGGCCTTTGTGGAATATGAATTCCCCTATTAAGCAGGCGGTGGCTTGCCCAATAGGAAATGTATGGTGGGAGCTTAAAATTGGGTGTTCCACCCTGGACTGCCATCTCCGTAGGTACCTAGGCTTGGATGCATGTGTTGTACGAAGGGGAGCTGCCCTTTCTATTACTGCAACAAAATCAGTTTGTCATCAGAAGACTGGCCTTGGCAAAGTTATTACAGTTCAAGTTTTTTTATAAGTGTTATGAAAATCTCTCCTATTCTCTCCCCCTTCCTCTTGCCAAGACAGTGACTTCTTATTGGAACACCATTCCAAAGGTGTTACTCACCCTCCAGCACAACATCTATTTGGGGATATAGACAAAAAGTCCCATTCCCCCACTGCCCAACTAAGCTGGCAGAAGATGGACACAATAAAAATGAGGGTAGTCACTTACTCTCTTTGACCCCACTACCTTCCTCCCTTGTGTTACTATGAGCAGGTGAGCATGACACCTGCAGGAAAAAGATGTTCTTCTTTGAAGATTCAGATTGGATTAGAATGATGAAATTTGGATCTGACTGCAATTTTATTCAGATACAGGAGTGACGGAGCGGTGACAGTTTCATGGGGGGAATCATGGTCCAGAGGAGGCCCAACCAGAAAAATTGTAAAGGTTCTGCTCCTTATAAGGAAACCTTGAACCTCACTGGTACCAGTCAACCTCAGTTGTGCCTTTTGGGTTTCTGGTTGCATTTCCTGTCACCAAATGACCACTAGTGGAATTGGCTGTGCTGAGTTGGGACTCTGGAAAGATTGAGGCCCAGCTGTTAAGAACAGCCAAATTTGCATCCCCCTGGATTTGCTGATTCACTTCAGCGTTCATGTGCATCGTCCATCGACCGATTGTCTCTTGTAACCAGGGTTGCACCTTTTCCTGCCTCATGAGGAAGGTATACCTGCCCCTTTTCAGAAATTGGTGTTTTCTATCTACTCAGACCATATCTCTGTGTAACGTGTAACATGTACAACTCTTTAGGCTATTTGTCCCTGTTGGTGCAATAATTGATGCTTTCACCCCTCCTCCAGTATGGAACTCCCTCTAATCGACTTAGTGCAGGGAATGGAGTGGACCAAGAAGGAAATTTTGTTTTCTCAAACTGGCGTCATGGCAACACACTGAAACCAATCTCATCTTTGCGTTTGGATATTGAGGAGAAGGTGAGTAAAGTGATGAACCTCAGCATAGAGATTTGCATGTTTTTAGCCCTCGGAACCCTTATTGACTGGGGCTGGTGGTATCGTTGGGTTAGTTGCTGACCTTTCACCTGCCCCCAAAGGTCCTAAGTAACTGAAGATATTTGATATGGGGGAGTGGGTTCAACTTTACACTAATGTTTAGCTATTGGCAGTCCAGTCCCCAGGATGTGTGCTTACCATTTTTACTTAGTGAAGGCAGTAAGGGTGCTTTGTGTTCGAGTCAAACAGGGGTAAAGTTGAGTGATTGGTGGAATGTTCACTTTGAACCTGATACATTTGACCTGGGATTAGACAGTTTAAAGTTACCAATTACCCAGCATGATTATTCACACTATGATGAACATAAACACATGGGTTCGTTGAAATATCTTGACCGCATCCTCTAACCCTGGAATATAACACAAACTCTGGAATAAGCCAAGTATGAGTGTGTGGAGCGATAGTGCATTTTTCTTCACGTTTATAAGAAATGGTAGCAGGAGCAGGCCATTCAGCCCATCGAGCTTGCTTCACCAATCGATAAGATCATGGCTGATTTAACTGTGTTCTTGGGCAGGATTCTCTGGTCACCGGGGTGGAAGAATCCAAACCTTTAACTTTTCCACGTACCCTCTGCCCTTAACTCCCTTCTTGATCAAGAATCTGCCTGTCACAGCCTTCAATATATTCAATGACCTGGCCTTCACTGCTCTCTGAGGAAGTGAATTACAAACAGTAAGAGAAGAAATTCTTCCTGATCGCCATCTTAAATGGGAAACCGCTGGTTCGAGGTTCACCCATGAAAGGAAACACCTGCCCAGCATCCAGTCTTTCAAACCTTTTGTAGGCCGCAAATGTGTCCGAACCAAGTTGTTAAAAAAAACTTAGTTTACTGCAATTCACTTATATTGGCAATATACGTCAGATCCCAGCTGGCGCTCTTTCGGTTCCATACCTGGCCACCTTTATACAGATCTTAACCATGAGTTACATATGCCTGCCTGTCTCCTTAGCAGAGGACTACATATTCAGCTAGACTCACGGGGTGACTGATTGCTCCAACCCCATAGGTCTTGTGCAGGTTATAACAAACCTCCTTGAATCTTGTGTGTTTCAATAAGGTCACCTCCCATTCTTCTGAACTCCAATGAGAATGGCATTTTCCCAATGGCAGAGGCCAGATGATCGGGCCTTCAGTTTTTTGCCTTCTTCCTCCTTTCTTGAATACCACTGTTACATTTGCAGTTTTCCCATCCCGCAGGTGTTTCCAGAATCTAGGAAACTTTGAAAGATTAGAACCAATGCACCCAGTTGAGCTGCACTCATTTAAGCTGCTAGGATGCAGGCTATCAGCTTCAGGGGACCTGTCAGCCTTCGGGTGGAATTTATCATCCCCTCACGCTGGTGGGATTTTCTTGTCCTGCCAAAGTCAATGGTCTGTCGAACGGCAATCACATTGTTTACCGCCTTGCCTCCACCGAGACGAGCTGTCAAATTCCACCCTTAGTCCCATTAAATTTCCTGGGGTGCGATTTTAATAAATGGGACCAAAGTCCCATTGCAAGCACATTTAGTCATCTGTTTCCCAGCATTCACTATGCCAAGAAAAACATCGCCATAAAACACCAACCATGTTAGATAAGGGGCCCTCAGCAGGGACTGCATGCCCGAGGCTGCACATGGCCCCGTTTTGTGCACTGAGGATCTCCGCTCGCTGGAACGCCTCAGAATGCAAGTGCCAGGGTGCCAAGGTGCACCAGAAGTGCCAGGATACCATTCTGACCAAAGGGCATGCACCTGGAGGTCCTCTGATCTCCTGGGAGACGCCCACGCCTGCCATTTCATCTGGTCCCCGTTTGTGGAGAAAAGTACTGAACGGTGCTCACCCGAGGTCTCCGAAGTGAGGGAGATTGAACCCAAGCCTTGGGTAACTCGAGAATCTGTTCTAATATGCAGATTTGCTAAAAAGTGATCCCACCCACAATGGGCAGGATTTACATTGCAGCGTCTCACGAGATTGCATTGGATCTCGCGAGGTGTTGCGAGCCAGATAGATTCCAGGAGCTGGGTCACGCTGCACGGCGGTGATCTGATGTTTGGACACAGCGTGGCTATTCAATCTTGCCCCTAGTGTTTTTTCTCTATTGATCGTGTTTGTTTTAAATTCCTCCCTCCCTTTTGCCTGTTGATTTTCTACCATTCTTGGAAAGCTTGGGCGCAATTCTCCGCACTCACGACGGTGCGGAGAATAGTGTGGCTCGTAAAATTTTACGGCCACACTGGCCCAACGCCCTCCCGCTATTCTCTCCCCCCCCCCCCCCCCCACGCCCGACTCCCGATACGAATCGCTGCCGCCGTTTTTTTACGGCCAGCAGCGATTCTCAGCTGTCCGATGGGCCGAGTTCCCAGCCCTTTACGGCTGTTTTTACGAACGGCAAACACACCTGCTCTGGCCGTTCGTAAAAACGGCCGTAAACTCCCGATTTTTAAAACCATGGCACCGATTGGCACGGCAGTACCACGGCCGTGCCAAGGGTGCCATGGGCCCGCAATCGGTGGGCACCGATCGTGGGCAGCGGGTCCGATGCCCACGCACTCTTTGTCCCTCCGCCGCCCCGCTGTATCACTTTGCGGGGCGGCTGAGGGGCATCCCGGCCCGTGCATGCGCGGGTTTCGCGCAAATGCGCGATGATGTCATCCGCGCATGCGCGGGTTGGAGTCTTCCAATCCGCGCATGCGCGGCTGACGTCATATGACGCGTCAGCCGGCGCTAACTCTGGCAAGCGGGCTTAACAAAATTCGTTAAGCCCGCGATGCCGGAGTTTACGGCGGCGGCATGCTAGCCCCGACCGGGGACCAGAATCGGTTCCCGGTCGGGGAGGGGGGGGCTGGCGTCAAACCCGCCCGGATTTGACGCCAATCTTACGATTTCTCCCCCTATGGGAGAATCGCGCCCCTTATTTTTGTGTTCTGCTGTGAAGACTGACACAAAGTATTTCTTCAAAGCCTCCATCATTCCCTTGTTTATCATTATTAATTCCCTAGTCTCTTATTATTAATTCCCTAGTCTCAACCTCAACACTTTAAGTTATTTCCTCCCTTTTTATGTACTTGCCAAAGCTTTTACTGTCTGTATTATGTTTCTTGCTGGCTTTCTCCTACTCCAGTTTCTCCTCCATTGTTATTCTATCTGTCATCCTTTGCTGGTTTCGAAACCTTTCTCAAACTTCTGGGCTGCCACTTGTATTTGCAGCTTTGTTTCAATTCGATGGCATCCTCAGCTCCTTTCGTTAACCGTGGATGGTGTAATGAGGTCAGCTCGTCCTTTTTCTGACAAGTTCTTGGACAAGGATGCCAATGGTTATCCTCTGACCTAGTTGGGGAAGAGGCTTGTGTTCTGCTTTTGATTCATGTCACCAGTTCCTGAACAAAATTGGAGTTTATGCTCCCTTCGCAAATCATGAGCAATTTTGCAGTTTGACAACTATTTTACCACACTGTACTTTCATTGAAAATGACTGGTGCTGCTGGTCACGGGCCAGTCTGAGCCATGTTTCAAATGGACGTTTGCTAGCGAGTAAATCTGGTTTGTTCTTTTCGCACTACCTCATCATTGCTTTACCTCAGCAATATCGCGAGCAGCAGGCTCACTACACCAGTAAGATCACCATATTTGCTGCATGTTCTGAGTTGCAGACTGCAATTTGTCAATGTACTTTGTCAATTATTCATTTTGTCTACTATGTACGTACTGTGTACGTTCCCTTGGCCACAGAAATATACTTTTCACTGAACTTCGGTACATGTGACAATAAACCAATCAATCAATCTTCCTCAGAGACCTAGGATGAGGCAGGCCAAGCTCACTTTATAATTATCAAGTGTAAGAAACATTTCATCGTTCTGGCAGTGTTCATCAGTCCAACCAATAATTGACCGTCCCTGCGTTCAACAGGATGCACCAACATGCAGAGAACTAACTAGCGTCACAGCAGCTTGGATCCTACCAACCCCATCCATAGAGACCCTCAAGAACCCCCATAACTCGCCTCATGGCTCAATAAAACCATTTATAGATACAAATCAAACATCTCCAACTGCATAACACTGATGAAACTTTATGGAAAGTGTGGGCATTAAGTGAGCTTTAATTGTGGCAGGGCAGGAAGGCCATTCATGGGGGTTTCCACCAAGAATTTCATTAGGGCAGTAGAGTCCCCAATCACCACCCTTCCGCCTGATTAAATATAGTCCCCGCAAACAAGCACCCAACGGTCGAGGAGGGCATTCATCTCCGCCATTGGTTGGGATGAATAGGGCCATTTACTTGATTTACTTGCCTCATCCTGCCGCTGCGATTCAGCCAGCATCAAACAATTCCTTTAAAGAAAATCTTATCAGGAATGCTTGTGGGCTTCTGCTGGGGATTCTCTAATTCAAGGTCACTCGGTGCCTGATCGAGTGACCCGCCATTGGAAATGGACTCACTAAGAGCCACCACCCACCCCTCCCTCCCCGCCTTGCTGCGGATCACCCTCTCCCACACAACCCACTCCGTAACTGCCCTCCCAATGTCACTCATCTGCGCCTGCGTCCCTAGGTATTCCTCAGTTGGGTACAGTACTGGTACCAACCAGCACATTCCCAGTGGCTCTGCCGAGCAGTGAAGAGCTGCTGGCTTCTATTTGACCTGCAGCTCTTGGCGAGGGGTACTTGTGCCCCCTAGGGTCCTTGATCCTGGGGAATGCCCTCCACTGCCCAGTTAAGTGTCTAAAAGGAACTTAATATAGAAAATCTTCCCAAAAAGAAGGAACCTGGAGAGTCAAGGTTTTTAGCATCTGCAAAAGTAGATAAATCGACAGGCGCAAATGAAATGTGTCTTCAGCTACTTAGAAAAGGAAGGAAGGAAACCGTGGCGACTCTGAACATAATTTTTCAATCCTCTCCAACTATAGGTGAGATGCTGGAGGATTGGACAATTGTAAAGTTGTACCATTCTTTAAAAAGGAAGGGAGGGATAAGCCAATTAACTTTAGGCCAGACAACCTAACATCTTAGGGTGAGCAAATTATTGGAAAAGGTCCACATGGAGAGTATGCATCATCACTTAGAAATGCACAGATCAATGAGGGTCAGTCAGCATGGATTGTTAAGGGTGGCACATGTTTGCATAACCTGATTGACTCTCCTGGTTGCCTCCTCAAAGAACTCAATGAGGCTAGTGCATTCAGTGAGAATTTGCACAAAACTTTTGACAAAGTCACACATGGCAGACTGACCAGAAAAGATAAAAGCCTATGGGATCCAAGGTCAAGTGGTAGGAAGCAAAGGTTGGTGGGTACTTTTCTGTAGAGTTCAGTATTAAGTTTCCCATTTCTCATGATGTATATCAATGATTTTCACTTGAATACAGGGAGCATGATGAAGAAGTTTACAGACGAGACAAAAGTTGGTCTGGTTACTAGTCATGAATCATAGAGTTTTAAAACACAGCAAGAGGCCCTTTAGCCCATTGTTTCCACGCTGGCTGTCAGCAGCTTGTATTCTATTGTAATCCCATTTTTCAGCACTTGGCCTTGTGTGCTGTGGAGTTTCAAATGCTCATCTAAATGCTTCTTAAATGTTGTGAGGGTTCTCGCCTCCACCACCTTTTCAAGCAGTGACTTCCAAATTCCCACCACCCTCTGGGTGAAAATCTTTTTTTCCTCTCTAAATCTCCAGCCCCTTACCTTAAATCTGTACTCCCTTGTTAATGCCCTGCTATGAAGGGGAAAGGTTCATTCCTATCTATCCCATCTACCTATCTCATAATTTTGTGAACCTCAATCAGGTTCCCCCTCAGCTAAGGAGAACAGACCCAGCCTAACTAGCCTCTTTTCATAGCTGAAACGCTATTGAAAAAGAAAGTTGAAGGCCAGGTGGGCAGGATAGTGGCAAATGGACTTCATTCTGGAAAGTTTGGGGTAATGCA
This sequence comes from Scyliorhinus canicula, assembly GCF_902713615.1. Lineage (NCBI taxonomy): Eukaryota > Metazoa > Chordata > Chondrichthyes > Carcharhiniformes > Scyliorhinidae > Scyliorhinus > Scyliorhinus canicula. Next base: position 40,934,822 of record NC_052164.1, read on the forward strand.
CTTGGGAAAGGATGACAAGGTCACATAGTACGAAATAAATGACACAATGATGAGAGTGGCAGGACAGGTCGATAAGGAGGCTGGGAAGACATACAGAATACTTTCTTTAATCAGCCGGGGCATTGCATATAAGAGCAGGAAGGTTAGACTAGAACCACAGGCTACAGCTGGGCAACTACACATGGGTTCTGGTTAGCACATCGCAGGAAGGATGTGATCGTGCTCGAGCGGATGTAGAAGATATTCACAGAGATGTTACCCGGACTGGAGAATTTTAGTTATGACCTCTGTTTGGACAGGCTTGGATTGATTTATTTGAAACAGAGGAGGCTGAGAGGAGATTTAATTGAGGAGCTGAGATAGAGTGACTAGAATTGACCCAATCCTTTTAGCAGAGAAATCACTAAATAGGAATATGGATTTCATACATTGGCAGAAGCATTAGAGGAAGTTGAAAAATATCCAGAGGGTGATGTAAGTCTGCAGCTCATTGCTTGAGCTGGCCCGTGTTAAGGGAGGAGAGAGGGGAATAAAGGTTTAAGGTGAGAATCCCAGACCATAGGGCTTGACAGCCTGGCCATCAAAACTGGATTGCAGGAAAGGGAGGGTTGACAAATGGCTAGAATCCTGAAGCCACCCAACTTTGATTCTATGTAGAGTAGCTCAAATTCCTCCTTAACCTGTTTGGTGCCAAGCAGCCTGTGAACTCGGAGGCTCAACACCACCATTATATTGGCAAATTACTGGCCTGAATTGGGTCCAGAATATTGGCAACTATTTCTGAACATTTAGAGAGGAGACATTGGGCGGAATTCTCCGCTCCCGGGAAAAATCGGGAGGGCCGTCATGAACTCGGCCGAGTTTCACGACGGCCTCGGAGGCCGCTCCTCGCCCCCTATTCACCCTTCCCGGCGGGGCTAGGAGCAGCGCTCCATAACTCTCGGCCGTGGGGGCGTCGCGCCGAGAGTGACGCGGCCGGCGCGCCTAATGACGTCAGCCACGCATGCGCAGGTTGGCCGGCTCCAACCCACGCATGCGCGGCTGACGTCACGACGCTGACAGCTCGAACCAGCGCATGCTCGGTGGCCGTCTTTCCCCTCAGCCGCCCCGCAAGATGTGGCGGCTTGATCTTGCGGGGCGGTGGAGGGGAAATAGTGCGTCCGATTGAGACGCCGGCCCGACGATCGCGGGCCTGTCCCCTCCCGAGCATAGTCGTGGTGCTCATTCCCCACCAGGCCCCCTACAAGCCCCAAATGGGCATCTCCACACCCGCTTCACGACGGCAGCAACCAGGCGTGGTTGCCGCCGTCGTGAAACGGTCGCGAACGGCAGGCCGCTCGGCCCATCCGGGTCGGAGAATCGCCGGTCACCGTGAAAAACGGCGAGCGGCGATTCTTCCGAGCGGGGGGGTGGGGAACCGCGGGGAGCGCCAGGGGGTCGTGGAATTAGCCGGGGGCCCTCCCGCGATTCTCCCACGTGGCGTGGGGAGCGGATAATCGCGCCATTATCTTTGTCCTGTGTTTGTTAATAGATGGTGTAATTTCATCAATAAATGGTTTTTAAATGCAAAAAGGTGTCTTGGGATATTTGAGCAAGATGTGAACTTATGCATGGGAATGTGAATCATGGATCATTCAGTTAATGGTGAATTCAGATTGTATTTTTTTAAAAGTATTTTTATTTAGGTTTTGCAAAATTTTTCATAATAAAACAGTCGTAACCATAATAACAAAACAAACTAGAGTGAACATTAACATAGTGAAAAAAGAGAATATGCAATAACAATTAAATAGACATTACCCCACGCGGCCCAGTCTTCCCACTCCATCCCAATAAAGCACTCACCCCCCCCCCCCCACCACCCCGCCCCTTCCCCCCCCCCCCCATGGATTGCTGCTGCTGCTGACATTTTAATTGGCCCCAAGAAAGTCGACGAACGGCTGCCACCTCCGAGAGAACCCTAGCGTAGACCCTCTCAAGGCAAATTTTATTTTCTTGAGGCTGAGAAACCCAGCCATGTCGTTAACCCAAGTCTCTACACTCGGGGGCTTCGAGTCCCTCCACATTAATAAAATCCGTCTCCAGGCTACTAGGGAGGCAAATGCCAAGACGTCGGCCTCTTTTGCCCCCTGAACTCCCGGGTCTTCTGACACTCCAAAGATCGCTATCTCTGCACTCGGCACCACCCATGTGTTGAGCACCTTGGACATTGCCCTCGCCAATCCTTGCCAGAACACTCTAAGCTCCGGGCATGCCCAAAACATGTGGACATGGTTTGCAGGGCTGCCCTTTCACCTCATACAACTGTCTTCTACCCCAAAAAACTTACTCATTCTCGCTGCCATCATGTGTGCCCAGTGGACCACCTTAAATTGAATTAGACTGAGCTTGGCACATGATGAGGAGGAATTAACCCTGCCCAGGACCTCTGCCCACAAACCCACTTGCAACTCCTCACCTAGCTCCTCCTCCCACTTGCCCTTGAGCTCCTCCACTGGGGTTTCCTCCGCCTCCTGTAGTTCCTGGTAGATATCCGACACCTTCCCCTCCCCCACCCAGGTGCCGGAGACCACCCTGTCCTGTATCCTCAGTGGCTTCAGCGTCGGAAGGCCACTACCTGTTTTTTCAGGAAGGCTCGTACTTGCAGATATTTAAAGGCGTTTCCGGGCGGCAGATTAAATTTGCCCTCTAGCGCCTTCAAACTGGGAAAGCTTCAGTCTGTGAACAGATCTCCCATCCTTCTGATGCCTGTCCTCTGCCAGCTCTGGAACCCACCATCCATCCTATCCAGGACTAACCTGTAATTGTGGCATGTCGGGGTCCACACCGACGGTCCCTCCACCCTCTTGTACCTCCTCCACTGTCCCCAGATCCGCAGTGTCGCCACCATGAATTCAGATTGTAACCCGAGTATGGGAATACAAATGGACTTCAATGTGTTGAAACACAAATGGTTCCTACTGTTGAGTAAAGTCGTTAGGTGATCGGTATTGTGTGTTGCATCATAAACAAAATACAGTGGATCTCGACAAAGATTTTATTTTCACAAAAATTCCAGGAAATGCAGTTCAAAGATGTGCAGGGAGGGTAGATTGGCCATGCTAGATTACCCTCGGTGTTCAAAGATGTGCAGGGAGGGTAGATTGGCCATGCTAGATTACCCTCGGTGTTCAAAGATGTGCAGATTAGGTGGGATTACGAGGATAGGATGGGTTAGTGGGCCTAGGTAGGATGCTCTTTCAGAGGATCGGTGCAGACCCTATGGGCTGACTGGCCTCCTTCTACACTTTCAGAATTTTATGTTTTAAGATTCTGCAATTATATATACATATATATATTTGTTCACTCTGGATGGAAAGTCTAGTTAATGGTGAATCGGGTATGTGCCTTATTGCTGTTTTGGTGTGATGTATCTGTGTGTGTATCTGTCTGTGTGTGTATTTGTCTGTGTGGTATGTGTATATCTGTATGTGTGTCTGTGTGTGTGCGTAATATATTCCAGGGCGTTTCAACACAACTATTTCACATCATTCTCCTACTGAGCTTCTGAAGGGAGTGGAAGAAATATAATTCAGTGAATCAAAACATACTTAAAAATGACAGGAATAAGGCGCTAACACAGTTAATTCCGTCTGGTCCCTGACATTCTCACTGGAAACTTCACTAAACACTGGACACATCACAGAGACTCAGAGATATCGGCCGGGATTCTCCGATCCCCCACCGGGTGGGTCTAATTCTCCCGCCCCCCAAAAATTGCCCCGGCATGAGTCGCACCACCCGCCTCGGAGAATGGCGCGGTCCGGCACGACTCAATGGGCCCCGGGGCTGACCGAATTCTCCGGCCCGCGATGGGCCGAAGACCCGCTCATTCTTTGCCGGTCCCTCCACCGTAAATTAGAGTAGGTCCCTTACCGGCGGGACCTCGCGGCGCATGCGGGCTCCGAGGTTCCTGGGGGGTCGCGGGAGGATCTGGCACCGGGAGGTGCCCCCATGGTGGCCTGGTCAGGGCCCACCGATCTGCGAGCGGGCCTGTGCCATGGAGAAATAAATCATTACTCAGTCTTACATTTATTTACAGAGTGAAATATTACAAGCATATACCTCCTACCTCACCACCCAAAGTTTCAGTGAGTGTCTCTTTATATGTGCTCAAGTGAAACCTCAGTTAATGGCCTCCGACTGCATATGATTCAACAACTGATGCACAATCAACAATCATCCCCAAATGCTCTCAGGATTTGACTAAAATCCATAACTTTGGGGCCCTCCTGCCCTCCCATACCCTGTTTCGAAATTCCCATAATCAGGTGGGAATTGCCACATGATGTGAACATGACCAACTGATTGAGAATGATTTTGGTGTAAATTAATTTTTGTTCTGTTTCTTAAAGGCATCACATGCTACACACAGGCGAAATGCGTCTGATTTCAGTGCCGAGCTTGCACTTGGGAACCGTGTTGAAATTCTCCTCCCGCACGTTAGTGTTTTCTGTTTGTGAGCGAGGCCATCTCATTCTTCACAATGGTGCACGTTAATACTAACACCATGACCTGGTGGCCAGCTATATCCCCAACAAAACATGCTTTTTATATATGATTTTTTAACAGGGGTCCTGTCTTCTGGTGACATCTTTTTACATCTCTGGATTCTTTGCTCTATCTGGTTCTTTTCTAATAGTGACCTCCACTTTAGGTCTGATGCTCTTTTCAAGCCATTAGCTTGCTGTTGCCTGGGTCTATCTATTGTTATGCAGGTTCTGACCATTTCCTGAAGGGACACTTTGTATCTGCGGATGTATGTAGCTTTAATGTATTCCTTTCCTGAAGCTATTTTCTGTTCACCAGAGCTATTGACTGGGGAGTTTGATGCGGCATAGAAAAGCACAGGATTGGCCCTGTTGCTCCTGCATTTCAGCGTGTACTCATTTGCTTTTTTTCTCTCTTGAACTTATTTAGTCTCTGTCACTGGACAAAGCTGGAATTCTAAACAAAGCCAAGGTGGCAGATAACGGGAAGCGCATAAGGTAAGAAGCCTTTCTGAGCTCGCTCCAAAACTTTTGTGGGGCTTGTGTCGCTGCACTGGCTCTGGAGGCAAACTTGTGGCTAAATTTGCAGATGTTTAGGTGGCTTTCACGATAAGCGTGCTGCGACTAAAGCAATGTGATAGACTGTTTCCTTCCTGTGTCTCTTATTCTCAGATGTCTCAATGTTAATAATCCAAGTTGAAGATAAAAGCAAGTCCTTTAAAGCATATTTCCTTTCAGTTCTGTGATATAACACCGGGTGCATCAATTAGATCATAACTAGACCTTTCAATTTGACATCCTCCTGTTCCTATTTTCTATGTTTGTAATAAGACTTAGACGAGCAGAAGTAGGCCATTCAGCCCATCACATCTGCTCCGCTCTTTCAATGAGGTCATACATTTTAATTTTATTTTTCTCTTGACAAATATTATCCTGACATTCGCCTAATAAGGTGGAAGTGGCAGAATTTCCTTTAACTTGAGTACTATATAGTTTAAAATGGTGTTTTTGACTTTCACATTTCTAACCTTCCTTTCCCATAGATTGTGGCCAACATACCCTCTTATCACAGGGGTGAACACCATGCCAATAATTCCTTTATGCTCTGGTGTTTCAAGCATGAATTTACTCCTGTTACTCTGAGACATTACTCCTGTTTCTCAGGGCATTATTCCTGCACTGGGGATTTTACTGTCAGAGCTCGGAGATTTACGTCTGATATGAAGGACTTTACTTCTACCACTGAGTGGTTTTATTCTCATCATTCAGGACCATTCACAAATTAAGCAGACCCCACTATTCATTTGCTCCTGTTAAACTCAGAGTTAAATCCCACACACAGGGGCCTGACTCGCATCATCGAAAATATTGTCTGGGTTTTTCCGATCTAGCTGCAGTGGATACAACAGGGCAGCTAAAAGTCCCGACCAAGGTGGGGCCAGAAGTGCCTTCCAGCTGGTGGGACCAGAAATCACACCCCCCCCCCCCCCCCCCCCCCCCCCCACACTTTATTACCAATAATTTTGGTTCATTTGTAGTCACCAAAAACATGGGACGATATGACTAACCATAGGCCTACATTTTCAGGATGATGGGCACTTGGCACCCACCATCCGGAAAATGTTGTCAGGAAGCACATTGCTGCTGGCTCCGACAGGCCTACTGCCATTTTATGCTCTAATGAGCAATCACTGGCTGCACGCAGGACTTCTGTCCTCACTTGGAAAGAAGTTCCTACCTCAGAGAGCTGTTGACCCATCCAGGCACAGCACTGCAACGGCTGGAAGATGTACTGCAGTACCATTTCTGGGACTAAGTGCAGGAAGCTGGTATCAAGGTAAATGGCAAGGGTCCTGGGGAGTGAAGGGTAGGGGTTGTCCTGGGGGGTAGCGAGGAGGGTGATCTCAGTGTCGCGTTAGGCTGAGTGGGTGTGTCGGCAGCGAGGAGGTCCAGCAATCTCTGGTGCATGAGATGAGGGTGCCCCAGTCTGAAAGTGGTCTGTCAATGGAGATAATTCCCCCTTCCTCCCCCCTTCCCACCCAAAATAGAAACTGAAAATCTACATCCACCCTCAATCATCAGGTGCCACCTAGCCTGAATTGAGGCTCGTTGGGAAAAGGCGCATAAGTAGGTATTAAGTGGCGACTTAAGAGCCTTAATAGGGGCAGTAACGGGCTTCCTGTCTGCCCCACCATAACATCGCATCTGGTCCAGATCTCTACGGAATCCCGGCCATGTAATTCTTTGCTCCCCCACCCCCACCACCTCAAAACCCACCGTCTTTTTTTCAGGTGCTTAATTTTTGATGCCTTAACCTTGAAAGTAAAGGTCAAGGTAGTCTGCCTCAGGTTACCCAGCTGTTACAGCTGGGAGACTGGCTTTGGCTTGTCAATGGTCAACCTAACGGATATGTGTTACAGTGTGGATATTAGGGATTCTTGGAGGAAGCTTAATTCAGGAAATGCTCATTTATTATTTTTTGTTTGCTTTGGTATTCTTCACTGATTTTCTCTCCTCCAATCCTCTCTCAAGGATCACGCTCCTTATAGCATTAGCTAAGCTGACAGGCTGTTATTCATGTGTGAGCATTGATTATTTGACCATATGAGTAACCAGAGCCAAGCCCAATTCTGCCTTCATTCAATGTTCTTCATTTCAAAAAGGGAGTAAAGGTATTGTTCAGAATTGGGAACCCAGCAGAGATTAGCTACTTAGCAACCGATCAAACCTGGCACCTTGCTGGTGTGAATAAATCAGTAACTCAATGACTCATCCCACTGAACATAAGGAGAGTGAAATATATGCACCCGAATAGCACTTGCCTCAAACATTGTCTTAACCACCATACTGAATTCTGATCTCAACAGAGCTAAACTGTCTGTTAACTGTTATTTCCTCTCTTTATTTGTTAATCCTTTCACCGGATGGGGGTGTAGTTGGCTAGGCCAGCATTTGTTGCCCATCCCTAATTGCCCCTGAGAGGGTGATGGTGAGCCACCTTCTTGAACCTCCATAGTCCATGCAGCGCAGATATACCCACAGTGCTGGTAAAGAGAGAGCTCCTGGATTTTGACACAGTGACTGTGAAAGCACAGCGATATATTTCCAAGTTAGGGCAGTGTGGCGTTCGGCTGAGGAATTGCAGGTGGTGGTGTTCCCATTCATCTACTGGGGTCAAGGTTCACGGGAAAGGCAAGCAACCCCAATAATCACTGCCTTGATCCCTCCAAATGATTTTAGATTGAAGTGAGCGTTTCATGTGACAGAATGATAATGGGCTGGATGACGTTGCTTGGTGGGGACGAGATTGGAGGCAGGCGTGAGCTAAAAATAGCTGCAGCATGCTGGTTTCTCAGCTCCATTCCAGCTCTGGGCCAGTTTTGGGGAGTGGGATGTAAGGGCCAGCAGGGCTATCTACTTACATGTGGCTGAAGCTAATCATAGTCATTAAAAGCCCAATTAAGGCCAATTAAAGGAATTGTCTGGTCATTCTCCCGATTTTGCAGTCAGTGAAGGCCAGTTTAGTTGTCCAGACGTGGGCTTCCAGCAGCCCGCTGGGAGATAAGCGCACTGAGCAACATCTAGAGGTCCTACTTGCCGGTCAGAGTGCAGGTGACCCTGTGGAAGGGTCCCCAACTGCCACCACAACACTCCACCCCAGCTTTTCAATCTATTTCTTAATCAAAGATGTAAGACAGTTGGAAAAAGGGCACCTCCATATTGAAATGCCCTCTCTCTTACTTATCTTCCGTGACAACTTCCTGCTGCTCTCAAGCGAGAAGGCCTCTAATTGGCTCTCCTGCTCTGAGGGGCCTCCAACGTCCTTAATTGGATGGCAAAGCTGTTTCCAGGCCAATTACGAAGGCACAAATGAAAATCACAGTAGAATCATAGAATCCCTACAGTGCAGAAGGAGGCCATTCTGCCCATCAGGTCCGCACCGACCCTCTGAAATAGCACCATACCTAAGCCCATGCCCCCCCCCCCCCCCCCTCCCATCCCCATAACCCAGTAGCTTGTCCTCTTTTGGACACTAAGGACAATTTAGCATGGCCAATCCACCTGACCTGCATCTTTGAATGCGACCGTTGAGTGACAGTTTCCCCAAGGGAGTGGCTCTGGCATCTGGAAATATTCCCCACCTCTGTTTCCTGCTTCAAGAGGGACAATCCAGCCCATCATCACACAACAGCATTTTTATGTAGATTGTAAGATTTAATTCTATACTTTAGTATCCCAGCACAGAGCTTTACGCAATAGGAAATGCATATTAGTAATTTTGGTTAGCAGGGGGACATAACATGTGGTTTCAATGGATGGAAATTCATGTCCTCTGCAAATCAGGATACTGACCTTTGTGCTCATACAGCTGATATATCCACCTTTGTTTTGAAACTCTGTGCTAGGATTGTTGAACCATAAAACCTATCCCTTAATCCACATTCCTGCTGTATAATATTTCATTGCTGAACTTTGATTACTGTAACATTTAGTGAACAAAAAGCTTGTAGGGAATTGCTGCTTTTCCTCAGTATAACTGAATAATGTTGTCATTAAGAGTGAACCCTCAAGAATGCCCAGTTCACAGGTACTTGGATTCTATCCATTCAAGATCTGGAAATACCACCCAAGCATTTTTCACTCTTGAGTAACCAGGATGTTTCCATTTTGTAATTCCTGGCAATTGAATGCTGGCAATTAATTTGTTTGACTAAATCCGCCTTTGAATATCACCAACATCACATGATTAGCTGCACCCTATCCACAATAATTAATACATTCCAACTCTCCTAAATACCAATGGGTTTCATCCCTTTAGTAAACCACTTGAACTTCAGTCAATTACACAAAGTTACAGTCGCCAGAAAGATTGATTTTCCAATTTCTCGCAAGCCGTTAGCGCACGCTGGAAAATCCTCCAGAAAGCCGGAACTTCCGGTTGCGGCTATGCCTAGGTAGGTCGCACGGTTGGCAGCTCCCGCCGATAACGGACTTTTAGGCCCTTTTACGGAGCTCCAGCGGCACTTGGACGACGATTCCCAGTGTGGGTCCCCCAGCGCTGTATGGAGTGGACCAGGAGTGGGGCGATCAAAAAAGCGGCTTTGGAGAAGAGAGGAGAACGGGTGCGAAAATCCATAGAAACCCATCATTCCCCAATGTGCGCTTAAGCCACAAAGATGCAGATGAGGATTCGGAAAATCTAACTCATAACATTCTTCTTCGGGTGAAAGCTGGGAAATGTAATTCAAGTGGACGGCACCAATGCAGAGCTACCACTGCTGTACTGAAGCTTAAATCAGATGACAGTACATTGTATGGTCCCATGAAAATCATAAACCCTGACAAGACCTCAAGAACAATCAATATGCCTGTGTGTAGGGAGCAGCAGGTGGGGAAATACGGTCCTTTGCCTTGTGTTGGTGGTTCCCCATTGGAGTGGGTCTGGCACCTGGAAATCCTGAGATTATTCCCTTTGAGACCCTGCTTTCTAATTTATTTCCTAGATCTCTATGTTCAGCTTTCAGGACCTCATCCCTCTTCTTCCCTACATTATTGGTGCCGATATGGACCAAAACCTCTGACGGTTCACCCTCTCCCTTCAGAATGTTCTGCAGCTGCTCAGTGACAACTTTGACCTTGGCACCTGGGAGACAAAATACCATCCTGGTGTCACACCTGCAGCCACAGAAATGCCTACCTGTTCCTTTGATGGTAAAATCCACTATTGCTCTCCCATTCTTTCTTCCCCCGCCCTGTGCATGGACCTGGTTCTTGCTGCATTCCTCTAAGAAACCACATCCCCCAACATATCCAAAACAGAGAGAGTGAGAGATCAAGGGGACTCCTGTCCTACCTGCCTAGTGTTTTGCTCTGTCTGGTAGTCAACCATTTTCTTTGTGCCTGTGTACTCTTTTACCTGCAATGTAACCATCTCACTGTACATGCTATTCTTGAAGGTCTCATCCTTGAGGATGCTCCACAGTGACTCCAGTTGCTGCTCCAGCTCTGAAATGCAGATTTCGAGTAGCTGCAGCTGGAGACATATCCTGCACGCTGGAAGTGCCTCTGATTTCTCACGTCGCACAAGAGGAGCATTCCACATGGCCGCACTGACTTGACATGACTTACCCTTAAATTATTCCTTTTACTTCCTCTAGTTTAGGACATGTTACCAAAGATGTCGGTCTTCCTTCTGAGGAAAGGTAGAAAAGGAAAGGATCACCTTGCTCCATCCTCACCAAATTCCCTCAGTCTCCAAACTCCAACTTTAGCACTCTATTGCAGTCTCAAGCAGCACTCCAGTGCATTCATAACATTCATAATTTACTGAACAAGTGATGAAGCAAAATCTCTCTTCCCCCAAAGTATGGCGGGAGTCGTTTAAATCGAGGTTCCTGGGGTGTTCACTCCGAGACTAACACTTCATGTAATTGTTCAAAACCTGCCTCCTTGATCAGAATTGTGCTTCACATTTATACTATGTGTTTAGATATATCACCCAAACTACAATGATCTTTGTGTTTTATTTTAGGAAGAACTGGGGATCCTCATGGACGGTACTGCAAGGTGGAATTCTGACGTTTTATAAAGATCCAAAGAATCAGTCTGCAGGAAGCCTGGTAACCAGATTTAATTGGGTGTATCACTGAAGAGATAGTGCATTTGATAGGGGTCATTTTGAACTTCACCACCTGGACTGTAATCTGAAGGAAGGTATTAGTTGGCTGTTGTGGAGCCCACCTGATTAGCAGTGCATAAGTGTCATTGTCATCATCAATATCAGCATCTAGATCATCAATGACAATAACTTTCCTCTCCAGAGCACCTGTAACATGGCCCAGGATTTATAGGATAGCAGGTTTTCCCTTCAATGGAGAACACATCCTGTGGATACTGGCTGCCCAGCAGCCATTTCACATTCCAACAAACGTTGATTGGCCGGAGTCAAAACAGAAAATGCTGGAAAAACTCAGTAGGCCTGGCAGCATCTGTGGAGAGAGAAACAGAGTTATCGTTTCAAGTCTGTGTGACATCTTCGGATGAAGTAGAGTCATATAGAGTCAAAATACTAACTCTGATTCTGCCACCACAGAAACTGCCAGGCCTGCCAAATTATTCCAGCATTTCCTGTTTTTATTTCAGATTTCCAGCATCTGCAGTTTTTTGCTTTTAATTTAATGGGTGGAGACATGGTTTTCACCCCTCATTCGGGAGAAGTTCCACCTCAGAGAGCTGCCAGCCAATCAGAGTAGTCAGCAGCTCTCTAGTCGCTGCAACCTGCAGAAGCTCTAGTGGACAGGATTGGGACTGCATGCAGTCCCTGGAGCCGAGGTCATGGGAGTCCAGGACCAGATTAATGTGGGGTCTCGGGGCGACGAGGAGAATGGGCAGAGGGTGGTTGAGATGTCGGTATAGAGAGGCTGGCGGTAGGGGAGGGAGAGGGTGGGGTGAGGGAGCCTCCACAGGGGCCAGACCTTATGGGGGAGAAGGAGGTGCCCGATGTTAAAATAAGGCTGCTGATGTAGGTGATACCTGCCTCCCTTCCTGCCCGAGGCCTGAACCCTGTTTATTTTCATGTTTCCCCCGCCTCCGACCCAGAACTTTTCCCACCAGCCTGAAAATTGAGACTGGGTGGAAAACAGGCTTTAAGTTGTCAATAGTTGGCCTCATTTGGGGCAAGGGCAGGCGGGCTGGCCTCAGGCATCACCCATCCAAGCCTAAAATTGCAGAGGAGTTTGGGCAGATCCAATGGGAAGGCCATCCGAGAAATTTTACGTTGTAGATTGCAGGGCTGTAGGAAAGTGGAGAAATAAGGATTTGACCATGAAGGTGGGAATCTGAGACGTTGGGGACCACAGGGGCCAATAGTAGCAATGGGTGATCAGAATTACAGTGAGATTGAGTATGGAAGCAGAGTTTTTATGAGCTGAAGTTGATACGGGTGTGGGATGAATGATTAGAGAGATCATCATGTCTGTGTCTAGAGTTGACAAAGTGTTGCATGAGGCCGCTGGGGGTGGGGTGGGGGGGGGGGGGCGTGGTTTGTGGATCAAAGAGGAATACCAGCTGACTACACAAAACATTTTCAATGCCGTTGGGCTTCTTTTCAGTGGCCTCTGGTGATCCCTGCTGGTTAAATTCTTCCAACTCCCATTGCAGCTTGTACTTCGGTTCTGTCCAATTACACATTAGGATCCTACAATCCTCAACTCGATGGAATCCCTACAGTACAGAAGGAGGACATTTGGCCCATTGAGTCTGCAATGACCCTCTGAAAGAGCACCCTACCCAAGCCCACTCTCTTGCCCCATTCTTGTCTAACATTCACATCTTTGGACTCTTAAGGGACAATTTATCATGGCCAATCCAGCTAACCTGATGATCTTTGGACTGTTGGAGGAAACTGGCGAAAACCCACGGGGAAAATTTGCAATCTCCACACAGACAGTCACCCAAGGCCAGAATTGAACCTGGGTCACTGGCGCTGGTGAGGCAGCAGTGCTTACCACTGTGCCACCATGCTGTCCATCTGCGATCAATCAGGCATGGGAGATTGCGAACTAATTTTAGACCCGATTTTGCCTATTTCTGAAATGGCTCATTGATATCCAGTTCCTCTTTGATACATAAGTGTTTTTATCATTGTAACATTATATACCACACACAATTCTCCTCTCCCATTGGCCAATTCAACGTCATCCACTTTACGCCATTATCCACGAGATAAATTATCCCCAATTAGGAACTGTTTAATTTAGACAGCCTTTTGAAATCATCTCAGATCATCCCAGGTCCGGGATATCCAGCAGTACTCTATAGGATCCATAGAATGCCTACACTGCAGAAGGAGGCCACACGGCCCATTGAATCTGCACCGACCTTCCAAAAGAGCACTCCAACTAGGTCCACACACCCACCAAATCCTCATCGTCCTGCACAATAATCATGGCCAATGCACCTAATGTGCATATCTTTGGACACTAAGGAGCAATTTAGCATGGCCAATGCACCTAACTCTTTGGACTGTGGTAGGAAACCGGAGCATCCGAAGGAAACCCACGCAGACACGGGGAGAATGTGCAAACTCAACACAGTCAGTCACCCAAGGCAGGAATCGAACCCGGGTCCCTGGGTGCTGTGAGGCAGCAGTGCTAACCACTGTGCCGCCATAGGCAGAGAGTCAAAAGGCTTGTTAAATCATCCCACACAAGTTAGGATATGGCGGTGTTAAAATTCACATTCTTTTTCATAAATGCAATGCACCATCCTGAAGAGAGTTCAATCTCATTGCACAGAAACAATTGATGGGATGTTAGAAATTGAACTTCAGCCTCTTTAATATCATAAGCCCTCTTTGTTTAGAAACAAGCAGCTGGTCAATTCACACCTGAATATACAGTTGAACTGAAAGGAGCAAATATCGGATGGGCAACAAAGGACAAGTCGAGCAAAAAAAATGTGTTGGAGGTGAGAAGATGCACTTTTAATATAAAAGGGATAAAGAAATGATCCTCGGTTTTCATTGAACTATTTGTCCAACAATCAGGTAAATGAAAAATAGGGACAATTTGAAAAGTAAAAGATTGAAATGGATTTTTTCCCCCTGTCAAATTGAAGGCAAAACACCTTTATCTAACACTGCCACCTAAAAATAAAACTTTACTCTCTGAAATGCAATCTAAAATGACCTTTGATTAAAAGCAAATGTTTCAGCAAAGGTTTGTGAAGTTTGAAATCTGTTTGACAAGTTGCACTGGGCTGGATTTTGTGTCCCCTGACGACCTCTTCTCTCGCCCCATTCCCCGGTGTGAGGTGGGGTGACAGGTGCAAAATTGGGCATGTGGTACTATGCCCGGCCCATGGCTATTTTACTTGTGGTGGGGGGGGCATCAGGCCCTTACAAAAGTGGCCAATTCAGGCCCTTTTCCCACCTCCACTGCCACACTAAGGGAGGCCCACAGCAAGTGAATCCCTTGGTGGCCATGTCAAGGGGTTGTCTCCTGTTGGGGCATCCAATGCCCATCAGAGGCCCTATCCAAAGTATTTCCCACAACACCCAGCTCTTATTTCTCCCCCCGAGAGTTGCATCCATATGGTCTGCTAGCCGAGACCTGGTGAGCCCCAGACTAAGTTAAAAGAGCAGTTCTATGGCCTGCAGTCCCAGCACTGGCCACCTCTCCCAGTGACGCTGATGGGCCAAAGAGCTGCAGGTCATTTGATTGGAGGCAGAAATTCCACCTCAAGCCAACTAAAAGTCTGAAATTGCTGTAAGGCTCACCCTCGCTTTTCAGCTGAGGCACAGGAACCCTGCCTCACCCCCTCTCCCCCTAACCTAAAATTTAGTCCACTCGTGTCAAAAAAAGGCATGCGGCACTTGCCACATCGCTTCTCAGTAAAGTTCCCTTTGCGAGTGGACATGTTGCCAATCAGCAGCCCACTCTGCACATGTTTGCTTTTCTATTCCCTTGACCTGACTGGAAAAGAAGGTGGCTCATCTTGCAAAGCAGCTGCCATTTCTCTATCGGGTTGTCTTGCACAGCATGGCAGGAGCAAATCTCAGCCAGCTCTTGGGGCTGAATTCTCCTGCCTCTTTGGGGATGGGCTGGGAGGCAGGAAGACTAGCAGCATATCAAAGGAAGGTGGGGACAGAGAGCCCAACGTCTTCCTGTGGCCAGGCCATTTGCCAGCAGCAGGACCTTTGGCAGCTCAGCTGCCCGATTGAGGCACTCCGTGGCCAAACAAGGTGAGTTCCGTCACCATGAGAATTTTGTTCATGTCGGGAGGGCCTGCCACTGTGTGGGAAGATTGGGTGCCCTCCTTTGTGGCCGTTACCTGGCCCAGCGAGGGACCCCCTGGCAGCCCTCACAGCAACGGCCGCCAATAACCTCATCACTGCTCCCACATGCCCCTGACCCAGGCTTTGTCCCAATGTATTTGAAATTCCTTCAAAAGCGCTCAGCCATTGAGGTGCCTCTCTCTGTGTCTGCAACCTTTGCAATGGCCACTGCTTATGATGGCACTGCTGGGCCACTGATGGTGCTGGTAGATCTTAGGACAGAGCACTGTCCGTAATTGGATGGCAACTCTGGCGCTGACTTCTTAATTGGCCGGTAGCAGCACCATACCATCCCAGATTCTGCCGTTCACCGAGGCAGGGTCACTTCCTCATTTAGCCCCAGTGACCAGGACTTGTTGACAATCAGCAAAACTCCACACAATGGGTGGAATTTACCCATTTTGTTTTGTCCAGGTGTCATCTTGGCGGGAAATGTAGAGGGTAGCCTGTTGCCATGTTTCCCCGCCATATTTTTAAACTCTTTGCCGGAATGAATAATGAAGAGGCGGGTTCCATGACATTATGCCGTTGGAACCTGCCCCGCCAGCAACTTAACCTATTAGAAGATCGGGTTACCCCAAATAGAAATGGAGACATCCCCCTCGCCATAGAACGACACCCCTCTCACCACATCCCCACACTATGGAATTCTCCACCTTCCCCTCCCTGACACTGCCCCCTGGCACTGCGTTTTCTGAGCAGTGCCAGGGGGCAGTGCTGGGGTACTGCCTGGGCATGACCCTCTCTCCCCGGGGGCTGTACCCACATATCTGCCTGTAGCGGATTCTGCCAACCAGGTGCACATCGTGGGAGACCTGTCATGATTCACGTTGACCGATATGAATGGACAATTTAATGTGGGGGGACTGTCAGGCGTAAAGGCCTGATAATGATATTTAAATTGAGGCAAATTAATTTCCCAGCTTACAAGTCAGGATTCTTGTCATGTCATTGGCAGAGTCAATTGATCGGGGAAACCCTGACAGGGTAAAAGCCGTTTTGGGACACCTGCACTCTTCTTTGTGCTCTCCACCGATCCTGCCTTCCAAAAATAGGGGCGGATAATCCCCCCTCCCCCCAATGTTCTGTGACCTGTTCTGTGGACGAAAGGCAAAATGTACATCAAATTATTTTCTCCCATGAGGGTACACTCACTTGAGAACCAGTTAGAGACATAGCTACAACACTTCAATGCTGCCTCTGCTCTCTCTGCTATGTATGGTAGAGATTGCAGGTCCAGTGAGTCTACCCTCGTGCCTTTTTATTCTGGTCTCCCCTGGACATGAAATGCAACATCTTGACATATATCGGAACCAATATATTTCCCACAGAAGTATAAATAAAACCATCTCCATAATTTTAGTCATGTACTCTTGCAGATAAATGGCACGATTGCCCCAGTTTATTTGTTCCAAGGCTATTTTCTCTGTTTGTTTGAAAGGTTCTGGAAACGGCTTTTATGGTTGTCCAGTACCTTATCCAACTGACTGCTCTCACTGTGTGAGCGAGGATGGTTATTGGGCGACTCAATTCTGTGGGGAATGATTCACAGCTGAACCCAGTCTGAGATACTTCCCAGTGATCAGGTGTGGAAACCCAAAGAATTTTCCCCTGCTGAACTATTGCATTCAACCTAAAGTAATGCCTCTATTACCTCCAGACTGTTTTCTCAGCTTCATACACTCAGGATAGTAACAGTGCATACTTTTGTTTTCAGTTGAAAACCCGAAGAGGTTCAGAGTATCTCATACAGTACGATACAGAGTCTGTCATCGGGGATTGGTACAAGATGATCAATGAGAGTATCAATTTTCAGGTACGTAACTAAAACTGAAGCAAGACATCTTTTACATGTGATTGACAGGGGGCATTGTATTGCAGACAGAGAACATTCGCCTGCAGTAAAACTGTCTTCAAACCATAAGAAAACGTCTTTTACACTCTTCAACAACTCCTAAAATTATTACGACAATCGGGTGTGGTTTTCCGGCCATTCCCGTCAGCAGGGTATTCCGGTCCCGCCAATTGAGACCGCCTGCTGTAGGTTCCTGAGCGGCAGAGTGCGCAGACAACGGGAAACCCCATTCACAGTTCCAGTCCAGCTACCAGCCAATTGCAGGACGTCTTCGCCGGTGCAAAACATGTCGCCTGCTGGGGGTGGTGGGGTGTGTGTGTGTGTTGGGGGGGGGGGGGGGGGTGAAATCCCACCTGATGTGTAGTTACTTGTTCAGAAATGTATCTCGCATCCTGCCTTCCCAGGGTCCTGCCAATTAAGGCCGCCCCCGTCCTTCCTCCCAACTGCTCTACGATGCAGGCTATGGGAAGGGTGCTCGTGTGTCATGCCACTTCATTGACGGGTGGTTGGTCTCGAGGCCAATCCCAGACGACGCTCTTTCCATTTCAAATGTTAGAAAAAATCTGACCTGTGCCGTTGACTGTTTTTCCAGAAGCTCTGATAAGCTGCCTGCTGGTTGTTAAGGCTACAGTTTAGAAAATCTTGATTGCGTTCAATAACTCGATAAAATTGGAAAAGCCTCTTTCCAGGCTGACATCTAGATTTTCCAAATTTGCATAATTGGGATGGCTTTATGATTAATTCTTAGGGTATGGCGCTGCTAGCAAGACTTGCATATGTCATCCATCCTTAGATATCTCTCAGAATAGCCCTCTTCTAGAACTTGGCTTTATTTAGCCTATCGTGTCTGCGCTAGCCAAGAGACTGAAAATAGAAACTAACCTTCATTTTAATCCAATTTTCCAGTACCTGGTCCATAGCCTTGCAGGTTATAACACTTTAGATGGAGGTCCAAGTACCTTTTAAATGAGTTGAGTGAGGGGCAGCACGGCAGCGCAGTGGTTCGTACTCCTGCCTCACGATGCTGAGGTCCCAGGTTTGATCCCGGCTCTGGGTCACTGTCCATGTGGAGTTTGCACATACTCCCCGTGTTAGTGTGGATTTGTTCCCCACAACCCAAAGATGTGCAGGCTAGGTGGATTGGCCACACTAAATTGCCCCTTAATTGGAAAAAATTAATTGGGTACTCTAAATTTATTTTAAAAAAGAGTTGAGTGTTCCAGCCTCAACCATCAAGTTAGGCAGTGAATTCCAGGCTCTCACTACCCTCTGAGTGAAAAAAACTTTCCTCATGTCCCGTCTAATCATTCTACCAATAGCTTAAATCTCTGCTCCCTGGTAATTGACCCCTCGGCTAGGAGAAACAAATCTTTCCCATCTACATCTCATAATTTTGTACACCTCAATTGGGTCAACCCTTAACCTCCGCTGTTCAACGGAAAATAACTCTAGCTTATCCAATCTCTCCTCATAGCTGCAATTTTCAAGCTCTGGCAACATTCTTGTGAATCTCCTCTTCACTATCTCTGGAGAAATGATGTCCTTCCTATAATGTGGTGACCAGAACTGAACACAAAATCCCAGCTGTGGTTTAACCAGAATCTTCTACAGTTCCATCACTACATCTCTGATTTTATATGTAATACCTCCGCCAATAAAGGAGAGTCTTTTCCATATGCTTTCTTGCCACCTGCCCTGCTACCTTCAATGATCTGTGGACATGCACTCCAAGGTCTCTCACTTCCTCTACTCCTCTCAATATCTTCCCATTTATTGAGTATTCTCTTGCTTTGTTTGCCCTCCCTGAATGCGATGCCTCACACTTTTCAGGACTGAATTCTATTTGCCACTTCTTTGCCCACTCAACCGAACCATTGATATCATTCTTGTGCCAACAGCTATCCTCTTCGCTATCAATTACTCTGCCAATTTTTTTGTCATCTGCAAATTTCCCAATCATGCCACCCACACTTAAGTCTAAATTACTAATAAACAACAAACAGCAAGGGCCCCAGCACTGAGCCCTGTGTAAAAACATCCACCCTTTGTTTCCTGTCACTTAGCCAATTTTGGGATCCAACCTGCCACCTCCCCCATCTTTCATGAGACTGCTCACTAGTTTGCTATGTCATGTGCCTTACTGAAATCCTTGTAGACCATATCCACTGTACTACCCTTAACAATCCTCCTTGTTATTTCCTCAGAAAATTCTATTAAGTTAGAATCTTTTCCGAACAAGACCATGCTGATTATTCCTCATAAATCCGTGCCTTTCTAAGTGACAGTTTATCTTGTCTCAGAGTTTTTTACACTGATGTGCCCAACACCAAAGTCAGACTGACTGGCCTATAGTTATCAGGCCTATCCCTCGCACCATTTTAAAATAATGTTACAATGTTTGCAGACCTCTAATCCTCCGTTTCCTCACCAGTATCCACTGAGGACTTGGAAATGATTCTCAGAGCATCCGTTAATTCCTGCCTGTCTTCCTTCAACAGCCTGAGATACAATTCATCTGGCTCTGTTAATTTATCCACCTTCAAGCATGCCAATCCCTCTAGTATTTCCTCCCTCACTATACTTATTGTATCTAATGTTTCACGCTCTTCCCCTTTAACTAGAATGCCTGAATCATTCCTCTCCTTAGTGAAGACAATGACAAAGTACTCATTGAGAACCCTGCCCACATAAAATCATTCCATACAGAAGCAGGTCATTCGGCCCATTGAGTCTGTGCCAACCAACCCCCTCGCTCATTCTTAGACACTAAGGGGCAATTTCTTTATCATGACCAATCCGCCTGGTCTACATATCTTTGGACTGTGGGAGGAAACAGAAGCACCCAGAGGAAACCCACGCAGACACAGGGAGAAAGTGCAACTCCACCTGAGGCCAGAATTGAGCCCGGGTCCCTGATGCTGTGAGACAGCAGTGTTAACCACTGTGCCACCCTCAGCTTCTGAATTAACCCACAAGTTATCATGTACATCTCTGATAGGCCCTGGATGAGATTCTTCGGTCCGCCAGCCGCGTTTTCATGTGCAGTGTATCATCGCCGGCAGCGGAATCCTCCATTCCGGCAGCTGGCCAGTGGGATTTCTCATTATGGCCACCCCACACCATTGGGAAATTAGCTGGTGCGGGTGTGCTGCCGGCAGAGCGGAGGATCCAGCCGATAGAGCAATCCGTTGCCTACCTTGTCCTAGTTATTCTCTTCCTCTTGATGTATTGGTAAAACATCTTAGGATTTTTTTGGTTTAACCTACCAATAATTTTTCATATCCTCGCTTTGCTCTCCTAATTTCCATTTTTATTTCACCCCTGTACTTTCTATATTCTAGGCTTTTTAGAGTATTAAGTGTTTTGTAACTGTCATAAGATTTCTCTTTACTTTCTCCTGGCCTGCATTGACATGGATAACCAGTGGATTCTAGATTTGTTTGTGGGGATATGTCTACACTGTCCATAAAAGTTTGCCTTTGAACGCCTCCCGCTGCTTTGACCGTGTTTCCTTCTGGTAGCTGTATTCAGTCCCTGCTTGTCAGCTCATCTCTCGACTTTGTAAAATTGTCTTCCCGAATTTATTTAGAACTTTTACCATTCTTCTTTCGTTGCCCCTTTCTATAATTATACTAAATCTAACTATATTATGGTCACTATCTCCAAAATGGTCCCCCACTACTACTCCATCTACTTGCCCAGCTTAATTTCCTAAGACTGAACCTAGAATTGCGTCCCTTCTCATTGGCCTTGTTACGTGTTGGCTAAAAAAGTTATCTTAAACAGTCCAAGAATTTTGCCCCTCTGTGCCCTTCACACTGTTTGTATTGCAATTGATATTAGCGTAGTTGAAGTCCCCAACAATTACTGCCCTATTGTTTTGCACTCCGACATCTCTCCGGAGGTATGAAGTGAATAGTAGGGAAGTTATGCCAAACTTTTATCGAACCTTGGTTAGACCACACAGGCTTGATAGCTGTGTAGTGTTCTGGTCACCATATTATAAAAAGAAATAAAGAGACTGGAGAGGGTGCAGAGAAGATTTACAAGGATGATATTAGAATAAGCAGATATACATATCAGGAAGGGTGGACAACTGACCCTTTTCTTTAGTGAAAAGAAGGCCAATGAGTGACCTAATACAGGTATTTAAAATAGAGTGAGAAGAGAAAGAGAGAGAATGTTTCCTCTTTGGGAAAATGTAACTGGAGGCCATCAGTATAAGGTAGTCACTAAGAAATCCAATTCAGAAGAAACCGCGGGTGGAATAATACGGCAAGGACTGACGACGCATCCCCACACACCCCCCTGCCTGGAAACCACATCGGTGTGGGGGTGATTAATGGGTACCTCTGCTCCTCATTGGGGAGTTGCTGGCCAATCCAATTGGCCAACAACTCCATCAGTCCAGGTATTGCCAGGAAAGCATTAGTGGTCACTGCTGGTGAAGTGACCCCCAGTGCCTCAGAACCCCGGAGCAGATCTGCCCAGAGTCTTGCACCAGGAGGGTTTGGGTTGATTAGGGAGAGGGGAGTTGGGAGGGATTGGGTTTAAGAGAGGGAGTGGGTAAGAAGGAAGGGGGAATTTCAATGTAAGGAGGGGGGCTTCCCCACAGAGCGGCAGACCCCAGTGAGCATCTCTTCCCTTCTCTCCTGCACTTTAAACATTTCAGTTAAAAATCAGCCACCCCTTCCTATGGATTCATACCTGTTTCTTTCTTACATTTTGTATTCTGGAAATGTTGTTACAAATGAATGCAATGCCAATCAAAATATATTTTTTTAAATCAGCCACCCCAATCCCATCCTGCTGCTCTCACGGGAAGCTTATTGTCACGGTCAATAGGCTTGATAACAAGCCCTAATAGACCTTTAATTGTCGATTTTACTACATTGGGCATTTTTCACCTGCCAGCATCTCACTACCCCCCACCCCCCTCACTGCTCTGTATTATGGGGGGTGAACTTTGGTTGGACGGGTAGGTTGTGGGATGGGAACCGACACTATTTTCCGTGCCTTCCTGGTGAGGAACCCACTTGCCATGGCATGTAAAACCCAGCCCCCATCATTCAACAGAGAATGGTGAGAATTTGGAACTCACTACCACACGGAACGGTTGAAGTGAAGCGTATCAATGTATTTAAGGGAAAACAAGATAAGTGATTGAAGAAGGAAATAAGTGTTTGCAATGGGAGATCTTGAAGAGGAAAGATAGAAGGAGGCTGAAGTGGAGCATAAATACTGGTTATGGCCTGGTTGGGCCGAATAACCGATGCGGCAGCTAATGTGGTGAAGGTGCTCCCAGAATCCTGTTATGTGGCGAATTCTAGCATTTTGGCCCCTGCAATGTTGAAAGTATGAGTGATATTTCCAAATCTGGGTGATGTATGGGAAGAGGGAAACTTGGAGATAGTGGTGTTCCCATGTGCCTGCTGCCCGCCACCCCCCACCCCACCCCTAGATGTTGGAGCTTCAGGAGGTGTTTTTGCAACTTTGATCCTGAAAGACATCCCATTTTTATCTCCTTCCCCTCATTTGTCCATTTTTACCATATGCATGGCAGGCTGCCAAAGTTTGCAGACAGTTTGGAGAATATGAAAATGAATATGGCAGTGGCAGAACATGTCCTAATCCAGCACCCTGCTGGTTGCAATTCTCAGAAACATTCTGCAGTGGCTGACTGAAGCTACCCCATAAACATTCATGAGTGTTGACATTGCCTCAATGATTTTCTCTTTTGATTTCTATTGAAGTTGGAGACAGTCAACGCAGATGACGTTGATGCTGCTTCTGACTCAGCTGGACCTGAGAAACACAACAGCAAAGACAGGGATGAGAGGAGAAATCGCAGTAAGTCTCTGAATGTGTTTGTAGAGTTTATTTATTTACCAATAGCCATGGTGGGATGACAGATTAATTGCCCATTCTCTTATAGAGTTCTAGAATTATAGAACAGTACAGCACAGAACAGGCCCTTCGGCCCTCAATGTTGTGCCGAGCCATGATCATCCTACTCAAACCCACGTATCCACCCTATACCCATAACCCAACAACCACCCCCCCTTAACCTTACTTTTATTAGGACACTACGGGCAATTTAGCATGGCCAATCCACCTAACCCGCACATCTTTGGACTGTGGGAGGAAACTGGAGCACCCGGGGGAAACCCACGCACACAGGGGGAGGACGTGCAGACTCCACACAGACAGTGACCCAGCCGGGAATCGAGCCTGGGACCCTGGAGTTGTGAAGCATTCATGCTAACCACCATGCTACCCTGCTGCCCATCTTCATATAGAATTAAACCTAACAGCCCCAAAACCACAAGTGGGTGGTTCTCCTTCCCTCTTCCCGCCACTATTTTCACTATTTTTTCGCAGTGTTTGGAAGATTGCCTCATTCGGCCCGTGCCACTGGACATTGACATCCATTTTGGGAATGACAATGC
Organism: Scyliorhinus canicula; assembly: GCF_902713615.1. Taxonomy (NCBI): domain Eukaryota; kingdom Metazoa; phylum Chordata; class Chondrichthyes; order Carcharhiniformes; family Scyliorhinidae; genus Scyliorhinus; species Scyliorhinus canicula. The sequence goes on from NC_052164.1 coordinate 40,958,492, forward strand.
ACTCTGCTTCTTTCCTTGGAATTTGAAGTGTGGCAAGTCTATATCTACCCTTGGCCTTTCTACTTTTTAATGCAATACGCAGTGATTCCCCATTCACAATAATTTACTTGAGGGGGCATACATAGGGCGACGTAGTAGCACAGTGGTTAGCATTGTTGCTTCAAGGTCCCAGGTTCGATTCCCAGCTTGAATCACTGTCTATGCGGAGTCTGCACGTTATCCCTGTGTCTGCATGGATTTCCTCTGGGTGCTCCGGTTTCCTCCCACAAGTCCCAAAACGCGTGCTGTTAGGTAATTTGGATATTCTGAATTCTCGCTCCGTATACCTGAACAGGCGCTGGAATGTGGCGACTAGGGGCTGTTTACGGTGACTTAATTGCAGTATTAATGTAAGCCTACTCGTGACAATAAAGGTTATTACTATTATTTTGACTTTCACTGATTTTTAAAATTTTATTATTTATTTTATTTTCAATTATTATCAGTGACAAGACCAGCAATCATTGCCATTTCCTAATTGCCCTGGAGAAGGAATTGGTGAATCACCTGATTGAACTTTTTATAAATTAATTCAGGTGGCACAGTGGTTAGCACAGCTCCCTCACAGAGCCCTGGACCTGGGTTCGATCTGGTCCCGGGTCACTGTCCATGTGGAGTATGCACATTCTCCCCATGTCTGCGTGGGTCTCACCCCCACAACCCAAAGATGTGCAGGGTAGATGGATTGGCCATGCCAAATTACCCCTTAATTGAGAAAAAAAAGAATTGGGGTATGTTAAATTTTAAAACAAGATTAATTAATTGGATGTGGGTATCACTGGTTGGGCCAGCATTTATTTCCCTAATTGCTCTTGAACTGAGTGGCGTGCTCGGCCACTTTAGGGGGCGTTTAAGAGTCAACTATATTGCTGTGGATCTGGGGTCACATGAAGGCCAGAACATGTAAGGACAGCAGATTTCCTTTTTTAAAAGACATTAGTGAACCAGATGGATTTTCATAATACTTTTATTCCAGATTTTACTGAATTCAAATTTCACCATCTACCATGATGGGATTTTAACCCAGATCATTATCCTGGGTTGGTGAATTACTAGTCTAGTGCAAATACCCTTGCACACTGCCTCCGCTGCAGTCCATGAGGTGCATGCATCCTTAACAGTGCTGCTAGGGAGGAGGTCGCAGGATTTTGATCCAACGACAGTAACGGAACACAAATTTCCAAATCATGATTCATCCCAAATTGCTACATCACAAGGTCAGTCTGGATGAAGAAGACCCTTTAGATTATTTGACCTCCTCTTCCCACAATGCGAATCCCTCCATCTTTTCTTCATATTATCCAGCACTTTCTCCAATCATAGTGAGTTAGCGTCTGGGGGTTCAGGGCGTCAGGGACTCCAGAGATCGGGGCGCCATTTAAAAATGGCGTCCTGATCTCTCACTACACTGAGGAGTTCTGGCAAGTGGAGCATCCTTGGCTGCAAGTTCCCTTCTGAGGCCTCCCATCTAACCTGAGTGATAAGCATGTTTTTCGGTGCTATGAGCATCGGGAAACACGCAGCTAAACACTTTCGCTATGTAACTTTGTTCTCAGTGAGTTAAATCGTGCCCCCAGTTTTGCGTGGGACATTTTTTAAAAAGTCCTAATTTTCCTTCCCGGGTGGACATCAAAGATCCCATGGGAATATTAAATGGAGAGCATAGCAGTCCTGGCCAATGTTTAATCCTCAGGCAACCTTACTAAAAAGAATTATCTAATCTTTTATCTCAATTACGTTTGTGGGATTTTTCTCTCCGTATTTTGACTGTCATCTTTTCCTAGTTTGCAAAAGGAACTGTAGTTGAAAAATATTAAATAGAATTAAATCCCTACAGTGCAGATGTAGGCCATTTGGTCCATCAAGTCTGCACCGACCCTCTACCTAGGCGCACTCCCCTGCCCTGCTTCCACAACCCCGTAACCCCATCTAACCTGCACATCATTGGACACTGAGACTTTGACGCTGTGTTATACTTTTAGCAACCTTGCTCCCTCTGTACTGGAAGTGATGCCAGGATTAACTATTCCTTTTGATCCCTTCACTTCAGGTGCTCGGAACGTCGTAAGCAGCAGCGCTGAGAATGCAGACCACAAGAAAGTGAAGACCAAATTAAAAAAATTCCTGCTGCGGAGACCGACCCTGCAGAGTGTGCGGGAAAAGGGTTATATCCAAGGTAAGGAAGAGATCGCAAGATTGCATGGCAACAATTGAAGAGCGCCGGGGATTCCACAGGCCACAAGTCCCTGTCAGCCATCTTTTTTTAGCCAGTGCACACTGACAACAAAGAAATGCAGCAATTTTATTCAAGACTTCAAAACTGGCATAATCATTGACCGGTAAACTGTTGATCTCACCCCAGACCTTTCCGATCTGTTTTCACCCTGTCACCACATTGCAGTGTGAGGGGTAGGCATTTGCTTTTGCACAGGAAACCCCCAAAACCAACAAGTCAGCATGATTTTACAGTCCTGCCTGTTTACTAATTAACCACTGTGCTATAGTGAGTTAAGGATCAACATTTTGACATCCTGTCTCAAGCCAGTGAATAGAGAATAGATGAAAATATACGCAATCATGAGAACTGCAGAAAGCAAAACAAGTAAATGGTTATAACGTTTTGCATATCTTGTAATCTTTTAGTAAATCCATTACCTTTGTTCTAAGTTCCAACATGTCTCTGTGCACCTCATAATGTCACAGGAATTAACGGTCAGCAGGAGGGCGTCTGGGCCTATCATGACTATTCCCAACAAAGTCTGTGTTCCTATGGAAACACGAGGCAAAGGACAACACAAAGGGAGCAAAACATACTGGGGAAAAATATTCTTTGGCACTGGAAATATCAGATGGCTATCTATAAATGTAAGAGCAGAAGAAATAGCAGCTGCAGAAGGCCATTTGGCCGATCAAGTCTGCTCTGCCAATCAACAAGGTCATGGTTGACCTTCCACACCAACTCTGCCTCAATCCCCACATCTCTTAATTCCCTTATTACCCAAAATTCCACCGACCTCTATCTTGAAGATGCTCATCCGATCAGAAGATATAGGTGCAGAATTAGGCCATTCGGCCCATCAAGATATCGATCATGGCTGAGATGTTCCTCATCCCCATTCTCCTGCCTTCTCCCCATAAAACCTGGTCCCCTTGTTAATCAAGAAATTCTCTTATTAATTAAGAACATCAGATTTTTGCTTGACAGGGCTACAGACCAAGAGTTGGAAGGTAGAATTAGACAGAATAGTTCTTTCTCAGAACATAAGAACTAGGAGCAGAAGTAGGCAATTTAGCCTCTCGAGCCTGCACCACTGTTCAATACTATCATGGCTGATCTCATCATGGCCTCAACTCCACCGTCCAGCCCATTCTCCGTAACCCTTCAACTCATTACTAATTAAAGACCTGTCTAATTCCTCCTTAAATGTACATACTGTCCCAGCATCCACCGCTCTCTGTGGTAACGGATTTCACAGATTCACTATCCTTTGGGAGAAGTTTTCTCTTCATCTCAGTTTTAAATTTGCTACCCCTTATTCTGAGACTATGACCTCCTGTTCTAGAATGCCCCATAAGAAGAAACATCCACTCCACATCGTCTTTGTCACACCTTTTATCATCTTGTGTACCTCAATTTGAACTCCCCTCATTCTTCTAAACTCGAGAGAATATCGGCCTAAACCACTCAATCTATCTTCATATGACAAACCCCTTATCTCTGAAATCAATCCAGTGAACTTCCTCTGAACTGCCTCCAATGCCACTACATCTTTCCTCAATAAGGGGACCAAAACTGTGCACAATACTCCAGGTGTGGTCTCACCAATGCTGGTACAATGACACAGCTCAATGACAGAAATATTCAGCGCGATTTAACTCAATGGAACAAAGTCCCATAGCAGGCACGTTTAGCCGCATGTTTCCCGGCACTCACAGCACTGAGAAACCCAATGCTATTGAACATCAGTCAGATAGATAGGGGACCTGAGCGGGGAATGTGCAGCCGAGGCCGCAAATAGTCCCATTAGCTGCACTGAGGAGCTCCTCTCGCCGGAACGCTTCAGTGTAGCGAGAGATTGGGATACCATTTTTAAATGCCCCTAATCTCTGGAGTCCCTGACACAACCCTCAACTTACCAACTCACTATGAGGGGGTCCTCAGGCCATATCCCCCCCCCCCCCCCCCACCAACACCCACGCAGGGCACCTCCGGCTCTCTCGCCGCCACACAAATAATGCCAGCTTGGCACTTTGACCATGCCAACCTGCTATGCTGGCAGTGCCCCTGCCAGCTTGCAATGCTTGCAGGGCACCTTGGCAGTGCCAGGCTGGCACCCAGATGGCACAGAAGTGCCAGGGTTCTACCCTGCCCAAAAGGCATGTACCTGGGGACGCTGATCCCCTGGACGACCCCCACAAGTGCTGCTCCGTCTGGTCCCCATTTGTGGAGACTAGTTTTTTTTTCAAAAAAAATACTTTATTTATAAAATCTATAATAAACAGGGGCTGGTGTAGCTCACTCGGCTAAATCGCTGGCTTACCAAGCAGGCCAGCAGCACGGTTCGATTCCCGTACCAGCCTCCCCGGACAGGCGCCGGAATGTGGTGACTAGGGGCTTTTCACAGTAACTTCATTGAAGCCTACTCATGACAATAAGCGATTTTCATTTTTCATTTTCATAAACATTACAGAACATTTTGAATTGCCTTGACTGTACATTACCATCAAAGTTACACATTCCCTTGACTTTCTTCCATTCAATTGGGATGACATTACAAACATATCCCCCTTTACATTACAATTCTTTCTTAAATATTTACATTGTCATATTTCTTTTATACATTGGAGTGTTAATGACACAGACCGAGGGGTTTTACACAGTTACCCACCCCTCGGTGTACATTTGTTGGAAGACCTTACACAGTGGCCTTTCTCGATTGCGTCTTGGCGGCAGCTTCCCCAAGTTTGAGTGCGTCCCTCAGCACGTAGTCCTGGACCTTGGAATGTGCCAGCCTGCAACACTCGGTCGAGGACAATTCTTTGTACTGGAAGATCAGCAGGTTACGGGCAGACCAAAGACTATCTTTCACCAAGTTGATGACCTTCCGCCAGCAGTTGGTGTTTGTTTCAGTGTGTGTCTCTGGAAACAGTCCATACAGCACAGAGTCTTGTGTCACAGAGCTGCTCGGGATGAACCTTGACAAATACCACTGCATCTCTCTCCAGGGGCGGAATTCTCCGACCCCCCACAGGGTCATAGAATCGCCCGGGGCCGGCGTAAATCCTGCCCCCGCCGTGGCCGGAATTCCCCACCACCCGGGAATCGGAGGGAGCGGGAATCACGACGCGCCGATCGGCGTGCCCCCCAGCAGAGATTCTCCGGCCCGCGATGGGCCGAAGTCCCGCCGCTGTCAGGCCTCTCCCGCCGACGTGGTTTCAACCACCTCTGGTGGCAGCGGGATTGGCAGCACGAGTGGGCCCCCGAGGTCCTGGGGGGGGGGGGGGGCGCGGGACGATCGGACCCCGGGGGGTGCCCCCACGATGGCCTGGCCTGCGATCGGGGCCCACCAATCGGCGGGCGGGCCAGTGCCGTGGGGGCACTCTTTTTCTTCTGCCACGGCCTCCACCATGGCGGAGGCGGAAGAGACCCCCCCTACCGCGCAAGCGCCAGTGCTGACGTCAGCGGCGGCTGACGCACCGGCGCATGCGCGAACCGGCGAAGGCCTTTTGGCCAGCCTGACGCCGGACGGCGGGCGTCAAACGGCATTGGCGCTGGTTTTGGCGCCAGTCGGCGTGGCGCCAACCACTCCGGTGCGGGCCTAGCCCCTCAATGTGAGGGCTTGTCCCCTAAAGGTGCGGAGAATTCCACACCTTTGTGGAGGCCCGACGCTGGAGTGGTTGGCGCCACTCCGCTACATCGGGACCCCCCGCCCCGCCGGGTAGGGGAGAATCCCGCCCCAGATCTTCTTTGCAAAGGCACATTCCACAAGGAGGTGGGTGACCGTCTCATTTCCCTCACAGCCACTCTGAGGACAGCGTGCAAAGGTGCTGAGCCTTCGGGTGTACATGAAGAATCTGATGGGGAGGGCCCTTCTGACCTCCAACCAAGCTAGGTCTTGGTGCTTTTTTGTAAGTTCTGGTGATGAGGCATTCTGCCAGATGACTCTGACAGTCTGCTCAGGGAACCATCCAACGTCCTCCACAGTCTCCTTTTCCCTGAGGGCCTCGAGGACATTACGTGCTGACCACTGCTTCATTGCCTTGTGGTCAAAAGTGTTTTCCTTCAAAAAATCTTTCCACGAGGGGCAGGTGGTACGGCACGTTCCAACTACTTGGAGCGTTCCGCGGCAATGAGACCAGGCCCATCCTTCGTAACACCGGGGACAGGTAGAACCTCAGTATGTAGTGACACTTGGCGTTTGCATACTGGGGGTCCACGCACAGCTTGATGCAGCTGCACACAAAGGTGGCCATCAGGATGAGGGAGACATTGGGTACGTTCCTCCCTCCTTTATCCAGAGGTTTGTACATGGTGTCCCTTCGGACACGGTCCATCTTGGATCTCCAGATGAATTTGAAGATGGCCCAGGTGACTGCTGCGGCGTAGGGTCGGGTAATGGGCCAGACCCGCGCTACGTGCAGTAACACCGAGAGTACCTCACACCTGATGACCAGGGTTTTGCCCGCAATGGAGATGGAGCGTTGCTCCCATGAGCCCAGTTTCTGTCTTACCTTGGCAATGCGCTCCTCCCAGTTTTTGGTGCACGCCCCAGCCGCTCCGAACTATATCCCCAGCATCTTCAGGTAATCTGACCTGACAGTTAAGGGGACAAAGGACCAGTCGGCCCAGTTTCCAAAGAACATGGCCTTGCTCTTGCCACGGTTTACCTTGGCTCCCGAGGCCAATTCAAACTGGTCGCAGGCAGTCAAGAGACTAGTTTTTTTTTCAAAAAATATACTTTATTCATTAAAATCTCTAATAAGCATCACAGAACATTTCAAATTGTCTTGACTGTACATTTCCATCAAAGTTACTTATTCACTTTCATCCATTCAACTGGGATGACATTACACACATATCCTTCTTTATGTTACAATTCTTTCTTAAATATTAACATTGTCATGTTTCTTTTATACATTGGAGTATTGAAGACCCAGACCGAGGGGTTTTACACTGTTACCCACCCTTCGGTGTACGTTTGTTGGAAGACCTTACACAGTGGTCTTTCCCCATTGCGCCTTGGCGGCAGCTGCCCCAAGCTTGAGTGCGTCCCTCAGCACGTAGTCCTGGACCTTGGAATGTGCCAGTATGCAACAATCGGTTGAGGACAATTCTTTGCACTGGAAGATCAGCAAGTTTCGGGCAGACCAAAGACCATCTTTCACCGAGTTGACGATCTTCCAGCAGCAGTTGGTGTTTGTTGCAGTGTGTGTCCCTGGAAACAGTCCGTAGGGCACAGAGTCCTGTATCACAGAGCTGCTCGGGATGAACCTTGACAAATACCACTGCATCTCTCTCCAGACCTTCTTTGCAAAGGCACATTCCACAAGGAGGTGGGTGACTGTCTCATTTCCCCCACAGTCACTCCGAAGGCAGCGTGCAACGGTGCTGAGCCTTCGGGTGTACATGAAAACTCTGACGGGGAGGGCCCTTCTCACCACCAGCCAAGCTAGGTCTTGGTGATTGTTTGTAAGTTCTGGTGATGAGGTGTTCTGCCAGATGACACTGACAGTCTGCTCATTCAAGACACTAGTACTGAACGGCCTTGCCTGAGGTCTCCAAGGCAAACAGGATAGATCCGAATGCCTCAGGTGCCTCAGTAAACTGCATATTACAGTGAGACTAATTGTCGTGCTCTAATGTGCAGATTTGTCAAAAAGTGATCCCGCCCATAATGGGAGGGATTTACATCTTGACGTCTTGCGAGATCGCGTTAGATCTCGCGAAGTGTTGCGAGCCAGGTAGATCCTGGGGATGCGGTCTCCTTTCTTCTATCGCCATGCTGCATTGTGGCGTGCTGCTTGGGCTGCCAGGGTTCCCAAGTAGAGCTGCGAAGGTGTCTGGCTAACTGTGCCAAAGTGGCACCAGCAGGTGCCAAGATCTGGTTAGATCTCGCGAGGCGTGACGGCCGTCAGGAATCCCAGGAGTGGCCTTTTTCAGGACCTACCGACCATGTCCCGCTCGATTCCGACGGATGTGCCTGGTAGATCACACCCACTAGTCAAATGACTTTTGTGAATGATGCTCTATATACTCATCGAATGATCCACACTTTGCATGATCAGGTATTTCACTTTCTTTTGATTTATTCCTTGCAGGGATGTGTGCATCGCTGCTAGGCCGACATTTATTACCCATCACTAATTGCCCCTTAGAAGGTGGTGGTGAGCCTTCTTAACCTGTGCAGTCCACATGGTGTGGGTTTACCCATAATGCTGTTAGGGGGAGAGTTCCAGCGATAGGGAAGGAATGGCTAATACAGTTCCAAGTCAGGATGGTGAGTTATTTGAGGAGGGGAACTTGCAGATGGCAGTGGTTCATTGTAGTTGCTGCCTTTGTTCTTCTTGGTGGTAGAGGTCTAAGGTTTGGAAAGTGTTGCAGAAGGTTAGGAAAGTGTTGGTGAGTTCCTGTAGTCGCTCTTATATATGTGCACATTGCTGCCACTGAAAATGAAATGAAAAATGAAATGAAAAAATGAAAAATGCGCACCATGATGGAGGGAGTGAATATTGAAGGTGTTGGATAGAGTGCCAATTAAGTGGGCTGCATTATCCTGGAGAGTGCCCAACTTCTTGAGTGTTGTTGGAGCTGCACTCAACTAGGCAAGCAGAGAGTATTCCACCACACTCCTGACCTAGTGCCTTGTAGAAGGTAGCCAAGCTTTGGGGAGTCAGGAAGTGAGATACTTGCCCGGGATACCCAAACTGTGACCTGCTATGTTAATATGACCGGTCCAGTTCTGTTTATGGTAAATGGTAACCCGGAGGATATTCATAGTGGTAAATTCAGCAATGGGAATGCCATTGAATGTCAAGGGGGGGGGATGGTTAGATTATCTCTTGTTGGACATGTTCATTGCCTCTGTGGTGCAACTGTTACTTTCGACTAATCAGCCCAAGCCTGGATATTGTGAAAGTCTTGCTGCACATGGACATGGACTGCTACAATATCTGAGGAGCCACGAATGGTGCTGAACATTGTGTGATCATCAGCTGACGTCCCCACTTCTGATGTTATGATGGGGAGAAGATCATTGGTGAAGCATTTGATGGTGCTTGGGCCTGAGGAACTCCTGAAATGACATCCAGGGGTTGAAATGATTGAACTCAAACCACTACAACCATTATTTGTGCCAGGTCCTCACATTATGGGCGGGATTCTCCGACCCCACGCAGGGTCGGAGAATTGGCGGGAAGCGGCGTGATTTCCGCTCCCGCAGGTCTCCTAATTCTCCCGCCGGTAAAAAACCGGCGTTGTGCAAATCCCGCCGGCAGCCTGTGAAAACAGCTGGCGCCGGCGGGATTTCTTTTTTTAACAACTAACCTTAAATCTCCGGCCCGGATGGGCCGAAGTCCCGCCGCTGGGAGGCCTTCTCCCGCCGCCGAGGTGTACACCACCTCGGAAACGGCGGACTCAGCGGCGCGAGCGGGCCCCCGGGGTCCTGGGGGGGGCGGGGGGCGATCGGACCCGGGGGGGTGCCCCCACGGAGGCCTGGCCCGCGATCGGGGCCCCCCGCTCACTCCGCGGGGCAGTGCCGTGGGGGCACTCTTTCTCCTTCCGCGCCGCCACGGCCTCCGCCATGGCGGACGCGGAGGAGAACCCCGCATCGCGCATGCGCCGGCAGTGAGGTCAGCGGCCAGCTGCCGCTGACGTCACTGCCGGCGCATGCGCCGACCGCCGAAAGCCTTTCGGCCAGCCCCGCTTCCGACTGCGCCGGGTGTTTGCGCCAGTCTACCGGTGCAAACTGCTCCGGCGCGGGGCTGGCCCCCAAAGGTGGGGAGAATTCCCCACCTTTGGAGGAGGCGCGACCCCTGAGTGGTTGGCGCCACTCCCCTACGCCGGCACCCTCCGTCACGCCGGGTAGGGGAGAATCCCGCCCTATATGTGTCAGAAACTCTCCAGCCAGTGGAGAGTTTCCCCCGATTCCCATTGACTTCAGTTTTGCTTGGACTCCTTGATGCCATATCCAGTCAAATGCTACCTTGATGTTAAGGGCAGTCACTCTCGCCTCACCTCTGGAGTTCTGCTCTTTGGTCCATGTTTGGACTAAAGCAGTAACCATGTCAGGAGCTCAATGGCCCTGGCGGAACCCAAACTGAGTGTCAATGAACAGGTTAGTGCTGAGCAAATGCCGCTTGATAGCACTGTCACTGACACCTTCCATCACTTTGTCTAATGATCAAGGGCTGATTGATGGATGGTAATTGGCTGGATTGGATTTGTCCAGATTCTATTGTGGATAGGACATACCTAGAGAATTTTCCACATTACTGGCTTGATATCAGTGTTGGAATTGTACTGGAGCAGTTTGACTCGGATTTGGAGCACATGTTTTCAGTGTTGCCCGAATATTGTCAGGGCCCATATTGCAGTGTCCAATCCCTTCAGCTGTTTCTTGATTTCACGCGGAGTGAATCAAATTGAATTGGCTAAAGACTGACATCAATGATGTGGGGACCTCCAAGGAATCTGAGATAGATTACCTACTTGGCACTTCAGCCTTTCTTTTGCACCGATGTGTTGGGCTCCCCTATCATTGGGGATGGGGATATTTGTGGAGCCTCCTCCTCCTGTCAGTTGCTTAATTGTTCCCCAGCATTCATGACTGGATTTGGCAGGAATACAGAGCTATGATCTGACCGTTGGTTGCGTGATTGCTTTACTCTGTCTATCGCATGCTGCTTCTACAGTTTGACCTGTGATTTCTGTGTTCTAGCATCATCAGGATGATGCCTCATTTTTTGGTATGCCTCGTGCTGCTCCTGGTATGCCCTCCTGCACTCTTCATTGAACTAGCTTGGTGGTTCTGATAGAATTGGAGATATGCCATGCCATGAAGTTACAGATTGTGGTCAAACACAATTCTGCTGCCGCTGATGGTGCACAGCGCCTCATGGTTGTCGACTTTTGCGTTGCTAGATCTGTTCAAAATCTATCCCATTTGGCACGATGATAGTGCCACACAATATGGAGGGTATTCTCAATGCAAAGATGGGACTTTGTCTTCACAAGGTTATGCGGTGATCACTCTCGGCGGCGCGCCATTCACTAACGGCAGAATAATCCCATTGAAGCCACCCACGCTGCTGGGAAACCCACGGGCGGTGGTGCACTACCAGCGGGAACAGGGAATCCCAATAGTTAGAGGATTCCACCGTATGTCACTGCGTCCCCTCATGTTAGTATCTTTCTTGTATCAGTGAATTCATGTATGTTAGTACTCTGCCATATCAATACAATTAGTGTGTTGGTATATTTATATTGTGAACGTTAGTGTAATCCTATACATCATTTTGAAAATATTTAATTTGGAGACAAGTGTGTGTACGTATCATATGTTAAGGTATCTGTAGTCTGTTTTGAATTATCAGCCTTATTAATGTAATTTAGTATATGTACATGTAAATTTTGTGAGATAATATAGCATGGGTATATCTGTAGAGTTTGCAGCACTATCTCTGGCCATGCTCTAACTACTCTGATGCCCATTCACTTCTCGGACTTTTCCATTGTGTTAGTCCAGTAAGGCTGCACGGGATTTTTTAAGTAGTCAGAGGCTCAGCATAGTGCACATTGTGTTTTACAGATCAAGTATTTGGCTGTGGTTTGGAGGATCTGTGCCGACGAGAGAACACCACCGTACCTCAATTTGTCATAAAATGCATTCAAGCTGTGGAAAAACGAGGTAATGGTTGTGACTCATGTAACCTACCAGTGCAAGGTGCATCTCTCAGTCACTACTCCGGCTTGCTGTCAATGGAACCTAATTTCAGCTCTATTACTCCATTTTCAATTTTGCATGCTGGTCTCGCAGAATAATAATCATTAACAGAAACAAAACTCATCTTTCTCTTCCTGCAACAACCTTTTTGATCTCTTCCAATCACAAAACTTTTTCTAACTCTCCAAATTGTTATATCTGACTCTCTCTAACTCTTTCTACCTCTATCTTTGCTTTGCACTCTTTCTGTCTCCTGAGACGACTCATAACCATCTTCATGTCAGCTCCATACCTATTCTTATTCTCTCTCCTTTCTGTAAGTCCTTCTATCCTGTTGCCTGCACTCTCTTCTGTGTGTCACCCATACTGTCCACCGCTCCAACAGCTGCAGATGTGACCTTGCTGCTTTTTGAACACCAAGACAGAGGAATGGCAGGGCCAGAGTCTGAAGTTGGGCCTGAGCGCTCGGGTGGGAAGAGAAGGGTGGGAGAAAGGGGCCAGCACTGACCGGGAACAGATGAGAGTCTGGAGTAACCAGTGTCGCTGCTCTGGGCCATTGATATGATGGGGCTGTGGCTGAACCAATGATGACATATCAGGGACCTGATCTAAAAGATCCAGAAAGCAAGGATTTGAATGGAATACTGGGCCAGATGTTGGATCATGAATTATTGTACCAGTAGAGATTAGGAACTCAGGCTATGGGGGGAGAGGTGGAAGCAACTGTTCAGAAAGGTAGGAATAGGATGAGATGTGAAGCTGGCGTACTTTTGTTTGTCTTTTCTCTGCAAATAAATAACAAACTAACCGCAGAACCTTTGGTGGAGTTATAGGCTTCCTGTATTGGAACTGGCTGATTCTCAAGTCTCCAATCTGGCTGCTTGTAAAACACTGAATTTTCCAGATTATCAACCAGAATTATCACTTATGAAGCTAAATGAATTCATTGCTCATTTACTCCTCACACCACAGATGGGGCAAAGCTTGAAGAGGGGAGAGCTGACAAGAAGCCTGGAAGAATGGCTTCTGCCAGAAATGCAAACATTGGCCATGAACAAGGCAGCCACATGGTGGCATAAAACCTTTCTGATAAAACCTGCCTTTTTGATATCCAATTTTTATTTATCCCTGGCTTTTAAAAAATTAAGTGAATAATAATTATATAAGCCAGCATTTATTGCTCTTGAATTGAGTGGCTTACCCCATTTCAAAGAGGCAGTTAAGACCCACATTTCTGTAATTATATGTAGGCCAGACTAGAACAGGCAGATCTGAAGGGCATTATTGAACCACATGAGTTTTTAAAAAATAAATTTAGAGTACCCAATTATTTTATCCAATTAAGGGGCAATTTAGCATGGCCAATCCATCTATCCTGCACATCATTTGGGTTGTGGGGGTGAAACCCACGCAGACACAGGGAGAATGTGCAAACTCCTCACGAACAGTGACCCAGGGCCAGGAACAGTGAACCCGGGTCCTCAGCGCCATAGGCAGCAGTGCTAACCACTGTGCCACCGTGCTGCCCTCCGCATGAGTTTTTATGACAATGGTTTCATGTCATCAATAGAGTTTTAATTCTGGATTTTCATTGAATTCAAATTACACCATCTGCTGTGATGAGATTCGGACTCAGATCCTCAGAACATTATCCTGAATCTTTGGATTACTAGTTCAGTGGCGACACCACTATGCCACTGCCTTGGTGTCAGACAGGCACTCTGACAGCATGGAGATGGTTGTAGGGGTGAGGGGGATGGTGGAGCTATTGAGAGGGTTTCATACAGAAATGACCCATTTCCTACAGGCCGTGTCGCTCATTTGATGACTCCTAAGGTGACAATACAAGAGCAGGAAGGAAACCAGAATGAAGATACTTGGAAAAATGAAAGTGGGACTTTGCACATCTAGATCGACATGTGCTTTCTCTGTGTGATACTTTCAGGCGTGACAAATGTAATATTTTGGGGTGTGATGGAAAAGCTGCATGTCATCTAAATCTTATCCATATTTCCCCACCCTAAAGCCAAAGCATGTAAAATCTCGGCCACTCTCGTGATTATGGATTATGACGGATTGTCAAGAATGTATTTAATGGTGAATTGATGTGGTGGCTGGATGTTGGAGAACAATTTTCTTCTGTTTGGCCCAGGTATACTAAAGTCTCACCATAAAGAAAGATAAAAGAAAGACCTATGTATAATTTTTTGACCTGTGAAAGAGAGAAAGGTAGAATACTATTTAAATGGAGAGCGATTGCAGAACGCGGTGATATAGAGGGATATGGGTATCATGGTGCATAGATCACAAAAATGCTGGTGTGCAGGTACAGCAAGTGATCAGAAAGACTCATGGAATGCCAGTGTTTATTGCAAGAGGAATGGAATACAAATATAGGGAAGTTTTACTGCAGCTGTACAGGGCCTTCGAGAGACCACGCCTGTGTTTTGGTCTCCATATTTGAAATAGAATGTAATTGCATCAGAAGCAATTGAGAGTAGGTTCACTGGACTCATACTGGGATGAAGGATTTATCCTGTAAAGAAAAGCTAGACAGGTTAGTTCCAAATGCATTGGAGTTTAGAAGACTGAGAGGAGAACTTAGTGAAATGTATAAGACCCTGAGGGGACATGATTGGGTTAATATTGGGAGGATGAAGACTACAACAAGCCACAGTTTAAAAATACGAGGTCACTCTGTTAAAATGGAGATGAAGCGATTCCCCCCTCCCCTGAAAACCATTTGGGTCAGGAGGTTTAGAGGGGACGTGAGGAAAAACGTTTTCACCCAGAGGGCGGTGGGAATCTGGACCTCACTGCCTGAAAGGGTGGGAGAGGTGGGAACCCTCACAACATTTAAGAGGTATTTAGATGAGCACTTGAAATTCCATCGCATACAAGGTTTCGGACCAAATGCTGGAAAAAGGGATTGGGGTAGATAGGTGCTTGATGGCCAGTGCTGACACGATGGGCCAAAGGGCCTCTTTCCGTGCTGTAAAAGCTCTTTGACTCTGTTAGTCTGTGAATTATGTTCCCGAGAGAACCGTGGAGTCTGGATCATTCAACTCATTCAAGGCTGTGTTAGACAATTGTTCTTCAGGGTTTTGGCCACGGTTGGTATCAAGACCAGTACAGATTTGGAGGGCAGAAGGGTCTGTTCCTTTGCTGTAGTGTTCTTTGTTCTTAAGGGAGCTGAGGGTTATGGGGGGAAAACAGGAAAGTTGAGTTGAGACCGCAATTAGATCAGACGTGATCTTATCAAATGGCAGAACAGACTCAGAGGACTGAATAGCCTACGCCTGCTCTGATATTCTATATCCCTACATTATACCCAGAGAGTGACTGGATGGTGAAACATTATACCACAAGAATGGTTGAGGCAAATAGGTCGATGTATTTAAAGATCTGCTAGATTATCACATGAGGGAGAAGGGAAGAGAGGGATATGCTGAGGAACAGACTGAGATGAAGATGGGTGGGAGGAGCCTGTGGAACATCAATACCAACATCGACCAGCTGGACTGAATGGCCTGTTTATGTGCTGTAAAATCTATATAAATAGTCCAGATTATGCTTCTGGTACCTATAGTTTTTGATATCTACTTCGTATTTGACACTGAATATGATATTGTCATTCTTTGGTATACTTTTGTCAACCCTTTTGGCTTGTTATCACCAGGATTCTGTGATTTTTGACTGAAAACTGTGCCACACAAAGACTTCTCAATGACCTCTTTTTCTCTCCTGTTAGGTTTGGACATTGATGGCTTGTACCGAGTGAGTGGCAATCTGGCTATCATACAGAAGCTACGTTTCAAAGTCAATCATGGTGAGAGTCCATTGCATGTTGAAGAGCTTGTTCAAAACTGCATCAGCAACTTGCCATTGTGTAGCACATTTAACAAGTAAAACCTCCCCCAAGGTGCTTCACAAGAGCACCTCTTGTGGCACCAAATTTGACACCACCCCATGCGAGACAACATTCGGAGAGGCAACCAAAAGCTTGAATAAATCGGTAGCGTTTAAGGAGAATCTTCAAGGAGAAGGAGGAAGCGGAGTGGCTTTGGGATGGAATTCCAGAGCTTCTAAAGCTGAGACAGCTAAAAGCCTGGTCACCAGTAGTGAAATGAAGGAATGTAAGCATGCATTCGAGGCAATTCAAGTAATATGGAGTTCTGAGGCTGGAGCACATTCCTGAGATAGGGAGGGGCATGGCCATGATGGAATTTGAAGATCAGGATGAGAATTTTAAATTTGAGGCATTGCTGTACAGGCATCATTGTAGGTCAGAGAGGTGATGGGGGAACAGGACTTGGTATGCATTAGGATCCAGGCAGCAACGTTTTTCTGTTTTAATATCTCGATGGCCCTGATTCCAGAGTGAATGTTCAAGCGGAGTTCCCTCTCTTTTTAAAACCTACTTTCAAATCATTGTTTTGGCTTGAAGCCATGTCGATCTGATGGGTAGAACAGGGAAAATTAACGATTGCAGCCAATTGATGTCTTGATGTATTTCAATTGATTCATATTACATTCCTAAATGATGCAGCCTTACAAAGTGTTGTAAATCCAAGCAGTTCAGTGGTAAATTATACTGTCGTTCATCCCTATTGATTCAAGGGCCTCCTGGATCGAGCTAAAATCGTTCCAAAATTGATAACATCATAGAATTTACAGTGCAGAAGAAGGCCATTCGGCCCATCAAGTCTGCCCCGGCTCTTGGAAAGAGCACCCTACCTAAGGTCAACAACGCCACCCTATCCCCATAACGCAGTAACCCCACCCAACACTAAGGGCAATTTTGGACATGAAGGGCAATTTACCATGGCCAATCCACCTAACCTGCACATCTTTGAACTGTGGGAGGAAACCGGAGCACCCGGAGAAAACCCACGCACACACGGGGAGGATGTGCGGACTCCACACAGTCAGTGACCCAAGCCGGAATCGAACCTGGGACCCTGGAGCTGTGAAGCGATTGTGCTATCCACAATGCTACTGTGCTGCCCCATTTTTAAATGCTGGCACAGCCAGTGGCGCATTATTGCCCTTGAGGGGCAGTTAAGAGTCAACCACATTGCTGTGGCTCTGGAATTGCATGTAGGCCAGGTAAGGGCGACAGATTTCCTTCCCTAAAGAACATTAGTGAACTGAATGGGTTTTTAATGATAATCATTCGACTTTTAATTCCAGATTTTTATTGAATTTAAATTTCACCATCTGCAGTGGCAGGATTCGAACCAGGTCCCCAGAGCATTACTCTGGGTCTCTGGTTTACTAGTCCAGTGACAATACCACTACGCCACCGCCTCCGCCTCATCATATCACTATTGAACACGGACGTGAAAGAATTGGCTAAGTTGTTGGCGGGGAGGATGGAGGATTGTGTCCCAGGGGTGGTGACAGAAGATCAAACAGGCTTTGTGATGGGCAGGCAGCTCGCGAGTAATATAAGACGGCTGTTGAATGTGGTGATAAATCCGTCGGGGTCTCTGGTACTGAAGGTGGTGGTGCCATGGACACAGAGAAGGCATTTGATCGGTGGAGTGGCGGTACTTGTTCGACGTTTTGGGAAGGTTTGGGTTTGGGCCGAGATTTGTGGCATGGGTACGGTTGCTGCATGTGGCACCAAGGGCAAAGGGTGAGGACGAACGATATGAGCTCACAAAGCTTTGACTTACACAGGGGTACGAGGCAGGGATGCCTGCTGTCCCGCTGCTGTTTGCGCTGGCCACAGAGCCATTGGCGATGGCCCTCAGGGGGTCGGCAGAGTGGTGAGCGATTATGAGGGGACAGAGAGAGCAATGGGTGTGGCTCTATGCCGATGACCTCTTGCTGCATGTTTCAGATCCATTGGAGAGTATGGGAAGGATTATGGGCTGTTGGGGAGGTTTGGAGGGTTCTCAGGGTACAAGCTGAATGTAGGAAAAAGCGAGGTATTCCCGGTGAATGAACTGGCACAGCGGGCTAATTTGGGGGGATGCCATTCACGGTAGCGAGGGTTAGGTTTAGGTATTCGGGGATTCAGGTAGTGAGGGAATGGACGGGGCTCCACAAGTGGAACTTAACGAAGCTGGTGGAGGAGGCTAGGGAAGATCTTAAGAGGTGGGATACACTGCACTTAACTCTGGCAGGGAGGGTCCAAGTGGTGAAAATGAATATTCTGCCGAGGTTCTTGATTATCTTTCAAGCTCTCCTGATCTTTATACCAAAGGCATTTTTTCGGAAAGCGGACGCGATCATTTCTGACTATGTGTGCCGATGGTGGGGAGGACCCTGCTGCAGAGGCAAAGGAAGCAGGGGGGTTGGGGTTGCCGAACTTGCTTCATTATTATTGGGCGGCAAATGTGAACAAGGTGCGGCAGTGGTGGGTAGAGCGGGTTGGGATTTGGAGGAATCATGGAAGGGGTCTAGTTTGAGGGCTACGGTGACGGCAACGTTGCCAATGTCTCCGAGTAGGTATTCAAAAAGCCGGGTGGTGCAGTCCACAGTGAAGATATGAGTCGAAAATCCCGCCCCCGCCGTGGCCGGAATTCTCCACCACCCGAGAATTGGCGGGGCGGGAATCGCGCCGCGCCGATCGGCGAGCCCCCTGCGGCGATTCTCCGGCCCGCGATGGGCCGAAGTCCCGCCGCTGAGAGGCCTCTCACGCCGCCGTGGTTTCAACCACATCTGGTGGTGGCGGGATTGGCGGCGGGAGCGGGCCCCCGGGGTCCTGGGGGGGTGCGAGGCGATCGGACCCCGGGGGTGCCCCCACGGTGGCGATCAGGTCCCACCGATCGGCGGGCGGGCCAGTGCCGTGGGGGCACTCTTTTCCTTCCGCCGCCGCCACGGCCTCCACCATGGTGGAGGGGGAAGAGAACCCCCCTACCGCACATGCGCCGGTGGTGATGACAGCAGCAGCTGATGCACCGGCGCATGCGCGAACTGGCGAAGGCCTTTCGGCTAGCCCCGACACCGGCCGGCGGGCGTCAAAGGCCGTTGACGCCGGTTTTGGCGCCAGTCGGCGAAGCGCCATTCACTCCAGCGCGGCGCCAACCACTCCAGAGAATTCCACCCCTTTGGGGAGGCCCATGTTTGAGGGGCTGTTCGTTATGGGGGAGGGGGGTGAAAAAGAGGAAAAATCTGTACAGACTGATTGTCGGGTAGCATGTTACCCGGGGTGTTTGTTCTGACACGTGTTTGTAATAAAATACATTTAAAAAAAAAACTAAATTGATAAATTTCCTACTGGGTCTCCGAGAAATGTCCACCGGAAATAATTTAAACAATGAATTTTATGTGAAGATCACATGGTCTGAATGGTGCAATTATTATTGTTGAAGAGAAGCATGCAAGCCAGAAAGCAGGTGGTTACAGGTGGAATTCTCCTATTTTGAGACTAAGTGCTGAGGTGGGGGTGGGAAAGGAGAACATTTCTCGCTACGGAGTCTGGCGGAAAAACACAATAAATCTTCCAGCCTCGACCTAATTAATTGCCATGTTGAAAAGGTGCCTACCACCATTGACCCACTACTGAAGAAAAAAGGTGGACCTCCTGAAAATGAAGAAACATGACTGGGAGCACCCTGAGACCAGAAGATGGACCACCTTAAAAAGAAGATGGATCTCGAAGAACATTCTGAGGTTGGAAGATGGACCCTTCAGGATACCAAATCGGGAAGATTCACCTGCAGGTGCCAGCCTCCCCCCTCCCCCCACCCCCCCCCCCCCCACATCCAGCCCATTCCTATGGTATTCTAGAATTATGGGCTGCCCTCATCCTGAACTCCAGAGGCAGCCCCAAGCCTTCTTCAGATGAGTCCCGACATCTGCACGCCAAATTGTTTCAAATGTTTTTCACGCTGGCATGTATTCCAACCGGCATTGTGGAGAATCTGGCGTGATGGGGCTTGACCTTCATCTGCAGCCTATTTTTAAAAAATATAATTTATTCTCCTCCTTTTTCACATTTTCTCTCAAATTTACACCCACCAACAACAAACAATAATCAGTAACAATTATGTCAATCCCCATATCAATAACAATGATCCCATCCTCCCAGCAAACCCCAAACATTAGCCCGCATGTTCACATAAACAAATGACAAAATGGAATCAGGAATCACCCATAGTCACCATCGACACCCACTGCCCCCCTGCCCCAACTCTCCCACCCGCCTCCCCCAACTAATGTTCGATGTTATCCAGTTCTTGAAAGTGCTTAATGAATAATGCCCATGAATTGTAGATCCCCTCCATCATTCCCCTCAGTTCAAACTTAACCTTCTCAAGAGTCAAGAATTCCAACAAGTCCCCTCGCCATGCCAGTGTACAGGGTGGAGCGGTTGCTCTCCATCCCATCAGAATCTGCCTTCGAGCGATCAACAAGGCGAAGGCTATAACATCTGCCTCCGCACCTGTTTCCAACCCTGGCTGGTCCGATACCCTGAATATGGCCACCTGGGGGCCCGGGTCCAGTTTCACGTGCACCACTTTATAAATTACCCTTAAAACCTCCTTCCAGTAATCCTCTAGCTTTGGACAGGACCAAAACATATGAACATGATTAGTGCCCCCCCCCCAACTTTCACACACATCTTCTACTCCTTCAAATAATTGCTCATCTATCCCCTTGTGAGATGTGCTCTGTATACCACCTTCAGCTGTATCAGCCCCAACCTCACGCACAAGGTGGAGGCATTTACTCTCCGGAGCACCTCACACCAGAACCCCTCCTCCATATCCGCTCCCAACTCTTCCTCCCACTTTGCTTTGATCCCTTCCAGTGGTGCCTTCTCCTCTTCCAATATAGCTCCATAAACCACTGACACCAGCCCCTTCTCCAGTCCCCCTGTCGTCAGCACCTCCTCCAGCAATGTGGAGGCCGGCTCCACTGGGAAGCTCTGTATCTCCTTCTGGCAAAATCTCGAACCTGCATGTATCTAAACATTTCCCCCTGTTCCAGCCCATACTTCGCTCAGCTCCTTCAATCCTGCAAACCGACCCCTAAGAAACAAATCTTTTAGTGGCTTAATCCCATTCTCCTCCCATTTCCGAAAATTTCCATCCCACTTCCCTGGCTCAAATCTGTGGTTCCCCCGAATCGGCATTTCCCTTGACCCTGCCCCCAACCCGAAGTGTTGGCGAAGCTACCTCCAAATTCTCAATGAAGCTATTATTACCGGATTCCCTGAGTATTTCCCCGGGGTTATCAGGAGCGGCGCTGTTGCTAGTGCTTTCAATCCCGACCCCCTGCACAAACTCTCCTCCATTCTGACCCACTGGGAATCAACCCCTGACCCAGCTCCGCACCTTCTCCACATCCGCCCATCTGCATCCTATTAATGGTATGCAAAAGAGGTTCTCACCGGTCAGTCTCTGGTACTTTTTCTGACCCGCCATGGCGTGCACCAATGGAAGATGTTGTATTACTGGATAACAATTGAGAAAGGAAACTTTACATTTCTTCCAACTGGAATGGCACAATTGCTGAGATCAACCAGCATAGGGGTGACTCAGCACCATGCAGGATTTGAACATAGGAACTCCCTGGGCCGCATTCCCTTAGTAAACAGCAACAAATGAGGATTGAAAAAGCCTATTGATAAGGTTGAGAACGGTGAGAGTTTCTCAGTGGTGGCTCTGTTGAAACTTAATTTGTTCGATCCTTCCTTCTACTTTGCCTCTCTGCGCAGATGAAAATGTGAACTTGGAGGACGGCCCATGGGATGATGTCCACGTTATCACTGGAGCCCTGAAACTCTTCTTCCGAGAGCTATCTGAGCCACTTTTTCCATTCAGCCATTTTGAGAGCTTCATTTCTGCAATGAGTAAGTAAAATTGGAATGTTTATATTCGGAGTAACACTGTCCTTTTTAGCTCCCAGTTGCTGCTTTTATGAACAGCTGATGGATATGTTAAAATTGGTAAGTAGCCTGTGACATTTCCCATGACCAGTTGATGTTTATATGTTATATATATATTTAAAACAGGATGGTGCCAAAATTGGGAGAGAGATTACAGAATTTTACTCAACAAAACCCACTAGCAATCCAAACCTGTAACTATACCATTATTATTTTTTAAAATCATAAATTTAGAGTACCCAATTAATTTTTTTTACTTGAGAGGCAATTTAGCGTGGCCAATCCATCTACCTTGCACATCTTTGTGTTGTGAGGGGAGAACCACGCAGCCACAGGGAGAATGTACAAACTCCGCACGGTCAGTGACCTGGGGCTGGGATCGAACAAAACCATGTTGCCTATCACTAACAAGTCCATTTGCTTTCAAATGTGAATAAATCCTGTTCCTTCTCCAACAGCCTCCCCACCACTGACGTCAGGCTCACCGGCCTATAAATACTTGAGTTATCCCTGCTTCCCTTCTTGAACACAGGGCCAACTTTGGCTATTCTCCAGTCCTCTGGAATCTCACCTGTGGTCAAAGATGATGAAAAGATGGCAGTTAGATCCCCAGCTATTTTCTCTCTTGCCTCCCACAGTAACCTGGGATATATCCCATCTGGCCTAGGAGACTTGTCTACCTTAATGAGTTTTAAGATATCCAACACTTCCTCCTTCATTATGCTGATATGTCCTAGAGTATTCACACACCCATCCCTAACCTCAACATCCGTCATGTCCCTCTCCTGGGTGAATACCGGGTATCCAAAGTCCTTATTAATGCTCTCACCCACTTCCTCTGACTCCATGCATAACTTCCCTCCTTTGTCCTTGAGTGGGCATACTCTTTCCCTAACTACCCTCTTGCTCCTTATATATGTATATAAGGCCTTGGGATTTTCCTTGACCCTACTTGCCAATAACATTTCATTGCCTCTTTTAGCCCTCCTAACTTCCCATTTGAGTTTGTTCCTGCTTCCCCTATATTCTTCAAAAGCTTTGTCTGTTTTTAGTTGCCTAGACCTTTTGTATGCTTCTTTTTTCTTTTTAACTCGGCTCACAATTTCCCCTGTCATCCATGGTTCCCTCATCCTGCCATTTCTGTCCTTCATTGTCACAGAGACAGCGGTCAACAAACCAGGGGCTGGTTTAGCTCACTGGGCTAAATCGTTGGCTTTTAAAGCGGACCAAGCAGACCAAGCAGGCCAGCAGCACGGTTCGATTCCCGTACCAGCCTCCCCGGACAGGCGCCGGAATGTGGCTTTTCACAGTAACTTCATTGAAGCCTACTCGTGACAATAAGCGATTTTCATTTCATTTAAATGGTTCTGTCAAATTTTCCGTCCCGCCCAGGATGATTACCGTGGCTGGCGCGACCAGAAAACTTACCCCAACATTTCACCCTGATGACCTTATATAAAATAAGCAAATCTCATCCACTCACTGGGCTGAATGTTATGGGGGTGGAGAGGGGTGTTGTACCGCCTGCAGGCCCCCCTCCCCCACCCCCGGAAGAAATGTCAGTCCCAAAGTGATCAATGTCAAAAGAGGCTGCCCCTCTGCTATAACACACTGTCAGCAGCATTCGCGATGTGAAAGTGGGACTTCCCATCCTAGCGGGTGCTGGTCCCACTCTTAGGAATTGCTGGCCAGCAACTCTAGCAGTCTCAGCTGCACCAGTATTCAGAAGTTGGTACTGATGGGATTCTGACTAGCCCCACGGATGTGGAGGCCATGACCTACACAAAGAGGTAAGTTCAGGGTTTTGAACTGGGAGGGATTAGGGAGCCTGGGGAGGGATGGTAGGAGCGAAAGGGGCGGTGGGTTTTGAGGGCCATGTGGAAAGGTATAGTTGCGGAGGGAAGAGGATGGGATTGTAGGGGGACGCCCCCAGTGTGCACAGGACACCCCCAAAGGACGTAGCCTGCTTGGTTCTCACCTTTTAGCCATTTTGGTTAATAAAAAGTGTGCCCACCCCTTCCCATACAAACTGCATTATGGTATGGGCAGCTTGATATTATCCTGGTAACAAGCTCAATTGGCTGATAGTTAGTTTTTTGAAATGGTGGATGAGTTACCAATTCTGGCACCCTCCTGCCTATTGTTTAACGGGGAAGGGGATCAGGGATGGGCAGGAACGCAGTGAGCTCGGCACCTGCCTTATTTTATGGAACATGTTCATCGAGGTGGAGAAAGGGGCGTAAAATCCAGCAACTTGTATTCCTTTGGTGATAACCATCCATAAACTGAATTAAATGTGAAAGGTGGTTCTCTTGTGAAATGCAGTAATTGGTTTTGTCTCATTGTTACCGTATGCACCATCTCTTGAGTTTATGTTGAACTGCCACTCAGATGAACCCTTGACAGATTGACATTTGCGGGTCTGGAAGTAAGGTGCCTGTCAACCCTAAACGGTCACGGCACAAGAAAACAGAACTGGCAAAATCTGAGGCAAAGTCAATTTTTTCCCCCAAAAAAACTGGATTGAATATTCCTGACTCCTTTTAAAATGTTTCCTTTTTTTAAAACAGAATTGGGAGATCCTGGTCAGCGCTTGTCATATGTAAAAGACTTAATCCACTCACTCCCGATATCCAACCATGATACAATGCAAGTTCTCTTCAGACACCTGTGCAAGTGAGTACCTGCTTTCACTCCAGATAAAGTGCATCATATGAAACCCCAAAAAGCAATGAGAGTGAAGTTACCCTATTTCCAAGTTCCTGTTGCTCCTCAAATCTTTTGTGTTGGTTAATTGTATTTGCTAACGTAGCAGCTTAACATATTTGCAACAAGTCAGATGTCTCTTGGATATGGACCCTGATGGTTGTTGACACCGTAAAGCAATATGAAGATTTAGAGAAGAAAGCTCCATTTGAACTGACAAGCCCAAAGCAGTTGTTTAGCACAGGGCTAAATCGCTGTGCTTTGAAAGCAGATCAAGCAGGCCAGCAGCACGGTTCGATTCCCGTAACAGCCTCCGCGAAAAGGCGCCGGAATGTGGCGACTAGGGGCTTTTCACAGTAACTTCATTGAAGCCTACTCGTGACAATAAGCGATTTTCATTCCATTCATCTACTCTCCTGATCCCTCCAGTCAAATTCTCTCCGGAAACATATTCATTTGTTGCTCAAACCCATTCAAAATGTTTTTACCATCGTTTTTAACTCATTCTATAGGTGGAATGACCAGCCCTGATTCTCCATGAGATCGTCCATTGCCGCCAAATGTTAACGGACTCTGGGCTGTGCCGCCAAATTTCCCACGTCAGGTCCCCCCACAGTGAGACCGGTGATAAATTTTGGCAGATTTTCCCACGGTAGAGGTGACTCGCCTTCTGGGCCAACCAAAGCCAGTGTCGATTTGCTTGGCTTGCCTATCCTGCTGCTGGGCAGCCCGTAACAGTGGGTTGACTTTGTCGGGACTGGAAGATCTCGCCCCGCAGGAAGGACTGGAAAATCCTGCCCATTATGTCAAACAGCTGCAACTTTTATTTATTCTTAACTTCTAAATGATGTCCTTTTAAGTTTTGGAAGCATCCATAAGTGGAGATCATTTTCTTGGTCAATTTTCTCCATCTCCATCATCTTCTTTCAATAAAAACTGGTAGACACAGGACGACATCAGGCGGGGATTCCAACCACCCCCCCCCCCCCCCCCCCCCCCCCCCGCCCCCCCCAACCCCGCGCGGCATGTTTTTTGGCGGCAGAGGCGGCTCGCCATTGGCTACCAGTGAGATTTTCAGGACCCACCAATATCTACGGTATTTTGCATGGCCCGCCAGTCCTGCCACTGGGGAACCCGCCATGTGGGGGGGGGGGAGTATGTGGCGACTAGGGGCTTTTCACAGTAACTTCATTGAAGCCTACTCGTGACAAGCGATTTTCATTTCATTTTTCATTTAATTTCTTTAATTCGGGTCAACTATTCACTCTTTCTTCACTGAGGACTTCCATGTTTAGATTTTTTAAAAGTCTTCAACCAAATACAAACAAAGATGGGAAGCATTGTAAGCTGTGTCAACTGAAGCATAACCTTATGAAGAGATGTGCTCTGTGGATATAGGGTGATGGAAAAGAGTGTGCCCGGGAAAGTATACTGACTTTGCAGAGGCTATCACTGGGTTGGAGTTCTTGAGTCACAGTGGTAGTGTCCCTACCTCTGGGCCAGAAACTCTGAGTTCCAATCCCGTGCCAGGATTTGTTGGCTGCAGAAGGCTGCAATCAACCCAAGAATCCTACCAATACCTCTCACTATTCCCCAAGGACACCCCCCACTATTCCTCAAGGGGACGTCCCATTATTCCCCAAAGGGGAAAAACAAGTGTGTGAAGATATGCTAAAGAAAAACATTAGGTTGTAATAAACAAGGAAAATGCAATCATTCAGATGTGAACTGGCCGAAGATTGACCCTCAGTCTTTGTTGATTTATTGGATCTCAGTTGGGGTTAAGGTAAAGGTGCTATAATTTGCCTAATTGTTCTCAACCTCAAAGATGCAGGAGCAACTGGGGGTCCTAAGGCATGTTTCGAAGTTGTGTATGAATCTTGTTGCGCCTGATTTGGAGTTGGGACGCGATAGTTGCAAAACCTCGCAAGAGTTTTTAAATAGGTACCCCCACTCAACCCTATCAAACGCTTTTTCAACGTCCATTGAAATAATCATTGGGGAGGGGGATAGAACGACTTTTAACAATCTCCATACATTGGCTGACAACTGCCGGCCCTTAACAAAACCAGTCTGCTCCTCCGATATCACTTCCAGAAGGCAGTGCTCCAAATGCATTGGCAACACCTTCACCGACAACTTAGCATCAACGTTCAACAGCAAAATGAGTCTGGCCGACCCACACCCGTAAGATTCTTATCCTTCTTCAGGATGAGGGAAATCAATGCCTGCGCCAATATGGCCGGCAACACCTCACAAGCCAAGGAATCATTGAACATATCCAGCACCACTGACCCGCAAACCTTTAATAAAATTCCATACGGAACCCATTCGGACCGGAGCTTTAATCCGAAACACTTTATAACCCCCTCCCAACTCATCATTGCCTCCATCTCTTCCCTTCTCCGCTGCTTCACCACCAGGAAGGACAACCCATCCAAAAATTGCATCATTAACTGTCTTTCCTCTGGAGGCTCTGACTTATATAACTCTCGGTAAAAGGCCTCAAATGCCGTAATAACCTTCCCTGGCCGGAAACCAACCCGCCACTCGAATCCCTTATCTGCATTATCTTCCAGGAGGCAGTCTTCTGCCTCAGCTGTTGCGCCAAAAGACGACTCGCCTTCTCCACATATTCGTAGAAGCTCCCGTTTGAGAATCGCAGCTCATTCACCGCTTTTCCCATTGAGAGCAGCTAAAAATCCATCTGCAGTTTCTTCCCAGTTACCAACAACTCCAGTGCTGGTGCAATCAGTACTGGGTGGTCCACCACGAGAACGTAATCTACCTGCCTCTGCCTCTCTACCCTTCCAGATGTATCCCTATGCGCCTTGTAAGATATTAACCCCTAGCAACCACCTTCAGAGCTTCCCAGAGTGTGGAAGGCAAAACTGCAGAATCCCTTGTCCACGAGCAACCCTGTATTCAATCTCCACGGGGATCGCTGAGCGGGGCCCAGCTCCAGCATCAGATCCACAAAATGTGGAGCATGATCCAAGATAACGATCGCTGAGTACCCCGCCTCTTCACCCCAGAAAGAGTTGACCTACCCACCAAAAAGAAGTTGACCAGGAGTATTCCCAACGGACGCATGAGAAAAAAGAAAACTCCTTAAATCTCCATGGGTCTGCCCCCAATCTGCTCCATAAAGACCAACGTCAGTTTGCTACCCCTGATTGACTCAGACTTAGGACTTGACCTATCCAACCCGGATCCAAAACACAATTGAAGTCCTTCCCAGAATTAATTGATGTGAATCCAGATACAGGATAGAAGCCAACACCTTATTGATAAACGCTGTATCACCCCAGTACAGCGCATACACCTGTACCAATACCACCAACGTGCTCGCCAACGACCTCCTGCCTGGGGACGGCAATATTTTAGCAGTTGAAAAAGATACTCTCTTGTTAATCAACAATGCAGCCCCCAGGCCCTACCATCGAAACCCAAATAGTATATCTGCCCCCACCCATCTGTTTGGTAACCTTGTTTGGTCCTTGATACGCAAATGAGTCTCGTGTAAAAATACTACATCTGCCTTCAAACTTCTCAGGTGTGCAAAGACCCGTGGCCTTTCTACTGAGCCATTTAGCCCCCTTACATTCCAAGTTATCAACCGAACAGGGAGCCTTCCGTACCACCACTCCCCCGCCCCACAGTCAACCATACCCACCATGTGAGCTAATTCAGCTGCATCTCGGCGAGTGCCAATACCATGCCCACCCAAGATGGCCGCTAAAGCCCCCATAAGACGAGAACAAAAACAAATAATCGTCACCATCAGCAATTCACCCCTCCCCCTTCCCACCTCCCTACCCCACCTCCCAACCACACCACAATAAACAAGCAAACAGCCAAAAGGAGAACAAAAGCCTCTCCCACCCCCAACCCCAAACAAAACAAGAACAAAAATCTTAAACTCTTTACCTAAAAGAAAAATCCTAACGTATTGAGCTGCAGATATTCCCCCACTCCTCCGCTCCTGTTAACCAACTTTACAGCTAGCAAGGTGACCCCCGCACAGGGTAAAACCAGAAAAATCATCTTACCGAAAAATAACCCCCACCCCCACCGTCCACATCTAACTTTAATATAAAATGATAGAGGCGAAAAAGAAAACCAACACCCATCCTCCAAACAATCCCAATACAAACTCCAAACTTGTCCAGAAAAGCCCCAGCATTTCCCCATAACTGTGTCCTCTCACCTACAATACAAATATCCCACAATAAATACAAGCACAAATGCCCCTAACAATTCACATATTAGTTCGCCCCCAGTCCATGTTTCTTTACAAACTCATCCGCTTCATCTGGTGCATCAAACTAATAGTCTCTCTCTTTAAAAAGTCACTCAAGGACTGGCCGGGCACCAGACCGAACCGCACATTACTTTTGTACAATGCGGCCTTGGCCTTGTTGAATGCCGCACGCCTCCTAGCCAGCTCCGCTCCCATGTGCTGATATATGCTGATGGTGTGGTCCTCCCATCTAGAGTCTTGATGGTCCTTCGCCCACCTCATGACCTGTTCCTTGTCTTGGTATCTGTGAAACCTGATGACGATCACCCTTGGTGATTCCCCAGATTGGGCTTCAATTTATCAACTGATGGGCCCAGTCCAATGCAGGAGGGGATGGCAGTCGCCCTCCCCCACTATCTTCCCAAACATCTTGGACGTATCGTCCGTAGGATTTGGGCCCTCTAGGACCTCCAGCAGCTCAACGATTCTTAAATTCTGCTGTCTGGAGCCGTTTTCCAGATTGTCCACCTTTGCCTCCAGGTCTTTATGTCTTTCAGCCATCGCCACCTCCAGGGAAACAATCCAGTCACTCTGGTCCAAGTGTATCACCTCCACCCTTTGTATCACCGCACCATGCTCCTCCACCTTCTGATCCGTCTTCACCTAGGCAGTGCGGATGGGGGCCAGAGGTCCTTCATTGCGTTCTCAAGGTCCTCAGGGAGTCCCTACCACTGACTTTTGAATTCATAGCTTTCCACAATCTTGACAGTCCATGGAGAAGCCAGTCGCAGCAGGAGCCTCAGCCATTTTCTCCACCAGCGAGGCTTGAGGGACTTCTGAGTCCGACGCCACTTTTTTGCCCGACTACTGCCTTGTGTTATTTAGAACAGTACAGCACAGAACAGGCCCTTCGGCCCTCAATGTTGTGCCGAGCCATGATCACCCCACTCAAACCCACGTATCCACCCCACACCCGCAACCCAACAACCCCCCCCCCCAACCCCACCTTTATTAGGACACTACGGGCAATTTAGCATGGCCAATCCACCTAACCCGCACATCTTTAGACTGTGGGAGGAAACCGGAGCACCCGGAGGAAACCCACGCACACAGGGGGAGGACGTGCAGACTCCACACAGACAGTGACCCAGCCGGGAATCGAACCTGTGACCCTGGAGCTGTGAAGCATTTATGCTAACCACCATGCTACCCTGCTGCCCCTATATTTTATGTGGGGACCTTATCCCATTTAAACTACTCAAATTCCCCACCAAACATCACCCATAAACTGTGAAAAGGGCCAAAATCAAGGTACCCTGGTGGGAGCCACCGCGTATGTGACTGTTTACCACAAGGAAGCTGAAGGGAAGAACTTTGATGCCCATGACAGCATTTTCTTAACTTTTTTTTTGTCCTCATTTTGTTTTTTTACATAGAATTTACAGTGCAGAAGGAGGCCATTCGGCCCATCGAGTCTGCACCGGCTCCCGGAAAGAGCACCCTACCCAAGGTTAACACCTCCACCCTATCCCCATAACCCAGCAACCCCACCCAACACTAAGGGCAATTTTGGACACTAAGGGTAATTTATCATGGCCAATCCACCTAACCTGCACATCTTTGGACTGTGGGAGGAAACCGGAGCACCCGGAAAAACCCACGCACACACGGGGAGAACGTGCAGACTCCGCACAGACAGTGACCCAAGCCGGAATCGAACCTGGGACCCTGGAGCTGTGAAGCGATTGTGCTATCCACAATGCTACCATGCTGCCCCATGGTAGCATGGATTCATCGACAGCTCCACAGGGACTGGCCAAGGAACCACAATAGAATAGTTTATTGAAGTGGTTATTCTTGGGATTGGTTCATTGCGAATCTAAGCGCTTTAATTTGGGTGTATTTTAGGATCGAACAATAATGTCATAAAATGAAACGTAGCTTTCAAAGTTGTATTAATCTCCTTCACTCTCTTCCAGTGTGATAGAATGTCGCAACCAGAATCGGATGAGCTCTCAGAGTATGGCCATCGTGTTTGGTCCAACCCTCCTGAAACCTGAGACAGAGACAGGAAACATCGCGGTCCATATGGTCTACCAGAATCAGATTGTGGAATTCGTCCTTAACCAGTACCAGCACCTTTTCAACGATAGCCAGGAATTGGCAGTTATTAGATGAGCGACACAGTGGGGCAGTCCAGCCTCACACAGTGACTGGTGTGTTTGTGTGTATGTGTGTGTGTGTGTGCGCTTACATAGAGTAATGAGGATGTAGAGGTATCTGCACACATTGGACCTTGCCAGACATGGCCTTATGTAAAAAGAAGGAAGGCTGTTCTTCAGAACATGGTCTGACTCAACTTCAAGACTATTGGAGAAGAAGCGTTCAAAGTGGGTAGTATTCTTAGTGGACAGTGCATTGGACCCTGTATGAGTGAGCCTCTCCTTCCGCTGGACAATACCGCTTTGCTGCCATGCCTATTTTTAAAAAATATTCGGCGATCCTTGTATCTGGATCCATGAAGAGGTGCCAAGCTTATTTCAACTTCCACCTGGAAGCAATTTCTGCAGAGCCGACTTTACGTTCATGGTGGCCCTTGGAATTCTGTTGACCAGGAGTATTTTGCGATGAATCGGCACACAGCACTTTAAAGTGTGCTTCCCTCTCTGCTGGATGAGACATTTTTACATGCGATCTGACATCAGTAATCAGAGCAGGGTCCAATCCCCAAAGCATTGGATGTTCATGTTTAGCTATTTCTATTTATTGGTATCGTATTTAATTTTTAAAGAAAAAAATCATTGAAGTGGGATAAAGGTAACGCTGTAGATTATATCACAGATGGGCAGCTGAAACCTGTGGAAGAAAGTAGCGGCGGAAATGATTTTCCTGGGCTGGTGAGTCAGACAGCCAAGTAAGCAAGGGATTGCACTGTTAGAACTGAGCTCAGTTCCTGCAGCAAGTTAATGGTAAAGGGCCCATTATGCAGAATACCAATAACGTTGAGAAGAGTAAGAGGTAGAATGGGGTAAATGATGTGGCCGTGGTCCGATGATTTCAAATTTAGGTTTTAAACTTGCATGTTGTCGGAAGTAGAATGGTGAGGAGGTAAGGTATTTCGGGTTTCCAAGCTCTTGGAAAAAAATTAGTTTGGAGTAGCAGACAGCACAATCCAATCTTTCTGAATTCCATATGATCGTCTCAATGGTAGCCCATTTGAAATAATGCCAATTGGAAAGGAAGTATTAATCTTATCTTCCGACATTAAGGTTGCTGATTAGAGCTGATATTGCTTTCCTGATGAGGAGCCTCACCCACCAACCAGGCAATCTGTGGGTACTTTGCCATGACTTCCTATAGCGTAGAACAGACCTGGATGTGGGTGGTGATATGGCCAGATGAAGTCAGTATTGTTGTGGGATTCAGCCTCAAGATCTGTGAATCATCCAGAAGGTCGATTAGTAGAGAAAGTGACGGTAGGCAATCTCAGAAAAGTCACAGAAAGAAGCAGAACAATTAGAATGAACACGAGGAGACAATATGGGGAAGGTTGAGAGCATTTGGCAAAGGAAACAAGCACAAAAAGAAATGCCGAGCATTCTGCAGTGATGTGATAGAGGTGTGTACATTTTTGAGAGTTCTGACGCAGAACATGAGGTAAAGCTGCTTCAGAAGCAGGAGGATCAGTAACCAGAGGACAAGGATTTCAGATCATTATCAAAAGAAGCAGGTAAGGAGTGAGCAATAGTTTTTAATCCTGTGAGTTGTGATCTGGATGTAGTAATTTTTAAAGGTGAAATTATATATATATATTTGTATACTCAAAAGTGTTAAAATTAGGGAAAGACAAGGTGGTGAAGTTAATTGTATCGCTCTTTCAAAAAGGCAGTATGAGCCTATCGGGCGGAATGGCCTTTTTCGTTGGTGCAAGATTATACGG
Organism: Scyliorhinus canicula; assembly: GCF_902713615.1. Taxonomy (NCBI): domain Eukaryota; kingdom Metazoa; phylum Chordata; class Chondrichthyes; order Carcharhiniformes; family Scyliorhinidae; genus Scyliorhinus; species Scyliorhinus canicula. The sequence goes on from NC_052164.1 coordinate 40,991,209, forward strand.
CTGTCTGCAGTTAGGGTTAAGGCCATTGATTTACCATTGGAAACAGTTGTCGTAGAGGTGTGACACATTGTGGGCAAATGTAATATTTGTGGTATAACCTGTAGCGAGCGTTTGAGTACAACAGCAGGGATCTGGCATCCTTAATTGTGTGATTCAGTGTCAGAGCTTATAAACAAAAGCAAGACACTGTGGATACTGGAGATCTGAAATAAAGACAGAAAGTGGTGGATAAACCCAGCAGGTCTGGCAGCATCTGTGAACAGAGAAACAATTAGCATTTCATGTCCATATTGCGGTGCAGACTTGATAGGCTGAGTGGCCTAATTCTGCTCCTGAGACTTATGGTCTAAGTCCAAAGAATCGTTTTTTAAAAAAAATATTTTTATTAAGGTCTTGTCATTTTATACAAAAATACAAACAACTAAAAAGGACAATAAACCAATCTACGCAACCCCCTCTCTCAAAACGAGCACCCTCCCCACCTTCCAGCCCCCTCTAGCAGCTAACAGTGCCAAAGAATCATATTGAACTTGAAATGTTAAATCTGATTCTCTCTCCACAGATGCTGCCAGACCTGCTTGAGTTTATCCAGCATTTTCTGTTTCAATGGAATTTAACTATGCTTCTATGTCTTTGACCTGCTCATAGAATGAGCCACTGCTCTTTTTGAAATGCAAAGTGTTTGTAAGATTTGCAGAGAGGGGTTAAAGAGAAAAACTGACAGATGTGGGGAATGTGGGGAAAACACTTTGGGGATCTACCTGACCCACCCGCCAAGATCCACCTCCACCACCACCATTCAGATCTCTGCAGAGCAACATTCACAGTCAATGGAGACAGCTATTGTCGTCCTGTGTCTCTCAGCCAGTGTCCAGAGCGCATTGTCAACTAAACCTCCAAGAAGTCGAAATTGATCACAACATTGATCTGACACTGTAATCTTAACAAGTCTCCTGATTGATCTTAAAGTATCCTATTGATAACTCCTGACACAAATATAATCTCTACCCAAATATCACCTCCTGACCCATATTTAATCTCCTGACTGCCCGGTTGCATTTGGTTCTCTGAGACGTCTTGTGAGAGCAGCTGTTATGAAGAGGTGCTCATAGCACAGAACCATGCACTTTGGAAGAGGACCAGGAGTTAGCGCGACACCACCCTCAATTTAAATTTAAATTAATTGGGTGAAAATATATTCTATTATGTGCAAAATAATGGTGCAGGTTGCTGATAGGCGTCTGCAGGATGACACAGAGCACACATTCATAATATGTACGCTGCAAGCTTTATCTGATATCTCCTAACAGGTTTCCTCCCAATTCTCTTTGCCCACACCTTACGGTTTCAGTTAACTAAGATGCTACGGCATCAGGGCAGTTCCTGTGTAACACAATGCTGAATCTGCCGATCCAAGAAGCATAAGAACATAGCAACAGGAGTAGGCCATTCAGCCCATCGAGCCTGTCCCACCATTCAATGAGATCATGGCTGATCTGTGGCCTAACTCCATATCCCTTTGGCCCATGTCTCTTAATATCTTTGCTTAACACAAATCTATCTCGGATTTAAATTTAACATCTGTTCTAGCTTCAACTGTTGTTTGAGTGAAGAAGTACTTCCTAAATTCTCCCCTGAATGGTCTAGCCTTAATCTTTACACTATGCCCCCTATTTGAAGAATCTCCAAACAGAGGTCATTGAGCTCACAAACACAAACACTGGAGCTGTATGTACTGTATTTATTCAAAGTTTCCTCATTGATTTGAAGCCGTTAATTTGACTGAATTGAGGTGGGAGTGTTTATTTTCCTTTAAATGAACTCCACACAGTGTGAGACTAACTGCAGGATCAGGTTTGGCAACTATCGCTCTAGTAGGATTCAAAGTGAGAACTTCAGCCCGACTCTTAAATTCTGCTGCCCCTTTCATCTTTAACCCTTACAAAACCACTTCTGTTCATCTGGAAGGGTAAGATAACCAAGGCCTTTGGCAACATAGTCTGTCTGCAGAATATCCTGTTTTCTGTGCGAGATAATGATTGGATTGCCTGGAGAGCAGTGAGCAAATGACTGAGCATAGCTTACGATGCAAGGAAGTGAAAAGATTGAAGACTCGTGAAACAGAGCAGTTCTCAAAAAATTACTTTTTAAAAAATAAAATGGGCAGTCTGGATAAGATTACTCCACTTAAAAGGAAAAAGTTCTTACCAATGTAATAAAACCCATCAGAAAATTCAAGCTCTTTATTTTTTTTAAAAGGGGCCTTACCCACAATGTAATGGATTGTATGATTGTAACTTTAACTTGCTTCCTGCACTATTTTGCACACACTGTTTAACACCTTCATTGGGCAGTAATTTCTTGTGCTTGGCGTTTTAATGGAGTTGTTAAGCCAGTGTGCTAAACTTGCACACACAATGTTTGCAAAAACCAGTCTGGGTTAAGAAGGAGCTGTTTTGAAGCTGCCATTGAGGAAAGGCGGTTGCTAAGCAATCCATTTAATGCAGCAAACACAGAAGCCATGCATTTTCTTGTGATCAAACCTACTCCCAAGTCCCATAAAATTCGAAGATACGGTTCCATTAATCTGCAGATTCCTTCGAATGCACAATTGCGTTATTTGATATGTGTCTGTCTTGTTACCTTTTGAGAACGTAACTTTCGGGAGAAATTGTAAATAACTTTAAAAAACGATTCAAAAGTTATGTATGTTATTTAAAATCACTTCAGGTGAAACCGAACTAAGGTTCTGGGTTTGTTATTTTAAGAAATGAGTAATTCTATGGGGTTTGTTCTGAAACTGGCTCTTGCCTCAAATGTAATGGATATCGTCAACCCCAGCTCTTAAAGGGAGCGTTGGTGTTAAACTTTTCAACCTTTACCTATAGTGCTGGTTGCTTGGAGAAATTCAAAGCTTGAAATCCCGTTGTCTTAGTATATTGAATTTAAAGTCCAGCATGAAAATACCGACGTGATAAATATCTAGTATTAGCCAAGGAAAAATTCTATGATGATGCTTCTAATGTTTCCCGAAGGCCATTGTACAAAGATCAGCTGTTGCAGGACCCAGGTTCAACCCGCAGTCTCACGCGCAATGTGCTGCACACATTGTAATTGGACTCAATTCCTCTGGGCCGGGGAAGGGGGAGCAAATATCAACTGTGATTCCTACTCCAGATCAATGTCCATTGACCCACTGCTCATTTGAACATGAAGGTGAGGACATTGGTAGGATTCAGTTGAAAAATACCTCCCACAGTTCACTAACCTTGCCCACATTCGCACAATGGTTTCCTTGAGTGATGGAGCCCTACCACAGGAGAATGGAAATTGGGAAAATGTACAATTGGACGCTCCAATGCTATTTTTATGGCTGGTTTTGTATATACTAGACAAGTCAGCAGTCACGTTATGTGTACTCTGCCCAGAGGCATGTCCTCGGCTCATTATTTGCTGATGCTTCATCTTGAGCCATTGTACTGATATTTTTGTCAGTGTTGATCTGCCATTGCCTTCCACTCTCGGGGGAAGTGCAAAGAGGCAGGTGCCAAGTTTGTCTGAGCTGGAATGGGAATTGAATCCATGCCATTGGTATTATTCTGCACCACACGTTAGCCATCTAGTCAACTGGGCTAAATAGCCCCATCCAGTTGGCAGGATATATTGGAAAATAGTGGGTCACATGACCATTAGCTCCCTTTATATGATTGCCATTCGTGGGGACTCTAATGCAATTGGGTATCTACCCGCATAATGTACAAGGCCAGCATCCTCTGACCGTGAGCTGAACTTCCATTTCACCTCAGGTCAAAAATCGCACCCTTTCACCTCTGTAACATTGTCAATTTACACGTCTCCCTCAGCCCTCCATTTCTACAGCCCTCATCACGCCATCTTTACCTCAGGGATTCATGTCCCAAACAGTCTATTTGCTGTCCTTGATTGATCTCAAGATTCCATTCACCACAATATCCACCCCCCCCCCCCCCCTCCCCTGACCAGTCCCCTGCCCTTCAGCCTCATTTAATCTATAAGGGGAAACCTCTCCAGCCAAAACATTCCGTTTCTTTGACTTGGAAGACTGTCCTCTCCCCACCACTAACAGACTGGGATGTTCCTCAGTCACTGCACCTCACTCCACCGGGATACCTTTTAAAACCACTCCACCTTTCCTACCTCCCTCCAACTCCTCAGCTCCCCAGACAAGTCTATCATTTGATTATGGTGCCTTCAGTCTCCCCCTCAGCAAATTCCTTTACTTTCTGCTTAGTGACCCTCCCCTCCCCCATGAAGCTTGTTATCAAGTCGCTCATGCTCAGCTTGACTTTCCTGCTTGTGAAACGAGATGTCACCTCGCCCTCTTAATTTATGACCCCCCCTATGTATAGTGCACTGAAACCTTTCTTTGTATAAATACGAGTGCTTGTATATATTTAAGTACGATTCTGTTTAGGAATTGTAGCTTCGCCTCCACTTTATCTATCCTGCCAGTTACCTCTCTGGCGTCTCACTGCTGTTACCTGCAAGATGATTTAATGAATGATGGAATTATTGGAGCTTTATTGCACAGGTCGGCAAAATGTGTACATGAACATTTTTCTGTAATAAATGGATATATTGTAAAACTTTGGAAAATTCTCAAATTTGTTTGAATGTTAATTAATTGTTTTTGTCTCACCAGATTGTTTGGGGGTGGGGGGAAGGAGGGCTTGCATTTAAGTAGCACCTTTCACATCCTCAGAATATCCCAAAATGCTTTAAAACCCATTAACTACTTTTGAACTACTGTTATAATGAAAGCAATGTAACAGGCAATTTGGACACTGCAAACTCCCACAAACCACAATGAGATTACAATAAGTTAATCTTTTGATGCTAGGTGAGGGATAAATATTGGTTAGGGCATGGTTTTTCATCAAGTTGTGACTATGGGAACTTTTTTATCATCCTGAGAAAGCAGATGGGAGCCTCAATTTAACATCTCATTTGGGAGACAGCACCTCTGGCAATGCTGCACTTCCTCAGTCTGCCATGGGAGTGTTCAGCTGAATTGTGCTAACGCCTCTGGAGCGGCAGTTGAACCCAGATCCTTCTGCCTTAGAAATAAGAGTGATACGGACTAAATTCAAGCTGACAGGGTATTGGGCGGCTTTTATTACTTGACCCAAGTGTCCTTCACATAAAATCTTAAAAACCATTAAATGTTTGTGTGCTCTACAGCCATGTTGATGATTGGGAACCTCATGATCTTGAATCCACCTTTGTCCCAATACCCACACAAACATACGTGCCTCAAAATGACATTGACACGGAATAGCCTGGTCTACTTCCCTAACCCAGGGCACTGAGGCTAATGCCAAATGTTTCACCAGTAACCTGGCTTAGATCCTGTCATCACACCACTGTTTTAATCAGATCAGAGACATCTGAATGAAATAACTTTGACAGGAAATTCCAGTTGTGATTTGTATTGAAACCTCAAGGTCGGGATTCTCCGGTCTCTGACGCTGAAATCATGTTCGTCGATTGGCCGGAGAATCCCTCTTTGCGACGAAATCTGGGGTGGTGCTGTTTTTGCGATGCCCCGCCCCCTTCAAAGCCGTATTGACGGCCTCAGGATGGTACCTGAGGACCTCCCTCCCGATGCTTCTCCCCTGACTGGCCGAGTTCCCGACGGCGTTGGTCTCTTATGCTATTTTTATGACCGAAACTCGGCGTGGCGGCTGCGGACTCAGTCCAGCGGCACCACAGTCGGAGGAGAGCAAATCCGCGGGGAATGGGACTTTGGCAGGGGCTGGGGGCACTGTTGCAGGGGGAGGGTCTGTGAGTAGCGAGCCTGGCCAAAGGGGGGGGCACCATTTGGCAGGCCGGGTCCGTGCGCGGCTGGCATCATGTTGCATGGCGCGGCTGCTGCAGGCCGCCGCCGTGTGCATGCGCGGCCACGGATCTGGCAATTCTCCTGCTGGAACTGCAGCTAGAGCTGGGTGCTTTATGCAGCCTGCCTGCTAGCCCCCTACCAAATGGAGGATCGGTGGCCTTTTTGCGCCGATTTTTCAGTTGTAAAACGCCACCATTCCCACGCCGGCGTGGGGACATAGCCTGAAAATCGGAGAATCCAGCCTCAGGTCTCTGATTCATTTTTTCAGAGCATGTCGGGCTAAAACTACAGCCAGGATCTGGTGTGTTGCCACGCAGGTGCCTGGTGATAACATTGAACAAAAGGACCATTATCCAACACGAGGCAATACACAAGTGTTTCACATATTGTGCCACAAGTCACATTATGTGATTATCACTGTGGGTCTTAGATTTGTGATCATGGACCAGGATTTACCGGTAATGCCGGAGGCTAGGCTGTTGCTCAACTTTATATTAATTGAACATTAGGTAAGCTATCTACAATGCAGACTTAGATCGAGGCTTCACGTAGAAGTATCTCTCTCCTGCCCTGTTGTCATGTGATATCATTACACTGATGATAAAGATATGGGCGGGATTTTCCATGCAACCCGCTGCATGCTTTGTGGCGGCGGAAGTGGCACCAGTCACATTACCCAGTGATTCACAGCGTGTGGCATCAGTCACATTACCCAGTGTTTCACAGCGTGTGGCACCAGTCACATTACCCAGTGATTCACAGCATGTGGCACCAGTCACATTACCCAGCGATTCACAGCGTGTGGCATCAGTCACATTACCCAGTGTTTCACAGTGTGGCACCAGTCACATTACCCAGTGATTCACAGCGTGTGGCACCAGTCACATTACCCAGTGATTCACAGCGTGTGGCACCCGTCACATTACCCAGTGATTCATAGAGTGTGGCATCAGTCACATTACCCAGTGATTCACAGCGTGTGGCATCAGTCACATTACCCAGTGATTTACACAGTATGGCACGAGTAACATTACCCAGTGATTCACAGCGTGTGGCACCAGTCACATTACCCAGTGTTTCACAGCGTGTGCCATCAGTCACATTACCCAGTGATTCACAGCGTGTGGCATCAGTCACATTACCCAGTGTTTCACAGAGAGTGGCACCAGTCACATTACCCAGTGTTTCACAGAGAGTGGCACCAGTCACATTACCCAGTGTTTCACAGAGAGTGGCACCAGTCACATTACCCTGTGTTTCACAGAGAGTGGCACCAGTCACATTACCCAGTGATTCACAGCGTGTGGCACCAGTCACATTACCCAGTGTTTCACAGAGAGTGGCACCAGTCACATTACCCAGTGATTCACAGCGTGTGGCACCCGTCACATTACCCAGTGATTCATAGAGTGTGGCATCAGTCACATTACCCAGTGATTCACAGCGTGTGGCATCAGTCACATTATCCAGTGATTCACAGCGTGTGGCATCAGTCACATTACCCAGTGTTTCACAGCGTGTGGCATCAGTCACATTACCCAGTGTTTCACAGAGAGTGGCACCAGTCACATTACCCATTGTTTCACAGCGTGTGGCATCAGTCACATTACCCAGTGTTTCACAGAGTATGGCACCAGTCACATTACCCAGTGATTCACAGCGTGTGGCACCCGTCACATTACCCAGTGTTTCACAGAGAGTGGCATCAGTCACATTACCCAGTGATTCACAGAGTGTGGCACCAGTCACATTACCCAGTGATTCACAGAGAGTGGCACCAGTCACATTACCCAGTGTTTCACAGCGTGTGGCATCAGTCACATTACCCAGTGTTTCACAGAGAGTGGCACCAGTCACATTACTCAGTGATTCACAGCGTGTGGCATCAGTCACATTGCCCAGCGATTCACAGCGTGTGGCACCAGTCACATTACCCAGTGTTTCACAGCGTGTGGCACCAGTCACATTACCCAGTGTTTCACAGCGTGTGGCACCCGTCACATTACCCAGTGATTCACAGAGAGTGGCACCAGTCACATTACCCAGTGTTTCACAGCGTGTGGCACCAGTCACATTACCCAGTGTTTCACAGCGTGTGGCACCCGTCACATTACCCAGTGATTCATAGAGAGTAGCACCAGTCACATTACCCAGTGTTTCACAGAGAGTGGCACAAGTCACATTACCCAGTGATTCACAGTGTGTGGCACAAGTCACATTACCCAGTGTTTCACAGAGTGTGGCATCAGTCACATTACCAAGTGTTTCACAGCGTGTGGCACCAGTCACATTACCCAGTGTTTCACAGAGTGTGGCATCAGTCACATTACCCAGTGATTCACAACGTGTGGCACCAGTCACATTACCCAGTGATTCACAGAGAGTGGCACCAGTCACATTACCCAGTGTTTCACAGTGTGTGGCATCAGTCACATTACCCAGTGTTTCACAGAGTGGCACCAGTCACATTACCCAGTGTTTCACAGCGTGTGGCATCAGTCACATTACCCAGTGTCTCACAGAGAGTGGCACCAGTCACATTACCCAGTGATTCACAGCGTGTGGCACCAGTCACATTACCCAGTGTTTCACAGAGAGTGGCACCAGTCACATTACTCAGTGATTAACAGCGTGTGGCACCAGTCACATTACCCAGTGATTCACAGCGTGTGGCACCAGTCACATTACCCAGTGATTCACAGCGTGTGGCACCAGTCACATTACTCAGTGATTCACAGCGTGTGGCACCAGTCACATTACCCAGTGATTCACAGCGTGTGGCACCAGTCACATTACCCAGTGATTCACAGCGTGTGGCACCAGTCACATTACCCATTGTTTCACAGCGTGTGGCACCAGTCACATTACCCAGTGTTTCATAGAGAGTGGCACCAGTCACATTACCCAGTGATTCACAGAGTGTGGCACCAGTCACATTACCCAGTGATTCACAGAGAGTAGCACCAGTCACATTACCCAGTCTTTCACAGCGTGTGGCATCAGTCACATTACCCAGTGTTTCACAGTGTGGCACCAGTCACATTACCCAGTGTCTCACAGAGAGTGGCACCAGTCACATTACCCAGTGTTTCACAGCGTGTGGCACCAGTCACATTACCCAGTGATTCACAGAGAGTGGCACCAGTCACATTACCCAGTGTTTCACAGCGTGTGGCACCAGTCACATTACCCAGTGATTTACACAGTATGGCACAAGTCACATTACCCAGTGATTCACAGCGTGTGGCATCAGTCACATTACCCAGTGATTCACAGCGTGTGGCACCAGTCACATTACCCAGTGATTCACAGCGTGTGGCACCAGTCACATTACCCAGTATTTCACAGTGTGTGGCAACAGTCACATTACCCAGTGATTCACAACGTGTGGCACCAGTCACATTACCCAGTGTTTCACAGTGTGTGGCAACAGTCACATTACCCAGTGATTCACAGCGTGTGGCACCAGTCACATTACCCAGTGTTTCACAGAGAGTGGCATCAGTCACATTACCCAGTGTTTCACAGTGTGGCACCAGTCACATTACCCAGTGTTTCACAGAGTGTGGCATCAGTCACATTACCCAGTGATTTACACAGTATGGCACAAGTCACATTACCCAGTGATTCACAGAGAATGGCACATTACAGATTTACACAGTATGGCACCAGTCACATTACCCAGTGATTTACACAGTATGGCACCAGTCACATTACCCAGTGATTCACAGCGTGTGGCATCAGTCACATTACCCAGTGTTTCACAGAGAGTGGCACCAGTCACATTACCCAGTGATTCACAGCGTGTGGCACCAGTCACATTACCCAGTGATTCACAGCGTGTGGCATCAGTCACATTACCCAGTGTTTCACAGAGAGTGGCACCAGTCACATTACCCAGTGATTCACAGCGTGTGGCACCAGTCACATTACCCAGTGTTTCACAGCGTGTGGCATCAGTCACATTACCCAGTGTTTCACAGAGAGTGGCACCAGTCACATTACCCATTGTTTCACAGCGTGTGGCATCAGTCAGATTACCCAGTGATTCACAGAGAGTGGCACCAGTCACATTACCCAGTGTTTCCCCGTATATTGTCATCTTTATTGTGTGAAAGCCACTAATGCTTGTTGCAGGCTGGCTGACATATTTCTCTTAATAAAAATGATCCTGGCTCTTGCTCTGACTTCTAGTCAACAGCTTATCCTCCCAATTGCGCCTCATAGAATCATGGAAACACTATAGTGCAGAAGGAGCCCATCAAGTCTGCACCAACCCTTGGAAAGACCACTCTTCCGAGGCCCAATCCCACACTCTATTCCTGCAACCCCACTCTAACTGGCAATTTTATCATGGCCAATCCATCTAACCTATACTCTTTGGACTGTGGGAGGAAACCGAAGCACCTGGAGGAAATCCATGCAGACACAGAAGGCGGGATTCTCCAATCCGCTGCCGGGTCGGAGAATCCCTGGGGGGTGGCGCGAACCCCGCCCTGCCGCTGGCTGCCTTATTCTCCAGCTACGTGCGAACCACTGTGCCACCGTGCTGTCCTTTATTCTGTCTGATATTTACCTGAGATGTCCAGCAGATGTCGCTGTGTCACACACCAGATTCCTGAAGCTACCAGTTTACAATTAATGTGAGGATTACTTCTGACCTGTAACAAGTTTTGTCTAAGGATTCTTCCTGTTGAGATAATTTTCAGTACAATTATTCTGAAATAACTTTCTGACCCTTGTAGCTTGGTGGGGAGGGGGGGAGGGGGGGAGGGGGGGGGGGGAGGGGGGGAGGGGGGGGGGGGGGGGGAGGGGGGGGGAGGGGGGGGGGAGGGGGGGGAGGGGGGGGGGGGGAGAGGGCGGAGGGTGCGGTATTTTAATGACTCTAGCTGTTTCGAAGGAGAAATATAACACTTCTCCCTGACGTGTATAAACGTTAAAAATGGTCAGGTGAAAAGAAATGGCAGACCTGAGAAGATGGGTATTCAGAGCAAAAATCTTAACCATGGAACTGAAGAGCCATCAATTGAACGCGAGACGAGTTGCTGTAAAAAAGTTAGGCTTTAATAAGCTAGAACTTAGCCCTGCGGTCGACTACAGAAAATGGCCGACCGCCGGGCGTTCTGACTATTTATATCTCGGTATGGAGGCGTGGTTAACTCAGCCTCTCGACCAATCGGAGAGCTGTCACATAACTGGTCTCAACCAATCGGTCGAGAGGCACATGACCGACCAGGGCCAATGGTAAGCCGGTGTTCTGCACCAATGGCAGACAGCTATGCAAATCATACCATCACATTCACCCCTTGCGGAGAAAGAAGCCGGGGGGGGGGGGGGGGGGGGGGGGGTGATATCAACGAGAGCCAGGGGGTCGGGGGGGGGGGGTGGGGGGAAGAGAACTGGTGGTATGAGTAGCAGCCGGGGAAGGGAGAGAGAACATAAATTTTGTCTTCTTTTCTTTTATTACATTTTATTTTGGGCTTCCCACTGGCCCAGACAATTAACAATAGTACACAAAGTCCCAACAAAGTCCATGGAGGTGTTGTAATTTAAATTGATTCGATCAGTCTTTTCGTGGCCCGTGACGTCCTGGCAGACCGCCGCAGTGGAGTTGGTGACGCTGGTTCAGCCGATGGTGGTGGTTCCACTGACGTCCTGGAGTCCGGGAGCGATGGTCCTTGAACTGTCTCCATCACCCGGGCTGGTGGTGGAGACGCCATGGATGGGGAAGGGGTGGCCTGGGTGGGGCGCTGGGGGGGAAAAAAAACAGGGGGGGGTCTGTGGTGAAGGGGGGGAAGGCCGCACGCCGGCGGGTGCCAGGTCCCGGAGGGAGACCGTGTCCTGCCGACCGTCGGGGTGCTCCATATACGCATACTGCGGGTTAGCGTGGAATAACTGGACTTATTCCACCAACGGGTCGGACTTGTGCACCCGCACATGCTTCCGGAGCAAGATGGGTCCGGGGGCGGCCAGCCACGTCGGGAGAGGGGATCCGGAGGACGACTTCCTGGGGAAAACAAGAAGACGTTCATGAAGTGTCTGATTAGTTGCGGTACAGAGGAGTGAGCGGATAAAATGTTGGGCATCAGGGATAACCTCTTGCCATTGGGAAATAGGGAGATCTCTGGACCGGAGGACCAGTAGTATGGTCTTCCAGATGGTACCATTCTCCCGCTCGACCTGTCCGTTACCCCAGGGGTTATAGCTGGTCGTCCTGATAGAGGCAATGCCCCTGCTGAGCAGGAATTGACGCAGCTTGTCGCTCATAAATGAGGACCCCCGATCGCTGTGTATGTACGCGGGATAGCCGAACAGGGAGAAGTTGGAGAGGAGGGCCTTGATGACGGTCGATGTGGTCATGTCGGGGCAGGGAATGGCGAAGGGGAAGCGGGAGTATTCGTCGATTACCATCAGGAAGTAAATGTTGCAGTTGTTAGAGGGAAGGGGCCCCTTGAAGTCAATGCTGAGACGTTCGAAGGGGCGGGATGCTTTGATCAGGTGTGCGCGCTCGGGGCTGTAGAAGTGCGGTTTGCACTCTGCGCAGATGTGGCAGTCACGGGTTACTGTCCTGACTACCGTGATGGAGAAAGGCAGGTTGCGGGCCTTAATGAAATGGTAGAGACGGGTCACCCCTGGATGGTAGAGGTCCGCGTGGAGGGAGCGGAGGCGGTCTATCTGCGCGCTAGCGCAGGTACCGCGGGACAGGGCATCAGGAGGCTCATTGAGCTTCCCAGGACGATACAAGATCTCATAGTTGTATGTGGACAACTCGATCCGCCACCATAAGATCTTGTCATTCTTAATCTTGCCCCTTTGTGCATTATCAAACATGAAGGCCACTGACCGTTGGGTTGTGAGGAGGGTAAACCTCCTGCCGGCCAAATAGTGCCTCCAATGTCGCACCACTTCGACTATGGCCTGGGCTTCTTTTTCCACAGAAGGGTGGCAGAATTCGGAAGCCTGGAGGGTTCTGGAGAAGAAGGCCACGGGTCTGCCCGCTTGGTTCAGGGTGGCCGCCAGAGCTACTTCTGATGCGTTGCTCTCGACCTGGAAAGGGAGGGACTCGTCGATGGCGCGCATTGTGGCCTTTGCGATGTCCGATTTGATGCGGCTAAAGTCAACGGCGGGAAGGTCGTGGTTTGAATGAGGGGACGGGCCTTGTCAGCGTAGTTGAGAACCCATTGGGCGTAGTAAGCTAAGAAACCCAGGCAGCACTTAAGGGATTTGAGGGTATTGGGGAGAGGGAGAGGGAGTTCCATCAGGGAGTTCCATCATGCGTTCGGGGTCGGGGCCTATCACTCCTTTACGCACTACATATCCGAGGATGGCTAGACGGTCGGTGCTAAACACGCACTTATCCTTATTGTATGTGAGATTAAGGAGTTTTGTGGTTTGGAGGAATTTCTGGAGGTTGGCGTCATGGTCGTGCTGATCGTGGCCGCAGTGGTGACATTATCAAGATACGGGAAGGTAGCCCGTAATCCGTACTTGTCGACCATTCGGTTCATCTCCCGTTGGAAGACCGAGACCCCATTTGTGACACCAAATGGAACCCTAAGGAAGTTGTAGAGGCGCCCATCTGCCTCAAATGCGGTGTATTTGCGGTCACTCGCGCGGAGGGGGAGCTGGTGGTAAGCGGACTTAAGGTCCACAGTGGAGAAGACTTTGTATTTCGCGATATCATTTACCATGGCGGAAATATGGGGGAGAGGATACGCGTCCAGTTGCGTAAACCGGTTGATGGTCTGGCTATAGTCGATGACCATCCGGTTTTTCTCCCCAGTCCGGACCACCAGCACTTGGGCTCGCCAGGGACTGTTGCTGCCCTCGATGACCCCTTCCTTCAGCAGCCTCTGGACCTCGGACCTGATGAAGGACCGGTCCTGGGTGCTGTACCGTCTGCTCCGTGTCACGACGGGTTTGCAATTGGGGGTGAGATTAGCAAACAAGGAGGGGGGGTCCACTTTGAGGGACGCGAGGCTGCAGACAGTGAGGGGGGTATAGGGCCGCTGAATTGGAAGGTCAAGCTCTGCAGGTTGCACTGGAAGTCCAGTCCTAGGAGTGCCGGTGCGCAAAGGTCAGGGAGGACAAGGAGTTTGTAATATTTAAAAACCTTCCCCTGGACCGTGAGGTCCGCGATGCAGCAGCCGGTGATGCGGACGGAGTGCGAACCTGAGGCTAACCCGATTTTGTGTTTTACAGGATGGACAGGGAGCGCGCAGCGTCTTACCGTGTCAGGGTGAACGAAGCTTTCCGTGCTCCCGGAGTCCAGCAGGCAGCCCGTCTCGTGGCCGTTGAGGTGGATCAGCGTTGTCGTTTTTGGCGAGCGTGCGTGGACGTGACTGGTCGAGCTGAATGGCCGCGAGCCGTGGAGAAAATCCATAGTCGTCGTCGTCCTAGTAGGTGCTGGAAGAACATTGCGTACCAGCCCCGGAAGGTGGTTCCCAGGATCCGCACGTGGAGTCGGGATCCCAAGATGGCGGCGCCCAGGACCTGCACGTGGAGTCGGGACCCCAAGATGGCGGTGCCCAGGATCTGCACGTGGGGTTGGCCCCCCAAGGTGGCGGCGCCCAGGACCCGCACGTGGAGTCGTTGCCCCAAGATGGCGGCGCCCGCGGGGCCCTCGTGGTTGAGGGGGGGCGGAGTTAGCGGTGCCGGCGAGCCGACCGGAGCGGCTGAGAGCGGGGGCAGAGAAGCGCGCAGGCCAGACGCAGGGGCCCGGGGGCGGCGAGAGGAGAGGTGCGCGGTGCGCTGGAGGGGCCCGGAAGGGCCCGGAGGAGAGAAAGAGGCGTGCAGGCCGGGCGCATGGGCCCGGGGGCGGGGGGGGGAGAGATTGGCGCGGCGTCCTGGAGGGGCCTGGGAGGGCCTGGAGGAGAGAGAGAGGCGTGCAGGCAGGGCTCAGGGGCCCGGGGGCGGGGGGGAGAGATCGGCGCGGCGTACTGGAGGGGCCAGCAAGGGCCCGGAGGGGGGGATCCCCGGTCGCTGCACGGTACAGCAGCGACCGTTTTGGCCCGGCAGACGGAGGAGAAGTGGCCCTTTTTGCAGCAGCTCTTACAGAGGGCGGACCGGGCTGGACAGTGTGGGCGAGGGTGTTTCGTGAACCCACAAAAATAGCAGCGGGGCCCCGTGGACTTGTCGGGGCGTCCCGCGGCACAGGCCTGAGGGAGGTCGGGAGCGGCGGATGGCGGTGGGGAAGCGTGCCAGGAGGCCCAGGGTGGTGCAATGCGGCTGGGGACATAGGCACTGGCGTTTAAATCGGCGACCTCCAGGGAGGTGGAGAGAGTCCGTGCCTCAGTTAAGCTGAGGTCGTCTTTCTCCAGCATCCGCTGGCGGATAGTGGGGGACTGTACCCCAGCCACGTAAGCATCTCTGATCAGCAGTTCCATGTGCTCCGTGGCTGAAACTGCGAGGCAGGAGCAATTCCTCCCCAGGACAGCGAGGGCCTGGTAAAATTGGTCTAATGACTCACCGGGGAGCTGTTGTCTGGTGGCCAGCAGATGTCGGGCGAATACTCTATTGACTGGTTTAAGAAACTGTCCATTCAGTTTAAGCATGGCCGCATCGTAATCTTTCTCTTCCTTGATCATCATGTAGGCTGCTGTGCCCACGCTGGAGTGGAGGATGTGAAGCTTCTGTGCCATGGTGGGGGGGGGGGCGCTGTTTGCAAACTCCAGGTATACTTCGAGACATGCCAGCCAATGTTGAAAAATTTCTGCAGCGTTCTGAGTTTGCGGGCTGATGAGGAGGCATTCGGGCTTGATCCGGACCTCCATCTTCAAAAATCTAGCTTATTAAATTGATGAGCCATCAATTGAACGCAAGACGAGTTGCTGTACAAAAGTTAGGCTTCTGGGTGGTTCGGAGGGGGGGGGGGGGGGGGGGGGGCAGTTGAATGGAGGGTCCCAGGGTGGGAGCCACTGCTGTTTGTCAGTCTAACACCCTCTCCCAATGCCTTACAGGTAATGAAAGATATAGACGGGATTTTGGATCCCGCAGACCTGCTGCTGCTTGGTCGAGCGACCAGACACCAGAGACGGTGGCAGCAGCAGCATCTGCAGATGCTCGAAGCGGCGGCCCATGTGACGGAACCCGCCTCACACCCTGAGGACCCGGCTGCCCATCAGGCCAGGGAGGAAACCAAAGGGGGCGTCCCACGACAGCCCAGGGTATCCCGCAGCGCTGATCATTTGAACAAATGAAGGACAGCACATGCTGTGGGAGGTTCTGCCTCAACAAGAAGACAGTGTGGCACCTGTGCCATGTCCTCGCCAACTTGGAACCATGTGGAGGAGGAGATAATCTGCTGTCTGTGGCCGTCAAGGTCACCGCAGCCTTAAACCTCAATGCCTCACAATCATTCCAGGGCTCAAGCGGGGATCTGTGTAGCATCTTGCAGGCCACAGCCCACAGGTGCATCCGACCAGTCATGGATGCCCTGTTTGCCTGGGCAGAAAACTGTATAAACTTTGACATGAATCAACCCCAACAGGATGCCTAGGCAGCCATTGCCGGGATGCCACAGGTCTAGGAGGTAGTGGATGGCACGCATGTTGCCCTGCTCTCAACGGGCCTTCTGGGAGTGCCCTCCATTAACAGGGAGGGCTTCCATCCCCTGAACATACAGCTCATATGTGGCCACCACATGAAGATCTTGCATGTGTATGCTGCTTGTCAGGTGAGAGTACCTTTAAGAAATAAGTGTTTAAGAAATGTACCTTTAAGAAATGGGTGTCTATCAGTGATGGCAGAGTGTGGGTGGAGCTGGGCTGTCTGGGAGCTTTTTACTTTCGTTTTTGAGCAGGCTGTTATAGAGTGAGTTTTTGGTTTCATTTTCAGTGTTGGAGCTGAAGCCAGACAGAGCAGGTGTACTGTTGATCTCTCTGCCATGAAAAGACTATCTCTTGATCATTTGGTGAACTCAGAATTATAACTGTTTTCAGTAGTGAATGTAAACCTGATGTGCTTCTGTTAAAAGGTGTTTCTTTTGTCTTCCAGCTGTTATTTCGGAAGTTATTAAGGATTACTTAGTGTTGTATTCTTTGGTGGTTGTATTTGAATTAATGGTTGCTAAGATGTTCACTGTATGTTTTAAAAAGGTTAACTTGAGTTCATAGAATAAACATTGTTTTGCTTTAAAAAGTACTTTTCCATTTCTGCTGTATCACACCTGTTGAGTGGGCCGTGTGCTCCCCGTACCACTATCTATTAAAAGTTGTGGGTCAGGTGAACTCCATGATACACTTTGGGGTTCTCTAAACCCTAGCCCATAACACGCTTCTCGGGACCGTCCACAACAGCTGTATCCAGAGGCAGTCGGTCACCTCCAGCCTCTTCGAGGACCACCCCAGGATGGGTGGCGGGCCCCTGGTGTATATGGGGTACTGTCGATGACAGGGGAGTGATGACAATCCGCAAAGAGCTGAGCGCATGTGCTCCTCAAACTACGCCATCGTCTAATCCTTGCCTGTCTTCTGTGCTCATTCACACCCATCACCTGCATGCGGCGTGCTCGGGGCCGTGGGGGCAGTGGGTGGGGGGCTGATGCCTGCAGTGACAGGCCAAGAGTTTGGAGGTCAGCCACATTACGGAAGAAAGTGACAGAGACGTCATTCTGTTTGTGCTCAAGAGATTTTAACGTGTAACACAATTCCCCATGCTCCCGATGGTGCCGCCCCACTCTCCTCACCACGCTCTCACCTCCGCCCTCCCCCCTCCAATGCCCTAACTACAAGCCCTCCCCACCCTCTACCCCCTCCTCCGGTGCCCTCAGTGATTCTCAATGTGCTCGGCCCTCCCAGCTCTGCCGCTACGTCCAAGTGTGTCCCCAGGATGCACATGAGAGTTGGAGGCAGCCAGCTGCTTACCACGTCCCATGGGCATCGATGCTCCTGGCAGGTGTCCTCTGGGGGCTCTCGGACCAGCACATGCACAGCCGTGCATCCCTGTCCCGTGTGCTGGCTATGAGGCGCAGCCTCATCAAAGGGGTGGAACTCAGGGGAGCTAGTGGCCACCATCCCCACTCAGTGGGATGGGTCCAGGTTGGCATCCAGCGCCATCTCCTTCCAATCGGTGCCCATAGGGCCTTTGGGTTCATATTGGGACAAACGGGCAGGTGGTATGAGCCTCGGCTGCCCCTGCATCATCTGACTCTACCAGCCCTGATCGTTCCCCCTGTCGACAACCGCGGCGATGCTCATCAGTGATTGGGACATGCTCTCAAGTGCATCAGCAATGCCCATTTGCAACTGGGACAAGCTGTGCAGCGCCTCAGCCATGCCCATCTGTGAGCGGGACATGTCCCGCAGAACCTCATCAAGGTCAACCTGTTTCTGGGTAACATATCCCAGCGAGGCGGTCATTCTGCCAAGGGCCACAGCCATGGCCGTCACCGACCGCGCAACACCTTGGACACCTTCACTCATGGTGTTGGTGTCATGCACCAGAATCTCCACTGCGGTCGCCACCCTAGCAGTGTTGGCCTTGGTGCCACTCATTGCCGATGACATCTCCTGCGCCTGTAGCCTCTGGGACTCTTCCAAACGGCTATGAATCTGCTGGTGTGTCGCTGACATTTCCGTGTGAAAGTCCTGGCCGCTCCCTAACATCTCCATCAGCTCCGGGTGTCGTGATCACAAGTTAACTAGATGCAATTCAACTGAGCAAACACTAGAGGGAGCACGGGAGAGCCATATAAATAGACCGGGACAGGAAGTGAGGACACACTTCACAGAGGGCAGAACTTGGAGCAGGACACAGACACACCAGTGGTAGCACTTGAGGTAGCCGTAGGTAACAGCTCTGAAGAGAGAACGAATTCACAATAAAGCATCTTCTCCACATTTGAGACTATGAGCTTTATTAAGACACGAGGAACAACACATGGTACCCAGGAGTGGCTTCAGACGCTTACTACAGGACAACTCAGCTGCAGACACAGAAAGCTCAAAATGGCATGGAAATCTCCTACTGGACATTTGACTTGGGAAGACATCGCTAATTCAAGGATGTGGTTTGAATACCCATATCAGCTGGACCTGACTGGCAATGTAAGAAATGTCTGGAAAAGGTTTAAACAAATGTTCGATATTTATCTCATAGCTAATGATGTAGCAGCAGCCTCAGACAACATTAAAATAGAAAATTGAAAACAAGACATTTAAAGTGGTAAAAGCAAATTTTCTTGCCTCAGAACACAGAAAAACGCCTGAACTTAAACCAGCAGTTAAAAATAACTCGCACAACACCCTGGAAAAAGCAGTCTGCACCACCCAAAGTGAAGAGAACAAAAAGAATTCCGAAACAACAAAAGATGATTTGTTTTTCGAAGATTACCTCTCAGACATGGCTGAGTCAGTCGGATATGCTTATCACAGCATCAGCGACACGGTCGCAAAGTACAACACGAACCAACTCGTGGTAGATGAATCCAACCAAGATGATTTGGTTTTCAAAGAATACTACTCAGACGTGGCTGAGTCAGTCGGATATGCTTATCACAGCATCAGCGACACGGTCGCAAAGTTCAACACGAATCAACTCGTGGTAGAAGAAGCCAACCAAGATGATTTGGGTTTCAAAGAATACTACTCAGAGATGGCTGAGTTATTTGGATATGCTGATCACAGCATCAGCGACGCCGTTGCAAAGCTCAACACGAATCTACTCGTGGTAGATGAATCCAACACCATGATGCCATGGCAGCTCGTCGATACATTGGATGACAGCAATACCCAAGACGAAGACGACGCCACACAGAGAGTACAGAAAGACTCCACAGAGCGAGCGATGACAGGCTCCACAGTGCGAGTGATGAAAGACTGCAACAGGGATGCAAGCAAACACTCCCTGGTGAACACCATGCATGAACAAGACCATGAAGGTAAACCCGCTGTATCTGAGCAACCGCAAGCAGACTATGAAAGTCTACCAAGCTCACATGAACAAGAAGAAGACAACGTACATCTAACCACTGACACCATGCTTGAACAAGACCATGAAGGTCAACCCGCCGTATCTGAGCAACCACAAGCAGACTATGAAAGTTTAACAAGCTCACATGAACAAGAAGAAGACAATGTACCTCTACCTACTGCATGCGAAAACAGTGACAAGGTGATCACACTCGACGTACAGGATCACAGTGAGACTGACAGTTCTCAGCTTGTCTGTACAGAAGCACAGAGTCGGGCCACCCAACAGTCCAGAGAGACAATGCCGAAAGAAAACATGCAGATTTTGACTCCAGAAGAGGAGCACCTGGAGTCCAGAGAGACAACGCCGAAAGAAAACATGCAGATTTTGACTCCAGAAGAGGAGCACCTGGAGTCCAGAGAGACAACATCAACAGAAATCATGAAGATTTTAACAAAAGTCAAAAGAAGCACAGCAGAAACGAGAACAACAACAGCAAGAACAGAAGCAACATGAAGCGGGATAAGACCAACAACAATAGCAAGAAGCACAGCAGAAACGAGAACAACAACGGCAAGAACAAGAACAGCAACAAGAACGGCAACGAAAACAACAAAGTCAGGAACAACGACGGCGACAACACCAAAGACAGAAACGACAAAAACAGCAACAAGTACGGCAACGAAAACAACAAAGACAGGAATGACAGAAACAACAGCAATGAAACAACGACTTGTACACAATGGTACTACTCGGCACATGAAGGACAATGCCACAGCGCACTGCAAAACGATGACAAGACTACAAACATGTCATGGGATGACAACGAATCGCACAAACTCACATCTGCTCCAGAACAAGCAAGCACACCAGCATCCAAGGCGGATGAGATAATAAATCAATACCACAAGCACAGGAAAAAGTCCATGCCAGTCAACATCAGTGATGTGACCATGCAAACACCTCGGGATGATGCATTGGGTACTTAAAATAACAAGGAACACCATCAACATTCACAACGGAGTTGCAATATCAATCTCACCACGTCATAAACAACAAAAAGAAAAAAAAACTGAACAAATTCATCAAGTTTGGACTCAGAAATGTTTTATTAAGTTTGGACATATAACTACATTGGCTTTGTAAAAATATGCAATAGCACCATCACTTGTATAGATACGCATATCATAAGTAACTGTTTTGTATAATTTTCTTTAACAATGTACAGACAATATGTAAAGAGAAAAAGGGGGATGTGGTGATCGTAGATTGACTAGATACAATACAATTGAGCAAACACTAGAGGGAGAGCTGTAAATACACCGGGACAGGATGCACAATTTTCTTTAACGATGTACAGAAAATATGTAAAGAGAAAAAGGGGGATGTGGTGATCACAAGTTAACTAGATGCAATACAACTGAGCAAACACTAGAGGGAGCACGGGAGAGCCATATAAATAGACCGGGACAGGAAGTGAGGACACACTTCACAGAGGGCAGAACTTGGAGCAGGACACAGACACACCAGTGGTAGCACTTGAGGTAGCCGTAGGTAACAGCTCTGAAGAGAGAACGAATTCACAATAAAGCATCTTCTCCACATTTGAGACTACGAGCTTTATTAAGACACAAGGAACAACACACCGGGTAACCCTATGCCACAGGCTCAGCATCAGGCTGGGACCCAGCTGGGCCCTGGGATCCAGCAGACCTCTGACTGCTGTTTGGCCTGGGGGTTCCTGCCTCCACCTGATGTGCATCAACAACTGTGTGGTGCATTGGATTGTGCCTAGAAGCCTGACAAATGTTGACCACTGAGGTGCATATATCTGCACAAGGCGAGGGTGGGGATGACAGCTGTGACGCATCGATCGTGTCTTCCTCAGAGCTCTCCCCCGAGGAGTTCTCCTGGGAGGCTGTAGAGGGGCCACCCGGGATGGGCCGGCACCGTCAGCTGGAGGACCTGCAGAAGAATGGACATGTGGTCAGTGCTAAGGATGTGTCTGTGTGTATGGCAGTAACAACTCACTGCCAAGAGGGGCAGCAGGGTAGCATGGTGGTTAGCATAAATGCTTCACAGCTCCAGGGTCCCAGGTTCGATTCCCGGCTGGGTCACTGTCTGTGTGGAGTCTGCACGTCCTCCCCCTGTGTGCGTGGGTTTCCTCCGGGTGCTCCAGTTTCCTCCCACAGTCCAAAGATGTGCGGGTTAGGTGGATTGGCCATGCTAAATTGCCCGTAGTGTCCTAAAAAAAGTAAGGTTAAGGGGGGGGGGGGGGGTTGTTGGGTTACGGGTATAGGGTGGATACGTGGGTTTGAGGAGGGTGATCATGGCTCGGCACAACATTGAGGGCCGAAGGGCCTGTTCTGTGCTGTACTGTTCTATGTTCTATGTTTGTCAGGTCTGCCGGGTGGGACCCGGTGGATCCTCACGTCTGTGGCTTCCGCCAAACTCTGCGTTGGGGACTGCACTGTCCTCGGCCACACCCGTCACCTCCAGGATCCGTTCCTCAAAGGTACTGAGGATTCTTAAGTCCGACATGCCTCCACCATGGGTGCAATTAAAACATAGAACATAGAAAAATACAGCACAGAACAGGCCATTCGGCCCACGATGTTGTGCCGAACCTTTTCCTTGATTAAGAACAAATTAATCTATGCCCCATCATTCTACCGTAATCCATGTCCCTATCCAATAGCCGCTTGAAAATCCCAAATTTTTCCGACTCAACTACTTCCACAGGCAGTGCATTCCATGCCCCCACTACTCTCTGGGTAAAGAACCTACCTCTGACATCCCCCCTATATCTTCCACCTATGTCCCCTTGTAATGGTTTGTTCTACCCGGGGAAAAAGTCTCTGACTGTCTACTCTATCTATTCCCCTGATCATCTTATAAACCTCTATCAAGTCGCCCCTCATCCTTCTCCGTTCTAATGAGAAAAGCCTAGCACCCTCAACCTTTCCTCGTAAGACCTACTCTCCATTCCAGGCAACATCCTGGTAAATCTCCTTTGCACCTTTTCCACAGGTTCCACATCCTTCCTAAATGAGGCGACCAGAACTGCACACAGTACTCCAAATGTGGCTTTACCAAGGTTTTGTACAGCTGCATCATCACCTCACAGCTCTTAAATTCAATCCCTCTGCTAATGAACGCTAGCACACCATAGGCCTTCTTCACAGCTCTATCTACTTGAGTGGCAACTTTCAAAGATCTATGAACGTAGACCCCAAGATCTCTCTGCTCCTCCACATTGCCAAGAACCCTACCGTTAACCCTGTATTCCGCATTCATATTTGTCCTTCCAAAATGGACAACCTCACACTTTTCAGGGTTACACTCCATCTGCCACTTCTCAGCCCAGCTCTGCATCCTATCTATGTCTTTTTTCAGCCGGCAACCGCCCTCCTTCTATCTGTTAGCCAGTTCGTTATCCAACTGGCCAAATTTCCCATTATCCCATGCCTCCTTATTTTTTGCATAAGCCTACCATGGGGAACCTTATCAAATGCCTTAATAAAATCCATGTACACCACATCTACTGCTTTACCTTCATCCACGTGCTGGTCACCTCCTCAAAGAATTCAATAAGACTTGTGAGGCAAGACCTACCCTTCACAAATCCGTGCTAACTATCCCTAATCAAGCAGTGTCTTTCCAGATGCTCAGAAATCCTATCCCTCAGTACCCTTTCCATTACTTTGCCGAAGTAAGACTAACTGACCTGTAAATCCCAGGGTTATCCCTATTCCCTTTTTTGAACAGGGGCACGACATTCGCCACTCTCCAATCCCCTGGTACCTGGTACAAAGATCATTGCCAACGGCTCTGCAATTTCATCTCTTGCTTCCCATAGAATCCTTGGATATATCCCGTCAGGCCCAGGGGACTTCTCTATCCTCAGGTTTTTCAAAATGCCCAACACATCTTCCTTCCTAACAAGTATCTCCTCGAGCTTACCAGTCTGTTTCACACCGTCCTCTCCAACAATATGGCCCCTCTCATTCCTGAATACTAATTCTCCAGAAAGATTTCTAAGTGTGGGCCCTCTCCCGACGATTGTGGGAGAGCTTTTCCTAGGAGCCACAGAGAGGGCATTCTTAGCCACATGCGTGGTTCACACTGGTGGAGGTGGTGTGAAGGAAGGGTTGGGGGGGCTTGAAAGGAGAGGGGGTGAAGGGAGAGTTGGGGACCGCATGGAGAATTCGGGGGTGAATGCTCACGTGGTTGTGGTAAAGTATTTGGGGGGGGGGAGGGGGGCGGGGGAGGTGTTGGGAGTGTTGATGTCTCCTCACCTATGCTGCCCAGTGTAGGTCGTTGACCTTGTTATGGCACTGGTGGCCAGTCCTCCTGGTCACTCTCCCAGAGCTTATAATCACTGCCACTGGGTCCCAGGCAGCACTGGATGCCCTGTGTCTCACCCTATGGGTCGTTTGGGGAATAGGATATCCCTCCTGGCTTCCACTGCGTTCAGGAGCCTGGCCAGGTCTGCATTGCCGAATCTTGGGGCTGGTCGTCTCGGCGCCATGGCTGCGAGCTGACTATAATTGACAGAGCAAGTGCTGTTTAAGTGCTGCTTGACCTCGTTAGCTGTCATTTGCAGCGAGAAGCCCGTGAGGCCACATTAATTGGACCAATTAACGTTGAATAGTGATGCCGGCCTAGCTGGGCCGAACGCTGGGAAGATCCCGCTCGCTACCACGCTCAGAAATCTTTCCGCAGAATCGAACCTATTATTTCTGTTTCGCAAAACCATGTTGACTCATCCTGATTGCCATGAAATTTGTCAAGTGGCCTGCTATAACATCTGTAATAAAGGTTTCTAACATTTTCCCTATGACAGATGTTAGGCTAACTGGCCTATATCTCGTTAAGCGACACTTTCCAGGTTCACCTGAAAAAACAGAAGGGGAAACATGGCAGGAGTACTCTGCTTCTTAGGCAGTCCATCAGGATCGAGGATGACTTCCTTCCTCTCCATTTTGATGGGTTCTGAGATGGCTGATAAGTCCAATGCGTGACCTGCTGACTTTGCCACATGCAGGACAGCAGGTGCCTGAAGGTTTGGGTCTATGGGCAGTCTGAAGGGTTATGCACTCCCTCCAATGCCTCATCTTTGCCTCTTAGCATTCCTGACAAATTCTCTCAATGCATTTGGTACCTTACTGGGTTAGGCTTTGCAATTTTGGTTGGTCATGAGTCATATTCTCTTCTGAGTCAAAGGGGATCTCTTCAGGGATGCTTTCAGTACATCCCCAAAGAAGGAGCGCTGTGAAAATATTGGGTACATCCTCCCAGAGGCTTGTCTAATATTCCTGCCACAACTAAAACCTCTGACCACAAAATCATTTGACGACTCATTTCATTTGCTGTTTTGGAAGCTTGCTGTACACAATGTGATGATCACATTGATCTGTACGATAAGAGAGAACCTCAATTTGTACAGCACTTTTCTCAACCCCAGGACGTCCCAAGTGCTTTATGACTGATGAAGTACTTTTGGAGCGCAGTCATTGTTGTAATGTAGCAAAAGCTGCAGCCAATCTGTGGACAAGATCCCACAAACAACAAAGTAATTCTCGGATCCAATGGAAGAGACGCACGGTAGGATAGGAATGAACAAAGCTTTATTACGGTATACACAATAATTACAAAGTAAACAACTCCTGTTCCCGGCTGGGTCACTATCTGTGTGGAGTCTGCACGTCCTCCCCGTGTGTGCGGGGGTTTCCTCCGGGTGCTCCGGTTTCCTCCCACAGTCCAAAGATGTGCGGGTTAGGTGGATTGGCCATGCTAAATTGCCTGTAGTGTAAGGTTAATGGGGGGATTGTTGGGTTACAGGTATACGGGTTACGTGGGTTTAAGTAGGGTGATCATTGCTCGGCACAACATTGAGGGCCGAAGGGCCTGTTCTGTGCTGTACTGTTCTATGTTCTATGTTCTATGTCCCAGAAGAGCCACCCTCCCTGACCTACACCCAGGTAGGGCTTCTTATACTGAGAGTTTTCCCCCTTGTTTTTTCACATTTCTAATTAAGGGGCAATTTAGCGTGACCAATCCACCTACCCTGCACATCTTTGAGTTGTGTGGGTGAAACCCACACAGACACAGGGAGAATGTGCAAATTCCACATGGACAGTCACCCGGGGCTGGGATCGAACCTGGGTTCTTGGCGCCATGAGGCAGCAGTGCTAACCTCTGCAACTTCGTGCCACCCCGAGGTTTCCCCTTGTTAAGGG
This sequence comes from Scyliorhinus canicula, assembly GCF_902713615.1. Lineage (NCBI taxonomy): Eukaryota > Metazoa > Chordata > Chondrichthyes > Carcharhiniformes > Scyliorhinidae > Scyliorhinus > Scyliorhinus canicula. The sequence continues at coordinate 41,017,240 of NC_052164.1, forward strand.
AAAACCACGCCCCCAATTAACTTGGAGTTCATACTCTGTGGTAAAGGCAGAGAATCGTATAAAGCATAGTCCTTGCCTCCTGAGGGGGTCATAATGCCTCTCCCCCTCAGGTCCTGGCCAGGCAGAGGCGGCCTTGTTCGCTTGGGGAACAGATGATGGTCTGAGGTCGACGGGGCGAGGCCAGGCGGTGTGTAATGCATCGGGGACAGCCATTTTCATGCGGAGTGCCGGAACGGGAAAATGGGCCAGTAAGGGCGCTGCCATTGACAATGGCTGGATGACTACGTCGGCTGGGCCAGTGTCCATGTTGGAATCAGTGGCGGAATTCTCCAAGGAGGGGTTGGGCATCTCAGCATTCTGGGCCTCAATGGGCGGAGGTGACGGCAATCCGGGCGGAGCTCTAGGGAGCGATCTAGGCGGTGATGGAGATCACAGGCAGTCCCGGACCAGTGCATCCTGAGCCTGCTGCGGAGCTTCCTGCGTGCGTGTGGCGGATGTGGTCCAGGTGGCAGCTGGCTTCATGCCCCTGTGCCCAGATCAAATAGGAAACCTGACCAGTTACCCTGAGCACCACGCCCAGGATCCATGTGACACTGGTGCCAAAATTCCGAACGTAGTCAGCGACCCTGGCTTGAAGTCATGCAGCTGCGTGCACCGGCCAATGTCCTTCTCTGAGCGGTCCTGTCGCTGGCGGATTCATGCACTATGTCTGGGATAACGAGGCTGAGGAAAGTCCTGAGCCGAAGTCCAATTAGCATCTATGCCGGTGACACTCTCGTGGTGGCATGAGGGGTAGTTTGCCAGCAGAAAAGGAATCAGTAGCACTGCTGCCTCACGGCGCCGAGGCCCCAGGTTTGATCCCGGCGCCGGGACACTGCTTGCCTGGAGTTTACATGTCCTCTCCGTTTCTGCGTGGGTTTCACCCCCACAACCCAAACATGTGCAGGCTGGGTGGATTGGCCACAATAAATTGCCCCTTAATTGGAAAAAATGAATTGGGCACTCTAAATTTATAAAAAGAAAGAAAAGGAATTGGGTCAGCCACATCTCCAAAGATCCAGTGGTCAGCTTCTTCATGGCCCGCTTGAAGGTCTGGACTGCCCCTTTGGCAAACCAGTTTGAGGCCGGATGATATGGGATAGCGTGGTTCCTACGTGTCAGATTCCATTCGAGGCGACAAATTACTCGAATTCCCTGCTGGTGAAAGCCACGCCGTTATCGGACACCAATACTTCAGGGATTGCATGAGTACTGAACATGTTCCTCAGCCTGTCTACGGTTGCCTACGTGGTCACGGTCTGCACCTTGTGGACCTCGAGCCACTTTGAGCGGATGTCCACCATGACGAGGAACATCACCCCCTGGAATGGGTTGGTGAAGTTTATGTGGATGCAGGAACAAGGTTTTCCAGGCCACGCCCAAGGTTGCATTGGCGCTGTAGGTGGGGCCTTCTGGGTCTCCTGGCAAGTGCTGCAGTGTTGGGCCACGTTCTCAATGTCAGAGTCAATCACAGGCCATCAAATGTAGCTGCGGACAAGCATCTTCATCTTGGATACCCTCACGTGTCCATTGTGGAGGTCGTGACTACCATCCATGTCCCCCATAGCAAAACACCATTTTCCACGTTTCGTTGTGTCGGCCAGAACATCTTCAGCAGGGCTCTGTGTTGGGCCCCATACTGGAACTTGTCCTGGACCCGGGATAACTGCGGGCCCATCTTTCCGTGAATGACAAAGAGTCCATGAAGTAGAGGCCATTATTACTTCTGCGGCTGAGGCGGGAGCTTGCGGCCTTGTGGGGAGGGGCAGGCAGTTCCATGCCTCGGCATGCGGGATTCTCATACCCAGGCGGTGTTCCAGTGTTCCTATACACAGCTAGGAGTAACACTGGAGCCTGCCGGTCACAACCGGGGGAATCACCCAATCCTCTTTGAACAGCCAGGGCAGAGGCTTGTGGTCGGTATAGACCGTGAATTATGGCCAGAGAGGTTTCAGTAGGGGAGCATTTCGGGAACAGTGTCCACAATTCAGTAAGTTCTAAAGTGCTGGTGGACAAGGATAAGAGCGGTCCTAGGGTGAATGTGCTAAATTGGGGAAAGGCTTATTATAACAATATTAGGCGGGAACTGAAGAACCTAGATTGGGGGCGGATGTTTGAGGGTAAATCAACATCTGACATGTGGGAGGCTTTCAAATGTCAGTTGAAAGGAATTCAGGACCGGCATGTTCCTGTGAGGAAGAAGGATAAATACGGCAAATTTCGGGAACCGAAATATCGAGATATTGTAGGCCTCGTCAAAAAGAAAAAAGAGGCATTTGTCAGAGCTAGAAGGCTGGGAGCAGACGAAGCCTGTGTGGAATATAAGGAAAGTAGGAAGGAACTTAAGCAAGGAGTCAGGAGGGCTAGAAGGGGTCACGAAAAGACATTGGCAAATAGGGTTAAGGAAAATCCCAAGGCTTTTTACACATACATAAAAAGCAAGAGGGTAGCCAGGGAAAGGGTTGGCCCACTGAAGGATAGACAAGGGAATCTATATGTGGAGCCAGAGGAAATGGGCGAGGTACTAAATGAATACTTTGCATCAGTATTCACCAAAGAGAAGGAATTGGTGGATGTTGAGTCTGGAGAAGGGTGTGTAGATAGCCTGCGTCACATTGAGATCCAAAAAGACGAGGTATTGGGCGTCTTGAAAAATATAAGGTAGATAAGTCCCAGGGCCTGATGGGATCTACCTCAGAATACAGGAGGCTAGAGAGGAAATTGCTGAAGCCTTGACAGAAATCTTTGGATCCTCACTGTCTCCAGGTGATGTCCCGGAGGTCTGGAGAATAGCCAATGTTGTTCCTTTGTTCAAGAAGGGTAGCAAGGATAATCCAGGGAACTACAGGCTGGTAAGCCTTATGTCAGTGGTAGGGAAATTACTGGAGAGAATTCTTCGAGACAGGATCTACTCCCATTTGGAAGCAAATGGACGTATTAGAACATAGAACATAGAACAGTACAGCACAGAACAGGCCCTTCATGTTGTGCCGAGCAATGATCACCCTACTTAAACCCACGTAACCCGTAACCCAACAATCCCCCCATTAACCTTACACTACGGGCAATTTAGCATGGCCAATCCACCTAACCAGCACATCTTTGGACTGTGGGAGGAAACCGGAGCACCCGGAGGAAACCCACGCACACACGGGGAGGACGTGCAGACTCCACACAGACAGTGACCCAGCCGGGAATCGAACCTGGGACCCTGGAGCTGTGAAGCATTGATGCTAACCACCATGCTACCGTGAGGCCGGTATTAGTGAGAGGCAGAATAGTTTTGTGAAGGGGAGGTCGTGTCTCACTAACCCGGCAGAGTTTTTCGAAGAGGTCACAAAGATGATTGATGCAAGTAGGGCAGTGGATGTTGTCTATATGGACTTCAGTAAGGCCTTTGACAAGGTCCCTCATGGCAGACTGGTACAAAAGGTGAAGTCACATGGGATCAGGGGTGAGCTGGCAAGGTGGATACAGAACTGGCTAGGTCATAGAAGGCAGAGAGTAGCAATGGAAGGGTGCTTTTCTGATTGGAGGGCTGTGACGAGTGGTGTTCCGCAGGGATCAATGCTGGGACCTTTGCTGCTCGTAGTGTATATAAATGATTTGGAGGAAAATGTAACTGGTCTGATTAGTAAGTTTGCAGCCGACACAAAGGTTGGTGGTATTTTGGATAGCGATGAGGACTGTCAAGGGATACAGCAGGATTTAGATCGTTTGGAGATTTAGGTGGAGAGATGGCAGATGGAGTTTAATCCGGAAAAATGGATGGTAATGCATTTTGGAAGGTCTAATGCAGGTAGGGAATAAACAGTGAATGGTAGAACCCAAAAGAGTATTGAAAGTCAGAGAGATCTAGGTGTACAGGTCCACAGGCCACTGAAAGGGGCAACACAGGTGGAGAAGGTAGTCAAGAAGGCATACGGCATGCTTGCCTTCATTGGCCGGGGCATTGAGTATAAAAATTGGCAAGTCATGTTGCAGCTGGAAAGAACCTTAGTTAGGCCACACTTGGAGTATAGTGTTTAATTCTGGTCGCCACACTACCAGAAGGATGTGGAGGCTTTAGAGAGGGTGCAGAAGAGATTTACCAGGATGTTGTCTGGTATGGAGGGCGTTAGCTATGAGGAGAGGTTGAATAAACTCAGTTTGTTCTCACTGGAACAACGGAGGTTGAGGGGCGACCTGATAGAGGTCTACAAAATTATGAGGGGCATAGACAGAGTGGATAGTCAGAGACTTTTCCCCAGGGTAGAGGGGTCAATTACTAGGGGGCATAGGTATAAGGTGTGAGGGGCAAGGTTTAGAGATGTAAGACGCAAGTTTTTTACACAGAGGGTAGTGGGTGCCTGGAACTCGCTGCCGGAGGAGGTGGTGGAAGCAGGGACGATAGTGACATTTAAGGGGCATCTTGACAAATACATGAATAGGATGGGAATAGAGGGATACGGACCCAGGAAGGGTAGAAGATTTTAGTTTAGTCGGGCAGCATGGTCGGCACGGGCTTGGAGGATCGAAGGGCCTGTTCCTATGCTGTCCTTTTCTTTGTTCTTTATTCCTAGATGTACTGGTGGAACCTCCGCACACCAAACACGACAGCCAGACTCTCCTTTTCGTTCTGGGCATAGTTCTGTTCAGCGTTGGCAAGTGTGCAGGAATCCGAAAGCAAAGCTCTGACCCGTTGAGCATCCGGTGTGCGAGAACGGCCCCCACGCCATAAGGGGAAGCGTTGCACGTTAGGAGAAGTGGTTTTTCTGGATCAAAGTGTGTCAGCAACTTCTCAGAGGACAACCTCTGCTTGACCTCTTGGAATGCCTTCTGGTGCAGGAAGGGGGGGGGGGGGGGGGGGAGGGGGCACAATAATTCCCACTGGTGCCCTTTCTTCAACAATTGGTGTAGTAGGATAATCAGCGTGGATAAGCTTGGGATGAATTTCCCTCAGTAATTTATGAGCCCTCAGAAAGAGCGGAACTCGGTCGGATCTTGAGGGATGGGAGCCTGCCGGATGGCCCGCACTTTGTCTCCATCGGGTTATCTGTCTATGCGGTACCCCAAATAGATGATTTCAGAGGCGTCAAAAACGTACTCTCTCTGCGGAGATGGACGCCGGTCTGTTCAAACCGCCGGAGGATGTCGGCCAGATTCTCCAAATGCTCCTTGCCTGAGGCCGCGGTAATGAGTACATCGTCCAGGTGTACGGTCACCCTGGGGAAGCCCTGCACGATATTTTCCATCACTTGCTGGGAAATTGCACAGGCTGGTGCAACCCTGAATGGCAGCTGGGAGTATTTGTACAACCCGCTGTGGGTGTGGATGGTGATGAACCTCCAGGAGATCGAATCTAGGACCAGCTGTAGATACACATGTCTCATTTAGAGTTTTGTGAACGTTGTTCCCCCTCTGAGTTTGGCGCACAGGTCTCAATGCGAGGGGCCGGGTAACTAAGGCGAGAAACCCGGTTGACTACCATCTTGTCAACCCCACATAAACCCATCGGGTTTTAACACTGGGACCACTGGCTCAGCTCAATCGGCAAAGTGGACGGGGCTGGTTATGCCCAAATGATAGAACTCTGCGTCGACCTTGGGGCTGAGTGTGTATGGTACAAGGCGGGTGCGGAAATAACGGGGTTGTGCTTTTTAATCCACAATGATTTTTGCCACTGCTCCTTTTATCTTGCCAAGGCATTCGGCAAAGTCTCCAGGTATTTTCATCAGCAGTTCATCCGGGGGAACATGCAGCAGACGCGGGGCCAATCCAATTTTAAATGGTGCAGCCGGTTGTCGCCCTGTAAGCTGGGTCCTCGACGGCAGACATACCAACTGGTCCCCATATGTCATGGCGACATGGGCAGTGCTCTCAATGGCCAAGCACTCCACTGTATGTGTAATCAACCGGGCATCCATGACTCGAAGTTCCAAGGTCTGGAGACCTGGCCTGGATCATGGCAAACGTCCAGCGGCTGATGACCGACACTACCACCATTGTCAAGCTCCATGCCAATGGGTGTCCATTTACCTACAGTGCAATTCGAGTTGGCGCGACACTGGGGTCTGAAACTCAATGCAACAGCTGGTATGCGTCCTCCTCGACTTAATATGCTTAGCCTCTAGGCGGGGCGGTCACGCCTGTGGGTTGGCCGGGGATTGACGCCTCCACAGGCCCACCTGGCATCACAACCCTGGTCGCGGTGCCCAGCCTGGTGCCTGTGGCCGCCATCTTGATGCTCCGGCTCAGGGGAGTCGCCCCGATCGCTCCCAGGTGCGTCATGGTGACAGCCTTGGTTCCCGTGGCTGGTTTTGCTTTGCGAAGGTTTGCGTCTCCCCGGTCTGGTCGCGGCTGGTCGGCGGTCACTCTGGCGGCTGAGGTTCAGGGCCACCAGGCTCTGTACCTCTTGGACTCCGCACTCAGCACTCTCCCGGGAAATGGCGACGTCTACGTCCCGTTGGAGGGTTAAGTGGGCCTCCATAAGGTGTTTCCTCTAGGTGTCGGCGCCGCGGAGTCCACAGATGAAAGGACCCCGTAGTGCTTCAGACAGTGCAGCCCCCAACTCATACGAGGCAGCGAGCATCCTCAAGCGTGCCAAAATGTCACCATTGGATTCCCCTTGGGTGATGTGCAAACAAAACCGGCGGACCATTATTTGGGGGCTACGGGTTCAGCTATTTCTCAACCAGGGCTACCAATGCGGCAAAAACTTGGAGTCTGGCCTGTCCGAGTGGGTAAGGCTGTTCATGGGCACATAATTGGGCTCCCCAACTATGGTAATAGAGCAGTTTATCGCTCATCCCCAACAATCACATTGGACCGACAGAAAATACTGTACCTGCTCGATGAACTGGATCCAGTCATCGGTACCAGCATCGAGCTGTTCAGGTTTTCCGATATTCGGCATCCCTCTGGTCGGAGTGGAGGCCGCTGTGGGCCTGGATGAAGCTGGTTGGCAGTATAAAGCACGATGGCTGTGACAGCGCTACTTCACCCTCAACGCCAGTGCAGAATCCAACGGAGTAGACGCAGGAACGCACGGTAGGATAAGAAGGAACAAAGGTTTATTACAGTACACACAATAATCACAAAGCAAACAACTCCTCTCCCCGAAGGGCAATCCTCCCCGACTTGCATCCAGGATGGGGATTTTATACTGAGAGGTTTCCCGGGGAACCGGGGAGGGTTTGTACTCTGAGGTAAAGGCGTCGAATCTTATAGAGCATAGTTTTTGGCCCCCACGGGGGTCGTAACAGTAATAATACCCAAATGATAGTTTTGAGATACATCTCTGACCCCAGTGATGCAAAATGGTTGCATTGGATCAACCACCCACTTTATATTCAGTTCCATTGGCTGCAGTGGCATATTTCTGCCCCAATCTGTTCTTTGTGCTATTCGTTGATGGATAAATATTGGCCAAGGCACCATGGAGATCTCCATTGCACCTCTTCAAAATAGTTCCCTGAAATTATTTGCAATTATATAAGATGACTGAGGGGGCCTCATGCGAATATCTCACCTGAAAGATGGCCTCCCTCAATACTCATTTAGTGAATAGTGAATATTTTCCTTTGTAATTGAAACAGCTCTGTCACAGTTCAGTATCAAAGGACCTACACATACTTGGGCTTTGCAAACATTACTTTTTGTAATGTATTATAAATGTTAATGAGCCATTACCTTTTTGTTCTGTTGTATTCAGCAGTGTAAGGAGTGACTGTTACTCCCATCACAGACATTCTGGCTGACTGCTAGAGGCCCAAGTAAACTGCACAGGGAGCAGTTTAAGGCACAGGAAATGCAAGCGACTGGGGCAAGAGGTGAGGTCCAACACGATACAGCTGGGCTGAAGACAGTTTGTTGGGGGGTTGGGGGGGGGGGGGGTGGGGGGAGTCAGTTTGGGGTGGAGTTGAAGCAAAGTTCAGCTTCTTCACATACACGGTTCCCTGCTTGAGGTGCTGCATGGGGATATAAACTCGACGTGAATGCAATTCTGACCCAGAAACTATCAACAGCAAGAAATCATTACGATGTATTTGCTGAAAACATATTGTATCAAAAATGTTTTTGAATGAAACATGTATCGAATATATCAGAATAGTTTATGTCAGATACGTTAATACAGTCTCTCGCCGTAGTTGAACTAAATTTCAGCTTTTCCAGTGAACCTGGAGAGCAAACTAACAGCTTGCATTCGCCTTTAATACAGTGAACATCCCAAAGCACGTCCGAGGAGCATAATCAGCAACTAAATAAGGAGATATCAGGACAGATAACCGAATGCTCAGTCAGTTCTGGTGAAAGGTAATCAACCTGAAAGGTTAACTCTGATTCCCTCCATGGATGCAGTCTGACCTGCTGAATATTTCAAGCATTTTCTGCTTCTAACTCAGTTAAAGAGGTTGGTTTCACATTGCAACGGCTAAAAGACATGGATTGGCCCCTTCAGTGGCTCAGTAGGTAAGGGCACTGCCCCGGATGAAAAAAGAAATGGAAAGACCAATGATGCATTGGGTTTGATTCTGGCCTGTGTTGGGTTCATTGACTTCAGCCTGAGGCTGGGGATGGGTGGGGCGGGAGGGGGGGGGGGGGGGGGGGGGGGGTGTCATTAAGGATGTTAAATCTGCACCAGCAACTGGGAGAGAACAGCCATGGGCTCACCTTCAGCACCAGCCATGGTTCAATAGTCTGCAAGCACTGTTTCAGCTCCAAATGTGAGAATGGGCTCCCTTATTTGAGACTAGTACAGAAGTTCCCAACCTGTTTAGTCTGTAGAATCTCGGGTACTGCAACCAGTTGGGCTCTTCTTTTGTTGGAGGATTGCAGTGCGGGAGAGGGAGAGAGATCTAGTCATTGTGACCTTGTCGTAACCACAGGCATTCTCCTGGTGATGTGACCATCAATTCACTCGGAACACGATTGGAAGTAAACTGTGGTTTTAATAGTCTTACAACTGAGCCTTCCTGTGACCAGAAGAACTGAGGGCAGGCTCACACGGCTGCAGCACTTAATACTTCGGGTAGTGTGGGGGGGGGGGGCATGGGCGGAGCCATGGGCAGAGCCAAGGGTGGAGCCCTGTACAAGCTCCTCATCTCCCCCTATGGGCAGAGCCGTGCAACGGCTCACAGACAGAGCCCACAAGGACATAATACTATACAATACAATACAGTGTGAATTACATTCACCACATTCACCCCCTGTAAAAAAATCAAGTCCGGCGGGGGTGACGGTCTACAGGTTGAGCGGAGCACCGAGGTTGCAGCCTCTTCGGGTGACTGGGTGGTGACGGTCAGTGTGGGTATGATGGTGGACTCCGGGGGTGTTTCGGTTCGAGCTTCGTTCCCGACCGGTGCGACGGGCAAATGGGGGCGCAGGAAACCTATAGGCGCGGGGGCGCAGGGCGTGGGGGGTCAGGTGGGGTGTAATGTTAGGGGTACCTTGGCGGTGGTGATGGTAGTGGTGGATCCTGCAGGCACCAGATCCCGGAGGGAAATGGTGTCATGATGGCCGTCGGGGTATTCAATAAAGGCGTAGTGGGGGTTCGAGTGAAGCAGCGGGTCCATTTTGTGTGTCCGGACGTGCTTCCGGAGGAGCACTGGGCCCGGTGTCCTGAACCAGGATGGGAGCGAAGCCCCCGTGGTAGTGCCCCTAGCGAAAACAAATAATCGTTCGTGAGGGGTCTGGTTGGTGGCGATGCATAGGAGGGACCTAATTGCATGGATCGCGTCGGGGAGGACCTCCTGCCAGTGGGAAGTCGGGAGATTCCTGGACCGTAGGATCAGTAGGACGGTCTTCCAGACCATCGCATTCTCCCTCTCCACCTGCCCGTTCCCCCTGGGGTTGTAGCTGGTAGTCCTGCTCGAGGCGATGCCCTTGTAGAGCAGGTACAGACGCAACTTGTCGCTCATAAAGGACGAACCCCTGTTGCTGTGTACGTAGCTGGGGAACCCGAACAGGGTGAAATGACTGTGCAGGGCTCTGATGACTGTGTGGGAGGTCATATCGGGACATGGGATGGCAAAGGGGAAGCGGGAGAATTCGTCGATGACGTTGAGAAATTATACATTTCGATTAGTCGAGGGGAGTGGCCTTTTGAAATCGATGCTCAGGCGTTCAAAGGGCCGGGAAGCCTTTACCAGGTGGGCCTTGTCTGGTCTATAGAAGTGCGGTTTGCACTCCGCGCAGATCGGGCAATCCCTGGTGATGGCTTTTACCTCCTCGGTGGAGAAAGGCAGATTTCGGGCTTTAACGTAGTGGGTGAGCCGGGTGACCCCCGGGTGGCAGAGGCCATTGTGGATAGCCTTCAGGCGGTTGTCTTGCACGCTGGCGCACGTGCCGCGGGACAGGGCATCTGGGGGCACGTTGAGCTTCCCCGGTCGATATATGATATCATAATTATATGAAATGAAAATCGCTTATTGTCACGAGTAGGCTTCAATGAAGTTACTGTGAAAAGCCCCTAGTCGCCACATTCCGGCGCCTGTTCGGGGAGGCTGTTACGGGAGAGTGTGATCTTCCACCGCAAGATTTTATCGTTTTTTATTTTGTCCCTTTGTGAGTTGTGGAACATGAAGGCAACCGATCTTTGGTCGGTGATGAGGGTAAACCTACCTGCGAGGTAGTGCCTCCAGTGCCATACGGCTTCCACAATGGCTTGAGCTTCTTTTTCGACTGAGGAGTGTCGAAGTTCCGAAGCGGAGAGGGTCCGGGAGAAGAAGGCTACTGGTCTCCCTGCCTGATTCAGAGTGGCGGTGAGAGCGACCTCTGAGGCGTCGCTCTCCGCCTGAAAGGGGACGGATTCATCCACCGCCCACCGCCCGCATGGCGGCTTTGGCGATGTCCTCCTTGATGCAGTTGAAGGCCTGGCGGGCCTCAGCTGACGGTGGGAAGAGTGTGGTCTTAAATAGTGGGCGGGCTTTGTCCGCATACTGGGGGACCCACTGGGTGTAATAAGAGACGAATCCCAGGCACCTCTTGAGGGCCCTGGCACAATAAGGGAGAGGGAGTTGTAAGAGGGTGCGCATACGGTCCGGGTCAGGGCCCAGAACTCCGTTTTCCACGACATAGCCGAGGATGGCTAGTCTGGCAGTGCGGAAAACGCATTTCTCCTTATTGTAGGTGAGATTGAGTTTCTGGGCAGTTTGGAGAAATCGGTTGAGGTTGGCATCGTGGTCCTGCTGATCATGGCCGCAGATGGTGACATTGTCCAAGTACGGAAACGTGGCCCGCAGCCCGTACTGGTCCACCATTCGGTCCATTGTTCGTTGGAACACCGAGACCCCATTCATGACGCCAAAGTGGACCCGGAGGAAATGGAAGAGGCGGCCATCTGCCTCGAACGCCGTGTAGTGGCGCTCCTCCGGGCAAACTGAGAGCTGGTGGTAAGCAGACTTCAGATCCACCGTGGAGAATATGCGGTACTGGGCGATCTGGTTGACCATGTCTGCAATTCTGGGGAGGGGGTACGCATCGAGGTGCGTGAACCGGTTAATCGTCTGGCTATAATCAACCACCATCCGGAATTTTCCCCCGGTCTTGACAACCACCACCTGAGCTCTCCAGGGACTGTTACTGGCCTCTATGACTCCCTCACGTAGGAGCCGCTGGACTTCGGCTCTGATGAATACTCTGTCCTGCAGGCTGTACCGCCTGCTGCGAGTGACTACTGGTTTACAGTTAGCCGTTAGCCGTTAGATTAGCTAAGAGTGGAGGGGGGTTGATTTTTAGAGTCGCTAAGCTGCATATAGTGAGTGGAGGTAGGGATCTGCCGAAGCTGATTGTGAGGCTCTTGAGATTACATTGGAAATCGAGCGCGAGTAAGAGTGGGGCGCAGAGGTCGGGGAGTACGTACAGATGGAAATTAGAGTAGCTGGCGCCCTGAATCGTTAGGGTCGCGATGGTGCTCCCTTGTATGGCACGCTGGCGCTCCATAGTGAGTGGGTGGCCGCGCGGCGCAGGCCTGGGGCAGTCGCTGGCCAGGGGCCCACGAGGGGGTCGCTTGGTCCGCGGGGAATGAGTTTAGACTGCGGAACGTGACCTCCATAGTAGTTGCTAGCTTTCCCGTGTCCTCCAAATTCTGGGCCCTTTTCTCGAGTAGTCGCTGGCACACATAGTTAGACTGGAGCCCCACAACGTATACATCACGGACAGCGAGTTCCATATGCTGGGAGGCTGTTACAGCCTGAAAGTTGCAGTCCCGAGCAAGGGCTTTTAAGTCGTGCAGGAAGTCCTCTAGGGACTCTGTGGGCGGCGGGTAGTGAAAATGTGCCGCGCGTAGACCTCATTTATCGGCCGCACGTACAATCGGTCGAGCATAGCAAGGGCCTCAGTATAGGAGGTGGTACAATTGAGTTGCCTAGAGTTGCGATGGCTCACCCGTGCATGCAGTAGGCTGAATTTCTGCTCCCCTGTAGTCTCGGAGGTGCTCGATTCAGCCAGGTAGGCCTTGGAACACCAAAGCCAGTGTAGGAAGATTTCCTTCGCCTCTGCAGCCTGCGGGTCAAGTTCCAGTCGATCAGGTTTGAGGGCTGATTCCATAGTAGTGACCATCAATTCACTCGGAACACGATTGGAAGTAAACTGTGGTTTTAATAGTCTTACAACTGAGCCTGCTTGCGACCAGAAGAACTGAGGGCAGGCTCACACGGCTGCAGCACTTTATACTTCCGGTAGTGGGAGGGGCCATGGGTGGAGCCATGGGTGGAGCCATGGGCGGAGCCAAGGGTGGAGCCCTGTACAATCTCCTCATTTCCCCCTTTGGGCAGAGCATAATACTATACAATACAATACAGTGTGAATTACATTCATCACACCTGGGTCAGGGGATAATTTCTTAGCCAGGCTGAGTCACTACAAATGAGAAGAAACCCATTGCTATAGGGCGAGGTAAACATGATAGTGCTGCAGTGGGACCACTACCAACAGCATCTTTGACAATCCATTCGCTCGCTGCAAACTCCATTCCTCTCCTTGGCAACTCTCCCAGGCACAATCAGATTGTTTGCTGCCTCAGTTCCCTTTTGACCTTGAGCTGACTTTCCAACTCCATATCTCCTCCACCACCAAAGTCATCCGTGACATTGTCCATCACCATCCCTGCTTCAGCTCATTTACTATCATCCAAGCTTTTGTTGCTTCCAGACCTGATTATTCTCATACTTGTCTGGCCCATCCGCCACTCAGCATGAGGCTGCATTGAATCCATAACTCTGCTGCCCATACCCTAACCTGCACCAAAGCCTGTTCATCTATCAATCCTGTAATTACTTATCTACATTGGCTCCAAATACATCATCGCATCGCACAGTGGGCAAAATAGCTGGCTTTTAAAGCAGATCAAGTTAAGCCAGCAGCGAAGGTTCAATTCCTGTACCAGCCAACCCAAACAGGCTCCAGAATGTGGTGACTAGGGACTTTTCACAGTAACTTCATTTGAAGCCTACTTGTGACAATGAGCGTTTTTCATTTCATTTCATTTCATTAAAATAATTTTTATTGAAAGAATTTTTTACATGAAGATATTTACCCCAACTAACTATGAAATATTACAAAATATTCCCTCTTAACAAATACCCCCCCCCCGCCCGAACTCGCGCGCGCGTTGTCCCTTCCCCCCTCCCCCCTCCCCCAAAAACACACAAAGCAACAATCAACATCAAACATGAACTGCGAGCAAATTTGCCCGCATTTCAACCGTAAATAACCCACCACAACCTTTGTTGCCATCCCCCCCCCTCCCCTCCCCCCCGGGTTGCTGCTGCTGCGACCTCTGTGCCCTATCTCTGAGCCAAAAAGCCGAGGAAAGGCTGCCACCCGCCTGAAGAACCCTTGTACCGACCCTCTCAGGGCGAATTTGACCCTTTCCAACTGAATAAAGCTTGCCATGTCATTAATCCAAGTTTCCACGCTTGGAGGTCTCGCGTCCTTCCACTGTATTAGTACCCTTCTTCGAGCAACTAGGGACGCAAAGGCCAGTACTCCGGCCTCTCTCGCCTCCTGTACCCCCGGCTCCACCCCAACCCCAAAGATCGCAAGTCCCCATCCTGGTTTGACCCTGGATCCCACCACCCTCGACACCGTCCTTGCCACCCCCTTCCAGAACTCCTCCAGTGCCGGACATGCCCAAAACATATGGACATGGTTCGCTGGACTTCCCGAACACCTGACACATCTGTCCTCACCCCCAAAGAACCGACTCATCCTTGTCCCCGTCATATGGGCTCTATGTAGCACCTTAAATTGAATGAGGCTAAGCCTCGCACACAAGGAGGAAGAATTAACCCTCTCCAGGGCATCAGCCCATGTCCCATCCTCTATCTGTTCTCCCAGCTCCCCCTCCCACTTGGCTTTCAGCTCCTCTACTGATGCCTCCTCCGCCTCCTGCATTACTTTGTAGATGTCCGATATCCTCCCCCCTCCGACCCAGACCCCCGAGAGCACCCTATCACTCGCCCCCCTACTGGGGAGCAAGGGAAACCCTTCCACCTGGCGTCTAGCAAATGTCTTCACCTGCAAATGTCTAAACATGTTTCCCGGGGGGAGCCCGAATTTCTCCTCCAGCTCTCTCAGGCTCGCAAACCTCCCATCTACAAACAGATCCTTCAGCTGCCTGATGCCCACCCTGTGCCAGCTCTGAAATCCCCCGTCCATGTTCCCCGGGATGAATCTATGGTTCCCTCTTAACGGTGCCTCCATCAGACCTCCCACTTCCCCCCTGTGTCGCCTCCACTGCCCCCAGATCTTGAGGGTGGCCGCCACCACTGGGCTCGTGGTGTACCTCGTGGGAGGGAGCGGCCATGGCGCCGTTACTAGGGCCCCCAGGCTTATGTTGCCACAGGACGCCCTCTCCATTCGTTTCCAAGCTGCCCCCTCCCCTTCCATCATCCACTTGCGCACCATCGATACATTTGCCGCCCAGTAATACCCCGAAAGATTGGGTAATGCCAGCCCTCCACTATCCCTACTCCGCTCCAAGAAGACCCTCCTCACCCTTGGGGTGCCGTGCGCCCACACGTAGCTCATAATGCTACTCGTCACCTTTTTGAAAAAGGCCCTAGGGAGGAAGATGGGCAAGCACTGAAATAAAAACAAAAACCTCGGGAGGACCGTCATTTTAACGGACTGCACTCTGCCCGCCAGCGACAGCGGCACCATGTCCCACCTTTTAAATTCCTCCTCCATCTGTTCCACCAGCCTGGAGAAGTTCAGCTTGTGGAGAGTCCCCCAGTTCCTTGCCACCTGCACCCCTAAATATCTAAAACTCTTTCCTGCTCTCTTAAACGGGAGTCTCCCGATTCCCTCTTCCTGGTCCCCTGGGTGTATCACAAATACCTCACTCTTGCCCAAGTTTAGCTTGTACCCCGAAAAGTCCCCAAATTCTGCTAGCAGTTCCATCACCTCCGGCATTCCCCCTTCTGGGTCTGCCACGTATAGCAGCAGGTCGTCCGCGTACAGCGATACCCGGTGCTCCTCCCCGCCCCTTGTCAACCCTCTCCACCCCCCTGAGCCCTTCAGTGCCATCGCCAACGGTTCAATTGCCAGTGCGAAGAGCAGGGGGGACAAGGGGCACCCCTGTCTGGTCCCCCGGTGGAGCCCAAAATACTCCGATCTCCTACCATTCGTCACTACACTTGCCGTCGGGGCCGAATAAAGCAGCTTCACCCATTTAATAAATCCCTCCCCAAATCCAAACCGTTCCAGCGTCTCCCACAGGTACTTCCACTCCACCCTATCAAATGCTTTCTCCGCGTCCAATGCCACCACTATCTCCGCCTCACCCTCCACTGACGGCATCATGATGACGTTTAGCAGTCTCCGCACGTTCGTATTAAGCTGCCGCCCTTTAACAAAACCCGTCTGGTCCTCGTGTATCACCCCTGGCACACAATCCTCTATCCTGGTAGCCAGGATCTTTGCCAGCAACTTGGCGTCCACATTCAGGAGCGAGATAGGCCTATATGACCCACACTGCACGGGGTCCTTGTCCCGCTTCAAGATCAGAGAGATCAGTGCCTGCAACATTGTCGGGGGCAGAGCCCCCCCCCTCCCATGCCTCGTTGAAGGCTCGTACCAGCACAGGGCCCACCAAATCCGCATATTTTTTGTACAATTCCACCGGGAACCCGTCTGGCCCCGGCGCCTTCCCCGTCTGCATATGCCCAATCCCCTTGACTAGCTCCTCTAACCCTATCGGCGCCCCCAGCCCCTCTACCAGCTCCTCTTGGACCTTGGGGAACCTCAATTTGTTCAAAAAGCCCTCCATCCCCCCTCCCCTCGTCGGCGGCTCTGACCTATACAGCTCCTTATAGAAGTCTCTGAAGACCCCATTTACTTCTGGCCCCTTCTGCACTACGTTCCCACCCCTCTCCCTCACTCCCCCAATTTCTCTAGCCGCATCCCGCTTGCGGAGCTGATGCGCCAACATCCTACTCGCCTTCTCCCCATATTCATAAATCGCGCCCTGCGCCCTTCTCCACTGTGTCTCTGCCTTTCTGGTGGTCAACAGGTCGAACTTAGCCTGCAAACTGCGCCGTTCCCCCAACAGCCCCTCCTCTGGTGCCTCCGCATATCTCCTATCCACGTCCAAAAGCTCCCCCACCAGCCTCTCCCTCTCCTGTCTCTCCCTCCTTTCCCTATGTGCCCGTATGGAGATCAGCTCCCCCCGGATCACCGCCTTCAGGGCCTCCCAGACCATCCCCACCTGCACCTCCCCCGTGTCATTAATGTCCAGATATCCTTCAATGCTCTTCCGGACCCTCTTACACACCTCCTCATCCGCCAGCAACCCCACATCCAGGCGCCACAGCGGACGCTGGTCACGCGCCTCCCCCATTTCCAAATCTACCCAGTGTGGCGCATGGTCTGAGACCGCTATGGCCGAGTACTCCACTTCCCGTACTTTCGGGATCAGTCCCCTGCTCAATACAAAGAAGTCAATTCTAGAATAGACTCTGTGGACATGGGAGAAAAAGGAATACTCCCTCGCCCTCGGCCTCCCAAACCTCCAGTGATCTACCCCTCCCATCTGCTCCATAAACCCCTTTAACACTTCTGCCGCTGCCGGCCTCCTACTCGTCCTTAAACTCGATCTGTCCAGCACGGGGTCCAGCACTGTGTTGAAGTCCCCCCCCCATGATCAGGCCCCCTGCCTCCAGGTCCGGAATGAGGCCCAGTAGGCGCCTCATGAAGCCAGCGTCGTCCCAGTTCGGGGCATACACGTTAACCATCACCACTTTCTCCCCCTGCAGCCTACCCTTCACCATGACATATCTACCCTCTTTATCCGCCACCACCTCCGCCGCCACGAACGACACCCTCTTCCCTACCAGGATCGCCACCCCCCGGTTCTTTGCGTCCAGTCCTGAGTGGAACACCTTTCCCACCCACCCCCTTCTCAGGCGGACCTGGTCCGCCACCTTCAAATGGGTCTCTTGTAGCATTGCTACATCCGCCTTCAGTCCCTTCAAATGCGAGATTACTCTTGTTCTCTTGACCGGCCCATTCAGCCCCCTCACATTCCAAGTGATCAGCCGGGTCGAAGGGCCGCCCGCCCCTCTCCCCCGCCGACTAGCCATATCCTGTCACCTGCTCGCCCCGAGTCAGCCCTCCCCTTCTGACCCGCTCCCCATGGCGATGGCGCCCTCCCCCCACCCCTCCGGTCCTCAACTTCTCCTCCCTGGCCTTTTCAGCAGCAACCCGGTAGCCCCCCCCTTCCTCCCTCCCCCTCCCCCCCCAGGCTAGGACCCCTCCTAGCCGCGATGCACCCTCCATAGTACTTCCGTAAGTCAGCTGGTTTACGCTGACCTGGCTGCCCCTGCCACAATCCGACTCCTCCCGGCATGTGGGACATCCCCCCCCTTACCACCCCTCCCTGACCCCGCTCCAGCGTGGGAAAGGGAGCCATTGCTGACCACGCCCCTTCCTCCCACCCTCCTCCCTCCTCTGCCCCGCGCGCGGGAAACCAGAGGAAAGCCCGCGCTTTCGCCCTGCCACTCCCCACCCCTCCATCTTCAGTTCCACCCCCGTCCCCGATCCCACACCGATAAAAAAACCCCCACAAAAAACACATACCCCCGGTACTCCCCCCCACCCCGCCCCCCCAACATAACATTATAAATAAAGGAAAAAAGAAGAAAAAACCTGGTAAAGAGAAAAAAAGGGGTCCAAACATACAGCCAAGTAAAAATCCAACCAAAAGAAAGCCACGTGTCCAGCTTAAAGTACCAGAGCGGCAACGACCGCCAAGTATCCCCTGGTTCTAGTTCGAGTCCAGCTTTTCTTCCTGGACAAAGGCCCACGCCTCCTCCGGGGACTCGAAATAGTGGTGCTGGTCCTTATAGGTCACCCACAAGCGCGCTGGCTGCAGCATCCCGAATCTGATTCTCTTGGCATGCAGCACCGCCTTCGTCCGGTTGAACCGGGCCCGCCGCTTTGCCACCTCCGCACTCCAGTCCTGGTAGATCCTCACCGTCGAGTTCTCCCATTTGCTGCTCCTCTCTCTCTTGGCCCACCTCAGCACCCTCTCCCGGTCACTGAGTCGCTGGAACCGAACCAGCACCGCCCTCGGGGGTTCATTTGCTCTTGGCTTCCTGGCCATTACTCTGTAGGCCTCCTCCAGTTCCAGGGGCGAAGGGACGGTCCCTGCCCCCATCAGTGAGCCCAGCATTTCTGCCACGTACCTCGGGAGGTCCGACCCCTCCAGCCCTTCTGCCAGGCCCAGGATCCTCAGGTTTTTCCGCCTCATGCGGGTATCCATCGCCTCCAGTTGGTTTTGCCATTTCAGGTGGAGTGCCTCGTGCACCTCCACCTTTCCCACGAGGACCGTGGCCTCCTCCTCCCTCACAGCCATCTCCTGCTGCAGCTCCCGAATTGACGCCTCTTGGGTCGCCTGGGCTCCCATCAGCCTGGTGGTCGTCGCGTTCATCGACTCCAGCAGCTCCACTTTCAGCTCCGTGAAGAAGCGCAGGAGAACGGCCTGCTGCTCTTCCGCCCATTTCCTCCAGTCCTCGGGTGCGCCGCCGGCCGCCATTTTGGATTTCTTCCCCCGCTTTTTTCGGGGAGCTGCTGCCGCTTATTTTTCTGCCCCACTTCGGGTGACAACCATAAATTTTACAGGGTTCTCCTCTGGGAACCTTCCCCCACCAGGAATCGTCGTATCAGCGCCGTTAGGGGCCCTCCAATCGGCCCGAAAACACCTTCCTCGCAGGAGCAGCCAAACGTGCGACTTAGCTGGTCATAGCCGCAACCGGAAGTCTCATTTCATTTCATATTGTCAATGTTGTGGTCAAAGCATCCATGGCTTCAACCCTTTGCATTTTTGGAACATTGAACACCAGAACAATGTACATTATTCCAATTCTAGCTTCTTTTCCATCTCATATTTCCTTCTGCTCACCATTAGCTATTGTGCCTTCAGATGCGTAAGCCTCTCAAACCCTCCATCTGTCTCTTCTTTAACAATCTCATTAAATCCAATTAATTGGATACTCTACCAGTGGGATCCTCCGTTCAACTGGCAGTGCATTCACACCCGCAGATTTCCCGACATGGGGTACCCAAGGTTTCAGCCACAAAATGGCTTCTACCTTCACTCATTGGGTGGGAGTTTCCAGCTGTGGGATTTTCAGGTTCCCCTTGCCAGTGGCGGAAGGTGTGAGCAAAGGAACCATCATCGGCCAATCGTGGACTGCCTTCACCGCCGCAAAACGGTGGAGGGGAGGGGGACGGAACATCCCACCCATGATCTTGCCCGATTATGCATCATTGAAACACTTTGCCATGTTTCCCTCTTTTATAAATGTACGTTGTTTGTTGTTGCCACACCTGAAGAGATGGAGGTGAATTTAAAAGTGAAGAAGATCCTTGAAGAGTGGATTCTGATCTCAGCTGGGACCTCTTGGCATTTATCATCACCGTCTCAGGATCGACTGACATCTTTCTCTTCGCTGAGAGTGAGGTTGGCAAAGGTAGTGGAGAAACGTAGGGAGAAGTCCATATTGCCTCTCAGGTTTCAATACCTTCCAGCATTTTGATTGCTCCAGGCAAGGAGTAGCTGGCAACCATTTGAACATTAGAGTGGTTGGGTTGGGGGGACGTGTCACTATTGAAATGGAGCAGCAGGTCTCAACGCCTGATTTTGGTTCATTTTCCTGCACTGCCCTATGGCAGTTAGAGCAGAGCAGCCCTTAAATGCTTCAGGTTGATGTAAGTTATCACAACTACCAATCTGACTACAAGGGACCAATAATAAACACCTCACAAGAGAAGTTCCCAGATTCAATGTTCGGCCTGTGTTGAGTGCGCTGATGTCCTAATGCAACAAGATCTGGACAATATCTAGCCTTAGGCTGGCAAGTGGCAAGTTACATTCACGCCACAGAATGACCATCTCCTACAAGAGAGGATCGAACCACTGCTCCTTGACATTCAATGGCATTACCATCACTGGATCCTCCACAAACAACATCCTGGGGAATACCATTGATCAGAAACTGAACTGGACTAGCCATATTAATACTGTGGCTATCAGGGCACAGGCGAGGAATCCAATGATGAGTAACTCACCTACTGACGCCCCCCCCCCCCCCCCCCCCCCCAAAGCTTGTCCACCATCTACAAGGGACAAGTCAGGAGCGCAATGGAATACTCTTCACTTGTCTGGATGAGTACAGCTCCAACAACACTCAAGAAGCTCAACACCATTCAGAACAAAGGAGCCCACTTGATTGCTCACCCTTCCGCAAACATTCAAACCCTCCACCACCGACGAACAATGGCAGCGTGTGTTCCAACTACAAGATGCACTGCAGTAACTCACCAAAAGTCTTTAGGCAGCACCTTCCGAACCCACGACCACTGCCAACTAGAAGGACAGGAGCAGCAGATACCTAGGTACCCCACCACCTGGAGCTCCTTCTCCAAGTCACTCACCACCCTAACTTGAAATATATCGCCATTCTTCCACTGTCATCGGGGCAACATCCTGGAACTCCCTCCCTAACAGTACAGTGTTTGTACCAACACCTCGAGAACTGCAGAGTTTCAAGAAGGCAACTTACCACTACCTTACGAAGGTCAACTAGGGATGGGCAATAAATGCTGGCCTAGCCAGCAACACCCACATCCCATAAATGAATAACAAAATGCATCATGTGAGAATCCTTAAACTGGCTTCACTACTCTTGGGTGAGGCAGTGTGATGAAAAATCAGTCAAGGCTTTTGTTCCTGGTCACCAACAATTACTTGCATTAAAAGTCTGAGTTGCAAGTACACACAGAATGACAATAGAATCAGATTTTGGATAACATCTGAAGCACCTGCAGACACCCACTGGCTAAAAGGGATAGATAAAGCTGACATTTATATAGCATCTTACACAACCTCAGGGGGTGGGATTCTCCAATAATGGGGCCATGTCCCTACTCCAGCATCAAAATGCAGGAAAATCACTCTGGACTTACCTGAAGAAAGTCCAGAGTGATTCTCCTACCTGCAGGGGACCCTGGTGTAGTCCTCAAAGCTTCAGTTACCAATACGGGGCCCTGCACGTAGGGTCGGGGGTCATGGTGGACCCACACCGCGGACCGGCACCAAAGAGATTGGCCTCCCCGAGATTGTGTGCGTCCACGGACTGTGGCCCCCGATCGATAGCCTGAACGTCTGTGAGGGTCCTCCCCCCCAACCAGGGCAGCCGTGGACTGAGTCTGGCGAGTTCCCAATGGGTGGGACCATGAGAGACCCACGCCGTCAGGAACTCAGCCAGTTACATTTGGAGAATCATCATGAGGGCCTCTGTCGATGATCCCCGACCCACAGTGCATAGACCGTGCGTGCGCGCGATTCGCGGCGATTCTACGGGACCGGTGTCACGCCAGATTTCAGTTCTACTGCCCATTCTCCGCCCCACGCCAATCGCGATTTCAGCGTGGAGGCTCGGAGAATCCCGCCCAGGATGTTTCAAAGTGCTTTAGAGTTAGTTAAGTATGTTAAAATTGCAGTCACTATTATAATGCAATATGGAATTTAGTTAGGGCGGCGTTAGCAAGGGGTGTTAGAAGTCCACCACCCAAAATGGCGTCATTTCCACTAATTTGAGCTCTGAGAGCATGGAGAGAATTCAGCCCCCAATTGCCATCGTGGAATTCTATTGACTGGACTGGGCTGGGCACAAAGTCACGGGGAGATTCCTCCATTTTCTAGCTGCAAACATGCAAGGCAAGGAACTGTGGAGAATTAAAGATGGATTGTTTTGTTATAAGGAAGAGAGGGCCAGAGGCACAAACTGGCAGTGTACCTCCTGGCCAGGAACTCACAACTGAATCTGCTGAGGAGAGCTGCTCAGTAGAGTCCACAGCAGAACAAAGCTGTGCTAGTGTTAATGAGCTTCAGGGCTTTTGGTGAACAGCCAACATAGAAAATACTGAAATTGGGAACAAAGCAGTTTAAAGATGATTTATTTAGGTATGGCTTTGTTAATTGTGCCAATGCAAATCAGGATCCAAAGCCCATGTGTTAATTTCAGGGAAGTACTGACAAATATGAGTTTAAAACCTTAAACTTCAAAGGTATTTGAAGATTAAGCATGACGAGTTCAAGGAAAGACCTCTTGATTTTTTGCAATGGATGCAGTGAAAATTGAAATCGTCAGCTGAAGTCCTTAGGAGAAGTGTCACATTGAATGACAAAGCATGTGAGACCATGAGGACCAAGCAGGCTCACCTGTCACATTAAAGGTGAGCAAAGATGGTGTGTCGCAAAGGTAGGCTGGCATGGGTTGCAAAGGTCGGCCGGTGTGGGTCCCGAAATTTGGTAAAAATGCGTCCTGGGAAAAAAAGATTGAAAAACATTGATCTACAGAGAGCTGGCATGGACTAGATGGGCGGAAAGGTCTCAATCTACACTGATTCCCTTTTATCTCTATGCACTTATCAAATGACCATTACAGCCTTTGCCCAGTAAAGCAACAAATTAGTTCTGGCGCAGACCACTCTTCCTCCTCCACACCCATCCACCCACACCTCTCTCATGGTCATTTAGTACAACCTGCTTTGAGTAGATTTGTTTTAAATCGGAATCACACAACTCTGATCTTTTGGCTGGGTATGGGGAGTTAATAAGTAACATGCTCTCCAGCTCACACACAGCTCAGTGAAAGTTCACAGAGAGCAGCGAACGCCTGCCTGTTGCGTGAAAGTGCTTTCTTTATGGATATATTAGTGGGTGATGGGGGATGGGAAGGGGGGGGGGGGGTGCTGATGTATTTGGATTTGTGGAGTTGCTCAGTCCTGTCGGAGGGAGGAGGAGCCAGCCTTTGCTGCATTGTGCACTGATCCTATTAAAGGCATTAGCAGCATTCCAGGGTACCTCATTCTCTCTGCTATCCTGTTTCCTGCCTGTGATCTCGTTACCTTCCCGGATTTTTTAACAGCACCGAGTTAATGAAAGTCCTCTGCCTGCCATGCAGGGTGCTCCAGCCGTGCAGTGTAAGTACCTGTTCTGAGATGTGTGTGTGTTAGTAGCTTGCCATCTTTCTGTGTGAGGGTTGGCCCCTCTCTGCCTTACTTTGCTATTGTCAGACTTGCTGCTGTGCAGGAATTCCTCAGGGCTGCCAGAATCGTATCCTAGGGCTCTGGCTTGACTCAGTTGGATTCTGTCAAAATGTTGACGGGCCCCTTGTAAACTTATATATTTTTAATCTCACTCCCTTCAGAGGCCCAGTGGGTGGAGGAATACTGTCTGAAGTGAGAGTTCTTCAGTCGCAGAGTGTGTTACGGCTAACTACCAACGCCTCCCCCCCCCCCCCCCAGTACTGAGTTGTGATGTGTCTGATATGGTCTGAAGCTGCAGAGTCTGTTAACAGGCATTTCTGGAGAGGTTTGGACTGGCAGCGGTGTTTGTGGGGCAACCTGGGGGGCTTTCTGTACTGCCCCATCTCTGCAGATTCTGCTGCACCTCATGTTAGACTTGGGCAACTCCCCACCCCCCACAGTTTTGATAAGGTTTGAGCCCGGACCCATTTTATTTGTTTTTTTTTTTCTCTTTTTAAATTTAGAGTAGCCAATTATTTTTATCCAATTAAGGGTCAATTTAGCGTGGCCCATCCACTTACCCTGAATATCTTTGTGTTGTGGGGGTGAAACCCTCGCAAACACGAGGAGGATGTGCAAACTTCACACGGACAGAGACCCGGGGCTGGGATCGAACCCGTGTCCTCAGCGACGTAGGCAGCAGTGCTAACCACTGTGCCACCGTGCTGCCCCAGTCCCATTTTATTTGTGATGTAAGTTGCTTCAGAGCCGGGTGAAGAAGCTTCCACATTCGGCATTGAAGTATATCCAGCAATTTAATTTTTTCCTCTCTCCCTGTACTTTATTTCCTCAATGTTCATTCATCAAGCACTGATGAAGGGCTGAGGTTCCCAAAAGATCATAAGACGTAGGGGCAGAAGTAGGCTACTCGGCCCATTGAGTCTGCTCCGTCATTCAATGAGATCATGGCTCATTTGATAGAATCCTTGCAATAACCCTCATGAGGCCCACGGGACACCTTAATCGATCTCCCCATGAAATTCGATCTTCCACACTCGTGGGCAGAGACCCGCCCAGCTGGGTCTCATTATTAGACTATGTAAAATCTGACCCAGACAGGGACCGACGTTCTGGTAGTTCCGACAGGGACATATTGTGTGTATGCCGCTGTAGTGGCCATTTCCTTTGACCAGATTATACCACCGTTTACTTAACTGCTCGGGCCTCCTGGGTCTTCATACTGGCAGCGAGGTAAAAGCAGCAATTATGCTTGGGCCACTTTGGGATTTTGCCGCACAGTAACATGTTCGGTGAAGTTTAAAAATGGTGCTCTTTCGGAAATTAAAGGCCTTCGATGCAGGCTTGGAGAATTGGGCCCAATATGCTGAGCGAATGCGGCACTTCCAGGCGATTGGCATCAGTGGAGAGGACCAACGGAAGGTAATCTTCCTGACATGCTTCGGGGCCCCAACCTTCAGCATAATCAAAAGCCTAACATCCCGCCAGTGCCGGTTGGAAAGGCCTTTGATGAACCATAGAGCCGTAGAATTCTGACAGTGCAGAAGGAGGACATTTTGGGCTATAGAGTCTGCACCGACCCTCTAAAACAGCAGGCTACCTAGGCCCATTCCCCCACCCTATCCCTGTAACCCCACCTAAGCTGCATATCCTTGGACACTGAGGGGCATTACAGCATGGCTAATCCACCTAACCCACACATCTTTGCATTGTGGGAGGACATAGTAGAATCTGGAGGAAACCCACACAGACATGGGGAGAAAGTATAAACTCCACACAGACAGTCACCCAAGGCCGGAATTGAACCCGGGTCTCTGGTGCTGTGAGGCAGCAGTGCCAACCACTGTGCTGTCCCTCTGCCACCCCTGGTGGAGCTGGTGAACTTGTGGAGTTGGTGTCCAATCATTGTCATAGAATCATAGAATTTACAGTGCAGAAGGAGGGCATTTGGCCCATCAGCCTCCATGCTATCCCGATAACCCAACCTAACCTTGGGCCCTAAGGGGCAATTTAGCTTGGCCAATCCACCTAACCTGCACATCTTTGGACTGTTGGAGGAAACCGGAGGAAACCCACACAGACACAGGGAGAAAGTGCAAACTCCGCACAGTCACCCGAGGTTTGGAATTGAACCTGGGTCCCTGGTGCTGTGAGGCAACAGTGCAAACCACTGTTACATCATGCCGAAGTTTTATCAGGATTACTTAAAGTCCAGCGCCTGGTCGGAGTATCGGCGGTCATGCCGGAAAATCCTGCCATGCCATTCCGATGCCGGGACGCGATTCTCCGGCGACCGGAGAATTGGTGCCAGTCGCGCACGCGCAGTCAACGGGTCTCCAGTCGGGGGTCGTTCAAAACGGCCCTTCACGGCGATTCTCCACAGTCGACCGGCCGAGTTCCCGCTGAGTTCCGCTGATGTGGTTTCAATCTGTTAACACCCGGTGGGAGCTCGGACCCGCAGCTGCAGTGGCCGTCCTACTGGGGGGGTGGGAGGGGGAAATCAGACTCCGGGCGGGGGCCTGCGCTGCGGCCAGGCCCGCGATTGGGGGCTACCGATTGTCGGGTTCGCGCAATCTGGAGGGGGCCTACCTCCTTTCGTGCGGGCCCGCTGTGTGGCTCCACCATGTTGCACGCCGTTGGCGTGAAAACGGCCATCACATGCATGTGCAGACCTGCGTCGGCAGTGCAAGGCCGCTTATCGGTGCTGGAGCTGCGTGCAGCACTCCGGCGCCATGCTGGCCCCCTGTGGGCCACTGAATCACTGGGCCAAGAGCCCGTTGACGCCGGCGAGAAACACTCCGGTGTTTATGCCGGCGTCAACACTTAGCCGGGAAACTGTCCACTTTTATGCAACTGTACCGATTTAGCCGGCTGCACAAACTCCAGGGAATTGGTAACGGACTTTCTGACGTGACCTCAAAAGCTGGCAGAGCCTTGTGAGTTCAGTCCATCCCTCTCCGAGACGTTAAGGGACTGTTTGATGTGCAGGATTAATAACCTGGCAACTCGGAGGAAGTTGTTGACAGAGTCAACATTGGACCTGAAAAGTGCCATTGAGCCAGCCCTGTCACGTGAGAATGCTGAGAACAGGGCTCAGGAATTCCAAGTATTCTGACTACAGTGTCCATAGCGTTGGACGACCCCAATACAGGCGTGCAGCACCCCCTCGGGGCAGTGTTTACATGGCCATATTGCCACCGAAACAACAACCAACTACATAACGTTGCATCCAGACTCACTGGTCAAGGGCCACCACAGACTACTGTGACACCTCCCCGGAGGACGAGGAGGAGTACCAGCGACATTGCTAGGCTTGCAGTTGCGTGGCAACCAAGGCCGCCAGAATCAGCAAAGAACGCATCGCCCTGGGCAAATGACAAGGTCGCCTCGGGCCAGGGCCATGCATGTGGCCCAGCCTGAGGAGGTAACCTGATGTAGCTAAATTGCATCACGGTCCCTGAAGTGGCACCGATTCGGATTAGACTTCAAGGCAACGGGCACCCCCTGGTAATGGAGATTGAAGCAGGGGCTGCCGGCTCCATCAACGGTCAACAAACCTTGGAGAGGCTGAACATTACACGGATCACCATGACCCAGTCACCCAAGGGCAGCAGACATTAGGCTGCAGCTAATAGTGGTGGAAGGGCACTACGGACACTTTGACTAGACGGGCAGCAAATCTTCTGGATGGGCACCGGTAGTCGATACGAAGTCCTCAGAAAATATCCAGATGTTTTCCAGCTGGGCCTTGCTAAAACAAAAGGGGGCAGGGCAATAATTTACGTCAACCTGGAGGCCCAACCAAATACTTCAGGGTACGATCATTCCTCTACGCCTTGATCGCGAAGGTGCAAACTAAATTACATGACTTAGAGAGCTTCGGCATCATATGCCCTGTCTGATTTGCAGAGTGGGCTGCACCAGTGATCCCAGTGTTCCAACTGGATAAGTTGGTTCGTCCCTGCAGCCATTATAAATTGACAGTGAGCAGGGCCTCCCGCCTGTCCCGATATCCCAGGGGTGGGCAAACGTTTCCGTGCAAGGGCCACATTCAGAAATTCACAATTTTAAAGGGCCACATAGTATATTAAGTAAAATTATTAATATTTAAAATAGCCAAAATAAAAGGTTTTTTAAAAAAAAACAATTAATTTTTATTAATTAATATTTTAAAGTAGAAACTTTACATGAAACACATTTATTTGAAAAACAAAGTAACTCAGTTTAAAGAAAAAAAAGCAATTAATTTTTATTAATTAATATTTTAAAGTAGAAACTTCACATGAAACACATGTTCTGCTGAGCAATGATCACCCTATTCAAGTAAACGTATCCACCCTATACCAGGAACCCAACAGCCCCCCCCCCCATTAACCTTAAAATTAAAAAAATAATTAAAAAAATTAAAAAAAAAAAAAAAAATTTTTTATGACTTGATCTTGGTGGGCCGCATAAAGACCTTTGGCGGGCCGCATGCGGCCCGCGGGCCGTAGTTTGCCCACCCCTGCGATATCCCATGCCGCTTGTGGGGGCTCTGTACGCAAAGCTAGCTGGGTGGCCACTCGTTCACAAAACTGGATATGAGACACACGTGTCTCCAACTAGAGCTATAAACAGCGTCTTGAAAATACATGACCATCAATGCCCAGAGGGGCCCATACGAGTATAATCGGCTCCCTTTTGGGGTCTCTGGGTATTCCAGAGGGTGATAGAAGGCATCCTCCAGGGGCTAGCCAAAGTAGTGATATACCTGGATGACATGCCCATTGCAGGGACCATCGAGATGGAATACTTGGACAATTTGGAAGAGGTCCTCAGGTGGTTCTCCCAAGCAGGCATCCGCCTGAGGCGAGTGTGTGTTTCGGTTGAAGGCAGTCACGTATCTGAGATACCGTGTGGACAAGGATGGCTTGCACCCAGTAGAAGAAAAGGTCCAGGCCCGAAAGGGAGCTCTGACACCAGAAATTACGACCAAACAGGTCATTTTTGGGGCTCATGAACTATTATGGGAAGTTTATCCCAGATTTAGCCTCTCTGTTGGCACTTCTTCACCAACTGCTGAAGAAGAGTCAAAGATGGGGATGAGTAGTGCCACAAGAGGAAGCATTTACTATGGTGAAGAGGCAGCAACCATCTTCCCAGCTGTTGACACATTATAATCGTTCAAGGCCGCTCATCCTCTCGTACAACGCTTCTCCGTATGACATTGGAGCAGTGCTGTCCCATTGATGGAACAACGGCACGGAACACTCAATAGTGTATGCTCCTAGAATCCTGGCAGATGCAGAATGCTGCTACGCTCAGATAAAGTTTGGCTGTGATGTATGCAATGAGAAGATTTCATCAGTACATCTATGGGCACCACTTCTTTAGCATCACTGACCATCTTGTCAAGGAAGACAAGAGATTTCCCCCATTACCTCAGCCCGGATCCAGTGCTAGGCCTTATTATTAGCGGCGTATGAGTATACATTTCAACATTGCCCAGGTTTGCAGATAGCAAACGCTAACGCCCTCAGTTGACTTCCACTGTCTCTGAGACCCCCCCCCCCCTCTCCACCAGTAACGGTTGAAGTCGGGAAAACGCTGAATTTCATGGCTGCTCTGCCAGTGAACGACGCGCAGATTCGTACGTGGACCCAGAGAGAACCCATGTTGGCAAAACAATGCCATGCCACCCTGCACGCCGGGTTACAAGCAAGTCCCCCAGCAGCCCTAGCCCTACATCATGAAGCAGCAGGAGCTTAGTGTGGGGGTTGGTATCCTCCTATGGGGAGCTTGCGTGGTCATCCTGCGGCCATGTCAAGAGGCAATCCTGCAGGATTTGCACAGTGGACACTTGGAAGCGTCGAAGATCAAGATGCTAGTGAGGAGTTATGTGTGGTGGCCTAGAAGTGATGGCCACATTGAGAGAGTGGTAAAATGGTGCACAGCATGCCAGGAACACTAGAAGCTCCCTCCGTCGGCCTCACTTTATCCCTAGGAATGGCCAGGGCGCCCCTGGGTGTGGTTGCATGCTGGTTTCGCTGGGCCTCTCATAGGGTCCATGTTCCGTCTGGGTTCTTGTAGATGCCCAATCCAAGTGGCTGGATGTCCACTGGATGTGTGCCAATGGGGTAAGGCATATCCAGTCTGCCCCATACCACCTGTCCTCGAATGGTTTGACGGAATGGGCGGTTCAAACAGTCAAACAAGGCATGCAGAAACAGACTACGGGCACCCTTGATTTTGTTTTTAAGTAATTTTATTGAAGAGTTTCATTTACAACAGAAAATAAAATAAAATATAACCGAAATAACAACATTAGTGATAAGAAAAGATGGAAATTCATTAATTCGCAGTAATTTTACTGTAATACTGCTTGTTAGCGCCCGTATCACATTTTTTTCTTTGTAGTGGTGTGAATGGATGCAAACCTCTCCCCTACCCTCCTCAGCTGTCATCATGCTATTAGGGAGGTGAAGGCCCCTCTCCTTTCGAAAGCTCTGCATGCTCTGATACCCCGAAGACTGCTACTAATGGACATGGTTCCACCCTAACTTCCACGACCTCTGACATGGCCTCGAAGAAGGTGATCCAGAATCTGGTCAGCCCAGAGCAAGACCACAATATGTGGGAGTGGTTGGCTGGACCCACCCCCCCACAACACCGCTCGCATCTGTCTTCTACCTCAGAGGAGAACCCACTCATGGCCAGGTGTACCCTGTGTACCACCTTCAACTGCACCAGACTCTGCCTTGCAGAGTTCACACTCTGTAATATCTCGCTCCAGTGGGTTCCCTTTATATGAGGCTGGCAAGGCTCCTGTTCTATTATCGGTCCATGCCTCACGCCACAGCAGGGGTAGCACCAGCGGAGCTATTAATGGGTTGCTACCTCCGAACCTGCCTGAGCCTGACATTTCCAAGCCGAGACAAGGAAGTAGAGTCAAAGCAGGACCTTCACAGGAAGTACCACAACCACTGGATGCCTGGGAGAGGCTTTAAGCCAGGAGACACTGTGTACATGCAGAATTTCAAGGATGGCACCTATTGGGTCCCTGTGTGTTGGAGAAAAAAAAGGCTCCATTTCAAGGTCAGAACCCAAGAGAAGACCATGTGGAAACATGTGAGCAACTTCCAGGACAGGGAACCCACCTCAGAGGAAGCCACCCCAGTCACATCAGTGCCTCTTCCGCCTCTGGTCACGCCGTGCAGTCAAGAGGCACAACCCACCTTGGACCAAAATCCGGACCGAAAGGACAAAGGATACAGACACTGAAGCATCTGCACTTATGGACTATAGAAAACCAGGGCCGAGCTTCCAGTAGTGACCCTCCATTGTTCATCACGGAAAAGGCAGTCAACAAGTCGATACACACCCGCCAACTCAGTCCTACCGCTGGCAGAGGTGCAACCACATGCGAAGAAAGCCCCTTCAGCTGGCCACTGGGAGGAAGGTTTGGATTGGGGAGTGGATGTAATGACCCTCACAATGTCCATGCGGAGACCCCAGTTGATCTCCCTGTGGCATTCATGAAATACAAGCTTCCCCGCTAGTGAGCGGAAACCCGCCCAGCAGGGTCCTGTAAAAGCCGGCCGGGATCGGGACCGGCATTCTGGTAGTCTCAAAGGGGACGTATTGAGTATGTGTCTGCTGTCATAGTTGCTGCTTCCTGTCACCTAAATAAACCACCATTTACATACCTACTCGGGCCTCCTGGGTCTTCATAATCTTCAACTCCACTTTCCTGCCTTATTCCCATAATCCTCGATTCCCTTACTGATTAAATATCTGTCTATCTCAGCCTTGAACATTCTTCACGGCCCAACCTCTACAGCTGCAATCAGCGGCTCATCTATATACAGTTTTACCTTGTGACTCATTTATTCCCCACTCCTTCAACCTACCCCCCCCCCCCCCCCCCCCTTCCCCCCGCCCTCTCACCATCACCAATGAGACTGGGAGCCTCGGGTTTAACCTGCTTTCTCAGGTTTAACTGTGCCCAGCTGGGTTCTACACTTGCAGTGAGGTGAGGACAACCTTAGGGATAGTGTGACCAAGTCTGAATTCCTGGAGGTTTCATCACCCTCCATCCATTAGTTGCCGAATACATCCATCTTTGTGACTCACGGCCTTCCGATCCCAATTGAACGATGTTTGACTGCCAGCAAACAGTTGTCCTCTTTCTTTTTTGCATTTTCAATATCT
This sequence comes from Scyliorhinus canicula, assembly GCF_902713615.1. Classification (NCBI taxonomy): domain Eukaryota; kingdom Metazoa; phylum Chordata; class Chondrichthyes; order Carcharhiniformes; family Scyliorhinidae; genus Scyliorhinus; species Scyliorhinus canicula. Next base: position 41,049,004 of record NC_052164.1, read on the forward strand.
TTATATCTGGCCAAGAGAAATGTTAATGAAGCGCCTCCATGAATTTTCTCCAAGCTTGGGTTGCACACAGCAGTGTCTTGGAGATAGATCTTCAATTCCTGGAGGCACCAGGCCAATCCTGGAAGGTAGAAAACCCTACTTGGAGAGAGGACAGATGCTTTCACGGCGTCCCATTTGGGCCAGGAGGAGCAGGAATGTTTCATCCTGGACCCCCAATCTCTCCTACCATCAAAACACCCCCATCCTGCTCTACCATAATAGGACCAACCCCCTACTGCCCCCCCCCCCCCCCCCCCCCCCCCCCCCGCCACTTTGAGATCGAGAACTTCTTGGTTACCCAGCATAGAATTTACAGTGCAGAAGGAGGCCATTTGGCCCATCGAGTCTGCACCGGCTCATGGAAAGAGCACCCTACCCAAGGTCAACACCTCCACCCTATCCACATAACCCAGTAACCCCACCCAAAAGGGCAAGGTTTATAATTGGGGGAAGGGTAAATACAATGCTGTCAGACAAGAATTGAAGTGTAGAAGTTGGGAACATAGGCTGTCAGGGAAGGACACAAGTGAAATGTGGAACTTGTTCAAGGAACAGGTACTGCGTGTCTTTGATATGTATGTCCCTGTCGGGCAGGGAAGAGATGGTCGAGTGAGGGAACCATGGTTGACAAGAGAGGTTGCATGTCTTGTTAAGAGGAAGAAGGGGACTTATGTAAGGCTGAAGAAACAAGGCTCGGACATGGCGCTGGAGGGATACAAGATAGCCAGGAGGGAACTGAAGAAAGGGATTAGGAGAGCTAAGAGAGGGCATGAAAAATCTTTGGCAGGTAGGATCAAGGAAAACCCCAAGGCCTTTACACATATGTGAGAAATATGAGAATGACTAGAGCGAGGGTAGGTCCGATCAAGGACAGTAGCGGGAGATTGTGTATTGAGTCTGAAGAGATAGGAGAGGTCTTGAACGAGTACTTTTCTTCAGTATTTACAAACGAGAGGGGCCATATTGTTGGAGAGGACAGTGTGAAACAGACTGATAAGCTCGAGGAGATACTTGTCAGGAAGGAAGATGTGTTGCGCTTTTTGAAAAACTTGAGGATAGACAAGTCCCCCGGGCCTGACGGGATATATCCAAGGATTCTATGGGAAGCAAGAAATGAAATTGCAGAGCCGTTGGCAATGATCTTTTCGTCCTCACTGTCAACAGGGGTGGTACCAGAGTATTGGAGAGTGGGGAATGTCGTGCCCCTGTTTAAAAAAGGGAATAGGGATAACCCTGGGAATTACAGGCCAGTTAGTCTTACTTCGGTGGTAGGCAAAGTAATGGAAAGGGTACTGAAGGATAGGATTTCTGAGCATCTGGAAAGGAACTGCTTGATTAGGGATAGTCAGCACGGATTTGTGAGGGGTAGGTCTTGCCTTACAAGTCTTATTGACTTCTTTGAGGAGGTGACCAAGCATGTGGATGACGGTAAAGCAGTGGATGTAGTGTACATGGATTTTAGTAAGGCATTTGGTAAGGTTCCCCATTGTAGGCTTGTGCAGAAAGTAAGGAGGCATGGGATAGTGGGAAATTTGGCCAGTTGGATAACAAACTGGCTAACCGATAGAAGACAGAGAGTGGTGGTGGATGGCAAATATTCAACCTGGAGCCCAGTTATCAGTGGTGTACCGCAGGGATCAGTTCTGGGTCCTCTGCTGTTTGTGATTTTCATTAACGACTTGGATGAGGGAGTTGAAGGGTGGGTCAGTAAATTTGCAGATGATAAGAAGATTGGTGGAGTTGTGGATAGTGAGGAGGGCTGTTGTCGGCTTCAAAGAGACATAGATAGAATGCAGAGCTGGGCTGAGAAGTGGCAGATGGAGTTTAACCCTGACAAGTGTGAGGTTGTCCATTTTGGAAGGACAAATATGAATGCGGAATACAGGGTTAACGGTAGGGTTCTTGGTAATGTGGAGGAGCAAAGAGATCTTGGGGTCTATGTTCATAGATCTTTGAAAGTTACCACTCAAGTGGATAGAGCTGTGAAGAAGGCCTATGGTGTGCTAGCGTTCATTAGCAGAGGGATTGAATTTAAGAGCCGTGAGGTGATGATTCAGCTGTACAAAATCTTGGTCAGGCCACATTTGGAGTACTGTGTGCAGTTCTGGTCGCCTCATTTTAGGAAGGATGTGGAAGCTTTGGAAAAGGTGCAAAGGAGATTTACCAGGATGTTGCCTGGAATGGAGAGTAGGTCATACGAGGAAAGGTTGAGGGTGCTAGGCCTTTTCTCATTAGAACGGAGAAGGATGAGGGGCGACTTGATAGAGGTTTATAAGATGATTAGGGGAACAGATAGAGTAGACAGTCAGAGACTTTTTCCCCGGGTGGAACACACCATTACAAGAGGACATAAATTTAAGATAAATGGTGGAAGATATGGAGGGGATGTCAGAGGTAGGTTCTTTACCCAGAGAGTAGAGGGGGCATGGAATGCACTGCCTGTGGACGTAGTTGAGTCGGAAACGTTAGGGACCTTCAAGCGGCTATTGGATAGGTACATGGATTAGGGTAGAATAATGGAGTGTAGGTTAACTTCTTAAGGGCAGCACGGTAGCATTGTGGATAGCACAATTGCTTCACAGCTCCAGGGTCCCAAGTTCGATTTCGACTTGGGTCACTGTCTGTGTGGAGTCTGCACATCCTCCCCGTGACTGCGTGGGTTTCCTCCGGGTACTCCGGTTTCCTCCCACAGTCCAAAGATGTGCAGGTTGGGTGAATGCCCCCATGCATGACTGGACCTCACTCCCACCATCATGATAAGTAAAAGTTTGTCCCAATAACTAAACTAGCTGCTTTAGTTTAGTAACTTACCACATCACTGTCCTTGTGAGATTCAGCTGATTTTTACACTCAGGAAAGCTCACTCAGAGCTTTGTTTTTAAATTTGGGATTTTCCATGTTTACTTCCTCTCCAAAGATGTGGGGCGGGATTCTCCGAGCCTCCACGCCGAAATTGCGATCAGCACAGGGGTGGAGAATGTGCGTTGACACTGAAAACCGGCGCGACGTCGCTCCCGTGATTCTCCAGTCCCCAGAGAATCACCGTGAATCGTGCGCGATCTATGCGACGTGGGTAGGGAGCCATTGACAGAGGCCCCTACGGTGATTCTCCAAGTGTAACTGACCGAGTTCCCGATGGCGTGGGTCTCTCACGGTCCCACCCATCGGGAAATCGGTGTGGCGGTTGTGGACTCAGTCCACGACCGCCCTGGTGGGGGGGGTGGGGTTACCTCACAGACGGCCAGGCTATCGATCGGGGGCCACCGATCTGCGGGCTCGTGCGATCTCAGGCGGGCCTATCTTTTTGGTACCGGTCCGCAGTGTAGGTCCGCCATGTCGTGCGGGGTGGCCAACGCAGGCTGCCACCGTGCGCATGCGCGGACGCCCGGACGTACGTGCAGGGCCCTGTATCGTGGAGCACTCCAGGGCCCTGCTCGCCCCCTCCAGGTAGGAGAATCACTCTGGAAGTCCAGAGTGATCCGTCCGCGTTGTCACACTGGAATGGGGACATAGCCCCATTATTGGAGAATCCCACCCATGTTAATTTTTTTGTCATTTGTGGACTGTATTGACAAGCAACAGGAGAGAGTACCAAAGCAAGCTGGAATGAATCACCCTCAGCATCCATCCGTCTTATGCTATGAGAAGCCTCAGGGTTGGTCTTCTTCTGGTGGGATCCATATGGTGGCAATCATAGGTATTAGGTTGCTTCCAATCCATTGGTACATCCAACACATCACATCTACACCTCCCACAACGCCACTCCTCCCTACCCCTTACTCCACACCCCTCTCCACCTTCCAGATTTGGCAGCCACATTGCATCATCCTAATTGAACAACATCAATTTGTGTTGATCTGATCCTCTCTTGTGACACAAGGGATAATGTCCCTGCCTCTCAACCATAAGTTCTAAGTTCACATCCATTTTTAAAATTTTAGAGTACACAATTATTTTTTTTCTCAATTAAGGGACAATTTAGTGTGGCCAATCCACCTGCCCTGCACATCTTTGGGTTGAGGGGGTGAAACCCACGCAGACACGGAGAGAATGTGCAAACTCCACACGGACAGTGACCCAGGGCCGTGATCTAACCCGGGTCCTCAGCGCCGCAGACAGCAGTGCTAACCACTGTGCCACCTTTCCGCCCCTAAGTTCACATCCAACCCCGTTGGCCAAGGATTGTATGTTCGTAATGTGACCAAACAGATTTGAGTATCAACTTGTGAATCTTTCCACCATGCTAATTGTAAGGCTTTAAGAACGGGAGAGATTCTTCATTAGCTGATGTGATGGGAGCCCTATAGTGCAGAAGAGGCCGATCGGCCCATCGAGTCTGCACCGACCCTCCAGATGAGCACTTCAACTAGGCTCAATCCCCCGCCACATCCGCGTAACCCAGCGCACCTAACCTGAACACCTTTGGACTGAGGGAGGAAACCTGAGCACCCGAAGGAAACCCAAGCAGACACTAGGAGAACATGCAAACTCCACACGGGCAGTAACCCAAGGCCAGAATTGAGCCCTGACGCTGTGAGCCGGCTAACCATTGTACCACCGTGCCACTCCTCTACCACCCTTACCCATAGCTCCAGAGTGCAACATGCAAGTGAACTGTCACCCACCATTTCCTGTATTATGCAGAAGTTTTATTAGGATTACTTTAAGTCTAGGTGGGACACCTGGTGACACCGAAAGAGTAACCTTGCATGCAGTGCGACCAGATCAGTGAGCAGAGCATTCCTTTAATAATGGAGCGCCACTACACCAGTGTATAGCTTTATTATACTTTATCTTGTTCCATGCAATAAAACAGCATCAAGCATTTTACGTAGTCAGCAAGCCGGGGGGGGGGGGGGGGGGGGGGGGGGGTGGGGGGGGAAGGGGGGGGACTCTTCGTCATTACATGGAGCAAAGGATCATGTTCGGCAACAATAAACAGACTTCCCAGTCTTTTTTTTAAATGACTAATTAAGGAAAGAGACCAGTATAATTGAAACAGCCCCCGAGCAGTTTGTGCTGGGAACTGTCACTGTTCTGTGTGAGGCTGCGTTTCTTAGTTAGTGATTGGGTCAAATGTCAAACCAAGCCTGTTTGCTTTCCAAATGATTGGAGACGGTGCGGAAGTGACTGTTCAGCCCGAAGACTAGACGAAGAATTACAGATGTTAAGAAGTAAGATAATACAGGATATAATTGAACAGAGCTTGTAACTCCCGCAGGAATTGTTCTCTCAGATGAGGCCTTGTGTATGTGTGTGTGTGCGTTGTGCTGTTCCAGGACAGAGCCAACAAGGGGGCATTAAATGGAATTAATGCCCTGTATAAAGCTTGGGATTGACTGTGCGAGTGAGTAGTTGGTGATACCTTTCAAACTAGAAGTGGTTTGATGGCCACAGGCGAAAGTCCTGTACTGACCTGGAGCTGATAGGCAGTTTCTGATTTGACTTGAAGCAGTAATCGTAGAGGCAGAACTGATTTTTCACTTTTTCTGTGTGGCTGCCTGCTCACCAGCCTGCTTGCTTGCTGTTACTTCAGATAATGCACCGCCTGAACTAAAACTGAACCTCGCAGACCAGAAAACTACTGCCCTCAGTACTTAGCCTGAGATGAATTCATTGATCTCAGTGACAGTGGGTTGACATTCCCATTCCTGATCCCCACACAGTAACCCCTGATTGATAATGCACATGTGTGAGGGTATTGGCGGGGAGCAGAGTCAGATTCAGTTGTGATGCTCTCCATGGTTGAATAACCCCCGACATACTGTTATGGTTTGCACATTAATAGTAATTATGTAGGTGACGTACCTCATGGGATATCATGGAATGTGAAATCAGTGTGGTCAGGAGAATTAAAAGGAAAGATTTTCATTTATATCACGCTTTTCCAGTCCACTGGTCATCTCAAAGTGCTTTGCATCCTATTAAGTTATTTTTGAGGTGTAGTCTTTGTTGTAATGTGGGAACGTCAGCAGCCAAGTTGTGGGCAACAAGCTCCCACAAACAACAAGGCGATAATAACCAGATAAACTGTTTTTTGTGAAGTTTACTGAGGGATCAATATTTGCCAGGACAGCAGGAATAATTCCCTTGTCTCTTCAGATTGTTGCACACACTACTTGGGGCGGCACGGTATCACAAGTGGATAGCACAGTTGCTTCACAGCGCCAGGGGCCCAGGTTCGATTCCCAGCTGGGTCACTGTCTGTGCGGAGTCTGCACGTTCTCCCCGTGTCTGCGTGGGTTTCCTCCGGGTGCTCCGGTTTCCTCCCACAGTCCAAAGACGTGCATGTTAGGTGGATTGGCCATGATAAATTAACCTTAGTGACCAGAAAGGTTCGGAGGGGTTATTGGGTTACGCGGATAGAGTGGGAGTGAGGGCTTAAGTGGGTCAGTGCAGACTCGATGGGCCGAATGGCCTCCTTCTGCACTGTATGTTCCATGTTGTCTTGGGATCTTTCATATCCATCCCAGCAGTCAGCTTGGGCCTCGGTTTAACAGCTCATCCTAACGGTGCCATCTCCAACAGCAGAGCACCCCCCCCCCCTCTCCCCCCCCCTCCTCCCCCCCCCCCCCCCCCCCCACACCCCACTGTACGAATATCGTGGGGGCGACATGTTATAACGTGTTCTTTTGGAAACTGATTAAAATCAGTGAATAAATCCTGAGGTGCAGCTCTGTGTTATCTGATTGTATTGAATTGAGCTCAATTTGTGGTAAAGTAATTGTGGCTGCACTGCAGGAACTACTGAAACCCACTAATTACTTGAATTGGGCGAGGTGTCAACGGTGGTGTTTCCGGGAGGGTGGTGGCAGGATGGTGAGAGGGTGTGCGGTGATGGTGGCAGGGGGTGTGTCATGATCGTGGGAGGGGGTGTGTGTTGATGGTGGGAGGGGGGTGTGGTAATGGTGGGAGGGGGGTGTGGTGATGGTGGGAGGGGGGTGTGGTGATGGTGGGAGGGGGGTGTGGTGATGCAGGGAGAGTGTGTGGTGATGGTGGGAGGGGATGTGTGGTGATGGTGGGAGGGGGTATATGGTGATGCTGGGAGGGGGTATGAGGTGATGGTGGGAGGGGGTGTGTGGCGATGGTGGGAGGGGGTGCATGGTGATGGTGGGAGGGGGTATGTGGTGAGGGTGGGAGGGGATGTGTGGTGATGGTGGGAGGGGGTGTGTGGTGATGGTGGGAGGGCGTGTGTGGTGATGGTGGGAGGGGTTGTGTGGTGATGGTGGGAGGGGGTATGTGGTGATGGTGGGAGGGGGTGTGGTGATAGTGGGAGGGGGTGTGTGGTGATGGTGGGAGGGGGTGTGAGGTGATAGTGGGAGGGGGTGTGTGGTGATGGAGGGAGGGGTGTGAGGTGATAGTGGGAGGGGGTGTGTGGTGATGGTGGGGGGGGTGTGAGGTGATAGTGGGAGGGGGTGTGTGGTGATGGTGGGAGGGTGTATGTGGTGATGGTGGGAGTGGGTGTTAGGTGATAGTGGGAGGGGGTGTGTGGTGATTGTGGGAGGGGATGTGTGGTGATGGTAGGAGGGGATGTGTGGTGATGATGGGAGGGGGTGTGTGGTGATGGTGGGAGGGGGTGTGAGGTGGTAGTGGGAGGGGGTGTGTGGTGATGACTGGAGGGAGTGTGTGGTTATGGTGGGAGGGGGTGTGAGGTGATAGTGGGAGGGGGTGTGTGGTGATGGTGAGAGTGGGTGTGTGGTGATGGTGGTAGGGTAGTGTGGTGATGGTGGGAGGGGGTGTGATTATGGTGGGAGGGTGTGTGAGGTGATAGTGGGAGGGGGTGTGTGGTGATGGAGGGGGGGTGTGAGGTGATGGTGGGAGGGGGTGTGTAGTGATGGTGGGAAGGGTGTGAGGTGATGGTGGGAGGGGGTATGTGGTGATGGTGGGAGGGGGTGTGTGGTGATGGTGGGAGGGGGTGTGTGGTTATGGTAGGAGGGGGTGTGAGGTGATAGTGGGAGGGGGTGTGTGGTGATGGAGGGAGGGGTGTGAGGTGATGGTGGGAGGGGGTGTGTGGTGATGGTGGGAGGGAGTGTGAGGTGATAGTGGAAGGGGGTGTGTGGTGATGGTGGGAGGGGGTATTTGGTGATGGTGGGAGGGGGTGTGTGGTGATGGTGGGAGGGGGTGTGAGGTGATGGTGGGAGGGGGTATTTGGTGATGGTGGGAGGGGGTGTGTGGTGATGGTGGGAGGGGGTGTGAGGTGATAGTGGGAGGGGTGTTTGGTGATGGTGGGCGGGGGTGTGTGGTGATGGTGGGAGGGGTGTGTGGTGATCGTGTGAGGTGCGATCATGTGTCTGTCGACATGAAACATCCCTTCCTCACTTTTGCTTTCCAACCACCCATGAGATAAAGTTAAACATCCTTTTGCCTTGTTGAATACTTATTGTAGCAGTGCACTAGCTTTTAGCGATTCTTGTATTTAGACTCCGCCACAGTTCTTTGTCTCTCACCTTTAAGGAAATATTTGGATCTGACTTTCTCAGACCCAACGTGATGTAACTGTCACTCACCCACATTAAATCCCTTTCAGTGTCCCTTGAGAACAAAAATCTGGTCTGATGGTCTGAGGGACTGCCTCACTGTCCAAGGCTCCATCTTCTCAATTAAACCTTGAAGTGTGGACCTGCCTGCCCTCAGAAAAAATCCTCACGGACTAACTGGAAAATATATTGGCAAGTGGAATCAAGTGAAGCACGAAGATGTTTTATAAATGCATAAAGAGCAAGTGGGATTCAGTAACTAAGGAAAGAGTAGGGACAATTAGAGACCAGAAGTGTGTATGGAGGCGCAAGATGGTTTCTAAGAAATACTTTGCACCAGAGGTAGAGGAGACATTGTAGTTAATGACAAGGTCTGTCAAATATTGGATGGGACAAACATAGTGAGGTATGAAATGGAATGTAGCCCTTGCTGCAAAGAGAAACAAGGGAAGAAATAGCAGACACTATGACCATCCTTTTCAAGTCTCCTCTAACTGCAGGAATATTCCTGCAGGGCTGTTGATGTCGCACCCTTGTTGAAAAAGGGGTGGAAGGAATAGTCCGAGTAATTACAGACCAGTCAGTCTAACCGTGACAGCAGGAAGATTACTGAACATAATTCTGAAGCATGGTGTAAATTGTCATTTCGAGAGGCATGGATTAATAAAGGATAGTAAGCATGGATTTGCCAAGCGAAGGTTGTGTCCGAGTGCCATGATTGATTTTTTTAAAGAAAGTAACAAAGGGAATGATGCAGTAACACATTTGACATGGTCTACATAGGTTTCAGTGAGGCTTTTGACAAGGGCCCACATGCTGGACTAATGAGGAAATTAAAAGCTGATGGGATCTAAGGGAAAGTGACATGTTGGGAAATTGGCATGGGTTATGGTTGACTGTTGTTGGCTGGGAGGTTCGCCAGTGAGGTTCTGCTGGCCCTTTGCTGATTGCGGTATGAGGCAATGAATTAGACATAACTTATAGGCTATCCCTGCAAACGAGGTGATTTTAAAAAAATTCATTTATTGACTTGGGCATCGCTGGCTAGGCCAGCTTTAATTTCCCATTCCTAGTTGCCTTTCAGAAGGTGGTGGTGAGCTGGCTTCTTGAACCGCTGCAGTCCCTGAGGAGTAGGTACACTCACA